>NC_141687.1:375756840-377047013 GCF_964263255.1 Lissotriton vulgaris
CGCAAGGCCACCTACCTCAGGACCTCTTCCAGATAAGCAAACTCATGTGCCCAGGGGACCTAAGAATATATAATAAATACATTGTCCTTTATGGGATTAGATGTGGTGACTGTATGAGTATGTTTGAGACAGATTGTTGGTTACCAGGGGTATAATTATTTTGGTGAATTGTGCCTTTTGTATATAGATCTGTATTTTGTATTATGTATATATTGATGTGTCTTTTTTTTCTCTTTTGAATGAAATACCAATGTATTTGGACATTTGATATTTATGCATCTATTATGAAATTGGTTGTAAATCAAGAAACAAGAAACTTTTTATAAAAAAATGAATTTCTTCCTCTTGAAAAAGGATCATCAGTAAAAGAAATAAATACTTGGAAATAATGAATAAAACGTTATACTTTTTTAAAGAAAGTAAATAAGACTGCTGCGTATTTGCCACCCATACCTAATTGATTGCTAAGCAAACAATAGAAAAGCATATATTTGTACTAAATTATTCTGGCCACCGAGGGAAAATTGTTTTTCTTATTGTGTTCTTTCATTCCCCTCCTTTTCCCTGCCCTAATTCAGTCTTGAGGGGGTCCCATTAACCTTGCTGTTGACCACTTTAGACACCACCTTCTTCAGGACAAAGGACGATATCTCCCAAGGCACAGTTTGAATCTGTATAACATCACACAGACAAACAAATGTTTATAAACATATCCTAAAAACAAGACAGTTGGCCTATGATGAGCAAATCTATATCGCAGTGTTTTTATCCTGGTGATATCCCACACATATATACAACTATCATGGAAATAACCCAACACATGCATCTACATCCGTACACTCAGTGCAGCGTGTCAGATTTCACTCACACCACAGCGCCCTTACAAAAAGTATACTCAAACCACTCATGTACCTGTTTGGATTAAAGTGATCCTCAAAGCACTGCAGGAAATACCCACGTAGACCCTGAGAGTAAGTTGGGTAGACCTCACTCTTACTTCTCATAAAGTTCCCCAATTGTAGTGGAGGATTAACTTCTGAAAGGGTAAAACGAACAAAGCTATCTCTTCTGCCTGTATCTTAGATATAGCACTATGTATTCCTTCACAGCCAACTCTAAATAATCATATACCTGTTTGAATTTAAAGGAATCTTCACCAATGGAACTGCGGGAATTTCCCACGTAGACCCTAATTGCGAGATCAACATTATGTGCCAGCGTGATTGTTCGGAAATCTCAGGCTGCCCCCACAATTTGAGTGACCAAGCTACGCCCCTTAGTGGGAGGTCAACTAATGGAGACTTGTTAGGCAAGGATAAGTTTAACCCACATGAGAATAAGACTTGTTTATTAAATAGAGCTTACAGAAAAAACAGACCACTTTCTTGGAAAGAAGCACCAGCGCATGGTGCACATTCTCTGATTACCAAATCCTTACAGTGTATTAATTTCACTGCAGAAGTATCACATCAAAAAAATACACAGGCTGACAAGTCATGGGGTGGTTCCTGTTCATTGCCTCTATGAAATCAATTAGGGAAATCATTACAATAAAAAAAAACAGCACAAGCTCCCCACCCAATCCTGGCGCTGCTTTCAAGAGCATGAGAGCAGTACCAGGATTGATCTGAGCGTCTCGGTTTCTATCTCAGACAGTGCCTAGGAGTCTGTGCTGTTTCTCCAATCCGGCGGTGCAACACAGCTGGGTTAAAGAAACTTAAGTGCACTTGATGGTTTGGCCGGCCTAAGACGGCCCTCCAAACTGTCATGCGCACTTAGCAGGGTGTACTACTCATTCCATGCAGGCTGTGACGACAGCCAAGCTTCGCCCTGCCCAGACTAGGCTGGTTCTAGAGGGAAACTTGAAAAATAAAATATGAATAAAACCCAATTAATATCATTTTATTTTTCCCTGTTTCCCTCAGCTGGCTTTCAGCAGGGGGGCGACACTCCTCCTCTGTCGCATGGATTCCGTGCTCAGACAGAACTGTGCATAGAGGCTTGGAACCTCAGTGGATTAGGATGTCCCAAAACTCACCTTAGTCCCCAAAAAACCCCTACCAGACTAGCAATCAGTGTCTCATTGGTCATCATAAACTCCCAATGCTTAGACAAACCAGAACCTGAACTTAGTACACCTCAGATTACGTGGAACACATGAACACTCCTTCGTTATACAATCATTTCAGTCCAGAACGAGGAGTAAAAGAGGACACGTGCATATTTGAAATGTTTATTCACTAATGCAGTGCTCTCAAGTGCAGTATCTTAGCTAATACAAGCAAACATATTATAAGAAACAAGGTAATCAGCATAGTCACTAGTCCATAGAACACAAACGGTGCAAGCATAGTATTATGCTAAATAAATAGGGTTTAACAAAATCTAATTCTCACCCTCCCTAGCTAGTATACTATATTATATCTTGTTGGTTGATATGCTTTATTTCGATACATAAAAATATCTTAAAAGCAGTACATACAATAGAAATTAAAAAAGATATACAACAAATATACATAGGTATACATCCATGAGATAAAAAAGACAGTAAAACATTGGAATATGTACAATTAAAAAGAATTGGATTAGTATGTACAGTTAAAAAGGAATTAAATGGATACAGAAAGCCTATTTGATCGGATCAACAAAGACCATTTTAAAAATTTTGAGACGCCACAAACTACAAGGAGGGTGGTCTCTGTTAGTAAAATGCGTAGGGCCACTGAATATTGGCGAGTGCCAAGTGATCTACACACAGGTTTAAGCCAGCGCTTTCTCGGGTTGCAATAGTCTGGACATTCAAAAAAGATGTGGGCAACCGTCTCCACCCTCGAGGAACATAGGACACAAAAGGGGGAGTGCTGGGAGGAAGATTTCCATCTCGATGTCAAATAGCCTACTGGTACGGTTCCCACCCTAAGCTTAAAGTACAGAGCCCTATCAAATGCGATGGAAATCAAATCAAGATAGGGTTCGTAAGCCACCACGTCTTTGATTCGTAAGAAAGCTGCGGTGGAATTACAGTGTCGCGGGTTGCTAATAAGTTTGGAAGAGACCCAGTCCCAGTTAAATTTCTTTAAGGTGGCTTTGGGTGGGGCGGAGCGAGTAACCCATGCTTAGCCCAATCCCAACTCCCTCAAAAGGCTTTTGACATCCCTCAACCACTTTATCTTATGCCAACCCCCCATGGCCATCACCTCGGACAGGCCCTCGGCATATGAGGCGAGTTCTGGGACCCTCCACAAACGAGCCCATAACCACAGGGGCCGTAATCGTGCCTGATCTTCAATCGGTCTGCATCCCAAGTCTAGTAATACAGGGACTGTGGGTGTGCTCAAAGGGAGAGCCATTAGGTTTTTCAAATATTTGCTCTCCACTTTGGCTAGTACCTCCAAATTACAAGTACCCCACAGCTCAGCCCCAAATAGTGCAGCGGTGACCCCTCTAGCTTTATATATGTCGATAACAGCGGCCATACAATGTTTGGGGGAAGAACAGTGTTCCCTAAGTAACGCGCCACCCACTCTTTTATGGCTGAGTAACATTTTGTTAATGTGCGGGGACCAGCTCGTGGAGTCACTAAGCCGGATTCCCAGGTAGTCAAAATATGCTACTTTCTCCAGTGGACAGTTATTCCGTACCGACGCCCTAGTTTCCTGGGGGATTCATGACCAAATATTTGGTTTTATCGATATTGATCACTAATCCCCTCAGGGAACAGAACTCCTGGAAGCGGTCGAGAAGCCTTTGCAGACCTTGGGGGGTCTTAGAAATGAGGAGAGTATCATCCGCAAAAAGCAGAGTAGGGATCCGGATGCCCGCCAGGGAGGGTGCATCGGCCGGTTCTTGTTGTAAATACTTCACCACCCCATTCACATACAAGTAGAATAGGGTGGGGGCTAGCACACATCCCTGGCGGACTCCCCTGCATACCGGGATCCTATCAGTCTTTCCCCCCCTATACCCCACCGCACCTGTGCGTAGTTCCCTGAGTGTAGTTTGGTTAGGAGCAACAGTAGGTAGGGGGGCAACCCCATGGTCTGCAGACCCTCCACAATTCCTCCCTAGGTACCAGGTCAAAGGCAGTCTTCAGGTCTATAAAGACCAGATAAAGACTGCCCTTGCCCAGCACCACCACCTTCCAATGCAGGAGCATTAGTCTGAAGGCGTGTTCAATAGTTCCAGTTCTCGACCGGAAACCCGCCTGAAGGTCTGACAAGATCTTATTATCATCTACCCATTGGCGAAGTCTCCCCAGGATCGCCTTCCCTGCCACCTTCTGGGAGGAGTCTATGAGGCTTATGGGCCTGTAGTTGGCAGGGCTGTCCCGACACCCCTTTTTGAAAATCAGGACAACCTCCGCCCCTTTCCAGGAGTCGGGTACAGGACCTCCCCCCAGAATTGCGTTCAGTAGGGAGGCGACCAACTTACCCCATTCCTTGGGGAAGGCTCGTATCAGGTCGCCAGGAATCCCATCTGGTCCTGCAGCTTTTAGTGGGACCAGGGTCTTTATTACAGTTTCGACCTCCCTAGCGGTGAAGGAATCGAGGCGGTCAACCATTGCCTTGACCACCATGGATGGAGTATCGCTGTTGGCCCCGCCAGGTAAGGAGTACAAGGCCTCAAAGTGGTTGTACCAACTCTGGGCTGGAATGTTACATGTGACCAACTTGGCTACCGGCCTATCCCTATTCCTGACCAGGCTCCAAAAACCTCTAGCATCCCTTCCTATACTAGCTGCCAAGAGGTCCGCCCAGAACTTTTCCTCCCACTCCTTTCTCGCTGCCTTCAATGTCCGATAATAATCCTTCCTTGCAAGCTTGGTAGCTACTTGGGATTTAGATTTGACTGCTCCCACCAAGGCTTTTTTCATAGCCCTACATTTCTTTGTATACCAACCCTGTTTGGTAGGTGGTCGCTCCCTATTGTGAGCTCCCATGCACCCACCAGGAAGAGTAAATAAATTACTTAATTCCCTAGTTAGGTTGCAGAAGGTCAACAAGACCTCTTCAGAGACTTGGGAAGACAGGTCTAATTTGTTCGAAGCTGCAAGCAGGAGACACCCTACGGCTGCAACTTTCTCTGGGGATAAGGTCAATTTAGCCCACTTCAACCGTCGACCACAGTTAGAGATGTCAACTGCCTGGGGATTGGGGGCCATATGGGGGAGGGATTTCTTCCTTCCCTTAAGCCACTGGGGAGAAAGAACATGAGAGAGGAGGTTGTGATCACTATCAATGGTCGAAATAATCGCCATATCCCTTAGGTCACCCCATAAACGTACATCAAGAAGGATGTAATCTATTCTAGATGTATGATTTGGCCTGTTGTAGGTATGGGCCCCTTTCAAATCAGATTTAGACCTCCCATTGACTGCCCTCAAGTCAAACTCCATATTAAGGGAGTTAATCTGTAGAGCCACTTGAGTCCACCTCTTGATGGGGGGCAAGGTCAGAGCGGGAATCCCCCGCCTTGAGTCCTCCTCTTCTGTACCTAATAAATCATCCGTATCGAGGGGCTCAAATGTGCAATTAAGGTCACCCGCCACCAAGATGTGGGATCCAGGGGCGCGCTGCCTGAGGAGATCCTCTAGGAGAGCAATGGTGGCCGATTGTGTAAAACCCTTTGCTCCTCTAGCGTAGATGTTAAAGATGTCCAAAATCAGGACACCCCTAGAGTCCTTTAGGGTGATGTTAAGGAGGCGGGAGAGTTAGTAGGATGCTCCTCCACCTTGCACTCTAGGGAAGTTCGAACCCAGATAAGGAGACCACCCGAAGGGCGTCCCTTCCCTGCTACCGAGGGAAAAGCTGGAACAAAGTGGGTTGAGTAACCCACCTTGTGACAAGGCTCCCTGCACCAGGTTTCCTGGAAAATACAGATGAAACCCTCCACAAGGGTATTGCAATCCGGCAGGCCCAACTTCCTGTCAACACCCGCGACGTTCCAGCTGCAAATCCTTAAGACTGGATCCGCCGCAGCTCTCTCGCCGCGGGATACGGGGCCATCTCTACCCTCCAACTGATTCTGGCTTCCTGTTTCGCTGCCCCTGCTTGATCTCCCATGGGACGCGTTATCTCCAAGTACAATAATAGGTGGCATTTGGCTGTCGACCAGGATGTTGCCCACTACTGATGCTTTAAGGGCTGCGCCAACTTTACCCATGCTCTGTGCCCGGGTAGCCTCCCCATTGTGGATGTCGGTTCAATATCCAGGAGGGCTCCATTCCAACCCAGGCCATATAGCACATGGGTGGAACTGAGGGCCCACTTGTTTACCAAAGTGAGATTGACCACTACTCCATCCCCCATCAGGATATGGACAAATGGAAATTGCAGCAGGCCTTGGATAAAAATAGGTCAGGTCTACTACGCCAATGCTGGGACCCCCATTTGTATCCCTCTGATTACAAATAACTTGTGCTACTCTACTGTCTTTGAAATCAACTATCATACAATCCCCCTTCAAATTGCTTTTTGCCATACCCCACCCACCTTACTCTTCTTACTCCCAGGATCAGCCTGTCAACACCCCTGGGAAGTGGTCTGTTGGTTTTTAACCAGTGTAAGGTTTTATTTTTAAGTGTTTGGTGGGATTCGTATTGTCCATCCTTCAAGATTGGTACATTTGTAAGGATGGCAACATAGGGATGACAATCAGGGGGCAGATTAACCGGGGGTCACTTTGGGGCGGTTTTTAGCACAGAACCTTCCGGTTTGGTGGTCCCAGATATAATAGTGGAAATTGGGACAGGACGTACCCGATCAGGGCCCTTACCAGAACCCTTCCCCTTCGATGTGCTCGTGTTATTGCCGGAGCCCTTCCCTCCCGGCGGCTTGGCCTTACTAGGCTTCGTCACCTGGGCTTCAGGGGGTTTGGGGATACTCGTGGGTGCATGGGCAGTCAGGGTAGTACTCACTGAGGTATCCACAACACAACCTGCAGGAGCATTTTCAGACGCCTGTAGAATTACTGTGTTTGCTGTGGATGTTGTTGTTGTGGGAGTTGACAGCGGGGAATCCGGGATTACCCAATTACCAGCTACCCCTCCCTGACCATCCTCCCTCATCCTAGAGTGCAATTTGATAAGGGTTTTCAACGAGAAGAAGTTATCCAGGGTTGTCTGTTCAAACCTGTCCAACCTTTCCCCTAGCCCCCTTATTCTGTCAACTATCGGTGACAGTAGTGTGTTCATCATGTTTTCGATTTGAGCCAGTGTTATCGGGTCATGGCTACCACCCAGTTGACAATTTGGATGGGGGGCTACACATGCTTCATTAACTTTAGTACCGGGATGGTTGCCCCTGTTTTCGATATCGTTGTCCTTAACTAAACCCTCCACCATTGCGTTTCCTGTACCCCTACCTCCAAGCTTCTTCGATCTCTTATATAATTTAAAGAAACTAACTTTACGCGGGCTAGCAATCCTTTTCCTTTTGGCGCGAGAAGGGTTCTTGGTTTCCATCACCGGTAAGGCCAATGGAGAACCAGAACCACTAGGAGAGGATGCCGGGCGTGGGGAGGGTGCTGGGGCTTCCTGGGAACACAAGTCTAGTCCACTACCAACAACAGGAGCGGGGATGGGTTGCGCTACCAGGTTCTCCAGCCTATCAATACTGTCCCTCAAAGAGGCAATTCTTAACTGGTCGGATGTGTGTGGGGTGGGGTTGAGGGCACCATAGCTGCATACTGGTGACTTAGCCTGGGCTAACAAGCCCAGAGAAGAGCGCTTTGGCGGAAGCTGTTCTTGGAAAAGGCGGCGCTCTGTCATTACAATCTCTTTCTCAATGACTGCAGCTACCCGTGTGATGAACTGGTCCATAGTTCCTATAATGGTACTGGGCCCCGCCTCTACTCCTCCCCTCAGGATTTTCCCCGAGCGTGTAGACATTGGTAGTAACAATTGGGGTATAGCAACACACTAAGCACACTAAGCCTGACAGAATCCAGCCCTTACAACAGGGAGTAGCAGATGACAGGGGGGTGTCCGAGCCCAGCCCTGGACAGCCACAGACGGCCGCCCTTGTCCCGGGCTTCTCCCGGGCGCTCCCGTGTCGCAGTGGCAGGATGATTATATAGGGAGGGAGGAGAGGGCGCGGCTTGCTCCCGGGTCAGGTGGTGGCAGGTAGAGGATCCTGGGACTTGTAGTCCGCCTCGGTGTTCCGGCGTGACTTCCAGCAAGCCCAGGGTCAACGTTTACTCCCCACTTTATCCAAGTTCTCTCCGGGGGTATCGGCGTTGAAAGGACCACTGTCCTGCACAGAGTTTCACCTGCCTGGTGTTCCTCGCGCTGCGGCTTATATCTAAGAAGGTCTCTTGTGGGTTTTAGCAGAGCGGCCCCATACCTCAAGATCCTAGTGGTTAGGGATCACATCATCAGCGACCAGCTCTCTGCATGCGAAGCACCATCAAGTGTGTTTGTATGCTCTTGTGCAAGGCAATATAAAACGCGCCTAAAGCCAGAACTTGGCTGCAGCTGCATGTATGTTATGTCTAGGGACGTGCGAAGATCAGTGCTCATAACAACTACTGTGTTGAGATATCCTTGAAGGTTTCAGCACTCACTGTACAGACACAGCTCTCCAAGCAAGGCTGATCTCAGTGTAACATATTATTCTCGTATGAACCGAAAGCATTCTACTAGGCTCAAAGGTGAAGCAGCAGATGCATGTCGTGTGCAAAAGCAGCAGAAAGGAAAAATGGTGTTTAAACACATAAAAAGCTCATGCTAACTTAACACAGTAATCAGGCCACATCTATCCATATATCACCCTCCCTTGATCCGAGCACGTATCAGATAAGATAAGGGACCCAATTGTTGAAATCAGAGTTCAATAAAAGTCTCAGTTCGAAATCGAGTAGGAGAGGAAAAAAATTCCGTTCACATAAAAATCCAAAATCTCACCAGCATGACATTTTAATGTCCATGCAAAGCCCATAGGTCTGTTCTTATTAAAAAAAACGTCAATAAAAGATCGGAAAAAGTTTGAGAGAAGAAAAAAATTATGAGATCAATGGCTTCAATAAGAGTCAGCCTAAAACTGAGTAGGCGAAATAAGCAGCAACCGCTTCCAAAAGGAAGTCACTGTTATCATCGAAAATAACTCAGCCATCCAATTCAATAGAGAAAAAGAACATACATGCTCTTCGATTACCGGAGCCTCTAGTACCATCAGAGGACAACTCAGTGGGTTCTCAATGAAGCTGTGTCCAAAGAAATCTTGCGCCGCTGCGAAAATATTCCAACGACCCAGAACTCCATGCATCGCTGCAAAGGCCATAATCCCTCCGTCAGAACAAAGCAATTCATGAGCAATTAAGGGACTCATGAGATGATCATAATCCACTTCAGGAGACACCAAATTACAGAGACACAAATCCAGGGCCCACATGAATCACAGCCCAGGCAATGAAATACAGGCTGGATACAGGTGAAATAGGAAAATCGAAACGATAATCCATATGATGCACTCAAAGTGGCAAGAGGCAACACAACATAGTATTCAAGCATCCTGTTGCTAAACAGTGCTAACTGCTCCAGCTCGTTTACGAAGGCAGGACGGACATCCATTTTTCAATAAACAAAACAGTAACAAAAAACCAGCAGCCAGTGCCAGCAAAACAGAAAGTCCACCAAATAGACCGGAGAAAATCGAGTGAAGGAAAAAGCAGGAATGACTCCAAATATTTTCTGGAAAGAAGTCACTAAACCACCGCTTACTACTTAAAAAAAAATGAGCCAGCCCCGAAGTGGAGGATGTGTTAAAGATTGTGTGAATCAGCTCACCAAAATGTAAAGGAAGGTCAGTATTTAATAAAGCATGCACTTCTGTGCGGGTGTTAGCAACGTGAAGGACAAATGTTTCGCGAGCAGATGTCAAGGCAACTTCATTTTGTGACAATAGGGCTCTTATTCTGCTCATCTTATTGAACTCTGACTTCAAGGCTGGAATTCTCGGCCAGATGGAAACATCCAGGTTCCCATGCGGGGGTGGATAAAGCACATTCTTACAGCAAACGACACGCTCACTGACTGTTACAACGTAAGCTATGCCTTTCAATAACCCACAGCAATCCTCATTGTTTAAAAGTAAATAACTCCCGTTAACTAACAAGGTAAAAGTCGGGACTATAGCAGGTACCGGTGTACCTTTCAAAACACATGCTAAATTAGGGCGGTCCTGGTTACATGAACCATGCAATTGGATGTGTCTAAGCAGTAACGAGTGATCCGGTGTTTCCGTACACTCATTTCCATTCAGATATTCCTATTTCCCGTCCCTAAGGCATCTATAAGTGAAAGGGAGCGCCAGGCTTCATGCAAGTAGGAGGTACCGAGCCGCTCGTATCTGCCTATGGCAAAATACTTCATGCAATTTGAAAACTGAAAAAGCGCGAAAGGGAGAGTAATCAATCCATGGATTAGCCACGTAGCAGCTGGGGCTTCTGCCACTGAAAAGAGCAAAGACTCTAGGCGTTCAATTTGCAACATCGAAAAAGAAGCATCTCTCATGGAAAGCAAACGTTGTTTCTCAGTCAAATTAAAGGGTGCAAACAGAGAGGAGACATTAACATAGGTCCAAGGCACTTTTCCATGTTTCAGCGTCTGCAAGGTCCACGCAAACTGCGTAACAGAACGCAATTGATTTTGACCATGGTATAAAACAGACACTTCATCATGTACATTTTCAACAACAGATGAAACAATATTATCTAATGTGTAAATTCGGGAGTTAAGGGTATTAATGCTGTTGTATACAACTGCAAGCACCTTTTCTAAATTAGCTTGGTCGATAGCCCTAAGGCGGGTGGCCGCTTCAATCTGTGAAGTTTTCCACAGTACATTATAAATAGCATAGATCCATCTTTTAGATCTACCGTTAGCCGGGCCCTTTATGAAATCATTCAAATCAACCTCGTTGGTCAGTTTAGATAAATGCAATTTAACTGACTCCAATGTAAAGTGCTTGAGCCAATTCTGACATAGTTTGCCTACAGAATAAGTGGTAACAGAATGGTCACTCTGACTTGTGTAAAACCCTCAGCCAGGCCCAAAAAATGATGCTGGCACGAGTCTGCACTTCGGTGCCACATTAACCAACCCTTGGGATCCAAACTGGAAAAGTTAAAAGATGAATTTAGCAAAAGGGTTTGCAATTCCCTAATCAAAAATTTAGTAGAGTTTTCCCAACCCGAATATTCTTCCAAATCTGGGAAGGAAGGAGAATTTTATTTTTTAGAAGTAGCCAATCCAAAGCATGTTGTCTGGGAGATAGTAGAGTTCAAAAACAACATATGATTTTGGATGAGACATGCACGGTGCAAAGCCTCATTGCCTTGTACCTGCCAACTTTTAGAACCCCAAACTGATTTAAGGTCAATAGTTTCCTTCCACAACTCATAGCCACCAACAGCAAGCTGGTCGAGAAAGGACTTTGAATACAGTAACTTAGTATCAGTAAGTCTAACTTTGGAACTGGATTTGTCTGTCATTTTAAAATAAAATGAAGCGAGATTGGACTGATTAAAATCAGTAAAATATGTATACTTTTTCAAAAATGTGTCTGAGCTGCCTCTTAAAGGAGCAGGACAATGTTCCCCACTGGGTATAATTCACAATACTCGTCCTAGAATTAGTTTTGTGTAAGTAGTGATTGCCAAAATGTTGGAAACAAAACAACTCACCATAATTAGCAGATTCTAAATATAGATCTTCAGCATCAAAGGCAGCATAATATTTCAAATCAGCAAATAAAGCCTCTACGGCCCGAACTTCCCAATCATCAGAACATATATTTTGTTGAACCACATCCCCCATATTAACTCTAAGTACAATAGGAACATTAACAACTTCAGTCTGGCCATGGATTTGAAATTTAACTGCATCCCAGACTATTCCATCCAGGACAGGCCACGCGGTGATGTTAACAAAGGCCAAGTCTCTCTTCAATCTGTGTGCTGAATGTGATGAGGAGTGAGGAGCTAAAGTTCCATTCAGATGTCTAATGCATGTTCTCTCCTCTACATAATGTCCATTGACAAATCGGAAAAAATAAAACACAAAACCAATTGACATAGAAATATAGAGAGCAAAAAGCCCCAGCCAAATGTAAGTCCAAGGGGGTATTAAAAAAGGTTTTTTAAACAAAGTAGCATAGGCACTCAGCCTTGTGGGTTTCTCTGATGCAAGTGAAACAGTGTCAAATGAAAATGTGGATTCTGTGGCTAAACGAGTTTGCAAATCAGGCATCGACAAGTCAGATGGATAGGTGTAATCTGTATCATCAAGTTGAGCACCAGGCAAAGCACTCAATAAAGGACTGGAAACTGCAGGCATCTTGAGGGCCACCTCCGGTACACATTCCGAAGCAGAGGCCAAAACAAAATTTCTCACCATCGAAGGACATGAGACTGCCAGTCATGCTAAGAAGAATCGGCCACTCTGTGTATTTTGACATTGTCAATGGAGATATACCTGTTCTCCTTACGACCCGGAAGAGGTGGTAAAATGACTGTTCTTGTGCCCTTCACTCCAAGCACGGGAACCGGAGCACGGTATAAGGGACCAAATTCCTTTTTGTTCTCAATCTTCTCCCGAACCAGTTCTCCAACTTGGGGTAGCCAGCCAACTACCGGGATCTGCAATGCATCATCCGATGCGGAGGGCAAATGTTCCTTTGCAAGACTGTCTCTGGACTCTTGTAGAGCCTGTTAAACATGGCAATGTTCATCTACGTCAAAGGAGGCGCCCGAACCGACCGCGTCTAGACGGTCAAGGTCCGGGACATACATCTTGATACCAAAGAGCATTTCGTATGGGGTCCGCCCACCCAGAGACCTTCTAGGGAGATTATTAAGAGCACGCTGCACGCCATTGAGATGGGCCAGCCAGTTTCTGCCAGTGCCTATAACTCGAGCTGTCAGTGATTGCTTTCAGTCACGGTTCATTCGTTCCACAACACTATTACCCTCAGGTCGGTATGGAGACGAAAACTTGACTTGGACCCCCATCAAACTCATGGCATCCCTATACGCCTTAGAGGCGAAAGCAGGACCCTGATCCGAATGGAAGGTACCACAGGCAAAAATCCCTACAAAGACACGGAAATCCCTGATGACAGTCCGTGAATCAGCGCTGCGATGAGGCCAGACCCAAACAAAGCGTGTGCATGAATCAACTGCAACCAAGATGTACTTGTACGCAGTATCAGAAGAAAAAGGACCGCAGTGATCCAAATAAACACAACCAAACGGTTTATCAGAAATGAACTACTGTGTTTGGGGTGGACGCGTAGCAGTTGAAGGCTTAATCTGCTGGCAAATGCCACATTGAAGGACATAGTCACGCGTCTGTTTGTACAGTCCCCGCCACCAAAAACGTTGTTGTAACTGAGTCACAGTAGCTGAAACGCCCGCATGCGCAGACGCAACCCCTTCATGGGCCGCTGCGATCAGTGTATGTCTACGATCAGAGTTGGGAATCAATCTCTCCCCAACTTCAGGTATTTTCACATAAGGAACCTTATCGGGACTTAAGTGGTATGTGTACTTTGAAGGGAACCCCGTAGGATATTTATCTCACTTCTCAGTGGCAGCAACAGCCGCCAAGATGTCATTATCAATCTTACTTTTGGACCGTGTGACTGCTGCAACCAAATATGTCGATACCTCTGATTTCGCTGCTTCATCAACAAGCGAGTTGCCAACAGCGTGGACTCCCATGCGCTGGTGACCAAGAGTATGAATTATAAACACGAGTGGTAACTGCTCTTTAAGCTCAGCCACTCAGACCCAGATCATTTTATGTTTTATTGTGCTACCCTTGGAATCACGAAAATCCTTCTGAATCCAAAAGAACAAGTTCTCATTGTAAGACTGGACACAGTAGTAAGAATCACTTACGATAAGTGTTGTCACACTAGGATCAGTGTACTCCAATGCAAGCATCAGAGTACGGAGCTCTGCCAATTGTGCGGTGCAGTCAACTAGAGTCTGCGTGTGCACGACTCTGGACTTGAACTCATCATTCTCCATGGCACCTACCACAATGGCGCATGCGGAAACGTAGGCGTGTTTAGAACCATGCGCAACCTGTGCCGAACCATCAGTGTATATGATGCAATGGAAATACTCCAAAGGCCGCATAGCCAAAGGTGCAGGATGAACAAACTCATATTGCAAAAACTCCTGCGACCGTAAGGAGGCGTCAAAAATAAACGTGACATCTGGAGACGTTAATAATACTGCCCATTGTATCCACTGAGGGTGAAAAGCTTTAGAATTTGGTACACTGGCTTTCGTAACTGCTTCCAAAGCAGGACATGGGGTAACAACCAACATGCGCTTTCCCTGTGACAGAGCGCGTTCCTTAAGAATCGCCATCTGTACAGCTGTCAAAACCCTCTCCACAGTGGAAAATCGCATTTCAGCCGTAGTGTACAAGTGTGACTTGTAAGCAATAGGTACTGTATCTCCCTCGTTAAAAGTAAGGTACGTGAAACTCACCGTCCCAGGGATGATTCTTATCACCAGATTGGTGCGATTATCACGAGTCAATAAGTATTTAGAAGCAAGCAGATCAGCCTGCAAAGATTGCAGTATAACCGAGTGCTCAGGCAGCCAGTTCGATTTCGTAAAATTTGGTTGTATCAAAGCATACAAAGGCTTAATACGTTGGGCATAATCGGGAATGTATGTCCTCCCGAAATTCAAAAATCCCAGCAAAGACTGTAATTTTTTTAGAGTTGTCGTAGCGCGCAATTGTGCGCATTTCTCCAAGAAGTGAGGAGCCAATCCTCGACCTTCATTGTTGAGCTCGTAGCCCAAGAACAACACTGTGTACTCTGCAATCTGGGATTTTGCAAAGTTGAATTTGTAACCGAAGTCCGCAAAGCTACAAATCAAGCGGTCAACTCGACACAGATGCTCCCACAGTTCATCATCCGTGAGATAAATGTCATCCACATATGAACAAGCATCCGGGTCAACTCTCTCTAAGAGAGAGACTATGCGGGCAGCAAACACTCCAGGACTATTCTTGTAGCCCAGCGGTAAACGTTTGAAATGTTTTTGAACACCGCCGCAAGTAAAGGAGGTCCATTGGGAACTAAGACCATCCAAATGGTGGGCATAAAAACCGTTGGAAATCTCAAGCGTGGTTTTAAACCGCTTACGCACGAGACTATCCACTAAAGCAGAGCCGTGAGTATTCTGTACTGCACAGGATCGGCAAAGCTAGATTAAATGCTGGTAATCCAATACCAAACGATATGAACCGTCAGGCTTGGTTACAGTAAAAAGAGGGTTATTCATTGGTGACACACAAGTTTTAATAACACCCTGCTATTCCAATTGTTCAAGGATTTCCGCAACAGAAGCCTTTGCTTCACGCTTTAAGGGATATTGGGGCAGAGGCATAGACCGTAAGGGAATCTCGTGTTGTGGGGAAAATGTATCCCATCCACAATGAGTAAGGTACAGAGCCGGCGCAAGGGCCTTAGCCCACTCTTCTGCAAAATTCAGCGCATGCTCCTTCGAGACCGTGTGCGCGAAACTAGGGAGGTTTACCTCCTCCCCTCTCGGAGCTGCGAGCACAAAAGGTGGGGGCCAGTCAGCCTCCGCTAACAAAATGTCATAGGTAGTCATAAGATTCTCCCAAAATACCCCTTCTATTGTGCGTTGAATGTAACCCTCAATGAATAAGACTATTTCATAGATCCTGTCAGGGGGAGCTACTCTAGTGTCAGCTGTCTCTACAACAACATAACGGTCAGTCGCTGTCACCTTCAGTAGTGGACGCTGGGCCTCCCGCACTATGGTAATCTCCGCTGCGCTGTCCAGCAAGGTCAGAGCCCATGTCTGATTCCGAAGCTGGGTTCACACTATCTGTGGCATATCTGTGTGCTGTTAAAGCAGCGACTTTCTTTTTCTGAAACTGGGGTCTCTTCGATGTAGAATCGTCCTGTTTGCCTTTGCCGTCTTTCGGGCGGGGCTGGTCACGTCCTTGTTGGCCACCCCGACCCCTGCCGCCTCCTCCACCACCGGTCGAAAGGGCCGATGTTTCCTGAAAAGAACTTGGAGAGCGTTGATCAGAACCCGAAAACAATCAGGTGATTTTATCATTGCGCAAGTCATAAACACGTTCCGTGGGCGCAGGCAATGGAGACTCAGGACAAGACTCCTGTTTCTGCTGTTGCTTTCCCTGTTTCTGTTTTTTATGCCAATTTTGTTTTTTGGACTTGGGCTGGTCGACGTTTTCCGACATCTGCCCTTGGGGTTGTTTTTTATCTTTAGTAGAAAAAGGCTTGAGGCCCCTACTATTGCGGTCCACTGTTTTATAAGCCGCCACAATAATTTTCGCCAACTGTCGGGGTTTATCGACATCGGGAACCGCCTGCAAAGCATTGGCAACCTGAAAGTTTACCGCATCCCCCTTGACATTAGCAAGTATGAGATCGGAAACCACATCAAAGGAGCCACACAGGCGCATGCCTCCGGTCCGTGGTCATCCTGAACACATTTAAGGACCGTCGGCAGGACAGACATAGACGGAGTGCCGTAACACCTCGCATAGACCGCCGCAAACGTTTTACCCCAGGACTTTTCGGGGGTCAAATCCTTAGGCAAGCTAATTGTCAGAATCCTGTGTTTCTCACCAGGAGACGTGTTAGGAAATACTGCTTCCAGCTGGTCAAACTTCTCGGCAAGCCAAAAAGGAAAATCGTCCTGTGCTTGGGGACACTTGCCCATCACAGCGTTGACCATAATGGGACTGAGCTTCATTCCGCCCTGTCCTGCAGGAAGCGCCACACCACCCGGGGCCCCGCCCGGGAGATTACGGGTGATGTATTGCACTAACGACCTAATCACGCTAATTGCGACTACGTGTAGTCATCTGATCTCAGCCACGGCACATGCCCCGTGCTGAGGATGAGGTGTAAATCCAGCCAAGACAGGCCAAGTTACGCCTGGAATGGACAAAGGACCTAACCTTGGAGCTGATAATGAATGGGATAGGGCGCCATTAAATCAAACGCGGTGCTGCCAAGTATCAATAGGAATTTCTTGTGACCTATAAGGAGTATACTCATTTGGCACAGGAGTGGGAGTGTACGTATGGAACACACCTGAAGGTCCGTCCACAGCCGGGAAGGTCACCCACAAATAAAATATTTCGTAAGGGTAAGCCATCTCTGCACTCACCACCATAATTACTGCCATGCCATCCACGGAAACATTATAATTTTGCAAATGATTGCGCATCGCAATGCGACTATGCTGCGGAATGTCCACCGCGGCCATAGTGAACTCAGAAAGGAAAAGGCACAAAGATAACCCTGTAGCACAACTGGGTAGCAATTCAAGGAAACCGTTTAGAAAGATTCAAGCTTGAAAAGACCTATACTAGTATAGGTAGGTTTGCCCGACACCACCGTTAACCGGAAACAATAGTGAAGGCGTTAAGGACTGAATGATGTACTACTCCAGTATCGCGCTATAAGACCACCAACGATTGGGCGCCATGTCGCAGGGATTCCGTGCTCAGACAGAACTGTGCATAGAGGCTTGGAACCTCAGTGGATTAGGATGTCCCAAAACTCACCTTAGTACCCAAAAATCCCCTACCAGACTAGCAATCAGTGTCTCATTGGTCATCATAAACTCCCAAAGCTTAGACAAACCAGAACATGAACTTAGTATACCTCAGGTTACGTGGAACACATGAAAACTCTTTCGTTATACAATCATTTCAGTCCAGAACGAGGAGTAAAAGAGGACACGTGCATATTTGAAATGTTTATTCACTAATGCAGTGCTCTGAAGCGCAGTATCTTATCTAATACAAGCAAACATATTATAAGAAACAAGGTAATCAGCATAGTCACTAGTCCATAGAACACAAACGGTGCAAGCATAGTATTATGCTAAATGATTAGGGTTTAACAAAACCTAATTCTCACACTCCCTAGCTAGTATATTATATCTAAGAAGGTCTCTTGTGGGTTTTAGCAGAGCGGCCCCATACCTCAAGATCCTAGTGGTTAGGGATCACATCATCAGCGACCAGCTCTCTGCATGCGAAGCACCATCAAGTGTGTTTGTATGCTCTTGTGCAAGGCAATATAAAACGCGCCTAAAGCCAGAACTTGGCTGCAGCTGCATGTATGTTATGTCCAGGGACGTGCGAAGATCAGTGCTCATAACAACTACTGTGTTGAGATATCCTTGAAGGTTTCAGCACTCACTGTACAGAAACAGCTCTCCAAGCAAGGCTGATATCAGTGTAACATTATTCTTGTATGAACCGAAAACAATCTACTAGGCTCAAAGGTGAAGCAGCAGATGCGTGTCGTGTGCAAAAGCAGCAGAAAGGAAAAATGGCGTTTAAACACATAAAAAGCTCATGCTAACTTAACACAGTAATCAGGCCACATATATGTATACATCACCTCCATAGCAAAGGAGACGCTGTTATCATTAGCTGAAGTAAGTGAATTCAACTATCCAATACCCTCCTGTCAGTGGATTTGATGAAAATGCAGAAGAATTTTCCTCTGAATATGACAAGCTCTTCAACTTTCAAACAGCACCTTCTTGAAAGGGGACTACCAGGAGGTGACCTGCCTGGTCCCAGGTCGGACAATCAGACTTAATCTTCTCCTATGATGGAGTTGGATACTTCCACTTCCTTCAAGAGACCTGCATCCTGTAGTTCTATTCTGATTAGTGTCTGAAGCCATTTCGCTGGCGATTACAAGTGTACTTTGAATGCATTGCTTCTAACATCAACACTTCTAAATTGACATTTCTAAAATAAAAATGAATTGATAAACCTTGTAAATAAAAAATATTCTCAAAAACAAGGAAGAGAGAATCAGAAAACAAAAAACAAGTGTGAAAAAGAAGAGAGGAGGTAACAGGTAAAATGGTGTGTTCTCCTGGTAAAAGATGGAATATAGAAGCAAAAAAATTAAAACAATCTGAAGAAGATGGAGACCAAGAACAAATAGTCAGACATAAGAGAAGGGAGGATACAAAAAAGCTGGCGCTGCTGGGTGTAAGAAAAAGAGTATAGGGGGAAACATGGTTGTGATAAAAAAGAGACAAAATGAGTAAAAATGTTGTAAGTAAAAAAGCAATTGAGAAATAGAATATGAATATGAAGTACTTTCATCCCACCAGTGCTTGGTGAACTTTAAACTACGCAGGAATAACACTGAGAGAAGCCCAGCAGTAGAGGTCCCGTGTATCATGAAGTTACTTTTTCAGACACTTCAAAGAGATAAGATAACCCTAGCACATCAACAAGGACATGGCCAGTGCAGGACATTGAGGACTTGACCATTTGGCCTTGCCTCACAACCCGGCACTGTTGGTCTGCCTGCCAGAGTCTATCGCAGGCTCCTCGAACGAGGAGCTCACGAGGCACTGGGAGCTCAAGGCTACCTAGAGTAGCTCTCCTGTGTGCAGACCTGCCTACTAAATTAGAAGCTTTTGCTCGGTTGAATTAATATACCTATAACAAAACTTGAAAATATATATTCAATATAAAATTGTTTACTTTCAGAGCTCATAAGCTGATATTTGGAGGAAAATGGCTGAATTTCCAAAATATACGTGAAGCTGATATTTGACTGATAAATCTTGCGTACATACAGTGGCTACTAATACAATCCTGACTGACATGCTCACTTTTAGAAAACAAATAATATTACTAGCTCACCATGAGGTTAATTGAACAAAAATGATCTCTTATTACAGAAACGGTTGTAGACCACTTTTCTATAGGAATAGCTAAACAACTCACCCAGGAGACATAGGTCTGTGTATGCATAGGGGAATATAGGATGAATTGGCAGGTTCATAGACAAACCAGTAAAGTTTAATGGGGATCGCCAAACCAGACCCCCAGTACACATTGAGACTGGTGTCTGAAACGTGTGCCGTATTGTGTTCAAGAGACATGTGCCGGCAGCTGGTAACAGCAGCAGTGGACTTTAGACAAAAGCCCTGTGTAAGCGCCAGTGTTACTTTCACACCAGACAGTCACTGTGATGTGAATTCCAAGATCACCCTTATTCCCTTGTTCCACAAGGTTTTACCTTCCCATGGACTTTGTCAGGATTTGTTTACTGGTTGTGGAAAGGACCTAACAGTATTAAAAATGTAATCCTGTTCTCCCTACTGTTAGGCGACTCTGCTGTCTATAACGTAGAAATGATATCTAAATATCCCCTTGCGTTTCTCAAGTGGTGGCTATCAATGAATGTTCAATTTAGGGTCAGGTGAAGACTGGAATCAGAAAACAAACAAGTCATCACACTTAATAAAAGTCATCCTCGACTCCACCCTTTCCATGACGAAGCAGGTCAACGCCGTCTCCTCCTCCTGCTTCAATACCCTCTGCATGCTCCGCATGATCTTCAAGTGGATCCCCACGGAAACTAGAAGGACGGTCACCCAGGCCCTCGTCAGCAGCAGACTAGACTACGAAAACACACTCTACGCAGGAGCCCCTGGACAAACTCCTGAAACGCCTCCAACGCATCCAGAACGCCACCGCACACTTGTTCCTCGAGATCCCTTGCCTCAGCCACATCACACCTCACTTGAGAGACCTGCACTGGCTCCCCATCAACAAGAGGATAACCTTCAAGCTCCTCACCCACACACACAAGGCACTCCACAACACCGGACCAGCGTACCTCACAGCTGACTCAGCCCCACCCGCCAGCTCCGCAGACCACGCCCTGTCCACCGTCACCCGCATCCGAAGAGTGACCGCCGGTGGCAGATCATTCTCCCACCTAGCCTCCAAGACATGGAACACCCTCCCCATCCGCCTGCGTCAGACCGAAGACCTCCTAACTTTCAGGAGACTTCTCAAGACCTGGCACTTCGAACAGTAGCAGCCCCCCCCCCCCCCCCCCCCCAGCGCCTTGAGACCCTCACGGGTATGTAGTACGATTTATAAATGCTATGATTGGTATATTGATTGATATGTATGATGCACAGTTGCTTAAACTGCACCCTTTGCTCAACACAGTCAATGTGGTGCTTCACTGGATGACCCTCCAATAGTAAGCGGCAGCCACTTTTGAGCCATCGAGACTTCAGCTAGATTGCACTTCTGGAAGCCAAGAAGAGGTCATTCATGTCTTTCGAGTGAGATTACCGCTTACCGGGAGGCGCAGCCGACTCTAGAGGGAGGGCGGCTAACCCCCTCAATGGGCAGCAGACAAAGGGCATGGCAGCAACAACGTGCAAGAGCATGCCAAGATGAAGACCAGGGAGTGACCAAGGGAGTTTAGATTTAAAGGGTCCAATCAAGAAGAGGGGTGTGGTCACAAGCAAGGCTTAAATGGTGACCGGGACAAACCGTCCACAATTGTGTCACCTGACGAAATTGATTCCACCTACCCACACCAGAGAATGCGGGCGTTGCAGCTGCAGTGTGACGAGGGGGCCGGGTGTCACAAGGTTTAACAAAAAATATCTTCACAATAAGGACATAAAAGGGCAATTGGGATGCCTTACCCCTGGTACTATTGAGGGCAGAAAAAGGGTAAGAAATGGTCAGCGCTTGGCGGACACTGCACTTGCAGTGCAGGCATGGCCATGGGGCCACGAGCGCCAGACAATCAGTAGCAAGTTGAAGCCACAAAGCCGCGACCCGCTGCACCAAGTAAGTGCAAGAAATAGTGCTGTCACGGCATTTGGAAAGTGGTTTAAGACAACCTTAATGTATGGGTATTAATATACAATAGGTACAGAACAGACACTGTGCAGCCTGTAAGGAAAATGCCTTACATTGTAAGCCAGGATAAAAGAAATGAGCACGTTGATGATCAATGCCATCATGACAAGTGCGTCCTAACTTATGGTGTGAATAAACTGCGGCCGTTCTAGCACCACAAAAGGTCTTGGTGTACATAATTGTTGTGAAAGAAGCAACGGCTGGAGGGTCCGTCAGTTGTTTCCACAGCTTGGGGGTTACCATTGCAGCTCTTCAGACATCTGGGGTAAGAAGAAGGGCTGCTCCATTTGCAGTTTGCTGAAGAGCAATGAAAGATCAGCATAAAGTTCAAACCCGACACTAGGAACTGAACAGGCGACTTGTTCTCATGTGAAAAGGAGAGGCCCCGGAGGCTGCTATGGCACCCATTAAAAAACCTCGAGTTACTCCTCATCTAGCCCCTAATTCTTCTCGCCAGTTCCCGGCTTGCTGGGCCTCTATTTTTTTTTTAAAGAATGGATCCGAAAAGTCTCCCTCAGTAAATGAGGTTTCATCTCCGCATGAACGTGCAGTTGGTCAGTGAAGATTTCTTACTCTCACTCCACCCTATCTCAACTACTCTTCCACAGCAGCTCTCTAACTCCCTTGGCCACCCTGACCCTCCTTGCAAGCCTCACCTAGCACTTCTGCTCTCTACCCCATCACCTTCAGTGTTCTGTTGCTAGGAAGCAGTGCTTGCACTGGATATGCCATATCCAAGCATGAAGACAGATGTCCTTTTGGTCTTCTCTAGTGTTTCATTTCTTCTTTTCTATTCATCTCCTGTTGAAGTAAAGACACATCCCGTATAAATGAAATACAAAAAACTGCGGATCGATCCTTCGCCGTAAGTGCTCCCAAAATCTGGAACTCTATTCCCCCTCACATCAGAACCATTCCCTCCTTTGTAAAATTTAAAAGCCAACTCAAAATCCTGTTCCTCGACTGCTCCCTAGGGAGTCAATAGGACCAATCGGAGCAGGTAGCTGACACCTCGCACTGCCCCAACTCTAAGACTTCGAAGGACTCCGAAGACTAAGACTGTCCTGCACTGTTAATGTGTCGCTCTTTTGTTTTGTGTATCTCTGCAATGTATCTGCTGTAAAGCGCTCCAATATCCTACGGTCAGACCAGCGCTATATAAAAGTTCTTACATTTTTTTTTAAAATTAAATAAATAAATAAATACAACTAGCTGTACATTGAGCCTTATCTGGTGTGTCACAACATCTGTGTTATGTTGTAATCTAACACACCCTTCACGCCAGTTCCCCTGCGTAAACCTTGACGGCTCAACCACAGCTGCACTGGAGATTCGGTTGCACTACAGGAACAAGGGGTATCTTATGCAAGCAAAAGTATCCAGTGCCCTGGGGTAGTGAGAAGCAGAAACGAAATGGTCCCTGAAACTACCCAGAGGTCCTCGACGGATCCAGCATCAGGGGATTGGCAGCACACGGTGGGATCAAGAATTCAAATCTCCTTAAACACAGACACCACATTGAATAGACACCAAGTACATGCTTTTACAGGGTAGTTAGCATGCACACAGTAGCGGAGAAAAGAGAAACTGGTGTCAGATATATGATAACAGTGGAACTGAGAGAAAAGTATCATTAAATGTGGCTGAAACAAGGGGTGAGTAGTCTAAGAAGCTTTTCCTTGAATTCCTGGTAGACTACTAGAGGGAGCTCCGAGATGCATCAGCAAAAAGTAGGGCAATACGTGGCCTATCTGCTCCTAGCTCCCACCCTTAACTTGTAACCACAGCCTAGTCTTTCAAACTTCTCCTCTGAAGCTCCCGCCTTCCTGATGAAGCAAGCAGTTAGACTTACTGTTGGGTCTTTCTGCAGGGCCATCCCCAAACTTTATGCCTTCACCAGGCTGTTTTGTAACCCGTTTTTGTTGAATTTTAGGCATCTGCACACTTTACCACTGCTAACCAGTGCTAAAGTGCTTGTTCTTTCTCCTTTAACCATGGTATAAATGGCTTACATTCAATTTGCACATTCAATTTACTTGCAAAGTGGTGCTACATGTACTCAGGCCCTATAAATTAAATGCAACAAGTGGGCCAGCTGCACTGATTGTGCCACCTACTTAAGTAGCCCTTTAAAGATCTCTCAGGCCTGCCATTGCAGCCTGCATGTGCATTTTAAACAGCCATGTCGACCTGGAACAATAAACCTTTTGCTAGTTGAGTTGAGGGAGAATTTGTAGAGCGCTACTTTGCCCAATGGCGTCAAGGCACTAGAGATGGAATAAAGAGCTGTTTGGTGAAAGACGGGAGGGAAGATCAGTGGTAGGCCTGCCTGAAGAGCCAAGTCTTCAGAGCCTTTCGGAATAGGGGGTGGGAGGTGAGTTCCTTAATCTCAGCCGGAAGAGTATTCCAAATTTTAGGAGCACAAGAGCTGAAGGCTCTGTCGCCCCATCTGGCTTTGCTGGTTTTAGGAACAAGCAAAAGGTGTTTATTGGCTGACCGAAGTGCCCTGCCGGGGACATACGGAGTTACCAGGGGTTTAATGTCTTCAGAGCCAAGCCCGTGCAAGGCACAATGGGTGAGACATAAGACCTGGAACTCTATTCTGGCCTGGATAGGAAGCCAGTGAAGGTCCTTCCTAATAAGAGTGGCTGAGGCGAGTTTCAGGGCATCAATGACAAACCGAGCTGCTGCGTTTTGAACTGTTTGCAAACGCTGTATCTGGGATTTGTTAATTCCCAGGTACAGTGAGTTACAATAGTCTAGCCTTGAGGAGATTAGGGCCGTCGTAACCAGTTTACGGGCATCGGTGGAGAGATAATGAACTAATCTCCTCATGGTTCTGAGAACACCACAGCAGGTAGAGGTCGTTCTGCTGACTTGTTTTTGAAAGGAGAGTTTGGTATCAAAGATGATGCCTAGGTTCCGGGCAGATTGAGAGGGCAATGGACAGGTTCCTAAGGAAGGAGGCCACCAATTCATTGACCAGATCTCCTCCTTGCCTCCGAAATCAACACCTCCGTTTTTTGCTAGGCCAAAACCTTCCTTTTTAATGCATATTGGTCAAACCTGGGGTAGGACCTAAACAACCCATAGGGCAGGGTGCAGTGTATTTAAAATGTTGGACATGTACTTTTTACTTTTACGTGTCCTGACAGTGAAAAACTCTTAACTTCGTGTTTCACTACAGCAAGGACTACCTCTCCCATAGGATAACATTTGGTTACCTTATTTTTATTTATTTTTTTAGGGTTTTATATAGCGCGAACTAGACCCAAAGATATCAAGTATCAGAGCGCTTTACATAAGCACCAGTTTAGTTAGGAATTATAATTAACAACCCTCTGTAATGGCAAAGTTGGATTTTAAGCCACAATTCCGATAATGCCCCTTTTAGAAAGTTGGTGTTTTCTTGTCCTAACCATTTGGTGCCAGCAGACTGTTTTCTGGGTCACATGACTAGGTCTAGCTGGCAGTTGGTCTTTGTGTACTGCTCCCAGACACTGAGACAAAGGGGAAATAGGTGTTGGTAGGATGGACCATACCTGACTAGATAGGGTGTTGGGAAGCTGACACCTACCACACTTGCGTATCACAAAGGGTTCAACACTAGTCTTTTGTGCTCCCCACCACAAGCTGAGGCCAAGGGAGGGAGGCAGGACATTCCAAGCACCTCTGGGAGTGGGAACCAACAAAAACTTCTCCTACTTCAGAGCTGGAACCAGGTATAAATATTGGCCCCACAGACCCTACTCTTCAGTATACCTCTGGACCAGTGGAGATTCAGAAGGGCTGTTGTGCTGCTCTTCAAGAAGGTCTGCTACCCTGTTACCCTGCTGCCTGAGTGAGAAGGACTGGACCTGCATCTTGACCACAAGAGTGACTCAAATAGTTAGTTGGCAGGTTTCCTAATAATAGTCTCATGGACAGAAAAAGCTCCAACCACCTTGAATCCAGTATCTGGACTATCTCTGCTGTTGTCCTACCCTACAGTTGTGCTTTCTTCAGTCTTGGAACCCTGAAAGTGGGCCTGAAGGTGATCTGCCAGCCCAGTTGTGGTCCTGTGAGTATAACTGATGCAACGTGATGCATCTCTTCGTAGCTGTATCGGAACGGCAGCTGTGCCGCGTACACCCAATGCAGGACTTCGCACTGAAAACCACAGCGTCCTTGGTACCGCCACAGTGCCACTCATCATGGTCCCTGAATCCGGGATTCACTCCATCGTAGTTAGCGTGAACTAGTGACTTTGTACCGATTTGGCGCGATCAGATAACCAAAATTGGCACTTTGTGCTTTTAGGCACTATGTTCACTTAAATCTTTAAAATTGCATATCTCCAATTCTACTGATTGGAGTTTTGTTGTTTTACTCTCAAATACCTTAATTGAATTTTACTCTATTTTTCTAAATTGATGTGGGATTTTTCTTGCGTTGTGTTTTCACGTTATTACTATTTGAAGTGCTGCAGAAATACTTTAGACATTGCCTCCAAGTTAAGCCTTACTGCTTTGTTTCAAGGTACCAGTGGTTTAAGCACAGGTGGGCGCAGGTTTTGCTTGTTATAAGTGTAGGAAACTGGGTTTCTGTTGCAGTAACCTCCACTTGTTGCCAGATTTCTGATGCACTTTGACTTGATGTGCCTTGGGTCCCTGCCAATCATGTTCCTAGGGCCTGTGTGCTTTCCCAAAACTGAACCTTTGTACCCCCAATTGGCACCTCTCTGGTCACATGTAAGTCCCTTGTAAAAGGTACAGGGGTGCCAAGGGCACTGTGACCAGGGAAGGCATCTAAGGGCCGCAGCACATATTGTGCCACCCTTAGAGGTCCTGCAGCTTAACCAGCACACACTGCCATTGCAGGCTGCATGTTTTGGTGCAGAGAAAAGTGAAGCGTCAACATGGCACACATTCTTGAGTGCCACGCCTACAACTCACTGCCTTTGGCCTAGGTCAGCTACCCCTGTAGCTGGGTGCACTATGCCACGAGTGAGGGTACAGGTGCATTAGCCCTGTACCCCTACAGTGTCTAAGTCCAATCTTAGGCATTGAAAGTGCAGTGAAGCCATAAAGAATATATGGTCTGGGAGTTTGTCATTACGAACTCCACAGCACCATAATGGCTTTACTGAATTCTGGGAAGTGTTGTAGCAAACTTCTCAACATAATAAACCCATACTGATACCAGTGTGGGATTTATTATACCATGCGCTCAGAGTGCATCTACGAGATGTCTCCTGAAAAAAGACCAGTCTGTGGTGGGTTCCCTGACTGGTAAACACAATCCTGCCACTTAAGACATGTTTCTGGACCCCTGGGGTGCGAGCCTTTACTCCCTAAGCCCAGAAACAAAGCCTTTCCTGGGCGGAGGTGTTCACACCTTCCCCAGGTCAGGAAGAGCCTTCTGTGGCAGGGGAGCTTCAAAGGCCTTGCCGTTTGTAACGCGTCCCCAAGCCTCTCCAGCTACCAGGAGCAGGCCCCCTTCCTGTCTCCCCTCCTTTTCCGCAGGAAGACAGGTGGGAAAAATTAGAGCAGCCCAGAAGGTGTGCCCCCCTCTGCCAACCCCACCCCTGAGGTGGGGGAGGCGAGGTGATGTCCACTCTTCAGTGCCTGCCATCTTGCAGATGGCAGGCACTCTCCAATCAGGATTAGGGATTGTTTCCACTCCCCCACGTGGCGGTGAGCACACCAAGAGTGTAGTCACCATAAGGTCAGTAGCCCATTGGCTACTGACCTCAAGACCCCTAAAACGCCCCCTAAATACAATATTTAGGGGGCAGCCCTGAACCAAGAAGACAGATTTTGGCAACCTAAAAAGAAGGACAAAAGAAGACGCCCAGCAGAGGAGACTGCAGAGAAGAACTAACTTGGCCCCTGTCCTAAAAGCCAATCTGCAGTTTCCAGAGATCCTGCGACAAAAGTCACCTTGTCCTGCAACTGGCGACCTCCAGAACCCCTAGGAGGACTGACTGCCTTCAACAAAGACGGGATCCCCCATGAACAGCAGCTCTGTTCAAAAGAAACAGCCAAGAAAGACTCCCAAGTCTGCGGAGGACATAGAAGCCTGACGCCCGGAACCACCACTGCACCCAACGACCACGGCCCGAGTCCGAGTGGCCCACCAGTCCCGGCGAAGTCCCCCGTGCTCCAGAGCCCGAATCTACAGTGGGTTGACCCCTCCAGGACTCCCTGACATTGCTTGCAGCTTTTGCACGGAGACCCCCCCAAACGCAAGTGGCTCTGTAAGGAGAAATCCGAACTCAAAAGACCCCCCTGCATCCAGGAACCCTACGCCCTGGAGAAGAGAACCCGAAGTGCACTTATGTCCCCGAGCCCTCCATCTTACCTGCCCAGCTGTTGGTTCCTCCCGGATGTCTTCCTGGCCTGCACCAAAATCCAAAACCAGCAACTCCCATTGAAAATAACAGGGCACCCGCTGCCAAATCAGCACTCTGCACCTGGCCTCCCCTGTGCCGCTGTGGGTGTACAATGTTACTAACTTGGATCCCCCTTTGTCCTGAGCTAAAACTCAGGGGTTTTGCTCCAGCATCCGAGTGGCAGCCACCAACCGGAGGCCCCCTTAGCCCCATTGTATATCATTGGGCCTCAGGACTCTGCACCCGGCCACCTTCGTGCCGCTGAGGGTGTTTTGAGAGTGCATTCTCAACCATGGTGGAACCCTGGTTCTAACCCCAGAATACCAACTCTAAAAC
This sequence comes from Lissotriton vulgaris, assembly GCF_964263255.1. Classification (NCBI taxonomy): domain Eukaryota; kingdom Metazoa; phylum Chordata; class Amphibia; order Caudata; family Salamandridae; genus Lissotriton; species Lissotriton vulgaris. Next base: position 375,785,304 of record NC_141687.1, read on the forward strand.
CTAAGTACTTATTGATAAACCGATAACACTGTTTTCTTCCATATGAAGAACCGAATTACCCCACTTACTGGGTCTCAGCGGCGGGGGAACCGCCCAAGCCTTCCATACCCTTCATACGTAGTAAAAGGAGACACAAGTGCCTTCGTCTGCAGGAGGAACCCAGATTTATTCAAATAGCCCGGGCTATGGAATAGAGTCCCAAGATTGTCAGAAACAAGACAGAGGAGGCTGCTGCTTTATTCCGCAGCTTACAAGCCTTTTATACTTTTTCATCTCAGTCTTTTGGCTGTTAGTTCATTGTTCAAACAGGGCAGTGTTTGCAGTTGATAACCAGATCCAGACGACGTTTGTAGATGGTGACCTGGTAAAGGCTTGGTACACAAATAATTGTGCACTCGGCTTGATCAAGGCTCAGTCTTTCAGGCCATTGTTTAATCACCTTGATCAAGCAAGCCCGGTCTTTCAGGTCATTGTTTAATCACCCTGAACAGGGCCCAGCAGTCAGACCATTGTCCAGATAACCTGATCACGGTGTCAAGGATGTTTACCAGGCTGGGAGCAGGAGATGGAAAACAAATCATTTACACAGGGTGTGAGTGTCTCATGGCTTTCTGTTGAACTGCAAGAACAGAGGGGGTTGGGTGTGCGACAGTTCCTGGGCAGAAATGCAGGCTGCAAGATGGCTGTTGTTGTGTTAGTTAGATTTTCCTCAGGCATCAGCAGAAACGACCAGGTGGGTTGTGTGGAAGTGTTTGACACGAGATGGCAATGAAAAAACAATGGAGTCCCGGTACAAATGATGCCAATCAGAAGAACACTTTTCCTCACATAGGACTACATTTACTGCTTTTCTGTGAAAAATATTTTGCGTGGAGTTGATTTGTATGAAACTTTAAGGAACTGCATATGTACAAATACTGAATTACTTATCGTTTCTCTATGAAATTCCCCAGTGTGATATCTATGCATGCCACACTGAGTAGAAAAAGTAAGTTAAAAAATAATTTGAAAAGTACCTTGAACAGTATTCTGTAAAGTAACTCAAATGTAATTTCATCTTCCAAGGGACATCCTGGGAAAGTGATCTTTCTTTCTCTCTCACCTCTATTTCTCTATCTTAATCACTCTCCCTCTATTTGGCTACCTCTAACTGTCTCTCTTAACCCACTGTAATCTGTTGGACTTTTTGAAGCCATAGGTAACACATATTTCAGCTGTTTTCGTGTGATGCCTTTTTATAAACTGTTATGTATAATTCATTATTATTTTGCCATACGCTAACTTGAATTCGCAGAAAATGTGCCCCAGCATTTAAATGTGTTCTGAACCGGGTGCCCCAAACTATTTTCTGCCTGGGGCCCAAAAATTCCTTAAAGTGAAACTGGTTAGGGGTCCTAGTCACAGACTTTTGCCAGATGATGAACGCTACTCAAGTCGGAGGCAGGTACAAATTTCTAGCAGGAAGGACATTAACCCCTTCAGTGTTGCGCGAATTCAGCTGCGGTGCTGAAGGTTCTAAAGAACCAATAGAACGATGACGGAACGGTTCCGTCATAAGCACAGGCCAACCGACGCTCATGACGGAACCGTTCCGTCATGAGCATGGAAGGGGTTAAGCCTGATTGTTAAAATCACAGCCACGACCTTTGCCTTAGCAAAGGAGGGCATTAAAAAGTGAGATTCAATGTGACCTCACCTTCCATGATAGGGAAGTGTAAAGCAGCCCTATCCTTGGCTGTAGTTGTAGCCAAGCGGCCGGAGTGGCTGACTCTGGAGCACGCAGCTAGCGGTTTGATCCCAGGACCGGCAGCAGCTCAGCTCAGCAGCATGTGACTCTGGGCAATAGCTCTCTTAATCTCCCCAACGGCCCCCAGTGCCTAGATATCCCTTAAGGGTGCGCTTTACAAATCTTAGCATCATTATTATTAGGTTTCAGGCACAAAATGTTCCAACTGGTTTGCCAAGTTCTTTGTAAGCGTATGTGTACAGGGTTGGATCGGGATTTCAAGTTGGCCTGGGCACGCTCAAAAAAAGTGGCCACATTTGCATATTGCCTTTCTGCAAAATACTGTTTCTACGAAATTTAATAAAAAAAGGGGGGAACGGGAGTTAAAAAAAATGCATGGAGTAGTTTACGCTGGTGAAACACACCTGAAAACAAGTGAGGCACTTTTGCTCAGGACCCCTGACCCCACTTAATATGCATATATTAATGGGTCGGCCCAGGCAGAGAAAGGGAGTGACACCTCTGCCCGGGGAGGTAATGGACGCCCATCTACCTCAAGAAAGACCACTTGTGCACCCACTGGCGGCATCGAACAACACAGAAACTGCCCAAAGCAGCCCCCCCAGGCTGCTCAAAAAAGCAGCCATCAGCTGGAGCTCGGACACCGGCCCCTCGGGCATTGCCTGAATGCCCACGTTACCAATCCGACGCGGTATGTGTATCGTGTAGACAAAGGCCTTCGCCAAAAAGAAGGCTTGAAACGCTTGACTCAGTCTGAACCACTGGTAAATACCGACCCTGTCTGTTCCACTTTTATTCGCAATTAGTTTTGGCGGGAAACGCAAAGGCTCGAAGTAAATCATTTGCCTTGAAATAGCGGTGATAAAGAAAAGCCAAAAGAAATAGCCATAAACAGTGTAAACATTTTTCTTTCCTCGTTGTTGCCAATAACTCTGCTGCTGGACACCTTCACTCCTGTTTATTAAATCCCGAGGAGGCGAAGGGGGATGCAATCTGGACCGCGCTCCACCGCCAGGTTTATGATTTATAAATAATTTTAAGATTAAGTAGAAAATAAATCAATAGACAATACCTCGCCCCTACCCTCAACCACCGCAAGAGAGAGAGAGCGGTTCCCATCTAGGCAAGACCTTTCGTCCACAACAGTCGATTGTGTTATTTCCAATCATCTCCTTTTAATATAGGAAAAATACCAACACAATCCGTTTGATGCTGGTGTATTGAGCACTCCGACATGTGACATTTATATTAAAGCGAGAGCCACCACCCCAATACTCTAGGGAACTGTGTTTTCAGGTGTAACCTTTGGTGTAGGGAACTGATTGCATCTCTTGGGACAAGATGTATTTAGAAAAAATAGGGAAATTTGGCTAGAAGAATAAAACTCCAAAGATTGATCCCTTGCAGGAAAAATACTTTATTTTAAACGTTCCTTTAGTTTCCCTGGTTCTTGGAGATCTCTATCATTCCCTCAAGGAAGAACCAGTCAGGCATACATTTTTAAAGACATTTATACTGAAACGAATCCCTCAAGACTGCAATATTTTTTCAGAATAAGGGAGTATAACCAAAACAAATGAGAACTTCATACAGCGTTACTCACATATCTGGTAATATAATGTGATTCTATGGTCTCGGCTGTTCACTTCCAATTACCTTAATTTGGATTTTCCAAAAGTAGACATCAAACATATTACAATAAACCTAATGTTCCAAGCGCACACACACAGACCTTTATAAACCCTGACAATATCATCAAAGGCTCACGTGTTGACTGACGGCTGGGTTGCATTTTTTAAACGTCAAGGTTTTTAGTATTAAAACCAAAGCCACTTCTGTTCCATCCAAGATAATGAATCTCTAATGCACGTTGGTCTTATTCGAGGCTCTAAGCCAAAGCGTAAGTAAGCCGCTCTGCTATAGAGTGCAGGCTGACGGCATTTTTTTTTTTTTTAGGAGTGGTAAGTAACCACAACGTCACAAAAGGTACGTTAGGTCTGGGACAGCGCTTGCATAATATTTACAAAAAAGGGTGCATTTCTGGAATCCACTTCGCTTCCTGGAACCGATTCCCAGTGGGGCCCTGTCTCAACGAAGTCTTGAAATCAAGCTATCAAGCTTGTAAGGTTTCACTTCAATTTAATATGGTTCAATATTATGGTTACTTTTAATTGCTGTAAAGAAGCTCAAGGGAGAGCGGCACTACTATATCCCAGCCTTTTGCAAAGTCAGAGAGCGCCTGTGCATCACACCAACCGCCTTTTATCCCGGGGATGACGGGAAGGATAAGTCGTCAATAGGTACTCTAGGCTTAACTCGCACTGAACCGCATCCGTTTGCTTAAATAATGAATTAGAAGAGGCTTATTCATTAGTGTTCCATTACTTCCTAGCTAGGTTTCACTATACAGATCCCTTACATGCATACATATATGCCGAAGAGAGGTGGCGGCCTCCCCTGGACAATGCCTGATGCACTGTCCCACAACTTCAAAGAGGTACAGAAATTACAAACTGGGGCAAGTGAGTTATCTGCTATCACACACTAGGGGCCAGATTTAGAGATTGGTGAATAGGGTACTCCAGCACCCTGTCTGCCAAACTCTCCGTCCACCTACACAATTTTAAGTTGAGCGGACTGCCAAGTTGACGCCGATGGGAGTAAAATGTACTTTCTTGGAATAAACCTTCCCGAGGGAGTATGGGCGGTCGGAGGTATGATATAGTGGATGGCCGAATGGCTTTAATTGTTAACTGTCCGTCAACGCCAGGATGGATGACAGTAAAACATTTTTAAATTATTCCCACACAATGGGAGAAAACTCCTGTGGTGTTGGGGCCATTACTTTTTCAAAAACAAACTCTCGCTTTAGGAGTTTGTTTTGAGAAAAGTAAAAACTTTAAAACGTTTAGTGCAGGCAGCCATCCTTTTACACCAAACTTTTAAATGGCTTTGTATGAAGCGCTATGACGCCTTTCGTACAGACCCACAGAAGTCACCCCGGGGCAGGCAGTGACCGCTCATTGTGGCTGGCAGAGTCAAGGCAGGGTTGGCAGAATGCTGGGGATGAACATTTCTCCGCCACCTAGAATGCATTTACTCTTTCAGTTTACCTCTAAATTAGGCCAAAAATTCCTAATTTAGTATTTGGCAGACAGGGACTCCATTACAAATGTGCCGGATGCGACGCCCACTGTATTACAAGTGCCATCACTTATAATGCAGTTGTAATTCCGCAGACATCTGACACATTTGTGACAAAGTCACTGTCCGCCAATGTCTAAATAAGACACTAGAAGCCAGGCTGAGGCTATCTAAGTCATCTAGCTAGCCCTTACAAGGACATATTACTTGGGACTTTTGTGTCCCCTGCTTGCTGCCTCTCCCACTTTCAGCGCGTGGACACGCCGGTGTGCGTAACGCAGCGCTCTACAAATGTCCCAATAATAATAATAATAATAATAGTATGCCAAGAACTGAAGAGAAATGTTTATGGAAAATGTTTTTGATCGATATGAAAGAGGAATTGATCAAGCAAGCTCAGCTTTAGTAAAGCATCCTGTATCAGTGAGCAGCAAGAGAACGGGGAATACCACATCAGCCAGGAGAAAAATACCCACAACAACAACTGGCAAGCGCAAAAATACCCACAGCAACAACTGGCAAGCGCAAAAATACCCACAGCAACAACTGGCAAGCGCTGAGAAGGGGACATTAAATGTATACTAGAAAAAAAGAAGAAATCGCGAACTCAAAAACAAACAACGAGGAAGAATAATGTGTTAGCCAGATGAAAAGAAGACAACAGTAAGACGCAGCAATCACCAACCTGAGGCTGGAATGGCATGTTAGCAAGATAAAAAGACGATACAATGACAGTCAAAAACCACCATTAAGGACGAACAGCATGTTAGCCGTGTGAAAAGCAGACCCCCGAGCTACGGCTGAGCACCAGGAGGAAACTGCACTGGGATTCTGAAGCAAGTTAATAGAAGCTTGCGACTCTTTGTGTGGCAATAGAGCCTTCCTATTCTTCCTGACTGCAAGAGAAATCTCTTGAGAGACTCCAGTCCTATCCCTAACTTCCCCAACACACTTGTCTCCCCGTTGAAAGTGGACGATTATAAGAAATATGACGCCCACTCATGCTCTAGAGACCTTTCGCCTCTCTGAGAACCCACGCACACGCCCTTCATCACGTAATGGTGGCATCATCAACAGCCCCTCTGGATAACACAATCCGCAGTGTCATGAGCCAGCTTGGACTTTCCTCTCCTAAAGAAGCCCCCCTGGATGCTTTGGACCTGGCCCTGTGGTGCCCATGGCAGGGTCTACGTTTCTTGCGAAACCACAGGAGAAGATGGTGACCTCTCAGACTCACAACCTCTGGAGGGTCACCTCTTGTTTGGGCACATTAATCTGATTTCTGCCCTGATGGAGGCATGCAACTGGCTCTTCCGCAAGCAAGTTAGGAACTGCTGTGGGTGGGTAACAGGAGTTGGTGGGGCTTTTGGTACGGCTGGAACTCTCCACAGCCCTTGACACTACCGACCAAAGATTTTTACTGTGGTGACAGACAGTGCTACTGACTAGTCTATAAGCCAGCGAAACCACTCGGGTGCAAAGACGTGACCATCTTGCCAGCCATACCCAGAAGGCTTGCAGTGTCCCGCAAGGCACGTCCCATCCTTTTAACATTTTACTTTGGCTTCTTTATGAGCTGGTGACAGAAGCCGGTGGAAGGGCAGAATTGCACCTGTGTGCTTATGATACGTCGCTTCTTTCTCCCAGTCGCTTCTTTCTCCCAGTCGCTTCTTTCTCCCACCTTCATCGGTAATACTGCTAAAGACACTGGAGAGCTGAAGAAAAGAGTGGGAATCATTCAATCTTGGACTGAGCTAATTTGGTTGCCAACACACTCCGGAAAAACAAAACTGAGGATGATAGGTCACTGACAGACGGATTTGAGCAGGCTTCTGAATGGTGGGGCCAAGATCCCATTAGTCAGTAGGGTAAATACCTTGGAATTTCCACTTGACGCCACCCTCTCAGACGAAAGTGGTCACCAGAGAATGCAGCGTCTACATCCATTCAGTTGGGACGGGTTGACCGCCCCTTGAAACTCCGGGAACTGGCCATGGTTGCTTCAGCCATTATTGGCTCCAGGGTTGACTAAACCTGCAGCCTTCACCTAGGGTCTCTAAAAAACTTGCTCCACAGGCTACAGAAGAAGCAGAACTAATTCTGCAAGAGCGGGGTCAGCTAAATTCGAAGTAGCTGGGGATGGGGGTGTTAGAAAGCTGCGATCTCCTGAAACATAATTAAGAAATAAACTACATTTCTCTTTAAAACAGTGAACTGTTTTATTACCCCCTCAGCTTCCTGTAGATGCTAGTGTCTTGAATCTCTAGGTGTAAGCCTGATAAAAATGATTTGACGTTATAATATTGCCATACTTATAAACAACCAACATTATTGGGGAATAGACCATACCTAAAAGAAAGGTAGAAAAAGAAAAAGTCAAAAACAACCAATGTGACGGGAGAATGCATTAATTAGATAGATGTTAAGTACATGTTGACTTTCAAAAACCTATCCTAAGGTCGAAGGTAGTCCGATGAAAACTGCGGATAGGCAACGTTCGGAAACCCCAAAGAAGAAGGCAGAGTGGCATTTAAAGCAGATTAAAAGCACACACAGTCAATCAAACACCATCATAACATGGAATAGTATATTAGTCATATGAAACCTACATGCAGAAAGGTAAATGCCAAGTTAACTGGTTAAGTAGTACTCACAATGACAATCAGACACTCCCCAACAAAAAGGAAAGAATGCATTTGAGCTAGATCAAAAGTACAACAAGCATTTACAATGCAATGGTTTTGCCTTTGTTAAAGTTAGAGCTATTGGCATTGCTCTTGACACTCTGAAGCTCCACTCTGCACTCTGAAGCTCCACTCTGAAGCTCCACTCTGAAGCTCCACTCTGAAGCTCCACTCTGAATCTGCACTCTGAAGCTCCACTCTGCACTCTGAAGCTCCACTCTGAATCTGCACTCTGAAGCTCCACTCTGCACTCTGAAGCTCCACTCTGAATCTGCACTCTGAAGCTCCACTCTGATGCTCCACTCTGAATCTGCACTCTGAAGCTCCACTCTGAATCTGCACTCTGAAGCTCCACTCTGAATCTGCACTCTGATGCTCCACTCTGAATCTGCACTCTGAAGCTCCACTCTGCACTCTGAATCTGCACTCTGCAGCTCCACTCTGAATCTGCACTCTGAAGCTCCACTCTGAATCTGCACTCTGATGCTCCACTCTGAATCTGCACTCTGAAGCTCCACTCTGCACTCTGAATCTGCACTCTGCAGCTCCACTCTGAATCTGCAGCTCCACTCTGCACTCTGCAGCTCCACTTTGAATCTGCAGCTCCACTCTGAATCTGCAGCTCCACTCTGAATCTGCACTCTGAAGCTCCACTCTGAATCTGCACTCTGATGCTCCACTCTGAATCTGCACTCTGAAGCTCCACTCTGAATCTGCACTCTGAAGCTCCACTCTGAATCTGCACTCTGAAGCTCCACTCTGAATCTGCACTCTGAAGCTCCACTCTGAATCTGCACTCTGATGCTCCACTCTGAATCTGCACTCTGAAGCTCCACTCTGCACTCTGAATCTGCACTCTGCAGCTCCACTCTGAATCTGCAGCTCCACTCTGAATCTGCAGCTCCACTCTGAATCTGCACTCTGAAGCTCCACTCTGCACTCTGAAGCTCCACTCTGCACTCTGAAGCTCCACTCGGAAGCTCCACTCTGCACTCTGAAGCTCCACTCTGCACTCTGAAGCTCCACTCTGAATCTGCACTCTGAAGCTCCATCTGTCCAGGGCTTTCGGAGTCAAGGTGAGAATCACGATGCATCTGGAGTCGCTGCCCTCCCGCCCGCCCCTCCCCCCCGCCGATGGATTTATGGCCCACACTTTTATGGTGATCAGTGTGTGATTTATCAGTGCCCGCGAAAACAAACACGGCTTCCTGCAGGGAGGTCCCGCGCTATCAGTGGCTTTTGGAGAAAAAAAAATGAGTGTATGGTTTACAAAGAGAGAAGGGGAAGGGAGGGTTCGAGAGCGCAATGGTCGTTATTTTTCATCAAAAAGCTTATTTTTCATCTAAACACAACAACCCTTACGCCGAAAAGCGACCTTTAGTGAGGGTTCTATGCGGTATGACGTCATGGCTACTATGTACTTGGTAGGGTTGTCAAGCGTGGCTGTCGGCTCTCCATCTGGACGCTGGCCCGGCGTGCACGCGGGCGTGAGAGGCCATGCTGACGTGGTTATGCTATTATCGTGGAGATGGGTACGTGGCGGTGGGAGGCAGGCCGGGTTTAAGAGGCCTCTCTCTGCAGATCAAGTGCCGTTTGCGCCGTGAGATAAAAGCTCCCGTTTGCCATTAACGTAGACATCGCTTTAAAGCAGCTCCGCCGGCCTCACTGCGTTAAGATGTTTACCACAGCTGCTTTAAGTGGCCCTGCGTCACGTGGCACGTTCGCTCAGGCCTCCCTTGTTGGGACTTCCGGCTGGCACGCGCATGGAACTGGCAACTCTTCGCATTCCCTAAAGGCCTCTTCCTGCAGCCCACTTTTCTTCCTCATGCCTCCAGAAACTTTCTTGAACAGAGATTTTATCCCTCCTGGTTAGGCCTATGCAGAGCCCGGACATGAAAATCACTTCCATTTTGATGAGAGGCCGAATGTGCAACTAATAGGTTGTGTAGAAACTCTGGATTGGAAATGAACCTTAAAGCGCTGCATTGATCTGAGTGAATCGATTTCACTGTTCTCGAGAAGCGCTGCCTCTGACATCGACTGGTTTAGAGGAGACCCAAACATATACAAGTTAAAAAGAAAGGGAAATGTGTGAACGAAACCAAGATGTTTCGCCTAAAACTCTACCTCGCAAAGGGCTGGCAAATGAAGCTCCCCTTGAACAGGCCTTCCGAACTCCTGCAATGCGCTGGTATCGTATACTGCTATCAGGAAAGGCCAGACTGACACACAGTCATTTTCTCGATGGGCTCTTCGGCATTCTTCCCCCGGGCTGCCGGGGGCGGGCACTTCCGGCCGGCCGCGCTAGGATTGGCCGGCCGGCCAGTCACGGGGCGGGAAACGGGGGAGGAGAGACGCAGAAGTGCCGGCAATGCCGGAACAGATTCGGGGGCGTTCCCGGCTTTCGCCTGACGTCGCGTGACGTCGGCAAAAGCCAAAGAATGTCGGGAACGCCCCCGTGTCTGGTCCGGCATTGACGGACAGGCCCCTCGTCCAATGGCTAGGCTCCATTTATGGAGCCAGCCAATGAATGACGAGGGCCGACCTAAAGCCACACTACAGTTCTCATCAGGTTTTCGCCTGCGCGAAAAAGATGAGCAGAGTGCATCTTTTTGGCGAGGCAAAACCTAAAAAGGGGTGCTCTCAAACGTCAACAAGGACGGGGATTAGCATCTTAGAAAAACGAAAGACACAACGTGTGGTATTTAGAAATCAATATTTTCTTTTCCTTTTTTTAATCATACTTGTATGTCCTTAAAAACAAAGCCACACACACACTACCAGCACCGCTGCTCCACCCAAAGGACATGCCTTGGATGAATAAAGGTATCAGCTTGACAAGATCACACATTTTTTCTTTTATCTGAAGAAAATGCTTCCCTGACCATACAGGTGTAGAGTTTGTACTGGGATCAGAAGATTTTGAAGATCTGAATGAGCTAAAACGTGTCAAGGTCCTTACTGTAAGCCAATAGAAACAATCAGAGACAATTCCAAAATAGTCAAGCCAAGCCTGTAGCCGAGAACATTAACATTTGACAAAAAAGTGGGAGTCTACAATGTTTATAAATTCCTGACAAAAATAAAGAAATCCCTGACAAAGACATACATCACTGATGGTGAATGTTTCTTTGCATGTGCTTGTATAGAACAATTCTAGCAGGAGCGCAATGGGGCACAGAACAGTGGGTCTGTGCCCATGTCTGAGAGGCAAGACTATTTATATAAAACCAGAAGATAATTCTAGGTCCTATTATGTAGGGTGGAAGTGCTCCTGGAAGAGATGTTTTTCCAGTGTCATTATGTATTACAAAAAGATAGCCCGAGTTCTGATGTCAAATGGGGATGCTGTTGCAGACCCCGAGGGTATGGATGGAGAAAGGCCTGCCTTTGGGTCTTTTCTATCTTGCATTTCTTACTTTCCATTCTGGTGGTGTCCTGGCTCCTCGTGAGCTGTGGCCTGCCTTAGGTAGTTAGTTTCTCAGCCAGGTACTCACAGGAGTCTTTTCAAATGGCCCTGTAAGTCATGCCGCAGGTCCTGAAGATGATGCAGACTTGGTGGGGACCCAATGTAGGGCCTAATGTGGAAACCCCTTTGCAGTTGTCTGGCAAAACATCCTTTGTGACTAACTGTGAATCAGAAGAGAAAGCTCAAAAGCTACCCCCCCTTTCTTCTAATAATCAATACTTTACGATCCCAATTATGGCTGCAAACTAGGAATGAAACATCAGCCTCTCAAAGCAGATGGCAGCCATGCTCAATCTGAAACCTGTCACTGGCGGACAGATACAATTTTCTGAATGGTGAACAACCTTTACAACGAAACTTTTACAACGCACTACCGTTGTAATAGCCTGCGTTGTAACGTCATACATCCTTCTGAATGGCAGCTGCGGGCTTCGTTGTGAGCAAATAGCGGTCAATGAGCCATCTTAATGCTACCCCCCAATTTGCCATTCACTAAATGCATACTGTTATCTTTTTAAATGCCTTCAACTGTTCTCAAGAACTTGGAGTCTGTCACAAAGGATGTTGGCCCTCAGTTAATGCATATGCAGGGATGGAGGTCTACTGTCCCACACTAGCCTTCATCCTTCAATTCTCAGTCATTTGCAGAGAGTTACAAAACGCCATCCTCATAGATATTAACAAGGTAGGACCCTGCACATGGACATTTTGCAATGTGACTGACAAGTACATCAGTTGCAGTGCAAAATGAAGGGCAGGGTGAGAAAGTAGTTGTGTGCAAAAAAGCAGACTGGTTTGCAACCCACCTTAGTTCACTGGGCCTGAGACCCTTTAACGGTAGAGTGATATGCTTGAACTTCTTACGGCTCCTGATGAGATGCTGCTGCATGTTCGACCCCTTTCGGGGATGCCAGAGTGGTGTTGGGAGCCATTGAGCTAAGCGTTTCCTCCAACTATGGGGGAGAGGACCAAGGCTTGCACTGATGTTCAACAGTTGGTTGGGGTATGAAGGGTCTTACAGTTGTTCACGAGACCAGCAGCTGTTTTTATTTTCTTGGTGGTGATGTTTTGAAAGAGGGGATTGTCTTAAGCATGCATACAAGTGATTTCGGGACTATTAACTGTGGGGAGGGGCTGCTTGGCTTCATGTCAGAGAGGCTACCCAGAAGGGCATCCCAGCGTTAGCTTAGCAGCAAGTAATTTGACTGAAATAATAGAATTAGTTAACAAGATCGTTTTTACAATTTCCCAAATTAGAGTTCCGACTCAGTTTTCCTAATATGCTGGGGAAGTGCGTTCCAGAGCTTGGGGGCTAAGAACGCAAAAGAGCTGCCTCCACTTCTGGTTATCTTTATTCTGTGCACTGCAAACAGCTGCTGGCTGGTAGAGCGCAGTGTTCTTGAGGTATCCTAGGGAGAGAGGAGTCTCTGGATTAACATTGGGCCCTTATTATACATAGCTCGTGGGCTAGGCACAGAGATTTGACATGTATTCTTTGAATCCCAGGCAACCAGTGCAGCCTTACCAGACTGATGTTTGGGACTTTTAAAAAGTATGCGGACAGGAGCATTCTGGATGACCTGTAATCTTTTGAGAACAGCCTTGGGACTTCCCATATGTAAAGGGTTTCCATAATCCAGGCGTTAGATGACTAATCCTTGCACCACAATTCTGTGTGGTGGTTCTGGGCTAAAGGCTTTCTTGGTTTTCTAAGCAAGCCAAAGAATGTTGCAGCTAATTTTTTAGATTGGGTGGTCAAGGAAAGCTTGTCATCGTGCCAAAAGCCAAGGCTCCTTTCTTCTGGTTTTGGGGTGGGCTAATCGCCAAGACATTCAGGCCAATTCATTTCCATGCATCTATTGGGGTTGTTTCCCACCACCATCGCCTCAGGTTTTTCACCATTTAATTTCAGGCTGCTTGCTGCCATCCCGTCTGCCACATCTTTGAGACAATGGTTGAGTTGTGTAGAGGTCTTATCAGTTTCTGATGAAAGAGAGATGACAATCTGCGCATCATCCACATAAGATATGGAGGAAAAGCCAAAGTATTTTATGATCTCCGAAAGTGAGGTGACAAACAAGTTGAACAGGGTCGAGCTTAAGGAAGAGCCCTGAGGGACCCCACATTTCAGAGGGTAAATTTCAGACTTTATAGTTCCTCACCTACATGAAAAGTTCTATTTTGGAGGAATGGGGTGAGCCATTTGAGTGCTATTCTGGCTATTCCTGCTACCTTTAACCTTTTCACTAGCAGTGGGTAGGAAACAGAGTCAAACTCTGCACTCAGATCCAATAGGATCAGAGTCGCAGTCCCTCTCTGATCCAGGATGGCTTTTAATTCCTCTGTAATATAGGACAAAGGTGGTGAGATGCACTCCCGATTTATCCAGTTCCATGTTTCATTTTTATATTAATGTTTCTTCATTTCACCTTGTAAAGGCGTGCAGGCTTGTTTAGCGCTCCGCCAAATCGCGCTGCAATCATAAAGCCGAACACGAAGGAACCACATGGTTCCCTTCCAAGCTGCACTGCCAAACGGATCCAATGAACCAAATTCATATTTAGCTCCTTAGTTGCTCCACTTTTCACTTCATTTACTTCATTTTTTTACCCTTAGTTTATTCAATCCATTTTACTCGTTTTTCTTGACCATTTGCAGTTTTTCACAGAATACGCAGGAGTATCTGATGTTCCACTTGCCACGCTTTATTAAAAAACCTGATGCATTTCGGGACAACCCTTCATCAGGGGTATCTTGACATGTGCTTCACTAGCTCATCAAAACCTTGTACGGTGTCATTTCTTGTAAAAAATCATTGGCTTCGTTTGGCAGTGCAGCTTGGAAGGGAACCATGTGGTTCCTTCGTGTTCGGCTTTTTTTTTTTTTTTTTTTTTTTTTTAAACCTTTATTTGTAAAATGCACAATACACAGCGTCTGCCTACAACCCCGCAGGGCCGGCCGCTATGACACATGGAAAAAGGATAACAAGGAGCTAATAAGGCAGAACGCCGTTAAAGCCGTCTCTAAGTAAAGAGTATCATGTGGAGCCGCGAACCATAGTAAGAGGATAGCAAAAGGTTTAATTTTATGATTTTGTCGAGTACAAATTATAGCAGTACAAAGAGAGTAGAGGCTAATAAATGACCAGGATAGCTATCATGATTCAAGGAACACTGAACCCCGACCCCAAAGGAAGCGAGGAAACGTAGAGAAAAAAAGAAAAAGAAGAAGAGAAAAAGAAAAAGAGGGCCATAGAAACAAAGAGAAAACATAAAACACATCCCATCCCCCCACCCTGCATACCAGCGGAAGGCCACGGCCCACCCCCCCCCAATAGGCATGCCTGTCGCCCCGAGAGAACCCCAAGTGGGAAAGAGAATACAGAGAGTGAGAAAAGACATCCCACTCCCCAACTCTCAGAAGAGGTGGGAGGAGGAGAATTCAACATACTCCCGGTCCCCACCAGCCCCGTAAACATCCCCCACCAAAAGTATCATCAGCAAAACAGTGGTTCCAAGTGGAACTTCAGGTGGGGAAATCATTTCCAAATCTGCGGATAGTCAGACAAAAGGCAGACCCTTCCTCACCCCAGCCCGTCCATGCGTCTATAACACTAAAGAAATCACCTAGCCCTGGCCCGATCTTGGGTGGCCCCATATATCCATCCCCCGTAAGAAGTCACAACCGCAGGAGAAAGGGAGAAGGCAATACAACAAAGAGCCCGTCTATCCCTAGCCCGATCCCAGATGTCCCCCGGGACCAACCCCTCGTCAAATATCAATCCCCTTCACAACTAAGGGACGAGATGGAAGTAAAGAGACGGGGAAGAGTATAACGAGAGGAGGAGCAACTCTAAACGATCCCAGCCCCTCAGCCGAAATCACGACCCCCACCCTGTTCATGACAGCAAAGAAGGGAATAGCAATGCAAAGACAGTTGGGGAAAGACAATTCGCAAAGCGTGACTTGAACAGTTGCATAAACAGTGATAGTCTCAGCTCAACCAGCCAATCAACCGACAACACAGAAGAGCAATCTAGCCCTGGCCCGATCTCGGATACGTCCCCAAATGGAGTTCCTGGAGAAAGCCCGCCCCCTCTGAGAACAAGGGACAACATGGCCGCATAAAGAAGGAGAGTAAAGTAGAAGCACAAAATGGCCGTCGAATATCACCATACTGTCCTTTGTCCTTCATAAGTTGTTTCCCTAGTCCATCTGGAAGGTACAGGCTCCTCAGCGTAGCGGGTGAAGGACACGAGGGAAACTCCATCGGAAGGGCCGAAGGCTGCATTTCCAGGTCTTCAGTCAATAACAATGTTTCAGGCAACAATGTGGCCGACCCCGGAGGCAGGGGAAACAAAATATCACAGGCGAGTCCACCGGGCGGCCGGTGATGAGCGTAGGTAGAAGCAGAAGCAGTCAAATCACCTCCGCGGGCAAAAAGAAACATTGTATCCTCAGCAAAGTTTAATGGAGACAGTTCCAATGGTAGCTGGTTCTCAACATCGCGCTCCTGTCGTAGATCAGGCACCATTTTGTCTATGCAGTCGCTTATTACCCGGAAATCCATGTACATTTTCGAGCGAAAGTCAGACAGGGCGGCCAGGATAGATCCGTTAGAGAGTCGTAATTGTAGCCCCTCGTCATCAAACTCCGGGGGAAACGTTGGCGAGCAGTCTCCCGGCTCGAGCGGGGTGTCCCAGGCAGTAGACCGGGACGGGCACTCTCTCACGTTCCCCGAGGCACCAGATAGAGCCATATTGGTATGGCCACGGAGTAGCCGCCGAGGCGGGTGCGGCATGAACAGGCAGCAATACAAGTCTCACTGCCAACACAAATGATTCAGGTCGGGCTCTCGAGACTGAGAACCCTACAGCTTCATGCCGTAGCACCAGGATATGGAAACATTCAGCCGATGCTTGCCAAAAATGGCCGTGTAATCCATTCCGCTCGCACTCCGCCTCGGACAAAGACGCCGTACCTGGAGAGCAGCTCCTCACGGCGATCACACACAGGGCACAGCTCGCATTATTCCGTGGCAGGCAGCGCAGTCAGGGTTCCGTCCCGGGAGGATGGCGCCACCTTTACGTCCTCGGTGTCGCACGGGAACCCCGGCCTTCACCAAGCCTCCCAGACTCGGAGACGGACGGCGGTTCAGCACGGGGCCAGGGCTAAAAGTCCTTGCGCATCTATCTCCGGCTGCCGGGCGAGTAGAGAAGCCTGGGAACGACGCTGCAGATCAGCACAGCATAGCGGACGTTCCGCCGCCACAAACCACCAGGATAGGGATAAGGATAGTAGCGCGGAGGAAGAGAGCTGGTGGAGCCGGGAGCTCACACGTCTGCTCAAGTCGCCATCTTGGCTCCTCCCTCGTGTTCGGCTTTTAATTCCTCTGTGGCAGCCAACAGGGCAGTTTCTGTGCTACTCTTAGGTCTGAATCCTGTCAGAGAAGAGTAGGATGTTGTTTACTCCCAGATATTGGGAGATAATTTTATTAATGAATGTTCGAATATTTTCCTTGGCCCTGGTAGAAGGGAGATGGGGCGATAGTTTTCACACTTGAAGGGATCAGCTGATGGTTTGTTTAGCAGCAGCCTCACAACTGAGTGCTTCACAGATGCTGGAACTGTCCCTAACTCCAGTGACATCATATGGATGAGTATGGATTAGGAAGGTTTCATACAGAGGCTGAATATGCTAGGGGAGAGGAAGGGTCTTGGGAAGTGCAGCAGGTGGTGGTTGCTAAAGCAAAAGATTAACCATTTTGTGACTGCGTCAGAGCATCCCATGCTGGTTTATAGGGTGCAGATCAGTGCTTGGTGGTTGAATGTGTAGACGGCTGTTGGGAGATTGAGTAGGGCAAGTAATCGTGAGTCACTTGATGTTGATAAGCAGTGCGTTGTTAACTACTTGAGGGGTGATCATCTCCATACTTCGAATGGTGTGAAGGTGGATTGATAGCCCTGTAGATGTTACTCTTGTTTATCCAGAAGTTGGATGGAGACTACTTACTCAACGATTTTACTCAAGAAAGACAAGTATGTCCAGGCGGGATGATCTGTCATTAGTTGAAATCGTCAGGAAGGGTCCTTGGCCGAGGGAGGAGTTGGCGATTTTTTTTAAAGGGATGTGAGGGCATCTTTTTGAAGAACTTTCACAATGGAGGATGGTAGCTGCTGTCTTCATAGGAGGCGTCCTTGAGAGAAATGAAAATGTCCATGAGTTTGGTATGCAAAAATAGGCTGAAGGTTGTCCAATTGCGGGTTGATCAATGCAGGACTGTGGGCAAAGTGGATGTCTGTTTGTGTTGTTGTTGTGGGATCTAAGCTTGATACCATTCTCAGTGAGGAAATGACTGATGGTGTTATACTTGTTGGCTGATTGTGGGATTAGAGGGTGCAGGAAAAAAGTGAATCTTACCTCCTTTGTGGTTGTTCTCAATCTGATAGATACTTGCATGGCCAGTTCCTTTAGGTATCACTTTTTACTGTTGAACAAAATTTGTTGTACTTCTTGACACACCGCTTGTACAGAGATGTAATAACCATGCAATCTGTATTATGTACTGTTGTGTGATCAACTCGTTAAAACCTGAAAAACCGAGGGGCGACTCCTCCATTATGGCGGAGGAGTTCCACCCCATTGCTGGAACCAGCAGATCAAAACATGTAAAATAAAAAGATAATAAAGAAATTAATAAAACTACTTTATTATCATTCTATTTAACTTGTAGGAGCTGCAGCTGAGTCTTGAGGGCAGGGCCATCAGCAGCAGCAGGAGTAGTGGGCACAGGACACTGCCAGTGTGCATGCCAGTTTGGCCACCATCTTAGGATGGACAAACCGACATGCGCACTTGTATATCTCCAGGCTGTTGCTTGGAGATATCAGCAGGGCTCAAGAGCACAGGCTCCCAGTCCCTGCTGGAGCGTGAAACCAGCCTGCTCCGCCCAATCCCGGCGCTTCTCTCATGCTGGGTAATACCAGCTTGAGAGCAGAGTCTGGATTGGCGCAAGGGACTCTGTGAGCCTGCGTGTATCAGGATTTGGGAGCTGTAGAGCGCAGGGAGGCAGCAAGTAAGTTGTATTTTTATCCCCCGCCCCCACCCCTCGCACTGCCTCACCACTTTCCCATGCTAGCGGCCGCCGCTGGAAAAACCAAAAAACAGATTCAACCAAAAAACAAAAAAAATAAAATAAGAGGGTGCAGGCATTGAAGGATACAGTGCTTGAAATAATTGCTTGCCGGGTGACTTGTTTCTACTGGTTTCATGGTTGAAGGTGATCTTGTACAAGGCGGTTTTGGTTTCGATGTCAAGGGATCTGCGTTCCGGGTAGTGTGCCCTGAGTTACGTGCGATCGTTGGCCTGTCTCTGCCTGTTTCTCTTGTCTGTGTAGTTTGTGCATGGTCTCTGAATGTTCTTAGGTGCACCACGGTGCTGAGAGTTGACGTTTGGATAATTGCGTTTGCTGCCTTATATTGCACCGGATTGGCACGGGGTCTAACTTTAGAACCTTCCTGGCCCAAAGAGGAGACGCCAGAGATTGTGCGAGGACGGGCACAGAATGTCAAGATTCTCCAGAAACCAATTTACGTTTATCTTAAGCCACATCATTGATTTTCACCCAAAGCTAAGCTGAAAATCATGCTTGTTGTGTAAACAAGTACAAAAGGTACTCCGTGAGTTAGGTCTTTGTCGCTTTCTGCCTCAGTGGGCGCAGAATGAGCTCATGAGAGTTCATCTTTAGCCAGTCAGGCGAAGAGGCTTGCCATCAGGACGTATAGACACTTCATTTTAATTAAAGAGACTTTGTGGATGTTTCGATTAGACGTGAACATTACACAGCCAGCATTGATGGCTAACGTAAAAAATATATATAACTAACTGAAACTAATGAGAAACACTCTGCACATATCTGCTTGAAGAGAACTTTTTGGAGGAGCCATCAAGGTCCTGGGGGGGAGGGGGAGAAGTGGGAATAAAGTGTGATGGAGTGCTGCTCCCTCATTGTTGCTGCACCACCTGCAACGAGGGCTCAACAAACCGGCAGTACAACGTACTGCCACTGGGTGGCGCCATTGGCGCGTGTCACAGCCAGTGCTGCAAACAGCGTGTGCTGCTCCTAATAGGGATCTCACGTAGGCATTACTGAGGGCTTCGTGGAAGAAGATTTATAATGTAAGAATGCTCGTTAGTGACGTTTGCGCAGGTAACCGGTGGGATGAATGGACACATTTTTAATGGTTCATGGATTCACAGAGGTATGGATGGTTGTATAGAAAAAAGTGTGGATGTTGGTGAGAATGTATGCAACGTCATGCTGCACTCACAAGGTCCGTGACCCTTCCCGATACATTCCAGCGGACTGCACGGAGAACTAAGACCGAGACTGTAAACAAGGGCGTCTCACACCCGCATGATGTACCCCACGCGCTGCAAGTGTGTCTCGCTGTTCCGCACTTCAACCGAGCAGCAGCATTTCAGTCTCTCGCGTCCACACGTGAATCGAGACTCACTGAATGCGCGGCCCCCATACAACGAAGCGTGTCGCGCATTCCACGCTGATTGCAGCATACAATGTGCCGGACTTTCCCTCCTTCCATTTACTCATCACACACATCTCAAAGGTCCCACTCTTTCTTAAATGTCGCTACATACATTGCGGGGAAGGCTTGTGCATTCACTACCTACCTCATGCACCTAAAAGGACACTCACGCATTATTCGCTAGAGATGGGCGAGCGCGAGCCACTGACAGCTCGATCTAGATTTCCCGCCTCTGGTTCCTCGCGCCTAAAACGAGCCGAGCCTTCAAGGGGTGCTGGCGTTGTGGCTTCAGCTGCCGACCAGGTAACACGGGAAACCGGGTTCGAATCCCGGCATCCGCTCAGCATCCTTTGACTCCCAGGCAAATCTTGCTGTGCTGACAAACGAGCGTGTAAGCTAGTCTCTCTCTGTTGTGAAGGGCTCTCGTGGCCTCTTGCAAGATTCACGCTATGTAAAACTGGCAAAAATAAAATTCAGATTATGCGCATCATCCATGATCCACTCTCACCTTAAAAGAACTAAGGACGAAGCATTAACAATTTATGTCAGAGATACCGATCTGGTGGCTGACCTGCTCAGTGTGAAACTGGAAAATCTGGGATCAATCCTGGTGCCCCTTGCATGACTGAAATGTGTGACCTTGGGCAAGCACTTTATTTCATTGAGACTCCCCTTTCTTCATTATCTCATATTCTATTCTATTCTATTCAAAGGTTTTTATTGAGCGCATGACAACCCAGATCAAAGCTTCCAAGCGCTAACTGCAGGCAGTTTGAGAATTGAGCGTTTAGGCAAACAGATGGGCTTTAAGTTGTTTTCTGAAGCTCAGTAGATAGTCCTTTTGTCTGAGGCTTAGCAGAAATGTGTTCCAGAGTTTAGGGGTGAGATGGGCGAACGAGCTGCCCCCGCATCTGGCTCTTTTAATTCTGGGGGTAGCGGTAAGACCGTGGCTATTTGATCTGAGTTCTCCTCTGTTGGCATAGCACAGGCTGATGAGATGTTGGAGGATGCGGGGTCTACTTTGTGCCTTGCACGGGGAGTGATGCATAGTGCTTTGAATTGGATCCTTCTGCTTCTAGGCCGCCAGTGAAGTGCGGCAAGAGCCGGGCAAGTTTTGGGGATACCCAGTGGCATTTGGGCAGCAGCGTTTCGAATGACTTGCAGTTTTGTGATAACAAAGTGATGATAAATAGAGGGAACTGCTGTAGCCGAGGTGGGATAGTATTCGGCCTTGGACCACTATTCTGCGGGCAGCCATTGGAAGCCATTTTAGAGTCTTCCTCAGTGCCCCGAGGAAACCAAAGCAGCTAGCGGCCAGCTTCTTTGCTTGGGATGCAATTGTAAGATTACTATCTATTGAGGTACCCAGACTTTTCATTGCTGGATTGGGGGTTGGACGGTCACCCTGGGATGAGGGCAAGTTAGGTTCGTCCCAGAGCGATGGGTTGTTGTCGACCACCAAGATCTTCATTTTAGGCAGCTAGCAGCCATCCAGTTAGTGACATGCTTTGAACAACAGTTTAGTTTTTGTGATATGGAGCCTGAACTGGGTTGTGAGGGAGACAATTGTCTGTGTGCCGTCCACCTACAACACCATGCTGAAACCAGGGGGAACAGATGATGTCTAATAAGGGGCGGGCGTACAGATTAAAAAGCTTAGGGCTAGGGGAGGAGCCCTAAGGCACCCCACGTTTTAAATAGTGAGTCTTGGAGAGGAAAGGCTCCTCGATGATTTGGAAACTCCTGTTATTTATGGAACGATGATAGCCATTTTAATGCACATCCCGCGATGCCGGCTTCTTCCAGTCTACAAAGTAGGGTGGGACAGGAAAGCATATCAAATGCTGCGCTTACGCCTAGAAGACTTACGCCTAGAAGAATAAGTGCCGTTGATCCGCCCTGTTCAAGGTCATTTTTAAGTTCATCCCTGGCCACCAGGAGTGCTGTTTCGGTGCTACAGCCTGGTCGAAATCCTGTTTGAGTGGGGTGTAGTGTGTTTTTAGATTCCAAAAACTTCTAGAGGTGGCTATTTATTGCCTTTTCAAGGATTTTGCTCACACCAGGGAGAAAAGAAATAGGCCTATAATTTTCAACCAGTTTAGGGTCCATCGACGGGTTCTTTGGTAGGGGTCGTTTGATGGCGTGTTTCCATGCATTTGGTATGCTGCAGCTTTCCAGGGATAAGTTATATATGTATTTGAGGGCTGAGAGAATTACGTCCTGCCCTTTCAGGAGGATGTTTAGGGGATCCGGGTCAAGAGGGAAACCTGATTTCACCATTGTAGTTATGGATAGAATTTCATATTCACCCAACTGTAGGAAAGTAGAGAGCTCGTGCTTGTTTCTGTTGGCTATGGTCTTTACATTGGCCCTGTTGTTGTGATCGGATGTCTCTGATACAGTGCTGTAGATATGCCAACTTTCCCAAGAAAATGGTTGGCAAGTAGCTCACAGCGGGCCTCTGAGAGAGGGGGACCAGCTCCTGAAGTGTCGGGATTTAAAATGGAATTTACAATGGTATAGCGTTCCTTGGAGGATTTTGAGGACTTGCCAATCCTATCGGCAAAGACATCCATCCTGACTTTCCGAATGGCATGCTGAGATTTTTTTACGGGCTTTTTTATAGGCCAGTTTGCAAGTGTCATCATAATTTACGCTCCACTTCCTTGCACATCTTTTGCGTTCTTTAATTCCCTTAGATCTGACGAAAACCACAGGATTTTTGCCCGTGGTATGAGAGCACTTTCAGATACATGAGTTCATAATAATAATAATAAATAATATTAATAACCAAATTTGTAAAGCCCGAACATATCACCCCTTAAGGTTCAAGGTTTGGGAGCCATCTGGGAGATTTTCAGGCCAGATGAAGGTAAAAGCAGTTTTACGAGTCCTTAATTGCGATTTTTAGGGAATCGCTATTGAGGACTCAAAAAATGCCATGTAGGTAGGAATCACAATATTTTTTGCGATTCCTTAATATTCCTTAATTGCGAATTGCAAATTGCAATTCACAATCAAGGAATACCTTCCCATTCATTCCTATGGGCTTAGAGGCCCATAGGAATGAATGGGAATTGCGCACGCAATTTGCGAGTACCCAATAAGTACTCACAAATTGCATGCGTGCAAGGGTTCCAGAGGGCCACCCTGTTGCACCCCTGAAATGTGCATGAGTGCACATGTGGCGCACATACATGCGTGTGGCACATAGTACTTTTAAAAAAGCAAAAAAGTGCTTTTTAAATCGAAATCGCAAATTACCACAGCTGGAAGTTGGTGGTAATTTGCGATTCCTTAAGGCAATATCGCAATTTGCGATGCCTAATAGCATAGCATTTAGGGAATCGCAAATTGTGATTTTATAAATGCTTGTGCAACATAAGGAATCGCAATTTTAGAGATTCCTTATTTTGCGAGTATTTGCCTTTCAACATTGGACAAAGCTGAATTGCGATCGCAAACACTGAAATTTGCAGAATTTCTGCATTTGCGATTGCAATTTGGCTTCCTACATCTGACCCTAAGTGAGCTATTTCCCTGAGTCACATGGTGCTGCGCTGCTGCCGGGGATAGAACCATGTGCCTCGCGCCCTGGAATCAGCCACTCTGGCTGCTGCGCCACATCTCTCCCTCATGATGTTTGGTGTGCAAAAAACTCTTCGCTTTGATTTATTAGACTATTATTTTGTTCCATGTATAATAAGAATCCAGCTCACACAGAGTACACACTTTTTACCCTTTAAACGCGGGGCTAATCCCCCTGTGGTGCAGGGGGAGGGGGGCCGCACGCATAGGGTTACCAACTGGTAGGGTGCAAATTCAGGACGGTCAGTGTAAAAATTCAGGACAAAAGGTCAAAATTCAGGACAAAAATTCAGGACAGAAGGTCAAAATTCAGGACAAAAATTCGGGACAAAACATAAGTTTTACAGACATACTGTCTTTTAAATGTACAGTGAAAACGGTGTTAGTTATTTCATTTATATTTTCTCCAGAATGGCGCCAAGATAAAAGCAGAATGCTTTGCACTAGTCCCATGCAGGAGAAGGCACCCCACATGCTGTCACTACAATTGGGCCCATTAGCACTTATAGAATGGCAATCAGCTGCAGTCTCAGACTGACAATGGGCCGCTCCATAGTCTGCACGAGGGAGGTCCGGGAGCGGCGGCTGCAGGCAGCCTCTTCATTTTAAAAGATAAGAGCGAGAGGCCCGAGTGAAATCTTTTTAACTCACCTGGGGCCTCTCGCATGGGAAACAGCATTCCTTTCTGAGATTTCCCATTTCGATTTTAGTATGTTCAACTGTGTTCAACTGGTTGGCAGCAGCACAGCTGAATTGCAACGAAGATAAAACTGAAATCTTGTTGTATGGTCAGTTTCCGTCTAACTTCAGAGAAACTCTGTGGCCTTCCGATTTTCCCCAGCCAAGCTCCGTTAATATTCCTGCTAAGAACTTGGGAGTCTGGTTTGGAGAGGATCTGCGATTTGAAGCACACATAAAGAGACTTGCTGGGGTGTGCTTCGGATCCTTAAAAGCCATGAGAAAGATCTTTCCTTACCTACCATCTTCAGCAAGAGAGTCGGTTGCGAGGGCCCTTATTCTATCTCGGCTCGATTATGCCAACTCTCTGCTGTGTGGAGCTCCGGCTTTTTTAATCGCAAGGCTTCAGATTATCCAGAATGCGACTGCACGCTTGCTGTGCAATGTGCCGTGTAGAGAAAGTGTTCGGATTCACATGAAGGAACTACAAGGAGCTAAAATAAAATATAAATAAATAAATAAATATGATGTCTGTAAGGCGTCCGTAAGTTTAGATCCCCAAATTATGGACGCCTTGTGGACATCATACTAAAATGAGGGACGGTCTGTGAAATTTACGGACGGTTGGTCACCCTACGCGCGCGGCGCCGGGGTGCTCGTGAGGAGCTCAGCTCATCATGAGGCACAGTGGCGCTGTGCTCATGACGAGCTGAACTCGTCACGACTCCGCCCACTCAATGGAACGCCCCGCACAGGAGGAATATTATCCCCGCGTGGGCGTTCCGCAGCCGACATAGCGCCACTGTGCCTCATGACGAGCTGAGCTCGTCATGAGCGTCCTAAGGGTTAATAAAGAGTTCTCAATGCAGAGATATAATCTGAACGATAAAATCAAACACTTTTGAGTGTTAAAGAAATACAATTCGTTTTTGGATTTAGAAACCATCTTATTACTTTTTAACATAGTCTTTGGAGCATGTTCTACATGCCAAATATTTTGAAGGCTCGACTCGTGCACTGGCTCTTAAAGCCAGTGGTGGCCCTTGGCTCGGCTCTCCATGTCAGTGCGTTGGTTCGCTCACTTCTGTTATCCACCACTGGCTTCATGCCCTTCAATGCAGCTTCTCACATGACTACCTCAGAGACCTCATGCACACAAACGGAGTTCCACTGCTTCCACCACCAGTGACCCCATGTGTGTTAGAGCTCACTCACTATTGGTTACTGGCCTGGTCTAGGCACTCATATGCAGCCTCCGTCACTAACACATTACTAGCCTCACACAATACAGACCCGTCTCATACACATCCGCGTCTCCCTCATTATCCATCAGCTGCCGTGTGGGAGGATTGTCACCCTACAGCTTTTTGTTGCCTTCTGAGGGTCTTCTGGCCATGCTGGGTCTTGGTAGCTTGCACCATCCACACACTCAGTTTTTTTTGTACATCTGGATATGCCAGGCCTATGTAGTGGCGACAGATGCCAAAATAAGGAGCACAGCTTCCAAACACAACCCCAACTGCCACCCACCAACCACCACCCTAGGCCCAACATTCCAATGCGTGACCAGCAGCGCGTGAGGGGGCACACGCACAGACGCACAAGGAGGGGAAAGCTAATCTCAGGGAAGGGAAGGGAAAGAGAACCAGGGCGCCTCTGTCTTTTTTCTTGTCTGTGTAGTGTGCTTGTTCTCTGAGAATTCTTAGGTGTACTATGCTGATGGGGATTTAGGTTTAGAGAAATATATTTCTGTCGTGTGTTGCATTGAATATCCTAAAACACTGCAAGGCACTACGTGCTGGCCTGTCATCCCCAGAAGCCCACAGTGTGTGTTATCGTTAAATTTGACAGGTCAGCCGTCAAAGGCCGTGTTAACTCGCGATGCAAACCCAAGGTGGCAGCTTTTTAATATTCTCGGATGGTGCGAAGCTGGTGAATCTAGACTCATACACTGTCTTTCTGCAAACTGAAAATGAAATCCCCAGTCATCCCCGGCTCCTGCTGCTTCCTCAGACTGGAGGTTGTGTGAGTTCGAGCATCTCGGCGAGCAGCGACGTGGCTTGGCGCGAGCTGTGGGGCTCTGGATGGTGAAGTGGTAATATCAGGTCAGGTTCAAAGGTGAGATTTTTTTTTACCAGGGGCCAGGCAAAATAGATAAACTAGGCGAACCTCCTGTGACTTCTGTTACCAGAAAACACTTGGCACAGAGGGACCGGTTGCACCCTGAGGGAAGTTGCTGCCAGAGTGCACCCACGAGCCAAGACCGCTCACCAGAGAAGACCCAGGGCTTGACCACTGTCCACAGGGGTGCGAAGGCAGTAAAGAGACACCCCCCACAACTAATTGATATACCAGATCTTTAATTTACCTCTGGCTTCCAAAGGGATCTGGAAGTCCAACAACCACCCCGTGATATTTATATTTACGTTTTACCAAGGTTGGAGGTCAACCAGCCCCTGTCCTTTCTGCAGTGGTTCTATAGCTATAGAAGTTCGAGTTATCCTATGTTTTTCATCCATTGAAAGGAGTGGGTAGTGGGACCCTGGAATCTCTTAGGGTTTTTAAATGGATCCTCACACAGCTGTGGCATTCTTCATCATTAGAGCCTCACCCACCAATCAAGTGTCAGTGGGTAACCTCAACACGATTACGAATATAAAGGGACCACTAATTAAATTTGCCTGCAGGTTTCTCTGATCTATTGTTGATTATGAGTAAGTTTGAACATTTTAAAAACAGGTTTACTAAATTATGTTATTAGGGTATGTTATGGCCCAAATATCATAGGTTGACATGTTTCAGCCCTGCTTGTTCCTCCTAAGGGTCACTGGGATTCCTTCAGGACCAACATTTCTTATAAAGCCTATTCTCAGTGGATTTTTACCAATCTACAATATAGCATAGCGGTGTGAAATTATCACACTCCGAAACATGCATATGGATAATGTTACTTACCCAGTAAGCATCTGTTCTTGGCGTGTAGAGCTGTAGATTCACATGCTTTGTATACTCATGCCATCTAGTGTTGGGTCCTGATGTTTGCAAGTTGTTTTTCTTCGAAGAAATGTTTCCTAGTCATGATGTAAGGTGACTCCTCCTTTCGGTGATAGTGTGTATGGCATCAACTCTATTATTAGATTATTATCCCGCAAGAGAGTAAAAAGTGTAGTATATAGATGTCCATGCATATAAATGTATAATGAAGAACTGCAACAACTACAGGTACCCGGGGAGGCGGGTGAGCGCATGTGAATCTACAGCTCTACATGCCAAGAACAGATGCTTACTGGGTAAGTAACATTATCCATTCGAGGCATGTGTGCTGTACATACACATGCTTTGCATAGACTATAAAGCAGTATACTCCCAAAGCGGTGGCTAACATGTTGGTGTTGCAGTTGTTTGGAACAGTGTTTTCAATCAATCAATCAATTAGAGTACTTGTAAAGCTCGCTACTTACCCGTGAGGGTCTCAAAGTGCTGAGGGGAGGGGGTGCCGCTACTGCTCGAAGAGCCAGGTCTTGAGGAGTCTTCTGAAGGCGAGTAGGTCTTGGGTCTGCCGTAGGTGGGTAGGGAGGGTGTGGTGTTCCAGGTCTTGGCATCAAGGTAGGAGAAGGATCTGCCGCCGGAGGTTGTTCGTTGGATGGCGGGGGACATCGGCGAGGGCGAGGCTGGCGGAGTGGAGCTGGCGGGTCGGGGTGTAGAAGTTGTGTCTGCTGTTCAGGTAGGCTGGTCCGGCGTTGTGGAGTGTTTTGTGTGCGTGGGTGAGGAGCTTGAAGGTGATCCAGTGTAGGTCTCTCAGGTGGGGGGTGATGTGGCTGCGGCGGGGGACGTTGACGATCAGTTGGGCGGAGGCGTTCTGGATGCGTTGTAGTCGTCGAAGGTGTTTGGCTGGGATTCCTGCATAGAGTGCGTTGCCGTAGTCCAGTCTGCTTCTGACAAGGGCCTGTATCACCGTTCTTCTTGTTTCGGTCGGGATCCACTTGTAGATCCTGCGGAGCATGCGGAGGGTATTGTAGCAGGAGGAGATGGCGTTGACCTGTTTAGACATGGAGACGGATGAGTCGAGGATGAATCCTAGGTTGTGTGCATGGTCAGTGGGTGTCGGTGCTGCTCCCAGTGTGGTCGGTCACCAGGAGTCGTCCCAGGCTGAGGGGTTGGGTCCGAGAATGAGTACCTCCGTCTTGTCTGAGTTTAGCTTCAGACGGCTGTTCTGCATCCAGTCGGCGACGGCCTTCATTCCCTCGTGGAGGTTGGTTTTGGCGGTGTGCGGGTCCTTGGTGAGAGAGAGGATGGGCTGGGTGTCGTCGGCGTAGGAGATGATGTTGAGGTCGTATTGGCGGGCCACATGTGCGAAGGCGGCCATGTAGATGTTGAACAGCGTCGGGCTGAAGGATGAGCCCTGAGGGACACCGCAGATGATGTCGTTAGCCTCGGATCGGAAGGACGGGAGGTGAACTCTCTGGGTTCTGCCGGAGAGGAAGGACGTGGTCCAGTCCAGGGCCTTCTCTTGGATTCCGGCTTCTAGGAGGCGTATCTTTAAAGTGCGATGGAAGACCGTGTCGAAGGCGGCAGACAGGTCCAGGAGGATGAGGGCTGATGTTTCGCCGTTGTCTAGTTGGTGCCTGATGTCGTCTGTGGCGGTGATGAGGGCTGTTGCGGTGATGTGGTTTAGTCTGAACCAGGACTGGGACGGGTCCAAGATCTTGTTGTCTTCCAGGTGGCGGGCCAGTTGCATGTTGACGATTTTCTTGATGACCTTTGCCGGGAACGGGAGCAGGGATATGGGCCGGAAGTTCTTGAGGTCCTTGGGGTCCGCCTTGGGCTTCTTGAGGAGGGCGCTGATTTCAACGTGTTTCCAGCTTTCCGGGAATGTCGCTGTTTCGAAGGAGATGTTGATGACCTTCCGTAGTTGGGGTGCGATGGCAGAGTCTGCTTTGTTGAATACGTGGTGTGGGCACGGGTCTGACGGAGATCCTAAGTGGATGGAGTTCATGACCTTGCATTTCTCGTCGTCATTGACATTGGACCAGGAGGTCAGGCGGTTAGCGCTGGTGGTGTTCACAGGGGAGGTGGGGTCTGGCGTAGTCGGGGTGGTCATGGTGTTGAAGCTGTCATGGATGTCAGCGATCTTGCGGTGGAAGAAGATGGCCAGTGACTTGCACAGTTCTTGTGAGGGCGGTATGTCATTGGCGTTGGCGCTGGGGTTGGAGAGTTCCTTAACGATGAAGAAGAGCTCTTTGCTGTTGTGTCCGTTGTTATCCAGGCGGTCTTTGAAGGAGGATCTCTTGGCTAATCTGATGCGGTGGTGATGTCTTCGGGTGGCATACTTGTGGGCTGCGTGGTTGTCCGGAGAGCGTTCATGGAGCCATATCTTCTCTAGTTTCCGGCAGTCGCAGGTCAGCAGCTCGTCGGAGAACCAGGTGGCTCTCTTGCTGGCGTGGTTGTAGGAGGGTTTCTTAAGTGGGGTGAGGGTGTTGGCACAGTCATCGATCCACTGTCTGAGGTTGCGGGCTGCGGCGTCTGGGTTGGTGGGGTCGGTGGGTGGCTTCTTGGCGAGGGTGGTGATCAGCTGGTCTTCGGTGACTTTGCTCCAGCAGCGGCGAGGCAGCTATTGGGTGCGGTGGTGCGAGGTTGGTTTGTGGAAGGTGAAATGGATGCAGCGGTGGTCGGTCCAGTGAAGTTCGGTGGTGTGGTCGCTGGCGACGTGGGTGCCTGTGGAGAAGATGGGTTCCAGGGTGTGGCCAGCGGCGTGGGTCGGTGCGGTGACGAGTTGGCAGAGGTTGGCGACATATTCGATCAGGGTGGCGGAGTTGGCGTTGTTGTTGTTCTCGAGGTGGAAGTTCAGGTCCCCGAGGAGGATGTAGTCTGTGGAGGCGAGTGCGTGGGTGCTGGCAAGGTTGGCGATGGAGTCGCTGAATTGTGCTCGGGGTCCGGGTGGTCTGTAGATGAGTGTTCCTCAGAGTGGTGGTGGGGTCGGTGTGGATCCGGAAGTGCAGGTGTTCGTCGGTGTTAAGGGTGTCGTCTGCATGGGTGGCGAACTTGAGGGTGGACTTGTGGAGGATGGCTATTCCTCCTTCGATTCCATTGGCGCGATCCCTGCGGGTGATCTTGTAGCCGTCCGGGATGGCTATGGCGATGTCGGGCGCCGAGGAGTCGTTCCACCATGTCTCGGTCAGGAAGGCCACGTCTGGGGTGGAGGTGTCGAGCAGATCCTAAAGCTCGACGGCGTGTTTGCGTGCGGAGCGGGTGTTGAGGAGTATGCAGCGGAGGTGTTTGGGTCCGGTCCTTGGAGGTTTGGTGGTTCTGTCGCAGGTGTAGCTGCAGGTGTGGCAGGTGAAAGGTCCGCGAGTCTGTTTCGGTGTGGCTTGGAAGCAGGTGTGATTGCGGCCGGCGTTGAGTGCGTGGAGGGTGCTGGCGTCGTAGCGGAGTCTGGTGTAGTGACGTTTGCGGGGTCCAGGGGTTCTGGCGCTGGGCGTGGTCAAGGCGCGGACAGGCGCAGACGGGCTTGCCTTTGGCGCGGCAGCTGAGCGCGGCCGCTGAGCGGCCTCCATAAGAGGTGGGTAGGGAGGGAGGAGCAGCTGGGAGGTGGGAGCGGGGACGCAGCGGAGGGAATGAGGTAGCGGGAGACGGCGGCGGCAGGAGCAACAAAGCAGCTGGCGGCTGTGTGGTGGCGTGGGGAGCAACCTGCCTGCGAGCAGGGTCAAAGGTCTTTAAGTACTGCTTGGTTTACATTAGCTTGTTGACGTACCAAACACATTGACGCAATAGTGTTTAGTAAATGTATGTGGTGTAGACCATGTAGCTGCCTTACATATTTCAGCTAGCGGAATGTTACCTAAAAAGGCCACGGAAACCCCTATTTTGCGAGTGGAATGCGCTCTAGGGGGAATAGTTAAAGTTCTTTTAGCTTTAGCATGGCATGTTTGAATGCATTTAACAATCCTTCTGGCAATACCAGATTTAGAGATAGGATTACCTTTGTGAAGTGGAGCAAATGCAACAGTTGTTTTGTTTTGCCAAAGTCTTTTGTCCTATCTATGTAGTACAGTAAAGCTCTTTTAACGTCAAGCGTGTGAAGAGCATGTTCTGCTACAGAATAAGGTTGAGGAAAGAAAACTGGCAACTCAACCAATTGGTTTATGTGAAAGGCAGAAACAACCTTGAGTAGGAATTTAGGGTTGGTGCAGTAAATTATTCTGTCTTTGTGTATCAGAAAGAAGGGTTCTTCTAAAGTTAATGCCTGTAGCTCACCAATTCTCCTCAGTGATGTGATGGCAATGAGGAAAGCAACTTTCCATGAGAGCAATTGCAGAGGGCACTTGTGCAATGGTTCAAAAGGTGGACCCATCAGCCTTGTGAGAACAAAGTTGAGATTCCACACCGGGGCAGGAGGAATCCGTGGTGATATTACTCTTTTTAAGCCTTCCATGAAAGCTTTAATTACTAGAACTCTGAACAGTGATAGATGTTGCCTATTTTGCAAGTAGGCAGCTACTGCTGCAAGGTGCAAACGAACAGATGTATATGCTAATACTGTTCGCTGTAAATGTAACAGGCAACAGATGATGTTTTGTATGGAAGCATCTAAAGGATTGATTTTGTTGTTATTGCAGTATAAAACAAATATTTTCCATTTTTCTGCATAGCAAGCTCTGGTGGTAGGCCTTCTTGCTTATTTTAGAATATTCATACAGTCTGGTGGTAAATTTAAATAACCAAAATCTATGACTTCAAGAGCCAGATCATTAGATTTAGTTCCTTGGCATTTGAATTTCTGATTTCTCCATGGTACTGTGTCAGGAGATGTGGAACTATTGACAGCTCCAACAGGGTGGTGTACCAGCGTTGACGGGCCCATGTGGGAGCTACTAGAATTAGTGTGAGGGATGTTTGCCTGAGTATCCGAACCACACAGGGAATGTGCGGGAGCGGCGGAAAAGCATAGGTAAATATCCCTGATCAGTTCATCCATAGGGCATTGCCCTTTGAGAGCAGGTGTGGGAACCTGGAACTGAAGCTTCGGCATTTTGCGTTTTCGACCGTGGCGAACAGGTCTATTTGTAGAAAACCCCATTGTTGAAAACAGGGAAGGAGAACTTGGGGATGAATTTGCTGTCTCCTTCTGTTGAGGAGGTCAGCAATTTTTTGGGAGATGTTCTGCCAGATGATACATTTTGTGACGGATTGCCCACTTCCAGATAGCTTGAGCAAGTGTGGACAGTTGGAAAGAGTGTGTGCCCCCCCCTGCTTTTTCACATAATACATTGCTGTCATGTTATCCGTTCGGACTAGGACAGTGTTGGTGATGAGGTGAGTTTGATAAGCTTTGAGTTTCAGAAAAATTGCTAAAAGCTCTAGGTAATTGATTTGGAGAGCCTTGGACTTGTTGCTCCAGAGGACTTGTATTGTGTAACCCTTGATATGAGCCCCCCCCCCAACCTGTTAGAGATGCGTCTGCTGTGAGCACGATCTGTGGAATAGGTTTGATGAAAGGCAGGCTGATAAGTTTTGTGGGTTCCACCATTTCAGAGAGCGATGGGTAAGACCGTCTACCAACACTAGATCGGTTAATTGACCCTGTGACTGATTCCACTGACGTGCTAAGCACTCTTGTAGGGGGCACATGTGAAGCCTTGCATGGGGTACAGTTGCGATGCAAGATGCCAATATTCCCAGCAGTTGCATGAACACTCTGGCTGGTAAAGCTTGATTGGGTTGAAACTGTAGAATCATAGCCTAAATATTGCAAATGTTGGCTACATTGTGAGAAGCTAGAGCTTTGACTGTGTCTAGACTGGCTCCTAGGTAACACTGCATTTGTGACGGATGCAGGTGAGATTTTGTGCATTGATGGTGAACCCCAGTTGAGGAAGTAGATCTATTGTAATCTGTGTGTGATGTAGACAGTTCTGGTGAGAGCTGGCTTTCATAAGCCAGTCGTCTAGATAAGGGAAGACGATAATTTGGTGTATGAGATGAGCAGCGACTACCACCAGATATTTGGTAAAAACTCTGGCTGCTGTAGTCTCTCCAAAGGGAAGCACCTTGAATTGGTAATGTTTGCCAGCTATCACAAATCTGAAGTATTTGCAATGAGATTGATGAATTGGAACGTGAAAATACAAGTCCTTTAATCTAGGGTAGACATAAAGTCCGCTCATTGCAAAAGTGGGAGTACCTGTTGAAGTGTCACCATGTGAAAGTGTTCTGACAGTATATAACAGTTTAGCTCTCTGAGATCCAGAATAGGTCTTAGGGAACTGTCCTTTTTGGGGATGAGAAAGTACAGAGAGTAAACTCTTGAGCCCCAGTACTGTATTGGAACCGTTCTATTGCCCCTTTTAGTAAGAGGGACTGGACCTCTTGTGTCAGCAAGTGTATGTGTCCTGGAGATAACTTGTGAGACCGAGGTGGAATGTTTGGGGGATTGACGGTAAGCTCCAGGCAATAACCATGTTGGATAATTGCAAGCACCCATTTGTCTGCTGTTATAGACTGCCAAACAGGGAGACATTGTTGAAGTCTTCCCCTGACAGGTGTGGTGTAATCCTGGAGGAAGCGTGGGCAAGTCACTGTTTGCTGGAGGAAGGGGAATTACGGGGTGTGTTGCCCTTACCCCTACCTTTGAAGTTGTTGCCTCTATAACCTCCCCGAATAAACCCTCTGGAGGGAGAGGACTGGTTGTTACCTTTGTAAGTGGAGGTATTTTGATATGGGGATGGTGTTTTTGACCCTTCTCTGTAAAAAGAGCCACAAAAGGAGCCTCTGCTGGAGGTAGTCTGGAGTGCCCCCATAGATTTAGCTACCTCTGTGTCCTTCTTCATTTTCTCCAACGCCTGATCGACGTTAGGACCAAATAGGTGTTTCTTATCAAAGGGTGTGTTAAGGATTGATTGTTGGACTTCAGGTTTAAACCCTGAAATCCATAAATAAGTGTGTCTCCTGATCAGAATGCTGGTGTTAATTTATCTAGCTGCGGTGTCTATAGCATCTAGAGGGCAGCGTATAGAGCTTACCCTCATTTACTAAGTCCTGTGCTCATCTGGGAGATATTGGAGCAATTGCTCCATTTCGTCCCAGTGTGCCCTGTCATACCTGGGTAAGAAGTCTTGCATATTTGCAATGTGCCATTGATTTGCAGCTTGAGCAGCTATGCGTGGACTCTTTATCTGGTGGAGGAGTGTCTCCGGATGTTTGAGAATTCGCCCTCTTACGAGCATTAGATACTACTAGGGAATCTAACGGTAATTGTCCGTTTACAAATACAGGATCTGTAGGAGAGGCCTTATATTTTTTGTCCAGCCTAGGAGTCAAGATGCATGCTCTGACAGGGTCTTTGAAAATCTCATCAGCATGTCGCATCATGCTTTTAAGCATGGTGAAGTGTCTGATGACCTGTGTGTAGAAACTAAAGTCACGAACAAAAAATGTTCTTCTAGTGATTCTTTGTGCTGCCATGGTAATGTGTAGCCCTGGCAATGAGTTATTGGTGTGAGGCATTGTTGCCTGGAGAAGATGGTTTGGCTAGGTAAAGGTCTGGATCAGTATCACCTGGGGGATCAATTGTGTAATCTGTCCATGGATCTATTGGGATATTTAACCCCCCATCATCTGACTCGGCATGGTCATGGTGTTACTGTGGGGAATTCTGAGGTGTAATATGCAAAGGATTCTGAGGTGGAGACAAGGGTGCTGGAGGAGGTGATGGAAAGGACTTCTAGCTACAGATATTTTCTTCAAGGGGCTCTTGTAAGAAATGTCCTCATCTCGAAGCTTGCGTTTTTGAAGTGGTTTTGTGTAAATATGACCAGTCTCAGGGTTAACGTGTAGCCTTTTCTGCTTTGGATCTGGTGTTAATGGAATAGTGTCCACTTTCAGATCGGAGGGGGACTCTTTGTGTTTCGGTGCCAAATTTTTTGGTGCCAGTGTTTTCAGTGTTGTCTGAGGCTGGCCTCTCGGTGTGGAAGGTTTCGTCTCCGAAGGTTGCTTGGATTTAGGCACAGAGGGTTTTTACTCTGAGCTTTACTTATGCTTCTAACTGGAGGGTTCCAGCTCTGAGGAAGACTTTTGGTAACCGGGTACAGAGCCGGAAGGCTTCGGAGCCGGGTCCAAAGGCGGGGCGTCGGAAACGTCGTCTTGTTGCCAACCTTGGCCAGAAGGCAGAGGTGGTGCTGAAGCCTTGTGTTTTTTCAGTGTTTGTGAGAGCAAGGGGTCTTCGGTACCACGTCACCATGTAAGCACAAGTTGTGCACTTCTTGTGAGTAGGTGCGAAGATACTTCACGTGGTACTTAGGACAGAGTTTAAATGGAGTCTGATCCATCAACGGAGAGCTGACCGGGTGCGGGTAGGTTTCAGAGGCCATCCATGAAGCTTTCCGATGGAAGGTCGATTCCGATGTCGAAACGATACGCGGAGAAGTGGAAACGTGTATAGAAACAATACCGTCGAGGGTAGAGAGGAGTGTGTGCCAAGCGGAACCAGAGGAATGGTTTCATACCGGAGCGCAGCAATGCACGTCCGAACCCGATGGCGGAAAAAAACTATCTAACAAAGGAGTCGATGCCCATGCACACTATCACCGAAAGGAGGAGTCACCTTACCTCGTGACTAGGAAAGACGTCTTCGATGAAAAACAACTAGCAAACATCCGGACCCAAGACTACATGGCAGGAGTATGCAAAGCATGTGTATCTACAGCACACATACCTTGAACATGTACAAACCATAAGGCTGGAATTTCCCTATGTATGTACTGCCTCAAGATACCAGACTCGGAGGACACCAAATAGGTATCGCGCTGGGCGTGAACTCTTGATGAAAGTGTGACTGCAGGGTCCACTCTCCACAAGACCCTATGGAGCCATAAATTATACTTGAAATGATAGCTGAGAAGAAGGGCGATTCTGTCTACCAGCTTAGGCAGACTCTGAAAGACTAGGGAGACTATCTGTCACAGAGACCTAATCCAGTAACACCCTTAGAGGAATTTTGGGAGCTGGAAGTAGTGTACTGTGCCTGTACAAGGTGACTAACTCTATTCTTGGCCTTACGGTCTGACTGACAGCAAGAATGGAGCTGGGGGAGGAGGAGCCTAGCGACGAACGAAGATGGCCGCATAAGCTCTCGGCTCCGATGACCTCCGCCTGTCGCTTGAATATCCTGAAATATATCCTGCTTTCGCGCCTCACCCCCGTGCGGGGTAATCTTTGCTGACACTGGCGGTGTGGTCCCGAGAACTTTCCCACCCTGATTGGCGGAGTTGTGTCGTGTGAAAGATCTTGGCCTAGAGTCGCCTGTAAGCCGGGACCTCGATTAATGACCCAGCCGGGTTACAGTGCAACCGCGGCGGCTGGGTGCCCCAGACGCGGTCCGGACGATTAACCTGGAGTGTTTCCCAACCCTATATTTGTGAGGTGCCTGCGGTCCTGTACACACTGCGGAGGTGTACGTATCCTGAAGGTGGCTGAGAGGTCGGGGGTCCCCTTCCCGGCGGTTGGCCACCTCGCCGGATTGGTGCCGCCGCCCGAGAGGCCCCGTCACTGCTCAGAAGTGCGCCTCCAATCCCCTCCTGCCCGACCCGCACTTCGGTCCCCGGGAGAATCGGGTGCTCTGAATTCAAATGTCTGGAGCTGACTGTGTGGAGGCGGTGTGGGGTAATAAAGAGCCGTCTTTGAGGACCGTGATGGCCGCCATTAGGGAGCTACGATCCTTCATGGCCTCTACCCTCCAGAAGACGATCGCGGATGTCATCGAAACTGCCCGATCGTGCAAGGACCCTGACCTGCCTGGTGCCCCTAAGCTGGTTGCTTTGACTACGCTATTCCCGGTACCTACGAATCGAGACTCCCTTCATGTCTCAGCCTCGCAATTGTCCCCTGGAACACAATGTGCTAGTGGACCTATTGTCCCGGAGAGGCGCCCGCCATTATCGGCGCATCCGTCCACGGGCGTGTTTCTGGTTTTCTCTTCTCCTGAGCCTACGGCTAATACGACCCGGCGGATGCTGCGAACATTACTCAATTGTTTTGACTTTGCCCAGAGTTTGAGATCGACATGGTCGTATTTTGGCTGGAAGATGGCAAGTGTCATGGCGGCGGCGGATCGTGACGGACTGAGGTGCTTGATCGGACTCCTTATGCAGGTTCACAGACTGGCTGGGACTTTGATTTTTCCGGGATACGTGCTGGTGCAGTTGGCTGAACTCACTGTGAACATTTTTTCTATTTATTTCAGGATTTGGTGAAGCGCAACAGCTACCCCGGCAAAGGGGTGTCCCGGCGCTGAGAACAGACGTGCAAACTGAGGATAAAGGGAGAGGGGGAGGGAGGAAAACTAGGGAGCGGGGAAGAGGTGAGTCTTAATTGCTCTGCGGAAGGCAGGGAGGGAGTCAATGGAACGAATGCTAAGGGGGAGATCGTTCCACAGTGTGGCAGCAAGGACACTAAATGAGCGGCCTCCAGTTCGGCAGAGTCGAAACCTTGGGATTGTCAAGAGGAGTTGGTTGGCAGAGCGTAAGGCACGGCCAGGAACGTAAGGTTGGGCAAGGCTGCGAAGTAGAGGGGGGTTTCCTTGTTTCACGATCTTAAAGATCGTGACTAAGGCCTTGAATTTGATTCGGCGATCCACGGGCAGCCAGTGGAGCTTACGAATGGTAGCTCTGGCTGAACATCTGCGTGGGAGGCCAACCAGCGTTCTGGCTGCCGCATTTTGTATGCGTTGGAACCTAGCAGTTTCCGCTTTATTAGCTCCCAAAAGGAGGACGTTAGCGTAGTCCAGGCGTGATAAGATGGTAGCCTGGACGATAAGCTGGCGGGCCTTGGGATCGAAGAGCCCAAGTATGGGCCTGAGGTTCCTTAAAAGGCCTATACAGGTAGCGGCCACCTTTTTTGTGTGGGACTGAAAGCTAAGGTTGGCATCGACCCAGACTCCCAGATTTTTGACACAGTTTTTGGGGAGTGGGGTGGCGCCTAGGGATGACGGCCACCAGTGCTCGTTCCACAGGCTGGTGTTACGGCCTAGGAGGAGCACCTCGGTTTTCCCGGCGTTGAGTTGGAGGTAGTTGTCCGTCATCCATCGGGCCACAGCAGTCATACCTTCTTTAAAGTTGGATGCCACAAGGGACGGGCTTTCCGATAGGGTGACAACCAGCTGGGTATCATCTGCGTACGAGACAAGCGTGAGCCCCCACTCTCTAGCCACGTCCGTGAGTGGCTGGACGTAAAGATTAAAGAGGGAGGGGCTCAACGCTGAACCCTGGGGAACACCTTGGGCGATGGGGTGAGGTTTAGAAAGATACGGAGGAGCCGACACCTTGAAGGATCTATCCCCAAGAAAGGAACGGAGCCATGCAAGTGCAAGGCCAGTCACACCGGTCATCTCCAGACGATTCAAAAGGATGTCATGGGATACCGTGTCAAAGGCCGCGCTGAGATCAAGAAGAATCAGCGCCGCACTATGACCGGAATCCAAAATCCTCCGGAGATGCTCCGTAGTGGCCAGTAGGGCGGACTCCGTGCTATGGCCTGCACGGAAGCCATTTTGGGAGGGATCAAGAATTCCATGACTTTCCACATGCTTCGATAGAATATTATTAACATGGGTTTCGGCAATTTTGGACATCCAGGGGAGAAGGGATATGGGACGGAAATTTTCAGGCTTGGTGGGGTCAAGGGTAGGTTTTTTAATTATTGGTGATACCCATGCTTGTTTCCAAGCTATGGGTACAAGTCCTGTAGAAAAGGAGAGGTTGAGGATGTTCAGCATGGGGGATAGAAAAAAGTCCATCGAGGCCAGGAAATGAGCAGGGCTCATGGGGTCGGCTGGGGAACCAGTCTTCACTTTCTTGCCCAGTCTGATCAGGTCTGCAGCGGTGATGGCAGGAATTTGGGACAGAGGTAAGATGTTAGGGGCTGTGGACATAGAAACTCCATTGGAAGGGGCAATCTGTGGAAAGGTTGCATAGATTTTCTGGACTTTTTCAATGAAATAGGTTGCGAGCTGCTCACATTGCTGGTGGGAGGAGATTTTTGGAGGGGGCGCCCTAGGGTTTTGGAGCTCTTTCACTAGTTTAAAAATGATTTTGGATGGGTTTGCATTGGAGTTAATTTTGTTGGAGTAAAAAGAAGCACGGGAGGATCTAATAGCTTTATGGTAGGTTTTAAGACTAGATAGATATCTAGCCTTATCCTGATTATCATATTGCTTCCTCCATAGGCGCTCAGCCTTTTTGCACTCCTTACGCATTGCCCTAAGGGTGTCGTCGAACCATGGGTTGGAGGGTATATTACGTCCTTTAGTCAGTTTAGCCGGAATAAGAGAGTCGAGGCCGTTACTGATCCAGTTGGTA
The DNA here is from genome assembly GCF_964263255.1 of Lissotriton vulgaris. Classification (NCBI taxonomy): domain Eukaryota; kingdom Metazoa; phylum Chordata; class Amphibia; order Caudata; family Salamandridae; genus Lissotriton; species Lissotriton vulgaris. The sequence goes on from NC_141687.1 coordinate 375,824,509, forward strand.
AATGAGGTATAGGTTGCGTCTATATCCTGGTTGACTTCATTTTGAAACTCTCCAAGGGTTTCATGTAAGGCAGATGGGGAGAGTTTGTGCCAGGGTCTTTTTAGACGCTGAATGGATTCAGTTTTGTTTTGACGTTGGGGTGCCGGGACGCTCAGTTTAACAAGATAGTGATCCGTCCATCCCATTGGGGTGGGGGTTTCTGCAGCTGCCTCTTGTATGTTAGAGAAGATCGGATCTAGAGTGTGTCCAGCTATATGGGTAGAGGTGTGGACTAGGGAGTTAAATTGCAGTGCCGAGAGGTCTGCGAGAAGATTAGTGATGACATTATCGCCAGTCGCATCAAAGTGCAAGTTTAGGTCGCCTAAGATGGTGAAGTTGGCGAATTTAGTGGTGAGCACTGTGGCCGTTTCGAGGAGGGCATTAATAAATCTAGTGGCCTGGCCTGGAGGGCGATAAATGTATAGGCCTGTTAGCATAAATTGGGGGGTCACGCTAATTTTAAATTGGGCGCATTCACAGTCTTGGAGAGGTTCCTTGATAAAAGAACAGGTCAGCTGTTTTTTATAGATAATTGCGATGCCGCCACCGCGAGATTCGCGGTTAATGGTGACCAGGTTAAACTCATCTGGGAGCGTTAGGTTGGGGATGGTGGTAATGTCATCTTGGAGCCATGTTTCGCATAGAAACAGTACATCAGGGTTTTCCTCCTGAAGAAGCGTATTCACCTCAGGGTGATGTTTAACGAGGGATCTGCAGTTAAGTTGGAGTATCCTCAGTGGCGGGTTTGAAGTATTTGGGAGGTCACACCGTACCCTAGTGGGTGCATTGGTAGAGAAGTGGCAGTGGTTGCAGTGGAGATGCGTAAGACCTAGACTGCCAGTGGTGTTAGAGCATTTTTGGTAAGGGTTCAAATGTAGGAGTTCCTTACCGTCGTAGCGTATGCGCTGACAGGACCTGGATGAGCCAGGGGGGGTGGCGAGAGGCGATGGTCTGGCGATGACGGGCGAAGACGGGCTTGCCATTACATTCGAAGGGGTCAAGGGTGAGACTGCTGTAGATCTCGACTTTAGGGGTGTGTGAAGTTCGGGGGATCCGCCATTTTGTTGCTTACGGGTGGTGGGGCGGTGTCGGACGCCTTCCCTGGGTTTTCTATTCAATAACTTGCTTATATAATTGCTAAGCTTAGGACTGGGGCTGTGCGTTGCAGGGGGGGGGGGTTAAGGGGACCGAGAGCAAATGTGATTTTTCTCCTCCTCCGTCTTTTTTCCTTTTCTTATTTTTTCCTTTTTCTATCTTTATATAATTCCCTTTTCTTGCTATATTTCGGGTTTTTGGAAGCTGGGCGATAGGCACGCTGCTAGGGGGGTAGGCCGAAGCCATCTGCAGGGGTGCAGGGTGGGGGGTGGGGGGGGATGGGGTATTATTGTTTTTCTGTTTCTTGTTTCTATGGCCTTCTTTTTCTTCATTAGTTTAACTGGATAGTCTGCTCTTTTCCTTCTTCCTGGGTTCTGGGATCGGTACAGTAAATTACCTGATTTTGAATTCTCGACGTTGGACCGTGGGTTTTGCTTATAAGTGTTCCTCGTTAGGCCTCTCCATGTACGGGCAACAGCCTGGTGTGCTTAGTGTTTGCTTGCATGCGTATACTGATTGCCCGCTTCAAAGATGCCGATAGATATGTTGGATTTGCTTGCTCACACGCCCGATTGTTTTCTATGATCTAGATTCTGTGACTGATCCCTCCTTTCTTTCTCGTTTTCTGCTCTTTTTTGTTATTATATTGAAATTCATTCCTTTTAACGGTAAATATCCTGTTATCATTTTTTTTAATTAACCTCATTCATCCTGTGCAAAGATTCGTGTGTACTGAAACAGTTCTGGTCTCTAATCCTGCTGCCGTGCCTCCGGGATGTTCGGCTGAATAGCTGTGTGCACCCTGTTTATAAATAAAGGTTTTCAAAAATGTAAAAAAAAAAAGAATGGAGCTGGGAGTTGTGTTGTGTGATTGGATAGGGAAAAAGCATCCTGTATCTACCTGGGAGTATTGCGCAGGAACTTTCACTAACTGTCCATGGGAAAGCCTTGTGGAATAGAATGGTCTCTATAAAATGTTAACCTTTGTAGTGACTGATTAAATTTTATATTGTTTTATATTGTTTTGGACTTCTTTCAATCATGAAATACTTTCTGGGTTTAACTAAATTGGCAAGGGGGCTTTATTGTGTGGTTTCTTGATTCAGGTGCTGTGCTGGTACTGCTAATGGTTAACATATATTCTCTAAAGTTGCCTTCCATCTCGATTCTGCGCTAATAAGGGGTAGACAAATTTATTTTAGAGAAACAATGTTTGCTTCACTGTGAGCTAGTTGTGCACAGTGGTGGAAGAATTGACTTCACTGGGAAACCCTGCTTCCTACAGTGGAGTTCTCCATACTGTGACACACTGGTGCCCTTGAAAGCCCAGTAATTCAGCAGTCACATGCCATAGTACTGCCTCCACCATAGGCCTAGCTTCTTTTCACACCAGCCTGTTGCAGTCTCACCACTCTTCCATGGTATGACTTTCCTCCCTCTTATTCTTTTCTCCTATCCCTTTTCTCAGTGCTCCCCGTTAACGATTTCCTCCCCCTTTTCGCTCACTTGTCCCTCACCAGCCTGTTACCCATATCCCTCTCTGCTCTGCCTCTTCCTAACCATTATCCATCTTCTACTGCTGTTATCTCTCTTCGTGGTTTCATCCTCTCCAGTCTCACTCCCGCCCCCCTCTGACTCACGCCATGTGCGGTGGCAATCACTCATGCGCAGCTCAACGTGTCAACGTGGCTCGTTTTGGCTCGAGGGTCCAAGAGGACCTCGGGCTGAGCCAGAGCTGGTCATCTGACTCAAGCCTTAATTGGTTCTCCCATCAATATTCTTTGAATAACAGGAGCTGTGGGCCAACTCTGGTCCTGCATGGGAGTGTCTGGGTGATAGAAATGAGAAAGTTTAAGAAGAACAAAAAGATTGTGAGGAACTGGAAAGCAGGGAGTCTGTGCTGCAAGCTTCATCCCTCTTGAACACACTCTACTAATGGGGTGATTCTTCCTCGGATGTTCGACCCTTGGATCATCTTTAGCCCTAGGAAATGAGAAAAGACCCCCTGGGACCCAATGGTCAGTTGGATCTGGAGTAGACGGATTCAATCTTTCCTGCAGCCGATCTATTTCGCCAGTCTGCCACAGAGCTGGAGACATATGGAGAGGAGCAGCTTGGGACCAGCGCCACTGTACTCCTACGATGCATGAAGTTGGTGATGGTCAGTAGGTGATCAGTACATGGCCACCAATCCGAGTTGGGCATTCGTTTTCATGACCGGATGGTGCGCTGCCTCAGACCATGCAAAAACCCATGTGGAAAGGCAGCATCTTCCGACACAGAGCAGGAGCGTGTTCCATTTTTCATTGTGACACAGAAGGGTGCACCACAAACCGGATCACACAACCATTGACCGCTTCTTTGCCCAAATCCTGAGAAAGGCAAGCAAGCCCCGCGTATGGTCAGTATGGGAAGGTCGAACGCAGGGAGAAAATTAAATTCAGAAACTCACCCCGATGAGATCAAAGTGGCATTAGTGCCAGTAATAATTGTATGACTAGGTTACTGCTTGGGTGCCATACGTTTGTGAGGTCATGCTCTCAGGATGGCAGTGTATTTTGCTGGTGTACAGTCAATGAGAATGTCTATGCGCTGCCACAAGTGTACACATATATTTGGGGGCACACTTTGTTCAGACAATAAAGACCAGCGTGCAACACTTTCCTTACAAAGAGTATTTATTAGACAACGTAAGCAGTGTTCCTGGACTTGAAGAACCAGGAGGTAGTGATGCATACACTAGTATATTATATAGTTGTGGGTTTGGACTACTCAGAAGAACCGTCAAACAGACTAATGTAGCTTCTCACCAGACATAGATTTGGGGTCATTTGCAGTAGTGCTTCATAATCGAGACAGATATCCACAACAGGTATTCCACACGCTAATGCAGTGGTCACAGCCTTGGCTCTGGTATAATGAGCTCGCTAAACTTTCGGAGGCTGCTTTTTGGCCAGGGCATAGCAGATTTTGGTGGAGAGCACTGTCCATTATAAAATGGTCCATTTCTGCACCGCCCTTTCTTTTTTAGCTATGACATAGCCCACAAAGAGTTGATCATCAACCCGGAACTCTTTTATGAGGTCAAGGTAGAATGACAACGCTCTTTTTGGGTCCAGCAGATGGGAGTCCCTCTTCTTGAGAGGGGCAAGCCGGAGCATAAAAGGTAGCAGAGTGATAGAATTGCCTACATGAAAGGGAGTTACCACCTTCAGTAGGAAGGATGCTCTAGGGCAAATGGCCTGTTTGTCTGGGTAGATGATAAGGTACGGAGGTCGTGATGACAGTGCCTGGGTTCACTGAACCTCCAAGCAGATGTTATCGCCACTTGGAAGGCCATTTTCATGGTAAGAAGCCTGAGAGGGCAATTGTGGAGTAGCTCGAAGGGAGCACACATCAAAAATATGAGTACCAGGTTGAGGTCCCTCTGCGGCATAATGAAAGCAGCTAGTGGAAACATATGTTTAAGACCTTTGAGAAACTGGCTTACAATAGGGGATTTGAAAAGTGATGGCATATCTGGAAACACAGAAATGCGGGAATGGAAAACGGATACGTTTTCAATGTGCCCAAAGCAGATCCCTGCTGGGCTACAGTAAGAATAAACAAAAGAACCTAGGAAAGGGGTGCATATACTGGGCCAATTTGTTTATCGTACACCATGCAATAACTTGCTCCAACAGCAGGCGTATACCGTCTTGGTGGAGGGAAGTCACCTTCCAAGATAACATTGCAGATTTTGGGCAGAAGGTCAAAAGCGGTCAGCTGTTGCCACTCAATCTCCATGCATGCAAGTGGGGCGTTTTCAGGTTCAGGTGCTGAGTCCTGCCCTCCTGCTGCAACAGAACATCCTACCATAGAGGCAGACTTATCAGAGGACCCCTGCTTATGCTCAACAGATTGGGATACCAGACTCTTTGTTCCCAATCCAGAATCACAAGAATGACTTGGGCCCTGTTGTTCCTGTTCTTCTTGAGAACTCTAGACATGAGTGGTATTGGCAAAAAAGGCATACTGGAGGCCAAAGCTCAACTCAAGACAAAAGGCATCTCTGAGCAGGAGCAGCCTTGGAAACTACAGTTCTCGATGGAGGCAAACAGATCCAACCAAGGCTCTTCCTATTCTTTTTATTTTTGTTTTTAGTTCCAACCTTTTCCTATTCTTGAAAGAGACCTTGTGCCACATCCGAATGGAGCCACCATTTGTGATCCGCTAGGCATTGGCGGCTGAATTTGTCTGCCCTTGCATACAGAGAGCCCACCCGGTGTTGTACCACCAGGGATATGCATTGCCATTCCAGTCATGTCCAGAGGCGCAGTGCTTCTCGACAAAGGGTCCACAACCCCATCCCACCCTGCTTGTTGCAATACCATATGGCGGTGTTGTTGTCTGTGAACACCTGAACCTGCCTTCCCTTGATTGAATGAGAAAAGCCTCCAATGCGTACTGGATCACTCAGAGCTCCAACAGGTTAATGGGGAGTCTGGATTCCGCCAGAGACCAGAGTCCTCTCTTCTCAACCTCTCCAGCCCAGAAGAGACACATCTGTCACTACAGTCAATTCTGGATGGGGAAGGAAGAGGGGCTACTGACCCAATCGTGGTTTGTTAGTCACTACTGCTGGTCTTTGGCAGTTCTCTCTGAGATCTGGACCGTGTCAGAAAGATTCTCCTGATGTTTCACCCACTGGAACTTCAGGTCCCATTGCATAGTCCTCACATGTCAACGGGCCTGCGTCACAATAAGGATGCAGGAGGCCATGAGGCTTAACAGCCTCAGAGTCAGTCCCACTAAAATCCAGGATAGAGGCTGACACATAGGTATCATAGCCTAAATATCCTAGACTTGCTGCTGGGGAGGATACGCCTGCAATGGCAATGTTTCCAGATCAGCTCCAATGACATGCAGTGTCTGGGGAGCAGTCAGATGTGACTCTGGCACATTGATAGTGAACTCCAGCGAGTGCAGAAGGTTTGCTGTAGTCTGAAGGTGGGAGACTACTGCCTGGGACAACCGTGCCTTCAACAGCCAATTGTCGAGGAAGAGAAAGACTGACCTCTGCAGATGAGCTGCAACCACCACAATCACTTTTGTAAACACCGAAGAGGGGCTCTGGTAAGGCTGAAGGGGAGCATGGCAAACTGAAAATGCTCTTGGCCAACCGTGAACCTCAGGTAACGACTGTGGGCAGACAGGACCTGGATGTGAAAATAGGTGTCCTGTAAGTCCAGCAAACCATCTAGTCTCCTGGGTCCAGGGAAGACAGGACTTGAGAGAGTGTGAGCATTTGAATTTCTTCTTTTTCAGGAAGAGATTGAGAAGGTGCAGGTCTAGAAGGACAAGGTCCTACGTCCTTTATGGGCCTCAGAAAGGAGCAGGAATAGAAACCACAACCTACTTCTGATGCTGGCATCTTCTCAATAGCTCCCTTGGCCAAGAGAGGCAATGCCTCCTGATGGAGCAAGGAGAGGCGGTCAGCTTGTCAGAAGGAGGTGGCATGGGTAAAGGGGTGGTCACAAAGGGGAGTGAGTAGCACCGTTGGACAAGCTGCAAAACCCAATGATCAGATGCGATTAACCTCCAGTGGTGCAGGTGACTGTGTATTTTGCCCCCCAAGGCACACCTATGATGATTGGAAGGTAGACTAAGGGGGTTTGGATGCTACAGCTGTTGGGAGGGTGGTGGACTGGCTCGACATCTGGTGGCCAGTACAACGTGGTCTGCGGGAACCATGTCCTTGGAAATTAAAAGATTGAGCAGTTTGATGGCAGGAGTGGCTGGGCATGTAAAGACAACGTTGAAAGCCCCTCCTATAGCCACAAAAAGGTGGAAGGTGAACTGCGGTTGGCGAGAGGCCATGGAAAGGCCCAAGTTGCTGGCTGTAGCCCTGCTGTCCTTGAAGCGCTCCCGTGCTGAGTCCGCCTTCTTTACAAACACACAAGAGCCATCAAAGGGCATGTCCCAGAGCAAAGCTTGGACAGCCACCAAAAAGCCAGTGGTTCTCAACCAGGCGTTGCATCTAAGGGCCACAACAATGAAATCACTCTGCCCAGCGAGTCGGTCATGCCCAATCCACAGTGTATGGTGAACTTGGCTGCATCCCTCGCATCAGCAATTGCTTGAGAGAGTATGGCTCGGGCCTACTCTGAGACCATGGGCAGCACTTGCACAACTGAGTCCCAGATTGTATGGAAGTATTGGTCCAAGAGGCACACGGTGTTTACTAACTGCAGTGCCAGACAGGTGGAATAGAACATCCTCTTCCCAAAGGTATCCAGCCTTTTGGGTTCCCTGGCCAGTGGAGTGGATGGGAATGCTAAAAACAACAAACAAACCTGACAGTCTATAATTAAGATGAGTCAAAAGTGTTCTTACCGAAAAAACTAGTCATCAAAACTGGACATGCCCTGGACCAGCCTTAGAGTAGTCAAAAGACACTATTGATGTAAACAAAGTCCTATCAGCCCACCCTCGCGGAGCATCTTCATTTAGGACATATGAAACCTGGCGGGTGTCTCCGTGCCTAGATGAATTGGCAGGATGACATATGTCCAAGGTTCAATGAGAGATAGTGTCCTCGCCACTGGCGGTGCTGGTACAGTGCAGTGCAGTGAAAGTAGTGAGTGATGTTAAAATGACTATCCAGACAAAAAAAGGCTTTTAAGTGGAGGATACATTCCCAGACCTCCTCTTCGGCTCAGGACTTTGCCGAGGGGTACCGACGGAGAGAGCGGGGCCTCATTACTCTGAGTCGTTGCCAAGTGAGGTGAGGCTGTACTCCCAAAACTTTCTGGGAATGTATCCTCCACTTATCATAGAATTGACAAGGATACGGTAGGATCGTCCAATAGACGATATAAGTCACTATATATCATTTTCTTCACTTTAAATTCACTTCACACTTTAAGTTTGAGTACGACTTTGCAGTAGCAGTATAAACATCTCTGGCCCTGAAGAATGCAGGTGGACTTTTCACCTTAAGGCAGAAACATGTTGGCCTGTTTGACCAATTAGCAAAGAATACAGTGATTTTTTCACACTGTTCTCTCACTCGTTTTTAATTGGCGTCCAGGTGAATACCAAATAAAAGCCTTTTTTTGTCTGGATAGTCATTTTAACATCACTCACTACTTTCACTGCACTGCACTGTACCAGCACCGCCAGTGGCGAGGACACTATCTCTCATTGAACCTTGGACATATGTCATCCTGCCAATTCATCTAGGCACGGAGACACCCGCCAGGTTTCATATGTCCTAAATGAAGATGCTCCGCCACGAGGGTGGGCTGATAGGACTTTGTTTACATCAATAGTGTCTTTTGACTACTCTAAGGCTGGTCCAGGGCATGTCCAGTTTTGATGACTAGTTTTTTCGGTAAGAACACTTTTGACTCAGCTTAATTATAGACTGTCAGGTTTGTTTGTTGTTTCTAGTAGCTTGAGTAGGGGTTTTGACCTCGACGGTCTTTAAACTACTTACCCTTGACCCTCCTTTGAAATTTTGTATTTTCCGTGGATGGGAATGCGCCAGGGTTAACTCTGGACGTTGAGGCCTGGACTATCGGGCTTTCTGGGGCAGGGTGCTGAATAAAGAAATGTTGATCCCCCTGGAGCAGGGCGATGGTGGTAGGCAAATATCCTATTCACAGGAGACCCTGGGCAGGGCTAGGACCAGTCCCCAAGGAGAACATCTGTAAGTGCTTCTATAAAAGGGAGTAATGGTTCAGATGGGTTAACTCCTTGCTGAAACACCTCGGTCAAGGTATTTGTCTTGACTGCCACCGAGGGCAGCATAAGGTCAAGGACCTCAGCTGCCCTCCTCACCACCAAAGCAAATGTGGCACCCTCCTCTATAACCACGGTAGGGGGAGAGACCAAGCCAGTTCCTGGGGACGTGTCTAAACTATTGGCATCTGCCAATTCCTCATACCAGTTTTCATCAGGGTCTTCTCCAGGGTACTGGTAAGCCCAAGGGTCCTCAGACACCTCCCATTTGCCAGTCCAGGCCTAACCAAAAAACAAAGACAGGGGCACTAAGATGGAGTGTCTGCCCCCCGTTGGTGACAGAGCCAGCATTGGACGACGCCCGTCCGTCTATGTGTTGGAGTCAGGAATGAAATAGGGATGTTGCCGCCAGGGGGCAGCAGCAGGGCGGGCAGTAGGAAAGGTCTAGGTGACTCGACCGGTGATGCTCCGAATACATCAATGAGTCCAAAGGTGCCAAATGCTAACTCCCAGCGCAGGCCCCGGTGGAAGACCAGTAGGGGCCCCTCCCAAACTCATGGGCCCTGCAGGCGCTCCAGAGGGGATGTGCCACCCAAATATAAGGTGCATGGCCTTACATAATTGGGCTGGGGATGCTGTGGCTCCCGAAAACTCTGGAGGATATTGAGACAGCCCATGCACAGGCTCCACCATAGATCCAGGCTTCGAATGCCGGAACTCTCTCGTCTCATCAGATGTCTTTGATGGACATGGTGAGGTCGAAGATCTCCGACATCTTGCTCTTCTTGTGCCTGTGGGACTTACCCAATTTTCACAATGACTATGACTGCAACGACGAGCACCTGAAGTGGCTCCATGAACTATCTCGGGACCTTCCTCTCAACCAAGATCTTGAGCGTTGCGTGTCTAAGAGCTTGAGGGATCGCTCCATCAGGGCCATGAGGTGCATGAAGTGAAGTCAATGCAAGTCTTAGCATCGTGGTCGCACTTCAGACACCAGAGGAACACCAATTGTGACACATGGTGGTGACAGGCACCACACAGTTTGAAACTGGAGTTCCTGTATGGCATCCTAACACACTAGGAGTCAAAAATGTCGACAAAAAGTTTTAAAAAAAAGAGACAGTCAAATAAGATTGAGGATAGCTCTTCCCGAATCTGCGCTGACTGGGCACAGAAAGCATGCTGGGGTGGCGCCTTTAAAGGCACCACGCACGCCACTTCCGCTGTAGACAATGCCACGCAGAGCTAAACAACGCCATTCAACGGGCCACAGGAGTCCTGCTCATGAAAAATATCTGGATCCAGTCTGACACCTGGGGAATACTCTAAGGCAGAGGTCTTCAAACTTTTTTTAGGTTGAGCCCCCCCCCAAGCTGAACTTTTTTCAAAGTCAGGCCCCCCCACCACCTAACAGAAATTCCTGGAATCTGGTACACCTCATATTCGACTGCCATTCGGATATCCCAGGCCATATCCGGCAAATAATGCTAAACACAGTAAGAGTGTTTAGTAAACTGCAGATCTGTGAGTGGGTGTGGTAAAATGAAAGAAGCTTATTAGACAGTTTAAGTAAAAAATGTCCAAGATAAAGTGCGTGCATATTGTTTTAACTAGGGTTTTACCTACGTAGTTGAGTCATAATGGGACAGTGTTCTCTGGAGCAGCCGGGTCACCTACTAAGTAAGTACGCTCAAGTCAGATAAATACCTACCAACCTCTTCATAAACATTTTAAATGGAAGTGAGCCACTCAGTCCCAGACTTGTTTTTGCACCTTCTCAAATTGTTGAGCATTACCAAAGCAATTGAGGGAGCGACATCCCTTTCTGTAATATCAGTGACACCAATGCACAATGCTTATTCTTATTAGTCCTCCCACTTGTTTTTTAAGACCTAAGCCCTGAGTTGGGGTTTAGGACACATGTCAGGCTTAATTTTAAAAAAATAGAACTAATACAAACTGAATGATGTTGCCTTTTTTACTTCAGAGCAATGTTGGCTGACAGACTTTGTGGTGATCAAATGGACCTGGCTCCAGCTGCACAGTGAACTGGCAGCATTACTGTGCATGTAAATGCAGCGGCGGCCGGTGCAGGTAAGCGCGTTGGGGGGAGGCAGGATGGGAAGTCAACAGACGACAGAATAGGTCAAAATAAATAAATAAATGATAACTATTCTGTGCCCCCGCACCACTCCACCGCCCCAACTGATGTGTGAGCCTCCAGGGAGTAGGTCTAGGAAAAGTAGAAAAGATTGCCTCAAATTACTCTTAATTACCCAAGCTGGCGTATTCACCTAATTTCAGTACTTTTGCATCACAAGAGTAATGCGTAATTACTGAAGTTACTCTGGCGTAATTAAAATTTCACCCAGGCCTATCATTTACCCATAACAGTGGATGGTCTGTAGGTATGGCAGTATGACTGTGCCCATCTTGCAGACAGCTATATTGAGTAAAACAGTCAAAACTAGCCTAAGTGGAGAAACAATATATGAATGAGGATTTCCTGTGGTGATATCAATGTGGGATTTTCATGTGGAGGTTATGAAGCAAGTTAAAGCTTTTACGTCGGCATAGCTCCCGAGTTGGACCCCATTTCTTGGTCTAACCACATCAAGCTAAGTAAAATGGGAGTGGTTCTTCATGTCCAGATACTGGTTGGAAGTTAAGAGTGCCAGTAATAGTGAAAATGTTGAGGAGGCAGTCCCCAATGTGAGGTAGTAGTATTCTAGAAAACTTAGAATGGTGTTACTACAAAAGAAGAGTGGCAGGAACCACAGCAAATGACAAGACAAAAGTTGTATCTTATTAAAATAGGCATCTTATAGAAACTGTAAATTCACCTATAACTTTGGGCTCTTTTTTAAACTTGCCCATTTACTCGGTTGTTGATGGGTCGGGAACCCCCTATGTGCCTCAGAATAAGTATTAGGTTATTTTAAGGAACATTATTGTGGGCAATAGTCTGGTGTCCTTGCCTCGCTCATCATGTCCCCTATAAAGAGTCTTGCTCTGTGAAATCACCCGAGTTTGATTTATACAACTATTTATGTGCCAATGACCCTTGAATCTCTACCTTCCTCTAAATCATAGACTCACTCACATGCAGTGCCGGATTGGTAAAGGGGGCATTCGGGCAATACCCGAGGGGCCGGGGTCTTTTGAGCAGCCTGGGGGCCGATTTGTGCGGTGTCTCTGTTGTTCGACTATACCTCCAGCGGCCCAGTGGATGTCTAATTGGCCTTTCTGGAGGGAGATGGGCACTCATTACCTCCCGTATAGCCGCAACAGGTAGAGGTGTCACCCCTTTTCTCTCGCTGGGTCTCCCATTAATGTAGGCATACTGAGCGGGGCAGGAAGCCTGAGCAGAAGTGGCCTCACTTGTTTTCAGGTGTGTTTCACTAGTGTAAACTGATGCGTGCATATTTTTTTTAACCCCACTCCCCCCCCACCCACCCCTCCTTCATGTAAAATTACGCTGAAGCAGTGATTTGAGGGAAGGCATTATGCAAATGTGGGCCAATTTTTATTCCCAATCCAACCCTGCTCACATGTCTCATAATGCCGTTTCTTTCCAAAAACTAAAATTATTTACAACCTACTGCTTCTAGAATGATTCAGGGTCAGTTCTCCTTTCTAAGGAGTTCTATTACCCATTCCCCTTCTATTCAAGATCATTAAAATCCACCCACACCTTGCCTTTCATTTTGGAAAAGACTTTAGAGCTGGATCTTACTGCTTCCTCCATTCACCCAAAAAACACCTTCCTTTTACCATGGATATCTGGTAGACGCATCAAAATTCGCATCCACTGCTCCCTACAGCCACCAAGTGAGTGAGCTCACGGTGCTCCAGAATTCCCTACAAAACTTCCTAATTCTAGTATTCAGATCAGTCCTTAAACTTTAAGTGTCTATATTTATAGTACAAAACAGTTCGGACAGTGGACCACTCCTTTTTCAAAGCACCAACCCAACTATTTCCAAATTATTCAAACTTCAATAAACTTTAAGTGTGTGAAGAACTAATCATCCGAGATGATTAATTCCGAGAGCTGAAATGTTTCAGCTGCAGTGGGAGGCACGGAGACTCCGGTGCTGCGAAACCGAAAGCGAACTGCTTGTGGTTTTCTTTCAAATTACCGAAGTAGGGGCACATCGTGCCCCATCGATTGGGACAGTGTTAAACTAAGGTGAGATTTTTGGGTGGAGTGCGCGCCCCCCCTGAGATGGTTTTGCGCCCCCCCCCCCGGGGAAGGGGGGCGCGCCCCACAGTTTGAAGAACTCTGCTCTAAGGTAAGGAATCTGCGGCTAAGAGTCTATATCAGATATATACAGTTATGCACCACACATGGGGTGGGTACTTGAATGAAGATGAAGGAACTTGGAAGATTAGTCTAAAAATTCTACAGAAATGTACGTGCCTGTTGACCTAGAAGAAGATGCTGAGGAGTTAGAAGGAGATGTACTTGTTGGCAAGAATCTTGGATACAAGCTGAGGATGAACACAATTCACAGAAGCTGGGGATCACCTGTATCAGTATATTGCCTAGAGGCCTGAATCCTTCATCCAGTTCTAAAGTATTTGGACTTCCTCCGCAAATATGTGACCGTGGAAAGTTTTTCTGGAGGTCTGGAGTGCTTTCACATTATGTTGGCCAGTTTGTGGAAGGACCACCAACCAGGAACTAACTAAGGCTCAACAGAACCTCACATTTGGACGAATTTTGGAAGTACTTTAGAGACAAACCTCATAGTGCTGAAGTGGATAAAGAGCTGCAGCAGCTTCCTGACATGGTTGTGATCCCCAATCAATGACATTCTGCTCTGAAGGAACTAACAGCAAACTGTATCCCATATCATCCATTTGGGGTGGTCAGCCACAAGTCAGACCCACTCCTTCTCAAAAGATTATTGGTCAGCTCAACAATGCACCAAAGGAGAGACATTCCAGTTGTTTGCTGGTATCTAAACTTTTTGAAATTTTTGCAAATATCAATTGTCGGGAAAGCATTCTTTTTGATGGTGATTGGTCAATTCATAGCTTTGTTTGTGCTACACACTTACCATCATGCTGATTTGTTGTGTTCTGTACTTTGCCCAAATCACTGCCTCCTGTAGTGTTATCCTTTTCATCGGTCAAGCTTCCACATCCACCAAGGAGGAAGCATTTATGTAAGCACTGCCCGTGAGTAGACTCAGTGTTGGGATCATCCAGAGAGAGGCCGTTATTCTCGCCCCTTCACAATGGGAAGTGACTTAAAATATCAGGTCTCATATTTAACTGATGAGTCTTACTTAGTATGACATGTGCCTGAGGACTGTAGAGGGCAGGACCTGAAGAGGATAGAGGGCTGTGATTGGACACAGGGGGCTTGAGGGCGGACTATTTGTGCTATAGAAGAGTTACAGAAGACACCGGATGAAAGAAACAAATGTCGCTGTTTTCAAGAGGATAGAGGGAAGAGATTTACTGTAGGGGTCAGTAGATGCTGCACGACTCAGAGTGACTGCAAGGACAGTGGGACTGAAGGGCTCAGAGGAAGCAGTTAAAAATGAAAGACTGCAGATAGTCTAAGGCTTCAGGCCCTGAGGATATTGTGTTATAGAGGAGCACCCACTGTGATTGGAAAAAGCCACTAGTTTTTGTATGTTCTGTCTCACTCCTGTTAGATATCTCCCTGTACTCTCTAATCTGGACCAATCAAGGGGGAATCACCTATAGTGCTCGCCAGCAAAGCCAGAGGCTGCTGCTGTCTGCAGTGCATACTGTCCATCTTTGTTATAGAGGATCCCCTTCACATGTTTGTTGGGTAAATACCTAATTAGTGGCAGTCTATCAAGAATTGGAGGCTGGCAGCATGTTTACTGAACCCCGGGGTGTTGTTTACTAACCTCCTTTTATAAACCTCATGTAGTTCCCATGACTGGATCTTCTCTTTATTCCCAAGTCTGCAACTAGAGTGCCGTCATGTGTGGATAAGGCCACAGCTTGCTGTATGGTTGTTCCCCACTAGAGGCCTAGTGTGTGGCTATGATCCTCTTCTCTGATGCCAGAAATGCTATGCCCTAAAAAGACTTGTTTTTCACATGTTTGACTTTGGGATGTAATGCATATTCATTTGTGCTAGGCCAGCTATGCCATGTTAACCCATTTGTGAGCCTACGCTCCCTCAAAAGGGGACAATCGCATAAAGGTTCAAACAAATCCTATCTGTTCTGCTCACCTGCACCTGAGTACTTATTTGGCTTACATAGATTAAGTACTTTCGGATGGACAAGCCGTGGGTTGAGGAGTTTTCAACCATTCTGAAATGAACAAGTTACTTACTTTCACTAATTACAGATTCCGTTCCTTGTGAAAATTCCCCAGGAGTCAGACTCGATCCAGAAAACACAAAAGCAGGTCATCTGCATACCAACAATTGGTGTTGTTGGCTCTGCGTCAACGTCGTTCTCCTACGAAGTGACAACGGAGACACATATCCATGCTATACATGCATGCTGATGCCAGTTTCTTTTGCAGGCTTGTCTGTGCCCTCAGATGCTAAGGCCATCAGCAAATCGGTATGACCAGTGTGTAGACCTCCAGCTTGGGACCTTTTTATAGGAAAAGAGTATTTCACTGAATTAGGAGTAGCAAGAGCACTGAGGAATCTGCGATAAATGGAATATTCACCAAAAGAGCATTACTAAAGGTAAGAAACATGCTCTTTTAATGGGTTTCTAACTTCAGATTACACACATGGTGAATAGATACCAAAGCAGTACGCTCCCAAGAGGTAGGTCTGTGGAATGGCTCAAGTCCTGAAGTACTGCTGGTCTGAACAGGCTAAATGCTTTTCGCAACTGACCTGGCAAGACAATAGTGCTTGGTGAAAAACTGCATTGATGTCCTACATAACAGATCAACAGATATATAGGGCAGACAAACCGAGCACCAGCGCTGCACAATAGTATCTGCCTTGGATTGAGTGGAATGAACCCTTAATCACCCAGGACGCTGATTCTTAGCTAATGCAAACTGCAACAACAAATGATGGGAGCAATGCTGAATAAATCAAACATTCACCCCAGTCAAGAGATCTGGGTTAAATCCATCGTTCTTTTGCTCACTACGCCACCCCAGTATTGACCTAGCCATATGCAAATCAGTCTTGACCCTGCTCCTCATGGAAACAGTCCAGCCCGAACTGCCAAGCCAGGTCTTCCTGGACCGGAAACAAGCATCCTTGGACCGATTTGAGGGTAACACCCTTCATCAGCCAGGCTAGCTTGAATCCAGAGAGCAAGGGACCTATGTCTGGGCATATCCATCCCACTTAGGGTGAGAAATACTGCAGCATCAAATGATGGACAGAATACTGAATAAATCAAACGTTCACCCCATTAAGAGATCTGGGGGTGACCAACACTGATCCTAGCATGCTAGTTTCCGGTCCAGGGAGGACCAGGCTTGGCAATTCGGGCTGGAATATTCCTATGAGGAGCAGGGTCACGACTGATTTGCATATGGATGGGTCCAAACTGAGGTGGCATAGTCAACAAAAGAACAATGGATTCATCCCAGATCTCTTGACTCTAAACCTCCACGGTGGTGTGTTGCAGGTCAAGGAACTCTGTAGCTTGTTTGATCACTACTGCAAAAGATGCACCATTTGTGGCAGGGCCAAGGGGAGACACCAGTCCGGTGTCTGGTGAGGTGTCCCAACCACTTCATCCTATAATTCTTCATAACAATCATCCTCATAATATTGTGGGATAAATTCATCCCCATTACCATAGTATTGGTTACCAACAGATTCCAATCCAAAAAAGTTTATGCAGTGTGCGTGCACAGAAGCTTGGTAAAGGTGGTGTGTCAGACTCAGAAAGATTTCCAATAGAATGGACTCCGTTAGATTTGGAGCGAGGCCTTGGCTGGGGGCTAAATGTGTTCGGCTCAGAGTCAGAGACCGCTTTAGGGCGCACCTCCTCCTCCGGCATCAATGTAGAAAAGACCGGCACAGGGACTGGTGCCAGGATGGAAATCTGTTCCGAATCAACTGAAGAACCCAAGGAGGGTTTGAGAGGCACAGACAGTGCCGAGGGTAAACCCACTGGTGGAAGTCTTAACAAAGGCCCCAGTTGATCCATGGGGCTCAAAGGAATGCCACAAGAAGTGGGAGCTTGCCAAAAACATTGGGCATGGCCTCCCTGAAGGCTTTAACTTGCTGTGACATCACTGATTGGCATGCTCACACCCTTGCACTTTTCTTGGAGACAGAGAGTGGTCGGAAGAGGTCACTTCCTCCTGGGATTCTATATGCTTCCTCCTTGGATTGGATTCTATATGCTTCCTCCTTGGATTCTGTATGCTTCCTCCTTGGATTCTATATGCTTCCTCCTTGGATTCTGTATGCTTCCTCCTTGGATTCTGTATGCTTCCTCCTTGGATTCTGTGCGCTTCCTCCTTGGATTCTGTATGCAGTATGGACTTCGGGTTCATCTGGGCACAGCCTTTGCAGTACCTGGAGTCGAGTTGCAACCCCAAGCATCAAATGACAGACACCTGGTGGGGATCTGTCACAGACATTACTTTAGGACAGTCCTTGCAAGGTTTAAACCCAGGCATTGTAAAAGGGATATTTCCTTTGCACAGTGGTAACATTTGAAAAAAGAAGTTAAGTAAATCTCCTCGTAGAAACAGAAAGAAAGGAACTGATGTCAGCGCAAAGGGTGATGCATATTTGCGGCTCTGTCGTCACTTCGGGAACAGGACATCGGTGACGGGGAGCTGCACGATGCAACGCATTGGCGCGCAGTAGAACTGCTCTTTGGTTTGCTGGATCCAGTCTGATGCCAGGGGAGTATCCACACGGTGAGGAATTAAAATCAGCCAGAAGCCGAAAATGAAACCCCGGACATGTCCGGCTTTATGCGTATACCAGCTTAACTCAGTGTTATATCAAATGAACTAATATTTAAAAAACAAGGTGAGGAGCGTTGACTGCATTGCTCTCTGGCCACATACCAAAGACACCTTTTAACTATTTCATCAACAAGTAAAGAACTATGAACTAACCAGTAAGAGAAGTCACTAGTGTCCTACCTGCAGTTCAAGATGTAAAGTCCTAAGAGACAGAGGTGAGTGAGAGAGACTGAGGAGATAGTTCTAAGAAAGGGATGCAGATAAGGAAGGCCCAAAGGGGACACAGTGATACAATAGGAGATTGTAGAGAGGGGGCTGTTCTATACCGTCGGTTATGGTGAAGAGTGGATGCAGCAGACAGAGGCAGGAACTATACAGAGGACATTGTGAGAGGCCATACGGAGGAGGGCAATGCTTACAGGGGCTGAAGACAGAGGGATCATAGAAGGCAAGGGGACATTGGGGTCTGTTGATCTTTGAGGAAGGCCATAGAGGTGAGCAGGGCATAGTCAGGTCGCAGGGGTGATGACTGGGACAAAGGGGGTAGTTATACAGAGGACAGTATGGGGTGCTTGCCAGAGGAGGGCAATGTACACAGTGGCTGACTACAGGGGGCAATCAGGCAGCGGGGCTGTTAATCTTTGATACCGAGAGGCTGCAGGGCAGAGAGGTGTACAGGGCACAAGAGCTGCAGAGAAAAGAGGAGGCTGCAGGGACCACGAATGGGACAGAGGCGCTGTTATACACAGGAGATGTGCCAACAACACAGAGCTAGGTAGACCCTGGGGTGTCACCACTCAAGCTCACTTAAAACCCAGCAGCCCAGCCACTGCATCAGTCAACATAAACCAGACTCAGTTTCAGTGGCTCACCCTTTGGGCACGGTCCTGGCACCTGAAGGGAGGAACATCATGCGTGGAGGCAAGGGTGAGGAGATGGAAGTCTCAGTATCAAACACAGCACGGCAGCAATGCATGCTGGGATGAAAAAAGTGCTGCTGGTGGCGTCAGTTGAGTGGGTGACTGTAGCACTGGCATGAAGGATTGCTTCTGTGAGGCACGGCAGGCGACCCTGGTCTGCAAAGAGGCATCACTAGGACATGCGCCGTCACATGAGGCTAGTCCATGCTTTCTATTTTCATTTTCCAGACATTCTGTAAATCTTCGTTCTTTCTTCTTGCATGGGAAAGCGTAGCCTTTGCTTGGGATGATAGATCTGAATGTAAATGGAGCTTCAAGTAAAAGCAGGCTCCCTGGTCACCATGGGGAACATATGTAACGAAATAAAAATAAAGTGCCTGCGAGCCACATTTACAAGTAGCCAAGTCAGGAAAGATAACTTACAGGAGAGAGGAGTGACAATGGGTGTCTATGGTGATCACGGAGTAACCAAGCTCTCCGCCGCCCCACACCTGCTGTAAATAACAAGCAACAGCAAAGTCAACAAGTCTCACAGTTGAGACCTATTGGCTTTGGTGATGGTGTACAACATGGCAAAAAGGGAAAAAAAGCGGGCGATGATGTGACCACTACTAGCCGTCATGTCATTTTGAGGACATGCATGCATCACCATGCACTGGCACGCCTATAAAATGACAAGCGCTTTTTTCATTAAAAAAAATAACAAATAAAAAAACCAGAAGACCCAGCAGCAATTTGCTGCCATGCTCTCGCCCCAAAAAAATGTATTAAAAAAATAATAATAATACAGGACTGCAAGGGTGGGCGGACAATGGATGGGCAGATCGGAGCACAGGGCAGCAGGCGGGGAAATACATTAAAAATAAAGGGTCGGGGAGGAGGAGAGAAGCAGCCCCCAAAGGACAGAGGAACGTGGGGAGAAGCACAGAAGGGAGTCAGCAACACAGGGCGAGGGGAGAATCACACAAGAGTTAATGCAACAGGGGACATAGGCGGGCGGGGGAAGAACCTCAGGTGCCAAAGTAATCAACAGAGTGTGAGAGGGGGGAGGATAACATGAGGGAAAGAGGTGGAAAACACATGCACTCTCAAGGACTTCTTAATTAAAAAATAAGAAAGTAGTCATTGGCTGCACCTCCGATAAGGGGGAGGAGCGTTGCCACACTGCTTTTTTGCAGTGAAAGACTGAGAAAAAAAAATGCTAATAGCTCGCGTTATCATTTTATTTTCTCCTAATACCGCCCACAGCTTTGCGTGAGGGGGCGGGCAGGGGAGGAGTGGTTGCACTCTCCTAATGTGCGCAATGACTGCTTGGACAGCCCTCTCGGGCCGCCCAAAAAAGTAATGAGCACATTGCATGTTCTTCATGCATCGCAGCCTACGTGGAGAACATGCCCAGGCCTCAAGTCAGCGTCTGAGCGCTGAAAAACGCCACTCAGACCAATCACTACGCTGCTAAGGCAGCATTGTGATTAGCGAACTGGGGCCTGGGTGTGCCTCCTGTGGCAGACTCCGAGCGAGGAAGGACTACGGGGGAGAGACGGGCGAGGATGTGGCAAGAAGTTAACTTTTTTAATGTAATTTTTTCTTAGCCGCTTCCCCCCCGTCCTCCCCCCTATCTGCATCCAACCCTCTACCTCACACGTCCTCCCCTTCAGGGCATAAGTCGTAAAAAAAGAAGAAGTGGGGGGACGCTGTCACCGGAAATGACGTCATGACAGGAAGTGACGTCACGAAAGGTGCCGAGCTCCTCGTCCCAGAGAGGCCAAAGAGAAAGTCCAGCTGTTTGGCAGGGGGGACGCCGTCCACCCGTGTGGTACCCCGCCTCGAGCCCTGCTCCCCTTACCCCGGCCCCCTACCTCCGATCGGTGCCACCTGAAAGTAGTTCCCTAAAAGTTAGCAGAAAAAGGACACAAGAAGATGGACAAGGAAAACCATCGGATAAGATGTAGGCTTTAAGCCAGGGATCTCCGACAGGTCGATTGCAAGCTATCAGTACTTGCTGCGTGCCTCTCCCTTGCTCGTACATAATTGCCTGTCAACATTTTTAGAAATATGCAGCTGCCCTTTTGTGAAGACAGCACTTTGGAACATTGTACACCCCGTTCTGAGAGTCCTGGAAAGCTCAAAGGGCAGAGGACCAACTTCTGAAAATAAATGTTCTTTATTTCTTTTTTTTTCTCTACTCCCCTTTCTTACCTCTTTTTCCTTTCTTTTCCTTCTAGCCTTTTTTTAAATCTTGAATCATTTTTCTCCCCTCTCCTTTCTCATTCTTTGTTTTTCTTCCTATAATTTTTCTTCTTTGCTTTTTTCTTTATGCCTTTCTCTTTTTCTTTCTTTTCATTCTTTTCATTCTTGCTGTCGTTTTTCTTTCTTTGTTTTTCGATCTCCTTTCTTCCATTACCTTCTCATGTATCTTTCTTTTTTACTTATGTCTGTTTGTCAACTTACGTTTTTCTTTTTCCTTTTTCTTGCTCATTCCTTCTTTCTTAATTTTTCCTTTTCTTCTTAATCTGCATTCACTCCATTTTACGTTTTTATTCTTTTTTCAATCTTTCTTTTTTTCGGCTTTCTTACTTTTCCTTCCTTTTTCTTTCGTTCCTTTTTTCTTTTACTTTCCTTCTTTTTTCTGCAGTTTTTGTTTTATTTCTTCCTTTTATATGTTTTGCTTTTCTTTTTTTCTAGTCATTTCTCTTTCTTCATTCCTTTCTTTTTTATATGCTCCTTCCTTTTATGCTCCCATCTTCCCTTCATTTCGGTCCTTGTTCCTTATCTTTCATCATCTTCTTTCTTTCTCTTTCTTGTTTTCTGTCTTTCTTTCTGTTCGTCCTTCATCCCTTTCTTGTTGACTTTCTTTTCACTTCTTCCTTTCTTTTGACACGGTTAGATATTTTATGAACCCCTATAGGTAAACCTTTTGTGATGTGGCTATTGTGATAATACTGTATGCTCACTGAAGCATGACACAGTGTGCTCAAGTTGCATACCCTTTCAGGATCCTTATTTTGGGTAGTAGCTCAGTAACCTTTTCAATGATCAGAAGTCGCTCTCCCTATGTGAAAGGTTGGAGACCCTGCTTTAAGCCCACTAAGTTCTTGGTAAGCCTATAATACGTTTTTCACAACCAAGACCTAAAAATGTAATCTTTTAGGTACCCAATCCTGCTTTAAGCCTTGGTGTGGTGTAATATACTATAGAGGAGATTGCTATACAGATGGGCTGTGGAAGAGAGTTGGGCCTCAGGAGAACGCACGTGCTGGGGATACAAGCGCAGTGGTGCACAGAGGAGGGTGTTTTCAGAGCAGCTCATGCAGCAGGAATGGAAGACCCAGAGGGTGCTTGTGGCAGAGAAGGCTAATGTACGGAGGGGCTTGTGGACATAGAGAGGATGTTACACACCAGCTTCAGGCTACTGGGGACACGAAGGCGCCACTCGAGGGGATGAGGGAGAGGCAGAGAGGCCTATTTATTGATGGGGCTTGGCCGGCGAACAAGAACGTTGGAGGGAAGAGGGTATATTATAAAGGGGGTTGCTGTTATACACAAGGCCGGTTATATATTTTTTTATAGAGTGGCGGCTGTTATGTATAAGGGGGTATCATACAACAGGAGGATCATATAGACTCAGAGGATTGGGTATCTATACGGTCCGCAGGGGACAGAGGGCTTATACACAGAGAGACTGCAGGAGGCCTATAAACGGAATGTTACAAAGTGAGAACTGCTATTTTGGGGGTGCAAGATACATTGGAAGATGCAGGGGACAACCTCATGGTCTCGTACACCCCACATAGGGGACCAAAGAGAAGTCTGTTACACAGAAGGGATGAAGGGCCAAGAGGGGGCTGCTACAGAGGCGACCCTGGGGCTGCGAGGGGCAGGGGAAACGTGCAGAGACGAGTGCTTCTGGTGTAGAAGGGCTGTTATACTAAGATGGGTGCTGTACAGGGGGCTGCTATATGGGGGCGTTATATATAGGAGTCTGGTATAAAGTCAGGACTGCCAGGCAGTGGGGCATTATGTGGCAGGAGGTAGCTGCAGAGAGGCCGCAGCAGGGGAGGCAGGGGGGAGAAGCCTGCAGTGATCTGCAGAGGACAGAAGTTGGTTGCACAGAGGGGAAGTGTGATACGGAGGCGCCGGGAATACAGACAGAAATGAAGCGAGCCAGACACACATATTTCTCACAGCTCAGGACACTTCCCAGCAGAGCTCATTAATGATTTATTAATTACATCCAATTACAGGGAAACAAATTAATGATCCAAAAAATAAACAAACGTGATGTGGAACATTAGAGCAAATGCACCAGTAACCAGCGCGATAGAGAGGGCAGGGGAAAGATACAGGAGGCGTGGGGGTGAACTAGGGGGGAGCGCGAGCCGCAGGGGAAGGGCACGAGCAGGCAGAGGGAGAAGGACAGAGAGACATGGAGGAAGAGACGGACCAGGGAAATACTGGGCGAGTCAGTGTGTCATGGGGTGAGATGCAAAGAGAGGAACTGAGAGCTTTCAGAAGAAGAGCATGGAGAAGGCTGAGAGCAGGGGACATGGAAAGAGGCATGGGGGAGATAGGAAGTGAGGATGAGGGGCAGAGAGCGATATTGGCTACACAAGAAGTAACAATGCAGAAATTGAGAAAATGACCATGGGACAGGTGGAGAGAGAACATCTGGGGTACAGGGGAGGGGGCATGCTATGGAGACGAAGAGTTTCAGGGAGAAACAAGGGTGCATGGGACGAAGGTCAAAAGGGACACAAAGGTAGATGCTGAGGCTGTGTTATTGGGTGGGCAAAGGGATACTAGTTGCGTGGAGACATTGGGATAGCAAGGATAAAGGAACCTGTCCCAGAGAGGTGTTGAAATTAGCAATAAAGTTACTAAGTCAACAAGAAAACAGGGCCGGCTTTAGGGCAGTGCAACTGGTGCAGCCGCACTGGGCGCTGACTTGGGGAGGGAAGCACTGTGTTTAGCAATCACTTGTGATTTAAAAACACCTGATGCAGAGTTCCTTGTGCATCCAGTTTTCAGGCAGCATTAAAAATTTCAAGATAACTCGTGTGATAATGTCCCTGCTAGAGAGAGAGATCAGAGTTTTGCCTAGTGGGAGTTTTCACTTGCCATTAAGTAGTGCAGAGGGTTACTATACCTGCTGCAAAGAACTCTCACAGTGCAGATCACAGATCAGTATTTTATGTGGATAGCTGAGTGGATTACTGCTTTTGCCACAGAGATCCTTTCGTCTCCGCAGTTCATAAGATACAACCCTAATATAGCACAGTGACTGTTAGGAACTGTCATGAAAGAGCTGTATGCAAACTGCATAAAACACTTTAGGACGTTATGGTTTTCAAACTCAGTCTTTTATTATCTATTCCTAATGTTGCTGAAAAAGGTTCGTTTGGGTAGATATACATTCTTATTAGTAAAGCCAGCCTTTACCAGTGCTTTAAAACAAATGAAATGTATGTGAGAGAGTTTCTGTGGAGAGATGAGGGGCACGTTTGCCTGGTGGTCCTGAGGGAATCTGAGGAGGAGGTCAATGGGCGGGGGTGCCAAAATTGATTATCACACCGGGGCAAACAGCGCCAAAGCAGGATCTGCGAGAAAAAGGGTAGGCAAACGCATAAGGGTGAAAATTAATACTGTGTAGGGGTAGAGCTGCCTAAGAACACCCCCGGGAGAAGCATACGTCTTATGAGTGTCGAAGCTCTGGCCTCCCCTTTAACCACTTTTGAGACAACATTGAGGACTTTTACAAAGTTTGAGACAACATTGAGGACTTCTAGTCCGCACCTTCTACACCCCCTCGCGCCAGCTACGATCCTCCAACCAAGCCCTTGCTACTGTACCTCGCATCAACAAAACCACCATGGGAGGTAGATCCTTCTCCTACCTGGCAGCTAAAACCTGGAACTCACTTCCTACTCACCTTCGCCTCACTCAGAACCACCTAGCATTCAGAAAGCAACTTAAAACTTGGATATTTGACAAGTAATTCCCCACCCTTCTTCAAGCGCCTTGAGACCCTCTGGGTATGTAGCGCGCTATATAAATCTTTTTGACTTGACTTGACTTGACTGACTGGTTGGATAAGCTGAAACTGATCTCACGCCAACACACTTGCGTGTTACTCTTGTATATAAATGTCTACAGAATGTTTACTCAGTTTGTGATCACCTTGAGTGCTTGTGTCGGTCTCCAATGTAAGGTGCATTAAAGAACTTTTGAAATCTTACAGTAGCACAGGGATTTGTTCACGAGGAAATATTTACACTAAAGGTCACAGGACTATTGATGAATCCTGTAAATGCATTATTTTATTAATACAAAAACGAGTGCGGCAAGTGATAATGCAATGTACCCTTGTTAGCTACATACTAGTGGGCAAAAGGCATACAAGAGAAACACAACATTCTTCAGAAACTCGAATATAAGATCACTGAGACCAATCTGAATATTTAGGATTATACGGTGAAAGAGAACTGCAACCTTGCGCTATCACCACATAGTGCTGATGACGACTGCGATCGCGATCATCTTGACACAGAGCAAGTTTACTGGCTCAATAGATGGTACGGGATCCTGGGAAATAGGCAAGAACCTAAAATATACAAACCGCTATAATGCTAGAACAATATTGATACAGAAAACATTTGTTAGACCAGAGTACTTGGTGGGTGGTGACAAAACATTGCTTTTGTAGCTTAAAAGAATTCAGAAGCTTCATTTTAAAACACACGGCGTTGAAAGAAGCTGCAGAAAAGCATGAAGACACTCACTGAGAGTCAACATTAAAGCCACCCTAGAGACATAACTGATTTCAAAACCTAAGTAAAGAATTACAAATAGAGGTTCTCTCCATGGAGGCCTAGAGGACTCAGGGTGTGTGAGATAGACTCTTCTGAACTCTGGGATGCTTACAGCCCCCATGCATTTTTTCATTTTGCCCAACAAGACTTGCAGTTTCTGATTTGAATTAGAGATCTGACATGTTGACACCTGTGTGTGGGAGCTTCAAAAGACCTTGGAGCCTACTCACAAACTACTTTTTTGTTGGATGTTTATCAGTAGGACCCGTGTGGAAGGCTTTGGCCGAAATGCGTCGAGTGGGGAGCCACCATGGAATAAATCACTTTTATCAACTCTGGATGAGTGTCCATTCTTTGGAGATGGAGAACTTTAAGTTGGAAATGTGTAATAGTACTACAATAGTAATACTAACGTACAATAAAATGCTATTCACAAACCTATGTGCGGAGGCTCCGCCTGTCCTATTTTTTTCTGTGCAACTGCGGAGTTTACACACATGTAAGTATATGTTTTAGTATCAAATGTGGGAGGGGCAGGAAGGAGTGGTTGGAAAATGGAGAATACTTACTACTAAAGGGGAGGGGTTAAGGAAGTGCTAGAGAGGGTTTAAAGCAGTGCTAAAAACAGAGGTTTAGGATGGGACATGCACCCATTCACAAACGAGTAAACCCATTCCTATTCACAAACTGTACTTCTAAAGCTGCTACAGTCAAAAGGGACCCAAAACAGTGGTACAGAGTGGAGGTTTGATAATTAACACTTCATTCATCTGCTATGTGGCTGTGGGTTTTGTCACAATTTTGAGGTTGCAGGCAGTGTCTAAAGGTCACTAGAATGTAGCCACTGATAATGTCAAATTCCTAAATGACAACCTGACAACCTTGTGACAGAAGTGTAGGCTAAGTGAAAAAGAGAGAACTGGGCCATGGTTCTAAAGAGAGCTTATCCGAAAGTGAGCACTAAATTCCCAGACGATTAACTGTATGTGAACTCCAGCTGGAGCATGGAAATCCTGAAATATTTTAGAGACGTGATGAAGGCTCAGGCTAGGACACAACAGAGTCGTTTTTTTCAGCTCTGACCAGGTAGAAGCCCATAATGTCTTCTGGATATGAATAAGGAAGGCTCTCTTATGACAGCAGCCGAGAATCACATGTCCAGGTCTGGCAGAAGTGCTAGGTCACTCTGGATCTGGTGAAGGTGAGGTGAACTCTCCCCCTCATTGTCCAAGGACCTTGTAGCCAGGACAACATTTCTGATTCCTGAGTTGGGAAGGAGGGTCTGAGACTTAGTCCTTGGTTCTGAAGCAGTGCAGCGCTTGACAGCTGCTGGACTGTAGGCAAAGAGCCCAAGAACTAGCACAGTGTTTACTTTTTTTTAAGATCAGCACAAGTCTAAGATAGCAGGCCTGTTGGAGACTTGTCAAAGAAAAAAACACCCCAATGTAGCCCACTCCACACTGTTCAATCCAGCATTGATGTGGTATGTCCATGAGAGTGCTAGGTCAACTAGAATTAAATAAATTCAGTCTGCAGATTATATGAGAGTCTAGATGTTGAGTCTCTTGAATCTGGAGGTAGGATCCGCCCAGTGTGTACTTGTTTCTACCATAACCTGAGGACAGTGGGAATAGTCAGTGTAAAATGGCTCTTCCGAAAGCATCAGCTCTTAATTCTATCATTTTGTGAATTGTACCAAGAACGTAAAGCCTCTTAAGTGAGATTTTAGTATATAGGGGATTCTGATTTAATTTGCTATTGGAATTGATATCAGTACGGATCTTTAACATTAGCTCCATTTGGGTCAGTAGCCAAACATTTTCATCTGCAGAAAGAGAGGACCTGGGCCACTGACTACTTTGGGAGTGATCCAAACAACATGGGATGACATTTGCCTAGCAACAAGGAGTAGACGTAAATATGTGGGACGTGGTCCAAAGGCTGCATATACAACACCAGTGTAGTAGTGCTCTATATTCATTGGCGTCTGACCAGAGGAAGCAGTCAGGTGCCACAAGACAGATACTGTTAGCATAAGCACAGGGGTTGTCTGTACTTACTGCAGAGAGAAAGTCCTTCCTTGGAGAGCTCAGCCTGTAGAGTGATTATTTCATGGCTGTGTCTGCAGAGAAGCCAATGAAAAGTTTGACTACCAGAGTCAATACAAATTTTCTGACACTGCTGATAGCTCTCTCAACGAGAGAGATATTGACAGACACTTCCCTTCAGCCGAAGATATCAGTTTTAGAGACGCTGACTTTTAAAGGATCCTGGCTGATCCAATTTTCAACAGCCAGGAAGCATGCTTCAAGCGTTCCATGTTTGATGTTTTCTGATTTCTAAAGTCTTATAACAATTTCCATATTATCAGCACATATAGACAATGACCCAAAGAGTCATTTTCTTTCAAACACCAAATTATCTTTTTCTCTGTTTTTTACAAATCACCTTCCCAAAATCCATGCACCTCACGCGGCCGATGATGATATACTTTGAGGTTGCCATGACTACTGAGGATGCAACTTGCACAGCACATTTGAAAGCTTAAAAACTCTGCAAATGAAGTGAGATGCCCAGAATACACTTTTAGTTTACTGACATTTGCTTCAAAGACAAAGGTTGTCACCCAAGCTATAGGGGCACCCACACCGTGCTTTGTGGGACCACTTCTTGCAACAAAGTGGGCTCAGTCAGTACTCTACTGAGAAGCAAGGACTCTGGATCAGAAAAGAATGTTTAAGGACACTGGTCCTCTGGCAGCACTCCCGGCCTGGTATTTTACTCGAACGTTTGCCACGGGCTTGTGAGCTCACAGGATCAAGCTATTCTGAACCCGCAGCTGCACAGGCTGCAGTGCACACCGGAAAGCAAAACTGTATGTTTACAGTAGAACCTGTCGCTTTTTGGGATATAATGAAGTTTTGTCGATCGTGGAGGTGGAAAGAAAAGTGCAAGGTTTTGATTCCCGATGCAGCATTTTAAAGCTGCGGAGTTACAATTTACAAAGGTCTGATGCCTCAGCCTGCCCCAGGAAGAGGCTACTTGGATCAGACGCTGGAATCAACATCAAGATCCAGATGGAATGTGTTCTGATACACCACATTGGCAAGCTGACTTTGCCCCCAACAGGGTGTTGCCAAAACAAAATCCTTAAGAGGAGGTGCACCCAGGCTCGAACCGGACTCCCAACAACAAACACACGCTGGACCTATTGGGCTAGCACACAAGGATGATTAATCTCTACTTGTCTGGGGATTTGTGCGCTGGCACTTCTCAGGACTTGTAAAAGTTTTGAGGCATGACTTTTCACACCTTGAACCAAGGTATGATGAATTTATGGGGAAATGCACCACCCGCCTTCGTGTCTCCAAGCGTGTCTGCCAGAAAGCTGCCTGCTGAGTCCGTGACCTCCAGTCCATTCTGCTCCAGAGACTGTGGATGCAACGTGGGTGAGGGACAGGCGATGGTAGAAGAATTAATTCAGCAGAGAATCTTAAAGACAAGCCTAGGTTAACCAGCTTGACAACAGTGGCCCAGCCTCGCAAACCTCGTAACCCCTTCGGTAATCCCCTGGGACCCCTTACCCTCTGCAAGAGTCCCCACTGGACATTGAGGCCTGTTTGGAACACAGTAGAGCTTTAGGTAAAAATGACAAGCAGGTTTGTCCCCAACAGACAAAGAGGTGATATTTAATTCCCTCCTTTAAGTAGCGCCAAGTTAATTTCGCCTGAAGTCTTGAATTCCGTCCTCTAAAGGGCCCAAAGTCTTTATGAAATAGCCAGATTTTTTTCAACTACAACTGGTGCTTGCCAAGAGGCTGGGGCTTTAAAATGGCCCCTTGCAGACATTACCATTACCAGCATATGGGGGAAACCAAGACCCAGATCACTGAAGTATTCCAACGTGATCAACCCTTTTCAAGAAGGCGGCTAGTGCAGATCAGCAACCCAGAGCCAATAGGAAAAGGCAACAGGGGCAGTGATGAGGTATGTGATCCTGAAGCCAACCAGTAACTCCCACCACTACCCGTGCCATCCATGAATAATAGAAAAAAAAACATTAACACCTTGACCTCA
Organism: Lissotriton vulgaris; assembly: GCF_964263255.1. Taxonomy (NCBI): domain Eukaryota; kingdom Metazoa; phylum Chordata; class Amphibia; order Caudata; family Salamandridae; genus Lissotriton; species Lissotriton vulgaris. Next base: position 375,854,086 of record NC_141687.1, read on the forward strand.
TTACAGGAAGCCAAAATGTACATAAGGGAATTTCTTGATAGGCGTTATGCCCTAAGGGATGGTTGTTTGAGGCAAAGACTATTATTTGCACATGAAGTAACTCTCACTGTGTCATTAATACTGGTGTCATTATTCAGAGCATCTATATATGAATTATGGAATACAATTAAGACTGTCATATGGGAGAGGGAGCATGAATTAAAAGCAATGCTTACACAGACACCTAGGGCTTTGGAATATTTCCACGAGTCTATACGAGAAACAACTTTGATTAATTTCCGGATGACGTGCATTTTTCTCTTTTTGAAGAAGAGGAGGACAGGGCGCACCCCTCACAATGAAGAGGAGAGAGATGCTGCCGTTTCCTGCCCTTTCAAGGCAGGCAAACCCACTGCTGGCTTCGGATGGGCGACAACAGCCGTCCAATCAAAGTGCATGATATGACTGTTAGAGTTAATGAATACTCAGCGAGAGGAGGACTGGCTGTGCCCCGAGAACAGCGCGTTTCCTGCAAGCAAAGCGAGGGCCCGCGCAGCGCCTAACAATTGAACGATGGCTCTTAAATAGTTCACTCTAGTATGAAAAAGAAATCTCAAAAGGTCGAGTCTGGATATTTAGCACTGCTCTGAATGGGCTAGGGGGAGTGATGGAGAAAGGCCCAAGAGAAGGGAAGAAAGGATGAGAGAAGCCGGAGACAATGAGATGGTGGAGATGGCATAAACGGGGTACGAGAAGAGACTAAGGGCATGAGCAAACGAAGCAAGAAGAGGGAGAGGAGATAACTCTAGTTCCGCATTCCATGCATTAGTAGCTCGCCAAGTATGAGTCTGATGTCTGGATCTGGTGCTCGGTGGATGGATTTATAACCGGAGAAGAGTACTAGAAGGACCAAAATGCAAAGAGAACAATCATTGGCAAACGACAATAGGTCTCGCCTAGGCAAGACCTGACCTGTTTAAGCCATGTTGCACAGCAGGGTGGCTGCTGTTCAACATGGTTAAAAGTTAGTGGAGTGTCAAAGTAGAGTAGTACAGAGTTTAGTGGAGTGCCCTGGAGTGGCACAGAGTGGAGTGGAGTGCTGTAGAGTGCTGTGGAATGTCATAGAGAGAGTAGAGTGTCGTTGATTGGAAGGGACTGACTGGAGTAGAGTGTCATGGCATAGTGTCGTGGAGTGGTATAGAGTGGACGGGTATAGAGGGTGTTGAGTTGAATGGAGTAGAGTCTTATAGAGCAGAGCAGATTGTCGTGGAGTGGCATAGAGTGGTGTAGTGTAGGAGAGTGGTATGGCGTAGAGTAGAGTGCTGTTCAGTTGAGTTGTGCAGAGTGGAGTGGCGCAGAGTGGAGTAGTGGAGAGACGTAGGATAGAGGAGTAAAGTAGTATGGAACGGTGTAGAAGGAGTTGCGGAGAGCCTCATAATGTGGAGTAGTGTCAGAGAGGAATAGAGTGTCAGATTAGAGTGTGGAGTGCTGTGGATTGTTGTAAAGTGGACTAGAGTGAAGTGGCGTAAAGTACAGTGGTGCAGAGCAGATTGGCATAGAGTAGATTTGTTTTGAGTAAAGTGGTGCAGAGTCCACTGGCGAACATTGCTGTGACAGAGTAGTGCAGAGTAGAGTGCAGTGGCGTAGAGTGTAGTGGCGACAGTGGAGTAGAGTGAAGTGTTGTAGAGTGGTGCAGGGTAGAGTGCAGAGGTGTAGAATGGTATAGTGTAGAGTGCAGTGGTGCAGAATAGATTAGAGTTGAGTGAAGTGAAGTAGAGCAGTGTGGCTTAGAAGGCAGTAACGTGGCATAGAGTTGAGTGGCAAAGAGTAAAGTGCAGTATGGTAGAGTACAGTGTCAGAGTGCAGTGTTGTAAAGTGTATTGGTGTAGAGTGCATTGGCGTAGAGGGGTGCGAAGTACAGTGGTTAAGTGTGCAGCGGTGCATAGCAGAGTGGGGTAGAGTGCACTGGTGTAGAGTGGTGCAGAGTAGAGTGAAATGGTGTAAAGGGCAGTGTCATCAAGTGCAGTGGTGCACAGTAAAATAGAGTGCTGCAGAGTGGATTAGCGTAGAGTGGATAGGCATAGAGTGATGCAGAGTAACGTGACAGACTTCAATGGTGTACAGTGGTATTCTGTAGATTATTGCAGAGTATAGTGGCGTAAAGAACAGTGCAGTGGTGTAGGGTTGATTGGCGTAGAGTGCAGTAGGTAGAGTGTATTGGTTTTGAGTAAAGTGGTGTCAAATTCACTGGCGTAGAGTAGACTGGCATGGAGTGCAGTGGGTGGAGTGGCGCAGGGTAGATAGCAGTAGAGTGGAATGGCGTAGAGTGAAAGAGTGGCATAGAGTGCAGTGTACATTGTTTCAGAGTAGAGTGAAGAGGTGTAGAGTGCAGTGATGCAGAGTAGATTAGAGTAGCTTAGTAGAGAGATATCGAGTGAAGTGGCGTTGAATGGAGTGGTGCAGAGTATAGTACAATATGCAAAAAGAACAACTGATGGACAGAATGCTGAAAAATGTCTGACATTCACCCCAGTACGATATGACATAAACAGTTCTGCAATCAAACAGTGGTTTTCTGGCCTGAAAACATGACAGTGGTGGAGAGCATTAACCAGCAAGCTGTCAAGTGTCAAATGATCTTGCGATTATTGAAAAAAGTTATACTGCTATGCTTGGGAATAAATGTTGACTTCAGATCAAAGCACATGCCAGGTGTATTGAAAGATGCAGCGGATACTTTATCTCGTTTTACGATGCAGGTTTTCAGGTATCACCACCACAAACCAAGCGGCGAGATTGATCTATAAGCAGCCAAGATGGCAGTCTGCCAGGATGTTGCTGCACACTTTACACTGGCTACCTATGGCGCAACGCCCTGCTTTCAAATCAGGCTGTATAATCTTTAAGGCTTTACATTGCACTAGTCCCAGATTTCTCAACGACCTAATCTCGAAATATACCCCTACTCGCAATCTTCGTTCTGCACATCTTCATCTTCTGTCCACTCCGTCGATCAAATTAAGACGCCTAGGTGGGCGTAGGTTTGCCTACTTGGCCCCCAGACTCTGGAACTCATTTCCTCTATCAGTCAGGAATTGTGATAGCCTTTTAGCATTTAGGAAAGCGTTAAAAACCTGGCTTTTCGGACAAACTGTTTAATCCGGCCCTCGAAGCAGCTCATGTAGGAACAGCGCCAAGAGACCTATGGTGTAAGTGCGCTTTACAAATCCCCTAACATAGAACATAGAACATAGAAGCAGCAGAGGTCCCCTCACCGTTCCAGGAGCAATTATGGCGGCTTGGTGTCCCAGTCTACCGGACCTTGCGGAGGACAATTTAGCACCCAAGACAAGGCCTGCCTATGAGGGGGCATATTGCAAAGATTACAGGTTTCAGGAAGTAAAAGGAGTGGCAGGTTGGTTTTCACCCGAGTCAGTAATCTCATTTCTGGGGTATTTGAGAGGAGAGAGGAGAAAGGAGAACCATGCCCTGTGCCAAGCGACATATTGAGGCAATTTCATTTTTTGCATAGATGCTGGGCTACACATATGAGGACGAAGGCATTCCTCGTGCAAAGAGCACTGACGGGCTGGCAGTCTTTAGATGAGTGTAGACAAGACTCCAATCCCCCATAGACACAGCAAAACTGACAAAAATCATGGCCAGTCTTGGCAAAGTATGCAATTCACCCGATGAAGTTCGCCTCTTTGGGGCAGTTTTCTCCCTGATGTTTTCTGGGGCATTGAGAGTGGGCGAGCTGGTAGCGTTCTAAGACCGACCATCTGGGCAGAGTAGATCACATATTGCTGCATTGAGCCCCTGGGTATGGCTGCTGTCCGCTTAGGAATCTAGAACACTTTATGACCCACTGGGTTCAGGTGACAGTAGGCCCTCTTTTTGTACATGAGGATGTAACACCACTCACAAGGTTTCAATTCGTCAGGGTGCTCAGCAGGGCTCTGGTGTCAGCAGGCTTGGATCTGATAGAATACAGTTCCTATTCATTTCGGATTGGCGCAGTCACAGCTGTGGCTAAAATGGAATTGGAATGGCAGGCAGTACAAATGATAGGCAGATGGAAGTCGGATTGCTACAAGCGCTATGTGAGATTGAACATGTTGTGAATGCCCCATCTCCTTCTTGTGTAATTTTCCTATTCTTTACCATATTTTCCTGTCAACACAGGTGGAGGAGATGTTAAAAGGATACAGCCGCTGGATACTTCCTTGCCTCTAGCTTTCGCTGGAGCAAGAAGAATTACAGGTGTGCTGGTGTTGGGTCACTCCTATGTGAGGCACGCAAATAATTTTTATTCTGCAGGTGACTATGCTGATTTTCTGCGGACAAGGGGGGCTACGCTTGGCCTACTAGAGATCGGCATTGGACAAAATGTTGCCGCGGAGGCTTACGCTTCCAGGGGTGATAATTGTGTATCTGGGAGACAATGATTTGGCAGAGCTAGGTCGTAAAGACTCGTTTGAGTTGATTGGCTCTGAAATATGTTGACTCTAAAAGAAGTTCACGGAGGCAATAATTGCATGGTCCAATATTGTCCAGAGGTTGAGTTGGAGAGGTAGTAAGTTGCTAAGAGCAATAAACGAATCAGTGAAACAGTTGAATAGGAAGATGGGTAAGTTGTTCAGGACAGCTCGTTTGTCAGCCATACCTCATGGTTGCATCAAGGGTGACTGTTTTTTATTACAGGATGGAGCAAACCTGTCAAAAGAAGGTACGACAATGTTTCTGGAAAATGTGCTTGCCTGGCTAGGCCAACGAGCACTGTGTGTGGGTTGGAGGGCGAGATAGTCTGTAAACTATGCTGACCTGTGGAGGGTGAGGTCAAGTTTAACACTTTGAGTCCCTTTACGGCATCCTTTTTATAGAAAAGTTAACATCAACATCCTTGGATCCTCCAAGGGGTGCTTCCACCAAGTCGAAAGGAGGTGGCAGGGGCAGAGTGGTGGGGTTCTGGTTGGTCACTGACACACAGTCCTTACTTATTAACCACCAGCACAGGCACATTTGGTCATAACCTAGCACGGGCCCGTGGGGGACGAGGAACCTGGGTGTAGGAGTGGCCTGAGGTAGGTAACCTAAGGGCACCTGAGGCCCCTGCACAAGAACGTCTGAGGCAGGAGAGATCCCAGTAAGGGAGAGGGAAGGTGGAGCGTCCCATAGGCAGGGTCCCCATCCTCTGGGATGGGCAGGTGTAAAAAGAAATAGCACAGAGCCACTCTTGAGCTCACTCAGAACGGTTATGGAAAGTTTTTGTTGGCTGCACAGGAAGAGACTGGTTATGGCTAGGTGATTCCCATTTACTAGAGCCTCTGTTAAGTCTAGGTCTCACTTTTAAACAAGCTTTAAATAACGTGGTTACTGTGTAAAATGTTATGAAAATATGTTTTTGTGTGGAACTAATAAATATTGCCTGGGGTTATACGACCCTTAACCCAAAGAAATAAGAAATGGGTGCATGACATTGTTTTGAGATTGATGTTGGTTAGGTAATGGTAAGTACACACAGGACATCAGCGACTCCCGGGCCATATTACTATTTACAATAATAAAGCCATTGGTTAAAGGGCTCTATCTACAACTATGCCCAAAATTACTCCCATTACTCCATATCGACTATCAGCTGGCGCTGACTAGAGCCCTCACCTACGCCAACCATCATCTAAACTAGCGCCCGCAAAATGTGCATTTCCAGGACAAAAAAGACTACAAATCCAGGCAGCGAGAATAAGCTTCGAGAAGAGAGATCACATTAAGCCTGCTTTGGAAGCTCTCCATAGGCTACCAATTAAAGACAAGATCAAATTCAACATTCTGTGCTCCGTCGATAAAACGCTCAGGGAAAAAAAGCCCCAGAACATGCTACACCCAGGCAGAAACCTCCAGTGATCACTGGATCCAGCAATGGCTGATCAAGAGGATGAGACACAAAGGAAGATTCCAGGGGGTATAATTTCCAAGACTATGGAACATTCCCCAAACCCACTTTAAGATCTGAATTAATCACAGACATTTCTGGATACTCCTGAAAACGAAACCATTCAGGCCCCTTTCCTAACAAGCCTTCTCAGTTAACATTGGAAATGACTGCACAATGCCACAAATGGAAGCTTTCTTTCTCCCATGATCATGCCTTTTCTTCAAACTGGACAGCGTTTCTAATGCCATTTGAGTTCTGAAGCAACCAACAGATTACAGGAAGCTCACTACAAATCTCCCAACTAATTAAGGGGGAAGTTTTACTGGAACATGGGACTTGTCAACATGAACTTTCAGCCTAGCTCTAGGGATTGTGCAAACTTACACAACTGATTTGAATGTTTCTTTTGCATTTTTCAAACTGTATATGGTGCCCACTTGGTCGGAGAGCAATATAGGGCTTTACAAGGAAACCAGATCACATAACCCATTTTTTAGGCATGGAGCGAATGTTGAGTCAAGGCCAGGATTTGAACCTGGCTCCTCAGTTTCAAAGTGGGCAGCTCTAGCTGTTAGGCCACATCTCTTACATTATTTAGGTATTGGCGAAAGATGCTTGGAATGAGTGAAACTGCACATTAATGCCACTGAGCTGCACTTAATCATAGCAGCCTTACAGAGGAACCAGCCTTGGAAAGGTGCAGTCTAGATAGAGGCTGGAGTCCTCATAAAGTGCTTCCTGCTGAATACAGTGGAGATGTGCAGAAGCGATAATACCATTAGCAGGAGAAATGTACACTGTATTCAGAAGCTTGCCAGAAAATATGTGGTGTAACCTGCAGAAAAGAGATGAGGGGCAGTAAATATCACAGCTGTTCTGTCCACTTTCATATCAGGCCTTTGCCTGGTGTTAAACACTGCCAATAATCACAGTAAGGTGTCACAGAACTTACCATCAAAATTTCAATTTAACATAGCAGCAATAAATGTCTGCACCTTTTTCACTAGTCTGCTGCTGCTTATCAGAAAGTACGACATGAGGTGATATATGGAGACGTATGATCTAATCCTGACTTCAGCGCTTAACCAGAAATCGTGTGATTCTGAGTTAATCACTTTATCTCTCTGTGCCTCAAACTGCTCATAGATTTAAAATGTCTAAAATGGTTGATGTGCAAAAGAAATATTGATACAGTGTTCTATTTGATGATGCTTCACTTTACTGTCCCTGCCTCCTCTCCAGCATATTCCAGCTCTATACTTCGAAGTCAACCAAGCTGTAGACGCCATAGGGTGCTACATACAGCATCTCATGCTTGCAACGATTCCTGCTACAGTACAATGTTCTTTGGAAAGTGCTTAAGTACTCCTTGAAGCTTGATTGGGGCTCTAGAACATACATAAAACTAAATAAACAATAAACCCAACAATATTGTTTGCATTGGCCATCCCCTCTGGTGCAGGTCCTAAAAATAAAGAATATTAAATATAGTGAGCAGATTTTTTAACAGAAAGTAGGCTTTGCGAACCCTTCAAATGACTGCACACAAAACACTAACACCTGCCACTTGTTTGAAATGTCAGGGATGGTCTGGCTACAAACAGGGTAAGTGGGGCTCCCGCCTGTGAGTCAGTGGCTCAGGACACAGGCTGCTGTTGACAGCAGCTTGAGGGTCGCTTCAGAGCCACCAAGGCATCCACAAAAGGTATAGAGAAGCTGTGTCGTAACAAGACTGACGTGGGCCGTTATACTAGTGTTATGAACAGTAGCCTCCTATTAGGCACTGTAAGACGGATGTATGACGTTATGATGTATGACGTTACAACGCATGCTTTTACAACGCATGCCTTTACAACGCGGTTTTAACATCGCAAACCTTTACAACGCATAGCGCTTAGAGGTGCTGGATAGTGAAAAGTTTAATTTTCTTTTCCAACTCCAGTCCCCGTGGACACTAGGGAAGGTGTTGGATAGAAAATTAAACTTATTCCCTATCCTAGAGTGCCCCCCAGCGCAATGCGTTGTAATGGTAGTGCGTTGTATAAGTTTCGTTGTAAAGGTTATTCACCCTGTAAGACAGTCATAACTGGGGTGCAGTGAGGCCCCACTTCCATACATCCTGGTGCCACTTCATCACTGGTAGTTACCTCTCTGAATGGAAATGTGTAACAGAGGGAAGGTTAAACTCGAATGAGATGACGGCGGCATCGTACCCCTACCTGGGTTGTGAATGTTGCCGCGTCACCTGCCAATACCCCCCATTTGATGTATTCTTTTCATGTCCTGCTGCTGGCCACTCACCTGTGTGGCCCTGCCAGTGGGCCTGGGCGGCCGGTGGCTGGCGTGGTTCACTGTCCAAGGCCCCAAGGACTGTCCAGCGTAGAAATCCATCGGGTACGTCTGCTGCCACTCAACTTCCTTCAGAGCCACCGATGCCTGGAAAGGATACACAGACAGGATAAGATAGGACGCTGCATAAAAGAGCTGTCATTTTATGCTATTGTTCCCAGTACAGCGCACAATCTGCCGCTGCTGTAGCACTGCAGCCATTCTGTGACGTAGCACGTGGTTCTGTAGTTTCCTTTGCAGTCCAGATTCTGATATGGCTGGTGAAGATGTGCCCTCGGTAGCCTCCCTGCCTATATGTTCCTGACGTGGGTGAATTCGTCAGCTTCAATGAGCTGGTGGGGACTGTTCTTCCAGTTTGATTGTACCAAATCTGCTGTACATTTTAAGGAATGGAAAAATGCTCATTCCCCACAAGAAATCAATTAGTAGTGGGAGTGATGATGATTGCCGGAACAGCCAATCAAAGGCGTTCTAGGGCTGTGCTGGAGGATTGTTATAAGTTCTATAAGAATGTGTCGTGCAATGCACTATGTGTCCTGTTCCATTGTGCTATTGTGAGGATGATGATGCTCAACCCTTAAGGCATGGTGGTGCCGTGCTGTGTGTGGGCAATGTTCTGTCTGGAGTGCACTGTTGGATATGGAGTATGCACAGCCGAGCCCGTGCAGCTAAGAGCGATGGGGGCGGGCGGGGGGATTTCGACGGGCGACGACGAGGGGAAATTTAATAAATAATGAACTTTCCCTCGTCGTCGTCCGTCGAAATCCCCCACCCACCCAGCCCTACCACTCTAACCTGCACGGGCCGCGGCTGAGTATTGCCCTTCTGGTTAGAGATGTGAGTAACATTATACCCAATCTTCGGCATGTCTTTCCTTTGCTGGATGCATGCAGTCTTCTCCTCAGTTCTGTTGAGAGGTAGCGTAGCTTGTCCTTGGTAAAAATCGTTCTTTGAAAATTGGAGTAAAACTGGACACCAATCAAAGAAATGGGCGCGGGGAGGGAGGCCTTAAACAATGGAAGTCAGCAAGGAGAAACCTTCCTGCATTAAGGCTAGACAGAGGCTAAGGCGGAAGTTTATGGAGAACTTGAGAATGAGATGAGGGGGGAATTGTCTGGGTGTGTGGGCCAGAAATGATGGGAAGAACGAGGAATAGAACAGCAGCATAAAGAGGGGGCACTGCCCTGCTGGGAAGAGAGGGAGGGGAGCTGGAAGTGCCTGGAAGGGAGGGGAGCTGGCACTGTCTGAGATAAAGAGGAGCAGGGCCTGAAAGGAAGAGAGGCGGCTGCAGGGCCTCTTTCCCAGCCTATGTCAGCTGTAGACGTGCCCGTTTATGTATTTATGCTTCTTGCTTCTATCGTGGTTAAACGTCACCCTGCAGTCGCTTAAGATGGCTACCGTGGCAGGCAGGCACTGAGCATGTTGGCAAGTTGGTTTGAACGGCTGAGTTTGGTCAGATACTTTACAGAGGGATCAGCTGTTTGAGCGGCGATGGGTGTGTCTCAATTTTCGTGTCTAAAAACAGAGAGAGTTAGAGAGCAGGCTGTACTGTAAGTATAAAGTGCTGTAAAAACCTAAGCAAATGCCTACTTTTACATAAGCTGTGTCAGGCGTTTCCTTCATGTGTCCAGCACCCCGCCTGCATTGGCTAAAGTAAAGGAAGCTGGGAAGTGTCTCTATTCGTCCCCATAAAGGATCATGACAGGCCCTACAGGTGCAAGCTCTCAGACACCTTGGTTCTGTAGAGAGGTGTCACTGGACGAGACTGAGGGTATTCCCAAAAGAGGTTGTCCTCAGTCTGCCGGTGCCTCCAGTGCAAAGCTACGAGCATGAGGCCTTCTAGGAGCTTTAGAATGCTGCCTAGGACATGATGGGGTGGTTATATCACGTTGGAAGCTGGGGCATCTTAAAGGCTGTAGTCGAGTTCCTAGGGGCATTATTTATATATGTCAGCAGGGTTCCGCCTTCCTTCAGTTTGCGACGATTGTCCTGGACATTAAAGATGGCAGCTTAGTGAACCACCAGCAGGGACGGACTGGCCTATTGGGCACTCTGGCAGTGCCAGGAGGGTTGGCTGACAGGTCAGTTCGCGGGGGACATTCTTTGGCTGTTTGTGCGCCTGCTTTCTGATCTGGTAAGATGTTGTTTGCGGTTGATTTCTCTGATGCTACCACAGACATTGCCTGCAGCAAGCACATATCCATGCAGTCTCCCATATTTTGCAAAAACACCTACACAGCATATCTTTTGTAGTTCAAAACAGCCCGATTGCTAATGTAGGTCACTTTTTTAACTACCTAAATCGCTATTGGGCGCTGCTTTTGGACAGAACGCCCGCCGTGACCCGGGCCCCTTCCCGATCCGGCGGTGTGCCGGCCAAGGGCGGTTTTGCCCAGGGAAGGTTTCATGTCGGCTCAATGCAGGCTATGCAGAGACAATGTATAGGTTATGGCTATGTATTCGAGTGTCTTTTAAGGTTAGCCATTCAAGAATATGTAAATAATACTGTATGGTGTGTTATGAGGATTTCTGCGGATTAATGTGAAATGCTCATTTTTATGATGTGTTGTGTGTAAATATATACGGCCGGGGTTGTTAAGACCCCTAACCCAAAAGTACTGACGGTATTGGTGTGTGGTCTATGCCAGATGGGGGTGCTGGTAGCGGGGACCCCATGGCGGTGGGTGGGGGGGGAAGGGGGGGGATCTAAAGTGTAGCTAGCTAGTCTGCTGCGGTCTGCTTTCAAATCAGGGTTTAGGGGCGGGGACTCAGCAATACCTGTCCATAGCATTAGCTATGAGTGAGTTGACAGCTATGGCAGTCCCTGTCTCTCAATGTAGGAGTCGCTGAAGGCAATGGTTGAAGCACAGTCCCTCCTTCTCCCAACAGGAGGCGCCACAAGGAATAGCATAGGATTATTCAGCGTTCTCAGCCCCTTCAAACCCAGCATCTCCTGCGAGCACTAGGCTTCTGGGGTTTCAAAGGCAGGCTGGGTTGGGAGGTGTTGACAACCAGTGCAGTTCTCGCCTCTGCCAGGCAGAGGCGCTGCGTCTGCTTGGCATCATGCTGAAGTCACAGCTGGGAGACAGTCTTTTGCATTTTGATGTTTGCTCATAAGGCTTCGTGTGCACTGCTAACACACAGATCTTATTTTTAGCACATACTTCCTCTGTCCCCAACATTACGCTCTCATTTCATCATAATGCACCCTCATCCCTTCTGGTCACAGTGCTCGCCCACTGGCTCCCACTCACCTCATAGGGGGTTAAAAGAGGGCGAGCGAAGGATGTGCCCCAATCTATGGACAGCCTCGGGCATGCCACCTGGACCCACCTAGAAAGAAAGGATGACATGTTAGTGGCCGGAGACGGACATTACCAGAAGTGAGGGGAGATGCTGCCCCTGCCACCGCCTGCAATGAAAGCAGCCCAGGCGCCTCCATCTTACCAGCAGCGCGTGCTCTCAAGCGCGCGCGCGCACGCACAGTCCTGCTTGCGCACTATTATGACCTGCTGCACGCCAGGACTCATCCAAAGCTACTATCGCGCACCAGCGGGCATGCTGCATTCATTGCTGTCCTGCGCGGAGGCCTAGCAAACTCTCCCCATCCACAGCTATTTAAGCACTGGGGCCCACACACAGCCCGGTGACACAAGCATCCCTTCCCCTCAGTGGCAGCCGGTGCGGTCAACACTCCCCCTGGCGGCACAAGTCATTCTTACTTTCTTCACTCCTGGCTGCCATGAAATGAGGACAGGAACAGAGCCCCTCGAACTCATCCTACAAACATTAAAGCCCTGGGGCTCACACACAGCCCCCCCTTCCTGTTCAGGGTAGCCACGGGTGTTGTACTGACTTTCGCTAGTGACACGGGTAATTGTGGCATGCGGCGCTCCCTGTTTTCCAGTGAGGGGACCCGGAACAGACACGTGCAAACACCTCTTATCCCTACCTGCAGCATCCACAGCTGTTGCAGCACTGGGGCCACACACACTGCTCGGAAACACAAGCAATCCTGACTTGCACTATTCCTTACTGCCCAGCACTGGGACCGCAAATGGAACTCCTAAGACACCTAACTCTGACCCGCAGTCAGGATGGTATGTCAGGGGGTCCCATACACAGCGACGCGGGCAGATCCGACCCTGACTCGCAGTGCCCCTTCGAACACTGGCCTCGCTCACCACATCCTGATATTGATGCTATGCTGTTGATGCTATCGCAAATGCATCTCAGTCCCGATCTACTGCAGCGCCTGCTATTGCACCCTTGAGACCCAAACACAACTCTGCCCAAGCAACTCCACCCTGACATTCAATATCTCTGGAGGATATTCCATAACTAGAACCTACACCCCGAGTGGTCAGTTTACATCACTGCTGACCTGCAGCACCTCTGCTCACTTCACACCTCTCAATGCAGGCCTGCAAACCCATGCAAAACAAGCACTTGGACGCAAACAGAACTCTGCCCAAGCAACTCCACCCTGACATTCAATATCTCTGGAGGATATTCCATAACTAGAACCTACACCCCGAGCGGTCAGTTTACATGACTGCTGACCTGCAGCACCTCTGCTCACCTCACACATCTCAAAGCAGGCCTGCAAACCCATGCAATACAAGCACTTGGACGCAAACAGAACTCTGGCCAAGCAACACCACCCTGACGTTAAATATCCATAACTAGCTAGAACCCACACCCGAGCGGTCAGTTTACATCAGTGCTGGCCTGCAGCACCTCTGCTCACCTCACACTGCCATGCCAACACGTCTCAATGCAGGCCTGCAAACCCATGCAAAACAAGCACTTGGACGCAAACAGAACTCTGCCCAAGCAACTCCACCCTGACATTCAATATTTCTGGAGGATATTCCATAACCTCTAGAACCTACACCCCGAGCGGTCAGTTTACATGACTGCTGACCTGCAGCACCTCTGCTCACCTCACACATCTCAAAGCAGGCCTGCAACCCCCATGCAGTGCCAGCACTTAGACTCAAGCACAGCTCTGTCACTGCACATTATTCCTGACATGCAAGACCCCTGGCTATTACAGAACTGGAAGCGATAAACAGCTCTGCCAACTCACCTCAGTGCCAGCCTCTGACGCCCATGTATCAAACACCGCTCTGCTGCAGCACCTCACAACTGGCCAGCACACCCCACAACTGCTGCAGCACCAGGAACGAAGCACGGCTCTGTCCATGCGGCTCAATCCTGCCCTGCATCAATCACCCCTGCACATTTTACAACGTAAATGCGCACTAAGGACGGAGCTGTGCTCACACTGTACATGGTAGCTTTGCCATGATTGACAGGATGTGGTTAACGATCCTGCTTTATGTAACGTGTCACCGAGCCTGTCCGAGTGATGGACGAGTCACTTAAATGCTGCGCACTGTTCTGTCTGCAGAAAGGTAAACACATCCACGCTTGGCAGGGACGAGTCCCCGCAGCGCTGGCCTGGCCTGCAGCCCCCGGTCATGGACGCACACATATACGAAGGCACGTCATTCCAGGCCTCGATACTATTCCAGGACTGAGACCCAATCACCGCTGCCGGCGTGTCTCAGCCCTGGCGTGCAACACTACTGGCTGCTGGGAATCTGGTACCCACGGCGAGAGATGCCAAGGCACCTCACTGCCGACCTGCAGCACCCCTGCTGCCCGTGCACTGCTCTGTCAAGTCAGAGAATTTATATAGCGCGCTACATACCCATAGGGTCTCAAGGCGCTTGAGGAGGGGTGGGGAATTACTTGTCAAATATCCATGTTTTAAATTGCTTTCTGAATGCTAGGTGGTTCTGGGTAAGGCGAAGGTAAGTGGGAAGTGAGTTCCAGGTTTTAGCTGCCAGGTAGGAGAAGGATCTACCTCCCATGGTGGTTTTGTTGATGCGAGGGGCAAGGGCTTGGTTGGATGATCGTAGCTGGCGGGAGGGGGTGTAGAAGGAAAGTCGTGTGTTGAGACATTCTGGTCCGATTTCGTAGAGTGCTTTGTGTGCGTGGGTTAGGAGCCGGAAAGTGATCCTCTTATTGACGGGAAGCCAGTGGAGGTTTTTCAGGTGACCAGAGATATGTTCTTTACGTGGGATGTCTAATATGAGCCTGGCTGAGGCGTTTTGGATCCGTTGGAGTTTTTTCTGGAGTTTAGCGGTAGTCCCGGCGTAGAGGGTGTTTCCATAGTCCAGTCGGCTCGTGACCAGAGCGTGGGTGACCGTTTTCCTAGTTTCGGTGGGGATCCAACGAAATGTTTTTTTGAGCATGCGAAGAATGTTGAAGCAGGATGAGGAGACGGCGTTGACTTGTCTGTTCATTGATAGTGAGGAATCCAGGATGACGCCCAGGTTCCGAGCGTAGTCTGTCGGGATGGGTGCTTTTCCAAGGGCTTCTGGCCACCAGGAGTCGTCCCATGCGGAGGGGGAGGTACCTAAGATGAGGACTTCTGTTTTATCCGAGTTCAGTTTCAGACGGCTGTGTTTCATCCATTCGGCTACTTCTTTCATTCCTTCGTGTAGGTTAGTTTTGGCGGTGCTGGGGTCATTGGTGAGTGATAGGATCAGTTGAGTGTCATCCGCGTAGGAGATGATGTTGAGGTTGTGTTGGCGGGCGATGGCTGCGAGGGGGCTCATGTATACGTTGAAAAGGGTGGGGCTGAGTGAAGATCCTTGTGGTACGCCGCAGATGACTTCAGTGGCCTCTGACTTGAATGGTGGAAGGCGGACTCTCTGGGTTCTTCCGGAGAGGAACGAGGTGATCCATTCTAGTGCTTTTCCTTGGATTCCGATGTTTCTGAGGCGCTGTAGAAGGGTGCTATGGCAGACTGTGTCGAAAGCTGCGGAGAGGTCGAGGAGGATGAGGGCGACTGTGTCTCCATTGTCCAATAGAGTTCGAATGTCGTCTGTTGCTGCGATGAGTGCGGTCTCAGTGCTGTGTTTTGCTCGGAAGCCGGACTGTGAGGAGTCGAGGGATTTGTTGGCTTCGAGGAAGGCGGCGAGCTGGTTGTTGACAGCTTTCTCGATGACTTTGGCCGGGAATGGAAGGAGCGAGATGGGGCGGTAATTTTTGAGTTCGGTGGGGTCCGCTGTGGGTTTTTTCAGAAGGGCGCTGAGTTCAGCGTGTTTCCAGCTTTCCGGGAAGGTGGCGGAGTTGAAGGAGCAGTTGATGACGTCTCGGAGGTGCGGTGCTATGATGGAGTCTGCTTTGTTGAAGATGTGGTGAGGGCATGGGTCTGTGTGGTATCCTGAGTGGATGGAGTTCATCAGGCGGATGGTGTCCTCAGTGGAGATTGGGTTCCAGTCATTAAGGATGTTCGAGGGGGGTGAAGGTCCAGCAGATGGTTGGGTGGGTTGGTCTCCGGGTTGGTCGATGTCGATGTACATCAGTCCGGGAGAGCAGAAACCCTCATTATAGTGTTGAGTCCCGCCCACAGCTGTGCTAAGGGCGCCCAGCCTGTCAATCACACTCAGATCTGCCGGTGGACCTCAACACGGACATTCGCTTCCTCCTGATCTCTGACCTGTGACCCATACACGGCGGCTCCCTATTGGTGGGAGGGAATAACAATAAATAAGACACGTGAAACAAGGACCGACATCGAGGAGGAGGGGGGCTCTTAGATGGCTCAAGTGGTGAATAATACAGTCCAGGGGGAAACATCCTTTACCCGCATACAGAACCATGACCTGCCTTTACAACGCAGTCACTACCCCCCCACTGCAACGTTACCACGCGTTCCTGTTAACCCGCAAGTCATTGCAATGACATGCTTTAGGGAAAGCGTTGTTGGCAGGGCTCAAGTCCTAAAAAAAGAAGTGGGGGGATGCTGACATCACGACAGGAAGTGACGTCACAAAAGGTGGCTTGCACCATCAGACTCATTGCCTCCCCTCGCTCACCCTTAGATGCGATTGCATCAGATAAGCAAGTGTGTGACATACAGCTGAGACACTTCATGTGTACTGTATTTTACAGATCAAAGGAGGTGGCACTACGGCCTTGAACAAACACGCACATTAGCCGCATGCGCGCTAGCGGGTTTTCCCGCTGCGCGCTGAAATTTGAAAAAACCCGCTTTACGTGACAAAGCCAGCTCGTCATGCGCGCAGCGCAGGTAACGCCCATGACGAGCTGGCTTTGTCACCAGCATCGAAGGGGTTAGACTCTGGCAGTAGTTTATTATCGAGCTCCGGGTAAAAAGTGGGGGGACGCTGTCCACCCACGTGGTACCCCGACTCGAGCCCTGGACTTGTTGGACTGGTGTTGGATTTTTAAGTCCAGCACCTTCCCTACTGTTACGTAATCTAGAGTTTCAATAGTAAATTACACTAATTCGAAGTCCAGCACCCCCTAAGGCAAGACAATATAACGACTTGTGTGGTAAAGTCGCAGTTGAGACGGTGAATGCGTTGTAAATGCATGCAGGGTTCCGTCATACAGCCAGTCCAGGCGCTGCCGTTGAGATAAAAGCAGGTCAGGCTGAGGCCTCCCTGGGACCTCCGAAAGGCTGGGATAACGAGCCCAGGCATAACGCTCGTATATCACTGCCTGGCCCTGGGCTCCCCGCCAGATACACTGCACCCGAACTACGGGAGTTCAAGGACACCATGGGGTAAGCGCTACTGCCAGGATCATTAGCTGCGTGCAGGGTCTGGGGCTGCACATATGCTTACTGCTGTGCAGAGAGAATAAAACAGACTGCAACCCTGCGCAGTGCTAAGGTCCAGTGCCGAGCTCGCAGTTAGAGCTGTTGGCATGCTGCACCATGCAGACTGTACGGTTGGAAGGGTACAGTCTTTATTTTGAGCATATGTGGAAGTTTTTTAGTGTTGTGTGTGATGCAGTGTGATGGATGTAATTAGATCCGGTTTTAGGATTTTCGGGGCCCTGGGTAGAAAGGGAATGTGCGTAGCCCCTCTAATTTCCATATAGGACACATTCAGGGCTCCTGAAGATGCTTTGTGCAGGCTCCTCCTGGCCCACAGCTCCTCCTCTCAGCCACCCACAAGCACCTCTTTTACAGCTCGGAGCTGAAGGTGAGAGAATTGTTTGTGGACTGAAAGTTAATACCATGGAGGCGCTAAAGTGCTGGACAAAGGCTGTCCCGCAATGTCTCTGTATGGGCAGCCGGGCAAGAGGCCTACTTGCAGGACAAACCTGCAAAATGTGTCTCCCCCTTGCAACTGGGACAAGAGGAAGTGTCTCCTTCCCCTAGGCCTCCCCACCACCATCCCTGAGAGGCGCAGTGAGAGGGCCCCCTCCCATGGGCCCAATTGCAAGGAGACACCTTTCTTTCACTTGGATCTGCAGGGGTACAAGAGAACCGGTTGTGTGTTGCACTGGTGTGGGACCCAACGCTGGTGGGTTGAGTGCAAGGCCCTGGGCAGCTGCCCACGCCTAGCGCCAGCCCTGTATGTAATAGACAAGTAGGTTAAAACTGAGTTGGCTGTAGAAGTTGTGACTTTCCATTCTGTCCCTGCTATGCTGGTTGTAGCAGAAAGGTATACACTTGAGTATTGTCAAGTGGAGAAGTGGACTCACGCTAATCTAGCAGGTGTGCCTGTCCCTGACCACGCAAGGTTCAGCACCTGAACAGTGACCTTGAGGGGCGCACCAAGCATGCCTTCATTGTGGGCACAGGACAGCTGCCACAGTCCGAGGTGTATTATTATTTAACAAAGGTCCTAGGCTTTAATGATGCTTTGAAAAAATTATAAGCACAGGCTTAAAATAAGGACTCTGTATTTTTCTTCTTCAGTGTCCAGCCGGACATAGAAGTATTTATTTAGAAATGTTGGTAAGGTCATACATATGTTAAGGTGAAACAAGTCACTCATTAATAACTGGGCACAAGCCTGTACCGAGTCAAGGGAGAACAATAAATAGAGGGAAAAAAACCACGAGAAAAGACAATAACAGGCAAACAAAATGGAGAAGAAGGTGGCTTACAATACAATAAAATCTTAAGTAAGCTCAAACCCACAGTAACTGCAACAGAAAGTACAAATTATAAATGGAGCAGTACTGTACAAACAGTCGACGAACGTTTCGATCCCTATCTCCAAAGATATATTGGGATCATCTTCAGGACTACAATGAAGAGCTTTGCCTGATTGATTTGGTTACAAGAGCCTGTAGGAATAAACAGGAGGAGAGCAAAAAAGGGGAAAGAAAGGTTTTTCTCATGTTATTTACATAAATAACAGCTAGTCAGTAGCAACTCTATACATTAGGGGTGCAACAAGTGCACAAGCAATTGTGCAGAGAGCCTTAGTTGTTTTCTCCAAAGGGCACGGGTGGCGGTGTGCTCATATTTGGAGAGAGAGTGCACGGCCATGCTGGCGCTAAGATACGTGACACATTTAAACATTTGTAACATTTTTAACCGGGTCTTTTAAGTTGTGCATAGTGAGGACGATGGTAAGAGAGCCGTATGTGAGCAGAAATGGCGTGATAAGGACGTGATGGGCAGTAACTGTCGTGGTCGAAAGGCTGCAAACTAACCGTTACACTGGGTGTGTGTTCACGTCTTAATAAACGATGCAAAAATGTCAAGTTCTGTGAAGGAAAAGTAGGCACATAAGGATTTGGAGGCGCCGGGTACGTGGTGAACGAAAATTACGTGGTGGTAGATTTACCGTGAGGGCCTGGCTTTGTTGCGTGGGCATCTTCGGGGTTTGTTGATAAGAAAGCAGGAATGATTCTGAATAATTGAGAACCTGCATAAAATCACAGTGAATTAGCATAAGTAGCGGCGAGTGACCAATGGTGAAAAAGGCGAGTTCAGGCCGAATATTACCTTAAGGAAATGCTTTAACGGTATGTGGGCAACGCACTAAATAGCGTGTGCCTCTTCGGTACGAACCTGTGGAAGAAAAGATGTGGCCCATGAGTCCTATAGACTGTTTAAGGACCCGTGCAGCAATACAATCTATTGGGTGAACTGGGGTGAGGCTTACCGCAATGTGAACGTAGCAGGACGGAGGATTGGGTCCCGTCTGGAAAGCATGATAGCTGGTTACATGGAACCGGCGTAGGAAGGTGCCTGATAAACCCCTCGGTCCTGGTGAGCGAAAGGGAAGAGGGACTAGTGGTGTGTGGGAGACGCCGCTAGAGCATGCGCGCCATCTTAGAGTGGTGTACTCGGGGGAGAGTAGTGCCTGAACAAAGTTGCATTTAATTATGCCATTTTAACCAGATTTAAAAAAATGAATATCGGCAATGTCCTAAAATTTGACCCAATGAAAGCGACACGTTTCAATGCAGCAAGGTAGAATGCTTAGGCTAAAATGAACAACAACATTTACATATAGGCTCACGCTGGCAGAAAAAGTTCATAGGCAACCAGTTTATATTAAACTGGTCCAATCCTCGGTTCTGTACAGTCCGAGGTGTGACACATAAAGCAGTGGTGGCAGCGTACTGTGATTTGGAATTTATTGTGTGACCGTTTTTAATCTGAGTCATTAAGTTTCAGTAAGAGTATGACACTACTGACTCCACAAGATGGAGTATAAGGACTCCTTTACCACACAGTGAAAGTGTGCGGCCCACATTCCTGTGGCTAAAGGTTTGTGATCCAGACACTGAACTGAGGAGGATGCAGACAAGGCTATCTTTAGAAATTCCAAGAACACTTTGTTAGCAAAGGGCTGCTTATTCATTTTCTCTCAGCTTTTTCATTTGATTTGGTGGATGATAAGGGTGAAGGGTGGCAGAGAAGTATCTGTTTTTTTTAAGTAAAGAAGTTTCCAGGTATGACCTGCCATTTTCTCTGTCCCCGGTTATTGCTTAGGAAAAACTGATCAACCAGGTGCACTTCACAGTGTCCAAACGATGGGTGATATTCTTGGAGACAGCCCTAATGCCACATGCTGTGAGAAGCATCACTTTACAGAAATGCTGTACGTGGAGAGCAGTCTAGGAATAACACTTAAAAGAGAAGTACCCAACATCAGTTCCGAAGTTTGAGACAGTGGATCCACATGTGTTTAAATGTAGGAAACAAACTACCTCACTTTGTTCCAGTCTCAAGTTCTCCATGACCAAGGAAGGGAGTTCTCCGTAGGGTACTAAAATAGCTTCTTGGTAACCTGGGATGGTGTCTGCCTGATAGCCAGTTTTCCAGAGGTTAAAATACATCATCATGAAGTTTGCATTTTTTGCTGGAGGTGCTGAAGGCCTGCCTAGTGCCTAAAAGCTGCCTTCTCTCTGAGAGAAAGAAGGAGTAAGCTTGCCATAGCCAGAGGAGTGACTGTCCAGGAGGAGAAGCCCAACATGTTCCTGTTATGTGAAGCACCCAGAAAAAGCAGCATTATCTAAAGGCGAAGCCAGGAGCGACCTGCATTCTTGAGGGTTTCCCCAGGCTCTCTGTGCAGTTCTTACCCATGAACTACCCCAAAGGCGGTACCAACCAGGTAAGGCCATATCCACTGCCAACATGACTGTGCGGCTGCCACTGCTCCTCGCTGGTATGAAGCGGAGCATCCTGAAAAGCTGTAACTGCACCTCGCCACTGTAAGCCTGATTGATCTGTGTAGGACACAATTTCATCTTCTTGCTATGAACATGATAGGCCTGGAAGGTGGTGCCGCATGCCGCTGCTGTGAACCTGACCAGTTGAAGATGCCAACTCTGCCAGCAAGCCTAGACCGTGACACCCGGACAGCATCCACCAAGCAATACCACAAGCACAGGCTGTACTCGTCTTGGGTTTGTTTCATCCCCAGTGCCCTGGGGATGAAACAAACATGTATGCCCCGCTTTGTGCGCCCCGGGGAACTTTGGTATAGCAGAAGTGGATGCAGATACTTGTGCAGCCCCTTCTGCAATACAAATAGTGCTGGCGCACATGTTGCGCCAGCACTATCATTAGAGAGAATTCCCCAACTAGAATGGGGACATGGTCCCAGGCAAATGAGGGAATCACTTTGCCTCTGCCCCGCTCCGTATTATGGACACAGGCGCAGAGGCAAACATGCCCATAGGAGACACACTGAAAGTGTGCCACAAAACTGTGGCACTCTTTCAGTGCACCCCCGAAGGCGGTCTTCTGTAGTGGAAAAGAGGATCCCATGGATTGCTCAGACATCTCCTTGCAGGCGGATGCAGTCTCTCACCCTCTCTATCCTCTTGAAGGTCGCTCTCTCTCCCCTCTTGAAAGTGCAGGCGGGTTGCCGCCTACACAGCGAAACACGGAGCGGTTTTAAAGCAGCTGCTTTGAATTTCACTTGAATGCGCTGCCCCCAGGGCAGCGCAACTTCGTGGCTGCACTGTACATGTAAATTGATACTTGTTTAGCGCACTACTCACCCGCAAGGGTCTCAAAGCGCTTGTACGAATACCGCTGTGGAACCCAACGTGGCTTTCCCTGTGAGGCGTCCACTCCTGGGCACCCCCAAGGTGGAGGCCAGGCATCCTTAGCGTTGTGTGGGCCATTGTGGAGATTAAGCAAACTATTGCCCAGAGTTGCAGAGTGGGACTCCATGATTGGAATAGGCACCGAGGCGAGAATTATCAGGTCCGTGGAATTTTGAGCCCCAAGACCCGCAGAGGCGGGGAATTGAACCCTGGTCCAGGGCTAGACCTCTGCATCAGGGTCTGCCTCTCTAACCATTGAGCCACACTTCTCCGCACTGAGGGCAGAGCATTCACCATAACGGGGCGCACTTTCCCTGTTTGCACCCAGCGCACCAGTTTTAAGGTGTGCTGTGGCGCAAGCAGGGAAAGTGCACCCATATGGCAACATCAATATGAGTCCTGATCTGCGAACACTTATGCGCAGACATCACAAGGCTTGCCCTGAAACCGGAGCCCACTGGGCGAGACGCACTCAACGGCAAACAAGCACATGGACTTGCTGCTTTCTACCTGAAGTTATATAAGAGTATGATCGAGTGATGGAGTTGCGTTTCTAAGCCTCAAGGGGTAACTATAATAATCTGTACCTGTGCCATGTGTACCTCTGCCACTTGATACTGGTGAATACAGCTCCTAGCTTTCACCTGGTGGGAGTTGGGCAGGGTTAGTAAAGCATGAAGGCATACTGCCAACTAAAGATAAGCACTAGAAATTCTGTAGTGTTTATCTCGGTCGTGTTATTAGACGCAAACGACACCAACCACCACGGTTGAGCTCAGTAGCCCCGGTCTGTCCTGTGCACCCCTCCTCCCTTCCATCCCGAACGGAACGGACATCACATCCCTGAATACGATAAGCGCCTTGAGACCCTCACGGGTGACTAGCTGCGCTCTACAAACCATTGTTTGCAATTGTACAGCCCGTGCTACACAAAGCGATAGACTTGGTAAATTAAAAACTCAACTTGCAACACATTTAGGTCAAACTGCAAGTCTCAACCCTGAGACGACTCCTGGGTCTCACAGACAAGGGGCATTCAGGGGTCATCAGGCCCTCAATGCTGCTCACAAGGCAGTGTGTCAAGGATTTGTGAATATTCATATAGTTGTGGACCACAGACTACTGGGATCAATTGGGAACTATTCAAAAATGTAAGCTGTCCACAAGGGGCCGCTTCCACTCTGCATGTGGTAGCTGTTGGCATCAGAGATGGCAGGCAGTGTCCCCATCAAGTGCTCCATGTTCACCCTGATGCCCCTTTGTCCTGTGCCCTATTTGTTTGATGCTGCACTCCACTGTCACCCTTTCTCGAAGTGATTCGGCCTAGAGTATCGGCACTTTGTGAATGCAAAGGGGGCATGCTTTCCATGCAGGACTACAGCTCTGCACTTGTAAGCATCCACAAGAATTTAAAGAGAAAATCCTGCTCGTCAATATTAGCAGGCCAGGATTTCTATGAATCTTTGAGTACAATCTCTTGAGCAGTGTGGGTACACCAAGTACAGTGCAAAACATTGGCTAGGATACAACACAGACACTGTGAGTCTACAATGCAAACCTTCCAACCACACATCTGGCCGTAAAACTTGAATTCCAAATGTGCAACTACATTTTGAGAAGCAATACTTTAGGGAGTCTTTGATGGAGTCTGAAAGCTCCTCTTGGAAGGTTCTTCCAGTAGCCCAACCTTAGAACACACAAACATCTGTGGGACTCTCTTGCCTCAGCTAGCCAGGATAATGTCTTACACTGGAGATTTGAGGACACTGTTATGCACACAAGTACGAGTAAAAATGCATTTAAGGCGAACACTTGACAGGACTTCAGAGGAGGACTTTTTGGAGGCTCTGAGAAAGGAAGCAATAACGTGAAATAAGCGCCATAATGTTCACTCTAACGCAGGCACACTGCTGCAAAAGGCACACAGAAGATCGGTACAAGTCGCAGGCGGACGCATGTAGATGAAGCCCCCCTTTTAGAGACAAGATGCGCCCTCCAGCCCATGCTGGAAGGTGGCCTGTTTATAATGAACTGGCATCATGTGCAAATAATAAATGCCATTACACACACTTTCGATGTGCCTTCATGGTGTTGAACTCCATGTCTCCTTCTGCCTTGGCAGCAAGCTCTTTATCGCTGAGAAAGGACACTGAATTTTTGGGATGGGTGGGTGTATTTTCATAAGAAATACATGTACATTTGGATCAATATTTCAGTTAGCATTGCTCCAGCAACCAATCTCAGTTAGTTTAAATGCTTGACAGGCATAACCCACCTTCATGGCCCTTAAAAATTATAGTTGAAGATGTCAAACTTATTCTGCTCAGGATCCCATTCTGCCCTTGAACAATCATATTCTGTGGTCGATCTCGTGACTACCCTCAATAGACACCTTGTCCAGGACATGGTCTCCTCTTTTGCCCCATGGGCATCAAGGGTCAGGGACACAGATGCCAGAAGCTGCCCTCATCCTCCTGGACCTCTCAACAGCCTTGAACACTGTCTGTCACCGCACCCTAGTACAGCGCCTAAGCAACACCGGAATCCAAGGAGCGGCCCTGGAGTGGATCATCTCATTCCTCGCCAGAAGAACCCAGAGAGTCCCCCTCCCCCCGTTCCGTTCTGCGGTGTCCCGCAAGGATCCTCACTCAGCCCCACCCTCTTCAACGTCTACATGAGCCCTCTCGCAGCCATCGCCCGCCAACACAACCTCAACATCATCTCCTCGCCGACGACACCCAGCTGATCCTCTCCCTCACCAACGACCCGCCACCGCCAAAGCCAACCTCCAGGAAGGAATGAGAGACGTCGCAGAATGGATGAAAATCAGCCGTCTGAAACTGAACTCAGACAAGACGGAAGTCCTCATCCTCGGACCATCTCCCTCCGCCTGGGACGACTCCTGGTGGCCCCCTGCCCTGGGCAGTGCACCCAAACCAACGGACCACGCACGCAACCTGGGCTTCATCCTGGACTCCTCCCTCACGATGACCAAGCAAGTGAACGGTGTCTCATCACCCTGCTTCAACACCCTGCGCATGCTCCGAAAGATATTCCGATGGATCCCCACTGAAACCAGGAAGACGGTCACCCAGGCCCTCGTCACCAGCCGTCTGCACTACGGGAATACTATCTACGCTGGAACCAGAGCCAAACTCCAGAAAAGACTCCAGCGCATTCAGAGCGCCTCAGCAAGACTCATCCAAGACATCCCTCGCCGCAGCCACATCTCCGCCCACCTGAAAGACCTGCACTGGCTCCCCGTCAAAAAGAGGATCACGTTCAGACTCCTCACCCACGCACACAAGGCTCTCCACAACACGGGCCCGAAGTACCTCAACAGCCGCCTCACTTTCTACACACCCACCCGCCAGCTCCGATCCGCCAGCCTCGCCCTCGCCACCGTCCCACGATTTCGGAAATCCACCGTCAGAGGAAGATCCTTCTCCTACCTGGCAGCCAAGACATGGAAATCCCTCCCCACTCACCTACGGCTGACCCTGGATCATCTCTCCTTCAGGAAACAACTCAAGACCTGGCTGTTCGAGCAGTAGCGACTCCTCCCCCCCTCCTTAGCGCCTTGAGACCCTTAAGGGTGAGTAGCGCGCTTTACAAATCCTGTGATTGATTGATTGAGAAGCTTGGGCATCTGGGCCATTGTCCCCAAAATACTTCCAGCCCACTAAAGGCGAAAATGGCCCATGTAAGGCCATCATGTGTCTATCTGTGAGCCGAACAGTTTCAAGACCATTAAAAAACACAACTTGAGCAATGCTAACCCCACCTTCTCCTATGGCCAAAGAGGAAATTACCACAAGAAAAGCATACAAGCGTTATTAACTACAACTTTAACAAATCACTTTGACAACACCCCTCTTGTACAAGGCAAGTTTAAAGCGGAGGGTGGATGAGTCAATCAAGGTAGCATTCAGGCCCTCCAGGCATCCGAAGGGCCGGCAAAACAGAGTGAACACTATAAACTCCTGGAGGTTCATAGCCCCTGAGA
This sequence comes from Lissotriton vulgaris, assembly GCF_964263255.1. Lineage (NCBI taxonomy): Eukaryota > Metazoa > Chordata > Amphibia > Caudata > Salamandridae > Lissotriton > Lissotriton vulgaris. The sequence goes on from NC_141687.1 coordinate 375,879,714, forward strand.
CACCCCAAGGACCATGCCCAACGCACCACTGGTGATGCACTTTCGGCTAACCCCAGTCCAATCAGATGCGCTGAGGGAGAACACCGACCGCGCAAGAGCGGACAAAGCAAGAAGCTAATAACACAATGCACACACTATGTTGCACATCCATGATCATAAGACCACTCTGCCTGCCCATCCTAATTGCTTCTCTCGCCACCTGGTTCTTTGATTTAATGGGTGATGCACTGACTTTTGGGGCTTCTGTAAAGTGCTGTGAAGCCAGGAAGCCATTAGAGAATGCAGATAAAACATAAACATGATCACACCTTATGAACCATCTCACGTTTTTAGGTTGAAAGACATCTTTGGGACATTCAGAAATCTTCCCTGGGAAAGTGTTTTGCCCATTCCTTATCATTGGCTTTGTGGTTTGTAATTCACAGTTTCTGTTTTTCTATTTGCTGGCTTCGTTTGTTTCAGGTTACCCAGGGTGAGTTTTTCCCTCCCAAGGAGCAAAAGCCTTTTCACACCAATTCCCCTGTATTTTTCCACGAGTGCTCCATTACATAAACAGGCCTGTAAACTTGTTCTTATCTCGTCACATTTGCTGTGCATTCAAAGACCAACGTCAAATATCAGGCACTGTTTTCCAAGGGAGCTTGGTGTTTACATTCTTTATCTAACTTCAAAGTGAGAGGATTTATGTGACAATTGTGCTAGGTACTGGGGGTAGGAAAATGTTTTCTTTCTAGCACACAACATTTAAATGAACTGTGCAAGTATTTCAGAATATATCAAAATTAGGAACACAAATTAACTAAATTTTTGTTAATTTTTAAGTGTGTTGGGAACAAATACTTTAATATGATTTTTTTTAAAATCATTACACTACATGATGCCATTTCCACAAGTTATCGTCTGTGCCCTGTAGGTCTGTGCAAAGGTAATGGTCATTTCAATTGAAAATGTGTTGTCTGTAATTGCTGTGTGATACCACATCATGCATATTCCACTCTGCTTTGCACCATTCTACACCACTACACTCTCCTCTGCACCACTCTGCTTTACAATACTCTATGCCACTGCACCACTGCACTCTATGCCATTTCACATTACGCCGCTCTATTCTAGCCTGTAGCACTCTACTCTATGCCAATGCACCCTACTCTACACCACTCCAATCTAGGCCACTTCAATCTTTCTGTAAAAAAACACTCTATGCCACACTGCAACACTGCACTCTGCACCAATTCACTGTATGCCACTCTAATCTACTCTGCACCACTGCACTTGATGCCGCTGTACCTTAATCTGCACCATTCCACACTATGCTACTTCACTCTCCTCTAAAACAATCTACTTTAAGCCATGCCACTCTTAATCCACTCAGCGCCACTCCACTCTATACCACTCTACTCTAACCTACTACACTCTATGCCTATGCACTCTACACAACTACACTATATGCCACTGCACTCTATGCCACTCCTCTCTATGCCACTCCTCTCTATGCCACTCCTCTCTATGCCACTCTACACCACTTCACTCTGTGACACTCTACTCTGCATCACTGCACTCTATGCCACTGCACTGTGCATCACTCCACTCTACACTTCTTCACATACTGCACTCTATGCAGCACCCCACTCTGCACCCCTGCACTGTACTATGCACCAGTCTAATCTATGCCACTGCATTCTAGGACACTGCATTGTATGCCACTGAATTATATGCTGATGTACTCAGTAACACTAAACTCTGCAATACTCTATACCAGTCCACTCTACTCTATGCCACTTCATGCCACTAGACTCTACTCTGCAGCAGTCTACTCTATGCCACTGCAGTCGACTCTGCACCACCGTACTGAATGCCACTGCACTCTACACCATTCCATTCAACACAACTCTACGCCACTCCACACCACTGCACTCTACGACACTTTACTCTGCAACACTGCATTCTAAACCACTGACTTTAAGGTACTTTACTCTGCACTACTGCACTCCATGCCAATGCACTCTATGCCACTCTATTTTGCAGCACTCCACTCTACGCCACTCTACTCTATGGCAATATATTCTACTTTGCACCACTCTCTGCCACGCTACTCTGCAACACTACGCCACTAGACTCTGTGCCACTCTACTCTAAGCATAAGTACTCCACACCACTTTACTCAACTCTGCGCTACTGCACTCTACGCCATTGTACTCTATTATGCAACACTCTAATCAATGCCACCGCATTCTACGTAACTGACTTCTATTTCACTATACTCTGCAACAGTCTATGCCCATGCGCTCTGCACCAGCCTACTCTACTGTATGCCACTCCACTATGTGCAACTCCACTCCAATACACAAGACTCTGCCACTTGACTCTACAACCCTGTACTGAACTCTTCAGCGTTTCACTCTACGACACTCCACACCTCTTCTAGGCCACTAACTTTTAGACATGCTTAACAGCCGTCACACTGGTGTAAAACATGGCAAACACATTGGCAAATCTAATAGCTCTTGCAGAGGTGAGACCTGCTGGCTTTGCCAATGCTTGTTATGTGTTTCAAATAATTTCCTGCAGCTGGATGAGTTCCAAATATGAACTACAGCTTTAAGAGCAGGTGTTTTTTAAAGTAATATCTGTTTTCCTTCTTTCATATTAACTGTAAAGCATGAGTGAACATGTGTTAATTGCTTCATACTATGCAAACAAAAATGTATACATTTGTGGATTACGCTTTAAATGCAGGCCGACATACTGCCTATAACAGTCAGTGCTTTGCTTTCAAAGGCAAGTAGACGAATATGTATAGATGTGAACATAAAGTGTATTGCATTCATTCTATCCATATGTGGTGTATAGTGCATGTTATATATAATCACTGACTGTAAACCAGGCCCATTACCTTTAAAGTGGTTGCAACATCACTTTCTGTGACTTCATTGCAAATTACCGGTGCTAATTAGTCCTTCCACTATTTTCTCCAAAATGTGTCTCTGGCTGCTACCTACCAGGTCACGTGCCTCTCCGCTGTTGTACATTGGCGGTGCAGCACATTCAGTTCTTGCAGCACGCACACTACCACGATTCTGTCTTGTTTTTCACTTCCCTTTCTATATGTTTGTCCTTTTAAGTGCTCACCTCCGCCTCCCCAACACCTGCGAGGGGTGATCGTGAGGGAGGGGGGCCGGCGGTGGGGGTCAGGAGAACATCCCTTCGGAATTGGGATGGAGGAATTAGCCGCCAAGATGGGCCAGGCTGTCAGTCTGACCCAAAATAATGAAATTAGAGAGATTTATCCCTGTAATAGTCTCGGCCGAACTCTCTCATAAAACTCAACCCACGGCCCCACAGGGAGTGTGGCAGCAAAGAGAGGGGACAGAGGAGTGAGGACAGAGCAGACATGGAGGAGGAGGAGGGAGACAGGGCGAGAAGAGGGGCAGGGATGGAGAGGAGAGGAGAGTGAAAAGCTGCATTGCTAATGAATGCTAAAACGAGAGGTCAGAGGTTAAGACAGGAGGATAACAAATGAGGCGAAATAGCGGGTGTGGCGTAGTGAGAAGCGAGGAAGGCACAAACGTAAGAAGAAATGAAAAAAAAGGGGTGAGGAAGAAATGATAAAGTGAGCCGGGGCTTGATCAGTGGCGTGATAAAATTCTTCACCAATTTTTTTGTTTTGTTTCTGAACTTGAATTATACATGAATTATGAAGGATACATATTTTGTATGCATCTTTTATTGTCGCGTGCAAAATCCAAATGGCTGAATGCAAATGACAACCTGAAAACACAAGGGTGGAGGCGAACGGAGGCAAAAGGACAGGGATGAGACAGAACCTGGGACTAGGAGCACTACAGTTGGATTCACAAAAATCATTAGTAATTTGTTCACAGACTTTTTGCAAATCCAATCTGATTGTAAACTAAGAACTGATAGGTTGGTTTGCAAAATAGGCAATTTTAGTGGAGAACAGACCGAACGCTCTAATGAATATTAATTTGTAACCCACTATGACTAGCTGCAAATGTATAAAGTTTTTATTTATAAAGTTTTATATAGAGCGAACTTGATCCCGAAGGATATCAGAGCGCTTTACAATTTGAGACAATTAAATAACTTCCCACCCTATTCCCCTATAAACCCACATCCCACTGTGTCTCAGGGTGCCCCACTATGCATCAAAGAGCCCCACACACCGGGGCTCCTTCACAAGGTAACGTTTGAAATCTCGTGCTACTGAGATACCAGTTTTCTCCCACATTCATAACTGCAAATAATCCCTTCCACATGCCTGCAGGCAATGTAGCTTTTAATAGGACTTGTGCAGGGATAACTGCTGTCGATCTGAAGTTTACAACCTGCTCAGCACTGAGGCTTATCTTCTGAGAGGCTTAATGATCTCCTGCTCCAAACAGGACCAAAGCAGAGCCGATAATAGGTGCAGTAAAATCATGGCCTTACCACCATTTTAGAAGTTGTAGTATCCGAGATATACAAATCTGGAAATCTGATAACGGAGTTTTTGCATAAATGTCGAGAGACCTGTTGAGCTACAGTCCTTTGCCCTCACTGTTGACAGTAATGGTGACCCAAAAGAGACAGAAGACCACCATGCCAGTCTTTGCATTTCAAAAGTGATTTGTTTTCAGAGCAGATCAATTTCCTTTAAGAAAACTGGCCTGCTTTTGAAAAGTAAATTAACTTTTCCCTTTTCAAACTCTTCAGTCAGAGTTAGCTGAGGTCTCTTGGACCACTAAGCACACTCCCGAAGCTGGCAAGCCAATTCTCAAAGTGGAAGGGGTCGAAAGTGGACCCTTTCTCCTGCAATGAGTTACCGTCCCCCAACTTGAGAGACTGTAACTTATCAATGGTTTACAACTAGCTCTACAGTCACAAAGCACGTTTACATGGGGGACTGCATTGCAATTTGAAAAGGATGCCCTCAACACTCCCCAACCAAATTGTGATTCGGTATTCATTTCTAAACTCACTTAAAAATTTCAGAAAAACGTTTCCCAATCGCTAAAGGAGCTTAGTACATTAGAGGATGGACTTTTTTCTTTCATAAGCCTTTGTATTTACTAAATCGGAGACGTTGCAAATGGTAAAACTATTTTTATATATATCTAAGGAGAATAGATTGACAAGGATTGGTGAAGAAGGGAAGGGACTGGACAGACCAGAGACTGTAGGTAAAGTGAGGCCAGGTGTGGAAAATAGAGGAGAGGGTTGGAAAATCAGGAAGAGGGTTGGGGAACTGAAGGGCGGATAACTGAATAAAGGAGTGGTAAACGTGTGAGCTGAGAAGAGGGGGGAGAAGAGAAGGGTGGAGGTAAAATAAGAAGAGTTGGGAGCATGAGAAAATGGGTGTTGATGAGGATTAAGGAATGATAGGAGGTAGGAAAAAAACTCAGCAAACGGGTGAAGAGCCCGGCCCAGTTCTAAAGGGTGGGTCAGGCCCTCCCAAACATCACCCTTGACACTCCCAGTCACGGCCTAGAATCAATTGCAAAATGCACATGTTAAATTACAATTTCTCTGTGTTATTGGCCCAAATCAATTGCAAAACGCACATGTTAAATTCCAATTTCTCTGTGTTATTGGTCCAAATGTTATGGTGTTCTTGAGATGCTGTGGGTTTCACTGGGCAGTGCCTGGCGTCCTATCTCAACCACACCGAGTTTTTCACAGGTTTTTAAAATACTATTTACATGCCTTTGTGAACTGGTTAACAAGACTTTGATTTTTTTTTCACTGGTTCCAGTCCTCACTCTGCCTATTCCTTACATTTGTATTTCACTTTTACTGCCACAGAGGGAGAATGCATTTTGTGAAAAGGCATATCACGAGTAGGGTTGCCACCTTTCCAAGGGAAAAAATATTGGCCATTTGTTGTTTAAAGAGTCTGCAAGGGCCTGGCTGTGATACTAAATAGGGCTGTAAATAAAATTGTACGCATTCATTTGTAACATTACTTTTCCATCTTTGTTTCCTTTAATTATTAGTCATGGCTCGTTAATGCAGTTTAGAACACATTTAAAAGTACTTTCTATTTATATGTGTTGTTTGAAGTATGCACAGATAAGGGCTAACAATACTGGCTTTAGGTGTCCTTTTGCACTGGCCGGGACAACAAAATACTGGTGGTGCTGGTAGAAATCCGGACAGCTCGCAACACTAATCAAAAGATTTTGTTAGTTGCAGGATCAGCAAGTTATTTATTTCCTCCATCCCTATTTGATGCCATTATAGCAATAGTTTAACTTATATCTGAAACCCTACTCACCAACCGTCTATAACATGCTGAGTTACTCCATGTATCTGGGCATAATCCTGCATTCAGACAACACACTCCTCATTCTCACAGCTTACGCTCACCCTGCTCTCGCAGCACTCCCATTGCTCACCATGCACTCATGCTGTTACCCTGCACTCACACCATTCATCCTCATCCTACCCTGCGGTCACATGAGCACACCGCTCACCCAGCACTCACAGCAATCACACTGCACTCGCACCACTCACCAAGCACTCACACTGTCCTCCCTGCAGTCACACGAGTACACAACTCAACCTGCACTCATGTGGCACTTCACTCACTTCTCACTCTCACTGCTCTCCCTGCAATCTCACTCAAACAGGCACATCACTCAGCGTGCATTCCTCTCACTCTGCACTTTCACCCACACCCACAACCACACCCATATGGTCATATCACTCAACCTGCAGTCACTCCTCTCACCCTACTCTCACACTGTCACGTCGCTCACTGTGCACTCACATAAGCACTCTCAGAGCTAACCCTTCACTCCAGTGGGCACGCAACTCACACTATGCAAACAAGCACACCACTCACCCTGAACTCCCTACTCTCGCCCTGCACTCACACAGACAACCTCTTGGCCTGCACTCATGCAAGCACTATGTTCACCCTGCCTACATACAGTCCTAACAGTATGCAAGAACTCATAGGGACACACCAGTCGCCCTGCGCTAACTCCTCTCACCAGTCACTCTCACAGCTCATCCTTCACTCTTGCTGCTCACCCTGCCCCCACACACAGGCACACCACTCACCCTGCATTTGCACAGCTCACACTGCCCTGCACTTACTCCTCTTACTCTGCACTTACTCCTCTCACCTGACACTCACATGGGCCCTCCTCTTGTATTGCATTCACGCAGCTCACGAGACACTTGCATCAGCCAGTTTTCACCCTACACTCGCACCACTCATGCTGCACTCTCTCACACTATTCACCATAACCCAGCAGAAGACAAGAGATACCTGGGTGCAGTGGCACCAGGGCCCACAGGGAGCTACTGAAGCCTGATTATTGCTGTATTTCACAGTTCAAATAAGGGACCCTGGTTGTATCTTGCACTAGGGCCTAAGACACACTGGCTGCGCCATTGACAGCAGCCAGAAATGAAGACTCTTTGAGGTGAGGCTTTTTGCGTGTGTTTCGAGTTTAATCTTATATCCGAACACTGTTACTTCTTCCTCTACTATTGGAGGTCTTGTGACATGATAACACAATGCACCTTGCTTAAGACCGCAGTGGGGTTGGCAGATTGGTGTGGTGGGACCACCTGGACCCTGATGGAGCCAAATCATTCCTAAGGCGTAAACACAAATGATGGGGTCCCCTTGAAGGATGTAAGGATGGGGCCCCTAAGCTGCCAGTAACTCACAGATATTCATCGATCTTGGGATAACTGGGGCTCTCTGAATGGTTGAGGGGCAGGTAGGGAGCCCCCTGCACCAAAAGGCTGCAGAGGCCTGTGCACTCTATTCGAAGCTATAGGCAGTGTAGAAATATGCAGAATTAAGATGCTCTGGGACACAGCTCTCAAATGTAAATTACAAAAAGAAAATTTGAGTGTATCAATGAAAAGTTTAACATATTGTCATAAGAAGAACAGACATAAAACAATAAGCTTTTGTGGACTTTGATTGGTGGAAATGCACAGATCATTTAACGCATTATCAGTGGTCACCATTTGTACGTAACTGTACATTGGAGGTGGTTGCTCGAATCTGGAAGGAGAAGCCTAGCTCCTGTTTAGGGGCATAGGGTTTGATCTCCTGCATTAAGTGGCAACCAACTCTTGTGAAAGAGGCAAATAACTTAAAGTTGATGTAGGCTGACCTGTGAGCCAGTTGCGGGCCTGGAGCTTGTGTTGATGAGTTGCTGTTGACTCTACAACACAGCAGGCACCACTACAAAGTGTTTTGTGTAGTTTGCCAAGCGCGGAATTCAAGGACGTGCGCCCTTAGGACCCGGCCCCGCGGGCCGCGCCCCCGGTCTAGTGGTTGGGCGGTGGCCGGCTTGCACATTGGGCGACCGGCCGCCTTTCACTTCCGGGGCATCGTGTGACGGACTTCCAGGGTGGCAGAGGGCGGAGACCTTTGGCCTATTTAGGGGCAAATCCCTGTGGCCTCGGTCTCTTTTCCTGCTGCCACTCCAGTCACCAGACCTCGCGCCGGCGCTCTTAACCCCCCCCCCCTTCCTAGAAGTCCGGCTGATTTGAACTTCGAGCTCCGCATCTCCCGTTGGATTGTCGAGGGAGAGCGGAGTTTGGGGTCTGGGGGGATCCGAGCGCGGCGTCGGGCCTTTGTCAGCAGCTTCGGGTGGAGAGGCGTCGGAAACGAGATCAGCTGCAGCGGTGCAACGCCCACTGAGCCAGGTAAGGAGTCGGGTGCCTGGGGGGGCCCGTGGGCAGCCGTGGATTGCGGTGGGGGTTCGGGTGGATTTAAAAAAGTTTCAGCCTTTACGGCGGTTTGCGGCTGTCTGCGGGGCTCCGGAGGTGCGGGCTCCTGCTAGGTGACGTGGGCGGGGCTCCTCGGGGAACCGGGTGCGGCTAACAGCGAATTGAGGCTATAGCGGGGTTAACACGCGTGTAGTAGCGCGTCTGTATGTTGCTTGTGGCGGCGCGACTCTGAAGGGAGGGCTCCTGCGGTCGCTAGGCAACGGTTATCTAGACGGGCAGGTCATGCGGCAAGCGCGAATAGGAGGCATCGTGCGAGGCGAAAACGCGCGCAGACTCGGGGCAGCTAGTGGAGAGCTTCAGCAGGCTGTAATAACAGGATTAACGTTGCGGTACTATATCAAGGGGATAACAAGCGCACAAGAGTGAATAGGCGAAGGGACCATGGCTCCTAAAAAGGGAGGGCACAAAAGAAAGGAAAAGGACAGATAATGAAACTGCTATTAGAGAAACTAAGCAGGGATAGGGATGAGAGCAGCGAAGAGAGTGACTCTTCACAGGGGGGGCAAGCTGCCTTGATAGAGCACCCTCGCAGAGAAGGGGTGCCACCTAGGGCTGCTTTTCCCCCATTGATTAAGAAGCCCAAGGCACAACGGAAAGGAAAAGGGGGGCCTAAGCATAAGAAGAATAGACCCAGTCTGGACGTAGGAGATAAGGAAGCGAGATCAGTAGGTCCCGTCCCCCTTCCGATTGATGTTGAGGTAGTAGTGGCCCCCCCACCCACTCCACTATTGCCAAAGGCAGTGGCACAAGGCGCTGATCCCCCTTCAAGGGCAGGGAAGCCAGGTGGGGTGCCCGCGCCAGTGGATCCGGTAGGATCTGTATTGACCGAGATTAGGGAAGCCCTGAAGGCCTTCGCGCCAGCGAATGGGGCTACCACAATACGTGACACATCGACTCCTTCTTCAGCGCAGCCGGTGGTCGCAGCAGGAGTTGCGCAGGACCCGAGGAATGACCTGCTGGCATCGGTCGCCTCCTTAGTGGGGCAGCTAGCGTCCCCGGTGGGGGAGAATAATAAACCAAGTACGTCGGCAGCGCCCCTTGGGTCCCCGCGCAGGCGACAGAGCAGGTTGTTTTAAACAAAATACAAAGACAGTTGGCTCTCTTAGTAGAAACGCGCAGTGCAAATCCCAGCATGGCCACAGGAGCGAATGCTCCCGCAACAGCGTTAGCAGCATTACCGATAGGAGGTAAGATGGGCGAAACGGCGGCCAAAAGCCTAGAGTTGGGAGCAGTTCCTGGGGGAATGCAGGGGAATGTGTTGTCTCAGCCGGGAATGCTAGCTACACATGTGACCATGGAGGTGCGGGAAAAAATTTGGAAGGGAGCGTATGTTGATATATTTGCACTCATCAGGCCTAAGAGGAGGGACGTGGAGTACAAGGAAAGGGAGGGGAAGGAGGGTGCCTTCAGGGACAAGAGGCAGAGAGTGGAGGAATCTTTGACTAATTGGCTCTTTGGTTTCCATGGGTTTACAACTGTGTGGTTGGAGAAGAAGCCTGAGCTGGCAATTCCATTGGTTTTTTTATACAAACAAAATTGTAAAAGCGCATACAACACATGGGGGGGCAGTTTGGTTGGACTATGATAGGGAATTCCGGTGGGCGAAAGAGGAGAACCCAAACATTGGGTGGGATCAAGTGGAGGTGAACGCTTGGTTAGAGTGTGAATACTAGGGATCATCCCGCTAGGCAGCCCTTTCGAACCTCCCAAGGAGGCCCAGGGGAGAAGAAGGGGGCTTGCTGGGCATTTAATAAAAAAGTGTGTACCTGGCCCGCTGGGCAGTGCAAATTTAGGCATGCGTGCTCTTTCTGTGGCCACCCCTCTCATCCCGAGTTCAAGTGTAACAAAAAGGCCAAGGAGCGTGGGGGACAGGGCCCAGAGATATCAAGCCCCCGCAGTCCTAAGCTGCCCACGCCCGTAGACATTGGGAGACTGACTTATTGGCTCAATTTGTACCCAGACAAGGTGGGAGCCAAGGTATTGTTTGAAGGTTTTTCCGTAGGTTTTCGCATTCCAGCCTTGGATGTCCCCCCGTTAATATGTACTACAACCTTTTTTCTGCTAGAATGCACCCCTCTGTAGTGGCCAAGAAGGTAGAGAAGGAGAGGGTGTTAGGCCGGGTGGCTGGCCCTTTCCCGGTTCCCCCGTTACAAGATTATGTATGCTCACCCCTGGGGGTAGTGCCTAAGAAGGAACCCGGGCAGTTCAGAATGATTCACAATCTCTCCGCCCCCAAGGGATCATCAGTGAATGATGCCATTGATCCGGCGTTATGTTCTGTGACATACTCATCCTTTGAGGCCGCTGTGCAAAAAGTTGGGGACCAGGGAAGAGGAGCTATGCTAGCAAAAACAGACATTGAGTCAGCCTTTCGCCTATTACCCGTATATCCTGATGATTATCACTTGCTGGGCTTTCAGGTGCATCACCAATTTTATTATGACAAATGCATGCCGATGGGGTGCGCAGTATCTTGCAAGTATTTTGAGACATTTAGTTCCATGCTGCAGTGGGTTTTTTCACGCAGGACAGGGTGTTTTGAAGTGGTGCATTATTTGGATGACTTCATGGTAATGGGGCCGGCGGCGTCAGTGGCATGAGCCCAGGCGCTCAGCGACCTGGTGGCAATGTTTCAAGAATTTGGGGTGCCTTTGGCACCAAACAAAACTGTGGGCCAGTGCACATGTATGTCTTTCCTGGGCATTGAGATTGATACAGTGGAGGGGGAGTGTAGACTGCCGATGGACAAGGTGCAGGCGTTCTCCCAGGCGATTGAAGCTACCCTAGCAGGTCCTAAGGCGACCTTGCACCAGTTGCAGGTATTAGTGGGCCAATTGAACTTTGCCCTTAGAATCATACCCATGGGACGCCCGTTTTCCAGGTCCATAGCCAGGGCAATGGTGGGTCTTACCCATAAGCACCACCACGTGCGCCTGAGGGCGGAGGTAAGGGAGGACCTCTGGGTGTGGCGCAGCTTTCTCAGTGATTTCAACCGGCGGGTGGTGTGGCCGGTCTCCCCAGTGTCTAGCACTGAGCTTGGCTTGTTTACTGACTCGGCAGGCAGCATTGGTTGTGGCGCAATTTTGGGTCCGTCCTGGTGTGGGGCAGAATGGCCAGCTGAGTGGCATGAGTCAGGCCTGACTAACAACATAGCCTTCCTGGAACTCTTTCCCATAGTGGTAGCAGTCACAGTCTGGGCGAAACGCTTCAGGGACAGGGCGGTAATTTTTTGGTCTGACAACATGGCAGTGGTGGAGGCAATCAACAGACAGGAGGCCACTTGCCGGCATGTGTTAAGGTTGTTGAAGCATTTGGTGCTAGCATGCTTGAGACTGAATCTAACATTCAAGGCGGCGCATATACCAGGTGTTGATAACCGCGCTGCTGATGCTTTGTCTCGTTCCAAGTTGCAGGAGTTCCGGAGATTCCACCCGCAGGCAGGAGTAAATGACAGTGTTTCCTACATCACTGTGGACAGGTGCCTCCTTAAGTGATCGCACCAGGCGTGCATACCAACAGCATTTTAATTTTTACAGGTCCTTCGTGGAGGAGGCCGGTTTAACTCATTTGTTTTCACCAGAGGCAATGTATGGTTTTTTGCAAACATTAAGGGACCAGGGCAGTGTCATATGCTAGGGCACAATTGTCAGCAATAAGCTTCTTCGCGAAGATAGCTGGGGAACGGGACCCAGGTTCATCATTTGTGGTAAGGAAGGCGCTGGCAGGGTGGGCTAAGCTAGAGGGACCTAGGCGGGACCATCATAGGCCTCTGGACATCCCGACCTTGATTGATATCGTGGAGTCTTTGCCCGCAATTTGCAGTTCACTGTTTGAAGGGGCTCTGTTGGGGCCGGCATTTACTCTGGCCTTTTATGACGGCTTCCGTCTGGGTGAGGTGGTGGGCTTCGAGATATGACCACAGGGGTGGCCTCCAATTCAGGGACACGACTCTATCCCCGGGAGGGCTCGAGGTAATTTTGAGAAGATCCAAGACAGACCAGGGGGAAAGGGAGCCACCATTCGGTTACGTCCTGTGCCTGGGGTAGCGGCCTGCCCAGTAACTCTGATGCAGGCTTACTTGGCCCTGCGCCCAGACAGGGGGAGGGGGGGGCAGGCCCTGTTCATTCACGAGAATGGGGACTGTGTGTCTCAATTCCAGTTTAAAGCAGTTTTTGGTTTGGCACTGGCGAAGCTGGGGTTAGGGGCGGCAGGGTATTCCTCCCATTCATTCAGAATTGGTGCGGCCACCTTGGCGGCTGGTGCAGGCCTTCAAAACAGTGCAGTGAAAAAAGTGGGGCACTGGACTTCAGACTGTTACAAGAGATATGTGAGTCCGGAATTGTTATGACAAACTGTTGATGATTCATGGTGGACTGTGCTTGACTTTTCCATCTCTCTCCTCTTACGTAGTATGCCCGCGAAGGTGGTGTGGGTATTGGGGCACTCGTTGGTGCGCCGCGCGACTGTGCGTGTGCAGCAACGGCGAGTGGTGAAGCCGGTAGGCTTGAGCGAGATGGAATTCCTATGGCGAGGCGTCGGGGGATGCGAATCCGGCACTTGAGGCGACTCGTGGAGGAGTTAAAGGAACAGGAGGGGCACAAGTCTCCAGATTGGATTATCTTACACGTGGGAGGCAACGACATGGTGGACCGGGGACGCCTGGCAGTTAAGGAAGCTCTGCTTACAGAATTTGCATGGCTAGGGCGAGTCTTTCCGTCAGCCAGGATTGCTTGGTCTGGCATGATACCGCGCAGGACATGGGGGCCCTGGAGTACGGGCTAGATCTTTGAATGCCTCAGTAAGGCGCCTCAATGGGGAATTGGCAAGGTTGTGCTCAGTGAAGGGCCGCTTGTGTCATATCCAGCACAGGATGATTTCAGGAGACGCTATGTATCACCAAGATGGAGTGCATCTGTCGGACTTGGGCACAGATACTTTGATCCAGGAACTTTGGTCATTTATTCTGAACGCAGGAGGGGAGGGTGGCAGACCTGAGGGCCTTGGCCACCCTGGTGGCGGTAAAGAGACCTGCGATCAGTGACAATGACTAACACAATATACCTGGAGCACGGCCTGCGAGGAGCTGAAGAAAAGAGATGATATTGGACCCAGAGAGAAGGTAAAAACTACGGAAAGGGAGTAGTAGATTGGTGGTATATTTATGAGCTAGGGAGAAATAGCGGATGGGGCTGAGTGAGAACTCGAGGCGCAATTGAGAGGAAGGACTGTTATGGTAAATAAAGGGAGGGGATGAAATAAGCCAGAGGATAAAAAGGGGCAAACATCGGGGTGCAATAGAAATGAGGGAGCAAAGGTTAGGTGAAGGGTGGACGCCCAGGCTGCATATAGAACGTTTAGTGCTATAACACATGTCAATTTTCGGCGCGATGCTTTTGACAGGGCAGCGTGATGCGCCGTGCCCCGGGAGGCCAGCAGAGGGCAGTATGTTTCCCTATACTTGTATGTAGGCCCCGGGCTCCCGAATCGCGCCGGCCACACCTCACCTCCTGCACTTCCCCAACACCCCCGGTCCTGACACCGGAGGCGAGGCGTGTGTTTACAAGCGGGGTTTGAAGAGACATGTTTCCGGGGCCCAGGAAGAGACGGCCGGGCCGGATCGATGCTCGGAGTTGTGATTGTCAGGAGGGCCTCCGCATCCAGCCCGGTAATGAGCTCGGCTCGTCTCAGTGCAAGGAGCGTCCAGGCCTGCAAAGGTCAGCTCTCAGGCAATGATGGAGCCCAATTAGGAGGCAGGGCACGAGGAGGGGCTGCTTGGGGCGCCAGGCGGTAGTAAACAGGACAGCAGAGCTATCGTCCCGGTGCTGCAGCTCTCAGCATCTCCTCGGGGTACACAAGGTGAGATGTTGTCTTGTAAGGGCGGATCCTTCTGGAGGCCCCGGCGGCTCAGGAATGCCGAAAGATCGAAGATGGAGCCACGGGAATAGATGTTCTTGTCTCGCATGAAATACAAGACAACTGGACTTGCGCAACCGAACTTTTTTCCCTTTTCTTCTACACACTGTGGGCAGTCATATGTGCTCGGACTTCCCACAGAAAGAGTGGAACCAATCAGAGAAAGGTTGTGCGTCCGAGGTGGGCAGGCACACTTAATCCTCTCAGGGCTGATGCGGTTATTCTTAACAGGATTGTGGGGTTATCACTTTTTAATATATGTAGGAAAGAGACCTGCAGCAAAATAACTTGTTTCCTCTTCTTCCATGTGTAAAAGGCCCTTTTGCCCTCATCTCGCAAATATAGTCTAAATCTGCTTTGAAGGCTATTTATCAAGAGGCTTTTGGTGAAGTGTCGTGTCCCCACCTTCCTTTGTACTCCAGGCCTTTGGTGGAAGATCATTTTCTCTTTTTTTTAGGTTTAAAAAATGTTTATTGATTCGAACAACAAAATAGCATTACAGTTCAGTAACTTGTCCTGCCCCCCTCGCCTAACCGCCTAAACAAGGAGAGAGATGCTGGTCACACCTAGTGCAAATAAATATAAATCCATATAGGACATTTGATCACTTAGCATAATTGGTGCAATCTCATCAAATTACAGAAGATCAGCATCACAGACATATCTAAAGGGTATTAATACACGGTTCCCTCCACATCTTGTGACAGATCTATGGGTGAGTGCAGTAGTTTCACCCTATGATCTGTGAACCACAAGGAACCCCTGGATGCCAACTCTCCTCACATGGGAGCCCTAAACACCTATAGGCAGCACTTCATTTAACCAAGTGGTTGCTGGTGGGGCTCATTGGCACTCATTTTTGAGGACCACAGCTTATTTTTCTTCATGAGATGTTGACCTAGAGCAAGAGAGTGATAAACATACATGGTAGGACAAAGGAAGAAGAGACAAACAGAAAAACTGTGACAAAGGGAGAAAGCAGGGACTGGCAAGGTTGAGATAAATGAGCAGGAAGTGGCTGGTGGTAGACAGGGGCGGAGGAGCGTCGCCCCACTGCTTTAACCCCTCCCCTGCTGATGACGGAACCGCTCCGTCATCAGCTACGGTTGGGCTGTGCTGATGACGGAGCGGTTCCGTCATGGCCCGGCCACCGCGCCTGCGCGGCGCTGATTTCGCGCCTGCGCAGCAGTTTTATTGAGCGGGGCGGGTCATGACGGAACCGCTCCGTCACCAGCACAGCTCAACTGCGGCTGGTGACGGAGCGGTTCTGTCACCAGCATGCGGCCGCCGAGCGGCCGCCCCGCCCACTTAGCGCTGCGGCGGAATAGCCGCCGCAGCGAAAGAGTTAAATCAGTCCAAAATAAAAATAAAACGATAACGGAAGGTTATTATTATTATCATTTTCTTTTTACTATTGCAGTTGCAATACAGCCAAGTTGTTAGGGTGGGGCCAGGCTCCCCTGATGTCAAAAGACGAGTAGTGCTGGCTGCACCTAAGACCTAAGTGCACATGGCAATTTGGCTGGCCTTCTCGAGCTGATCAAAACGTCATGCGCACTTGACATGTTTCCACAGGCTGTATTATAGAGCCGGGGTAGAAAACATGCCCCGTTTCTCAGTCCCTCTCAGAATCATGGTGCTCCGACAAATCACAAGGCCGCGTTGTGATTGGCCATGGGATTCTGGGAGGCTGTGTGCTTCCTGGTTCTTGCTGGAGAAGAGGCGGCGGTTGGTGACAGTGATCACCGGGTAAGTTTTCTTTTCTTTTTCCTACTCCCTCCCGCACCTTCCTCTACCCTTCCGCCACATTTCCAGTGTCCACCAGGTACGTTTTCTTTTCTTTTTTTCCCTACTCACTCCTGCACCTTCCCCCACCCTCCTGCCACCGTTCCTCACCAGCTGCCACTGGTGGTGGATGAGACATAAGTGAGGTGGAATCATGACTGCACAGCCTTATATTCGGTGCACTGACATTTAATGGTGCCTGCTGCAGGCTTCTGAGCAATAATGTGGGCCAGCAAACAATTTGAGCACTGCATGCAGGCAAGGGAAGGAAAAGGAGGCAAAAAATCCTCGATGGAGTAATGTCTCTTGTGTGCAGACTGCTCAGTTGCTGGCATTCTATCAGAGGTTTATGGTGCCGCTTTCTATTTTCCATTGATCGGAGGCCTTCCAGCACGCCACCCATGTGTGAAATCCAGCACTCTCGTGGTTGCTTAACTTTGCTTTTATTTTCTTGTATAAGATTAAAGTCTGCTGGAGAAGTATGTGTTTGATGCTGTACTAGCTCGAAATTAAAGGATGAGCCATAGGTGAATGGCCCTCTCTCTCCAGTGAGGACCTGCTAGAAAAAAGACGTAATTGCCTTAGGTTTTTTTTCTTCACCATTTAGGGACCCGCTACTATACACAAACATTTTTGCCAAAGTTCCCTTCAGATTGTCAATCCATAAAAAAGCCTGTTAAAATGCATCTAGTGATCAAGGACTTATACTGTTTAAAAAATGATCCATTTAGATTGATGATTACTTTGGATTTGATTGCTCTTCAGGACAAGGCGAGTACTGTCAGTGCTTAATTTGTAAAAGAGTGCCAGCGGCGAAGCTCTGCTCAGAAGCTGGTGGGCGGTGCAGTTAAACATCCGCACACTGAATACCAATGCTGGTAGTCGTTAATCAACTATCAGGCACTCCCTTCCCCTTTTCTCACTCATGCAGGTTTCTGCTTTCTGTTTGTGACAGCTTTACCGTCCTTTGGTCTGTATGTTTGTTTCTCTCTTGCACTAATATGGAAAAAAGTGACGGTGCCCCAGCTAATCAAATCAAGCACTGAGCCCTGGTACACTCCAGCTATTTCTTCAAATTAACTTGAGAAGTCAATGAGGTTTTGCTTACCATAGACCCGGATGGTAAACTGAAACAATACAAGCATTGGCAACTACAAGAGTACGTGAGCGATCTTGGCGAAGGCCCTAGCTGGTGAGAACCCCAAAGATCTTACCAAAGGAGCCCAGGCGTGCATCTGCCCTGCCCCCTTCCCTCTAAAAGAAAGCCTGTCCAAGTCCCCTTGTGCAGCACCATTGCTCTAGCTGGTGCCCTAGCTAAGTATCACTGGTGTGTTTGGAGTACACTGTATATAGACCTAACCTCCCCTGTGCTGCATTGAGGTGCAGAACCAGCAGCGCCGATGCACCAGAACCACTGTCTGAGAAAATTGACTGATGTATGAGGAACTATCAAGATACCCCATCTCTCCTCCTGACCCTCAGCGAGAGGCCGCAGAGGAAGAAGGGACACCCTGGCAGAGCATGAGCCTAAGCAAAACCCCATTGACTTCTCAAGTTCATTTGAAGAAACAGCAGGAGTGTCCAGGGTGCCATGCTTGAAACCCATGGGGTAACATATATATGTACCACAAGCACCCCATTTAGTAATCCCATTCATTTCTACAGATCACAACATTTGAGCTATACATTTTTCTGTAATTTATCATTTTAACAGTTAAAGCTATTTAGGAGCAGATCAAAAACCGTATTTATAAAAGCAACGCCTTTGTACTTTGACGCCTATCGATTGTGTTTGAAATTCTGTTATACTAAATCTGACACCACCTACTATGAATCCGCTTCAGTGTTCAAGATCAATTACAACAGTGTCGATAATGCTAAGGACGCCTGCCTAACACTGCATGTATTGTATCCGGAACCCTGAGCCCTTAGGCAGAACAAGCTGTATCCCCTTTAAACTGGTGAATGCTTGCTACACCAAGAAAATATGGAAGAAAAGCTTGATTCCTCTCTTGAGGGCGAGAAAACTAGGGCTATTTTTCTAGATTGATGCAGAAGTAACTACTGCTCCTCTATATGAATCTTTGGTGGAAGTATACAGCTCATACTATGCCACCCACCCCTATTTTTCTTGATTTAGGATGCTTATGCAGCCCCTCTCGTCTTTTAACTGTGATTTTTACTCATCAGTGCTACCTTCAAAGATCTGATGGTGAGGGTGCTGATCTTACACTCTGCCATGCTCGCGACTGACACTAACAAGGACACATTCTCTAGATGTCAGGTCCAGGAGAATGGCCAGCCACTAAGAACAATGGAGACAAGGAGAGGCCAGGGCCATCAAGTCTGTGGTGGCTTTATGCAAAAGAGCAAGTAGGGCTAAGGCTCAGGGCAGAAAACCATGTGTAACTTCATATGTTTAGGAGTGGCAAGAAGGTATGATATGCATGGGCAACATGTCTTTTAAAGCATTGCTTGCCAACTATAGTGAACAGCCAACGTCCTGCTAATATATTCCTGCATAAATCCTGGGTGAACCAGTACGAGTGCCATTTCATGTTCATGAGCTAACCACGATGGTCCATGAGAGATGGTCATTCTAGCCTGTATTCTTAATCGCATGTTTGACAGATGTGTCCTGCTTTGTACACAGGTGCCAAAAGCCAACTTAAGAGCTTGTCGTGTCAACAGCAGAAGAATCCTCCCTTAAGTAGATATTATGTAACTCAGGGTGAGGTCTTAAGTTCAGGAGGTCCAGGCCTAGCCACTCCAAGTAAGGTGAGAATGTCAGAACCCCATTCAGAGGGCCACAGAGCAAACAGGAGATACTGGGCCCAATGATGGTTGGTTGAGGCCTTTTACGCCTGATATCCAGGGACCTGACCTACTTTGGATCCTGAGCACTGGGCCAAGTACTGCCACTTCAGCACTCGACTCTCAGTGGTAGTGCGAGTCGAGCAGTCCAAGGCTTCTTGGGGGGAGGTAGGCACAGTGGGGGAGGGGAGGGGGAACACAGCTCACAACTCAAAATACATTCAGCAGCAGCAATAAATGATTGTCAAATCAAATACTTGCTTTCATGAAAAAAGTGTATTTATATACAACACAAAATTAAATAAGGCATTAAAAAATAATAGATGCAGTCATCTGAGGTTAAGGCTCTAGTGTTTTATAGGCGGGTCCCTTAATCTCACTTCCCTCTCATAGTGGTAGTTTTTATTCCCCAATCATTATATGCGACATTCAGGTCTAGCCTCACTAGTAGTCCTACTCTAACTCTTTATTAAAATAAAAAATGATATAGCGACAAAACGGCATATGGCAGGCAAGTTTACTTACCTCGGGCCGTCCGGCCCATCAATCAGTACCACAGCATCAGGAGTTGAGTGACCAGAATCTCCGTCCATGGCCCCTTCGTGGGCGCTGAAGCTACAACGGCTGCCTCCGGTACGTTTTTCAGATGTGGCCTGGGGGTGTTCTCGATGCTCTTCCAATGCTAGTAAGTTTTTATGTATCCTTCCCACAGTTCGGGGAGTGTTATGATTCTCCTAGTGCTGGTTCTCAATCACTCAGTTCACCACAGCGGCCTCCTTTCTTTGATGATTGTCTTGACCTGACCACGCTCCAGGTCTTGTCCTAGTCGCCACACAGCATATGGGGTCTCCGTTCCTCCTCTGCAAACGGGCAATCAGGGCAGTAGCAATTTTCATGGCATACGGGGTCGCTGCCTTGGTTTCGCATATGGAATATGGCTGATTGGCACGGCAGCAATCTTCAGTGCATCCCCACCTGGCATACAAGAACGCTGAATTGATTTCTGCACATGGCGAAAAACTTGATCGGTGCAGCAACAGTCACAGCTTTTTTCACTGTGGCCCTCCTCTGGCATTCGGAGATTACCAAGTTTTTTCTGCCATTTCCTTATACTTCACTATCGCCACAATCCCTCCACTGAACTTCACTCCCTCCAACGCTCTCCTCTTTCTCACAGGGCACTGTGCTCTTGGTAAGCAGGCAGGAAATGGTGCGCCAGACGCCAAGGGCAGGTGGTCTTGGGTTCCGTGGTTAATGTCCACTCACCTATCTGGGATACTAGCAGGGCTTGGATCTTAGTCCTAGTCACAGGCAGAAGTCTTGCAGAGCTTCTCCTCTCACAACCCCACTGGCTACTCAACAGTTGAAAATTTTGAGGTCTCTAGCTCCCCTTCTTATAGTCTATTTCTAGACAACACCAAATGGCATTTAGAGTCTGAGTCTTTGAAGTTTATATTGGGGTTCTGCTTCCTTTTGAAGTTCACTCTCCTGTAAGTCTTCCAGAAAGCAGTCTGTCATAATAGGAGTGACTCAAAATGTGATAGCCCCATAGTATAGGCCATGGGAGTGACTAGAGGTTCACACCTGTATGTAAGCCACAGTGATATGTGTATCAAAAGCTTACAATGAAATGAGAACTGAACCTTCTCGCACACAAAGATTTGTTAAATTGAAGGTGAACAGATACGAGCAAGTGATTAGGTGCTGCCTGGGTACCTCCTTCTGAGTCTTGGAGGTGGAAGTGAAGCTTATGATAGCGCCATTCCAGTCGGGAATGGCGGCCCCCGACGCACACTGGGTAGAAAAAATTCCTTTGAACTTGTAGTTTTCTTTCAAAATAAAGTTTTATTTATAACGTTGAATGTTGTAATCCTTAGTCTTTCACATATGCCGCTGAAACGAGACGGGGCGGCCAACAAATGACCCTTACCCGAGCTGAACCAAGATCATATTTGACAAATAAATCGTGCAACAAACATCATATGAAAAACATTAATGCCCCTGAAGAAAGGCAGCATTGCCCGAAATGCATTGGGCCAATTATAAATTTGATTTACGGAATATGTGAAAGACTAAGGATTACAACATTCAACGTTATAAATAAAACTTTATTTTGAAAGAAAACTACAAGTTCAAAGGAATTTTTTCTACCCAGTGTGCGTCGGGGGCCGCCATTCCCGACTGGAATGGCGCTAGCATAAGTATCAAAAGCTTACCCCAGGCCCACAGCCCTGCTCTTTATGATTCTTTTATTAGACCCGTCTCCTTCCTGAGAAGTGCTCAGGCTCCTTCCAAGTGGCCTTTCTCTGAATCAAAGAGCAGCCTTTAAAGTGTATTGGAGAGCCTGCTCTCCTTTCCTCCAGTGTGTCCCACCCAACGTATGGTAATGCAGCAATACACACATTTGTCTGGGTGGATTCCTCTAATTCCTGTCATCATGTTCCTCTTGTCAGCCCTGGGTCTCATTAAATAGAGCCCAGAGTCTTCCATGTATTGTGCCCTTCATAAGAACATATACACTCAGCACATGCACATAACATACACGCACTTCAGAGCACTACATCCTTTATCTATTGTACAATTCACAGGCATACATGCACTGCACAGCACTGCATTATCCCAGTATTGTACACTTCAAAAGCATATATACACTGAGCACATGTGTACCACACACGCACTGCGCAGCACTCCACACCAAATCGATGCAGGCTAAAGGTGAGTTAAGCACACAGCAGAGAACTTTAAATGAGTGAGCCTATAATCACTACACAGTATGCAGCCACCACTGCGGTCATGCTTCTTAACTCCTGGTAAAGACAGTAGCCTTTCACCGTGATAAGGGTAGCACTTTAGGTGCCCCTCATGGTCCAAAAAGACCGCAATCTGTGAGACGGGCGATGTCATGGCACACACTCATAATTTGTGTTTACCCATGACAACAAAAAATCAGCATTAGGGATCCACACATTACAGTTGGGGCATTGAGGGCAGGCATGCTCGTCCATCACCATGCAAGAGACTGTTTCATCCCAACATGGTCCTGCCTCAAACACTAATGCTTCTATGACCTTTAGCCATCCACCTTCTAAAGACCCCTTCTGCTGTTGTGCGAAGGTAGGTGATACAGCTTTCCAACTGCAGGTCACCAGTGTCTGGAATTCCATGCCAGGTGCACTCTCAGGAGCCAGACCTTTGAGGTCCTGCAAACTCCTGAATGGCTTTCTCGTACTGCAGTGACACAATTTTTCCCTCCACAAACCTTTTTCCATATAGTGCTAACATATACTTGTACCTTATATAACAGAAGTGTAGACCAGACCATAAAGGGCTTAAACCAGAAACTACTTAAACTGAGACCCAAAAGCAATGGAGAAGAAGAGATGAGCAGATCCTGCCCAACAGAGGAGAGAGATAATCGTGCTTTGACCTGGTGATTCTCGGGAAATAGCAAGTCGAGGAACTTTACTGGAGGACAAAGACTGGAAGCCGTAGAACCCGGGACATCTTATGTGAGATGGCAAAACGGATGCCAGGTAGGGACTCAGAAAAGAGATAGTCATACATTCTCGAAGTGGAAAAAAAAGCCCAAGATGAGTTTAAGTAAAGGAACACACAAGCTCCATTTAAAGAGGGAAGATCTAGAGGAGCCCTGCAGCAACAAAGGTGAGGTGGATGGCAATTTCTCTCTGGATACTGGAAGCACCTTGGTTCCAGGTTGCAGCTATGGCTATTGTATATTACCCATGTAGAGGCATTCCAAATTGATCACTGCTTATTAACATTGCTGTCGGCAACCCTGCCTGAGTCACTGATGTGATCACTGCTAGTTATCTTGCGTATGGTGAGCACAAATGTAATCTCGTCTGAAACGGTCAATATTACAAAACTAATAATATTAGTAGAGCTGTATAACTTTCATTGAACAGAAGTAGCTCTTATTACTGAAAAGGTTGGAGACCCTTGCTCTACAGAAAGGGAGGATGCTCCACAGAAGGTCAGGGTACTCATCAGTCACACCCTAGGTGCTCGTTACAAAAGGGTGGGTAAAACCGGTGCGCCCACCCTGAGACTGTGGAAGTAAACTTCCTTCTTTGAGCAAGGGGAGGCTGATTTAGAAGTACATGATTTTTCAAATTTAATTCAGATTTTATTTGTGTTCGGTCAGGTAATGACCTTAGTACAAATAATAACAGAGAAAAAGAAAATGTTAAAGAGAATTGGAAGTAGGATGGTTATAAGAAAAGAAAATCAAACAAGTCTATTAAGTGTTTACATAAGTGTAGATATGGTGATATATTAGAAGTGAAAAAATTCTTCGATGTCCTCAGGGAACTGGGTCGAGGATTGGGAGGGATCTCATTACCCTTGACTTTGACACTTTGTGTCATTGAACAGCAACATACAGATTATTTTTGATGCAAGTTGAAAGTTATATGTGGGTGACCATGGGTCGTAAGATTTGGAGGTAAGTCTAGGGGAGTCTTTTGAGAGCATGAAAGCGTATTGTCAGGGCAATATTGTTTTTAATTTGACTGTTGGCAAGACCTCCTTATCACCCTCCTAACCTTTTCCCAACCTGCAGTGGGGGTGTTTAACTAAAGGATGGGGATCCAATATTCTAGAGAGGTTTCATAATCCTTGAGCCAGGGAGGCTGGTAACCTCTTGCTCCCTTGTTCTGTTCCCTCTTAAGTAAAGGTGCAGTTCACGGAAATTCTCTTGAGCAGTACTCAACATATGTAGGCCTCTCGAGAACATCCGAAACAATTTTAAGGGTGAGTGCTGGCTGGTCAAGAGTGTAAACCTCTGCGAGGAACTGTGGAGAACACGGTCTCCACAGGGCATGTTCATGGAGTCCATTTTGGTATGGGTGCAAGAGCTATTGACACAAGGCGCCATTGGGACTCCCATAACAACAGTGTGGAGAGCTACAAGATACAGAATATACCCTGCCTGGAAACCCCGCTGGCAGTTCACATGAACTACTTGTGTATGAAAGATGTGTCACTTGTTAATGAAATACTTTAGCTCGAAAGCTAAGCTTTATTTTAAATGTGTCAATGTTTGCGTTAAACAGTATCTGAAACAAGTCTTCAAATAGTAATTGTATTTATATAGAGCTTCCTACCCCTGATGAGGCGTTGAAGCGCTTTTCGGAGAGTAGCACGCTACTCCAGAACATTACTTCCTCTAAGTAACCCTTGACTGCTTGATACAGGTTCCACAGAAAGCTCTGGCTAAACAGTGGATGAAGGAATAACAGCATCCATGGTTCAGAAATTAGGTTTTGCAATTGAACTAACAGGATCCGGTGTAAAAAAAAAAAAAAGAAAAAGACTTACACAGATGTGCCAGGCGGTGTAGACACATCTGCAGTGCCATGTCTGCAGAGATGGTGCCAATCCCCTCCTGGATGTTAGTGTTCCTTGACAGATGGGCATAGGAGCTGCAGTATCCAAGTTTGGATACGTGGCAGAGAAGGTTTTGGGCCATGCTGGATGTTAGTTTTGCTCGGCAGTGTGCCAGGCTCGTGCTAGTCGGTGGTCTCTCTGCCATAGCAGCCTGGCATGCGAGACCTAGGGACGTTTGGCAGAGGGTGCACTAAGCTAAAGTAAGTAAGCACTGCTGCTCGAACACCTGATCGAGACATCGGTGCTAGACTAATATTGCTCAGGCACCAGGCCTGTGTGGACATCAGTATTGCTCTCCATCGGGTAGGGAGTGAGCGTGGATCGTCAAGCCTCGTGATAACTGGCAGAGGTGGTGCCAGCCACGTGCATTGAGGCGTCGTTGCTTGGCAGAAGGGATATAAATCCCTTGTTGGAGTGCGCGGCTCCATCGCATGGCCCAGGGAGCGCCAGGCCTGCTGACGTCTGAGGTCCTTCACATCACACAGGTGTTCCTGAGGGCTCTTCACCCTCCTCCCAATCTCGCGCGTTTCAAGTGCGCAGGGGCTTATCGCGCGGGCTTTGCAAAACTAATCAGTAACAAGCAGATGCGACGCTACAATCAGAGAGCGATTCCTGGCGGCCCAGTAAAGAGGAAACAAAGCCCTCTGCCAGCTGCGGCGCAACTCGCGGGTCACCAGCCCGGCTGGCACAGCTGTAAGGGGCCCAGCTTCAGACGGGCCGCGCGCTCTGTGCCCCGCGCCGCTCAGCGCGTGAGTGCGCGCGTGGAGCCGGAGCGCGAGCCTTTTTATCCTCTGCAGCGCGCGCAGCTCCTGCCGGGGCCCGCGCCGCCTGCAGCCTGGCATCAGAGAGTCCCCGGTGACCAGCGCTCTTATCACAAAGGCAGCATGGGCAGGGCAGCCCGCCAACAGCCCCAGAATAAGTCAGATTAAGGCGTATCAGCAGAGCTGTGTGTGGGCCTCATTACTTGAATGGCAGTGGCTTTTGCCTTCCCGGGTTGAGTCGCATTAGCAGAGCTGAGTGTGAACGTGTTGTGGAGCGGAATAACATCACAAGGCGGGAGTGGGGACCATCTGCAGCATTGTGTGTGGATATCAGTACTGGAACTACTGAAACTTTTGCATACGAAGGTTGTGGTGCACAGGTAGAAATACGTGTTTTTTATGCACATAGACAGTACTGGAATAACAATGGTTGTTGTAAGGTGGGGCCAAGGTACATAAGCAAAGTTGGATGTAGTTTCGATAGCATCTTTTCAGATTTTCGCTTGTCAGGATTAAGGTGCATCGGTAGAGGGGCTGGTGATTTTCTGTGTGTGTGTATATAACATGCTCAGTGCTGGATCAGCAATGGCTGTTGGCTTGTTGCAGTGTTACATGCCAGGGTCACGGGTCCTCCTCACAGCTGTTTGAGAAGGCAGGAAGTGCAGCGGAGAATGGCTGCTTTAGTGTATCTGGGCCTGTCTGTCCTGAGGTTGCCAAGCGCGAGCTGAGCATCGGCAAGCGCGCCCTTAGGGCCCGGCCCCCCGGCCCCCGCCCCCTACCTGATTTAGATAGGGGCGGTCGGTCTGCCCCAATGGGCGACCGGCCGCTTATCTCTTCCGGGGCAGGAGGACGCACTTCCGGTGCAACAGAGGGCGGAGCCTGGTGACCTATTTAGGCGCCAGGGGCAGGGACCCCGGCCTCTCCTTCCTCTGTGGCACCGGATCGTGGCGGCCTCCCAGAAGCGTCCTCCCTCTTACATACCTTTTGCTTATTTTTAAACTAGTTTTAAATTTTCTTCTTCCCTCGTCCGGAGTTGGAGGTCGGAGCTTCATCGTGTTGACTTCATCCCAGCCTAACGCGAGGAGGAGAGGCGCGTGGGAGGCGACGAGGAGGAGAAGGGAGGAGAGGCGAGGTTGCAGCCGTCCATCTCACTCGGCGGAGAGCAGAGTAGCCTACTTCCGGACCACGTGGCAGCTACGAGTGGCAGTGTCCTTCTATCGGGAACCAGCTCGACAGGTAGGGTGTCGGGGGTCCCTGGGGAGCTGTGGGCAGCCGTGGGGGGCGGTGAGGGGCTGTTTTTGTAAAGCCACGGTGTTTTGGGCATCTCCCGTGGCCTGCGGCTGCCTGCAGTGTCCCGCGTATCTGGTGGTACGCACCGGGCATCGGCACCTTCACTTCCGACCTGGGGGGACCTGGTAGTGGAAGCATGGGGGTGAGCTTGCTGCATTTAGGCGGGATATGTAATTGCAAGCTGATTAATTGAGAGGAGCTCAGGGTGAACGTGCAATGGAGCCGAGGGGTACAGAGTGCGTAGATATAATCGATTGGCTGGGTCGGTTGGGTTTTGAAAAGCCGGGCGACGCAAGTAACTGGCACCGCAGTGCGATCGGGGTTTTGCGAGGGTCCCGTTTGAGACGTGCGATGATTGATTGCGTCTTACTTTATGTGTGCCTCTGGGTCACTGTGCTTACTGTTCCTGTGTACGTTTGTCCGTCACTGTGTCCGTACACATGTGACAAGGCATCTGGTTCCTGTGCCTGTTTGTATCTAACTGCATCTGTGCCTCTGTGTCACCGTGTCTGTTCTTCCTGTGTCTAAGTCTATACCCCTGTATTAATGTTACTTTACCGGGCATTTTGCTTCTCACTTTGTCAGTGTGAGACTTTTTAAATGACTTTTTGAGTTAAGGAAATGGTATTTAATTGATTCTGGGGCTCGCCCATGGCTGCAGAACACTTTTGAGAGATTCCCTCTTCTGATGTCAGCATCCTCAAGTGACAACTGTCTACAGAGGTGAACACTGTTATTTTACGTGGAATAATCCGGGTTATGGTCATTTCCGAGTGGCAATGCTGAGTGCATCTTTATTGTCGGTGACATCCCTTGATGCAGGTATAGTCAGTGCTCTGTCTTGAATCGATTGCTACTTGAGCCTTTGATATTAGAGCGCAGAAACAATTGTTCAGGAGAGAGTGACCCTGGCTGGGTGCTGATTACTCTGCAGAGCAGGAACAAGCAGTGAGTTGTCCGACAGAGGTAATCAGCAAGGGGGGGGGGTTTAGATTTATAGGTTGGACGTCATTTCACCAATATTCAATGGGGTCACAGCCATGCTTAATAAGCTACCTCGGATATGACGTCAGTTATCGCGTGGTCGATCCCGAAACAGTCTTCTGGTGACGTGGCCTGGGTCGTGCTGCTCGGGCAGCGCACGCTCCTGGGTGACGTTTTTTAGGTTGCCCCTGTGGAAGCTCCCAGCCATTTGAACACCTCAAGCCCGGGGGTTGGGTTAATTTACTCATTTCCGGTCTGTTCTTTAGGTACCTCCTTGGGGCCTGGTTTCCCTCTGCCCCCGGTAAGGAGCATGTCATTGGAAGAGATGCGGTTCCCATGTGCTCACTAACCGGTTGCCCTGGGATTCGGGGGGCGTGGTTCAATGCTTGTGGTCAGCCGGGCACTGGTGAGGATTTAACCCAGTTCTGCGAGTGGGGGGTGAGTGTATGAAAAGTTTTTAGCGCTCCGTTCTGCATCTCCTAGTGCGTGCTTTGTGCGCCCTAAGTGGCTACTGGTTTCAAACGAGCTGGGCTGATGAGGGGTGTTACGCATAAGGCTGTTGGGCTTATGGCTAGTTCTGAACTGGGTTCACCGAAAATGTTGCTGGCAAATATACCCCACAACTACTGGTTGTTTCTGTATGTGGAATATCTTAAGTCTTACGAATCTAGGGTGAATTAGGTACGTCAGTGTCAGCTGACTCGAACACAGTGAGACTCATGGCCCCTTTTTCTCGTATTGAATATTACACGTTGAAAGAGGTGCAGGCTGAGAGCATGATAGGGCGGGACAAGGCCTATGGAGGCCGTGAGTGGGCGTTTCGCCCGGATCTTCTCCGCAGGAGCATCTGCTGCTTGGCGCCTAGAGTCTATGGTTTGGAAAACGTACAACCGTAATTTAACGTATGAATGACAGCTCTCACAAATGAATGGGTTTGAGAGCACGAAGAGGGATGGTAAACGAGTTATGTTTGTGATGGATTATGAGCAATCTTCGATTACCATTGTGGGGTGCTTTGCGCGGGGGAGGTTACGCCCTCTTCGAAGTATACACGAGGAGCTCCCTTACTGGAAGCTGGTGAGGGGAGGGCGGACCTCAGGAGTTGAGAGTGCCTCTTAGTTTGTTTACAGGAATGTCACATCATTTGGTAACAGGTGCCATCTTAAGGTACGGCAGATAAAGGGGATAGCAGCTTACACTTAGGGGAAATTAAGTGAACCCTGTCGTCTTCAATAGTGCTGCCAAAGGGCAGTGGTGCAGCAGCAAGTGATAGGAAAAGTCTTCGGTGTTATGTATACTAGGTACTAAAGACATTCAGAAGGTTGACTACTAAGCTTGCCTAATCTTTGAACTTCCGTCTGAAGGCATCTGTAAGAATAACTTGTCTTATAGCGCTTCATGCACGTTAGGTCTTCCTTAAACAGTATAGATGACAGGCTACTATTGTCCAGTGTTGTCCAGTGTAATGGTACTCTATTGAGGAACATGGATGGCCGAGCGATACTGAAGGCTTGGTTAGGTGTCAAATGTGGAGTTACAGGTTCCATTGCAAACTGGCAACTTTAATTCAACGTATTAATGGCAGCTCATAAAATGGATGGGTTTGGGGGACAAAGGTGATTAATGTCTCCTGGGGGATTCACTGGCAAAGTTGAGGATGCTACTGAATTTTTGCACGAGCGTCCCTTAGTTATCTATTCCTATTGAATCAGGGCGGTTAAATGTGTGCCTGAATTTCGGTTACGGAGTGATTCTACCCTCTGGGTGTCCTCAGTGAAACAGCATTAAACTGCATATAGCTGAATTGAATAGGTAATTAAAAGGTAGAGGCCACAAGGATACATGTAGATAATTCGAGGGTATAATGTAACGTGGAAGCTTGGCCCAGCTCTTCACGGTAAGGCTAATTCCGTAGTGGACGGAACTTAAGGGGAGCAGACTGTCGCGGGCGGGCGACTCTTTAGTGGGAGTCGGTGGTTTTTATCGATGAACGGAGGGATTAGTAGGTGCAGAGCGCGCAAGAGTTGAAGTTTAGCTCTGTGTGATCTAAATAGGACAGGAGTTCTCACTTACCATCGAGTTAAGATGTTTAGTAGTGCTAGTACTAGAGACAAATGAGGGTAGCGCTAGGGGGGTACCTTGCATAGTAGTCTCAGGGGCTTATAGTTATTGTGTACATACGGTTCACGGTACTGCTAATTCCGGAGGGGTAACCATAAGAGATGCCGCGTCATTAATTCACTCCGAGACCGTCATCCGGGAAAATAGGCCAGTGTTGGAGAAATAAGAGGTAGCTAGATTTCTCTGGTCTTGCCGCCTTGTATGGTAACATAGGACCCCGCCTTCAATTGGCGTGTAGTCCCTATATACCCTAGATGGGTCTGTCAAAGTTAGGATATCGTAGACTAGGTTATGTGGGTAGACCAGAAATAAGAGGTAGCTAGATTTCTCTGGTCTTGTCGCCTTGTAGGGTAACATAGGACCCCGCCTTCAATTGGCGGGTAGTTCCCTTATACCCTAGATGGGTCTGTCAAAGTTGGGATATCATAGACTAGGTTATGTGGGTAGTCAGCCCCATGCACCCCCCCCCCGTATACATAGGCTATATGGATCAGCGAGCGCTCAGAGTCGCTTCAATCTCCACCAGTTACTAGCATCTTCAGAGCAGGACGGCCCTGATCCCCAAGGGCATGGAAACTATACAGTCACTCGGGCTCACTTAATTTGTCTCAGGAATACACAGTGTAGGACAGGCTGGCCGTCTCCATATGGAGGTATATACGAGTTTCCCTGGCGCACAGCAGGAGTGGGACTGGCTTGGGTGATGTGCTGGTAATATGTCGACTACCTGTAGCAGTTCCTGGGCAAGCCGTCAGAGTAGTGGTAGCGGGACGGGGACTGAGCGTGTTGGTATTCCCGGCCCCCTCGGGCAGGATAGGTAAGGCATCGCTAACCGCAGAGGCAGGCTTAACAGACAGCTCAATGAAATATGTTGGGCGCTGGTCGTCCAATGGTGGCATGAGATTCACTTGACCAGAATGGTAGGGTCAGAAATGCTAATGATTTGCCAATGACCATACTTGACTTTTCTATTTCTCTCCTGTTCAGTAGTGTGCCCGCGAAAGTGGTGGTGGCACGGGGCACCCGTCCATGCGGCAAGGCGACTATGGCAGTGGCGAGTGGTATGGCCGGTGGGCCTGAGAGGAACGGAGTTCCTATGTCTGGGCGTGCGGCCCTGGCAAGAAGTCGAGAGCCTGGAATGTCTCGGGAGGCGGCTCAAGTTGGAATTGCCCAAGTTGCGCTCAGTGTAGGGCCGCTTGTGTAGCATTCCACCCGAAGGGTCTCCAGTCTCTGGAAAGGTGAGGTATCACAAGGTTGGAGGTGACCAGGTGGGCTCAGTGAAGGGCTGCCAGTGTCACATTCCGCACCGGATGGGTTTTTTTTCCGGTAAGGTGATGTATCACGGAAAGGTATCGGGCATCAGCACATAGAGCTGGGTCAGAGGTTTAGGGTCTTTCTTGCAGAGCGCAGGTGGGGAAGGTGACGGACCTGTGGGCCCTGTTCACCTTTGTGGCGGTAGAAAGACCTTGGGACAGTACAATTGACCGACGGAATGGACGGGAGTCCGCCTTGGGTACTCCCTAGGCCAGCACTGAGGGGGGAGACGGTAAGCTCTCCGCTGTGAAATAGGGCCCCGGCTGGGGAGGCTAGGGCGACAGGTTACGAGCCTCCTGGGTCCCTGGTCAGCCTGGTGGTCGGAGGGTGGGCCCCTGGTGAAGGCGGACAAGGATCAGAGGTTGGGGGCTCACTCCTCTTGGGTTCGCAGGTGGGTTTCGCCTCGCGTGGATGCACGGCATGGAAGGGGGGAGCCGGAAGCCCCCTTAGTGCTGGTGGATTGGAATCTTAATCTGGCGGAAGAAGATCCGGAAGTCAAGAATAAAATTGTGTTGATAACTGTATGTAATGAATTTTGAAATGCCTGGTCATGTTTATGAGATGTCAAAATATTAAACATGGCCGTTTTTTTTACACCCACACAAATCTCTGTGGTTGATTCTCATGTGGGTCGTCAGGTTACAAGGAGGGAGCGGGGAGCATGCTGGGGGATCCGGGTCCTAAGAGGGTGTGCTGTGCTGCGTGTCAGGATTGGTGGTCGTTGACCCTGTGGACCTCATGAGCGCTGAATGACACTACAGGGTAATTGCTAAAGATAGGTGCGGGTGACAGCCCCTTAGTGGGGAGGCGTGAGGTGTTATTATTTTAGCGAAGTATCAACATTAGATGTGCTTCATGCATTGGCGTGGCAGTGCACCAGCGGAGTGAGTTACTCCAGATAATGTATATGTTATTTGCCTGAGCTGAGCTCGGCTCACAGTATTGACCGAGGAGCACGTGCTGCAGGTCAGAGTTGACGAGCATTGGCCGAGCTGTGTGATGTGTTACAGATGACAAATGATATTCATTGCATGAGCAGGATGTGTTGTGTTATGTCAGCAATTAAATGCATTGTCAGAGGTGTACGTCGGTCAAAGCACACTCAGTAGAAGTGTGCTGCTTCACCAGGCCGGGGGCAGGAGGCGCCAGACCTGGTAACGTCTGCGGTCCTTCGCATCACACATGTGCTCCTGGGTAAGGGTTGCTATGCACTGGCAGAGCAGTGTCTCGGTCCCAGTACTGGAGCAGAAGGGTGTCCTGCAGGTCAGGACTGAGATGCACTGGCAGAGCTGCGCATCAACACTCAGTACTGGAGCAGAAGAGTCTGCTGCTGGTCAGGGTTGAGATGCACTGACAGAGCTGCGCCTCTGGTCTCAGTACTGAGCACAAGTGTGTGCTGCCCGTCAGGGTAAGATGTTCTGCCAGAGCTGCGCCTCGAGTCTCAGTACTGGAGCAGACGGGTGTGCTGCAGGTCACGACTGAGATGCACTAGCAGAGCTGTAAAAGGGACACAGTACTGAGCAGAAGGGTGTGCTGCAGGTCAGGGTTGATATGCACTGGCATAACTACGTCTTGGGTCTCAGTACTGGCGCAGAAGTGTGTGCTGAAGGTCAGGATTGAAATGCACTGGCAGAGCTGCGCCTCGGGTCTCAGCACTGGAGCAGAAGGGTGTGCTGCAGGTCAGGATTGAGATGCACTGGCAGAGCTGCGCCTCGGGTCTCAATACTGGAGCAGAAGGGTGTGCTGCACGTCGGGATTGCGGTGCACTGGCAGAGCTGCACCTTGGGTCTCAGCACTGGAGCAGAAGGGTGTGCTGCACGTCGGGATTGCGGTGCACTGGCAGAGCTGCGCCTCGGGTCTCAATACTGGAGCAGAAAGGTGTGCTGCACGTCGGGATTGCGGTGCACTGGCAGAGCTGCGCCTCGGGTCTCAATACTGGAGCAGAAGGGTGTGCTGCACGTCGGGATTGCGGTGCACTGGCAGAGCTGCGCCTCGGGTCTCAATACTGGAGCAGAAAGGTGTGCTGTACGTCGGGATTGCGGTGCACTGGCAGAGCTGCACCTTGGGTCTCAGTACTGAGCAGAAGGGTGTGCTGCACGTCAGGATTGAGGTGCACTGGCAGAGCTGCGCCTCGGGTCTCAATACTGGAGCAGAAGGGTGTGCTGTACGTCGGGATTGCGGTGCACTGGCAGAGCTGCACCTTGGGTCTCAGTACTGGAGCAGAAGGGTGTGCTGCACGTCAGGATTGAGGTGCACTGGCAGAGCTGCGCCTCGGGTCTCAATACTGGAGCAGAAGGGTGTGCTGTACGTCGGGATTGCGGTGCACTGGCAGAGCTGCGCCTTGGGTCTCAGTACTGGAGCAGAAGGGTGTGCTGTACGTCGGGATTGAGGTGCACTGGCAGAGCTGCGCCTCGGGTCTCAATACTGGAGCAGAAGGGTGTGCTGCACGTCGGGATTGCGGTGCACTGGCAGAGCTGCGCCTCGGGTCTCAATACTGGAGCAGAAGGGTGTGCTGCACGTCGGGATTGAGATGCACTGGCAGAGCTGCGCCTCGGGTCTCAATACTGGGGCAGAAGGGTGTGCTGCACGTCGGGATTGCGGTGCACTAGCAGAGCTGCGCCTCGGGTCACAATACTGGAGCAGAAAGGTGTGCTGTACGTCGGGATTGCGGTGCACTGGCAGAGCTGCACCTTGGGTCTCAGTACTGGAGCAGAAGGGTGTGCTGCACGTCAGGATTGAGGTGCACTGGCAGAGCTGCGCCTCGGGTCTCAATACTGGAGCAGAAGGGTGTGCTGTACGTCGGGATTGCGGTGCACTGGCAGAGCTGCACCTTGGGTCTCAGTACTGGAGCAGAAGGGTGTGCTGCACGTCAGGATTGAGGTGCACTGGCAGAGCTGCGCCTCGGGTCTCAATACTGGAGCAGAAGGGTGTGCTGTACGTCGGGATTGAGGTGCACTGGCAGAGCTGCGCCTCGGGTCTCAATACTGGAGCAGAAGGGTGTGCTGCACGTCGGGATTGCGGTGCACTGGCAGAGCTGCGCCTCGGGTCTCAATACTGGAGCAGAAAGGTGTGCTGTACGTCGGGATTGCGGTGCACTGGCAGAGCTGCACCTTGGGTCTCAGTACTGGAGCAGAAGGGTGTGCTGCACGTCAGGATTGAGGTGCACTGGCAGAGCTGCGCCTCAGGTCTCAATACTGGAGCAGAAGGGTGTGCTGTACGTCGGGATTGCGGTGCACTGGCAGAGCTGCACCTTGGGTCTCAGTACTGGAGCAGAAGGGTGTGCTGCACGTCAGGATTGAGGTGCACTGGCAGAGCTGCGCCTCGGGTCTCAGCACTGGAGCAGAAGGGTGTGCTGCACGTCAGGATTGAGGTGCACTGGCAGAGCTGCACGTCAGGATTGAGGTGCACTGGCAGAGCTGTACCTCGGGTCTCAGCACTGGAGCAGAAGGGTGTGATGCAGGTCAGGATTGAGGTACACTGGCGAAGCTGCGCCTCGGGTCACAGCACTGGAGCAGGAGGGTGTGCTGCACGTCAGGATTGAGGTGCACCGGCAGAGCTGCGCCTCGGGTCTCAGTACTGGAGCAGAAGCATGTGCCAAACGACACAGAACCCCACAGACAGCGGACTGACTTGGCTCTTATTCGGTATTCCTCATATATGGGCTATTCAAGAAATAGAGACAGTGGATCTTAAAACCAAATTCCAGTTCCTTGCGCCTCCACAAAGTAATTCGGAAGGAAGATCTATGCGATATTGACGTACAGCCAGACTTCCATTTCCACTGGCCAAAAGGATTTCGTTAATGGGGAACGACAGCTAACCCTTGTTTGTGACAGCAAATTTATGGTCTTGATAAAGGTGGTCTTGAATAAGTGAACCCACCGAAACGCGTCAACGCATTCTTTAGTATAATTCAAGTCTCCAACACCAAAATTGATATGCTAATGTAATAGTAATACAACATCGGTGTCCCCACAGCGGAGCCAGAATATACGAATTGTATTCAACTATTGAATGTTGTACTCGTTCTGTCTTTTGAATTGTGCAGGCCGCAATTGTATGTACTCTTTGTCAAAATATTTTTTAATTGTATTTTAGAGGTAGGGATCTAGATCAGCTTAACCCTTCACTGTGTTTTTAAGTTTTTTTCATAATAAATGTATTTTTAAGTATTTCTTTGCTTTTTGTTGTATGTATTTGTGACATTGTAAGGTTGGTATTACAATCTGTACTGAGTTCGTCCCCAGGGGAATCCTCCCTTTCTTGGTTGTATAACCCTATTTCCCTTGGTGTTTCAAGGGGTTTCTCTTGATTCCCTACGCAGAAGCGTGTGCTGCAGTTCAGGATTTAGGTGCACTGGCAGAGCTGCGCCTCGGGTCTCAGTACTGGAGCAGAAGGGTGTGCTGCACGTCGGGATTGAGGTGCACTGGCAGAGCTGCGCCTCGGGTCTCAGCACTGGAGCAGAAGGGTGTGCTGCACGTCGGGATTAAGGTGCACTGGCAGAGCTGAGCCTCGGGTCTCAGCACTGGAGCAGAAGGGTGTGCTGCACGTCGGGATTGAGGTGCTGCACGTCGGGATTGAGGTGCACTGGCAGAGCTGCACCTCGGGTCTCAGTACTGGAGCAGAAGCGTGTGCTGCAGTTCAGGATTGAGGTGCACTGGTAGAGCTGCGCCTCGGGTCTCAGTACTGGAGAATAAGGGTGTGCTGCACGTCGGGATTGAGGTGCACTGGCGGAGCTGCGCCTCGGGTCTCAGCACTGGAGCAGAAGAGTGTGCTGCAGGTCCGGATTGAGACGTATTCACTGAGCTGTGAAGGGTCACAGTAGCAGGCTGTGCTGCAGTTCAGGATTGATTTGCAAAGATAGGGAAATGTGATGTAGATCAGCAGCGAAGGTGCTCTGGCAGAGCCGTGTGGGGCTTTTTATCTAGACCCTGTGGTTTGTCAGGGACTCCTCGCAGGATCAGGGGTGGATGCCAGGCCTACAGTGGGGAGCCACGACTCCTCCGCGTCATTGCCTCGACAATAATGACCACGATTGAGCAGTCAAGGCTTACGAAGAGGTGGTAATGTAAAGGTTGGTTGCAAATACAGAGGCACACAGGTGATCACAATAAAGACTAAAGCGCAGAGATAAGTATTGCTTTTAAAAATAATATACTTTAATTACATTTACAGTAATATGCCAAGCGCGGAGAATCGGGACGCGCGCACTTAGGATCCGGCTCCCCCGGACCCCGCCTCTGGATGATTTCTGGAGAAGCGATGTACCACCAAGATGGGGTGCATCTGTCGGACTTAGGCACAGGTACTTTTATTAAAGAACTTTGGTCTTTTATTCTGAACGCAGGTGGGGAGGGTGTCAGACCTGAGGGCCTTGGCCACCCTTGTGGAGGAAAAGAGACCTGCGATCATTAAACAGTGACTAACACAATGGACGGGAGGCCGCCTTGCGGACTCCATAGGCCAGCACTGAGGGGGGATATGGTAAGCTCTCTGCTGGGAGGAAGTGACCACCTGCTGGGGAGGCTAGGGCGACAGATTTCGAGCCTCGTGGGTCCCTGGGCAACCTGGTGGTCGAGGGGTGGGCCCTGGTAATGGCGGAAAAGGATCAGAGGTGGGGGGCCACCACTCTAAGGGGCAGGTGCGCAGCACCTGGCATAGGATACTCAGTTGCGAGATGCGAGCCAGATGGGGCTCCTCCCTTAGTGCTGGGAGCATGAGAAGAGCAATCATGAAAGCCGTTTGGAAAGTATGATTTTAAAGTGTGATTGTAAATATCAGATATGCATGTTATTTGCTTGTCATGTTTATACATTGTTGTGATTAAACATGGCCGTTTTTACCCACTCAAATCTCTTGGTGATTTCAATGTGGGGATCTTGCATGTCTATGTCAGATTAGGGGGAGGCGGGGGCTTAGCTGGGGGTCCGGGTCCTAAAGCAGTTAAAATAATATAAAATGGGGAAAACCATAGGCCTGTAGCCCCCGCGGTTCTGTAGCTGTAGCCCCAAACAGATTAGGCGTGATATAGCACAACAGTTACGAAGGAGGGGGCAGGTCACTAGTTGGTGACGAGCTCCACTCCTCTGGCTTGAAGACGCTCTTTTATGCAGACAACCAGCTACTGCTGAGAATAGTCCACTTAAGGTTCAGTTCAACCAGTCACTTGGGAGAGTGCCTCTCGGTCTTTGTTGGGTGGATAACACCCAATTTCCTTATCGATGATTGGTAAATCCCATTGGGACAGCAGCTTCTGGCACATTCAGCGAGTTAGTATTCTGACATCTTCTTGTCAGGTAAAAATCCTGGCCAAGTATTTGAATGTGATCGCGCTCCTCTCCTCAAACTCAGCCAAGGGCGTATCTAAGCAGACTTAAGTTTTGTAACAAAAGATGGGGTAACTCAGGCACTTCAACACCTCCATCCGCTCATATCCACACAAGTGGCAAAACTGTTAAGACAGAAGACAGTACCCATGATCCAAACTTCTAATATTTTCATCAGCCACCTCCAGAATGTCATGGGAAAAAAACAAGGAATGGGATGCCTAGGTTGCCGCCATGCAATTCTGTGACAGTGAAGTGCCTTGTGTCTCCACCCAAGAAACTGGCATACTCTTGTGAAACGGCTCTGGATTGCCATGTACAAACTGTGTTCAACCACTCAAACTAGGGTTATTAATGTTGTGAACTAATTTCTTAGAGTACTGGGTAAATGTTTAATGGCTTGCCTGTGGTCACCTCGAAATGTATGAACAGACTGTCACAATGTCTGATGTTTTACTATGTATGTTACTAGGGCTTTATTAGTATCCAGTGTGTGGGGGACAGCACCCACTGGAGAGGCTGCTTCAAGCAAAACACAGCTAAGCACAATTTTGTGCTCTTCACAAAAGGAACAGCCTCTCACAGGAACTAGTCTTGGGTCGTACTTCAAGGCCACTCGGTTCAGGAATACTTTCATTTAAGGTGCCATAGTTATGGTAACCGCCACCAGAAAAAGTCTTCTGAGAAAGACATTTAAGAGAAATCTCGAATGCCTCAAATGATGACCCCGAGCAGGAGAGGCCAAAAACACTTAAGAAGTTAGGCGACAAAGAACCCTCCCTAGACTTAATTCAATGCCACGATATTTGTCCACTGGACTCTCAGGGTGGAGTATGTGTGACTCAATTCAAATTCTTCCTCAAGGAAACAATGTATGAGCGGAGGACCCCAATCCTAAGAGTGTACATATTGTCAGCTGCACCAGCCCTGGGAGGAGGCCCTGCCGCAGTCCCTGGCCTTAGAAGCGCGAACTGCCAACACCATTAGGAACATTCTGTCACTGGTGCCGCAAACTTACAACTTCAAGGATGGCTGCTGCCAGCGTCAGCAGTCTACTTGTCAAGTTAACTATGGAAACCCTACTCACCAGGAACCAGGGTATGTACAATATAGCAAAAAACTGTGGTTCCTGGGGAAACTATGGTAGACAATACACAATATTGCAATGCACAATGGGAATAGGAATAGGGGTAAGGGGGAACGTCAGCAATCTAGGCAAAAAGAATCAAATCCCTGAATGGTCACAAGAATATTATAAAAAGGCAATCTGTTCCCACCACATCCTTCACCTTCAGGGTAGAACTTCCAAAAATGAGTTGGAACTGCTCTCTCTTGGTTCTGGACAACACTAGCAGAATTAGGGCACATGTAAGCCAGGCATACAATTGGACGATCCAGAGGGGCGGTGTGCATTTATGGCCCAGCCTCTGTGAGAGAAGGTACTCACTAGAGCAGGGTGCTCAGCTCATGGAGATGCTTACCTCAAATTAAGTCAGGGCTGGAATAAGAGACCATTGCTGAATCATGACTGCAGTTTACCATCTGATAGGAAGTCCAAGTGCCAGTGTTACTATGGGGAGGTGAGAAACAAGAAGCCGTGACAGGCAGTTTTACACAACATAATCCTGGCTGGACTGGCGTTTGTGGAAAACTTAAGATAATTGTAATGTACAGGAGGGTAAGCTAACGTAGTTGCAATCGTAGAATTAACCTTAACAAAAATTATTTTCATCGCAGTCACAGTTGTTGGGTGTTCACCAACCCCAGGGTCTCCCTTTCTCATCATCATTACTCAGGGTGATAGTGGGACAGCATGGGCCAGTATCACAAACTAGAAGTTGTGGGTGAGCTTTTTAGTGCTATCGGTGGTGGCCGAGGAACCCCCCGGCAATTTACAGTCAAGGTTTAATGGCTATGGGTTTGTTTTTGCCACTGCCTTGAAAGCTATCCGTCGCAGCATAGCTTTTCCTGTGTCTCAGGCACACGGTGGGTCCCTGGCGCCACTGCAGTTGGGGTTAAGGTAACCAAGACATTTCTAATGGTTGATCAGTCAAAATCTTACAGCAGCACTAAAGATTATTTTTGGCTAGGATGTCACAACCAATGTAGGGCCTAGTCTAGATTGAGGTAGGGGCACCAGGACCTCGATTTCCAGCATGAGCACTGAAAGCTCCCGATTACCAGATCCAGTGTAAGAGGAGCCGTTGGCTAGATGACAACTTTTTGAGGTTTTTGGATAAAATTGGCACACATAAAACACATCATTTGTGATCCCTAGCAGAGGACTCCCAGGAACCAGTTACAACATTCCCCTTGTTTAATCGGTCCCTTTCTCCCAACTTCAGGTATTCCCCCCCCCCCCGTTCAGTCTATAATACGCCCATTGCCCCCAGACTCTGGAGTATTTTTGTGGAATCCATGTGCTATATACATTGTTTTTCCCATTTTCTTCCATCAGTCTCCCTCCCCTCAGTTGGAAAGGGGGGGGGGGATTCTCTGGCACCTTCCAGTGCTTTGCAATGCCCCTTTTCACAAGTAGTGTTTCTGAGCTCATCAGAGTTCTATTCCCCCCTAGGGCAACCCATATTGCCAAACCAAGCAGAGCAATTTTTAAAGAGCCCTCAATTGTCTGACTCAACACTTTAGAGAGTAGCCCAGATTTGTTCAGCCATTAATCCTGGATGGTGAACATCTCCACACCTATGGAAAGAATCTCCCATTTCTTTCCTGCAACGAGTGCAGGTGGGCTCTGGTATTTTATGGGCTTTTCACAGTCAAAGGCTTTCGAAGCATGTTTAGTGTGGACAGTTAAGTTGAATGAGGTGCAGATGGGCCGATACAGTCAGGGTGCAGGGCGTCATGCACTCCTCCCACCATTTTCCTCCTCCTTTTGTACTTTCAGACTCAGTCGCGAGCAGGGGGAGTGATTGACTAATGTCCGGTATATCTGGCAGATACCTCCCTTGTCAAGTGGGCGCAAAAGCCATCGTACTTCTAGGAGGTTGTGATACGGCTGCATGGCAAGTGTAGTCAGGCACCCCAGCAGAGCGTGTTGAAGCTTGAGATAGCAATAAAATTGGGATTTATGGAGGAAAAATTCTAGTTGAAGGATCGAAAACCATTTCATATCGTCAGCCTTCCAAACATCAACTAGCCTTAACATGCCTATCGAGTCCCAACCCTGGAATCCTTCAAGTTGTGCGACTCCATCCAGCTGTCCTCCCGTCCAGAGGGGGGTCTCCATCGTCACTCGGCCGCCCCACCCTGTCCACTGCAGTGCTGACCTCTGGGCCTCGAATACTATCCTGTGATCTCCGGGAGTGCCTGAGGAATGGGTGACCCATATATACCTCCGATGCAATCTGGGCCGATCAGTGAAACTTCTGCCCTAAAGGCTGGGTATTCCCATTCGCCTTGCATCCATTCATTCCAGTGTATGTGCGGCCCAATAGGAGAGACAGACGTCTGCCATAGCCAGATATGCCTTGAATGTAGACCTAACGCATTTGTCAAAGGAAATCCTGGGGGTTTGTTAGTCCATAGTAATTTACAGCAGACATGGAAGAATCATCAACGTACATAGGGCCACCCTACCCAGCAGATTGAGAGGCAGTGCGGTCTATCTGTCCATTTGACTTGCCCACTGAGTGGTTGGAGGTTAAGGCTTCAGGCCAGGTCTGGCTGCCAGGTCATGTGGATGCCCAGGTACAGGAAACTCAATCGTTGGACTGGCAGGGTAGAATGCCACGCTTCATCTCTTCGGTCACCTCTTAGAGTGGCCAAGAGCAATCTGGACCAGTTCACTGTCAATCTGGAGGCGGGCCCAGAAGTATCTTGGCTATGAATAATGTGAAAACCTGTTGCACCCGGTTGGGCCAGGAAAAGGACAACGTCATCAGCACAGAGGGCAATCCTGTCCTCTATTGCCAATTCCCAGTCGAATTCCTAGACCGGGGCCTCACATGTACCCATGTCACCAATGGTTTGATCGCCAGTGCGATAAAGGGTGCATCTCTATCGGGTACCTCGTTGGAGCCCGATTCACCCACACCTGAGCTTGTGGCATAGCGTATAAAGCGCAGACGTAGGATTGAAAATGTTTGCCAAGACCTAGTTTGCTTAATACCTCCCGTAAGAAGGCATTTGTTTTCATTTTTGACTCCGGACTTGTGGTATATTAGTCGTTAGGAGTGAAGATCAAGGCCCATCAATATGTCCTCAGTGCTAAAAATAAAAACAAAGATTTACACAAATATTTTACACAGATGCACCAGGTTCAAATATGGGATGCAGGATCGAAGGAGATATTTTGTTCACTTGGAAAAAGGTATCATGCGTAAAAAAAATGTGTCTGAAACAGGCTGTAAAGGCTTTGTGTTTAAAAACGTGAAATATTTTCCTCACATTTATTTGAAAAAGAGTTAAGTGAATAAATGTAACAAAATCAATTACAATATTAAATGTTGATATCTACATTCTGTTTTCTGTTTTTATAAATTGTTTTATTGCCTTAAGAAAGCTTAAAAATAGTCTTTCTAAGAGCCAGATGTACGACACGCAAAATAGCGCCTCGCAAATTGCGAGCCTTTTGTGACTCGCAATTTGCGAGGAGCTATTTTGCATGTACAACAGTGTGTTGACCACTGTTTGCGATTACCAATGAAGTCGCACATTGCGAGGTTCATTAATATTAAAGCGCCTCTCGCAATTTGCGACTCCATTAGAAATGACAGGCCCTCCCAGGTATGGTGGCCTGCTGGGCTCAGCAGACTACAATGTCTGGGACTGCTTTTAAATAATGCATTTTTTTTTAATGCAGACCATTGTCCTGAAAGGAAAACGGGCTGCATTTAAAAAAAAAAAAAAAACGTTTTTGTTTAATTTTTTAAGGGCAGGTAGTGGTCCCTGGGACCACTGCTATTTTTGGAGACAGTCACAAAGTGGAAGGGGTCTCCTGGGGACCCCTTCCAAATTGGATCCCTTCCACATTGTGACAGCATTACCACCTTCTTGAAGAGGGTGGTAATTTGCGAGTGTTTGGCGACCACAACTGCGGTCCGAAAACATTTGTACATTGATTTGCGGACTCAATTAGGAAGAGAAAGCCCCTTTCCTAATTGCAAATCGCAATTCCTAAATAGCGAGTCGCAAATGAATTG
Source organism: Lissotriton vulgaris (assembly GCF_964263255.1). Classification (NCBI taxonomy): domain Eukaryota; kingdom Metazoa; phylum Chordata; class Amphibia; order Caudata; family Salamandridae; genus Lissotriton; species Lissotriton vulgaris. The sequence continues at coordinate 375,922,353 of NC_141687.1, forward strand.
TGACTCGCTATTTAGAAATTGTACATGGCTCAGACCGAAACTGCATGCACAAACAGGTCGCAAACCCGTTTGCGCATGCAATTGTTGGTCGTATATCTGGCACTAAATGAAAATAAAAAAACGTATTAAACTTCATTTCTCTAGCTCAACCCATGTGACTTACACCTCACTGTTAATCTTCAAACTATTCTCCCATGGGGCTAAGGTTGCCAAATACCAGCCTCAAAGGACGAGCAAATGACTTCAGGAAGACAGGTAAACCTGCTGCACCCACTCTGCACACAAGGCCCTTTAAAGATGGACACCGAACGGCAAAGTCATGGAGCCACAAAGGCACGGACAAGGGGCAGATGCAATATAACGGAGTAGATATTTTCTATGATTCTTGGTTGACAGATCTTGGCTGGTCAAGGGAGCAGTTTGGCTTTAGAGGAAGAGGATAGCTTTTTTATCAGGGAGTGGGTGCTATGGGCGTTTCTTGTGCGATGAGTTTCCAAGTGCATTGGGTCTCGTGGGATTTCCTTCAATGTGTGATTTAGGGTGTTTGTCTGTCTGGACCTACTTGCTGTGTTCTAGCTCCAGGACTCGGTGAGTCTGTGGCATGTGCATAGGTAGGTACAAAGAGGGTGCTCTGAGGCACTGTTTCTGGGAAGTCTCGCCTGCTGCTGCTGGAAACATTTCTATTTGCCTGCTGGAGGAATGTGCGAGATTCGTGTTTCCAGCTCTATACTAGAACTCTAGTATTGTACAGCGGTTACAAAACCGCTCCAAGGGCGAAGGTCAGGGGGACACAGATCCAGTCAGGAGGTCTGTGTTGAGTGGAACTTGGCTCCCAAAGCTGGAGAGTGCAACAGGTCCTAAGAACCGAGGACCCACGGAGTAGATGAGTTGCAACAGTTGGACATTTCTATTGCTTGGTTTCTGTGGACCGTCTCGTCTCCTCTGTGCCTGGGGGGCGCAGTGGCCCCTGTGGGTACAGGGAAGCTCGTGCTGCTGCAGAGAAGTTATATTCAAAGGGCCAGTTGCAACCAAACATTTGACTGTAGTCCTGGACTGAAATTGTGGAGATGCCCCTGCAACTGGGAACCTAGGGTTGCTGTGAAGGAACACGTTCTAAATATGTGGACACTTCTATCAGGGTAGTTTGTAAGAAAAACATTTTTGGTTCCAGGGCATTACCTTCTCCGAGTGCCAAAAATTCACTGCTTCTCATCTGTGGCCGTTTTGGGAACCAAAATCAGCAACAGTTGATCAGACTGCCACCGAAAAATACTTTGTAATCATTTAGTAATTGACTGTCTGGTATTAAACAGACTAATGATGCGAGAAACCAGGGAATTTAAGAGTACTCCCGCCGGTAGCCCCTTAGAGCAACACCGCCCCAAGTAAAGTATACACAGGAAGCACAAATTGGCTTTGTTATTCTACAATGTGTAAAGTAAAACACTGGGCACTAAATTTAAACACCGTCATTGCAAGGCACTTCTGGCGTTTGCTTCTGTCTTTCATTTTAATGGCTCTATTATAATTATGGTCCATTAAAGATAAATGTGTTTTCGAAGAACTACCCCTGGGTGGTGATTGACCTTAATTAAATATGATTTCTTCCATCTCCACAATGTCTGAGGCCAGTCCCAAACTCCCTTCCTCAGAATAAGTAAACCTGGACTGCTCGACTACATCTATCACTGGAAGTTCAAGAAAAGTAGGGGTTTTTCGCTGATCCTTGCATGAAACCGTATCAAGGAGGGATGGGAAAGTACAGCACAACAAGCTCTGGTGTCGTATGCCCTTCACCTGCCAAATGTCCTGGAAGAAAAACCCTGACCTACCACTGGAACCAACTTACAGCTGACTGAAGGGCCCCGATCAGGGCGAAACTGGTCTTGGGTTGCTTGTGTCCTGGTTCAGGGAGGAACTGGCCTGGCAGTTTGGGCTGGAATGGTCCTATTGGGGCAGGGTCAAGACTGATTTATTTGTGGCAGGGTCCAAACTGAGCTGGCATGGTTGGTGGAGAAGTGGAGAAGTGTGGCTCAGGGGTTAGAGGCGGCAGACCTGGAGCTTGAGTTTCGGCCCTGGACCAGGGTTCAATTCCCCGCCTCGGCGGGTCTTGGGCTCAATAATCCCATGGACTCGATAATTCTCGCTCCGGTGCCTTCTCGACTCACGGGTTCACACTCTGCGACTCTGGGCAATAGCTTGCTTAATCTCCACATTGGCCCTTCGCGGCGGGATGCCTGGCTTTCACCTTGTGGATACCCTTCCAGGGTTATCTCACAGGGGAATACCAGGACGGGTTCCCTAAGCAAGCGCGGAGATGCCCCAGGGTAAGTCCTGCGCTATATAAGTTTCATACACATTTTACATTTACACGTTTGCAAAATAATGATGGTCAGGCTTGCATCCCTAGTAATTACCAGTGGATGCGATTAATTAAAGCATTCCCCCCACCATTTATGTATACTTCACTACTACATGTAATGGTGAAATTATTATAAATTACAAAGAACATGGAAAAGGGCTCAGCTCCAACCAAATTAGAGTGTTGCTTTGAGCTCTTTTAGGTCGACACTATGGGGTCTATTACTATGTCTGGCTGATCGCCACCGCCCGCATGGCGGTGGCGATCCACCCACCATTTTCCACCGCCCGCTTCCCATTTCCCCCCGCCATATTACGATGGTGGGGGGACCCCGGCGAACGGAAAGACCGTTCGGCAGTTTTCCAGTGGTCAAACAGGAGACCGGGCGGAAAAGGGGCTTGATATTAATATGCAGGCTGTGATGTGCCTTTCCATGGCGGTGTTGTCACCATGAAAAGGCATGCGGTGTGTCTGCATGTGGGGGCCGTTGCAGGCCCCCAGGGTGTTGGGGGGTGACTGTGCACATGGGGGGTACCTGACTGCATTGGCACTCCATGGCACCCTACTGCATTTGTATGCACAACGTGGCAGGCACCGCGTGGTGCCTGCCACGTTGTGCATGCAAATGCACAACATGTCTTTTTTTACATTGCGGTGGGTGCTGCTGAAAATACTGCCCGCCGCAATGTAAAAAATGTGGGATGCGCCCGCCAGTGTGGCGGGCGCATCCCAACCTTCCCCGCGGGACCGTCGCACATATGACGGGCGGTCCCGTTTCCCGGTATGGTGGCGGGCGGACTTTCGTAATAGGCCCCTCAGTGTCTTGCAGTCTATTTCCTAGGCAAACAGGTGCAAACTGTCATGGGTTAGCACAAAGGTGCTCAATGTATTTTCCTGTTGGGGTAAAACTATCAATTGTAAGTCTAACAATCTCATCCCTCAAGTATCTGTTGGCGTGAGTGTTACCACATCACCCCATACACTTATTTCCAGCTTCGCTGGGCTGTAGGATGTCTATTTGAGCCCCAAGCCAGTTATTGCAAAAACAGTATCATATATGGCTACATGATGCTGTCAGTGGCTCAGGCAGAAAAGAACCATGTACAGTAGGCAGTCCTATACTGGGGGCAAACTTACCATACAAATGAGCCATGGACGTCAGTTAGGGATTGCAGTTGCGAACCTAGCTTTTCCTTGCGACCCCTAGAACTGCATTTGTGACCCCTGCCATCATAGGTTGCATAAACAGTTGGTAATCAGTCTCCTGTTTTCTTTCTGCTACTCAGACTGGGATCAAGTTCAATCAAATAAATTAAACAGAGCAACACTCACAATTCTGAATAAAAAAGATGAAATAAAAAAGCACACTATTAAACACCATATCACTTTTCATTCTTGTGAATCCATTAACAATGATCTGTTTGAACACAAAAATACATGTTTGAGCTTAGCAACCATGACAGTGACTTCAAAGTGATCCTAAAACAAATTATTTGTAGGCTCGAACACTGATAAGAAACACTGTTAGGCAATAATATAGGCCACATTCAATATATGGGCCATGTAAGTTATTAGAGGGGGACACAAAAAACAAAGTTAATCTTTCTTTAACCCATTCTGTGTGGGGGGGACGCTGGGAGCCGTCCCACGTCACGCTGTGCATGCGTCAGACAGCTCTGGGCTGTCGTAGCACCCACCCACAGGGGGAAAGCACTGGCGTTCCCCCGTGGGCTGCCCTTCATGTTGCACCCCCGCACCCAACCCTCAATCAATCAATCAGAGAGAGTACTTGTAAAGCGCGCTACTACCCGTGAGGGTCTCAAGCCGCTGAGGAGGGGGGGGGGGGGCGCTACTGCTCGAAGAGCCAGGCTTGAGGATTCTTCTGAAGGCGAGTAGGTCTTTGGTCTGCCGTAGGTGGGTAGGGAGGGTGTTCCAGGTCTTGGCGGCGAGGTAGGAGAAGGATCTGCCGCCGGAGGTCGTTCGTTGGATGCGGGGGACAGCGGCGAGGGCGAGGTTGGCGGAGCGGAGCTGGCGGGTGGGGGTGTAGAAGCTGAGTCTGCTGTTCAGGTAGGCTGGTCCGGCGTTCTGGAATGCTTTGTGTGTGTGGGTGAGGAGCTTGAAGTTGATCCTCTTGTCGACGGGGAGCCAGTGTAGGTCTCTCAGGTGGGGGGTGATGTGGCTGCGGTGGGGGACGTTGATGATCAGTCGGGCGGAGGCGTTTTGGATGCGTTGTATTTGTCCTAGGTGTTTGGCTGGGATTCCTGCCTTGAGTGCGTTGCCGTAGTCCAGTCTGCTGCTGACGAGGGTCTGTGTCACCGTTCTTCTTGTTTCTGTAGGGATCCACTTGTAGATCCTGCGGAGCATGCGGAGGGTGTTGTAGCAGGAGGAGGAGATGGCGTTGACCTGCTTAGACATGGAGAGGGAGGAGTTGAGGATGAATCCTAGGTTGCGTGCATGGTCGGTTGGTGTCGGTGCTGTTCCCAGTGTGGTCGGCCACCAGGAGTCGTCCCAGGCTGAGGGGGTGGGTCCGAGGATGAGGATCTCCGTCTTGCCAGAGTTCAGCTTCAGACGGCTGCTCCTCATTCAGTCGGCGACGGCCTTCATTCCCCCGTGGAGGTTGGTTTTGGCGGTGTGTGGGTCCTTGGTGAGGGAGAGGATGAGCTGGGTGTCGTCGGCGTAGGAGATGATGTTGAGGTCGTTATGGCGGGCCACTTGTGTGAGGGGGGCCATGTAGATGTTGAACAGCGACGGGATGAGCCCTGGGGGACGCCGCAGATCATGTCGGTGGCTTCGGATCGGAAGACTGGGAGGCGGACGCTCTGGGTTCTGCCAGAGAGGAAGGACGTGGTCCAGACAAGGGCTTTCTCTTGGATTCCGGCTTCTAGGAGGCGTGTCTTTAGAGTGTGATGGCAGACCGTGTCGAAGGCGGCTGACAGGTCCAGGAGGATAAGGGCTGATGTTTCGCCGTTGTCTAGTTGGCGCCGGATGTCGTCGGTGGCGGCGATGAGGGCTGTCTCGGTGCTGTGGTTTCGTCTGAATCTGGACTGGGACGGGTCCAAGATGTTGTTGTCTTCGAGGTGGCGGGCCAATTGCATGTTGGCAATTTTCTCGATGACCTTCACTGGGAACGGGAGTAGGGAGATGAGCCGGAAGTTCTTGAGGTCCTTGGGGTCCGCCTTGGGCTTCTTGAGGAGGGCTTTGATTTCGGCGTGCTTCCAGCTTTCCGGGAATGTCGCTGTTTCAAAGGAAATGTTGATGACCTTCTGTAGTTGGGGTGCGATGGCTGCGTCTGCTTTGTTGAATACGTGGTGTGGGTACGGGTCTGACGGAGATCCTGAGTGGATGGAGTTCATGACATTGCGTGTCTCGTCGTCGTTGATGTTGGACCAGGAGGTCAGGCGGTTGGCGCTGGTGGCGTTCACAGGGGAGGTGGAGTCTGGTGTAGTTGGGGCAGTCATGGTGTTGAAGCTGTTGTGGATGTCAGCGATCTTGCGGTGGAAGAAGATGGCTAGTGAGTCTCACAGTTCTTGTGAGGGCGGGATGTTGTTGGTGTTGGCGCTGGGGTTGGAGAGCTCCTTTACGATGCTGAAGAGCTCTTTGCTGTCGTGTGCATTGTTATCCAGGCGGTCTTTGAAGGAGGATCTCTTGGCTAATCTGATGAGGTGGTGATGTCTGCGGGTGGCGTCCTTGTGGGCTGCGTGGTTGTCCGGTGTGAGTTTGTGGAGCTATATCTTCTCCAGTTTCTTGCATGCGCGTTTGGAGGTCTGGAGTTCGTCGGTGAACCAGGTGGCTCTCTTGCTGGTGTGGCTGTTGGAGGGTCTCTTTGAGCGGGGCGAGGGTGATGGCGCAGTCGCCGATCCACTGTCTGATGTTGTGGGCTGCGGCGTCTGGGTTGGTGGGGTCGGTGGGTAGGTTCTGGGTAAGGGTGGTGATCAGATGGTCTTCGGTGACTTTGCTCCAGCAGCGGCGAGGCAGCTGTAGGGTGCGGTGGTGTGTGGTTGGTTTCTTGAAGGTGAAATGGATGCAGCGGTGGTCGGTCCAGTGGAGTTTGGTGGTGTGGTCGAAGGCGACGTGGGTGCCTGTGGAGAAGACGGGGTGCAGCGTGTGGCCGGCGGCGTGGGTGGGTGCGGTGACTAGTTGTCTGAGGCCGAGGTTGGCGAGGTTGTCGATCAGGGTGGCGGAGTTGGCGTCGTTGTTGTTCAGGTCCCCGAGGAGGATGTAGTCCGTGGAGGAAAGTGCGTGGGTGCTGGCGAGGTCGGCGATGGAGTCGCTAAACTGAGCCCGGGGTCCAGGGGGTCTGTAGATGAGTGTTCCTCTGAGGGTGGTGTTGGGGTCGGTGTGGATCCAGACGTGCAGGTGTTCGGCGGTGTAGAGGGTGTCGTCTGCATGGGTGGCAACCTTGAGGGTGGACTTGTGGACGATGGCTTATCCTCCGCCAACTCTGTTGACGTGATCCCTGCGGGTGATTTTGTAGCCGTCCGGGAGGGCTAGGGCGATGTTGGGCACTGAGGAGTCGTTCCTCTAGGTCTCGGTCAAGAAGGCAATGTCTGGGGTGGAGGTGTCGAGCAGGTCCCAGAGCTCGACGGCGTGTTTGCGTGCAGAGCGGGTGTTTAGGAATATGCAGCGGAGGTGGTTGGGTCCGGTCCTTGGTGGTTTGGTGGCCCTATCGCTGGTGAAGTTGAAGGTGCGGTCTCAGCCGGCTTTGAGTGCGTGGAGGGTGCTGGCGTCGTATCGGAGTCTGGTGTTGTGGCGTTCGCGGGGGCCAAGGGTTCTGGCGCTGGGCGCGGACTGGTTTGCCTTAGATGCGCCTTCGGCGCACCAGCGGCGTGGCCGTGCAGCGTCTGGCATATATGGGAAGGTGGTAGGGAGGAGCAGCTAGGAGGCGGGAGCATCGAGTGGGCAGGGGGCGGGGCCGCAGGTGGCACAGCGGCGGGGAGAACAAGTGGCACAGAAAGAAAATCGGTTCAGAAAAGAGGGGGAAACAGTGGCACAGAGCAGAGAAAACGAGGCACAAAGGAGGGGGGAAAACGAGTGACACAGAAAGAAAAACGGGGCAGAAAAGAGTGGGAAACAGTGTCACAGTGCAGAAAATACGGGGCACAAAAGGGGGGAAAAACGAGTGGCACAGAAAGAAAAGAAAACGGATGGGCACAGCGAGTCTTTGGCAGCGGTGGCAGGGGCACACAGGCGGAGCTGCGTGGAGGGGGAGCGACTTACCAGGAGGGTCAGGGGTCGCTCTCGTCACCGCGCAGCGTCCGGCATACATGGGGGGGTGGGAGGAGGAGGAGCTGGGAGGCGGGAGCAGCGAGTGGGCAGGGGGGCGGGGCCACAGGGGGGGCAGCGGCGGGGAGAACGAGTGGCACAGAAAGAAAAACGGGGCAGAAAAGAGGGGGAAACAGTGGCACAGAGCAAAAAAAACGGGGCACAGAGGGGGAAAAACGAGTGACAGAAGAAAAACTGGGCAGAAAAGAGGGGGAAACAGTGGCACAAAGGAGGGGGAAAAACGAGTTACACAGAAGAAAAACGGAGCAGAAAAAAGGGGGAAACAGTGGCACAGAGCAGAGAAAACGGGGCACAAAGGAGGGAGGAAAACGAGTGACAGAAGAAAAACAGGGTAGAAAAGAGGGGGAAACCGGCACAGAGCAGGTTAAACGGGGCACAAAGGAGGGGGAAAAACGAGTGACAGAGAAAGAAAATCGGGCCAGAAAAGAGGGGGGAACAGTGGCACAGAGCAGAAAAAACAGGGCACAAAGGAGGGGGAAAAACGAGTGGCACAGAAAGAAAAACCGGACACAAAGGAGGGGAAAAACGAGTGACAGAAAGAAAAGAAAACGGTTGGGCACAGCGAGTCTTTAGCAGCAGGGGCAGGGGCACACAGGTGGAGCTGTGTGGAGGGGGAGCGACCTACCAGGAGGGTCAGGGGTCGCTCCACGTCATCTAATGACATCAGCATGCACCAACACAAGTGAGGTATCATTTTACTCGGTAGACTGAGGGGAACGCTGTGTGGCAGGATATTTGTGCCGACATGGTGATCACACACAGAAATGTGTGAACATTTTGATTTTTTTCAGTTAAATTTGAGGTTTGCAGGGGATTCTGGATAGGAAAAAGTGGGGGAGGGGGGTTAACGCAAGCCATACCTCCCTGGACTTCCCCGGGTGTCTACTTTCTTTTTTGAAATGTGTGGGTTTGGTAGGTTTCTCTGAATGGCCGCCGAGCCCGGGGCCAAAATCCCAGGTGCACCCCTTGCAAAACAATGATGTTTTGTGATAGGTAATTTTGATGTTGCCACAATATGTTTTGGGCCCTTGCTTGTCGCGGTTACTTGACCCTCCCACACGAGTGAGGTACCTTTTTTATCGGGAGACCTGGGGGAACGCTAGACGGTAGGAAATTTGTATCAGCCCGGCGATCCCATAACTTTCCCCCATAGAAATTTGAGAAAAATTTATTTTTTCAGCTAAATTTGAGGTTTGCAAGGAATTCTGGGTAGCAAAACATTGGGAGGTCCACTCAAGCCATACTTCCCTGGACTTCCCCGGGTGTCTAGTTTTCAGAAATGTGTGGGTGTGGTAGGTTTCCTTGGATGACCGCTGAGCTCTGAGCCAAAAACTCAGGTGACCCCCCCCCCCCCCGGCAAAACCAGATAGTTGATTCAACTGATTAAGGTTTGAGGATGGATGATGAGGGTTATTTCTTGGCTTTTAGAGTTAGAGTGACTAAGTCAAGATGCATTTGAATTTTGCATGACGAAACACGTGTTGGCTGCATTGGCTGCTTTCTGTGATGACAACAATTAAAATCTCGGAACTATTGAATGGCCACGTCTACAATTTGATGAAAATTATTAAATTCTGGAAATGTTTAATTGCCTACTTTGAGAAGTGAAGATTCCTCTAGACTTGAAGAGGACTACTTTTGGATTTTGCAATTGAATCTACGATACTTGGACACTGTAGTTAATATATCTGTACTGTTTTCACTTTAATTAATATTGCTTAGTGGAATTTGTATATACACTCATCTTATTATTCTTTACATTGAAGTGCTCAGGGAGAATTTATTATTATTCAAAGTTTACAATCATCTGTGGATATTTTAGTGTGATATAACTCATTTCTTATAATACGACCAACCCCTTTTGGTTATCTTATAAATTTGAATTTGTTTGTATATGAAATGATCCCCATCATGCAGGCCTTACTGAGTGTCCCTACACATTCAACACAGAATGGGCCCCTCAAAAACACCTTCCATGGGCACTTATTATAAACACTAGTATGGCTTCACCAACAGATTTTATCATAGGGACGGATGGTCTTATTGTGCTTATATTGCAGTCACCCAAGACCAATCTGATTTTTAATTTGTGGTCTATCCAACTCCTAATGCCCTATCGGTAGGTGGAGGCCAAACACTGTTGATCTGGGTCTTCCCCATCTCATTTGGATCCCAAAAAAAATTAACATGCAAGTGTGACTGCAATATTAAACAGAGCATTTTCAATCCTGCTAACCCCCCAAAAAATGTAATTTGTCACTCACACCAGGATAGCAACGTTTTTAGGTTTCACATGCCCAGCGCTTGCGCTGTGCTTGAGAAATCTATTGTTTTTTATATAAATTTAAAAGGGACTTACTCCCACCTCCTCTCTTTCCTGGCTTCTCATTGGTTCCTGTGCGTGCCACTTACCTTTCCTCCATTTCTATTGGCTGCAGCATATTTTCCAGCATTTACCAATGCTTGTTCCTTGTCTGCTTCTTTTATCAATTTCCTGCCGCCAAAATATTGTTAACATCTGCTTTGGTGGAACTATATTTTCATAATGTTTTGCCTTTTACTCTTGCAGCATATTTATATAACAATTTATCACTCTGAGAGATTGTGATTTGCATAAAATCACAGGATGTTGCGCTGTGCTGCCAAGACTCGGACCGGGATCCCCAGCTCTCGAGTCAGCAGCTCTGGTCACTGCACTACATCCTCTCCACTCCTGTGTTATCTGTCAGGGAGCTCTTTCCTTCTCCTGGATGATGATTGATGAATGCAGGTCTTTATTCATTACATAGGTAAAACCGATGCATTACCAAGGCTTGTTTTTCTACCCGTGAGACATGACAGTATTTAAAACATATACACGTCTCTTTATGAACTGTGTCATGTCAGTGACTAATCATAATCAAGTCGATTAGTTTCTGCGCTCTTAGACAACTGCACATTCATCAAGACAATGTAAACACTGGTAATCCATTTGTGATAACAATTAAAAAGCAGCCACAAAAGAGGATACACCAATTAAAGATGTTCTTCCAATGCCCCCATAAGTGTGTAACCCACACTTTAAGTTCAAGGGCGGCTTCTCCGCTAAGGCAGAGGTGTGACGCACCCCTGGTTTAAGAGCAGTGCAGAGGAAAAATACAATTATTATAACGAAACATTATTAGCATTTTATTTTTCTGTTTGGCAGGGAGGTGCGGGGCCTGCCAGAGCAGGGGCCAGGGGAAGAGGGGTGAGCGCACTCAAACTGAATATGAATATTTGACTGTCCGTCTTGGGCCGGCCAAATATTCATACACACTTTGCATTTTCCCCACCAGGCTGCATTACACAGCCTGGTGGGGAACATCTACGGGCTCCCTGTCACAATCTGAACGCAAACCACGGCGCTCAGACCAATCACGCCGCTCCAACACAGCGTTGTGATTGGCTTAGGGGAACCAATCACAACGCTGCATTGCAGCATTGTCATTGGCTTAGAGAGCCCAGGTGCTTCCTGAGACAAGGAGGGAGTGGTGGCGGATAGCGACGCGACTAGCAGGTAAGTTGTCTTCATTTTTTCCCTTTTCAACCCTCCTCTACGCCTTCCCCCATTACCGTTCCCTACCAGCCACCACTGTTTATGTTTCAATTACTAAGGAAATAGAAAGACTGGCTCCTGATCCAGAGAGGCCCTTCCTCCGGCGGGTCTCGCGATCACCGAAAGACGCCAAACAGCCTCTTGGCCACCACAATTCATAACAGGCAGTGATGGGTAGGAGCTAAAAAAAGCCCTGGCAACTGTGTTCATACCAGCCCCTCGTTATACTGACTGCCTGTAGGAATTGAGCCCAAGCATCTACAGAAGAATTAGGAAAGCCAAATTATATGTTATTATTATTATTGTGGAGTGGTGTGGCTCACTGGTTAGAGGCGGCAGACCCGGAAGCAGAGGACGGACCGGGACCAGGGTTCAATTCCCGACGCGGCAGGGTCGTGAACCAGGGTCAGCGGACTCGATAATTCTCGCCTCGGTGCCTACTCTAACCAGGGATCACACTTGGCAACTCTGGGCATTAGCTTGCCTCATCTCCACAACGGCCCCCCACAAACGCCGGGGATGCCTGGTTTCACCTTGGAGATACCCAGGAGGGAACATCTCGCAGGGAAAGCCAGGACGGGTTCCCCAGCGGTCTATAGCGCCAGGACGCCTCCGGGTAGCAGTGCGCTTTACAAGACACACACATTTACATTTACATATCCGTGTCTACAAGAAAATGGAGGTTTGGCGGCCCCAGATATTCAAATTTATGCATGGGCTTTCTGCCTAAAAAACTGTAGGATGTTGTTGGGTACCCTATTCAAATCCACGATTGGAGAAACGTTTGGAATTTTGTTGAAAAGGTCTGGATATCATGACTTTGGTTTTTTATATAAGTTTGCAGATCCTAAATTCTTTAAAAAGGTGAGACTTAAGATTTTGCGGGACTTGGCTGAGGTATGATATAAAATTAGAAAATTACTAAAACTGCCTTACTTTAGTTATATGGCACCAATATGGGAGTCCCCTGGTGCTCCATTCTGGACAAAAGATGCGTTAGCACTACACCTGAAAAAGGAACCTACTTTGCAAAGATGGAAAGATTTGTTTCAGGATGGTAAACTTATATCATGGGGCCTTTGCCAACAAATGTGGGGACTGGTTTTTTCAAGATACAAGTATCTACAGATTCAAAGTTCGGCTAATGATTCGGAAACAGTGATTGGAATTGAAAATGACTTTGAGTTGAAGTTGGAGATAGGGATCTTTAAGAAGGAAGTTGCCTTTTGGTTTTGGGCGATATTGAAATGGAAGATGGACCATTTGTCTTACCAGAGACCCTGTGGATGGACAGCTTGCCAAGGATCGCGACAGAAAACCAATGGCAAGTAACAATGTCTATGCTTTATAGTATTGTTAAACCTGCAAACCTAAGGCGAAATCTTTTGTTTACTATCCACAGGGCATATTGGTCTCCTTATAGACTTTCCAAATTTAAAGCCGGCGGAGTTGTTGGGTGTCTGAAATGCAAAGCCCCAAATGTGGATGACTTGCATATGTTTGTCTCTTGTCCAAATATAACGCAATTCTGGATAGATGTAAGTAATTCTCTTTCCAAATCTCTGAACCAACACATTGAGGTAAGCCCTGAATTAATTATAACAGGAAGATATGATTTAGAAAATAAAAATATGAATAATAATGTTAGACTTACTTTTTACGCTATGTTGCTAGCGCGTAGAGAGATATACAAGTTATGGGTCTCACCACTTAGTCCTAATTTAATGGATTGGATTTTAGCCATGAGGTATATGGCTAAGCTTGATATTTTAGACCATTCTAAGAGAAATCGAGGATTTTGGATACCCTTCCTTCTATGTTTTGGTTGAACAATTTTGTTATGATTTCCGATGATTAAGCCCGTGCCTATCTCACTGGTATATGGTACTCCAGGACGAAAAATAGAGTAGGAGGAAGACACACTTGTTGAGTCAGGTGGCCAAGAAGGGCAGTTCAGAGAAAGCCCGGATTCAAAAATAGGTGATGTCTACGCCCCACTGCTCTAAACCAGCTTATGAGATAAAAAGCCCAGTGGTGGACCAAGATAGAAGTTATGGGTGGCGAGGTGGCAAATGAGGAAAACAAAAAAAAAAGAAAGAAAAAAAAAAGAAAATGGAGTGTGTCCCTCATGGCTGTTTTCCATCCACCCCTATAAGCAAAACACGGTTCTCAACTTTCTAGGGGTTTTCCCTATGGCCCATATGAATAGCCAATGCTGGATGACAGGTACCCAAGTGTAGACAGCCGAAACTCTCCAGTTTCTCAGATACAGGACTGTACTTATAAAAGGAACACAAACGAGCAACAGAATGTCTGATCGGTACTCACATAGAGGCAGAGGCGCAACAAGAGGGGGGGGGGGGAGGGCTGAAGCCCGGTGAGTTCAATGGGTGTTGCGCGCCTGAATAGAGGTGTCACGATATCAACATCCACCCAAACACCAGGCCAAGGATGTCCGAAATGTACTTAAAAGCAGCCACCAGGATGTGACATGTACACAAATGCAAACACGATGTCTGCAGGGTACTGAAAAGCAGGCATTCAGCCTTTAAATTAGATCCTAGAGTAGGATTTCTGACAGTTCTATACGCAGTGGGGAGGTACACAAACACATGCAGACGGGTAACTGATCCCAGTGCAAAGATGCCTATCTGTTCCTCAGTCTGAGGCGCCATGACCTGTGGCACCAGAACGCACACGCTGCATTCACGCACAAGCGCCAAGACCTCCAAGATACTTACGCGTCCACCTCTGGAAAGAGTTGGAGCTTCTGAGGAAAGATTTCGGACAGCAACAACCGAATGTGAGAGAGACCAAGGGATCGAATTCGTGACTCCAAGTGCTGCAAGAGAAGAGTGAGCGATTGTTAAAAAAAAACTAAACAAAACAGAACATGAAAGTAACAGGGCCACATTGGTCTCCCGTGACACTCGCTAAAGTCACTTCCTATGCAAGCATGTGCGCGCACACACACACACACACACACATTGTCACCCCTGTGCACACCCACAGTACCCCACTGCGAACATCCACATGGCTAGTTACTCTTTCATAGGTACCACACACAGACCTTTGGCTCTCGGTACTAACCACATGGCAAGCTCCTGCACTATCCTCATCCCTTTCTCCTGCACCACTGTCATTCACTGACTGGGCATTTTACCTGCCCATTGCTCTCATGAACTACCCTCAACCCTTGCACTATGCTTAATTTGTAAAGGTGTTTGGCGGGGCTCAGCCCCGTAACTCACTATCTAACACCAGGACTTAACAGACATGCTTCTGTTCACGACTGAGCTCAATGTGCAGGAGTCTGACAGTTAAACATGTTGCATTAAGTGTTTCAGCATCAGCATTTCTATTTGTGAGGCGCACACACAGGCAGCGGCACACAAAACCACCCTCCAAGAAAGGAGAGTCACTGACGAACTTGAGACAGGGTAGGCCTGGTCTGTACTATTCCCCTTCCTCTTGAACCATCTAATGATGCATGAGGGACCAGATGCCATGGATGCGTCCTGAGTTAGAATCCCAGCCAATACAATTAGAAGACTCATTGCTGAATTATGACACAGCAGAAACCCCTCGAATCAGGCTTTTGGACTAACTTCTGATGCCCCTAGTTTATGTTTCATTGTAAAAGGCTGGAGTACCAATATCAAAAACGAAAGAACAAAGTAGTTCTATGAAAGCTACTTACACCACACCAGAAAAATGGGAAACATCCATTACAATGCAGGCATTACAATGCAAGTTCCAATACAACGCACCCTGTTACAACGCATGTCATTACAACGCTGACCAGCACCTTCCCTGAGGTAAGCACCGGGCGGTGTTAGAATAGTAAATTATGTTGTAATGTTGCATGCGTTGCAATGGCCTGTGTTGTAATAGCATGCGTTGTAATGGAAGTTGAGTAGTAAAAACCGTATTGTAAAAGTATGCTTTGTAATAGTTTGCATTGTAATGTCATACATCCAGACAAAACAAGTGTATCCACCTTTGTATACGAACGAAGAGCACTGCTTATTTTAAATAAGTAGCAAAATGCAATGTATTTATTGGTATTTACATGATGTACAGATCTAGCTAGGGAGCACTGGCTCTGCACACAGCAACAGTGCTAACATTGGAACTATGATTTAGAGTCTGGCAGGCTGGTTAGCACGCCACCATCGTGACAGGTATCATGCCCACTTTCTTACAAGTACATTATATGCTGTAACAGAGTACCCAACCCCCAGACTCAATCAGTTACTTCATTATCTGAAGAGCAGTGCTCGCTGCAGCGGCACTAAATATGAAAAATAAAATGATAAATACATCATTTAATTGCCATTTTATTTTTCACTGTTAGCGTGCCGCAGCCTCCAGCCAAGATAAATGGGGGTGTGTCCTCCTCTGCTGCCGATGATTGGCAGCATATAGGATTGGAGGAGCAAGATGGACCCTCCAAAGTACGCATGTCAGTAAAGCCAGCTCCCTTGTGCCGGCCAAAGTGACATGCACACTTTGAGGCTCTTCACTCAGCTGTCTTGGACAGCTGGGTGCAGACCAAGCGCAGCCTATAGGGCCTGAAGGAGTATCCAGCAAGGACGCTCCATCCAATCCTGGCACTGCTCTCTTGCTGGTGAGAGTAGCTCCAGGATTGGTTAGTGGAATTTCCTGAAGGCTGCATCCTGCGGAGCGGACAGAAGTGGGATTGAGGACGACGCCGTAAGTGCAGCAGGCAAGGTAAGTGACTTTATTTTTTATTATTTGACACTCGCCATGCACACACCCACCCCTTTGTTGCCCAACTGGTGCATATGTATGCCAGCCGTCCCGGCAGGACCAGCAACTGCAGGGGGTGGGACCAGCGACGGCAGGGGGCAGTGCCAGCAGTGGGCGTTGCCAGCAGTGACTTCTTAAGCCAATCTTTGGGTCCTGGCTCTGCTTGCATTATGAATTAAGCAATGCTGTTTAATCTAGTGCTTTTGCACTCCCTTCACATCTCACTACCCCATTACCATCAACACACCTGTGTATGCACTGGCCTCAACCCTCCCCCACCCTTTCACATTCTCTATCCCATTTGTCAGATAATATTCTGGATCCAAGCAGTTAACAGGGGGGGTCTCGCAGTCTTGACCGAAAGGCAGGAGCACTCTCTACTAGCAGGAATGTGGGTAAGAGGACTGCAGGAATTTAAACAACATGACTGCAGGAAGGAACCCTGTCTTTATGGCACTGGCGTCAAACAAGAGAGGCCTCATCTAGGCTGGATGTCAGTTGGGGTTGGCACCAGGTGCAGCTCAAGTGTTATCAGCACAAATCTATAAATATGAGTGTCATTCAGAGGACACCATGTGGAAAGATAATATCTTTTATAAGCCATAACAAATTAGAGCAGTAAAAAAAAAAAGACAGTGAAAAGCACACAAAAGTCTCTAGCGCCAGCCGTCCTTGTGTCAAGGGCATAAGCAGGCAGGGCAATGCCCGGTTACTCACCGGTAATCTTCATTACTCCGAGTCCTGGTCTTCCCGTTCCATTCCTTAACAATGAGCAGCTTGTCTGCTCTACAGAAACCTATTACCTAGCAAATCGAATACTTCCCCAAATATGGCGCCGCTTACCTGGCCCGGCATGCATAAAGGGGGACGTAAGTAATCCGCGCACATCCTAAGAATTCCAAAGAAACTCAAGAAGAAGAAAAAACACAAACCAATCACCATGAACCGAAACAGGGAGGGAGGGAGGGAGGGACGGGCTCAAGAATGGAACGGGAAGACCAGGACCCGGAGTAAGGAGGATTACCGGTGAGTAACTGGGCATTACCTCCTCGTCTGTCTTCCCGTCCCATTCCTTAACAATGAGCCCATACCCAAGTGCATGGTGATTGAAACACAAAGACCAGAAGGAGGTAGCCAAACAAACAGGTCAGTGTAATGACAAAAGAAAATAGTACAAAGCCCAAAACATGAGATAACAAAGCACAAAACATGAGATAAAAACGAGCGCAAAAAGCAGCAGAAGTTGGCAACCCCCAACAGAATACAGTAAGGGGGGAACAAAAGCGTGGGAAGAGGCCCGTACAGCAGCAGTACAAACATCATGGGAAGAGGCACCCAGAAACAAGGTCCAGGATGAGGAAAACACCCAACAAGTCAGAAGGAACAAGGAAGGCAGAAGACCCCACCCAGATGGACCCAAAGCAACACAAAAAAAAGCCACCGCCCAAAGGCCACAACACAGCCATAGAACAAAGTACCCCATCTCTGGAGAAGATTATGCAGGAGAAAACACCAGAAGGACAAAAACCCACCAGAGCAACTGGAAACAGAGGCGCAAAGTTGGACCTGGCAAAGCACCTAGCACCCTGAACAGGAACGCTGAGCAGGGGAAAGGGTCCAAAAGCAAAAAGATCCTGCAAAAAGGGAGCCCCACACCAAGCGCCAAAGCACCCCCAATGACAACTGCAAGACACCAGGGTCGAAGGTGCGCTAGAGAACCAAAAGGAGTGAGGCACCACAAGTGATCAACCCCTGTTTAAAAGTCTTTCACTGCCAAATAACATTTTTATTTTGTTTATTTGAATGTCAATAGACTTTTCTCAAAAACCAACATCAGCATCTAAACTCACTGAAATTGACCTAGGTTGAGTGCGGTACATGCAATGTATGGCATTCCGAGACACACTGTCCACTTCCATCGACAATCTGGCTGTTTGTAAAGAGAGCAGGAATCCCAAAATACTTGAGTGCTTCACAGTGTTCGGTTTGCAAACCCCACCACTGTAGTAACACTGGTCCAGTTGGTTTCATTTTGTTTTCTGTTACACTAGACTATGTAAAATCTATTTTGGGTCACATTGCCATGATACTAAGGACCTCAAAGCCATGACATCCTCGGGAACCCTCTGCTGTCCCTGCACTCTGAGGCCTCTGGTCCTTCCTAGACATTCACTGTGTTTCTTTGCCACACTGCTGCATCAGGGTTCATCTGGTGAAAACAAGCAACCGTCCGAGGAAAAAGTGAAAATCTTGCAGGGTAGGACAGCTGCAACCGATTTATTGGGACATTCGTCCTTAAAGCATGACTAGGCTGCACCCCCTCAAGCGGTTGCAGAAGCAACATCATAAAAGATCACAACCATGTATGGCTCTTGCAGCTTGTCACAAAAGTGCATGGAACTCAAAGAATATCACATCTGTGCTTGAACATCACATGGTTTTGCTGAAATGTCATGGAGCTTTTGGGGGTCATGTAGTGGCAGGGAGAGTGTGCCTGTCATGGAGAGACGCACTTCGCGGGCACTCACAATACCATGGGCCCCACTGGCAACATTAGGGAGCTCTCAGCTTGTGGCAGCAGAGGAGGGTCCCCTCAGACGTCTTGGAGGCAACGTGGTGAACCACCTCCTTGAGACTTTTTGCTTATCCTGGTTTGCCTGCAGACATCTAGAGGCAACTTATGGGAATAGAGCTGAGGTTTTTAAATGCAGTTTACGGCCTCCACCTTTCCATTAAGCTTTGAGAGCTGGAGATAAACATTGTCTCTTCTTTCCAGAAGAGTATTCCAGGGTTCTTCCATAAAGCTTCAGTGGGTGGAGGTGCTATAATTAATGTGTATGACTGTTGAGTTTATACTGCAAAGTGACAGGCCTTCCTATTAAATTGAAATGTGGAGCTATATTATATTTTAACACTGTGATCTCCCTTTGCAAAAAGGAAAAAAAAGTGTGAGAGACACGCCTGTATTGTGGCGGCAGTGTGAGTTGAGTACAGAGTGGCTTTTTGTGTAGTAGTGGTAGGCAGAATTGTGTAAAATAGTTTTTTGCCATTTTCGCAGAGGTGGTTTGGAGTTTAGTAGATCCGCACCCAAACTGGGATTTTGCCCAGCTGTGTCTGTGGTAGTTGTTGAGCAGAAACTTACCTTGAAGGCAGCAGAGCGTTGTAAACAAAGGCATAGGTGCAATCAGACAGCAGTGAAGGGGGGGTGCTGGTTTTGAGAGAGGAGCTATCTCACATCTCATAAAACTTTACCCTTGAAAATGCATGTCACATTTGGAAGGTTGGAAAGCAAACTGCAGGTGCTGGACTTGGCCTTCTCTGCAGGGTCACCACCAAACTTTTTGCCTTCAACCCACCTGTTTTCTGAACCGGTTTTTGTTAGCTTTTTGGACTCTGTGTACTTTACTACTGCTAACCAGCACTAACCTGCTTATGCTCTCCCCTTAAAATGGTATATTTGGCTTACATCTGAATGGTACATTTAATCTACTTTTAAGTCCTTCGCACAGGCACCCCGAGCCTTTTAATTAAATGCTATTAGTGTCCAGCAGCAAACATTGTGCCACCACTAAAAATAGCCTTTTAAAACATATCTCAGGCCTGCCATTGCAGTCTGTAGTGCTGTTTTAAATTGTCAATTCCACGTGGCAAAATAAACCTTTTTCCAGGTGTAAACCACACTTTTTATGATCAGCCTTGACAGCACAGCTGTCTCCAGACAATTATGCGAGCATTACTATGGAAGGGCTTTGGCTCCACCCACATGTTGGGAGCTAAGAATATATTTTGATTGGGCAGAAGTGTGCTTCCACAAAAACACGGTTTGCTGTCCAAGCATCTGTGATAATTTTGCTTATTTATCCTGCTGCCTAAGCTTAAACTTTTTGGAGCACACACTATATTAGAATGCTATTTAAGTGTCTTAGATAATTGATATTGTTTTTCTCTGGCAGCAGCACAGTTGGGAGGAGGGCAATCACTAACCTACATGGATTTTTAGGGATGGATGAACAGTGCAGCTGTCACATGACATTTTAACTTACACCAATATTATTCTACAGTTCTTTACTTTCACACAAACACGTAGCAATTCCCATGAGATTTACATGTGATGCTTCATATAACCATATATTAGTCCTTCAAAGCCAGAAGCACAAGTTACTACGTGTGTAACAATATATCTGTAAGGGACATTAGTTAGTGATAGATTCCTTATCTTAGAATATCCCCAGGCGTCAGACTGGATCCGGAAATTTTTGCGTAGCAGCACCCTTGCGCGTCGGTAGGCGTCGTCTGCGGCTCCGCGTCAGTCATCGGCGCCGTGATGACGTCGTCGGAGTACTTAGACGCCGCCTCCGCGTGCTGACGTCAGTTCTTAGACACAGCTTTTCCGCGCTAAAAACGCAGAGCCATGTCAAAAACCAACACTGGTGCCATTGAAACTAGGGCCCTGAAAGGGGATGACCTTAACCCTAGATATCGGTTCGCAGAACGGGGAGGATGGGTGGGTCGGTAAGGAATCTATCATTAACTAATGTTTCTTACAGATATATCGTTACACAAGTAGTAACTTGTGCATCTGAAAGAGACACGTTAGTGATAGATTCCTTACCTTAGATTAGATACCCCAGCAATACCAACCCCGGTGGTGGGTCTGCGAACCAATAATCACACCAGAAAGTCCTGGAGGACGGAACGGCCAAAGAAGCCATCCCTCCGGACTTGGCTGTCCAGGCAGTAGTGTCTTGCGAACGTGTGCAGCGAGGCCCACGTAGCTGCCTGACAAATGTCCTGCAAGGGGACTTCTCGACCCAGGGCAGTAGTAGTCGCCGTGGCCCGAGTGGAATGGGCCCTCAGCCCAACAGGAGGTTCCTTTTTAGCTAAAGAGTAGCACGCTTGGATGCACAACACGATCCACCGAGAGATGGTCCGTTTGTGCACGGCCAGTACTTTCTTAGCACCCACGTAAACAACAAAGAGTTGGTCATCCACCCGGAACTGGCGTGTGCAATCCAGATAGTATGAGAGCGCACGTTTTGGGTCCAGACGGTGGAGCCTCTCTTCCTCTTTTGAGGGATGCGGAGGCGGAAAGAAGGTGGGCAGGTGATGGACTGCCCGATGTGGAAGGCTGTGACTACCTTGGGCAGGAAAGAGGGTTTTGTCCGCAACACAACCTTGTCTGGATGGACAGAAAGGAAAGGAGGTGTAGAGGATAGAGCCTGGAGCTCACTCACTCTCCTGGAAGAGGTGATGGCAACTAGGAAAGCAGTCTTCAAAGTAAGAAGGCGGATAGGACAGTTGTGAAGTGGCTCAAAGGGAGCGCACATCAGAAAAGTAAGAACCAGGTTCAAGTCCCACTGAGGCATCACAAAGGGAACAGGTGGAAACGTGTGTGTGATGCCTTTCAGAAAACGGTTCACAATAGGGGACTTGAACATAGATGGTTGATCAGGCAGCCTGAGGAAGGCTGAAAGGGCAGAAAGGTAGCCCTTGATAGTGCCCAGAGCAGAGCCCTGCTTGGCAAGAGAAAGAAGGAAGAGAAGAACCTCAGAAAGAGGGGCAGAGAGAGGATCCACAGCCTTTGCTGTGCACCATGCCCCAAATCTGTTCCACCTGCAGGCGTATACCGACTTTGTGGAGAGACGCCTGGCTGCCAGAATGATATTATAGACTTCAGGAGGCAAGTCGAATGGCCTTAACTGTCGCCGCTCAATCTCCAAGCATGGAGGTGGAGACTGGACAGGTTCGGGTGGAGGACCGTCCCCTGTTGCTGCGACAGACGGTCCTCCTGAAGAGGCAGACGAACCGGGGTATCGACAGACGTACTGAGTAGCTCAGGATACCAGTACCTTCGTGCCCAGTCCGGAGCCACAAGGATGACTTGGGCCCGGTTGCGTTTGATCTTCTTCAATACTCTGGGCAGAAGAGGTATAGGCAGAAAGGCGTACAATAGACCGCAACTCCACTCGCGACGAAAAGCGTCTCCGAGCGAGTGCCGCCTTGGAAATTCCAACGCGCAGAACTGATGACATTGCGCGTTCTCTTCTGTGGCGAATAGATCTAACCAAGGCTCTCCCCACTGCTGAAAGAGGCCTTGCACCACGTCCGAGTTCAGACGCCATTCGTGATCCATCATGCACCGATGGCTGAGTTTGTCTGCCCTGGCGTTCAGAGAACCTGCCAGGTGTTGAACCACCAGGGTCACGCCCTGATGTTCCAGCCATTGTCAGAGGTGCAGAGCCTCCTGGCATAGGGTCCACGACCCCACCCCGCCCTGTTTGTTGCAGTACCACATGGCGGTGGTGTTGTTCGTGAACACCTGCGTTACACTCCCTCGGACAGAGGGGAGGAATGCCTTCAGTTCAAGACTAATCGCCCGCAGCTCCAAAAGGTTGATATGGAGCCGGAACTCCGCCGAAGACCAGAGGCCTCTGATCTCCGCCTCTCCCATGTGGCCTCCCCTGCCCTGGAGGGACGCGTCTGTCACAACTACGTGCTCCGGTTGGGGAAGGGAGAGGGATCTGCCGCTGACCCAATCGCGGTCCGTGAGCCACCACTGCAGCTGTCTCGCAGTGCCCTCTGAGATCAGGACATGGTCGGACAGGTTGCCCTGATGCTGGGCCCACTGAAACTTCAGGTCCCACTGCAGAGCCCGCATCCGCATCCGCCAACGGCCGTGATGCACCAGAAGGATGCAGGAAGCCATCAGCCCCAGAAGCCGCAGCGTCAACCTGACCGAGACTCGGGATAAAGGCTGAAAGATCGGAATCAGAGCCTGAAGATTCCGAACCCGCTGCTCGGGGGGATAAACCCGAAACTGCGCCGAGTCGAGAACCGCTCCGATGAAGAGGAGCTTTTGAGAGGGACACAGGTGTGACTTCGGCACGTTGATGGAGAACCCCAGCAGGTGCAGGAGATCCGCCGTCGTCTGGAGAAGGCTGACGACTGTCTGGGGCAAGCCCGCCTTCAACAACCAGTCGTCGAGGTAGGGGAAGACTGAAACCCCCAACCTGCGCAGATGAGCTGCGACCACCGCCATCCCTTTCGTGAACACCCGTGGGGCGCTTGTAAGGCCAAAGGGGAGCACGGTAAACTGAAAGTGCTCGTGGCCTATCGTGAAGCGCAGGTAGCGCCGGTGGGCCGGCAGGACGGGGATGTGGAAATAAGCGTCCTGCAAGTCCAACGCTACCATCCAGTCTCCTGGGTCCAGGGCAGCTAAGACCTGAGCCAGTGTCAGCATTTTGAACTTCTCCTTCTGGAGGAAGCCGTTGACGTTCCGTAGGTCCAAGATAGGGCGTAGGCCCCCTTTGCCCTTCTTGGGTACCAGAAAGTAGTGGGAGTGGCAACCACACCCTACTTCTGGCCCAGGAACGCGCTCGATGGCCCCCTTGGCCAAGAGGGACGTAGCTTCCTCCTGCAGAAGCCGCAGATGATCCCCCGATATGCGGTGGTATTGCGGTGGCATGGCTTGAGGGGTCGTCTCGAAGGGGAGGGAGTAGCCCCTTCGGACGATTTTCAGCACCCACCTGTCCGATGTGACAGTGCGCCAGTGGGAGTGGTGATGGCGAACCCTGCCCCCCACTGCATTCACATGGGCCTGAAAGCACGGACTAGGAGGGTTTTGAGGCGGATGCTGCGGGGGAAGGTGTGGACTGGCCTCGCCGTTGTCCCCGACCGCCTCCACGGCGATTTCCACGGCCGCCACCGTGTTGGACGTTAGTCTGCAGTGCGTGGCTGGCAGCACGTGCGGGGGCGCCCCTTCCTTGGCCACGAAAGGAGCGAAAGGCACCCGTTTGCTCGTGCGGGGCCGAGAGGCCCAAGGACTTGGCCGTAGCCCTGGAGTCCTTAAAGCGCTCAAGCGCATGGTCTGCCTTGTCGCCAAATAGGCGACGGCCATCAAACGGCATGTCCATGAGGGTATTCTGGACATCGGCCGAAAAGTTGGCGTACCTCAACCAGGCGTGGCGACGAATCGCCGTCGTTGCCATCGCTCTGCCCAGTGAGTCAGTGGTATCCAGCCCACACCGGATGGGGAAACGTGCTGCATCTCGACCCTCCGCAAGGGCTTGGGCGAGTTTAGCCTTGACCTCCGCCGGGCATTGTGGCAGCACGTCCGCGACTGTGTCCCACAGGGAGTGGGTGTAACAGCCCAAGAGGCATGCGGTGTTGGAAGAAGACCGCAGTCCCAAACTAAGGGAGGAGAATATTTTCTTTCCATAATTCTCATACCTCTTGGATTCCCGATCAGGCGGAGCCGACGGGAATGCGGTCTGGGAATTAGAGGCCTGGATGACCAGGCTCTCGGGGTGGGGTGGGTGGACAGGAAACAAGGGTCACCCGGGGCCGGGCGGTGGCGTCTGGCCACGTTCCTATATACAGGCTGGCCTGTAGTGGGCCTGGACCAAGTGCCCAAAAGAACGTCTGTCAAGGCCTCATTAAACGGCAGCAGAGGCTCTGTTGAGCTTGGCTGCGGTTTAAGGACCTCAGTGAGGAGGTTAGTCCTCACGGCCGCGACGGGGAGCTCAAGGCCAAAGGCCTTGGCTGCCCGCATCAACACCACACTGAAGGTTGCCCCCTCCTCCGTAGCCACGGTAGGGGGGGGGAGAGACAAAACCAGTGTCTGGCGAAGTGTCCAGACCACTGGCATCCCCAAGTCCACCTGTCCAGTCCTCCTGGGACTGACACTCATGTGTCAGAGGGTCCTCAGACCCCTCCCAATACTCCTCTTCACCCATCGCCTGATAATCAGGGTTGTCAAAGGACGAGGCAGGTTCATTGAAGTAAAACTCCCCAAGCGGCGTCGAGAGCGGCGCCGCTCCGACGCCGGAACTGGGTCGAGGGAGGTATTGGGGACGGCGCCGCCCGAGGACGGCACCGGAGGTGACACCTGTGGAACCGGCGCCGGTGAGGTCGTCAGGTCGACCGGCGACAATCCGGATCCAGAAGCGGATCCAGTGGGGCCCTGCGGCGCCGGGCCCGAAGGCGCCGGCGGCGTCGGGCCGAAGCACCCGACCCGCTGGGGCCCCCAGACGGGTCCGTTGGGCCCGAAGACGCCGCGGAACCCGTCGGAGGAGAGAGGGACCTCATGGCCATGAGGAATCGCTCGATCTACTCCGGCGTCGCTTGCTGCCCAGGGACCGGCGGGTATGGGGCAGGTCACGACGCCCGTGACTCCGATGGAGCCGCGTGGGAGGTGTCACCCGAACCCCCAGCCGCATTGCGCGAGCGTCTGGGGGAGTCAGAAGAGCGATGACGTCTCTTCGACTTCTTGTGCTTACCTGACGACTACTTCGACCCAGAGGAGTGATGTCGACTCTCGGAGCTATGATGGCTCCGCCCCGCGACCGGTCCCTCGACCTCCGTCTTGACCGGGACCTCTCACGGCGCGGGCCGAGTGTCGGAGCTCAAGCCGCTTAAGGGACCGCTCCCGCCTAGCCTTCAAGGTTAAAGCCCGACAGTCGGAGCAGGTCTTGTCGTCATGATCGACGCCGAGGCAGTGGAGGCACCGACGGTGAGGGTCGGTGACCGACATCAGTCGGTCGCAGTCCCTACAAGGCTTAAAACCTGGCATCCCTATCGGCACCGATTGGAGTCGAAGACTCTAGAAATGATCAAAAAGATCTCAAAAAAGTTAATCAAAAAGTGACTATGGTACCACTTTTTCCGGATCTGCGCTGCTGGAGCGGAAAAAATAAGAACTGATGTCAGCACGCGGAGGCGGTATCTAAGTACTCCGACGACATCATCACGGCGCCGACGACGGACGGGGAGTCGCAGACGACGCCTACCAACGCGCAAGGGTACTGCTACGCAAAAATTTCCGTATCCAGTCTGACGCCTGGGGATATTCGAAGGTAAGGAATCTATCACTAACGCGTCTCTTTCAGATCTATTGGCATTGCCAGTTATTGTTAATACACATATGCAGCCCCTAAGGTAGGCCCTAAACATCCCATTGGGCAGGGTACATTGTATTTAAAAAAAGTAGAACATGTGTTTTATAAGTTTTACATTTCCTGTTAGTGAAAAACTCCCATCAGATAAAATTGGATTACCTTGTTACATTTAATAAGTGCTAACTTTTGATAGGAAGCAGGTGGAAATGTCATGTTTGGATTCAAATGAATTGGTATTTAAATTCCTCTTTAACTGTAAAATCAGATTTTAGATCACAATTTTTAAAAAGCCACTTTAAGAAAATTGAAATGTTCCTGTTCTGAATTTTTTGAGGCCTTTTAAGAGTTTCCAGCTGCTTCCGCCTGGCAAGTGATTTCCCAATCAGGAATGAGTATTGTGGCCTAGTGAACAATAGGTCCTGGGTGTAGTAGGGAGAGGGCCATCCTGCCAGTATGGGAGGGACGTAGCTGTTTCCTGCCCATTTACATGTCAAAGGGCTGCCTCCAGCACACTCTTAAAGGAACTTGGCACCAGCCTTTAGTCACCCTAGACAAAAGGCTGGTGTCAAGTTCCTCTTGGAACTTGCACAGGGAAAGAAAGGGGAAAGAATGAACTTTCCAAAACCAAATGTGGGGGTTGACTAGAGGTTTCCTCTACTTCAAATGGTGGCAGCAGGTATAAATATTGGACATCATGGATCACCTATCTGTACACTCCTGGGACTGTGAACATTTCCTTGTTCCGAGAGGACTGTTCTGCTGCTTGTCGCTACCCTTGTTCTCCAGCAGACTTCCCTGCTGCTACCAACATACTGTCCTGCTGCTGGAGGCCTGCCTTATTCCCCAGAGGACTACCCTGATCCTTGAGGCCTGTCTTGTTCTTCAGAGGCCTGCCCTGTTCACAAAGAAGGAACACTGGACCAACTCTCTTCATGCCAGGCTAACTTGAGTGACCTAAAGGGTCAGTTGCCTGATTTCCTACTCTGAGGTACGGGGATGCAACAAACTCCAGAGACTTCCCTAGACCTACAACTGGCCCTGCCTGAGCCCTGCTGGCTTCTGTTAGAGTGAGTCCCTGATCCCCAAGAGGTGTCTCCCCAGGTCCTGGCTCCTTGGATGGCATCAGAGTGCACTCCTCCTCAAGAAAAAAAGAAATCCTTCAGTTCTGGACTCTTTGCCATGGACTTTGAGAAGGTAACCTTTTCAGCGGGCCACACCTGTTCCATGTATGTTGACTGCACTCCATCATGGTTGGCCTAAATTTGTGAATTTTCCCTGGTCTAGCACGACCAGATGACTGTAAGTGGCACTTTATGCTTTTAGGCATTATACCTCCCTAGAACTGTAAAATTACATATCTCCAGTTTTACCAACTGGATTTTTGTCATTTTGGTCTCATGTTATTAAAATTTTACTCAAGTTTTCTAAACTGGAGTGGGGTATCTCTTGTGCCTCCGTTTCACTGTATTACTGTTTGTGTGCTGCATAAATACACTGTGCCTCTAAGTTAAGCCTGACTGTTTTTGTGCTGAGCTAAGCACGTTAATTTTGAGATTTTTTGTTGTTCACCTTCACATGATTGTGCTTGTTGCTTGAGAAAGTTTCCCCCCCCCCCCCCCCCCCCCCCCTCTATCATAAACACAGTTCTTTACAGCAGGTCTCTCCTCCTTCCAGGAGCCCTTCCCTTCCTCAAACCAGGAGCTAGGTTAAAAGAGAAGAGCAACTCTCCTAAGAATTGAGCGTTTGATGGTATGACAAGGAATTAGCTTCACCAAAATTACTTTTTTTAAGCCTACCGGCACTGATAGGAATGTATAACACTCTGCATAATGGGGAACAGGACAAAAAAGGCATTTAACTCGTTCATAACTAGGACACAATTTCTAGCTGTGTGGCTTGAGCGTCTTAGGGTGTCAATTTGTGGGTGCCATCATGAGACAAGCAAGAACCACGATGGGCCAACATCACCACAAGAATGTTGAGACTGAGTGCCAGGAATTGTTGTATCACCTCAACCAAACCCAGGGGCTAAGCTGATGAGCTGCGGTGCGCTGTTGTGTGATAAGGTAGCTGGGGGTTTGAGTTCCCCTTCAATTTTTCGCATCTCTTCTACCTGAAGCCGATATGGAATCCCTCCTGGGCGCGGAAAGCACCTACATTCTATGCAGACATGGAAAAATTCAGCAGCGAGTCAGTCTGTTGCTGGTGCTCTTCCACAGAGATCAAGGACAGACTGTATAGGCAAAGGACTTTCATCATCTTTGATATGGGTGTAAGGCCTGTCGGGTGTCCCAGTGGTCCTGCTGCTAACTCTCACAGAGAGAACGGAGCCTCCAGTCACCTGCACTACCACTAGTGGAAAACGTGTATCTTGGACCAGGTGAGCCTTTCGATTTGACCTCTCGCTTGATACTAGCTGAGCTTGATAGATGTGTTAGCACTGTGCAGTAGAGCTAAAACATCTGCTTCAAAAGAAGGTTAAAGCGTGGGACTCTTCCCTCAGAGCGCTATCTGCCCCTTCTGTCAGTCTTGTCTGTATGCGGATTAGACGGACATCCCACCCAGGAGAGTGCTTTACTGTACCGGAGCTATGTCTGATGGTGGCAAGCAACAACTATGGCTTCTTTTAAATAATATTGAAAAAGCTTCCACTTAAAGCTCTGCTGACACCACCACGATGTTGCTGCTCCTGAGTTTCAAAAAAAGAAGGGAAATCCAGAGAGAAAACGACCCTCTTTGAAGGATTTCCCTTCTCCGACAAGGCTCAGCTGGCATGACGTCATGCCGCAACTTCTCCCACAAGTGAGCAGCGTGAGCGCGGATGTGCCTGTTGTCACTGCAGTCCGGGAAAATGACCGCCTCTGCCAGGGCACAAAACAGAGCCCGAGAGAGACCTGTTTCGAGGCCCCCCCCAAAAAACAGCCGGTGCTCAGACCCGGCCCACTTAAAGCCCTCATCATGGTAGCAATTTCACGGGGGTCAATGCAGGGACCTCGCATGTCGTCATCGCTGGGACTCTGCAAGCTGCCATGACAAGAACCCTGCAGGCCCAGATCCCGCACAGGCTCGCAGCGAGGTGTTTCTGGGAACACCCCGCGGGGTGTCAGAGCTGTGACGCAGCAGTGTGTCGTGGCCGTTAAGGTTGTTAACGCCAAAGACACCCAAAGATGCTACGATAGCGACTTGTAGGCGTCACTGATGCCAGGGACCCCTAGCGGGCAGCGCCGCCCTGTTTCCCCAATGCAGGCGCCGAGCTCAATGAAGTAATTACTGCTCAATGACAACAATCTGTCCTCGTTAGCTGCATCCTCTGCGGGCCCTGCAGGCGGTGGTAATACCTCACTGCCAGGAGGGGAGGGCAAGAGCGAGCGCGAGGACAGGAGCGCGTGCGGGGGGCGGCGGAGGGGAGCGCGCGGAGGAGGCGAGGGAAGGGGAAAGTGAGGGGAGGCGGGGAATAGGGAGAGCGGGCGAAGGGGGTTAAGGTTGGCGAGCTGTGGCACGGCGAGGAGGGATGCTGAGAGGGCATGGAGAAGAGAGAAAGAATGGGGGCAGAGAGAGATGACGAGCACAGCGCGAAAACAGGGAGGGAACTGAGGACAAGAGGAGAGTGAGGGAGGAGAGTTACGGGGTGCGAGGGGAGAGTGAGGGCCGAGGGGAGAGTGAGGGCCGAAGGGGGAGGGTAGAAGAGAATGAGGACGAAAGGGGGGGAGGAGAAAATGAGGACA
This sequence comes from Lissotriton vulgaris, assembly GCF_964263255.1. Taxonomy (NCBI): domain Eukaryota; kingdom Metazoa; phylum Chordata; class Amphibia; order Caudata; family Salamandridae; genus Lissotriton; species Lissotriton vulgaris. The sequence goes on from NC_141687.1 coordinate 375,951,969, forward strand.
AGAAGGGATTGAGGGCTGAAAATAATAAAGAAGCTCGAAAGCAGATGCAGAGAGTGGGAGTTAGGGGCTAGATAGTGCAAGGAGAGAATGAAATGAGGGGTAGGATGGGGGGTGGGGGGGGGGTGGGGGGGGGAGTTACGCAAGTAACCCGGAGAGTGAGCTTCTCAGAGAATTGAATGTAGGTTGGAGAGAGTCATGTTAAGGAAGAGAGCTGGACAGGGATTAATTGAACATAGTGAGGGCAAGAGGAGGAAAGAGAATGTTGTCTATTCCATGTCACTCAGAACAGAACCCCATGGTGAAAATCATCGCCGTAATTCACTGTTACCCAGCTATAATTCTATATTTTTGAAGTTTCATACAGCGTAGGCCACATCAGTCGGTGTTCAAACACGCTACAGAGCAGGTATCAGGAGTTCCATATGGACATCTGAAAATGTCTAGAGTTAAGAGGTAATATAAGTGTTGAAGTTGAACAGGAGTTCTTTCAGTTCTCTCTTGAAAACAATGTACGAAGGGGCCTTCTTCATGTCTGGAGGCCTATTATCCCGTGGGTGCTGCCCTCATTTTGCAATCATGGAAAAGAAAAGTACTCATCAATCTTCATTTAAAAAAAAAAAAACAGCAGTTTGTAAAAATACATTGCATGATACTTGACCTATGTCACTGAATTTAGAGCTAATGTAACAAGATAAAAACTACATTTAAAGGCATCTTTATTGCCATTCTCCTTCTGAACCTTTACAGGGTTTTCTTGGTGTTGCTATAGAACCACCCACATCCCTACATTCAGGACCCCTAACACAGGACTGACGAGAAGTAGTCTGTTGTTTCTGTTTTAGTGATTAACCGCACTTCAGATATAATTGCTATTTTAAATGGCATTAATCTCAATTTAAGAAGTTCAGCGAGAAAAGGCCGTAGAATAGCATAATATAGAGATAATTAAAGACTGGACTATCAGGTAGGCCTCGTTCATGGGTCAAACCTTTAAATTGCGAATTATGTTAAATCCAATTGAGCATTTTTTGCGATACTGTTGACATGATTAACAAGAATCTGTTGTCTAGGATGACAGAGAGGCCCAAAAAAGAATGTAAAAAGAAGCTATGGAGCAGGGAGAGTGAGGGGAGTGAGCAATGAGGGCAGCGAGTGGAGGGACTTGAGGGAAAGTAGGGACCAGAACAGACACACACTGATGGCGGTGAAAGATGAAGAGGAACAGTCAGGGAGGAGGGATAAAAGGTAAGGAGGAATGAGAAAAGGCAAGGAGGAATGAGCAAGGACATGGAGACGAGTGCAAGGGGAGAGCATAAGGGCAGTAATGGGACAGTGAGAACCTGAGCAGAGACGTTTTAAGGCATGGGCAAAGTGGGCTCTGGCCCAGGGCCCCTGCCTTTAGGGGGCCCCCTGGAAGAGCCAGCTCCTTTCTGCAGAAAGCCTTGCCCTGATGACATTGACTATTTCTTTCATTAATTTTTAATGTTAGTGAGCAGATATATGTTGTGTTTATGTTTCATGCAACATCCATAAAGAAAGGTTTCTTTTACATCACAAAAGGACCTCACATATGAGAAATGGGAGGGTGTCACAGAGATTATTTGAGTAATATTAATGATAAGCTGCTGTGTTACAATATATATATATAAAATCTTTATTCGGCTTGTTCACAGTGGAAAAACCATAAAAGAGCACAAAATATCATACACTGTAAAAGTACATATGTTACATAATGTTTTAGATAAAATTCATTTCATAGTTAAAAAAGAGTTAATCAAAATGTGCAAGGGGCCGCTCATGGTAGATCTGACGAGGTTTTTAGAGGTTCTTTCTATGTTTCATGATACACTTTAAGAAACTACTAACAAAATAACAGACATTTACCGTTTCCAGCATTTGCAATCTTAAAAGAGCGGGTCTGCACTGTCTCAACCCCCAAGATCTTAATATCGGTAAAAGCCAGATCTTTCTATGGGCTTGATGGTATTTACAGAGCAGGATCACATGCAGATTCGACTGCGTTGATAGACCGTCACATGGACAGGGCGGGAGTATGGCATTCCAACAGTTTTGTGACGGAAAGGTGACCATTCTAAAGAAGGTATTTAGCCTGAATCTTGTGATTAGCATTCTCTCGTAGGTTGATGATTGGAGTGCCAGGTACGGGTGAATGTCAAAGGCTACTTGGATCATGTTTGCGTGAATCACTGCCGTTTTTGAGGAATTGGATGCAAGTCTTAACGATTCCAGGTGACTTAGTGCTTTCTGTTTAAGATCTTTTTTTGAGATGTCCGTTATAGATGCCGGGTCCGAATAGTAGTTCTCAAGGCCTAGATCGTTAAAAAAGTTCCTAACATATAGGAGCCACTTTATTTTTGCAGAATTGTCCATGTTCATTGAGTCTGCAATGATGGCTTGTGTCAGAGCATTTTTATTTGACTTCCAAATGCGGCGCCACAACATCAGAGGTTCTATTTTAATTAAGTCCTCTAAGTAGGGTATAGCTAATTCTAGGTGCATTGCGTAAGTTGAGGTGCCTTTGGGGGTGGCTAACAAAAATCTTAAAAAGGTGTTTTCTACCTTCTGGATGGGGCTGATGTCAGTATACCCCCAGACTCCTGCACCATATGTTGCGATTGCCTGGCATTTGGCGTTATAAATCTTGAGGAGCTCTACTGGTGGTCTTTTGCCTAATCTCTGAGAGAAAGTTATCAGAGCAGCAATTGACCTCCTGAATAAGAGTGCCCTTGTGTTCACTGCTTGCTTCCAGCTGAGTTGGTCATCTATCATGACCCCCAAATAGGGATAGTGGGGGGTAACTTCGAGCTTTTGATTGTTGAGCAGTGTGGGATATGTTCTTTTTTGGCCTCTACCAACTGTCATTACGTACGTTTTTTTCACGTTCACTTTTAAGTCTAATTTGCCCATAAAGGACGTGTACCTGCTCACTGCTTTCTGGAGTTCTCTGGGGGTTCGTGCTAGGATAACAGCGTCATCCGCGTAGAGCAGGGCTGGGATCAGGCGGCGATTTATGCGTGGGAGGTCCTGAGCCCCCCTCAGCATCTCCTCCTCCAAGCCGTTAGTGTAGAGTGAGAAGAGGAAGGGGGCCAGGACACATCCCTGCCTGACCCCACGCCCTACGCTAAACGGGGACGTCAGCTCTCCGTTTACGCCAAAGCGTACTCTGGCTGTTGCCCCGGTATAGAGCTCTCTTAGAAAATCTAAAAGGGGTGGATCTACTCCCAATCGGGCTAAGACCTTCCACAGCTTTGTGTGCGAAACGCAGTCAAAAGCTGCGGAAAGGTCGACAAAGACCATATATATCTTAGTAGGGATGGCCTGTGTGCATTTCCCCATTATTAGGGTAAGGTTGAGGACCTGCTCTAGGGTACCAAAGCCCTCTCGGAAGCCGAATTGAATATCAGAAATTATGCCCCGGTCCTCAGTCCACTGCTGAAGACGCTCTAGGATCACTCTCCCCACTACTTTCCCGAGCGAGTCCAGCAGTGATATGGGCCGGTAACATTTTACGTCTTGCCGGTCCCCCTTTTTGAAGATGGGGACCATTATTGATTTTGTCCAGGAGTTTAGGATTCCCTCACTCGCTGCCGCTGTACATACTCTAGTTAAAATGGGGGCCCAAAGGTCTTGGTTACTTTTAAAAAGGTCCACTGGGACCCCATCAGGTCCTGGTGCCTTGCCTGATTTGCTGCTCTGCAGGGCGTCTATGAGGTCTGGGATATCAAAGGGAACCAAAATGGGATAATTAACCTTAGGGGGAGGGGATTCTGTTGGTGAAGTGTTTTTAAAAATCTCCTCGAAGTGGGAAACCCATGTATTTTCGTCGATAGCGACTTCTATTTTCGGGGTATCCTTTTCGGTGAGATATGGGGTTCTGACTGTGCGCCAGAAAAGCTCGCTGTTTTTTGAGACTGCGCCTTGATGGAGATCATCCCATAGTTTTTGCTTAAGTTGGGCAGTTCTCAGCTTTCGTTCCCCTGTGTATTGGCGCCTTAGGAGCTGGATCTGGGCTGCATCTCGTGGGTTGTTTTTGAGTGCGGATTTTAATTTTGATAGAGCCGCTGTGCAGTTATGATTAAACCACTTTGGATTTGTAGAGCGGTTTAATTTAGATTTTGAGGTGAGTAGGTCCTTTATGGTATCTAATATTAAGTTAAAATTTCTCAGGACTTCCTTGTGACTAGTTGCGAGATCTAGGCATTTCACAATTTTTGGGTAGGACCGAGTTATTAATTTTTTCGTTATGTCAGATGGGTTAATTTTAGCCCATTTAATTGTGAGTCCGTTACGTTTACCCACCTGGATCTTGTTCTGTATGAGGGTAGTCGCCATCTCCAATTTGTGGGAGAAATTGGATGGCATAGATAGTTTTATTATTAAGGCTGAGTGATCACTGAGGGGAGTGACAATGACCTCAAAATCTTTAAGTTTAGTCATGAGACTTTGGGAGAGGAATATGAAATCTACTGTGGTTTGATGTCCTCTACCCACATAGGTCGGAATGAATTTATTTGGGTCTGCTTTTAGATGGTTAGCAATGTGGAGATCCAGGTCTGATAGAGCGGTGTTAATAATGTTTCCCAGTTTAGTATGAGCGAGGTGCGCTAGTGGAACGTTGAATTCGTCCACTATCCCACAGCACAGCGGGTTGGGGGCTGTGCAGGGGTGGAGATTGAAGTCACCTCCCCAAATTAAGTGGGTTGCCTTGTTTGCAGAACTCCAGTGGTGAGCTTGTTTCAGTTTGTCAGTTAAGGTAGTGAGAAGAATTGTGAAATTTTCTTCCGATAGGTTATTATATATATTGGTCAAGATGATGATATCTTTGTTGGGGAGGGTGAGTGAAAGAATTTGATGATTAGCGTCCTGGGAGAGTGTGACCACTTTGTTGAGAGGTAGGGAATTTGAAATGTAAATTGTTAGGCCGCCTTTTGGTCTACCCATTGTGCTGGTTAGTGCTGGAACATTATAGGTTTTATAGCCTTGTAGGTGTAATTCTTCTACAGACCATGTCTCCTGGAGACAAATTATTTGGTATGGGGTTAGGAACTTCTGCGCAGAACCATCCTCGATTTTATTTCGGAGGCCCGCGATGTTCCAATAAGAGACTATGATAGATGAAGAGTCATCACCAGATTCTTCTTTTGAAATTATGGGTTCCATGTTACAGGTAACTGGGGAGGTAATAAGGAGCTGTGAAGGGGAGGATAGTTGAAGGTCAATTGGAGAGATTTCTGTTAATGGTCAGTCGACCATTTCTAGGCCACTATACCTATTATTTAGCGGGATGTTATGCCATGGGTCCCATCGGGGTTGATCTCTGTGTGGGGGCCATTGTGTATAAGGTCTTCTGTCGTCCCACCTTCCTCCCTGGTGACGCTGTCTCACTGTGTGCCAGGAGTAATCTGGCTCATATAGGTTAGGGGGACCATGATATCTGGAGTTTAATAGGTCATCCTGCCTGGGGAATGGAACGGACCAAGGAGGCTCCTGCTCCTGTATGTAGCCGTCCACTTGCCTAAAGGGATAAAAGAAAGAGAGTGACTTGATCTTAATTCCTCCATTTGGGGTAATGTCTTCCCAGGCGCAGACATAGTCCGCTATTCGTGGGTCCTCAAATGTGATTGTTATGCAGTCCCCAGGAATGGTTTTTCTAGTACTGCCCACCCACGGTACCCTAGCTACAGATCTAATTCTTCCACGCCAGGAAGATGGAATTGGGCGGTTGGTCTGGAGCCAATGCTGGGCCTTATTTTTTAAGGACCAGACCGGTTCTGGGGTGAGATCTGTTAGTTCGGGAACTCCAGCCATAACCACCACGTAGGGTGAGGCCTCAGGAGGGAAATCTGCTGGGAGTCTTGGAGGGCCAGGATTCCTCGCAGTATTTCTCTTGGGCCTATCCGCAGGTGTTTTTGGTGGTACGGGTGGAGGGGGTACGGGTTTCGTTGTTGTTTTATTCACATTTTTGCCTGCGGTTTTATTGGCGGAGCAACTAGGTGCCGTCGGGGTCGCGGCAGTTGTAGGAGCCGCAGCTGGGGAGGTCAAAGTGATTATCTGTTGTGAATTGTTGGTGGTGCTTGGGGCTGCTACGGTTTTTGTTGTTTTGGTCGAATTTGAGGTATTTTTATTGACGGGGAGATTTGGGGTGGTTATCCGGAGGGTCTTTTGTTGTGGGTTGGGCAAAGATGTATTAACATTAGGTACGTTAGTATTAGTTGGTTTTTTGATATTGTTTCCTCCTGGTTTTTGAGGGCATGATGGGAGAGTTAGCTGTTGGTTTTTCAGAAGTTTGGAAATTTGTGACTCTAGAGTTGCTAACCTGTGTTCTAAGGGTTGTAGTGCCTGTTTAACTACAGTGGCTATGCTAGAGAGAGTTAGTTCCTGGGCCTCGACAACATTCAAGTCCACTTGGGCTTGTTTGGTGGGATGAGGGTCCAAGACTTTCGGGAGAGATGGTTCCTTCTCTACCTGATGGACTGATGCTAGAATCTCAATATGTGTCACCCTATCATCTTGGTTTTGTGAGATGGGTGGTGGTATTGCCAGATTTTCTGGTGTGATGGGGTTTCTGGGGGCCCTTTTCTTACTAATTGCTCCCTCCCTCCTACCCCTTTCTATTCTTTTATCCGAAGAGGAGATTTGTACAGGTGTTATTGGAAGCAGTTCTGGAGTTTTTTCTAAATCAAAGCTGAGTTGGGAGTCCACTAGCTGGGATACTGACAAGTCTACTGTATTTGGTAGACTGCGTCTCTCTCTAGTTGGCACCAACCCAGCGTTTGGGGCTCCTAATGCTGGAGATCTGGCTTCCGCCAAGATGCCTAATGAGGATCTTTTGGCGAATGCCAGATCTAGGGAGACCCTTTCTTCCATCATTGAAATGCTTTCATCTATGAGTGTGTTAGCCTTCGCTAAAAAGTCGTCCATAGGGCCAAGCAATTTACCCACAGAGCTGGGGGCTTTGGTTTTGGTTTTAGTTCCCCTTGTAAGGACCATTACTGTTCTTGTCGTGTTATGGGTCTGAGGAAGTGCGTAGAATGGTATAATAGGAGAGGGCCAGATGTAAATGTCAGGGGGGTGGCCCAGTCCAGTCTCTACCAGCCTCTAACGGCCTAAAACGGCCCGGTCTTTGCCCGGTCTTCGCCCCGGGCTGCGACCCGCGCGCGACCCGCGGCGCGTTGGTGACTGGCTAGATGTAGGGGGAGTAATGAGGGCGTGGCCGCCGGGGGAAAAGGCGCCGGCTGCAAAGAGCGGTGGTTTCTGGGCCCCGCAGTCCCCCGGTAGGCTTTTCCAGGGCACAACCAATGCACTGCAACCTGGGCGGGTCGCGCTGAGAGCGAGATGGAAAACTGCCGATTGCAGTAACGCTCCCACCAGCCGACCATTGCCCCAGGGAATGCGGTTTGGGACGTGGACAAAGAAGCAGTTCCTCGGATCAAAGCAGATGAGCAGGTCAGTGAGCGGCACCCGCGCAGCGGGTGGCGCGAAAGGTTATATAGATGTGTTCAAATCAATGGGCGTGGCCGCCGGGGGAAGAGGCGCCGGCTGCAAAGAGCGGTGGTTTCTGGGCCTCGCAGTCCCCCGGTAGGCTTTTCCAGGGCACAACCAATGCACTGCAACCTGGGCGGGTCGCGCTGAGAGCGAGATGGAAAACTGCCGATTGCAGTAACGCTCCCACCAGCCGACCACTGCCCCAGGGAATGCGGTTTGGGACGTGGACAAAGAAGCAGTTCCTCGGATCAAAGCAGATGAGCAGGTCAGTGAGCGGCACCCGCGCAGCGGGTGGCGCGAAAGGTTATATAGATGCGTTCAAATCAATGGGCGTGGCCGCCGGGGGAAGAGGCGCCGGCTGCAAAGAGCGGTGGTTTCTGGGCCTCGCAGTCCCCCGGTAGGCTTTTCCAGGGCACAACCAATGCACTGCAACCTGGGCGGGTCGCGCTGAGAGCGAGATGGAAAACTGCCGATTGCAGTAACGCTCCCACCAGCCGACCACTGCCCCAGGGAATGCGGTTTGGGACGTGGACAAAGAAGCTGTTCCTCGGATCAAAGCAGATGAGCAGGTCAGTGAGCGGCACCCGCGCAGCGGGTGGCGCGAAAGGTTATATAGATGCGTTCAAATCAATAGGCGTGGCCGCCGGGGGAAGAGGCGCCGGCTGCAAAGAGCGGTGGTTTCTGGGCCTCGCAGTCCCCGGTAGGCTTTTCCAGGGCACAACCAATGCACTGCAACCTGGACGGGTCGCGCTGAGAGCGAGATGGAAAACTGCCGATTGCAGTAACGCTCCCACCAGCCGACCACTGCCCCAGGGAATGCGGTTTGGGACGTGGACAAAGAAGCAGTTCCTCGGATCAAAGCAGATGAGCAGGTCAGTGAGCGGCACCCGCGCAGCGGGTGGCGCGAAAGGTTATATAGATGCGTTCAAATCAATGGGCGTGGCCGCCGGGGGAAGAGGCGCCGGCTGCAAAGAGCGGTGGTTTCTGGGCCTCGCAGTCCCCCGGTAGGCTTTTCCAGGGCACAACCAATGCACTGCAACCTGGGCGGGTCGCGCTGAGAGCGAGATGGAAAACTGCCGATTGCAGTAACGCTCCCACCAGCCGACCACTGCCCCAGGGAATGCGGTTTGGGACGTGGACAAAGAAGCAGTTCCTCGGATCAAAGCAGATGAGCAGGTCAGTGAGCGGCACCCGCGCAGCGGGTGGCGCGAAAGGTTATATAGATGCGTTCAAATCAATGGGCGTGGCCGCCGGGGGAAGAGGCGCCGGCTGCAAAGAGCGGTGGTTTCTGGGCCTCGCAGTCCCCCGGTAGGCTTTTCCAGGGCACAACCAATGCACTGCAACCTGGGCGGGTCGCGCTGAGAGCGAGATGGAAAACTGCTGATTGCAGTAACGCTCCCACCAGCCGACCACTGCCCCATGGAATGCGGTTTGGGACGTGGACAAAGAAGCAGTTCCTCGGATCAAAGCAGATGAGCAGGTCAGTGTTACAATATTGAAAACACACACTACTATCTCTGAATATTAGATGTAAACCATTAGTATGTGGACCATTACGCCTGTGCACTGTCAGTGACCTGGCTAATGATGGCATGAAAAAGTTGAACTTGAATCATAAATTCAAACCTTTTCTGAACAGGGTCCCCAAAAATAGATTTGGCCCTGGATCCCCAAAATCCTTAAAATGTCCCTGAAACTGAGGGCAGAAGATCAAACAAATGAAGCTGTGTTTCAACGCCCCACTCTACGCTTTTCTCTTGAAATGCCTTTTTCTTGTTCACCTCGTGGTGTCTGGCTAAGCTGCCAGCTCCTAGTGCCTCCCAGAAAGGTTTTGGTTAATGAGGGGACACTTAAATAGCCTCTCAATGAGTAATCTCCCTGGCTATTGAGAAGATTGCCTAGTTGGTGAGAGTCTATTGTTAATTTTAGTGTACCCTGGAGAGTGAGGTGTAACAAATCTGTGGAAAATTGATGTAAACTCTCCCAGCAAAACACTCTGTCCCACTTAAAGTGTGTGGTCAGATCGAGTTGATACTTGGATGACTTTCCTCATCGATGAAAGCCTGAATGCCATCCAGTGGTACCCCTACTGGAAGGTGAGAGCCGTGGATGTCGATGCCAAACCCAGTATAGAGCCGTCTGAAGCTTCTTGGCCGAGTTTTGCAGTCCTGAGTTTTGCAGTTCGCACTAACCGTACCTTGATCCTAAACCACCTCTTCCAGAAAAGACAAACTGGCGATTGGAGCAGAAAGGGTGGCATTTGGAAAGAATGTTTATCATGACCAAGCTGTGCAGTGGGCTTACAGGGTTCAGAGAAGGGTGATCAGATATATATCAACACAGGTCCTTTTTACTGGATCGGAGACACCATCCTGCACTAGAGGTCCCAAAGGAAGGGGTAGGACCCTGTCTGGGGGCATTGGCACAGGGGTGGGGGTGGAGGACATTGCTCTACTGATTCTGGATCTTGAAGGTCGGGGAAGGGCAAAGTGTCTGCATGGACCTCAGCACCGCCCGGTGTCACCACATTGTTAGGAGAAAGAAAGAGTTTGTCCATGTTACTGTGTACTGCTTCAAAGGTATGCTCTCGTTGAGGTCAGAGTGAGAAATGTTCTGCGTTCTGTTCCTGAATACTGCAATGTACTTATCAGACAGCATCCGTCCGCATTTTTAGGAGCCTGGTCCAGGGGATTTGATATTTGATATTTGTGGGTATTTGTAAAGTGCAAACTTTCGCTCCGGAAGGAGCATCTTGGCACTGAGCATGCGTGTGGGAGATAGGTGGTGAAAGATCTAAATAGCTGCCAATACATAGGTATCTGATTGCTGAAATACCCATGTCTTCAGTTGTTTCCTGAAGAGACTCTCAGTCTCGATCAGTCTGAGATTTACGGGCAAGTTGTTCCAGGCCCTTGCTGCCAGGACTGTGAAGGTTTTCCTTGGGTACTGTAATTATTGCAGAATTTCACACCATGTCTGTTATTTGTTTGTTCTTTCTTTGGTGTGCTGCTTTAAGCTTCAACATCTTGATGAAGATAAGCCCCCTTGGTTACTTCGGTCCTAGATTTGTAGAGGGATTGTGAATAAGCAAGGGACTCCTTAACCCCTTCCACGCTCATGACGAGCTGGGCTCGTCACGGTGTAGCCTCCTCGCACGCTCATGACGAGCCCAGCTCGTCGTGTAACATGGGTTTTAGAAAATCTCAGCATACGGCCGTAATTACTATCGCGCCCATGAGGTTAATCCCAGCACTCTGCATCACAGTTTTATAAATTTATTTGTGAATTTTTATATTGGCAAAAATACAGCCAGGAAGGCTGTAAGAGCACCCTGCAGTCATTTATACATCAAACTATAAAGTGTTTACAGCGCGTAATACAAAAATAGATACAAGACAGGGTAGTTTCAAGACAACTGGCGGTATACAAAGTGAGGTAGTACCACTGCAACCGAGTTTCAGAGATCAATCACAAGGCAACAAAAAAAATGAGTTTGTGACCTAATTAAGCAGGCTATCTGTTTTAGACAAACATTTTTTTAAATACATTTCTTAATTATTTTTTTCTTTCAGAGGTATAGCCCATGTTCATATACCGTTACATATCTCATAGACAACAGTCGAAACAATGAACATTCCAATAATAGACTCCGGAATTTTGACGTATACTTTTCCCCAAGAGGTTTTCCAATCCGACTTTTTGTTTTTATTCCAAACAGTAACTAGGCAAACCCCCCAAACCTCCCCCCCCCCAAGCTTCCCTTCCCTCCCCCCGTACCGAGTCCATCCAACTTGTGGTCCATTTATCTTAAAAACCGCCTTGGGTCTCCTCATGTCTCCCCTCCTGACTGTAGGTCATCACCCTAGTGGAATGTTTCTCATCTAGTGATACCTGTGTGGAATGTGGGGCCTGTTTCGCTATCTCCTGGATCATCATCCCCCACGCCAGCAGCACCTCAGGTAGTTTGTCATCTCTTCTAGTGCTACGCATATGCCCCTCCTTGGCCAGTGCCCACTCTCTCAAGTCTGTTTTCCAGTTTGCCAGCAGCGGCCCTTGCTGAGTTAACCAATGAATCGCTATGCACCGGCTAACTATTATAAGCCCCAGAACCAGGAACCGCCTGCTCAGCTTGCGTTTAGGGTCATGGGGAATTAAACAGAGGAGACAAGAGCAATCCATGGCAATCGTCCACCTTGTCATTCTATTCATATACTCTAGGACCTCCATCCAGTACGTCTGAATTGTTGGACAGGTCCATACCATATGTGGACAATCCGCCTGAACATATCGGCATCTAGGGCATTTTGGATCTCTAGAACCATCAATAGTGTGCAGCCGCCTGGGTGAAAGGTGAGTCACATGAACAATATTATACTGTATCTGTTTGAATCTATTACATACTGACACCTTGCGTACGCTCTAGTCGATTTTCTCCCAGTCCTGTGGTGTAATCTCCTGCCGACACACCCACTGCCATTTCTCCTTTACTTTTATGGGTCCACATTTTTTATCGTCCCTTAATGCCCTATATAGGTGGGTGACAAACTTCTGCCCTCCAGCCATGGCGATCATAGTGGACAAGGTATGGGTGTGCCCCGGGGCCTCTGGGAACGTATGCCATATTGCTGTGCCACTGCCGCTATGTTGGCATATTGCAAAAATTGCCCCGATCCCAGTTTAAAGGTATCTACCACCTCCTGATATGTAATGAATCTGTTTTCTGGGTATAGGTCAGACAACATTAGGCAGCCCCCTTCCTTCCATTTGTCAGTCGACATCTGCCTCTGTGGCATATGGCCGCTCCCAAATAAGCCTCCTGACCACTCAGTTCCATATTGCAGCTAGTAATCGCACCAATAGAGGACATTGTTCCCGTCGCCCCCCGGCCACCAAAGGAGTGCACCCAACTGCTGGTCTCCATATGTGTCTGCCAGTAGGGTCCGTGTCCATAGTAATAGAGCTCTAAATCTGGAATTTCAAAACCTCCATTGTCCCACTTGCATTTCATGACCTCTAGGCTGACTCAACAACGTTTCCCGTTCCATAAAAATTGTATGAGCAGTGCATCTATTTCTTTAAATACCTGATGCGGGAGTTCAAAGAAGGAACCCTGCATAGTGAAGAGACATCTAGGTAAAACCACAATTTTTATCAAGGCGATCTTCCCCATCAATGAGAGCTTGAGTCTGTTCCAGAAGGTAATACTGCCCTGAAGACCACTGAGTATTCTCCCCATATTGTGAAAAGCCCCCGCAGCAGCCGGAATCCAGGCAGATATAACGGGCCACATTGCCAAGCCTGCTTGTGGGTGGGTCCAAAGACTGCGGCGCAGGCGGAGACTTCGCTCTGTGTTCTGCCGTCTGCTTCACATTTTTTCAGGCCGAAGCGGCTGCACCACGTGAATGCAAGCAGCCGCAGTTCAAGAAACCAGGGCGGAAGGCCCTAAGCCAACAGAGGAGTACGTAATCCAGCCAGTGGTGGGCAAGGCCAGAGTCCGCCTGAAGCGTGGGGACGACGGTAGCCCAGTGAGAGCCCTTCGGGTCGAAAGCGTCCCAGTCGCCGGAGGAGAAGCCAGGTGAGTAGCTGAGTCGGAGTCACCCTACTTGCCCAGTGAGGCAGCTGCCCCAGGTGGTAGCAGGCAACAACCGGGGTGACACCTATCCTCAGAGCCCTTACTTTTAGGCAGAGGCATATCGTTTTGCTGGTATCTCAGGGTAAACCTCGACGGAGGCCCCCGCTCCTCCCTTTGAACAGAAGTGGCGCATCAGAGGTCCCGATTAGGATTACAGCATTTCTGCTTGTAGGTGGTCCAGAATTCTACCAGAAAGGGGTAAGGGTAGCGAGCAGTAACTCAGAAGTGGCATTATATGTGCAGTGAAGGTGTTGTTATAACGTTTGCAACTTACTTGTGTTTACTCTAGTGTACTACTGCTGATGTTGTTTATGGATAATGTGTGATGCTAAGTACAGGTCATACCGGGGACTTAGGCAAACTTTTCTTTCCTGACTGTATTCTAGAGCTGCCATAAAGAATTACATTTATGTAGCTGCACTACCGGTTTTAAAAAATCGCAATTTTTAAAAATCGATCTCTGTTTTAATCGTACTCACTTCCCTATTCTGTGTGGGAAAGATCCTCCAGGCTGCCGATTCAGGGCTCCTGGACGCGAGTTTCATTGCGGGCGCCATCTTGGGTGAGGGAGTTCGGAGGGCTAGTCTCTCGTCTGCCCACTCAACCCAACTTACAAAAGCACCCAGATCGCCTAGTCCTCCGACTAAGGTAGTAGTCTCTGAGGTGGAAGCCGGGGACTTAGGGAAACCTTTCTTTCCTGACTGTATTCTAGAGCTGCCATAAAGAATTACATTTATGTAGCTGCACTACCTGTTTTAAAAAATCGCAATTTTTTAAAATCGATCTCTTTTTTAATCATACTTACTTCCCTATTCTGTGTGGGAAAGATCCTCCAGGCTGCCGATTCAGGGCTCCTGGACGCGAGATTCATTGCGGGCGCCATCTTGGGTGAGGGAGGTCGGAGGGCTAGTCTCTCGTCTGTCCACTCAACCCAACCTACAAATGCCACACCCCTTCCTGATGCGCAGCGGACGAGCGCAGCGGGGGCGCCGATGGCGCGCCAGAGGCAAGCCCGTCTGCGCCCAGCCCCCAGCACCTTGGGTGCTGCGCACCCGGCCGCTGCGCACCCGGCCGCCTTTACAAGGGATGACCTTATTCGACTTAGACAGACCTCTAAACTGAGCTGCTCCCATCCCCTCTCTATGTCGAATCCTCGCTCCCATTGCCCATCATGTCACTTCCAATTTGTGGGACCTGAGCACGATCCTTCTAGACTGGCTCCAGTCAACTTGGCCTTAATTAATTGCCGCTCGCTACCCAAACACGCCCCAGAAATAAATATGTTGTTACTAGACCACCACCTGGAGATCTTGTTTCTCACAGAGACATGGTTATCAGCTGAATGCAACCCAGACATCGCGCAAGCTTTGCACCGGGTTACTTGATACAGCGCATTGACAGACAGCAGGGAAGGGAGGTGGAATTGCCTTGATCTATCAAGACCACCTTTCCTGCCGCCTTATCTCCGACAGCGAAAACGCCTTGTTCTCGATTCAATTTTCCCCTTGTAAAACTCTTTCTGGCATGCTGATCTACAGACCACCGGGCCCCCAAGGTCGCTTCCTAAGTTCTCTTCTGGAAGCTGCTCTTGTATCAGCCAGCACTTCTTCTAACTTTATCATTCTGGGCGATTTAAACCTTCATTTTGACGACCCCAATGATAAAGTAGCTTTAGAACTACAACTTGACCTTCCAGCCTACTAACTCCACCTCTTCAAGGGCTCGTTTCATCTACTGGAATAATATAGTCCTTTTATCAGTAATCATAAGGCAACATGCACTATAGTCTTGGTGAACTCCATAACTGATAGAACTACGGATCCCAGTCCTCCACTCTACCTATTCATTTTAAGTCAACATAATTGTGCATGAATACAGACTTCCTGAAGAAGGCTCACGCCGAAACACGTTGAAATGGGAATGCACTTCTGTATTTTATAAATTAAATGGACTGTTTGTTATTATTCACATACATTATGTTATATGTATTGGATTTTTGTATGTATTAATTTATAATAAGACAAAAAAAACACTTTCTACAAAAAAAAGAGGATATAAAAAGTAATAAAATATTAGAATATATCAGTAAAATTATAGTGAGTTCAGTCATTAGCTTCAAGTTTTCTCTCTCTCAAGTACAACAGGCACAAAACCCGGTGCAACTTTGCTCTCTCTTACCCCAAGAGCTGCTCTTGTATCAGCCAGCACTTCTTCTAACTTTATCATTCTGGGCGATTTAAACCTTCATTTTGACGACCCCAATGATAAAGTAGCTTTAGAACTACAACTTGACCTTGCAGCCTACCAACTCCACCTTCTTAGCGATCAACCTACCCAAATAAAAGGCCATCTGCTTGAACCCATATTTTCTAACATCTCCAACTTAACACTGCAAACCCCCATACCCTTACCATGGACAGACCATTTCTTAATCTGTTTCCGCTGGCTCCTGCCAACCCCTCACCGGCTAAAACGACCCCGCCCCGCCCCTCTTTGAACGCCGTTGGTCGAAATTGGATACAGAAGAATGGAATCAGCTCCTTGGAAGCTCAGTACCACCTCACGACCCCTTCACCCATGCAGCAGACACTAAGTTCTCTACGTGGATCGAAAACTCCCTTGATTCTATCCTCCCTAAGACCCCGGTCCAGACCCCTATAGGTAAGCCGAAATCCCCATGGTTCAACCATGAGCTCCGCTTGCTAAAAAATATGAAAGAGCCTGGAGGAAAGATTTTGCTCCTCAAAAAAAGAAAGACTATAGCTGCACAATCCTAAGCTACAAAATAGCTCTTAAATCTGCTCAAGCAGCTTTCTTTGACGAAAAAATGAGAACTTCCTCGAATCCATCCAAAGAAACGTATCGAATAATTAAACTTTTAAAAACACTAGACCCCCCCCCCTCCGCTTGCCGACCCTTCCATGAACCGCTGTAATGAATTCGCTGAATTTTTGATGTGAAAATTCAAAACATTTTAAAATACCTTCCTTCCCTCACTGAAGACACTCCTCCTGATACTCTGCCCCTCTCTCAGCTACAACTCAGCTTAAGTCTTAACGCTTTCTCCCTTGCTACGGAAGAAACCCTCCTCCCCATATTCTCATCCATCAAAAGTGGTTCTCCATGTGACCCAGCCGCCCCTATATTCTCAAATCAGTCATACCAACTATCCTTCCACCCTTGGTACAACTCATAAATACGTCCCTTACTCAAGGCACTGTACCCCCAGGATGGAAAAAGTCCATTGTGAAGCCCCTTTTGAAAAAGCCACATCTCGACCCAACAGATTTGGGCAACTACCGCCCTATCTCCCTTCTGCCTTTAGTGAGCAAAACGGCTGAAAAATTTGTCAACAAGCAGCTCTCAACCTATTTGGAACATAACAACCTTCTCCACCCCTCCCAAACTGGCTTCCGTCCAGGTCAGGGGACGGAGACCGCCATAATGGCAGTCGTGGAAGAAGCGCGCAAAATCTTGGCCTCTGGAGGATCGGTGGCAGTGATCCTCCTGGATCTAAGCGCAGCGTTCGATACAGTCAACCATCACATCTTGATCCATAGCCTAAGGGCATTAGGTATCTCTGGATCTGCATTAGCATGGCTGAAATCCTTCCTTCACAATCGATCCTTCCAAATTTGAGAGGGATCCTCTAAATCTCACTCCATTCCCTTACTTTGTGGTGTCCCCCAGGGCTCTTCTTTGAGCCCCACCCTTTTTAATGCCTATATGTCACCCCTTCAGGACATAGTGTCCCCGTATGGACTCAAGCTAGTGACGTATGCCGACGACACGCATCTTGTAGTATCTCTCAGTCACCCCGACCTCTCCCCTGACAACCTCCATTCCTGCCTCTGTGACATCTCACGTTGGATGGACCGGTCCCATCTCAGGCTCAACGCAGAGAAAACGGAGATTATGTTACTAGGAAATCCAGCCCACTTTAAGCCAAACTCGCTGTGGCCTCCCTGCATGGGTGAAGCCCCAACCCCTAAATCCTCCATTAAGAGTTTGGGCATATGGCTGGACCAGGATCTGTCATTCACAACCCAGGCTAGGAAATCTGCATGCGTATGCTATGGTATCCTTAGGACCATGCGTAAAATCCTACCTCTGCTCCCCCAAGACACTCGGAAGCTCATCATCCAGAGCCTTTTAATTTCCAGACTGGACTACGGTAATGCCCTGTATCTTGGCGACCCTAAAAAAGTAATTGCCAAACTTCAGGGCGTACAAAACGCGGCAGCTAGGCTGCTAACAGGCACTACTCGTAGGAGCTCGGCAAAACCAGCCCTTAAGCTACTTCATTGGCTCCCGGTACAAGAACGGGTCAACTTTAAGACACTTTGTCTGACCCACAAAATCCTCCACAATAACTGCCCTCCTATTCTCAAACACTGGATCAGACCTTATGAAACCAATAGAGATCTGCGCTCTGCTCACCTTCACCTGGCATTTGTACCCAGGATCAAAAAGGCCCGTTCAGGAGGTCGCCTTTTCTCTTTCATCGCTCCTAAACTGTGGAACTCTCTCCCCCTCACTCTGCGATCGGAACCAAACCATCTTACACTCCGCAAGAGCTTGAAAACCTTGCTCTTCCCCTGATCCTTTGCTTTCTCCCCTCTCCCTACTACCGGTTACCAGCGCTGGGACACTCAAGGGCAGCCATGCGCTTTACAAATCTCTATTTCTTTCATTTATTTTATACCAGTAGTTGCTGTTCACCCTAACTGTAATATTTATGACACTTGCCCGATTGGCAAAGTGGTTTATGTAATCCCTGTGAAGTCATGACAACTGACTAGTCGCACAGTAATATATGTGATTGTGATCTAATGTGTTTTTATGGATAATAAAAAGGATATTTTTATATAACCTTGTGTGGTGTTTCTTTTGTGAGTGTGTTGCGCAAACGCTTTACACATTGCCCCTGGGATAACCACGACTGCTCTGCCAAGCTACCAAGGGGTTGAGCAGGGGTTATCATTAGTGTGTAACTCCCTTGCCCTGACTAGAGTGGTGGGTTCTGCCTGGCTTAGGTGCATACCCTAGCCAACCAGAAACCCAATTTCTAACACCTATCAATCAGTTTTAATAATACAGATGTATTCTTTTTAAAAGTAATGTCTATGACTACTTAATGACCCTTTAGTGATGGTGATAAATGTGTGCTACACTGTGCTCAGTACCAACTTAACACCCTGTCATTTAAGAGGCATCAACTACTTGACCACACTTACAACTGGCAAATCTAGGACGCTGCAGAGCCCTGTTTGACCACTGCAGGCCTAATACGGAGAATTCTGATCTAGTAGAGAGGACATGCAGAATCATTTTTAGGTCAAGCCTGGGCAGCGCATGAGCTGCTCTGCGAGGCATGCTGTTTTCAGGTATGCACTTGAAGCTCTATCCACTCTCCAGCCATACTTTTAAATTGGCTTGTGTCATTGTCCTTTGGAAACTGTGGCTTTTCATTGGTCAATAGGCTTAGTAGTCTCTCCTTAGTACAGCCTTGTCTCATTTTGTAACCTCCCATGAGGACACTCCCTGTTACATGTGTTGTTACTCGGGAGGCTTTAATTAGAGCCTCCGAGCACTATTTTCTTAACACCTTGGCTGCTAGGCGTTTTCCCCCCCTGTGCTGGAAAATGCTTGAGTACATTATTCATGACGAGCTCAGCTCGTCATCAGCACAGCTCAACTGTGCATCATGACGAGCTGAGCTTGTCATGAGCATCGAAAGGGTTAAATAGTTTTTTCTGCCTGCTGTTGCAGGCAGGACACACTCCCCCTATTGCTTTGAAATTTTTTCATAGCACAACTCATACACTGGCGGCCGTGCTTTTGGTTTATTGGCAACAAATGTGGCCGCATATTCTTTTTAACCCTTTCTATGCTGATGACGGAACAGCTCCGTCCTCAGCTGCGGTGGCGCTGTGCTGATGACGGAGCAGTTCCGTCATGGCCCGGGCGCCGCGCCTGCGCCACCCCGCCCCCTTAGCACTGCGCGGAATAGCCACCGCAGTGAAGGGGTTATAGTATTTTTATTTTTTAACATCCCCATGCCACACTATAACTTTAACCCCTTGCAAGCGTCGGACGACCCCCGGCCGTCTGACATCACAGTGTGCGGAGGACGGCCGGGGGCCGCCCGAACCTCGCCCACTCATTATTTCGCCAGCACCGCGGTGGAATGTGCGCTGCGGTCAATGGCGGCCGCGTCCCTTTATTCAGACGAGCCACGTCTAAGGAAAAGAACGCAGCTGCAATTAAAGTGAAACCGTGGCATGGGACGTTTTTACAAAAAACAAAGCATTTGTTAGTCAAGTTGAAAAACAAATGCTTCTTTTTGTAAAAGGGCATGATACTGCGCTTTCACTTTAATGGCAGTTGCGCCCCTTTCTTTAGACACAGCTTGATGAGAGGACACTGTCTCCCTATCAGAAAGCATTCCTTGCTCAAGATGATTTGTCTGGCTCATACAGCCTTTCACCAGAAGGGACTGGCATACTTAGACAAACTTATAAAACGCCATCTTCCTACAAAGTCCCTTTGTTTTTCAATCTGCACTTTGCCATAACCACTTGTATCCGAACACAAACCTTTGGCAAGTGATGCCCAAAAACTGTAACATCCTTCTTGTGAGCTATGCTCCATCTGTAAGTTTAGAGAAGTAAAAAAGCAACTAAAAACATGGATATTGGTGCAACAATGAGTCCCAAGTCTTCCCTTTCAGCGCTGTACACCAAAACACACTTTGGGTAGCTGTAGATAATATAGGACAGTCAATCCAAAATGAAGCATTAAAAAAAGTACCACACTTGGTTCATCTCCACTTCTGCCCAGAATCGTAATGTAGACCCCAGTGGTGGGCCCACCTTTCAATGAATGAATTAAAGAAACAACTTATAAAGCGCATAAATACCCAGAGGTGTCTTGGCGCTTCAAGAGTTCCTTCTTAGTGAAAGGGCAAAATATCATGGCCCTCTGAGCATTTTAGCATTTCACAACTGGTTCTGCCACTCTACAAAAAGTACTTGCTCAAAAAACAGAAAAGATATTGCAGTTATCTTAAGAGTTACGTTTTGTATAATGTTGATTCCCAAAAGAGGTTTTACACTTTGCAGAATACTGCAGTAGGTTTCAAGTAGTCTCACTTCTCCTTTTACAACGTATACTGGAAAAGCAAAGAGATGACAAATGAAACACCCATTTATTTAGACTAATACTGGATGGTCCGTTTAGTGCTGGCTACAACGTAACACACAGATCTTTCATGCCATGCATGCTTTGACCTAGGTTGCATTGTATGGGAAGGGAAAACAATATGTGGGCAACTCGTGGGAGCTTGTTAATCGTGGGATTAGCTGGGAACAGGGCTTTAAGTGGGCCGGGTCTGAGCACCGGTAGTTTTTAGGTCTCGCCTACAGCATTGCTTGTTTGGCAAGATTATAGTCAGGCTTTCAAAAGTCTACCCAAACTGCGGATTAGGTACAGTGCATGTGAGCCAGGCGCGTACACATCGCCATCCACATCGCACACCATTTGTCTGAGCCTCAGAATCAGACTTCAAAGGAATCTGCTCCCCCGCCCCCCACATCAGACTTCCAAGGAATGAGCTCCCTCGCCCCCCCACAGCAATGCCGAGAGCTTGTTAAATAAACGTTCTCCTAAATGCATTGCAACTTTCTTCAAAGGTACTGCAGTGTTTTTAAATAAACGTTCTCCTAAATGCATTGTAGCTTTCTTCAAAAAACGTTCGCTCAAATGTATTGCAGCGTTCTTAAATAAACTTTCACAGGTATTGCAATGTTTTAAATTAAATGTTTTCTCAAATCTATTGCATTTCTTAAATAAACTTTCTCTCAAATGTATTGCAGCGATTGCAGCATTTTGAAATAAACTTTCTTTCTCTTTATCTCTCTTGTTTCATTCTTCACCCCTTTTTTCTCCTTTCATCCTTCCTGTTCTCCACTCACCTCATTTTTCCCTCTTC
The DNA here is from genome assembly GCF_964263255.1 of Lissotriton vulgaris. Lineage (NCBI taxonomy): Eukaryota > Metazoa > Chordata > Amphibia > Caudata > Salamandridae > Lissotriton > Lissotriton vulgaris. The sequence goes on from NC_141687.1 coordinate 375,973,100, forward strand.
TCTGTATCTTAGTCTCTGTCGGTCTCCCTTTCTCTCCGTCTATAATTTTCCTTCTGCAGATCTTTCTATGGCCCTTCTACATCCCTTCACACATCACGTTTCTTCATTCTTTTCGTTGTATCTCCCATTCCCTCCTGTTTCTCCTTGCCATAGCTACGTAGCACACTTTTCATTCACTTTCCTTTTGCAGCTTTCTCGTCACCATATCCACCACCACGTCCACCACCACCACGTCCACCACTACAACATACACTACGTCCACCACCACCACATCCACAACCACCACCACATCCACCAACACTACGTCCACCACCATTACATCCACCACCAATACGTCCACCACCACCATGTCCACCACCACCACCACGGTCACCACCACACCCACCTCCACCACCACCACGTCCACCACCACCACATCCACCACCGCTACGTCCACCAACTCCACGTCCATCACCACACCCAACTCCACCACCACAACCACCACGTCCACCACCACCACCACGTCCACCACCACCACCACGTCCACCACCACCACCACGTCCACCACCACCACCACGTCCACCACCACCACCACGTCCACCAACACCACCACGTCCACCACCACCACATCCACCACCACCACCACGTCCACCACCACTGTGTCCACCACCAACACCACCACATCCACCACCACCACCTCCACCATCACTACGTCCACCACCACTATGTCCACCACCACCACCATGTCCACCATCACCACGTCCTCCACCACCATATCCACCACGAAGTCACCTCACTCTGTCTATCTATCGCCCTCACTCTGTCTATCTATCGCCCTCGCTCTGTCTATCGCCCCTACTCTATATATCTGTCGCCCTCACTCTATCTATAGCCCGCACATCTATCTATCTCCCTCACATCTATCGCCCTCACTCTGTCTATCTATCGCCCTCACTCTGTCTATCTATCGCCTTCACTCTGTCTATCTATCGCCCTCACTCTGTCTATCTATCGCCCTCACTCTGTCTATCTATCGCCCTCACTCTGTCTATCTATCGCCCTCACGCTGTCTGTCTATCGCCCTCACTATATCTATCTATCGCCCTCAATCCATCTATCTATCGCCCTCAATCCATCTATCTATCGCCCTCAATCCATCTATCTTTCGCCCTCAATCCATCTATCTATCGCCCTCAATCCATCTATCTATCGCCCTCAATCCATCTATCTATCGCCCTCAATCCATCTATCTATCGCCCTCAATCCATCTATCTATCTCCCTCAATCCATCTATCCATCCATCCATCCATCCATCCATCCATCCATCTATCTCCCTCACTCTATCTATCTCCCTCACTCTATCTATCTCCCTCACTCTATCTATCTCCCTCACTCTATCTATCTCCCTCACTCTATCTATCTATCTCCCTCATTCTATCTATCTATCTATCTCCCTCACTCTATCTATCTATCTATCTCCCTCACTCTATCTATCTATCTATCTCCCTCACTCTATCTATCTATCTCCCTCACTCTATCTATCTATCTCCCTCACTCTATCTATCTATCTATCTCCCTCACTCTATCTATCTATCTATCTCCCTCACTCTATCTATCTATCTATCTCCCTCACTCTATCTATCTATCTCCCTCACTCTATCTATCTATCTCCCTCACTCTATCTATCTATCTCCCTCACTCTATCTATCTATCTCCCTCACTCTATCTATCTATCTATCTCCCTCACTCTATCTATCTATCTATCTCCCTCACTCTATCTATCTATCTATCTCCCTCACTCTATCTATCTATCTATCTCCCTCACTCTATCTATCTATCTATCGCCCTCACTCTATCTATCTATCTATCGCCCTCACTCTATCTATCTATCGCCCTCACTCTATCTATCTATCGCCCTCACTCTATCTATCTATCGCCCTCACTCTATCTATCTATCGCCCTCACTCTATCTATCTATCGCCCTCACTCTATCTATCTATCGCCCTCACTCTATCTATCTATCGCCCTCACTCTATCTATCTATCGCCCTCACTCTATCTATCTATCGCCCTCACTCTATCTATCTATCGCCCTCACTCTGTCTATCTATCGCCCTCACTCTGTCTATCTATCGCCCTCACTCTATCTATCTATCGCCCTCACTCTATCTATCTATCGCCCTCACTCTATCTATCTATCGCCCTCACTCTATCTATCTATCGCCCTCACTCTGTCTATCTATCTCCCTCACTCTATCTATCTATCTCCCTCATTCTATCTATCTATCTATCTCCCTCACTCTATCTATCTATCTATCTCCCTCACTCTATCTATCTATCTATCTCCCTCACTCTATCTATCTATCTCCCTCACTCTATCTATCTATCGCCCTCACTCTATCTATCTATCGCCCTCACTCTATCTATCTATCGCCCTCACTCTATCTATCTATCGCCCTCACTCTATCTATCTATCGCCCTCACTCTATCTATCTATCGCCCTCACTCTATCTATCTATCGCCCTCACTCTATCTATCGCCCTCACTCTATCTATCGCCCTCACACTATCTATCGCCCTCAGTCTATCTATCGCCCTCACACTATCTATCGCCCTCACACTATCTATCGCCCTCACACTATCTATCGCCCTCAGTCTATCTATCGCCCTCACTCTATCTATCTATCCATCCGTCGCCCTCACTCTGTCGCCCTCACTCTGTCGCCCTCACTCTGTCGCCCTCACTCTGTCGCCCTCACTCTGTCGCCCTCACTCTGTCGCCCTCACTCTGTCGCCCTCACTCTGTCGCCCTCACTCTGTCGCCCTCACTCTGTCGCCCTCACTCTGTCGCCCTCACTCTGTCGCCCTCACTCTGTCGCCCTCACTCTGTCGCCCTCACTCTGTCGCCCTCACTCTGTCGCCCTCACTCTGTCGCCCTCACTCTGTCGCCCTCACTCTGTCGCCCTCACTCTGTCGCCCTCACTCTGTCGCCCTCACTCTGTCGCCCTCACTCTGTCGCCCTCACTCTGTCGCCCTCACTCTGTCGCCCTCACTCCGTCGCCCTCACTCCGTCGCCCTCACTCCGTCGCCCTCACTCTGTCACCCTCACTCTGTCGCCCTCACTCTGTCGCCCTCACTCTGTCGCCCTCACTCTGTCGCCCTCACTCTGTCGCCCTCACTCTGTCGCCCTCACTCTGTCGCCCTCACTCTGTCGCCCTCACTCTGTCGCCCTCACTCTGTCGCCCTCACTCTATCGCCCTCACTCTAGCTATCGCCCTTACTCTATCTATCGCCCTCACTCTATCTATCGCCCTCTCTATCGCCCTCACTCTATCGCCCTCACTCTATCTATCGCCCTCACTTTATCTATCGCCCTCCCTCTATCTATCTACTGCCCTCACTCTATCTATCGCCCTCACTTTATCTATCGCCCTCCCTCTATCTATCTACTGCCCTCACTCTATCTATCTACTGCCCTCACTCTATCTATCTACTGCCCTCACTCTATCTACTGCCCTCACTCTATCTACTGCCCTCACTCTATATGTCTATCTATCACACTCACTCTATTGCCATCACTCTATCTATCTATTGATCGCTCTTACTCTATTTGTCCATCTATATATCGCCCTTACTCTATAGCCCTCCCTCTATCTATCGCCCTCCCTCTATCTATCGCCCTCACTCTATCTATCTATTGCATCACCACAGCATCACTCAGCACCACCACAGCATCACTCAGGGGCACCACAACATCACTATGCGCAACCACAGCATCACTGAACACCACAGCATCACTCGTCGCCACCACAACATCACTCAGCGCCACCACAGCATCAATCTGTGCAACCATTCAACAACAACTGGTTCAAATATGTTCTCTCAATGTTTCAAGCTTTATTACAAATATCACAAAAATATGTTAATATTTCACTTCTGTTCTTGTATTTTCATCACAATAAAATACACTGAACATAATCTTCACAAAAGTTATTTACAAAAGTTTAAGCTATTGCCATTATAAATTACAATAGCTTTTATTTAAGTATTAATTATTTTAAAAAAAGCCATTGTTATTTATAATATGAATACATCTATGCCACGTAAATACAACACATATTGCATTACAAATGCTATAGGTGTCACATTTCCGAAAGTTAAAACTATTGGCATTGTAAATGTCAAAGCATTTATTTTGCTATTTTCAAAAACAACACATAAATAAAAAATGTGTAATTTACAATACCAATAGCTCAAACTTTCCTAATGCGAGACCTCTTGCATTGCAAATGCTTGTTTTAAGGGGGCCTCAAAACGGGTCTCTATTGGGCTCTGTTTGGTGCCCTGGCACAGGCAGTCTGTTTTTTTCCGGAGTGCAGTGACTGCAGGCACATCGATGTGCGCTGCTCACACTGCTCACTTCTCACTAGTGTGCCTGTGCTCACACTGCTCTTCTCAATAGTGGAGAAGTTACAGCATGACTTCATGCCGGGTGAGCATTGTAGGAGAAGGGAAATCCTTTAAAGAGAGTTATTTTCTCTCTGGATTTCCCTTCTGTTTTTGAAACTCAGGAGCAGCAACATCGTCGTGGTATCACCAGGGCTTTAAGTGGAAGCTTTTTTAATATTATATACAACAAGCCATAGTTGCTGCTTATTTATCTTATGCAAATAACAACCATTGACAAAGCCAATAATCCTGCCTAGTTGTAGGTATGATATTACTTATTGTATCATATATCCGGATGCAATGGCAGAAACAGCAAAATACAAGTTTGGCGGCACACTATGCTAAGCACAGATTTTTTGTTTATGTGTTTTAAGCCACACCCTTAATTACATTGGCCACGCCCCTTTGAGAGACCCCCAGTTTTTTCATCCCACTTAAAGCCCTGCGCCTGGGAACATTCGCTGCACACCAAGAATGCAAGAGAATACATGTTATGTTCAGGCGCGGTTCGTCCATTGGGGCGTGGGGGCATAGCCCCCCCTGCCCGACGCCGCCCGCAGCTCCCTCATGACAATCATGTCAATGAATCAACATGACGTCAGACCGCGGGGCGGGCGTCATGTTGATTCATTGACATGATCGTACAGACGGCAACACAAGTACGCATGTGTGGGGACGGAGGGTGAATTTTTACCCGTGCCCACGCATGCGCAGTTGTGTTTTGGCGGCGTTGCGCATGCCCATCAGGAGCCCTAATGGGCGTGCTGCGGGCGAGAGGGTACCTGTGCCCCTGGCGCCAGGATTGGCCAGGGGCGCTGTGAGCCTGTGACGTGTGCGGGACCGGCAGCAAGGTAAGAGTGTGTGTTTTTCGGTGTTCCAGTAAACAAGCTTGCACAAATGACTTGAGATAGTTCAGTGTGTTAAAGCATCTGCTGCAGAAATGTGTGCGTCTATTCCAGGTCACCCGTTTATTTCACGGCATGGGGTTTTGGAAATGTAAAAATTCTCAGAATTTCTTTTTTGATAGTTGCAACAACAGCCTTCAACAGATTTCATTTTATAAACATTTTCCAGAAAACGAGTTAACAACTGTCACCACAAATATAATGTACTCTTTGAACTAAGGTTATAAAATGTCAAAATGTTAACAAACGGTAGAGGCGGAATAGCATGATATATGCATTTATTATTGCATGCATGTTGGTGTATGTTTGTATGTGAATTTGTATAGTACATGCCTAGGGCTTACAGGATGGCAAATACATGGGCGGTAGAAGGTTTCCAGCATAAAAAGGTAGGGGTGATGTAATATGTAAACTGGCACATCCTTCAACATCGATCCTAAAGGCTTGTTAGAGTCCATAATTTATTTTTATATGGTCATAAAAATACATGAATGATGGATGGATGCAGGGTGGGTGCATTAATGATTGTTCGGTGGATGGGTGGGTGGATGGGTGCATGGATGGATGCATGCATGCATGATGGGTGGATGGATGCTTGAATGATGGATGCAGGATGGATGGGTGGGTGGATGGGTGGATGCATGAATGAATGATGTATGGATGCAGGATGGGTGGATGGATGGGTGGATGCATGCATGATGGGTGGATGCAAGATGGGTGGATGGATGGATGCATGAATGATGTATGGATGGATGCATGGATGCATGCATGCATGATGGGTGGAGGCATGATGGATGGATGGATGTGTGGTTGGGTGGGTGGGTGCATGAATGAATGATGTATGGATGCAGGATGGGTGGGTGGATGAATGGGTGGATGCATGAATGATGTATGGATGCATGCATGCATGATGGGCGGATGGATGGGTGGATGCATGGATGCATGCATGGTGGATTGGTGGGTGCATGAATGAATGATGTATGGATGCAGGATGGGTGGGTAGATGTATGGGTGGATGTATGAATGATGTATGGATGCATGCATGCATGATGGGTGGATGCATGATGGATGGATGGGTGGATGCATGAATGATGTATGGATGGATGCAAGGTGGTTCAGGCTCGCTCGCTGCGCTCGATCGCTGCGGTGCAATATGCAAATTAGTTTACGCCACACCACTTTCAAATGTCACCAGCCGCCCCTGGTTATGTTATTTTAAAAGTGGATACACATGACGTCCAGACATGGCATCAAGCTCGTACCCAGATGCTTGGAGTTTGAATTTGGACTGGACACTGAAAGAAATCGAGCTGGGCAAAAAGACAGTTCAATTCACTCAAAAATGGTGAGAAATTTCGAAAAAGAAGGGCCCAGATTAAGTTTCTTTTCTTCCAGCCAGAGTCTTTGATTAGGCCTCAGAAGATGACAGTCTAGCCATTCATTCCTCAAGCAGACTATGCTATTTCTATTTTCAATGCGTGTGAACGCATGATTCCAAGGGGCATCTGCTGACGGCCCCGGCCCAGGTGCCTCAATTAGCGCCTGCCCACAGGATCCGCTCTCCGCTCGCACAGTTCCAGGAACAAGCCGCGAGTCCGTGACGTAGCTGCACTCAGACTGTTAACCCCGATATCTTGGGAGGGAGGGCGAGGGGTGGGAGAAAAGTAGACCAAAAGTTGTTTGTGTGTGTAAAAGGCCGCTTTATTAAGACACAGGTGCACATTACAAATACAAACCTTGGCAACGCCTTACAAAACTAAACCTCACTAAATAAATAAATAACTACAAACTTCAGCCCCCCGGACCCTCCCCCACCCCTAAAACATTTGAGCCCTCCCCCTCCCAACAATACATCAATAAACAATATAACAGCATTATAACATTACGTCATCAATAAAACATTACATCATCAATAAAACATTTCGTCATTGATCAAACATACGTCAACGTTAAAACTTTATTCGTCAAACCACAATTGCAATAACAACGGTCAGGTCCTCCATAACCATAAACCCTGCCTGACCCTGCACTCCTGCAGCTACCCCCCTCACCAAACTGAACGGTCAAACCATGACCAACCTACCCCAGCACTTGTCAAAGAAATACTTGAACTAATACTCAACCCGCAATCTGCCTAAAACCTTAACGATACCCAAAAAACACCGCACAGCACCTGTGTCTAGCGACGGATACAAATACAATAAGAAACACCCTGCACACCGGTGGCCCACAAAACAGCCTTTTCTGAAAAAGAAAAAATTGGAACAAAAAATACCAAAAATGGGAAAAAACCAGGCCGCGAGGGGAAAAAAGTAAATAAATGCAAAAAGAGGGAGGGAGGGTGGGACAAAAAAGCTACAAGCCCTCCTAGCCACCAGGTCACCAAACCTAAAATGGTGGCTGGGAGGCAGTGATAGGGGGATTTATAATTGGGCTATACTGGTCCTACTAGACCAGCCCAAATCTAGAAACTTCTAGCAACTTCTACTGTAAAACCCCTCGCAGCCCTCCCAAACCGCCCGGGGGAGGGGACCTCCCGGCGGTCGGCTCCCTCCCCCAAGCCCCCCTTGGGAGGGAGGGCGAGGGGTGGGAGAAAAGTAGACCAAAAGTTGTTTGTGTGTGTAAAAGGCCGCTTTATTAAGACACAGGTGCACATTACAAATACAAACCTTGGCAACGCCTTACAAAACTAAACCTCACTAAATAAATAAATAACTACAAACTTCAGCCCCCCGGACCCTCCCCCACCCCTAAAACATTTGAGCCCTCCCCCTCCCAACAATACATCAATAAACAATATAACAGCATTATAACATTACGTCATCAATAAAACATTACATCATCAATAAAACATTTCGTCATTGATCAAACATACGTCAACGTTAAAACTTTATTCGTCAAACCACAATTGCAATAACAACGGTCAGGTCCTCCATAACCATAAACCCTGCCTGACCCTGCACTCCTGCAGCTACCCCCCTCACCAAACTGAACGGTCAAACCATGACCAACCTACCCCAGCACTTGTCAAAGAAATACTTGAACTAATACTCAACCCGCAATCTGCCTAAAACCTTAACGATACCCAAAAAACACCGCCACCCAGAAAGGTAGGCGGGGAAGACACGCCTCCCTTTCTGCCCCCCAACCGCGAAGCGAAAGAGAAACAAGAAAATCAACGCTGCATAGCCAAAGCCCGGGATAAGACCTCACGGAGCTCCAACAAGTAAAGATCCATGCCCACACGGGACAAATGAACTCAATCATCCCTAAAAAACTCAACAGACTCAAACTTAATGTCCCTGTGTGAAATTCTGCTGAAACCAAGGCTCCTACAGCAACGAGACACCTCTGAATTAACCTTCTTCCTAGCCCGATCGACAGCCCTGGGGTTCACAGCACCTCTCCATACCCTACGGGGAATCAACTCTGTCCAAAAAACATGGCACCCAGCCCACATGTTCTTAATAAGGCCTAAATCACGTTTCATGGCTCGTAGCAAAACTACACCTTTTGTAGCACAAAGGTCATTTTCTCCCAAATGAATAACTAAAATATCTGGGCATAAACCGCCCACCATGTTGTTGTTCAAACAAGGGATTAACTCTCTCCAGAGCATCCCGCCTTTACCCTTCCAGAGTATGTTAAACATTCGGTCATTGAAACCAAGGAGATCTCCAAAATAACTCTTCGCTGCCTGGACTCTGGCCCACTTGACAAAGGAATGCCCCACTATCCAGACCGTTAACACCGAGGAGCGAGGCCCAGCAACGGATCCTGAAAAAGAAAAAAGAGTTAGAATCATGTGAAGGAGGACGACGCCTGCGCCTCCTCAGCAGAGCTCCTCACATAACGCTGGAAGCAGTTGGAAGACCAGCGCCCCAAACGCATAATATCCCTCTCGGACCAACCTCTATTAAAAGCCTCAGTGGCTGCACCTATTCGGAAAGAGTGAGTACCATAGAGATTGCCATCAAGACCTATGTGCTGTAAAGCTTTGCGCAAAACCATTCGCAATTGATAAGTTGTTACAGGGTTACCATTGATATGTCGGAAAACAAGGGCTTCATCCCCACCCCCACATAATGAACGCCAGCGCTGCGCCAGCATTAGAGGGCAAGTAAGCTTCGGAGCACGTGCCTGTAACCACACGCCTTTCCCCTTACCTGTCTGATCAGTCTTAGAACTGGCCAACCAGACGTGAACTCCCTCATCATAACAAAAAACGTCCTTCCAAAACAATCCACACTTATATTTCGACCCCAGCAACTCTGATACTCTGAAGGCTCCAAAAAACATGAACACCATCAGCATAGAGAAAACACATGCCTCAAAATCATCTAAACAAACTAAGGGCAAAACTGTGATTAGTCTAGCAAGAACTTGCCAAGATAAGGGGGCTCTGGATCTTCCAACGTGCCCTTGCTCCCTGGCCCAACCCTCCAGCATCCTCCTACCAATTTCCCCCGCTGATGGAGGATAGCCCCACAACAACTTCCCCATGAAAGCAATCCCCGCTAGTTTCCCAGCAATGGTTACTTTGGTTAAACCCTTATCCATGAGATCCAGTATGAAACTAACAACATCATCTGACCGACGCGACAGATCCTCCCTTCTGACAGCGCCAGATTCCAAGAATTCCTTCCATGCCAGGGAATACGCAGAACGCGTAGACACAGACAAAGAACCTACCACCAGTTGTATGACCCGACCTCGCCGACGTGCCACAGATGACTCGGCATCGGAGTCGGGGATCTGTCTGCGTCCCTTGCCAGTCCACGGAATCTCCCCCACTGTGAACGAGACAGAGCATCCGCAATGTCATTGTCCACGCCAGGAATGTGTAAGGCACGAAAATGAATATCGTGTTTCAGACAACCCAGGACGAAAACTCTCATAAGTTTCAACACTTGCTCGTCCCTGGCCGATTGGCGATTCACTATCTCCACAACAGCCATGTTATCCACACGAAACAGCACTTTCTTGTGTGCCAATTCCTCCCCCCACAGAGTCAAGGCAACCAATAAAGGGAACATTTCCAGGAAAGTGATGCTACGACCACCATTCAACCAGTCATCCGGCCAACGTTCTGCACACCATTTGCCATTCCAAAAGAGCCCAAAACCATCACTGCCAGCAGCATCCGAAAACATTTGTACATCCCACTGAAAGTCAACATCTCTGACCAAGGGAACACCGTTGAAAGAATTCAGGAAAAACTTCCACATTCTCAAGTCCTCCTTAACCCCAGCAGACAGACGAACACGATGGTGAGGCAATTGATGACCTGCCAAAGCCCTGCCCAGTCTTCTACAAAAAGTCCTGCCCGCTCTCACCACTCTGCAGGCAAAATTCAAATGGCCCAAAAGCACTTGAATCTCTTTCACCAACACTTTTCTCTTTGCCAACATCACATCCAGTAATTCAACCATGTTGACTCTTTTGTCCTCGGGCAGACGGGCTGACATAACCACCGAATCTATTTCAATACCCAAAAAGGAGATGACAGTGGCAGGGCCCATTGTTTTCTCGGGAGCCAAAGGGACTCCCAGATCCTCCATGAGCCCTTGGAATGTGTCCAGAGCTTTCTGGCACTCCGCGGAGCCCGGGGATCCGACAAAGAAAAAATCATCGAGATAGTGTGTTACAAGTGAGTGACCGGACTGATGGGAAAAATACCATTGCAGAAAAGTACTAAAACACTCAAACAAAGCACATGATATGGAGCAGCCCATCGGCAGAGCCTTGTCCACGTACCAGTTACCAGCAAATTGTATACCTAAAAGGCTCCAATCGTCCGGATGGACAGGCAACAGCCGGAAAGCAGACTTGATGTCACACTTAGCCATCTCAGCGGCTGCGCCCGCAGTCACAACCAGTGACATGGCCACGTCAACCGAAGAATAAGAGACAGACACTGCCTCTGGGTCAATAAAATCGTTAACAGACGACCCTTCAGGCCATGACAAGTGTTGAATCAATCTAAACTGACCCGGCTCCTTCTTCGGGACAACTCCAATTGGTGAAACAATCAAGTTAAGGATCGGCCCATCGTGAAACGGGCCAGCCATCCTCCCTTCATGTACTTCCTTATTAAGTTTGTCTTGTACCACTGTGGCATGTTCAGAAGCTGATTTTAAATTGGCAGACCACCTACGTTCCCGAGAGCCCATGTAACCTAGTCGGAAACCAAAATGAAAACCTTCCAATAGTGTAAGTTTCGCTGACTCTTCCTCGTAATCCTGCAAAGCAATGCGCAGCCTCTCTAATTTAACTGGTGTACGAGCCCTTGGACCCAGCACCCTTAGCACCTCTGTATCCCCTTCCCCCTGAAAACTGTGAGGTCGTACTTGAAGTTCCTGAACCTGTTTGCTTCCCTTTGGGGCTCTCAGAGGGTTGATTGTCCCAACATTTGGACAACGGATGTTTCCTACCACAACCTGAGCACTCATGTTTAAATTTACAGTATTCTCTGATGCAGGAGCCCCTGTTAAATTCCCAACAGAAACCAGACCCCGATTGCATGGTTGCATTGACCCCCACCCCTCCCCGGGTGGGCTTCCCCTGAAAGGGGCGGTAAACTAATGGCAAACCACTGGCCGTGAAAATAGTCTTCCCCCCTGACGCTGACCCCATTGTATGTTGCCACAAGTCATTATCCAGCTCCCCCCACTTAGCCTCCGGATCCCAAGCCATCCTGGCCCTAAATTCCTCATCATACTGAGACCAAGCAAAACCACCCCCGGTGATCTGTGCCTTACGAATGACGTCCATGTATTTAAAAAGGGACACGCTGCGCTCAGGGAACTTTTCGCAATATACACTGGCATAAATCAAGAATGCCGCTGTCCAGTTTTCAATATTCAAAGGCACTCTAGGCCGTTTAGCCAGTTCAAATTCCTCCTCTTTAGATCCCTCTTTAGACCGGACTTCCCGGTGCAGTAGCTTAAGGAGTTCCACATACTCACCATTCCAAATGCGTTCCTTGGTGCTTAACATTAAATGAGCCCCTAAAGGTTTCGTAACTCCCATATAAGGCAATTTTTTGATCTTTAACTCCTTACTGGCCAATGGCTCTTTAACTTTGCTGGAAGCACCAGCCATAACACCACTTTCAACTTTGTTTGTAACTTCTACCACATCATCAGTACCAACAGCAGTGTCTTGTACATAACGACCTTTGACCAAACGGCTAGCACCAACATCAATTTCTGTGTCACCACCAGTACCCACAGACACCATTATAGGTTTGGCCTGTGTGGCTGATTGCTCACCTGGCAACAGAGAGACCACTCTCGATGGCTCCGCCCGTGGCGCCGAAGTCAATGCATCCGGTCTGCGAGGCGCCCTTCCCGATGGGCCGTGCTCTCTTCTCCCTTGCACTGTACTCTGGACCACTGGAGCCTGTAAAACACTATGAGAAGCATGAGAGGGCACCCCCCCCTCTGTATCCCGCAGTTCACCTTCCTCAGGACTCTCTTCATCATAATCCAACACCTCTGACTCCACACTGGTGTGAAGCAACTCACCACGGGTCTTACCCAACCCGGTATCAACAACTTTACATTTCAAAGTTTTTTGAACTCCATGAAGGGGAGCAGGCTGTACACGCCTGTACCTCCCTGCGTGTTGACTCTGCAGCTCCATAGCCGCCGGCAAGGCCTGCCACCTATACCTGCTACTCGTTGGGGCCAGCGGGGTCACGCCAGACCCTCGTGTGCTGGCCGCGGCGGGATCCCTCGGTGGAACAGAGAGGGCCGCGCTAGGCATTCTCGTCGCTTCCCCTTGGCGAAAGTGGACTGGACCGCGCCCTGCCAAGTCTGGATCGCCGCCCCTATTCCTATCCTGAAAAGAAAAAGTTTGGACTGGTGTGCTAGGGTCCCTAAAAGCAACACTCGAAACAGACCTTGACCTCCGTAAGTTAGCATCAACAAACGACCCCTGACACCTCTCCAAAGAACGTCCCCTAATGCAACCCTTCAATGGCACTTCCCTAACCGGAGAGTCGCCAATCATCTCTTCCTCATCACTCTCATCCAAGTTAGCGCCCGCTGCTGCTGAAGGGGCCTGTAAAGGTATCCCCACACCTCTTGTGAGGCCCTCAATATCCTTGTGAAGACCACGCTGCGCCAAACCTGCTGTACCAAAATGCTCCCATCCAGGAGAACCGAACATGATATAAGGACCTCTAGCATCTCCATGGACAGGCCCTCCAATCACCTGCCTGGACAACCCTTCACGCTCCAACAACGTATTTGAGAAACCCGCAGCCCCTGTAAACCTCACACCAGGGTGAACCAACCCCACAAAATCATCCCCTACCGCCCTACCCAATCCCCCCAAACCTGGGCCATGCGCAGGTGCAGACCCCCGACTCTCACCATGAAAAGCTCCATGACCCCCCTGTGACAATCTCCTGTCGTCCCTCCGTAAACGGACATTCCCCTCCTGAAAACCAGGAAACACAACATCCCCTGACCGTACCGTGTCCTGGCCCAAAACCTCACCTGACATGGAACCACTTTCACCCATCTGGGCCCACTCACCCTCTCCTCTGGATCCCCCTCCAACAGACATAGCAGCACCCACATGAGAACCAGGGGTAGAGAACAATAACGGGCTGCCCACATTACTGTCCACATGTTCAGTACCAGCCTCCTGCGCAAAAACAACCTGGCCAGCATGAGGCTCCATACTAGCCTGTCTCCCCAATCCACTTATAATAAGCTGGCAAGAAGCCCCACCCTCAGTCACATCCATCCCTGATACAGCAAGGTGAGAAGGGGTTACCAACATACCAGCGCGTGGATTAACAATCGCCTGAGTCTCTGCTACAAAATGCTGAGCAATATCCAAATCCTGTATATCATGCTGCTGGTCCGCCCCCTGCCAATCATGCAATTGAAATGAGCCCCTACGCGCACCTCGCGCAGCCCTGACAAGCGCAGGCTCCACACGGCGATCCACTATGGGGTCAGAAGCGGAGCGCTTCTTAGTCCCTCTCCGCCCCCCCCTCCCTCGCTTGGCCGTAATAACCGGAGCGGGAACGAGCTCTTCCGCCTCCAAACCTTTTTCCGCCCGCCCCGCCGAAGCAATCAATTGTGCTCCAGACGCCTGACCCGGCTGTATGGGAGCCGTCTGCCCTGCCGCCGGAGCGCCTCCCGCCCCCCCCCGAGACTCCGCAACCAACAAAGGGGCCGGTCCCGCTCCAGCACCCACGACTACGGGAGCGCCCAACATTACCGGCGCTCCCCCCTCCCCCGCCGCCACACGCGCCTGCAATGAAGGGGCCGGTTTCCTCGAGCGGGACCGGCCCCTTTCGCTTACCTGGACAGAACGCCTCTTCTTAGGCGAGGAACAAGCCATAACCGCCGCGGACACGCCGGCGGAGGCCTGGCGCTGGGGGCGCGCCGGCCCCCCTCCCACCAACAAGTCCATGCGACCTGCTTCCGACAGCAGTCGCATGGCCTCCAAAACGCGGTAGTCTTCCATCTCAGAATTAAAGCGCCAAAGTAAACGATACCAGGATAACTAAAATTACCGAACTACCTGACAATATCTCTAATAAAACGCTGACAGACAAAAAAGCTACAAGCCCTCCTAGCCACCAGGTCACCAAACCTAAAATGGTGGCTGGGAGGCAGTGATAGGGGGATTTATAATTGGGCTATACTGGTCCTACTAGACCAGCCCAAATCTAGAAACTTCTAGCAACTTCTACTGTAAAACCCCTCGCAGCCCTCCCAAACCGCCCGGGGGAGGGGACCTCCCGGCGGTCGGCTCCCTCCCCCAAGCCCCCCTTGCACACCGGCGAGGAATGCACGACGGGCCTGCAGGTGCGAGTCTTCGCTCACTTTCTTACTTCTCAGGCGCTTTGTATAAACTGACTGCACAAGCATGTTGACAAATGAACCATTCTGATGACAGGGCGTGGCAGAATCACAAACAGCAAGCCCTTCCTGCTCCCTATTTTCTGCTCAGATGGAGGTGGTTAAACTACACACCCCCGACCAGTCCTCAAAAGGTTGTGTGTTGGAACAACGAGTTCCTCAACAACGACTGCCTAAAGAACGCAGTCTGTAGTACGACCACGTTTCAACCACGATTTTTTTGACCACACATTCTTTTACCATGATTTTTCATCGTAAAGTAATGCATGGTAAACCCACTCCCTAAAAACTACCCCGTACTCCCACCCACTAAAAACGTAGACGAACCCCCAACCTCCTATAAACTAACACGAACACCTCGCACCCCCTAAAAACTAATAAAAACCCACCCCCCCTAAAAACCTATACGAACCCCTCTTACCTGTCCTGTTCCTCCGACGCCCCTCTGAACTCCGCCCATCCCGAATACTAGAACTACTTACCCTCATGCATGGCTCAGGCTAAGTCGTTGTTCTGGTTTCTTCAAGGAGCTTTCTAACCTACCCGTCCACAAAAAATTCAAAAAAGAAGGTGAAATAGATGATTAACATTTAAAGTGTAAATTCCACCCAATTTCACCAAAATGCTGTAGGTTCTGAGAGAAACTATGAAGATTTTCTGTACTTTCACAGTGTGTCACACAAGCCTGACTCTCTGCGGGATGGTTGCATGTTCCCCACCACGAGCTCGTTTTGAGAAACTGGTGATAAAAGCGTGCATTTTCAGGATGATTTCTAATAAGCCATAGGCAACAGAAGCTGTTTATAAATGTAATGTTACAAGGCCTCTTATTTACTAGAAAACCGAGTTATACTTAAACATTTTATTTCATTTTTCACTAGCTTCTTATAGGCAGACTCTCAATCATGTGTGGTGACTGAAAATATATTAGAAATGGATGGGGGGGGGGGGATAAATAAGCTGCACTCTCAGCTATTCACATCCACTGAGTGAGAATGTGCTCCTGGGTGTGAAACTTGCTCCAATGAGTCAATGCTTGAAACTTGCTCCAATGAGACAATGCTCCAAGATGACATACTTGGATAACATTACTAATCCTGTTCCTCTAGCTGTAGGACTAGTAAAACGGTAAGTCTGTGAATTCATTTGTAAGACTTCCACAACATGGGAGAGGCTACGTTTCAAAAAGTGCAAAGTGCAAACAATTAGTAAGCCTTCTCTCCAAGAAGTGAAACACATCCAATAGTGATATTCTTCTCCAAAACTCACACCCAGTGAGAGACTGTGTGGCAAAACATGAAAGTCGCGCTCAATGCAAGATACTGTGCACCAAGTTGTGGGACTTCAGGGTCATTAGCATGAAAGTTGGCAGCAGAAGCTGACTTTCATGAACCGTTTGGGCAATTGGATATTCATGGATCTGGATCTGTCTTGGCAAAGATATCTTGATGCCACAGGAGTCTAATGTTCCTTGTGGGCCAGTTGCTTTTGGAAACCAGTGGTCAAGACCACACAATTATTCAGCCAGTTGATCTGTTTCAGAGAGCCTTTCTATAAGAAACTGGATTATTTATTAAAGGAGACGAGAGCCCATTAAAAAAAAAAACATAGTCCTTGTCGGGGTGAAAAGTTACCAAACAAACCTGTGTTTAACAATATAGTAATTCGCACAAAGCAGTCAGCCTTAACTTAGTGCTAACGTTGGCTCAAACAGTAATAAAGTAAAACCACAACAGAAGAATAATCCCAAAATAATTTAGAAAAATAGAGACTATTTTAATGAAGTGGTACAAAAGGGGGTGGTGATGGACATTGTTCTGCATTCTGTCCATCAACTGTGTTTTTTGCAATTTTCACCCCGAGTGGGCGGGGTATGCTCAGACGTGAGTCCCAGGCTCTCCAAATCACTGGAGTCAAGCTATCCAGGCTGAAGAAGGCTGATAGCCAGAAACCGCTCCTTGGATGCTTGATTCCGGTCTAGGAAAGACATGGCTTGGTAGTTCGGGCTGGACGATTACCATGAGGCACAGGGTCAAGGCTGATTTGCATATAGCCATTGTCTGACCTAGGGTGGTGTGGAGTGCAAAAAAACGATGGATTTAGGCCCAGATCTTTGTACTGGGGTGAATGTAAGACATTGTTTTGCATTCTGTCCATCAACTGTGTTTTTTGCAATTTTCACCCCGAGTGGGCTGGGTATGCTCAGACGTGAGTCCCAGGCTCTCTACATCACTGGAGTCAAGCTATCCAGGCTGAAGAAGGCTGATAGCCAGAAACCGGTCCTTGGATGCTTGATTCCGGTCTAGGAAAGACAAGGCTTGGTAGTTCGGGCTGGACTGTTCCCATTAGGCACAGGGTCAAGGCTGATTTGCATATAGCCATTGTCTGACCTAGGGTGTTGTGGAGTGCAAAAAAACGATGGATTTAGGCCCAGATCTTTGTACTGGGTGAATGTAAGACATTGTTCTGCATTCTGTCCATCAACTGTGTTTTTTGCAATTTTCACCCAGAGTGGGCTGGGTATGCTCAAACGCGAGTCCCAGGCTCTCCACATCACTGGAGTCAAGCTATCCAGGCTGAAGAAGGCTGATAGCCAGAAACCGGTCTTTGGATGCTTGATTCCGGTCTAGGAAAGACATGGCTTGGTAGTTCGGGCTGGACTGTTCCCATGAGGCACAGGGTCAAGGCTGATTTGCATATAGCCATTGTCTGACCTAGGGTGGTGTGGAGTGCAAAAAAACGATGGATTTAGGCCCAGATCTTTGTACTGGGGTGAATGTATGACATTATTCTGCATTCTGTCCATCATCTGTTTTTTTTGCTATTTTAATGAAGTGACATCAAATTGATAAAAATCCAAACAGTAGAATTGTACTTATGAATTTTTTAGGTGTATGGTTCAAAATAGCATCAAAAGGCACAAAGAACCAACTGCGGGTATCTGGTCACATCAGACAGGGACAAATTCACAAGTTGAGGCCTATCATGATGGAGCATGGGACGATTACAGGACCAGGTTTGTCCCAATTGAAGTTTTACCTTCTGACTTTGATACAGGACTGTGCAGCACGGCTCTGCATCGCTCATCATCAAATCCAGTTAAGCCTTTGGTGTGAAAATGAGTGACATGGCGCTGCACTGTGTTGGATCCAGGGAGGCTTCCTGTTTGGAGCTGTGTGGTGCAGTTCTGCAAGGCCCTCCATCGGATCCAGTGAAACCTTCAGTTAGGGAGGGAGATGTGCACTAACCCCAGCCAGGGGCCCAGGACCTTGAGCATGACACTTGGGCCCAAAGAGGCCAGCAGATGGGGACCAGGTTAGATCCAATTAGGACTGGTCAGCTGGGAAGCAGACAAGGCCTCTGGAAACACACCCCTGTAGTTCAAAGAGGAAATCAGCAACTGACCCCTGGAGGAAAGGAGATCCAATCTTCCTTCAGGTCTCTGACAGCAGGACAGTCTTTCTTTTGAGTCTTCACAGGTCCAGACGTGTTCGCATTTCAGGTTCTGGGGATGCCCCTTTTATTACCAGTGCAAGCCTGTGGTTGTGGGGCACACCTTTGTCTAACCTTAAAACTGGATCTGGTCAGTTGCTCCCTTTCCTCTGGGTTTGGCTCCAGCCAGGTTAGTGAAAAAAGGCAGGGGCAGGCTGGGCATCAGGGTCTTCTGTGTGGACCAAGGCAGGCCCCTTTGAAGTATATGACAACAAAAAGAGTAGACCAAGTCAGAAGGAGGTGTGTGTGTCCGAGCAGGCGAAAGTGAACCAATTGGAAAATAGGTGAAACCAAGGACTGTTAAGTTACAGAAGTTTGAATAAATCCCATCAGACCACCCATTTGGCGGAGTTTCATCATTTGGGAATTGATGATTATTCAAACAATCTCCCGGCCAACTAGTACCAGGGTAACATAGAAACTCTATGTACATTGTTCCTCAATGTTATAAAGTTGAAAATGTGCAGTGCTCAAAAAATAATAAGAGTGAATAAAATTGACTACTCAGACTCAAGAATTTTTCAAAGTATAGAGGTCTAGGTGTCAAGGGTTTAAAAACACGCCAGGTGATTTGATACTACCCTGTGGCGCTAAGCAAGATGGTCGACATGTTTCAGCCTGTGGGGGAATTACCCCAGCTTTCTTCAGGACCTTACGTATAACCATGCTACTGCAACTAACAGAAATTGGTGATATGAGGAACAGTAAAAATAGTGCTTGCGAGAAGTCACATATCTACCAGGAACTTTTGTGCTCCAATGTTCGCTGGACGAAGGGAGTCAAGACTTCTACCTATCGTGAAACAAAAGATAACACAAACAAACAGGTCAAGGTCACCTACAGATATCCAACTACACCACCAACACCCCTCGGAACAACACACATGCGAGAACAATATATATTCCGCTTTGCTAAGACAAAAAAGCATACTAGCTACATCACACAGAGGCATTTCCTCAACGTGATACTCACCCAGCTTTGTGTGGGTGATGACCCCACCTCACCCGGCAACCGCTCGGGAGAATGAGGCCCCGCTCTATAGTGTAGAAAAAGGGCATGGTAAGTGGACATCATCTTCCATGCCTAGCCAGATTGCTCTACACAAAACCCAACAAACGTGTGACGGAAACCCCATTGTCAGACAAACAGGTTAGCTACACAGAGGATATCAGTGGGAAATTAGGGGCTCCAAGTATCAAATTAGTTTCAAAATCTCTCAAGAAAAGCCCAGTAGGTGCTCCTAAGTATCTCTAGATTATCATTTGCCAGGACACAGTGGGGGCATATCGTTGGATGACACCAGGGTCAAGATTTGGAAGTGATCATAGTTTCAAAACCACACTTTTAAACGGTTTATAACCAATATTAAGCCCTAATAGTCTAGAAACGCCCCTCTTTTTTGAGTGCATATCAGGTATCCCAGACTAGGGTGTGAGGGTAGTTAATGCTGGTCAAAATAATGGAAAACTACCAAGTTTGGCACAGCAGACGCAGTCTGCTTCTTACCTGTCCGTCGGTACCCCTATTGTGAAGCGAGCGGAAGTGGAGGTATTTCTCCTGCCGCCTGCCTTCTCTTTATAGGGGAATTGTAATTGGTTGGCCTCTCAAGTGGGAGCCGATCTCGCGCCCGAACCTGCAAAACTCCGCCATTGAGGATGGTCCTGGAGAGAGTGCCCAGAGCGAGCGCCGCTGCGCTGAGTCAGGAGACGCGTACAACTGCGCATGCGCTCAGCGGTAACCGCTATATACAAGCGTCTGCGCACTGGCCAAGGGACCGCGATCCCGGAGAACCCCTGCATAGTCAAAAAGCCCCTGTTACCTAAAGAAGGGGCGCTGTCCTTAAAGTGGCAAAAAATGAGCGCTACTTAAGGAAAACAGACGGGCAATTATAAATGCGTTTTATAACAAGTGAGACGCAATGATTAGTCTCGCTAGCACTGGCGCCGGGCACGCTAGCCCGGATCAGAAGACAGTGTTTGATCGATGTCAGGAGATAAACACACAACTAGTGGGGAAACCCAAACTGGAGTGCACTAACACTGATGTAGTCTCAGGGGCAAGGACAGTTACTAAAGACTGAACGTGTCTAAATCGCTGTGTGATAACACTAGGTGAAACTAGTAGGTGCACATGTCACTCTATAATAAGTGTAAATAATAGATGACTGTCAAGATATTTTGTCAGTTGCGTGATAGATGTAATCGACGGTAACTGAAAAGGGTAGTACTGGGTCTGCTTAGGGTAATCGTCACAATTGAGTTGGGTGAGCTACAAATGTATACGGAAGTGCGTACACATAATACAATGACCCGCAGCACGAAGCTGCACTGAACAATCAAAAAACAAAGGTAAGGAGGGTCGAGGGGGTTGTTTAATGACCTGACTACTCATTCCCCACAATTAGAGTACATGACAACAAAAAGAGTAGACCAAGTCAGAAGGAGGTGTGTGTGTCCGAGCAGGCGAAAGTGAACCAATTGGAAAATAGGTGAAACCAAGGACTGTTAAGTTACAGAAGTTTGAATAAATCCCATCAGACCACCCATTTGGCGGAGTTTCATCATTTGGGAATTGATGATTATTCAAACAATCTCCCGGCCAACTAGTACCAGGGTAACATAGAAACTCTATGTACATTGTTCCTCAATGTTATAAAGTTGAAAATGTGCAGTGCTCAAAAAATAATAAGAGTGAATAAAATTGACTACTCAGACTCAAGAATTTTTCAAAGTATAGAGGTCTAGGTGTCAAGGGTTTAAAAACACGCCAGGTGATTTGATACTACCCTGTGGCGCTAAGCAAGATGGTCGACATGTTTCAGCCTGTGGGGGAATTACCCCAGCTTTCTTCAGGACCTTACGTATAACCATGCTACTGCAACTAACAGAAATTGGTGATATGAGGAACAGTAAAAATAGTGCTTGCGAGAAGTCACATATCTACCAGGAACTTTTGTGCTCCAATGTTCGCTGGACGAAGGGAGTCAAGACTTCTACCTATCGTGAAACAAAAGATAACACAAACAAACAGGTCAAGGTCACCTACAGATATCCAACTACACCACCAACACCCCTCGGAACAACACACATGCGAGAACAATATATATTCCGCTTTGCTAAGACAAAAAAGCATACTAGCTACATCACACAGAGGCATTTCCTCAACGTGATACTCACCCAGCTTTGTGTGGGTGATGACCCCACCTCACCCGGCAACCGCTCGGGAGAATGAGGCCCCGCTCTATAGTGTAGAAAAAGGGCATGGTAAGTGGACGTCATCTTCCATGCCTAGCCAGATTGCTCTACACAAAACCCAACAAACGTGTGACGGAAACCCCATTGTCAGACAAACAGGTTAGCTACACAGAGGATATCAGTGGGAAATTAGGGGCTCCAAGTATCAAATTAGTTTCAAAATCTCTCAAGAAAAGCCCAGTAGGTGCTCCTAAGTATCTCTAGATTATCATTTGCCAGGACACAGTGGGGGCATATCGTTGGATGACACCAGGGTCAAGATTTGGAAATGATCATAGTTTCAAAACCACACTTTTAAACGGTTTATAACCAATATTAAGCCCTAATAGTCTAGAAACGCCCCTCTTTTTTGAGTGCATATCAGGTATCCCAGACTAGGGTGTGAGGGTAGTTAATGCTGGTCAAAATAATGGAAAACTACCAAGTTTGGCACAGCAGACGCAGTCTGCTTCTTACCTGTCCGTCGGTACCCCTATTGTGAAGCGAGCGGAAGTGGAGGTATTTCTCCTGCCGCCTGCCTTCTCTTTATAGGGGAATTGTAATTGGTTGGCCTCTCAAGTGGGAGCCGATCTCGCGCCCGAACCTGCAAAACTCCGCCATTGAGGATGGTCCTGGAGAGAGTGCCCAGAGCGAGCGCCGCTGCGCTGAGTCAGGAGACGCGTACAACTGCGCATGCGCTCAGCGGTAACCGCTATATACAAGCGTCTGCGCACTGGCCAAGGGACCGCGATCCCGGAGAACCCCTGCATAGTCAAAAAGCCCCTGTTACCTAAAGAAGGGGCGCTGTCCTTAAAGTGGCAAAAAATGAGCGCTACTTAAGGAAAACAGACGGGCAATTATAAATGCGTTTTATAACAAGTGAGACGCAATGATTAGTCTCGCTAGCACTGGCGCCGGGCACGCTAGCCCGGATCAGAAGACAGTGTTTGATCGATGTCAGGAGATAAACACACAACTAGTGGGGAAACCCAAACTGGAGTGCACTAACACTGATGTAGTCTCAGGGGCAAGGACAGTTACTAAAGACTGAACGTGTCTAAATCGCTGTGTGATAACACTAGGTGAAACTAGTAGGTGCACATGTCACTCTATAATAAGTGTAAATAATAGATGACTGTCAAGATATTTTGTCAGTTGCGTGATAGATGTAATCGACGGTAACTGAAAAGGGTAGTACTGGGTCTGCTTAGGGTAATCGTCACAATTGAGTTGGGTGAGCTACAAATGTATACGGAAGTGCGTACACATAATACAATGACCCGCTGCACTGAACAATCAAAAAACAAAGGTAAGGAGGGTCGAGGGGGTTGTTTAATGACCTGACTACTCATTCCCCACAATTAGAGTACATGACAACAAAAAGAGTAGACCAAGTCAGAAGGAGGTGTGTGTGTCCGAGCAGGCGAAAGTGAACCAATTGGAAAATAGGTGAAACCAAGGACTGTTAAGTTACAGAAGTTTGAATAAATCCCATCAGACCACCCATTTGGCGGAG
Source organism: Lissotriton vulgaris (assembly GCF_964263255.1). Classification (NCBI taxonomy): domain Eukaryota; kingdom Metazoa; phylum Chordata; class Amphibia; order Caudata; family Salamandridae; genus Lissotriton; species Lissotriton vulgaris. The sequence continues at coordinate 375,996,562 of NC_141687.1, forward strand.
TTTCATCATTTGGGAATTGATGATTATTCAAACAATCTCCCGGCCAACTAGTACCAGGGTAACATAGAAACTCTATGTACATTGTTCCTCAATGTTATAAAGTTGAAAATGTGCAGTGCTCAAAAAATAATAAGAGTGAATAAAATTGACTACTCAGACTCAAGAATTTTTCAAAGTATAGAGGTCTAGGTGTCAAGGGTTTAAAAACACGCCAGGTGATTTGATACTACCCTGTGGCGCTAAGCAAGATGGTCGACATGTTTCAGCCTGTGGGGGAATTACCCCAGCTTTCTTCAGGACCTTACGTATAACCATGCTACTGCAACTAACAGAAATTGGTGATATGAGGAACAGTAAAAATAGTGCTTGCGAGAAGTCACATATCTACCAGGAACTTTTGTGCTCCAATGTTCGCTGGACGAAGGGAGTCAAGACTTCTACCTATCGTGAAACAAAAGATAACACAAACAAACAGGTCAAGGTCACCTACAGATATCCAACTACACCACCAACACCCCTCGGAACAACACACATGCGAGAACAATATATATTCCGCTTTGCTAAGACAAAAAAGCATACTAGCTACATCACACAGAGGCATTTCCTCAACGTGATACTCACCCAGCTTTGTGTGGGTGATGACCCCACCTCACCCGGCAACCGCTCGGGAGAATGAGGCCCCGCTCTATAGTGTAGAAAAAGGGCATGGTAAGTGGACGTCATCTTCCATGCCTAGCCAGATTGCTCTACACAAAACCCAACAAACGTGTGACGGAAACCCCATTGTCAGACAAACAGGTTAGCTACACAGAGGATATCAGTGGGAAATTAGGGGCTCCAAGTATCAAATTAGTTTCAAAATCTCTCAAGAAAAGCCCAGTAGGTGCTCCTAAGTATCTCTAGATTATCATTTGCCAGGACACAGTGGGGGCATATCGTTGGATGACACCAGGGTCAAGATTTGGAAATGATCATAGTTTCAAAACCACACTTTTAAACGGTTTATAACCAATATTAAGCCCTAATAGTCTAGAAACGCCCCTCTTTTTTGAGTGCATATCAGGTATCCCAGACTAGGGTGTGAGGGTAGTTAATGCTGGTCAAAATAATGGAAAACTACCAAGTTTGGCACAGCAGACGCAGTCTGCTTCTTACCTGTCCGTCGGTACCCCTATTGTGAAGCGAGCGGAAGTGGAGGTATTTCTCCTGCCGCCTGCCTTCTCTTTATAGGGGAATTGTAATTGGTTGGCCTCTCAAGTGGGAGCCGATCTCGCGCCCGAACCTGCAAAACTCCGCCATTGAGGATGGTCCTGGAGAGAGTGCCCAGAGCGAGCGCCGCTGCGCTGAGTCAGGAGACGCGTACAACTGCGCATGCGCTCAGCGGTAACCGCTATATACAAGCGTCTGCGCACTGGCCAAGGGACCGCGATCCCGGAGAACCCCTGCATAGTCAAAAAGCCCCTGTTACCTAAAGAAGGGGCGCTGTCCTTAAAGTGGCAAAAAATGAGCGCTACTTAAGGAAAACAGACGGGCAATTATAAATGCGTTTTATAACAAGTGAGACGCAATGATTAGTCTCGCTAGCACTGGCGCCGGGCACGCTAGCCCGGATCAGAAGACAGTGTTTGATCGATGTCAGGAGATAAACACACAACTAGTGGGGAAACCCAAACTGGAGTGCACTAACACTGATGTAGTCTCAGGGGCAAGGACAGTTACTAAAGACTGAACGTGTCTAAATCGCTGTGTGATAACACTAGGTGAAACTAGTAGGTGCACATGTCACTCTATAATAAGTGTAAATAATAGATGACTGTCAAGATATTTTGTCAGTTGCGTGATAGATGTAATCGACGGTAACTGAAAAGGGTAGTACTGGGTCTGCTTAGGGTAATCGTCACAATTGAGTTGGGTGAGCTACAAATGTATACGGAAGTGCGTACACATAATACAATGACCCGCAGCACGAAGCTGCACTGAACAATCAAAAAACAAAGGTAAGGAGGGTCGAGGGGGTTGTTTAATGACCTGACTACTCATTCCCCACAATTAGAGTACATGACAACAAAAAGAGTAGACCAAGTCAGAAGGAGGTGTGTGTGTCCGAGCAGGCGAAAGTGAACCAATTGGAAAATAGGTGAAACCAAGGACTGTTAAGTTACAGAAGTTTGAATAAATCCCATCAGACCACCCATTTGGCGGAGTTTCATCATTTGGGAATTGATGATTATTCAAACAATCTCCCGGCCAACTAGTACCAGGGTAACATAGAAACTCTATGTACATTGTTCCTCAATGTTATAAAGTTGAAAATGTGCAGTGCTCAAAAAATAATAAGAGTGAATAAAATTGACTACTCAGACTCAAGAATTTTTCAAAGTATAGAGGTCTAGGTGTCAAGGGTTTAAAAAGGGTTTAAAAACACGCCAGGTGAAGTATAATCAGGGCAAGGGCACAGCTTCTCCCCAGCTATAATTACAGCAAGATCCACACAGCTCCACACCCAGGTCCTTTGCCACTGTCTGGGAGCAATAAACATCACACCACAGGGGAGCCATTAACTGTCAGGTGACCCTGGATACTGGCACAAAGGCACATTTGGCTTAGGTTGGAGAAAAAAACAACTTTTTAAAAGTGGCATTTTCAAAATAGTAATTTAAAATCTAACTTTACCATAAGATTGGATGTTAAATTGCTATTACAATGGGTCCTTGGATCATTTTTCTAACTAGTCCCAAACTGAAGTTATGCATTATAAGGAGTTATAATGTAACCCAGTGATTCACTACAGGGAAGCCAGCCTTGCTGCAATGAAAATAAAATACAACTTTGGATGGTTTTCACTGCCAGGACATGTAAAACTAAGTATGTGTGCCCTACCCCCAGAAGGGGGTATTCTAGTTGGGATTGGATAGTGCAGGGGAACACACTAGTCAGGCAGTCACTACTCCATTGCTGATCACTTGCACTTTTGTAGATTCTTCTTGTCACCCTCCCACCCCCATCCCCAAGACAACTGCACTTCATCATCATCATTCTCCTTATTCAAGCCATGTCTTTGTATCCAAACACAGTGAGCAGGAGTTCCTCTATTCTTCACTTGCGTCTCATGTTGGGGACTCTGTTGCTTGAGACAGCTGGCTCCAGCAGTCAGGCAAGCAGGCCTCTGGGCAGAAGTATACTCCAGTTGGAAGGAGCTGGGCCGCAGAGGTTCATATCTTGAGGACAGTACGAGTCCTGCAGGTAAACCATGAGTTGTAATGCAGCTCCAATCAGAGGATGGGTTCATTGAAAAACTACCATGGGGCAGAAAAGCTATTTTAGTGTCTCGTACCTTCGTTGGCACACAAACCAACGTCTAATGGAAATGGGGGTTGACACCAGCTTTCAAGCCAGGAAGCTACGGAATACATTAATACATTCTTATATTGCAGTAGGTGGAGTAAGGGTGAAGGGGATAATGCCATAAGATCTCTTCCTGATGATGAGCGGAGGGTCATATACAGTACTGGTAATCCTCTTGAGAGTGGCTATACTAGCCTAGCCATAGTACAGGGACAGACTTTTGAAGGGAAGGGTGGAATGGCAGTGAGGTAAACACAGTTATAAGTACAGGTGACACACCAGGCAGGCATCTCAAGCTTGAACAGTTTTTAAAAACAACATACACACATTTGCATGCACAGCAATACACACATACTGTTTGCCTTTTTTCACTCTCTAGCTCTTTCTGACTGGCTGTGACACACTGGACTTTACACTGATGGGTCAACAGCTCTCATTCCCAGGAATACAAAAAGGCTGGCCCGACATCCCTCAAATCACACTGCCCCATTGAGGCTATCATGCTCAGTCCAGAAGTCAGGACTGTCTCCCCCAGGTGAATTTACTTACACCAATCAGTCACAAAATCACAACTTCTCATACAATCTATTGTTGTATTATTTGAACACCATGAAGCACAATACCTCAACTGCTTATGGTTTAATTACCAAATAATTACTACTATATTTACATCAATTCATCATTTTTCTTACCAAAAATCCAAACACATATCTAAAAATACATTTAAAAAAACGTAAAATAACATAAAACCTTTCATCATACATGGAGTAGGAAGAAATATCAAAATAAGCTGCAATAGTAGTCTTCAAAGGTAGTATCCATAATTTGACGTCACTGTACAAATTAAGTTGATATTTCATATTTAATACAGGGAATTCAGTAATTCAGGTATAAACTACAGTCACTAATTTGGCAATAATCAGTGACATGTGAGCTACAAGTTGCCAATTATAAAGAAAGGACGTAAGAACTCGACTAATATAAGGTTATTACAGTCGAGTTCTGATGTCACAATGCCTGCTGCCAGAGCCAGCAGCTGAGGTGAAAGGCAGGTCATGTCACAGAGCATAATTAAAGCAGCTATTTAAAGCAACAAATGGAATGTTCCTTTTCTTTCCTCTGCTCCACTGTAATAGCTTACAATAACAAGCAGAGAGAATGTGTTTATTTTTAGCACCCCTTAGATAGCAAAAAGCTCTTCTTTCTGCACGTTTCGCACATTTCGAGCTACTGGGTATTTTTCTTTTTTAACAGGTTTTTATTGGTTTGATTTTGCACTAGATGTTTTATTTTTTTTCTTCATGTTTGCAAACATGCTCACTCTTTCATATGAAAGAGCTATGCACCAAGGTTTTAAGTGGTTTGTGGCAAAGGTGATGGTGTGGACATGCATTAGTTGTGATAAAGTATCCCCTGTACATGATAAGGATACTGCAAGTCACCTCGGAGTTCAATAAACTTATAAAAGAACTCGACCTTCGGCCTCATTCATCTACATGGTTATGAAACTCCTCAGTGACTTGCAATATCCTTATAATGTGGGACCTTAATACCTTGTTTCATCAGATCAGTGCTAACAGATTAAGTAACAGGTCTGTGTCAGCGCATTTCGGTGGGAAGAAAGACTAAAAATACCTTCCTCAGGACATACTGAATAAATATTCTTGCCCAATTGAAAAATGTAATTATGTGATAATACATGAAATGTAGAATCCTGTGTTAAAAACATACAAATGGTTCATTTATATTAGTAAAGATACTCGGGTTAACCTGTATCCTTCCTATGTATATCCTTTTACAAACAATCAGAAGTGGTCAATGGGATCTCGCCCTCAAATCTCATGTTAAGATGTTAATAATAATAAGCCACGACGCCACAGGGGAAACAGGACCATCATAGGGTGTGTCTTAGTATAACCTCTTCCTGAACTCCTCGTTTACTCCTTGTCCTTGTAATAACTTTGATGAGCGTATGACCATCACTGCTTTGCCTCCATTAAGATCAAGAAACACTCAGTGTACCGGAACACTTTTGGTAATCCTCAAGCCAAGCGGAGGTTTAAATCTGCCTAGTGATACGCCAGAACTGACCCCTCTATGGGCTAGGTATTTCTCAGTCCATCAGTTTTTAATATTATAAACAAGCAAATTTACTGTGGGGTAACGACAAAGTATGCAGAATGTTACAGCAGTCAGAGGAAGCTCAAGAATTTAGTCCTTGCATGCCTAACTAGAGATAAAATAATACGCAAGCAAGTGGGATAGGAGGTAAAAGATTGCTGCAATGTGTCATGGTATATCCTCCCTTAGCAATACATACCATTACAATATATGTCACAGAATTCTTGGTGCTGGGGCCACTCTTATTTTGGGTTCTGAAACCAAAAAGGAGAGATTCAACTCTAAAGATTTCCCTAAAAAGTACAAAGGCCCTCAACTCACAGAGGTGACATCCTTTATTATTGGACCAACAGCCAGTTACTCCTGTGGCTCCTCCAGAGCTCTTTTGAGAGGAATATTTGTCAAACCCCTCAAGTCAGAAGAGAACCAAGAAACAAAGTTTAAAATGTGTAGCAGCATGAAACTGAGCAGGTGAAATATATTGATCCCTCCCTGTCAACAGAGTTCAAATAAATGCACTTGCAGTACTGTACAATTCAGTCCTTCACTTTGTGTCGTCAACATGTTTCTGCCCACTCTGGATGGCCTGTCTGTTCTGGGGTATTTGAGAGGGGGCCAAGAATGAGTAACCTGCTGTCACGAAGGTGGGGAGGACACCACTGATGAAGCATGTCACCTTTGTGAGTGAGGGCTTTCGCCCTTCTCAAGGAAGATCCTTAGGAGTAGGCTCTCGCTATTTTGGTTTCAGAAACCTAAATGAGAGTGGTCCCAGCACTGATGGTTCTGTTACGGGTCCTGCAGTGCTATATATTACTACAGATCAGAATTGCTCCAATGAGTACTGATTCTGGTGGCTCACTTGATGTAGCTTGAACGTCATGGGTTTGGCTCAAGAGGGCCAAAACAGTGGTTTAACTTTCTGAGGCAGATAGGTGCCACTGAGTTGGCCATCACTATAAATACCCAAGAAGAGGTTTCGTTCCAGATAGCCTACGGCCTCCTCGCATCTTCCAGCCACAGGTCAGCTTATACCGGAAGAGTTTCACTTTGCAGCCCAGAACACACCTACATAGAACACTGTATGAGAGCTGACAACACTCTTGCATTTGACACTTCTTACAACCTGCACGAAGAAGCTTTGAGGCTATGGCAGGCAGAGACACATAAAAGCAAAGATAATTACTGTAGAAGTGCCCGCACTCCTAGCAATGAGTGTGCTGCAACCACTCCCTCCAATCTCCCCTGACACAATAAACTTCCCTCCTGACTTACAGCTCTGCAAATTCATTTTCAGTTCTGACCTTCAGCGCTCCATGTTATTCCAATCCCACGACAAAAACAAAGGGTTTTTCTAACATCACTTACAGTGCCCTTTGGTATCCTTTTAAGTCGCACACAATTCTGCCATTTCACCTCAATACTGACCCGCAGAGGTCATAGCTTTCTCTCCGACACACTTTCCCTCATTCACAAACTCTTTCCCGATTGACATACACATTACCACTGATGTACACCCTGAAGTGCAGCATCCCCTGCTGCTCATTGAATGACCACACATCTCTACAGCGCTCCATTGCACTTCAACCCTGAGCGAAAGACATGCTTCTCACCTCACTATGTGAAGCAAACTCACCTCTCTCACTCCTGAAACACAGAAACACAATGCTCGGTGGATACACTATTGCCTGACCAGCCGCTCGAGCTGTGCCACATCTGATAGAAGGATGTGTACTTCATAGCTCATTTGCCATGACCTGGTAAGGGGACAGTCCCTTTCAGTGTTTGCCAGGTCCAGGTGTTGCTAGGTGCTCTAGTCTGGTTTTTCTTTGCTTTCTGCATCTTTTAGTTTTGTGTATCCCATTCTAAAACTAGGAGGTCTTGTCACACAATGCCAAAAAAGGATTTGCTGAATAGTCTCTTTTGACACACAGTGGTGTACAGTGCAGTGGCGTGGACTGGCATAGAGTGGAGTGCAGTAGCGCAGAGTAGATTGTTTCAGAGTAGAATGAAATGGTGTCGAGTGGAGTGGTACAGGGTGGAGTGCAGTGGCACAGAGTGGAATGGCGTATAATAAAGTGGTGTAGAGTGTAGTGGTGCAAAGTGGATTAGAGTGGGGTACAGTGGATTGGCATAGAGTGCAGGGACGTAGTGTGGAGTAATGTAGAGTAGAGTGGCATAGAGTGCAGTGGTGTACAGCAGTGCCAAGTGTAGTGGCTTTGAGTGCAGTGGCATAGAGCGCAGTGTTGCAGAGTACAATGGCGTAGAGTGCAGTAGTGCAGAATAGAGTGGTGTAGAGTTCTGTAACAGAGCGCAGTGTTGCAGAGTGGTATAGAGAACCGTGGTGCAGAGCACAGTGGCATATAGTTGAGTGGCATAGAGTGGAGTAGAATGGTGTAGAGTGCAGTGGCGCACAGACATACAGTTTTACAAACAAAACTATACTGTGCACCAACAATAATGTGTGGAAATAGCATCACATAGTGTATTGATTTGTTTTCATCATAAAGTATTTGTTTCCAGCACACTTCAGAATTAACAAAAATGTGTTTTGTTTGTTCTTTCATAATTGATTTATTCTGAAATACTTGCACTGTTCTTTTAAATGTTGTGTTCTAGAAAAACAAACTTTCCTACCCCCAGTATCCTGCATGATTGTCACATAAATCCCTTCACTTTGAAGTCAGAGAAAGAAAAGTAAACACTGAAGAAAGAGCCTGACATTTGAAGTATGTCTTTGAATGCCCAGCACATGTAACAAGATAAGACCAAGATTTACAGGCGTGTTCACGGAAAAAAACACTTGTGGAAGAATACAAGGTGAGGTAGTGTAAAAAGGTTATACTCCTTGGGAGGGACGAACTCACGCTGGACAGCCTAAAACAAATGAAGCCTGCAAGCAGAAAGCCAGAAAATGTGAGTTACAACCCACAAAGCCACTGGTAAGCAACAGGCAGAATGTATTCCCAGGGAAGCTTTCAGAATATCTCTAAGATGTATTTTGCAAACTGTAGGCTTTAACCTAAAGAGCGAGGTCCAGCATGTCCCTCGTGCCAGTGGGATGCCTGGGGAAAAAGAAGCTAACGGCCTGAAAACAATCCCGGATGCCCCTTGTGCCTGTGGGCCTCTTCAGACTCATATCCAGGTTCCTGGGGGGACTGAGATACAGCAATTGTGTGAATGCTCAAGGCCCAGTTGGAGCTGTGATTGTTGAATTGCTGAAGGCCCAAGAGGAGCTGCATCTGCGTAAATACTGCTGCTACGCTTTTGTTACAGGGGGGCGATATTGCAGCCCTGCTGCAAAACTGGCCCCCAGTAACAAAAACAGTCCCACTGGTCCAAAGCCAGCCCCACCCTTCTGGCCCGATATTGCAGCAATGCTGCAAAACCGACCTCCAGTAATAACAAGCATTTGCAATGCAATAGGTCTCACATTAGTGAGAGTTTAAGCTACTGGAATTGTAAATGACAATGCCTATTATTTATCTGTTTTAATAATTAACACATAAATAAAAGGCATTGTCATTAAAAGCTCCAACTCTTGTAAATGCGAGACCTATTTAATTTCAAAGAAGCGTCCGCCATTGTCCCCGGCTGCTTGGAAAGTGTGCATGGTGCACTGAATAGTGCAGGAAAGCATGTTGTGCCTGCACTAATTAAAGAAAATAGTGCTTACAGACATACAGTGTAACAACAGATGCAAAAGGGCCAATCCTCATGGGAGGTTACAAATGAAGATAAGGCGGTAGGTACTAAGGCGGGATTAACAAGCCTATTAACAAATTAGAAGCCAGCATTTACAAAGGGCAATGACACAAGCCAATGAAAAATATGGGCGGAGAGTGGGCAGAGCTTCAAGTCCATACTCTAATACAGCATGTCTCGCGGAGCACCGCTTGCGCTGCGCAAGCTCGACCTAAAAACGGCCACCACCGCTCCAAAACCAGCCCTCACCCTTCCGGCCCACAGGGAAAATGCTCGGTGCCCGCCAAGGCCAGTCCGACCCTGGCCCTACCGCTGATAAGTCTTACAGTTCATAAAACCCGCATTTGAGGTAGTATAGTTCATACAGACATGAACACTATTGAATAAAATCCCAAATAAAACCAGATCTATCCTGAATCACTTGGATTTCAGAAGAGATACAAGGTCCTGTCTCTTCTTAGAATTTTATACTCAACTACCTCCAAGGGTACAGCTCCATCTGGGTGATATATGTCACTTGCGCTGCTAAACTCACTCGTCTTTGCTTGGCACCATAAATGCGCAAAACGTGAACAAACGCCATTGCGTCAAGCTTGGAGCACTGTCTGGGCATCACAGGCGCGCCACCACCAAAACTTGACGGCACAGCGACCATCGCCTCTCTCTTATCCGAGAACCTCAGAAAAAGAATCCCGGTCCCTCTTCTGCAAGGCGCTTAACACCCCCCCCCCCCCCCCCCCCATCCCAAAGAGGTACGATGACATGCTATAGAAATGGCACAGTGCAATGCTGCAGGTCAAAAGACTGCATGCCACTGGTAGGCGCCTCAGTGCTGGCTCCTGAAGCATTGACTGCCCATTCCCTTGCTGAGGACGTCTGGTTTCAACAGACGTGCACCTTTTCCTCGGGCAGGAATCGCCCTCCACCCTCTTCAACACCGCGTGAAAGAGAAAAGCGAAGCGTATTTGGCGCAAAGATGAACGGACCGGAACGAAGTCAGAGGCCCCATCACAGCACTACTTATCACAACATTATGACACAGTGCCAATCCGAAACCTACTGGAATCTCAAGGAAGCCAATCAGCGCACAGCGTCAAGAGGCTGCTCGCTTCACAGTGGGCGCTAATTGAACGTTCTCATTTTCTGGGAAGGCAAGAGTACAAACTGCGAGTGCCCATACACCCAGCCCCTATAAAAAAAACTATTCAAGTTCATTTAATTAAAATAATCAAGAAAATAAAAATAGCATGTTATTAATTGCCGGGCTGAGTTGGAAGTAAGCGAGGGCTTGGAGTGCCAGGGAGGTGCGGGTGTAATGGGCGACCGCCCCTGCCATCTCTCGGCAGCGACACGGCCCCTGCCGCTAATTGCCAGGGCGCGAGGCGGGCGATCAATGGGCAGACACCGCCGCCGTGGCACCTCATTAACGGAGAGTCGAGAGGACAGCTAATGCAATTTACAAAAAGAGGCACTTTTCCGGCGGGTGCCCCCTCCCCGGCCTCCATGCGTGACGGCGGCGAGGAAGATGATGGCGGTGATTAATTTTATACGTTTTAATGAATGGCTTGGAGAGGCCTGACCCCTCCGGGGTGAGCGCGGCGCTGCGGGGACCACAGACGCACAGCAGCGAGGAGATTAATAAGAAAACACCCCCTATTTCCATCACGCAGACATCCTGGGTGTCATTAAAAGAAAAATTGCCCTGGTTTTTAATTTTGGGCCTGGCTACTGTCATCCACAAACGAGGAGTTTCTTTAATTGTCTGCGTCTATCCGCAGTTTGCCCTACTGCAGAGGCCCGTCCGAAGGAACCCCTGGCGCACAACCAGGCGCTACTCTCCCGGGCTACATCCGAAGCCAGCGCAAGCACTCAGCTGTAGCATTGTCAATTTAGTGTCCACGCAACGTTCACAATCGAAGAACCTTACCCAGCATTTACTGCCCCAATCACTATTACACGACAAGATGGTCAATGCATCCCCATCTCTGGGAAGCCCTCTGCCTCTTCACGTTCCCCCTCACTGTGTCCCTCATCCTCCCCTCGGCCAGGGTCAGGGCCCGTGACCCCAGTGTCCGTACGTGCCAAGAGATATGTTTGAAGGGGGGGCCAAATATCTCTAGGGCGTGAGGAGGGTGGCATAAGTTCAGCATAGGTGTGTAACTGGTCCTGGCAAATATATGAGATCGTTCAGCCAGTCCTTGAATTTGGGAGCTCGGCCACGCCCCCATCGACAGGCTATCCGTCGTTTCGCCAGCAAGAGGGCTAAAGAAGCCTATCTCCGTAACTTGATAGGGACTTGTTCCGTGTATCCTAAGAGAACAGTGAGGGGGTCGTCGGGCACATGTGCCCAGTGATTTCGTCCAGCGCATGCAGTACTTCCTTCCAGTATTCCCGAAACAGACGGGAAGTCCCAGGCCAAGTGACCAAAGTCAGCTCCCCTGCCACCCATCTATCACAGCAGTCAGTGTCGCACAACTGTAAACGGTGTAGCTGAGCCGGCGTGTAGTATAATCAAGTGAATATATTTATAATGTATAAGGCGTAGTCTGCTATTAGCGGATATTGCGCCCGTTTGGCGGCAGCAAAAGGACCATTGTTCCGTCGTGATGGAGATTCCCAATTCCGCCTCCCATTTACCCTTGACTGGGGCTGGGTCCCTCTCCCATTCCCCTTGAATTGAGCGATGTAGTCTCGACACTACATGTTCCGGGGAAGTGTGCTGTAAAAGAGTGTGTAGAGGGAGCATAATAGGGGGTTCTAACTGAAAGCAGAGAGCGCATGTCCTGCCTTAGCCTTACGTAATAAAATTGCTCCAAGGGAGTGGGGGTCGTGGTACCAAAGAAATCCTCACTAGTTCTAAATTTCCCATTTGTGTACAATTGGCCCCAAGTAAGGCAAGACAGTTTACGCAGCATGCGACGGCATCCCCCCTCTGTTGTGACTGGTAAATCATGTCTTCCCTGTAGTGGCGCCAATGGAGAGTAGAGTATAGGACATTTGAGTTTGTGCGCCAGATTGTTCCAGGCACCGGTAGTGCATTGTACGGTTGTAGCCGCTAGGTGTCTAGGGACCGCTGTAGTGCTTAGATATGCTGTGCAAAGTGTGGGGGCCATAGACCCATCTTCAATTGCTAGATGAGGCATGTACAGGGGGGGTGCATCTAATAGGCCGCAAAGTGCGCCTGGGCACAGATAAAATACAGTTCCATGTCTGGGACCTCGAATCCCACAGAATCAAAAGGACGAGTAAGAACGTCCCACGCTAATCTTGGTTGCTTCCCACCCCATGTTAGTCGGATCAGCTGGGTTTTAATGCATTTTAAAAAATGACAAATAGGAGCATAAGGAATGCTGGTAAAAAAGTAAAGTAGTTTGGGCAATATTATCATCTTGATCAAAGATACTCTGGCTGCCATGGAGAGAGGCATTGCGATCCATCTGGTGATTTTATCAGTGATGAGGTCAAGTGTGCGTCCGTAGTTGGAGCGCATCAGTTCCTCACGGCATCGAGATAGCCGGATGTTAAGATAAGTGATTGTGTCTGCACACCACGTCAAAGGGAAATCAGGTGCAAACTCCAATGTGTCATCTGTCAGAGGGAATATTTGGGTTTTCCCCCAATTCACATTTATCCCAGATAGTTGGACAAATAGGATGAGCAATCGGAGAATGGGATTGAGGCTTACCGCAGGATCCCATAGGTATAATGTGAGATCATCGGCATACAAGGAGATTAGAATCTGCCTCTCTGGGTATATCAAAGCATATTCCTGAAAGTGTTGTCTGACTTTTGCCGCCAGGGCTCGATGGCTATAACAAAAAGAAGGGGTGACAGGGGGCACCCCTAACTGGTGCCCCGTGTGATCGCAAAGAGAGCCGACTGTGCTCCATTAACCATCACTTTAGCTCGTACCCCTGAATATAATACATTAATCCACTCTAGGAAGGGGGCAGGGAACCCCATACGTTGTAAAACAAAGGCAAGGTAGTCCCACTCCAGTGAATCAAACGCCTTGGTGGCCTTCGAGAAATATAGCAGCGGCGTTGACGTCAGGGTCTATGTCATGAAGGAGTGCGAACAACGTGCGCAAGTAATGAGACGTACCTCTAGTGGGCACAAAACTTGATTGATCAGGGAGCACCAACGCCATCATAAGGGAACTAATACGATTAGCAATCAATTTGGCCAAAATGTTTGCGTCCACATTTATTAAAGACAGGGGCCTATACGAATCACAGTAAATAGATGGTTTACCCGGCTTATGTAGGGATATGATGCGCACCTCACGCATAGAGGGGGGAAGTATACCAGTCTCTCGAGCTTACTCCTAAACGTGTCACCGTACCGGGATGAGTAGGTGGTGGAAAGTTTTATAGAATTCGTCCGGGAGGCCGGCCGAGCCTATTGCTTTTCCTGATTTTAATTGCATTATGGCCGTTATAATTTCCTTATCCTCGTGATGTCTCAGAAGAAATTCCCTCTGCCCATCCCCCAACCAGGTGATCGCTGTATCCTCAAAGAAGGAAGTAAAGTCTATTGGCTGAGTTCTATGAGTCTTATAAAGACATCTGTAGAACTTACCAAAGGTTTCCACAATCTCAGTCGTATTGCTATGTATTTGGCCATCCTCCCTCTCAACTTCCAAGAACAACATTTGAAAATTGCGGAGGTCGAATTAAGGATGCAAGCGCATGACATTGTAATTACAGCTGCCACTATAATATCGTGCTCAGCCCATTGAGGATCACAGCGCCAGGATACCCGTGGGGTGACAGTTGCGCTCTATAAATGTGCCATACAATACAATACAATGATGAAAAAGTTACTTGTCTTCAGCAATTCTCTTTTTGGTAGATAATCTACATGCAAATTCCTCCCCTTTTTCTAGTATGCCCAGATGCCACAATGGATTCGGAGATTTTGTAATAGCCAAAGTCAAAGTCAAAAAGCTTTATTTCGATAAAATTCCATTATCATAAAAGCAAGTTTTTTTTAAAAAATTGGTAGTTAATAATAAATTTGGCAACACATTTCCAGTTAATAGCAAAAAAGTATAACATTTACTAGAATTAATATTGTTTAAAAAGAGATTAAACAGAGTATTTAAGCTTTCTGGCTCGAATAGCCCAAGCCCAAAATAAAAATTTTGCTAGGGCACAGGCGTAGGGTACGTAGCTGTCCGAAACAAGAATCCTAATTGCCACATCATGGCTCCTGGTTCCCAGTTGCCGGCACAAGTTCTTCAGCCACGCCCTTCTTGGATTGGCATATTCCTTGCAGACGAATAAGAAGTGGGCTAATGTCTCTGGGTGGGCTAAACATGATGGGCACAGATCAGTTTTATCTGTGCAGGATTTCCATGATTTGGTGAAAGTATTCAATGGCAAGGTGCCCGTTCTAAATTTAAAATACAAAGATCGGGCAAACGGTTTCCCGATTATGTCTAGGTAGGGTTCTCGTCTGGGACAGTCTTTAAACATTAAAAAATCCTCTGTGAGCCTACCAATGGATGTGCTAGAGTGCCTTTGGGAGCGAATCCAATCCCGGTAAAGGTTTTTAAGTACTTGTTTAGGAGGAGAGGTTCTGCTTGACCAGAAATCCAATAGGCCCAAGTTCGACAATAAGGTTTTCATGTCTGTTAACCATTTGACTCTGGCCCAGTGTGGTGACGCCATTATTTCTTCCAGGCCTCTGGCGTAGGCATTAAGTTCCTCTACCCGCCAAATACGAGCCCATAATAGGAGAGGACGGAATTTCGCAATTTCGCCAATCTGGGTGCAGCCAAGGTCCATAAATAAGGGTAAAAGTGGGGTGCTTTGAGGGAGGGACATTATTTGTCTACAGAAATTGTTCTCAGATTTTTGTAAAGCTTGAGAAGATGCAAAGCCCCAAAGTTCAGCTCCATATAGTGCAGAGCTGACACCCTTGGCAGCGTAGATCTCTAGGACTGTTCCTATTGGTTTGAACGAACTGGAGCATTGCTCCCTCAATAGGGCACCTGTGATCCTTTTATGGTTCAGCAGCATCTTATCTAGATGGAGAGTCCAATCCATTTTGTCTGAGATGCGTATCCCTAAATAATCAAATGCTTTAACCCTTTCCAGGAACTCGGTGTTTAGGATAGGGGGACGCACTTGCTGTTTAGGGGGATTAAGGACGAGGTATTTTGTTTTATTGGTATTTATAACCAAGCCCCGGTCAGTACAAAAGGTTTGGAAGTTGTCCAAGAGTTTCTGTAGTCCCATTGGGGTCTTGGAGATTAGGAGCGTGTCGTCCGCGAAGAGGAGGGTCGGTATGCGTACCCCCGCCAGGGATGGTTCGTCGGATGGTGATTTAAGTAGGTGCTCAACCACCCCATTGATGTACAAAGAGAAAAGGGTGGGAGCCAGAACACATCCCTGGCGTACCCCTCTCTCGACCGGAATACAGCCCGTTTTCTCCCCTCCAGAGCCCCACCTAATTTGGGCAAAGCTGTCCTGATGGAGCCTGACCAATAGGGATAAAAGATACTCTGGAAGCCCCATGTTGGCCAACACCTTCCACAACAAGTCCCTGGGGACAAGGTCAAAGGCAGTCTTTAAGTCGATGAATGCGAGATAAAGACTGCCCTTGCCTATCACTACCACCTTCCAGTAAATCATCATAAGCCTGAAGGCCTGCTCTATCGTACCGGTGCCTACTCTAAAACCGGCCTGAAAGTCGGTAAGTATTTTGTTTTCATCTACCCAGTTGAGTATCCTGAGTAGAATAACTTTACCGACAACTTTTTGGCTTACATCTAGTAAGCTAATCGGCCTGTAATTGGACGGATCATCCCTAGGGCCTTTCTTGTGGATGGGAACCACCTCTGCCCCCTTCCAAGACACGGGAATTGGGGCACCCCTACAGATGGCAAGAAGGAGGGAGTGTATTAATTTGCCCCAATTAACACCATCAGATTTTAGCAGGTCCCCGGGGATGCCATCTGGTCCTGCGGCTTTTTGTGGAATGATGGAGTTAATAGCATATTCTACTTCCTTCAAAGTAAAGTCAGGGTCACTAGGGAGATGAATATAATTAGTGAAGGGAGAGGATTGGAAAGACCCTCTTCCGTTCAGGTCGTTATGGCAGGAGTAAAGTTTGGAAAAATGAGCCTCCCATACCTCGCCCGAAATATAAGGTCGCTATCCGGTCTATTTCGTGCCCTTATGGTATCCCAGAAGGATTTAGAGTCTTTTTTCATACTGGCTTCCTTAAGGGTTAGCCAGTAGGCATCCTCCCACTCTCTTTTAGCTACCTGTAGGGCCTTTTTATGGTTTCTTCTGGCAATTTGAATTGTTAGGGACGACTTCCCTTTGACTGCCTCTATTAGGCATGATTTGGCCTTCCTGCATGTTGCCGAATACCAATCGTGTTTGCCTTTAGGTTTAGGTTTCTGTTTCCCTGAGGGCAGTTGTACCCAAAAGAGGTCCCCAATAGTTTTTACAGCAGCTTCAAAAATAGCGGTAGCCTTGTCTGCTGCTATGGTTAGATCAATGGAGCTAATTTCAGCCTGCGTGCCCTTAACCACTTCGTCTATTGTGGATAGTTTGTCGGTGTTACACATAAACTTACTCCACTTTAGACGCCTGCCACAAGAGGCAACAGTAATCCCCTGTGGGCGGCTTAGAGAGGCTGGCAGTACTTCAATGTGCCAAGGATTTTTTAGGGATAAGGAGAGTGGGTTATGGTCGCTCTCTATGGTATTGGTAATAACCAGGTCGTTAACATGGCTCCAGAGGCCCCTATCCAGCAGAATATAGTCAATCCGTGTGCATTCACCAACTCTGTTAAATGTGGGAGCACCCAGGAGGTCAGATCGAGTGCGACCATTAGCAGCTCTTAATCCAAACTCCAGTGTGAGTGCATTTAGATGGATTGCACTGCGAGTCCAGCGCTTGATGGGTGGGATAGAGAGGGTAGGGATACCCCATCTACTATCCTCTTCTCCTAGGTCTGGTATTCCTTCTAGGGGGAGTGGTTCATATGTACAATTAAAATCCCCAGCTACTAGGATATGGCCATGTCCACTCTGCTCTCTCAGCTGAGCCTCAAGCTCCATCATTGTGGGTGAAATGCACCCATTTTTTGTTCCCCTGATGTAAACATTGTAAAGGTCAACAGTTATACTTCCCCGTAGGCCCAATAGGGAGACACCAAGGATATCCGGGGTTCCTGCCTTCTTGGTGGTTATCCTGCAGTTAAGCAGGATACTTATCCAAATAATTAGCCCCCCCGATGGCCGCCCCTTCCCTGCCTTGGATTTTATTGCTGGTGTGGAAAAGGTGACAAACCCCACCCGGTGCAGTGGTTCAGTGGCCCATGTCTCTTGAAATATACAGATTTTATGGGCATCAACCAGAGCATTCCACTCCGGGAGGCCTAGTTTCCTTGAGATCCCAGCAAGGTTCCAACTAAGAATTTTTAACTCGCCATGTGCTGAGTTTCCGTCTGGAATCACAGTACAATGGGGGTTGGATGAAACTACACTATCCCTAATTAGTGTAGATGATGACACCTCTAAGTTTGTAGGGAGAGATGTGCCCAGCACTGCATCCTTCATGGC
Organism: Lissotriton vulgaris; assembly: GCF_964263255.1. NCBI lineage: Eukaryota > Metazoa > Chordata > Amphibia > Caudata > Salamandridae > Lissotriton > Lissotriton vulgaris. Next base: position 376,014,314 of record NC_141687.1, read on the forward strand.
GATATTAGCATGAGGGAGGTCAGTGTCTGAGCCTCCCTTAGAAGAAAGTCAATCAACCTCATCCAGTACACAGTACCTATTTGGGTGGGCAAACTGTGTATAGGAGGGGTTAAGGGACAGAGATGAAAATGGATCCTGCCGTGGCTGTTGCCATTGATGATGATTGGCAGTAAGTGGTGGCTGAGGCGGTTGTTGCCACTGCTGGGTAGGTTGGAAAAAAGGTGGTAAGGGGTGGAAAGGTTGTTGCCACTGGGGGCCCACATGGTGCGGGACAAAAGGTGGAAAGTAGGGAGGCTGCTGCCAGTGGTTAGGGGCATATCGGGGGGGATGTACAGGCTCTTGATTACTTGGAATGATTGGCCGGTGGAAGTTGGGTCTTGTCGAGTTGGGGAGGAAGTAGGACAAGGGGAGTGGTTTGATCTGGGTGGCAGGACCGCTGTTAGGTGCATTACAAATAAAAGTCGCAGCCCCCACATCCCTGAAATTAACAGTAATTACATCCCCTGGTATTGTTTTCTTACCCCTACCCACCCAATCCCCTCTACGTACAGTGAGAATTTCCCCACTCATACTAATAGCTCTCCTGCACTGTTGAGTGGCGTTGGTTCCAACTTGAAGTCAGTTACATCAACATAGCCAACTAGTGTCACCCCGGCACCCTCACATCAGTACCTCATTCATTAGTTTGACAGTAAAAATGGGAGCCTTCTTTTTAATCAGATGCTTCTGAGGATCCTTCAGAATGGAGAGGTGGTCAGGCCCTGTGAGGAACCAGTTGGTACACAGAGATCCATCAGAAAAGTAGTTACCAAAAGTAAGCTAACTTATTTCTAAATTGCTGGGTCAGTCAGCTAGTGTGGTACCCTTTCTGTCTCTGGACAGGAGACAAGCTCTTTTTGTCTGTTTGTCAGAGGTTATTTAATGAATTTCCATGCAGTTATACATATCCAGATCCCAGCTTCAATACTTGCAAAAAACTTACTTCCATAATCTGCGGAGAACCCTGACGTCCAAGCGTGCCGAGGATGAGGCCCCATGTCTTGGCAGTGGTGGCAGTAGCGATGGCATCCTTCCGTGCACTGCGCATGGTCTCATGATCGTAATACTCGCGGGAGAACACTTTGCTGTAAGGATCGTACCTGTAAGAGATAAGCAAAAGCAGCATTAAGGTTTCAGGCTAACTCCTCCCCTAACCAATACGACTAAGAGGCCTAAGATTCCTGACCCAAGAGGCTTCTCAGCATGTTCTGGTCCTGGACCCAAAGGCGACTCTTCAGGGATCCTGGGGCCTTGATTCAAATATACTCTATACTCTACAGGGGCAATTCATAATACCCCACCAGGAAAACCTTCTGGGTTAAGTCAGGGATCTTATTCTGGACCAAGTGAGGTCATAAAGAGAAAAGGGAGCTTTGACCTTGGGAGACACCTCAGCTGTGCTGGTTCACCAGGCACAAGAGATTTTTCAGGGAACACGTGGCCCAGGAGCATCATCAGGAAGTGAAAGATCGAAGGCCAAAAGAGTCTCAGCATGAGGGGCCCAGGAAGGTCCTCTGATGCTCATGAATCCTGAGCCCCTGGCTGCCTCGCTTGGAGCTAGGGATCCTGGGGCCCAGGAGACTCTTTAGGGTACCTAAGACCCAGATGTAACTACAACTGCAGTGTCCCTGACGTTTGTAAGATTTTTTGAGATGGGGAGGGAGCATACTGCTATGCATTTTGGTGGTCAAACTGGCCAGGATAAGGGTTAGATAGTACTGTTCGAGGGTAGGATCTCCCGGTCAAGACTGGAGGCAGATGGGACATAAGTAGGGGTTGGAGCTCCCTCCTGGGTAGAAATGCTGCACATGGACATAGACATAGTGTGGCATTTTGGATGCCTCTTCAAAATAAACGGGAGTGCATGCACTGCAGTGTAGAGTCTCACACCCATCGCTAGTAACATTTGAGATTTTGTCTGGGGTGGCGAGGGATAATAGAGTTCTAGGAGGTTGCCTCCTGGCAGGGCAAGCAACACCTATTGTATAGCTTTTGGTGGTCTCTCCTGGGCTGGATTTGGTGCAGTCACGCCCTTAGTGAATGCACTATTATTGTTTGCTATGATGAGTACTGGCACTTCTCAGCAGGGTTCGATACCGCACCAGGCTCTCCCTGGTTCGAGTGCATTACTGTGGATGACAGTGCCGGCGCTTCTCGGTGGGATGTAGGACCGTGGGTACCTTGAAGGACTTCGATTAACACAGTGTGGACATTAGTGCAAGGCTGCACAAAACAACGCACTGGAGAGTTTATAAAGGGTCAGTTTTTTCATGCTGCTAGTTTTTTATTTTTTATATTGCTTCCCAAATATAAAAATCTGTTGCATCCCTGCATCCCCATCATTTATGGAGAAGCCTCTGATTTGTGGCCTACTCTGATGAGGAGCGAATTTTAATCAAGTTTCAGGCGAGCAGCAGGAAGTCTTCCAGCGCTATAAAGCTGCCGCGCCGGCCGCCTCGGCTCGGTAACAAATGGCCTACTAAGAGATGCAGGTATTGGGCGGGCGGGCCTGCGCGAGGGCGTAAAGGGCCTCGTGCCCTCCTCATCACGGTTTAATGGCGCTGCGCGAGGCGCGAGGCGCTAGGCGGCTTAATGGCGCAGGCGGCTCCTGCCAAAATGTTTACCCGCGTCTGCCGCTCACTGACCACAGTGCGCGGGGTGAGACCCTCTGATGGCCGCCAGCTAGGGATGCGTCATCACGGGGTGAGGTGCTACTACCTGGAGAGGAGGGGGGCATAGGGTTTAAGTGGCATAAAGGGCGAGGGGGGCGAGGGAGCACCTGTGTAGAACATGGGGAAGGTGCAGATTGGGGATAAGTGGCACACGAGGTGAGGTGGCAGTTCTTTTGGGAAGGGGGCACATGATGGTGGGCTGGGGAACCGAGTAAAATGGTGGAAAAGGGCTGGATGAACTAATGTGCACTAATTAGTGTGGTGTTCTACCTTGGAAGGCCAGGCTCACTGGAAACGTGGCAATGGCGGAACAAATTATGCAGCATGGTTGAGAAAAAAAATCAAAACGCGTTATTGGGTCACACTCTGTGGCAGTATCAATTCACTATGCGATCATATTAACACGCATTAATACTGTCTGAGCAAAATTTCCTCTTCATCTGGACACGGCAACAAAAAACGACCAATTGCCCATTACAAAGTATTTATCATTCCGGCACAGCGTGAGGTGTTTTATTAACTTTTGATCAGTTTGAGGCCGACACTATTTTTTATTGTTCTGTGCAAATTATGAAGCAGATGGTCGATTATGTAGCAAGTGTGGTAAATCCTTAATTATGTGGGAAACACGGCAGCCCCAGAAGCTGACAGTGGCCCTAAGGGGTTTCAGGGAACGAGGTTCGGCTGTGGTGATTTGCTTTTTTTGGAGTTAAATGAAACACTGAGTAACCTGGGCATTTATTGGAGTGCTGCATGGTAGAGATTGCCACATGGGGTTGGCTGACATGTGGTCAATACTCTGACTGGATTAAAGTGCTCCATAATGTAAGGCGCTAGAAAGAATTACATGCTCTTTGGAGTAAGGTGGCACATGCAGGGAAGGGCCATAGGAAGAGGTGTGGGAGAGGGTACCATACCTGTAAGCATCTGTTTCAGGGTTTGCAATCATGATAGATTCCAGGTGGAAGCGTCCATCTCCCAGGTATCTGTTCAGAAAGAGAGAGATGGTTATGGTATAGAAACGTAGAGATATCTTGACAGCCTAAATCATACCTAGAGACCCACAGAGTTCAGGTAAAAGTCACAGCAAAGTCGAGTCAATGTGTTATGCTTCAAGAGGTTCATAAAATGAGAAACAGAGGTTGGTCAAAAATATCTATGACAAGTTCTGAAAGGCAACTCAATATGTAAAGCGCTTCATAAATAGACATCATTATTGGGTCACGGGTGAGCAGTAAAGGCTCTTGGGATCCCCAGTATATCCATGCAGTCATTAGCGCCTTTAACTATTCCTGAGTACACCTGAGCATCGCTGTGCAACATGGAGAACCATCCAGTTTTCGAGAGAAACCACGAGTAGCTCTGAACATTCCACATAATCCCTGTCCATCTGGAATAAAGTCTGGGCACCCCTGAACAGAAAATGCACCTGCAAACACTTCTTAGGCTCTCTGAATATCGCCGAGCATCTATTAAGAGCCCAAAGTATTCTTGAGTAACCCAGGCAGCTTTGTGCATGCCTGAGAATAAAAGTGCAGCCAAGCTGATGTATGAGAATTAATGGAAAACGAAAACTGAGAATACACATTGGAGGAAACACAATCACGGAAAAAAGAATTTTAAGGACAAACAATTTAAAAGAAATAAAAAAATATAGGAACATTTTTGAAGGAAAACATGTTAAGGTGATACAATGACATCAAAAACTACATAAAAACAGAAGAACAGGAGTAACTAAACATTATTTTATTGTACTTGGAAATTAGAAAGTACATTAAATCTACAATATGGATATATGTTAGCCATAGGAAATAGAGGACCCCAGATAAAATCCCAGTTAGAGAATAAAATGTTCAGAATTTCAAAAGGTACTTTTTTATAGCAATTACAAAAAATGCAGGACCTCTTGGGAGTGCTTTTCCAATGACATTTTTTATCTATGAAAACACACACATTTATGTATATTGAAAGAAAGTGGATTATTAGTTGTGGTGGGTGTGACTCCTTCACAAGTAATATATTTACAACCTTCTGTCTACTGGGAACCAAGTACCCTGTCGTAGCACTAAACTTTCTCAGGGGAGTGAAGAACAGCAGTCTGAGGCCTACTCAGAGGATGTGGTGGTGGTGGGGGGGCTAATACCAAAGTTCGCTCATATGCAACAAATAGCACTCAATAAATAACTGTCCAGTGTTAGACATTGGGTTTCTGGTTGGCAAAAGTATGATCCTGGTCCAAGCAGAAGCCACAATCCTAGTCGGGGTAAGCTAGATACACACTAAAAGATAACCTATGCTCACCATCGGGTAGCCTGGCACAGAGCACTACGGCTTATCTGAAGAAGCAATGCGTCAAGTATTTGTGCAACACACACGCACACACAAAGAGTAACCCAATGAATACACCACAAAAAGACTCCACACAGGTTTAGAAAAATAGATTCTATTCTGAACAAAACAAGACTAAAACGTCAAAAATCAAAAGTATAAAGTTGAGATAATGACTTTTAAAAGAATAAATGCTGAAAAGCGCTTAGCCACAATTAGCGCAAAAAAGGTAATGTGAGGTCACGCTAGACAAGGTCAAAGTCAAAGTTCGGGTGACCGCTGCGGAGTGACAGCCAGCTACAGGACTCACGGATGCCCCTGTGAACAAAGTACTTTTTCTGGATGCAGAAAACCAGATGCATCAATATTCTCCGCGCATTGAAGGCAATGTTCCAAAGACAGGTGCTGGAGTTGAGAGGCACTGGTGTTGCGCCGGATTCTGCCACACAGTCGAGGGGATGCATCGATCTCACCAAGGTGCAACAGCAGTGATACACTGTCCAATGTGTCAATCTCGGGAGGCAAAGCGCTGGTCCCGATGCAATGCCCTGATTTTACTCTCACAACAGGGTCGATTGTGCCAGTTCTGTTTCACAGGGTCAGGAGATGAGTCAAAATCCATGATGCAAGTATCTGGGGCACTGCCAATAAGCCAGGCACAGGAGCAGGGGTAGAAGCTTTTATTTCTCTGAGTCTCAAGCAATAGGAAGCAAGCCAACAAGCCCTTATAGATAACTTGGGGGGAAGACAAAGTCCAACTCTTCTTCATCAAAGTCAGAGAGCAGCAGGCAGCAAGGTAACACAAGAGAAAAGCAGGCCTTCCAAATCTACAGTCCAAAGATCAGTCCGTTAACGAGCACAGCAGTCCCTCTGCTAGAGACTCATTTCAAGATTCAGATGTGCCTGATTTTAGGAGGTCAGAGATCCAGTACTTAAAAAACAAGCAATGGAAATGCAATAGGTCTCGCATTAGAAAAGTTGGAGCTATTGGTCTTGTAAATGACAAATATTTTATTTATGTGTTGGTTTTTAAAATAGCTAAATTGATAGCTTTGTCATTTACAATGCCAATAGTTATAACTTTCGCGAATGTGACACCTATAGCATTTGTAATGCAACACGTTTTGTATTTACGTGACTTAGATGGCAGCTCTGGTCGTTAGGCCACATCTGCGGTTAACCTGCAGCACAGAGTACTACTACATTAAGTGGTGTGACAAGCAGAAATAAAAGAACTCCAGTTTCATTTATTTGGAGACAGCTTGAACAGGCCACAAAATAGGTAGGCAACCTTGACATCAGGAATATAAGTAGAGGTGAATTCAGGATGGAATTGGATCGTCAAGCCTTTAGCACAAGCCAGGGCAGGGGTACCATGCAAGGTCTTAAGAGAGGGGCTAGGGGTACCAGTGATTGTCCATTTCCTTCCAAGATACTCCATTACACGGCCTGTGGATGTGGGGGGATTGTGGCCAGCCCTGCTAAGTGCCACGCATTAGGGGTTTGTCTAATGTATTTCAGTGTCGGTACCCCACATCATGGCACTGAAAGGCAATTAGAGCTTCTCAGACTGTGCCTTGTTACTCTCGGCACTCAGTGAACTGATATTCGAGCCTGCTAGAATGGTAAGCATGCAATCAAGAGTCGCAGCCAGTGGTCAAGTACAGGTTAGGTTGCCATGGGGGCAGCCGGATAGGGCGTGGTCTCATTAGCACCTATGGGCTGTGTTGAACAGCAAGCTGTCGACAAGTACCACGCGGGGAGCTGAGACTGCAAGACTCACTTTCACTGGGTTTCCCTTAACTTTGCATCTTGTAAGCAGCAACTGACACGCGACACCATGACGACGCCAATCAGTCGCCACGCGGGAGTCCCGAGGTCTGCAGCGCCACCACTCTGACTACTTCCAGAGAAGGAGGCTTGTACCACGCTGTTTTTTATGCAGGGTGGCACTTCAGAATCTGAGTTAGTTCACAGCACATTTCCAGTGGCTCAGATCAGAGACGTGTAATTCTTGCACATGTAAAATGTAAAGCTCACTATTTTCTGATTCTTTCTGTCCCACTCGGACAGATCAGAGTTGAATTATTACAACCCATCCATTATGATTTTTGGGTTAGGACAGGGGCGTTGTAATTACTATAGATACCACAAGTGAGAAAACATTAAAAAAATATGAGTGTATAAAATAGCCAATGCAGACAACACGTTTTGCTTGGGGAGATAGCAATCATGTGGTAGTGCATTATAAAACGTGGATAATTATACTGTGATATAATTATATATTCAATACATTCCATTTATATTGTGTTGGTACTAAGTTTGATCAGTGCCTTCGATTAAGCTAAAGAAAAACGAAGGAGTGTTTTATCAGTACGCTTTGGACCAGATCTTTTTGCTTGAACCAAAGGTCAGTGGTGTGCTAGGCTTTTTTTTATTTTATCCGTGCCTCTGCACTTTGTTGCAGTGGTGCATGAACCAAGGCCTATCCTGGATTATAGTGTGCAAACGCCTTCACTGGTCCAGAAAGCGAGCAAGGAAGAAAAGAGGAAGAATGGCACTTGAGGATGAGGGGCGAGCCACAAAAGAGGTGAGAAGGGAGGAAAAGCAGACATAATCAACAGTGAAGAAGGTGAGAGACAAGGGGAACCAACAGATAGACAGAAAAACGATTAAGGAGGAAAGTGCAGAAACTTGGGAAATCACGTGAGAAAGGGCTACAGAAAGAAAGAAGCAAAAGGAAAATAAAGGGAGAAAAATAATGGGAAGGAGAACAAGACGGAGGGCATTGCTGTGGGGAGGGGGAGGAGAAATGCGACAGGGCCGCAACAGGGGGCGGAGCGGGGAGAACGGCGATGAGGGAGAGACCGTGAATAGTGTGAAGCAGCAGGGGCCTTTGAAGTGAAGCTAAGCTTCACTTCAAAGGTGTGGGAGGAGTGCGGCTGAGGCAGAGCGCACGCTGGGGGAAGCTTGTGGAGCGGAGCGGGAAGAGCTGCTGGGGAACAGATGGCTGGCATTTGATGATGTGCACGCGCATTTTAGGTCAATGCGCTTGCGCATGGACCTAAAAGCGCACGGGCACAGCATCAAATCGCCAGTCTAGGTAAGTCTTGTTTAAGCCCCTATAGTCTCGCTCCGCTCAATGTGCATGCCCATTGAGAGGCGAGACCTAAAAAGTACCTTTGATGTGGGGGGGGGTGTCTTCAAAGCAGCTCTCTGAAGTGCACAGGTCCTCCTTTCAGCCCAGTCCTGTCTGCCAGGCTATCTATGGCTATCTATGGGGGGGTATATCAGCCCTTTGTGTGCGGACAGGCCACTAACTATTCAAGTGACGTGTTAGCCCCTCCCTTCTATCCTGCCCAGGCATTTCTAAAATAGTAATGTTATATCCAACTTCACCAGTAAATAGGATTTATCAATACCATTCCAAACATATGAAACATGAAAATGCCACTTTCTCTCTGTTCTCTCTGTTCAGGAATTACAGCTCAAAAGTGTATTAAGGAATTCCCAATGCTAACCTAGGAGAAGTAGGCCTCATAGTAGTGAAAAATGAAATAGACTGTTTGTCACTACCATGACATGCAAAACATAAAAGTACATGTCCTACCTTTTACTCATATAGCACCCTGCCCTTAGGGCTACTATAAGGGGTGACGTGTAATAAAAGGGGAGTTGAAGGCTTGGCAAGTGGTTTTAAATTCCAAGTTGAAGTGGCAGCAAACTACACACAGGCCCTGTAGTGGCAGACCAGAGACATGTTTGAAATGCTACTACAATCAGTGCTGTAGCCCGCAAGAAGCATTTAATTTACACGCCCTACATTGTACACTACCTTACAAGGGACATACAAGTAAATTAAATAGGTCAATCAGGTATACACCAATTACACATATGTTCACGGAAGAAGCACATGCAATTTACTGATTAGCAGTGGTAAAGTGTTCAGAAGTCCTAGGTCAACAAAGGAGTTCAGCAAAAAGAGGAGCAGGAAAGCAAAACGTTTGTCTTGACTCTTCAGAAAGAGCTATTTTTTAACATCCAGCCAGTGCTTTTTCGGAAAGAAACGTACGTTATTATGCACATACCACTGAATACCAGGCCTTATTTCACAACGATCTACAAGTAGGCAAAGAAAAAATACCCATGGTGATGTGCTCATAATAGTTCGGATCCCAAGGCAGTACTGAATCCTAAGATCACAGTACCCCCCACATATGCTAGACACAACATAAGGCAGAGTTGTTATGAAAAGGCAGCCTACTGGCTTTGTCATGGTGTCTATGAATATGATGTAAAGCACTCACATATTACTTGATCATAAACACGCACTAAACAATAAAGAACATAAACCACACATTTTTGAAAACGTAAACTGCATTTTCGCTTGCTGCAATGGTGCGAGCTCAGCCAAGTGCTTGTAAGTCATTCACAAATACGTGGACACCAATTGTAAACCTGGCTCAAGGCGCACAACTATAGTGCCAGAGGGTTTCCAATGTATCCAGTCTATAATTCCACTCCTTGATGCTGAAACAGACTCTTGTTCATAAAGAAACTGTTGCTTTACAGTACTTAAACCAATTTACAAACAAGGTAAAACAACTTTCATGATTAAATACAAATGTTGCTCCATATTTGCAGAATCGAACTGTGACGATATGTCAATGTACTGACCAGGTGCCGTGAGCGTGAGGGGTAGGTGTTCCGCCGATCCAGCGCCCGACTTAAGGTTCATCTTACTGAACAGCGCTCGCCTCACGGGAGTATGCTGCGAGGCTCTAATCAATTCCTTTAGGGTCGCCTAAATAGAGCAGGACCCCCTGGCCCCCTTTTCCTTCGACCCAGAGAGGTTGTATCTGCCTTCTTCAAAGTGAATGAGCATTTGTTATTGTGTAGTACTTTGTTGAGGTCCTGACGAATCGCCGGTTGGCGAGAAACATGTTGACCACACCAGGGGGTTGAGTTAATCCGCTGTATATCTATACGGTCTCTAGCTCCCCTCTCACCCCTTTTAACCAGGGAATCAGCCACGTTAATAAAAGTCATTGTGGACTGACTACCCTTTTTAACTTTCACTCACATCTGCACAGACTACACTTCTTTCATCCTCACTCACACCCACCGTCGGCAAGGAACAAAAGAACCCCGTCAAAAGAGTACCTCTGGGTGCTCCGTCAGACATTGCAGCGCCGGTCTGTCGAGGGGCAGTGAGTCGATGATGACACTGGACACCCTCCAGTTAGGGTGTGTTTCACACCTAATACTCTGGGTGTGTGAGGCTCTCTAAGTTCCGACAAGGGATCCCTTCCAGTCACCTTACTTGTGATACCTACTCCTTTCTCCTTTTTGTCACACTTTCCCTGGGGAACTTTGTACTCTGCTGTTTGCGATATGTCAATGTAACAATTTTCTTAGTGAAATGACTGTATCCAAAACCGAAAGCCTAACACAAATTAATGTGTCCTCATGTAACGTAACTGGTGCTCGTGTAAAGCGCTCTGATGCCCGATACTTTCGGGTCAAGTTTGCGCTATATAAAGCTTCATTAAAAAAAATAATAATAAAATTCAGAAAGTAATTATAAGAAGAGCATGAAACATGAAAAGCCTAATTAGGGCAGTTCATAGGGGATCAGGAAAATTAAGACAAAAAAGAAGGTGAAAATGAATATTGGAAAGACAACACTTAATTGTCAATCAATCAATCAATCAGGGATTTATAAAGCGTGCTACTCACCGTGAGGGTCTCAAGGCGCTGGTAATGGGGGGTGCAGCTCTGGTTCAGTCGAAGAGCCAGTTCTTAAGGTTTTTCCTGAAGGTGTGAAGGGTGAGGGAGCATCTGATGTTGACAGGGAGCACGTTCCAGGCTTTGGCTGCGACGTAGGAGAAAGCTCTTCCGCCTGCTCTGGTTCTGCGAATGCAGGGGGTTTCTGCGAGGGCGAGGTCTGCGAACAAAGGTTCCTCTTGGGTACGTGAAAGGAGACTCTCTCGTTGAGGTATTTGGGTCCGATGTTGTGGAGTGATTTGTAGGCTTGGGTGAGCAGTTTGACAGTTACTCTCTTCTCGACAGGGACCCACTGGAGGTCACGTAGGTGTTGGGTCACGTGTTCGTGGACCAGTCTGGCTGAGGAGTTCTGAATGGTTTGGAGCTTGTGGAGAAGAGTTTTGTTGATTCCGGCGTAGAGGGCGTTGCCGTAGTCCAGTCTGCTGGTTATGAGAGCGTGGGTGATGGTTTTTCTGCATTCTGGAAGTATCCATTTGAAGGTCTTGCAGAGGATCCGAAGGCAGTTTAAGCTGGTGGAGGTGATGTAGTTGATCTGGCGGGTCATGGTGAGGAAGGAATCGAGGATGATGCAGAGGTTCCGTGCATAGTCTGTCGGGGTGGGCGGACTCCTGAGGGCGGAGAGCCACCAGGTGTTGTCCCAGGCAGAGGTGGGGGGGTTCAAGATTGAGGACCTCGGTCTTCTCCGAGTTGAGATTCAGGCAGCTGCTTTTCATTCAGGCGGCTACGTCCCTCATTCCTTCCTAGAAGCAGAGTCTGGTGTCTTAGGGGTTCTTTGTGAGGTAGAGGATGAGCTGGGTGTCGTCGGCGTATCTCACGTCACATTGAAAAAGTTATGTCTTTCTCCATGCAATAAGCATGCTAAATAGTGTCTTTCATGTGCCAAAAGCAATCTGTGATTAATAATTAACCATTGACAGGCCGGCCATTTGAGTAGTCCATAGATAAAGTATACCTAAAATAAGTTTAAACCACATACCCAAGTTAGACAATAGTGAAACACCCTCCACCTAGTGACAACATTGAAAACTTCAGTAATGCATCTCATGCTGCACATTAGCCCGCACAATGCAAGCTGAAAACTGTAGCTGTATGCTGTGAACAGTGACTGGTGATATCTTCCATGCACCCAGCATCTGTGATAAACCCAACCTCCCCAATGGACCACCATACATACAAGTGCCATGCTGTATGAGCTACTACTCAGAAGCCTGGAATCATCCAGAAATGGAGTGATTAAAAAAACCGCCTCATGCTATCAACGAGCTTGATTCCATAACTGGATAATTCCTTCTTTTGTAACATATTTTATTCAGGAACATCTAAAATCTAAAACATAATCGAAAATTAATTATACCACCAATGGTCTGCATTATTACACCTGTGATGACAAAGTTACTTCAAGTTGTCTTGGTGAAAATCAACAAGCCTCAAATGAGTTACACTGGTGCAAAACAAAGGGTCTCTAGTGAATCCAGTTTCTGAACCTGGTACAGTAGTCTGTCACAGCGCCTGTATATTACTCTGCCGTAGCCGTGAATTATGTATACAAACGGAAAACAAAACGTAAAAAATAAAACGTAATAATGCCCACAGTACCACTAACAAAGAAAACAAGTGAAACGCAAAACTGCTTAATTAAAGTGACGATATCTTGCAGGGGCTCAATTAGACCCGAACTTCAGAGGGGGCTAACACTCCCAGCCAGGGCTGGCCCTAGAACTGGTTGCACACAGTGCAACAGTCTTTTTTTGGTGGCCTCTTCCCTATTTCCTCCTTCTCCATGAATTCCTGCAGTACCACTCACCAACAATGCACCTCAACTCTCTATAGCACCTTTCTGACAAACATTTACTTTTTTTATAGCGCTACTCAAAGTTTACTCACACTCAGTTCTGTAGTCTGCATGGTGCACGTTTTTTGTAGCAGGCACATTAACCCTCTGTGCTGTGTGGGAGGCAGGAGTGCCCATGTGAGTGCACGATGAGCAATGCAACAGTGTGAGAGAGTAGGGTAAGAGGAGTGACTGCAGGGTAAATGAGGTGACCATATGACGCTGTGAACTTGTCCCAGACACATAAGTATTTTAAAAGGTAACGTAGTGTGAGTCTGTAAGTGGTGCAGGTGTGCGGTAGAAATAGAGAACAAACTGCCTTGTAAACAATAGAGATCCGAAGTTAAAAATGGGGTCATAACCGGAGTAGCTGTCAAATTTGACAAAATATTGCATAACATGTATTAGCCAATAAAACAGAATTCTAAAAAGATCATTAACGATGCGTTTTGCGCCAGTCATGCATTTAAAAGCATCTCATACACATTCTAAATGCGTCATGGGCTACAGAAATGTTGGTGTTGAATCAAATGCGCATTAATTTCTGTAATAATTCATGGCACAGTACAATTGAATCTGTGCAAACTAATCTATATATTGCTCTAAACTACGGTGTGTGCTACCATATATTAAATGATGAGACTGTTAAACAAGACAATAGACAATAAATGAAGAGCTATACTAAACAGATTTTCAGTAAACTGTCCTCATAAATTTGATGGTACCACAGAAAATTTGTGGAATGTCATGATAGTGCTAATTTCTTTGAAATTGAGTCTGTCCTTTCTCATGATTCGAGTTAACATTGTAGATCTGGCTGGAGTGCCCAACTATTTGTACTTATCTAGAAAAATTATAGAAAAATAACAATCCTTTGTAACCCACCACATACAAACAATAAAATTTAAAAAAATGAATAAAAAGTTGGTCAAAGATTACAATAAGTATAGGGAAAAGAATACTTTTCACAAATAGCACAACATCTCCAGTTTATCATTCAAACCCTGAAGTAAAAGAGTGTCAAGTTTCTTAATCCAGAAGATTTCTATTTCAGATAAGATTCTATGTACATTTATTTCAGGTTTGGCTTGATCTACTTCAAGATTTCAAAACACACTTGCGCTATATTGTGTTTTTGTACTAGCCAAAAAGTGGCCAAGCATGAGTTTTTATTCTGATTCGTTATCATGTGTTGTTTCAATGACTTTGGATGGAAGCTATGAAATAATAAAGAATTATTGCGGTCTGTGGGTTTTCTATATACTCTTGTATTGATCCCAAATGAAGACAGGTTCATCACAATGTCCAAAAATGTGATAGCTTGATTGCTGATGGTGTGAGTGAATTGTACCCATGGATTCCTTAGGTTCAGTTCTGTGATTTTATTTTGTAATGCCTCTTTGGGACCATTCCAAAGAAGAAAGATGTTGTCAATATTTCTGAAATACACCACGAGATTCTCCTGCCATGCCAGTATGGAAAAGATGAACTGGTCTTCAACTTTGGCCATAAAAGTATTTGCGTTGCTCTGTGCTTCTGAAAAACCCAAACAGTATTACCTCGTTAATGAAAAGCAGAAATGTGTCACACAAAACGAATGCTGCACTATTAGATTAACTCTAGATGGTTCCCTCTCACAATGACCTTCATTAAACCATATATGATTATACATTTCATTAGCAATATTGTCTCTGCCAATACACCATTTAGCCCTAGAATTGGTACCTTGGCCAAAGGTAGGGGAAAACTGTACTTGAGGGCAAAACTGAACCTTGCACAGATTTCATCCATAATGTATAATTTGGTAAAGTACACTATCTTTTCGGTTAAATACTACTGACATGGCCTACACCAGGTCAGCACCAATCCCTGGAGAATTCTTTCTTTCTTCGACAGGATTGATGGGTCTGGTTAAAGATAAGCGCCCCCTCACCCAGTCCTGGCTACCTGCCACTGAGCAAGCCATGCACAGCAGAGGTGTCTACCTGCAGAGGTTGAGCAAAGGACTGGCCTCAGTAGCTAAGCCCCTACGGGCATGGCTGTAGGACTGAACAGAGGGGCTTAAACCAGTAGACCAGCAGAAAAGGGATGGATGCAGAGCCTGGCCAGAGGTCCGATCCTGTGGCCAATCCCCGGTATGCATGACCCCACAACAGCCATGCAAACCGTAGCTTGCACACCAAATGAAAGGCTTATGACATTGCAATATTTATACTAATTATTATCAAGACCTAAAAGTAAAAAGTAATTAAAACACATATCAATTCATCATGTAAACTACATCACATCCCATGTAATTAAAGTACAAATCAAACCAATGATCATTAAGGGTGAGGTCATGAGCATTGCATTTGGAGGGGGAGTTATAATATGCATGGAAAATATGCAAGTAATAGATTGTGATCCTAACCATAACGTGCACATTTCAATGGTTCTCAGCTTTAATTTGCAACCGGACTTCAACTGTGATTTTTAGGGGCATTTCTAAGGTTTTTTTTAAAACATACATTAAAGTGTTATAACAATGCTAACCAACAAATAACATACTTCGGGTTATAGATAAATAGGGATAAAGGATCTGTGTGAAATTTGCAGCAAACCAAACTATTTTCAAGATTAATTGCTACTACATCTTATAAAACAAGCATGCAAAATTTAATTTAGAAAAAAGGCATTTCTTGAATTAGTTTCTATACAATGGTTAATGCCATTTATCTTGCAAATTTCTATTAAATAGTTTAAGTGAAATGGTGTCTCGGTAATAGTATTCCATGAAATTGTTTTTCTGTGAAATCACACGCAACTCTGCCAAGCATCATTGAACATCACTGGGCATCTCCAACAGTCCCGGATTATTCTATGCATACCTAATCCACAAGCAGATCTGTGATGCCTTGGACAAACACCTGTGAGTACTACTGGGCCTCCCTAAGCATTTGCAAGCGTCTCTTAACAACCACAGTGGTCTGTGGAATCTATGATCATTGGCAAACCTCTCAGAGCACCCACAGAGGCCCATCAGAACCCATGGGCATGCTACAAACATCTCTGAGCACGTACATAGGGAAATCGTGAACCTCCAAAGGCATCTCAGAGCACCCACAGTGGGCCATGGGAACCTATGAGCATTCACAAGCATCTCTGCGCACCCCCAGTGGGCGATGGGAACCTATGAGCATTCACAAGCATCTCGGATCACCCACAGTGGGCCATTGGAATCCGTGAGCATTCACAAGCATCTCTACGCACCCCCAGTGAGCGATGGGAGTTCATGCACATGCAAAACCATCTCTGAGCACCCCAGTGGTCAAGGTGATTCCATGAGTCTCCACAAGCATCTCTGAACACCCACAGTGGTCAAAGAGCCTCCAAGAGCTTTCACAAGTACCTCCGAGCACCAGGCACGCAAAACGCATAGGGATAAAAGGGCTTCGCCCCCCACATTATTTGTCTCAGCCCGGGCTGCTGCAGCTTGAGCTGCTGTGGGCTCGACTGGGCAGTGTCTTCAGTCTTATCTCCGGCACGCCCGATTTTTTGACAGGACTTTAAAGACCATTAGCATATTTACATGCCTTTATAAACTGGTTACCGAGGCTTATTTATTTTTTCTTGCCCCAGTACCACCTCGGCCCCCACTCTGCCTTTTCCTTACATTTGTACTTTAGATTTACTGCCGTAGTGTCAGAATGCATTTCATGAAAAGGTGTATAAAGTAAGGCTGCCAAAAGAAAAACCCCAGAAAGACCTCACACTAAATAGTTATAAATAGAAAACGTATGTAGTCATTTGTAATGTGACTTTACTGTCTTTGTTCCCTTTAATTATAAGTCATGGATCATTCAGGCAGCCCTACAACACAAAAGAGCTTTCTATTTATATTTGCTGTTCGAAGTATGCACAGATAAGTGCTGAAAATACGGCTTCAGGTGACTGTTTTTTTTTGTACCGTCTGGGACATCAAAATAATGAGCTGGCAACCCTATCATAAGACTGGAAGTTTGTTGCAGGATCAGCCCGTTATTTATTTCCTCCACCCTCGATCCCTGGTTAATGCCATAATAGCAATAGCTGAACTTATATCTGAAACCCTACGCCGCTGTCAATAACATGCTGAGTAACTTCTAGTGTCTGGGAATCCACCCTGCATTGAGATAACTCACTACTCATTCTCGCCCTTCACTTTCACGTTCACCCTGCACTCACAGCGATCACAATGTACTCACACTGATCACCACGCACCCACACCATTCCCCAGCTCACCCTGCACTGACAGTGATCACTCTGCACTCACAATGCACTTGTGCTGTTCACCCTGTACCTCACCTTGCAGTCACACAAGCACACTACTCACCCTGCACTCATGTGACACTTCACTTACCTATCCCCTTCACTGCTCAAATCTGCAATCTCAATCAAAGAAGCCCATCACTAACCATGCATTCATTCATCCCACTCTGCACTTACATCCGCAACCAAATTCATATGGTCACTTCACTCACTCT
This sequence comes from Lissotriton vulgaris, assembly GCF_964263255.1. Classification (NCBI taxonomy): domain Eukaryota; kingdom Metazoa; phylum Chordata; class Amphibia; order Caudata; family Salamandridae; genus Lissotriton; species Lissotriton vulgaris. Next base: position 376,031,473 of record NC_141687.1, read on the forward strand.
GCAGTCACTCCTCTCACCCTACTCTCACACTGTTGCATGGTTCACCGTGCACTCCTGCCACCACACAGTGCAGAGGGTTAATGTGCCTGCTACAAAGAATGTGTACCATGCAGATCACAGAACTAAGTGAGTGTAAACTATGAGTAGCGCTATAAGAAAGGAAATGTTTGTCAGAAAGGGGCTATAGGGTGATAAGGTGCATTGCCAGTGAGTGGTAGAGAGGGAATTCATGGAGAAGGAGGAAATGGGGGAGGGATGAAAAAAAAGACTGTTGCACTGTGTGCAACCAGTGCTAGGGCCAGCCCTGGCTGGGAGTGTTAGCCCCCTCTCACCCCCAAAGTTTGGGTCTAGTCACGCCCCTGTTGCACACCCACAATGGTCAAGGGGACTCCATGAGTCTCCACAAGCACCCCTGAGCACCCACAGTGGTCCATGGGAATCCATAAGAATTCACAAGCATCTCTGAGCACCCACAGTGGACTACTGAAGTCCGTAAGCATGCACAACCATCTCTGAGCACCAACAGGGGCCCAGAGGACTCAGTGAGTATCCACATGCATCTCTCAGCAACCACGCTGGTCCAGGGAACTCCAACAGCATTCACGAGCATCTCTGAGCACCCACAGTCTATCGGATTCCATGAGCATTCAGAAGCAATTCAGAGCACCCAGGGGCCATGAGAATCAGTGACCACGCACAAGTATCTCTGCACACCCACGGTAGGCCATGAGAATCAGTGAGCACGCACAAGGATCTCTGCACACCCACGGTGAGCCATGAGAATCAGTGAGCACACACACAAGCATCTCTGCACACCCACGGTGAGCCATGAGAATCAGTGAGCACACACAAGCATCTCTGCACACTCACGGTGGGCCATGAGAATCTGAGAGCACAAACAAGCACCTCTGAACACCCACAGTGGGCCATGAGAACCAGTGAGCATGCACAAGAATCTCTGCACACCCACGGTGGACCATGAGACCCAGTAAGCATGCACAAGCATCTCTGCACACCCACGGTGAGCCATGAGAATCTGAGAGCACATACAAGAAGCTCTGCACACTCACGGTGGGCCAAGAGAATCTGAGAGCACAAACAAGCATCTCTGCACACCCACGGCGGGCCATGAGAATCTGAGAGCACAAACAAGCATCTCTGCACACCCACGGCAGGCCATGAGAATCTGAGAGCACACACAAACATCTCTGCACACCGACGGCGGGCCATGGAGGAAGTGCAATTCAAATGCACTCACTGCTCTTACGAGCTTTCACCTACGGTACCTCAACATCTAGCAGGCAGAAGATTTAGCATGTCCCTACTGAACTGCAGATCCTTACCCAAACATTCCATGGAAATCTCTATCCTCCTACAGGACACTAATTTAGACGTTCTGTTCCTCACAGAGACCTGACTTGGTCGAAACTCTGGCCCTGACATAGTGCGAGCCCTGCCCCCTAGTTACCTGATCCAACGCCTTGACAGAACTAATGGTAAAGGTGGTGGAATAGCAATCGTTTATAAAAACGTTCTAATCTGCCGCATCCTGGACAGCCCTATTTTAGACTGTGAAAACGCTTATTTCACCATTCAATTTACCCCCTCGAGATCATTCTCTGATATTCTTATCTATCGCCTCCCGGGAGCACAGGGACTATTCTGTAGCTCGCTACTGGAAAATACCCTCTCCCTGGCCAGTGCCTCATCTAACTTTAATCTTCTTGGTGATCTAAATCTGCACTTTGATGACCCATTGGATAAAACGGCTGGGGAATTAGCACTTGACCTAGCAGCCTACCAACTCCATCCTAAGATCCACCAAGCCACACACATGAAAGGTCATCTCTTAGACCCTATTTTTTCAAACTTAACTGAACTAAAAGGGCTGGAACCTCGTCCCATTCCATGGTCAGATCACTTCTTAGTGCCTTTCTTCTGGCACACACTCACCGAGAGCCCCTACATGCCAACCTCACGTACCCTAGAACAACCTTGGTCCAAACTTGCTGTAGAGGACTGAAAGCATGAGCTAGAACTAACCAAGCCCACATTTGACCCCGATCTGCTACTGAGCAGCTAACCAATTTTCCTCATGGATTGAGAACTCACTGGACATAGTACTGCCTAGAAAAATCTTATAAAAAAAGCAGAACAAACAAATCCCCTTGGTTCACCCCGGAACTCCGTAATCTAAAAAAGAAATGTAAAAGATTAGAAAGAGCTTGGAGGAAAGACTTCGCTAGTAATGAAAAAATAGAATATAGATCAGCCACCACATCCTATAAAGCGGCCCAAAAAACAACGCAGGCTACCTACTTCGAAGGAAAAATCGTATCCTCCTCCAATTCCACAAGAGAAACATTTTGCATTGTCAAACAACTTTTAAAGGTACCCGATCCATCCCCCGCCCCGGACCCTTCCGGTCGCCGTTGCGACGAACTGGCAGAATTCTTCTCTACCAAAATTCAAAATATCCTAAAACTCCTTCCATCCTACAATAATGACCACCTCATAAAGTCCCATTGCTCAAAACTACAGAATAAAGACCACTGGTTAGAATCTTTTACCCCTCTCTCAGAGGAACTTCTCTCCCCCATATTAAAATCTATTAAGAGCGGTTCTCCACTCGACCCTGCACCACTTAATATCTTAAAATCAGCAGCGCCCACCATCATCTCCTCCATTATCAACCTAATCAATGTCTCCCTCACTAAGGGCATCGTCCCCTTAAACTGGAAAAAGGCCACAGTAAAGGCACTGCTAAAAAAGCCCCACCTACACCCAACGGAGTTGGGCAACTACCGCCCAATCTCCTTGCTACCAGGAATAAGCAAGGTGGCTGAAACCTTTGTCAATTGCCAACTCTCCGTAGGGACTACTTCACTCCTCTCAGACGGGTATCCGCCCTGGCCAGGGCACGGAAACCACACTAATAGCAGTGGTCAAAGAGGCGAGAAAGATCCTCGACTCAGGAGGATTCGCAGCTGTGATCCTCCTGGACCTGAGCGCAGCCTTCGACAAGGTGAACCACCGTATTTTGGTTCACCGGCTCAACAAACTAGGAGTGACTGGCTCTGTCTTATCCTGGCTGAAATCGTTCCTGGAAAATAGAACCTTCCAGGTTTTCGAGGGTAACATTCTATCCTGACCCATTCCACTTCACTGTGTGGTTCCCCAGGGCATGTACCAGAGCTTTACGCTTTTCAATGTGTACATGTCCCCACTGGCAGAAATAGTAGCCCCTTTTGGTATTAAACTGGTCACCTACGCAGACGATACCCAACTTATCATCTCACTGAACCAGATGGATCAAGCCCAGGAAGTTCTAGGCTCCTGCCTTAAAGAAATCACCCGCTGGATGTCCAGTTCGCATCTCAAACTTAAAAGCAAAAAAAACAGAGCTCTTACTGCTGGGCAACCAGTCAAACTTCTTCTCTAATTCCATGTGGCTGGACTGTATGGGACCCACGCCCACTCCAAAAAAAGAGATAGAAGGCCTTGGCATCTGGCTTGACCAGGACCTAACTTTTAAAACCCAAGCTCGGATAACCGCTGGTATCTGCTATGGCCTGCTTCGAACCACGCGGAAAATACTCTCCCTCTTACCCTTCCATTCAAGAAAGCTTCTAATTCAAGGGCTTATACTCTCCAGACTGGACTACGGCAACGCCCTCTACCTGGGCACCCCTAAAACTTCCATTTCTAAACTCCAGGTAGTCCAGAACTCGGCAGCGAGACTTCTCACAGGCACTAAAAGCCGTTGCTCAGTCAAGCCCGCCCTAAGATCTCCCCACTGGCTCCCGATTCAGGAGAGAGTCAACTTTAAAGCGCTGTGCATCACGCACAAATTCTTCCAGGGCAAGGGCCTCCCTATCTTACACGACCTGATTAAACCTTATAAAACCCACAGAAGGCTACGTTCGGAATAGCTCCACTTGGCCGATACCCAGAGAATCAAGAAAACTCGGACAGGAGGCCGCCTCTTCTCCCACAATGCTTCCAAGCTCTGGAACTCCTTGCCTCTCAACATCCGCAAGGAAACCAACCTCCTGACCATCTGCAAACACTTGAAAACCTGGTTTTCCCGTAATTTCATCCTGTCTCTAGCCTACCCCACAGCGCTCGGGGGCCTCCGGGTAGTCATGCACTTTATAAATTCCATTTTCGTTGTAATACTTTATTCGATACATGTATCATAAAAGTACAAACATAAAAATACATACATACATAATTTCAAGCATTACAGTCCTTAAAAAACATTGCATCTATATAGACGGTTAAAACTAAGACGAGAATGACATAATTAAAATTCATATTAATCATGATCTGTGGGCAAATGTGACAGCAACCTTAACCGAGTGATCCAAGCGCTGGCCAAAAACTTGGCGACCCCGCAAACAGTAACCATGCAAGTAGTGTTGGAGACAATGATTCGAAGGGCTGATTTATAATCCCTGACTCCTAGCTTCCAACAGACTGGCTTCAGCCATTTGTCTCTGGCCTGTTTATATGCTTTGCACGCAAAAAAGAAATGGCCTAGGGATTCTTCCGGGCAGGGACAACCTGGGCATTTCAAGACCTCTTCCCTCCTATCTTTCCATCCTGCCATGAAGTTTTTAAGAGGGAGAATGCCGTATCTAAGTTTCAGAAATAAAGTTCTGTCTCGAGGGGTCTGTATAAAATCCAAGAAGGGTTCTAGCTTTACAGCAAGCTTGTGTGTAAAAAATTTCTCCGTTAATGGACCCCAATTTGGGTTGAGCAAAACCTTGGCCTCTATCCATTCCCAATATAGTTTTTTCACTATTTGTTTTGGTGGGGGGGATTGAGAGGCCCAGGAGTCGCTCAATCCCAAGGATACCACAAGCTTCTTTAGATTGTTTAGCCACTTTATTTTATTTGAAACATTCAGGTTAATTCGTTCATCCAGTACTAAAGAGTATTTTACTAATTCCGGGGTCCTTCTGAGGCGCACCCAAAATAGTAATGGTCGGAGTTGGACTATTTCAGAGATAGATCTCCTACCCAAATCAGCAAATAAAGGTTTTAAAGGGGTTGAGACAGGGAGCGAGACTAAGTTTCTCATAAACTTGTTCTCTGTCACCACCAGTGCTTTAGTATTCTCAGTGCCCCATAGTTCAGATCCATAGACCGCAGAGGCTAACGCCTTTCCATCATAGACTGCTAGGGCAGGAGCTATTGGTCTGCTGATTGAAAGACGTTGATTCTTTAGGATGGCACCAGAGACCCTTTTGAGATTTAAATCCATTTTGCACGAATGGGATTCCCAATTCATTTTGTTGCCAATTCTAACCCAGAGGTAGTCAAATTCATCCACTACCTCTAGGGGCGAGCCATTCAAAGAGAGATAGACCTTCCTACAATTTCTTTTTACGGTCATGACCATTAACTTCGTTTTTGCAGTGTTTACCGTTAACCCACGGTCTTTACAGAACACATTAAAGCGATCAAGAAGTTTTTGCAGGCCTTTGGGGGTTTTGGACAACAGGAGGGTGTCGTCAGCAAACAGGAGTGTGGGTGTTTTCTCCCCGGCAAGGACAGGAGCATCCGCTGGGTCCTCTCTCAGGTGATCCACCACTCCATTTATAAAAAGAGAAAACAGGGTCGGGGCCATCACACAACCTTGCAGCACTCCCCTGCTGACAGGAATCCTCCTGGTTAATTGCCCCTGATCCCCCCATCGGATCCTTGCATAATTTCCTTCGTGGAGTCTAATTATAAACTGTAACAAATAACCAGGGAATCTCATGTCCAGGAGGACCTCCCAAAGTTTGGCGCGTGGGATAACGTCGAAAGCCGTTTTCAGATCTATAAAAGCCAGGTATAGACTCCCCCTGGCTATGGACACAGACTTCCAATAGACCGCACAGAATCTAAAGAACTGGTCCATAGCGCCTACATTGCGTCTAAATCCGGCCTGGAAGTGAGTCAAGATATTGTTTTCCATTAGCCACATCTCTGTCCGGTTTATGATGACCCTGCCAACTACTTTTTGGATGGTATCAAATAAACTAATTGGTCTGTAGTTGGCAGGGTCCTCTCTATCACCTTTTTTAAATATGGTAATGACCTCTGCACCTTTCCAGGATTCGGGTACTGAGTGGCCAGACTGGATTAGATTCATAATCATGGATATGAGATCTGCCCATTCCATTTTCATTTAATTTAATTTCTTTTTCAGTGAGCCCGTACAAGCATCTCTGCACACCCCACGGTGGACCATGAGAACCAGTGAGCATACACAAGCATCTCTGTACACCCATGATGAGCCATGAGAATCAATGAGCATGCACAAGCATCTCTGCACACCCACTGTGATCCATAAGAATCAGTGAGCACGCACAAGCATCTCTGCACACCCACTGTGGGTCACGAGAACCAATGAGCACGCACAAGCATCTCTGCACACCCACGGCGGGCCATGAGAACCAGTTAGAACGCACAAGCATATCTGCACACACACGGCTGGCCATGAGAACCAGTAAGCACGCACAAGCATCTCTGCACACACCCATGGCGGGCCATGAGAATCTGTGAGCACGCACAAGCATCTCTGCACACACCCTCGGTGAGCCAGGAGAACCAGTGAGCACGCAAAGCATCTCTGCACACCCACAGCAGGCCATGAGAATCAGTGAGCATGCACAAGCATCTCTGCACACCCACAGCAGGCCATGAGAATCAGTGAGCATGCACAAGCATCTCTGCACACCTTCGGTGATCCATGAGAATCAGTGAGCACACACAAGCATCTCTGCACACACCCACTGCGGGCCATGAGAACCAGTGAGCACGCACAAGCATCTCTGGACACCCGAGGCGGGCCATGAGAACCGGTGAGCACGCACAAGCATCTCTGGACACCCACGGTGGGCCATGAGAACCGGTGAGCACGCACAAGCATCTCTGGACACCCACGGTGGCCATGAGAATCAGTGAGCACGCACAAGCATCCCTGGACACCCACTGCGGGCCATGAGAACCAGTGAGCACGCACAAGCATCTCTGGACACCCGCGGCGGGCCATGAGAACCGGTGAGCACGCACAAGCATCTCTGGACACCCGCGGCGGGCCATGAGAACCGGTGAGCACGCACAAGCATCTCTGGACACCCGTGGCGGGCCATGAGAACCGGTGAGCACGCACAAGCATCTCTGGACACCCACGGTGGGCCATGAGAACCAGTGAGCACGCACAAGCATCTCTGGAAACCCACGGTGGGCCATGAGAACCAGTGAGCACGCACACCCACGGTGGGCCATGAGAACCAGTGAGCACGCACAAGCATCTCTGGACACCCACGGTGGGCCATGAGAACCAGTGAGCACGCACAAGCATCTCTGGACAGTGGACACCCACGGTGGGCCATGAGAACCAGTGAGCACGCACAAGCATCTCTGGACACCCACAGCGGGCCATGAGAACCAGTGAGCACGCACAAGCATCTCTGTGCACCCACGGTGGGCCATGAGAATCAGTGAGCACGCACAAGCATCTCTGGACATCCGCGGCGGGCCATGAGAACCGGTGAGCACGCACAAGCATCTCTGGACACCCACGGTGGGCCATGAGAACCAGTGAGCACGCACAAGCATCTCTGGACACCCACAGCGGGCCATGAGAACCGGTGAGCACACACAAGCATCTCTGTGCACCCATGGTGAGCCATGAGAATCAGTGAGCACACAAGCATCTCTGGACACCCACGGCGGGCCATGAGAACCGGTGAGCACGCACAAGCATCTCTGGGCACCCACGGCGGGCCATGAGAACCGGTGAGCACGCACAAGCATCTCTGGACACCCACGGTGGGCCATGAGAATCAGTGAGCACGCACCAGCACCCTATTTCATTTGGAGCTTCGCTGAGTAATCCCGAACAACCTCATCACCCCTGCGCATAGCTCAGAATCCATGTCCATTTCTGAGGATCTCTGGGATACAGAACGCTGCCGAGCCCCCCAAGTCTTCATGAGCAGGGGTCCTGACCACCCTTGCCGTGCGCATTGCCTGGAACCCCTGACTTCCGCTTGTGAGATCATCTTAGTCAAAGCTAGCCTCGCCTCAAACCACGTACAACCGCGGAATCAATGACTGCTGCTATTAATGAGCGGTATGCCCCAGCCCCTCAGACCGGTGACACCCTCCACCTTCTGTCAGGTATCCCCACTCACACAGGTGGGCTCTTCTCGGGGTATCCCTCCATTTCAGGGGGTGCATTGACATCTAGCGTCTGGCTGCTGTCACGGATGACATTTCCTCGTCTTCCCTTCGCGCAGGCACACCAGAATAAATTCCGCGCCTAGCCTGACTCCAGGTCGCCCGTAATTGGACGATGACATTTGGAAAGTTCAACGCTAATTTGTCTGCAAAAATTAGCCAGACACCAAACTAGGGGAACGCAGGGAAGTGAGGAAATGTCACGGCTGGGTGCAGATCCGATCAACGTGCAAAGCGAGTGAAGTGGAGCCTGTCCGAGGGGGGCGGGGCCTAGAGTTAGTTCAGGAGACGGGCTGTCAGCGGAGGCCCCACACAGCACAGGAAGGAGCCGTGCACGGCCTCTCCCCGACAGACATCATCGAGGTGTCAGCTCGCGAGGACGGTGAATGCCAGGCCAGGACTCCCTGTTCATGGAGCAGAGCTCGAGGGCGGCCTCCTGATGACAGGCCCTGCAGAGGGCGGCCTCCTGATGACAGGCCCTGCAGGGGGCAGCCTGGGGGTGTGAGCTGCACCCTCAAGCCTTCGCTCTCCACGGACACCATTATTGTCCTGAATTCTATCCAGAGGTGCTCAAGCCACCAAACTGAGAGGGAGCGCAAATAATACACAGCCCGGCCCAGCCCGGCCCGGCCCGGCCCATGACCTCTGCGGGACATACCTTGTTCTGCATCTAATTTAAAGAGCAGGTTCTGGCTCAGTAAAAGCCTCCTACGGTTCTTTTGTATTTATGTCCCTACTGCTCACTGTGCTACATCACTCGACTTCATTAAGAACACAGGCATTGGCAGAGCCAATAGATCTCGCCTATACAAGAGTTATTGGCTTTGGCAATGCGTTTTTGCCATGTGGTACACTAGTGTGCTGCTGATCAGCATGGCTAAAGGTTAGCAGGTGGAATGTCCTATAATGGAGTAGGGTAGTAGGGTGTTGTACACTGGATTTGTTCGAGTAGAGTAGAGTAGTGGGTGTGTAGAGTGTCAGAGCTGAGTAGAGGGGAGTAGAGTTCAGTGATTCAGTGACAGAGTGTTGTAGAGCGCAGTGTCCTAGAGTGCAGTATCATAGAGTGCAGTGTCAGAGTGGAATGGCGTAGAATGAAATGCCGTGGGTTGGAGTGGATTGAGGTAGTGGGGTGGGTTGGAGTAGATTGAGGTGGATTGGTTTGGGGTACACTGAGTTGAATTGAGTGGGTGGACTGGATGGGCTGGAGTGGTGTGGATTGCAATAAAATGCGGTGGATTGCTTTGGATTGGAGTGGATTAGATTGGCATGGGGTGGGAGGACTGGATTAGGGTGGATTGGATTAAAGTAGGGTGGGTTGGAGTGGGGTGTATTAGAGTGGAGGGTTGGATTGGACTCGACTGGAGTGGGGTGGATTGGACTAGAGTGGGGTGGATTGGACTAGAGTGGGGTGGATTGGACTAGAGTGGGGTGGATTGAAGTGTGGTGGGCAGAATGGATTGGATTGAGTAGGTGGGACAACTGAACTTGGGTGGGGTGGATTGGATTGGGGTAGATGGGGGAGGGTGGATTGGACAGAATGGCATGGATTAGATTGGAGGGAGGAGGATTGAAATGGGGTGGGGTGGATTGTCTGGGGTGGAGTGGACTGTGTTGAAATGGGGTGGGGGGATTTGAATGGAGAGGAGTGGACTGGAGTAGGGTGGAATGGAGGGAGGTGAATTGGATGTGAGCGGGGTTAACTGGATTGACATGGGGTGGGGTGGGTTGGATTGGAGTAGAGTAGACTGGATTGAGTGGGGTAGATTGAATTATGATGTTTTGGGTGGGGTGAACTAGATTAGGGTGGATTGGACTGAGGTGGATTGGAGTAGAGTGGGGTGCATTGGGGTAGGATGGGGTAAATTGAGGTGGGATTGATTGGAGTGAGGTAGATTTGATTGAAATGGGGTGGATTGGAGTGGGGCGGATTGAAGTGGGGTGGATTGTTTTGGATTGGGGCAGATTGTTTTGGATTGGGGCAGATTGTTTTGGATTGGAGCTGATTGGAGAGGGGTAGACTGTTTCGGATTGGAGTGGGGCAGATTATTTTGGATTTGAGTGAGGCAGACTGTTCTGGATTGGAGTGGGACAGATTGGGGTGGCGCAGATTGTTTTGGATTGGAGTGGGGTATATCGGATTGGGGTGGAGTGGATTGGAGTGGGGTGGAGTGGATTGGAGTGGAGTGAGGTGGGTGGATTGGAGTGGGGCGGGTGGATTGGAGTGGGGTGGGTGGATATGAGTGGGTGGGTGAGTTAGATTGGGGTGAGGTGGATTTGATTTTAGTGGGGTGAACTGGAGAAGGGTGGATGGAAGTGGGGAGGATTGTTTTGGAGTGGGGCAGATTGTTTTGGATTGTGCTGATTGGCTTAGGGTAGATTGTTTTGGATTGGAGTGGGGCAGATTGTTTTGGATTGAGTGAGGCAGACTGTTTTGGATTGGAGTGGGGCAGATTGTTTTGGATTGGAGTGGGGCAGATTGTTTTGGATTGGAGTGGGGTGGATTGGAATGGAGTGGGGTGGATTGGGGAGGGAGTGAAGTGGACTGGATTGGGATGGATTGGATTGGAGTGGGATGGATTGGATTGATGTGGGCTGGATTGGATGCAGTGGGTGGATTGGGGTGAAGTTGAGTGGAGTGGGGCAGATTGTTTTGGATTGCGAGGGGCAGGTTGTTTTGGTTTGTGCGGGCAGGCTGTTTTGGATTGGAGTGGGGCAGATTGTTTTACATTGTAGTGGGGCAGATTGTTTTCGATTGGAGTGGGGCAGGTTGTTTTGGATTGGAGTGGCACAGATTGTTTCGGGCTGGAGTGGGGCATATTGCTTTAAAGTGGGGCAGATTGTTTGGGGTGGATTGGATTATAGTAGGGTGGTTTGGAGTGGGGTGAATTAGAGTGAAGTGGAGGATTGGACATGAATGGAGGGTGTGGATTAGATTGAAGTGGGATTAATTGGACGGGAGTTGGATGGATTGGACAGGAGTGGGGTGGGTGGATTGGATTGCAGTTGAGTGGGGTGGATTGGACGGCTGTTGAGTGGGGTGGATAAGAGTGGGGTGGATTAGATTGGGGTGGGCTGGATTGAAATGGGGTGGGGTGGATTGGAGTGTGGTGTGTTGGAGTGAGCTGGGTTGGAGTGGGTACGGTGGATTGGAGCAGGGTGGAATGGAGTGGGGTGAACTGGATTGGCGTGGGGTGGATTGGAGTGGAGCATATTGGATTGCAATAGGGTGGATTTGGAGTGTGATGGATTGGATTGAGTGGGGTGGATTGGATTGGATGGGATTGAGGTCATTGGATTGATGTGAATTGGATTGGGGTGGGGTGAACTGGATTGGTGTGGGTGAACCAGATTGGGGTGGGGTGGACTGGGGTGGGGTGGATTTGAGTGGGGTGGACTTGAGTGGGGTAGAATGGATTTGGCTGAATTGGATTGGCATGGGGTGGGGTGGAAAGAAATGGACTGAACTGGAGTGGGACCGATTGGAGTGGGCATATTGTTTTGGATTGGAGCAAACTGAAGTGGGACAGACTGTTATGGATTGGAGCTGATTGGAGTGGGGCAGATTGTTTTGGATTGGTGTTGGGCAGACTGAAGTGGGTCAGATTGTTTTGGATTGGAGTGGGGTGGCTTGGAGAGGGAGTGGGTGTATTGGGGAGGGGATGGGGTGGTTTGGGGAGGTAATGGGATGGAATGGATTGGGGAGGGAATGAGGTGGAGTGGATTGAGGTGAGGTGGAGTGTGGTAGATTGGGGTAGGGTGAATTGGTATGTAGTAGGTGGATTGGGGCGAGGTGGATTTGATTGGAGAGGGGCAAATTGGAGTGGGGCAGATTGTTTTGGATTGGAGTTGGGCAGAATGTTTTGGATTGGAGTGGGGCAGATTGTTTTGGATTGGAGTGGGGCAGATTGTTTTGGATTGGAGAGGGGCAGCCTGTTATAGACTTAAGTGTTGCAGATTGGAGTGCAGCAGATTGAAGTGGGGCAGATTGTTTTAGACTGGAGTGGGGCAGATTGTTTTGGATTGGAATGGGGCAGATTAGGGTGGGTTGGGAGGATTGGAGTGTGGTGAATCGGCGTGGATTGGTTTGGGGTGAGTGGTGTGGATTGGTGTTGGGTGGATTGTATCGGATTGGTCTGGGGTGGATTGGATAGTGTTTGGGGTGGGTTGGGTGAATTGGCGTGGGGCAGATTGGAGTGGGGTGATCGGGGTGTACTGCACGATTATGTGTTAAAGCATCACTTCAGAAATTACAAATAAGAAACAATTTTGCTTTGCAAAAAAATAATCCTCGGCTTTTGAGCACAGCACCAATGTGCAAAAATAAAAGAAAACATGAGGGCAAAGTGATAAAAAGAAGACTTAGCAAAATAGAAGAAAGTGAACAATAGAAAATATATCTTTGCAATTTTTTTTGTCAAGCTGGGCAGTCTTTGCCAGTCACACACCTTCTGTTTGATGGGCACTAGAAGTTCAAAAGGACAAAATAGCACCACAATCAGGTGGGGAGCAGCGGACGGGCACTGATTAAGTTGAATTAATCAGTCCATGGTCCCATCTCCACAGAGAGGAATGGAAATTATGTTGGGCCTGCCTTGACGAATTACGAGGCTGTAAAGAAGAGTGCCACGCAAGCCAACAAATGGTAAGCAATGGGCGGGCTCCAAGTCCTGTTATGTATACAACTGTGTCTCGCAAGAGAGACGCATGGGCTAGTGCATGATGTCGCAGGCACAACACTAACACGCAAGACGCATGCATTAGCGCATGCTCTTGCAATCTTGACACTATCATGCATTTGCAATGCAATAGGTCTTGCATTTGTGAGAGTTTAAGCTATTGGCACTGTAAATGACAATGCCTTTTATTTATCAGTGTGGATAATTAACACATAAACAAAAGGCATCGTCATTTACAATGCCAATATCTAAAACTCATGTAAATGCGAGACTTCGGCAGCCATTTTTACTGGCTGCTTGGAAAGTGTGAGCGCACATGGCACGCTGAATGTAGGAGGAAAACATGTCACGCCTGCAGTAGGAGAAACACATTTAAGAAAATATTGCTTACAGGCTAAATAAGACATACCGTGTAACAACAGAAGTAAAAGGGCCAGTCCTTAAGGGAGGTTACAAATGAGGACAAGGTGGTACTAAGGAGGGACTAACAAGCCTATTAACGAATCTGGAGCCAGCATTTACTTAGGACAATGACACAAGCCAATGAAAAATAGGGGCAGTGAGTGGGTGGGGCTTCAAGTCCATACTCTAATACAGCATGCCTCGTTGATCAGTAGGCTCAACCTAAAAAGGGTTTCTTTTATTAAGCTTCATAATGAAAGGGGGAGAGGGCACAGAATATGGCTTGTCAGTGGATTGCCTTTTGATTGGGCACCAAAGCCCAGCCAGAACCACACTTTTAGCCTGAGCCAGGCTCCAAAATGTTTTGGCTTGTCTACCTATACTTGTATCTTCAGGAATGCAGGCGTCTTACATCTGCAGGTGAGGCAAGTGTGAGTAGAGCATGGGGCTGACACCACCCCGCCCCCCACAATGAACACTGCTGCATAAGGAGGAAGACTTTCCCCACTTCTGGGCCAACTGGGAAAGAGTGGTGTTGATCAATGTAATGTACACTCGCATGGGGACAAGCAGGTGAACGCTACTCCACACTTCTGATTGCTTTGGTGAGTTTCACACAGATTGATGAACCCCATGCTTTAACACAGCTTCCGCCACTCTGACACGATCACTTAAAAAAGAGAAGATGCCCTGCAAAGCGGGGTCAGCACTGCCTCCCAGCTTAGATGTGCCAGGCATACAACTGTTCCTGATCGGGCTAAGCGCTTCATCATCAAGGCAGATGCTTCAAACGCTGATGTTGGGACACTAGCTAGCTAGCCCCTACACGTTTGTTGGTGGAGCTTGCAGGCTGCCTTGACCTACTGTGTGGTGATTTTCATACATGTAGGTGTTTAAGAAAGATGGGCAGGGGTATCTGTTGAGCAGATGTGCACAGAGAAGGATGCGAGTGCACATCAGCTACATTTCTACAAGTAGGTAAGACTACTGAAATAGGGAGCTGCAAGCACAGACCGGTTACACCCAGGTGGGTCTAACCCCTACTTCCAACTTTCTTACATGTCCAGTTTCTGATCTTGGGTGTCGTTTCAGCATTTGTAATCCACTTTCTATAATGGGAAAAACGAAGACCACAGGAGGCGTGGTGTGTGTGGGCAAAAAGTCTGTCTTGCCCATCTGAAGAAGCTGGTCCTGGTGGCTGCTGGGAAATGAGCTAAGAAGCTCACTAAACTAAGCCACGCCTTTCCAAAGCTATCAGATCCACAGGACCAAGTGAAGCTGGAACAGGGATAGCCCTGGAATGAGGAAACTCAGGTGGGCAGGGAAAGGGGATGTTGGTGCCTGTCTGGGCGAGAAAGAAGAGAGCCTGGAGCTATTGGAGGAGGGGAGGCCCAGCTAAGCTTCCTAGCCCTCTCCTGTGATCCCACTGCACTAAATGGGATACTGCTGCACTATGATTTTTGGCATACCTTAATGATGTCAGCTTTTCTGAGTTCTAGATAGCGTGCATTGTGTTGTACTTTGTGAAGTGTGTGTACATCTGATATGATAACCAACAGGTGTGAGCTAATGTACAGAGTATTATCACCACCTCCCTCACCAGGTATAATCCGTGCAGCTGTTTGAACCTGGGCCCTCTTCTCCCACCCTCAGTTTCCGCTTTGTGCAGCTTGTGCACAAGAAAACCTTCCCCCTGAAAAGGCTGTAACTATTCAGTGGTGGATATGGGCTGAGTAAAACCAGCAATGTGGCTGTGACCATCCTCTGTACTCAGTCCCTGCCGCTTTACGCCTTTGGCAGCTCTCCCTGTTTGGCTGAGGGGAATACATCAAATTTCCCATCCAGCAAGTCCTTTCCAAAATCTCCAGAAAGATGTCTAGAAACGGGGGTGCACACAAGTCACGTGCAGCAAATAGGGAGAAATGCAAGAGACAAAACTCTAGCTCAGACAAGCACTGGCAATACCAACAGATTTGGCTTCAAAGGAATGTTGTATGGTAATGTGAAGTATTACAAGTAAATAGCACTGGAATGGATATGAATTTGTGTGGAAGCACAGAACTGTAGAATAATATTGGTGTAGGTTGAATGGATAGGTGACAGTTGCTTTGCACTGTCAAGCCAGACCTAAAAATCCATGTAGGTTAATGAGTGCCCTCCTCCTATTTTTGCTGCTGCCAGAAAAAAAAAACATAAATTATCCAGTTATCTATGACATTTTAGTAGCATTCCAATATCCTCTGCGTGCCCCTGAAAGTTCAAGCTTAGGCAGGTGGATCAATAAACAAAAGGATCAAAGCTGTGGATGGTAAGCACTGTTTTGTGGAAGCACACAACCTCTGTCCAATCAAAACATATACTCTTGACACCCAACTTGTGGGTGGAGCTAAAGCCCCTCTCTAGTGTGCTCACATAATTATCTGGGGACAGCTGCGCTATCGAGCCAGACCATAATTAAAAGGACTTTTTAAATTCTATTTTTACACTCGGGTGAAAAGGCACACTGTCACAGATCCAACGAAAGAGTCTTACACCACTTAACTTCTACTGCACCAGTTTATTACCCAGGGCCACACAATTAATCCTGGGTCCTTGCAGCCATTCCAACACAAGGAATTGCTGTGCTAGTGTCTGGGTTTGAAGAGATGATCATCCTTCTGCTACAGCTGAAGACAGTTTCTGGAGCTCCACCCACTATAGGTCCTGTGAATCAGCTATCCTCCCCTACCCCTAAATGTCTCAGCGCCCTGAGTTTAAAAACTATTGTCGTGAAGATTGGAGTTCGACCTCTGTCAAGCTCAACATGTAATGAAAAAATATGGGCTCTTTCAGCCAGTGGTTCAAAGACTGTTCAACCTCAAACTTGGCCTAGTGTGCCCCTGAGACTGGTGCTACCTGTATATTGAAAATGTAGATCGGTCCCTCACACCTAATCTGTGACTGAACCTATATAGATCTGCTGGAGCCCCCCTGTTCCCGCACCCACCTGCTACAAGTACATGTGTGAAGCAGTAACTCAAAATGCCAAGGTCAGTAATATCACCTGCACTTACATCAACTGCACAATATTGACTACTGGCATAGCATCAAGAAAAACATACATAATAGTGGAAGATAGCTTCAAATATTTGGAGATCTAGGTCACCTCGGATCCAGACAACTTTATGACACTCAATCTTCAAGCACCCTTAAAACGGCTACGCAGAGACACTAAACACTGGCAAACATTACCGCTAACGCTATTAGGAAAAGCAGCACTTTTCAAAATGATGGCACTTCCTAGATTTCTCTACGCCTTGCATAACACTCCATTTTTATTTCCACTGTCCTACTTTTGGGCAATAGAGGCAGAAGTCACCAAACTCATATGGCACGGTAAACCAGCCCGAATAGTTATGACCAAATTGGTCCGCACTTGGTAAGATGGCGGTATTGCGCTTACAAATATACTAGTATATTATTGGGAGTCCCCAAAGACTAGAGCTGGGAAAGAGAGGGATTAACCGGGCACTGTACAACAAAAAAAACCCAGGCCTGTTACGACCGACAAAGCACACACTCCAGTTGTGGCCCACGGTGTTGGGAAAGTTAGGTTGGACTAACAAAATCACACAAACAACACCTCTTTGGGAGACTTGCCAGCTAGGCATGCTACACAACACCAAGGGTTCAGACAATGGGACAATTTGGCATATCAAAAGTGGGGGATCTCTGGAGCAAGGGAAAGGTAATCACATTCTGGCAACTTCGAGAACAGTATGAGATGACGCCCATGGAACAATTCCGGTATTTATAGATCAAACACGCATTAGAAACAACTATTCCACCAGACACTATCCTCACTGAAGCCTCGCCATTGGAATATAGATTATTGACAGAGTACATGGACAAAAAAGCTACCTCCCTCACATATCGCAAAGTCATTAACAATCAGCCTGACCGTATGCAACCTCTCCGAGATAAGTTGCAGAAACAAGTGGGAGACTTAGACGATACAGATTGGCAAGAGGCACTGGCCCCGAGGGAAGTAGCGATATCCTCTAGGCTCCACCTCATACAACTTAAAGTACTCCACAGGATCTACTACACTAGGGTCACACTATGCAAAATAGGTAAGATGGACAACCAACTCTGCCTGTGACAATGTGGGGCACCAGACACATTTTTTCACACCATATGGTAATGTCCATAAATAGTAACGTACTGGGAGACTATTCACCATAACAAGAGTGAGTGAGGCCCCGGTACCACCAGAGCCCAAGCGCTGTCTTCTGAATATACAGGAAGCAACGGACCTTAACACCGCGGCACAAATCTGGGCGACAATGGGAATCATATTAGTTAAAAGAAATATCGCGAAACTCTGGGGAGCACGTAACACTCCCACTACATCAGAATGCTTCAATGACATGGATACAGCTATGGTGGCGGAAAAAGCAGTGTATACAGACAGGGGATGCCCTAAAAAGTGGGAACGATTATTGGGAAAATGGAACACGTTCAGGGGTGGAATATGTGCGATGCTCAAAATAGACTTCTCCATGAAAGACAGTTAATATGTTCAAAGTGGCAAATAATGAGACTGATAAATATGCACATGTTATGGAAATGTAAAATTAAGGTTGCACTTGCGTACTGTACAAAAATATGTAATGTATAAGATGCTGATGTTTGATAAGACCAAAGTTATGAGTCTTGTACCAAATAATAACAATAAAAAGTTTCACAAAAACAATCCGGCATAAATATGGCAGTGTAGATTACTATTCTTTTCCGCATATCTGCTTTCCTGGACGATATGTTGTTAGTCGATACTGTGCATTCAAAGTAAGCGCAGGTCTACAGAAAAAACTAGATATTTTAGTAGAACACCATTGTCCGATATCATGGGTACCCCCGTGATAGTGAAAGGAGACCACCATAGGAACTTTTCATGGTTGCCTTCCTGTCTTATGACCACCCAAGAAGCGAGTATAGGTGGGTCTGCTGTAGAGTACTGACTGCTTGACGAGTATGGTCTTCTCCTCCAACAGGAAGTATTTTATTTGGACGTGGGAAACCCACATTCCTTGTTGTGCAATCCCGCCCCCCACAGCATGGCATAGAGTTCACATGGATCAGCCCGGCCATAAGTTCTGAATAGGGTCCTGGGTCAGCCATTAGGGACTGCTCCACCCACACCCTCCAATGACACTCTTGACTGTGCATAAGTCCCAACACTTGTTGGCCTCCGTACCACCACCCTAGAAGTCAACAATGCAGCCGTAAGGCCCAAACATGACTTTGGCCCATCGTGGGTCCGGATTACAAGTTTATAAACCTCCAATGGACATGTACCAGCCATGAAAGTCCCTCTGGAACAGTAGGGCTACTGTCCACTGTTTTCAAAATGCCACTTTATCAATGATCTGGGACTTCCTTAAACCAAAGCAAAGAATTGACGGCCTTTCCTACACAAATGGGGCATTTGGGATTTTGCATCTGCAACCAGCACTGTCAATGATATGGCTATTCAAATATAGGTTGACCAAAACGGAGAACTAGTCCCAGCACCAGCACCCTGAAGGCACAAGAGGTTTTTTTTGCACTGTAACAAGTAACTAAGGATTTATTAATCCACATAATCAGTGGCTAAGTCTGACCCCAAACACAAGGTCCCGGATCAGAAGCACAGAGCCTCATTTTGAGACTGAAGTCTACCAGACAGTGTAGCCGTCTGGTTTGTGAACTACATCTTGGGGACATTCAGGATGCTTCCCTGGGAATGCATCCCCCCCCCCCCCCTCCATTGTTTACCATTGGCTTTGTGGGTTGTAACTTACATTTGCTTGCTTTTTATTTCCTGGCTCTATTTGTTTTAGGCTGTCCAGTTCGAGTTCGCTCCTTTCCTTGCCTAACCCCTATTTACTGTATTCTATCCACCACTGGTTGATTGCTGTAAACAGGTTTTTAAATCATCTTCTTATCTTGTCACATTTGCTTTCCATTCAAAGACAGAGGTCAAAGTTCAGCCTCAGTCTTCAAGGGAGCTTGGTGCTTAGTTTTCCTTCTTTGACTTCAAAGGGAGAAGATTTAAGTGCCAATCAGGCTGGCTCTGTGGGGAGTGGCCGACGGGAGCACTCCCTCCCCAGTGCTGCGCACAACCAACGGCCGACGCAGCCCCGCCCATCCTTTAGAACGCCCGCACCGCGGCGGAAAAAACGCTGCGGGTAAGGCGTTAATAGTACGTAAAAACACACTAGACAAACATTACAACACTGTTTGCTTGAAAAAATAAGAATGGGCGATATATTGGCAAGTCATATATTGTATGTGCTAATACATCAAAAAAGTATTAAAGGACCAGACGAATATACAGACTACAAACAATGTTTGTGACATATATAAATGTGCTTCATAAATAACACAGTGGCTAACAAAATAGACAATAAAAAATATTGAACATAATTGACATATATACAGAAATTTGCTTTTGCGTCCAAATACAATAGATGACTCTAAGGAGACATGTGATTTCCATCCTGACATGTACTTGTCTATTTGGGCATTGCGGGGCAGCGCACCCGGGAGTTCTGCAGCGACTGTGACGATTTCCCCGGCTCAGGCAGTTGTTCATCCAGGTACAGGGGATGAAGTGTGATCGAAGTGTGAGCAGTTAGGCAGGCACGCTTCAACAGAGGTCAAGGAGAACATTTGGAAGGTGGCTATGTGGAAATCTTTGATTTACTGGTAGACATATCCGACTAGAAAGAGACCAAGTGGTGCAAGAAGAGTTGGCACTCTAGGGATTGTAATCACTGGGCACACAAGAAGAAGGTCGAGGAGACTTTGGAGAATTGGATTAGAGGCTTTGCGATTGATCAGGCCATATTGGAGGAGTGCTTCATTAATCTAGGCACCCAACTCGCTTGTTACCAAAATAAGATTGTGTGCGCTCATGACAAGTATGGCAGGGTGGGCTGGAATGAGTATAATAAGGAGTTTAGGGGGGCTAAGGCTTCCAAGCCGGCATTGACATGAGATCACATTGAGCTGATCACAAGGCTCCTTCACATGAAACATTCCTGGGTGAACACAAACACTAGTCCGTCCTTTCGTGCAGGAACATGGTCCGCTAGCAGCCCGGCAAGGGGGCGAGGAAGGGGGCCTGTTGGGATCTCAACCGGCGCACCATTACCAGACATGGGGGGAATTGTATGTTTAAGCACTGCTGCATCTTCTATGGCTTGTCTTCTCACCACGAATCCAAGTGCTTTAAGAAACCCAGGGACAGAGGTGCCAAGAAGAAGTATTGATCATCTGGTCTTAGGGAAGGCTTCCTCACCAGTCACCTTTTAGGAAATGGATCCTTGTGTACAATAATAAAGTGGCAGCGCAGATGTTGTTTGAGGGATTCAAGGAAGGTTTTAGAATTCCTGCAGTGGGTTATGTGGCTTCCCCCTACTGTGAAAATCAGCAGTCACTCGGAGCAAACCCAAAGGTGGCCAGGACGAAAGTCCTGAAAGATTTGGGTCTTGGCAGGGTGATAGTCATTCAAAGCGATCCCCTTGGATGGTTTTGTGTGCTCCCCTCTTGGGGTGGTCCCTAAGAAAGAGCCAGGAAAATATATAGGCTTAATCTTAACCTGCCAGCACCCAGAGAGCAGTCAGTGAATGAGGCTATTGATGGGGCTCTACGCTCAGTCAAATGCACCTCTTTGGGTCAGGCGATTCAGATTTGGAGGAGCTTGGACTTTGCTAGCTAAATCTGACATTGAATCCACTTTCTGGTTGCTGCCCGAGCATCCACAACATTTTCACCTGCTTGGTTTCCATTTTGAGGGAGCCTACTATTTTGACAAGTGTATACCCATGGGCTGCTCGGTATCTTACTCCTACTTTGAGAAATTCAGCATCTTCCTGGAATGGGTCTTCTGGTGCCATCGTTTGGTACTGCATTATCTTGATGCTTTTCTTTTCTTGGGGCCGCCTGGGTTGGGGCACTGTGCAGAGGCACTGTGGATTTTCCTGGAGCTGATGTGCGAGTTTGGGGTGCCTTTGGCCCCGGGCAGGACACTGGGGCCTACCACCACTATTGAGTTTCTGGGAATAGAGTAAGATTCAGCGGCTGGGGTCTCCAGGCTTCCCATGGAGATCCTCAACGCTTTCTTCCAAGCCTTGAGAGTATGTCTAGGGGGCTAAGAAAGTTACGTTGCATCAGTTGCATGTCTTTGTTGGGCAGTTGAACTTTGCTCTTCTGATCATTCCCATGGGCTGCCCTTTTTCTCGGTCCATCGCCCAGGGCATGTCTGGCCTAAAGGTTAAGCATCATCATATTAGACTGTTTAGTGAGGTCAGACAGGATATGAGAATTAGGGAGCCATTTTTGCAGGACTTAAATGGGTTGGTGGTGTGGCCTTGGCTACCCTAATGCAGTGAGCAGCTATGTCTGTTCACAGATGTGGCAGGGAGTGAGGATTTTGGAGCCTTTTTAGGTTCAGCGTGATGTGCGTAGTGGTGGCCTTGGGAGTGGGTGCAATCGGGGCTGGTTAGCAATATACGCTTCCTTGAGTTGTTCCCTATTTTGGTAGCACTCTCTATTTAGCCGGATCAGTTCCGCAACCAGTCAGTCATGTTTTGCTCTGATAATATGACTCTGGTTCAGTGCATTAATCAGCAATCTGTGAAGTACAAGATGATTAAAAGGCTTCTAAAGGAGATTGTTTTGTCATGTCTGAAACTGAATGTGCTGTTTAGAGCCAAGCATGTGCAGGCATCTTAAACAATGCTGCTGATGCATTGTCCTGTTTCAAGATGCATCCTTTCAGGCTCCATCAACCAGGAGCAGCGGTTTCACCTACGCCCTTACTGGACCATGTGTGGCAGATTGGTGCCCCAGCTTACCAGAACTCATGGCAGCCAGCGTAGCTCCCAGGACCAGGCTTGGTTTACCATGGGGCGTTACGCGCTTACTGTGACTTCTTGGGGCAGGAAGGAGCTGGGTCTTGGTTTACCTTCACGTCCGATATGGGATTCCTGGGGGCCCTTCGGGGCAAGGGACACTCATGGCTTCTGCCATGCGCCACATAGCGTCAATTTCTTTTTTTCAAAAATTCTGGGGTATACCGACAGTACCAGGTCCTTTCTGGTTCAAAGGGCCTTAAGAGGATGGGGACCTTGGAAGGCTCTAATCCAGATATGAGGCGACCCACTGACTGAGGCAACTTATCGGTGATTCTGGGATTACTGGGGGGAGTCTGTAGGACACGGGAGAAGGTCGGTTTATTTAAGGTGGCATTTACTCTCGCCTTCTATGGTGCTTTCTAGGAGGGCGAGTTGGTAGCCAGGAACAAGTAGGACATTGGCAGGGGGTTGCAACTTGTGGACTTTCACTGGTTGAATGGGTACGGGTCCTTGGCGATGAATATCCCTAGGTCCAAGATGGACCAAGCTGGGAAGGGCGACCACGTCTTGCTGCTGAATACCCCGGGTAACACATGCTGCCCATTTGAAAGTCTGGAGGTGTTCTTGGCTGGCCACATTCAGGGTGTGGAAGGACCCTTACTGGTCCAGGCTGATGGGACCCCTCTAACCAGGAACCAATTTTGCAGAATCCTTTAGAGGGCCCTGTGGGTGGTGCGTTATGACCCCTCGGAGTTTGGGTCTCACTCCATTAGGATTGGGATGGACAGAGCACTGGCGGCAATGGGGTGGACACAGCAGTAGCTGCAATGGGGCTTTCTGGCGCGGCAGTGTGGAGGATTGACAGATGGTCTTCAGATAGCTACACACGCTATGTGAGGCTGCATATGTTATAGCGGCGGTGCCAATTTCCTGATCCCTCTTTCCTAATTTCTCACCTGTGCAGGCTGTTGGAGTGCTTAGTTGAACAAGTGGCTGGAGGTCTCAGCAGCCCCTATCCACACAGAGATGACCGTGATTACAGATGTTTGGGTCCTAGACCATTCCTATGTCTGGCGCGGTAAGGAGACATTGCATGTGATTTCCTCTTGAAAACTGCAATTTTATGGCTGAGTGCGCTTGCAGCTGGCCTAACTGAGGACTGCTATGGACACATTGTTACCCAAGGGGGTCATACTGCTTCTGAGTGGTAACGATTTGGTGCATGTTGTTCATCGACAGCTGTTGGAGCTGCTGATAACTGAACTGGGTTGGCTGGCACAGAAGCTCCTGTAAGTGGTGTTGGCATGGTCACACATTATGCCGGCATGGTCACACATTATGCCAAGGTT
This sequence comes from Lissotriton vulgaris, assembly GCF_964263255.1. Taxonomy (NCBI): domain Eukaryota; kingdom Metazoa; phylum Chordata; class Amphibia; order Caudata; family Salamandridae; genus Lissotriton; species Lissotriton vulgaris. The sequence goes on from NC_141687.1 coordinate 376,055,023, forward strand.
AGGGTGGCAAATCGGTCTGTAAATAAATCCGCATTGAGGGTTATTGCGTATGCAAACTGGGAGATGCTGAGTGATTTGATTTTAATAATGTAATAAAATGCAGCAGGGGTTTAAGACCCCTAATACAAAAAAATTAGCAAACTGTAGGTCTTCAGAGGTGGGAGACGAGTGGACATGGCTGGTTGTAGTTTTTGGAGCGGAGGCCATGCTACAGTACACCACTGCATTCAATGCCATTGCACTGTACGCCACTGTAGTCTACTTTGCACCACTCTTCTCTACACCACTGCATTTTAAGCCAATGCACTCTACACCATTTTACTCAAAACAATGCACTCTAGGCCCATCTACTCAGCACCACTGTACTTTACGCCCCTTTACTCTAGCCACTCTACTCTATGCTACTCTTTACCACTCCACTCTCTTACACTACTCTACGACAATCTACTCTGCTCTATGCCACTCTACTCCATTCACTCTACTATACACCACTGTATGATGTTCTACTCCATTAAACTCTATTCCACGCTATGCCATTTTACAAAACGACTACACTCTATGCAACTCCCTCTATTCTACTCCATAGAACTTTACTGCACTCGATTTTATGACACTACACCACTCTATTCCACTCCAATCTATGACACTCTCCTTTATGGCACTCTATACCACTACACTCTCATACACTACTCTACTCTATGACAATCTACTCCGCTCTATGCCACTCTACTCTACAACCCTACTCCATTCAAAGCAACACTATCTACGTCATTCCACTCTACACTACTCCATGACACTCTTAGCCACTCCAATCTACCACACTCTACTCCCCTCTGACACTCTATTCCCTTCCACTCTACAACACTCTTCCCCCTCCACGACACTCTACATCACTTAACACCACCCTTTACCACTTTACTTCACGCCACTCCATAGTACTCCACTTAACTACGCTACACTCCATGTCACTCTCCTTTACCCCACTAACTTTTAGCCATGCTACACAGCAGCCACGCTGGTGTACAACATGGCGAAAACATATTAACAAAGCCAATAGCTCTTGCACAGGCGAGACCTATTGGCTTTTCCAATGCTTTTTTTTAAAGAATTCGGTGGGAATTGAAATGAATCACGATTTGTCCAGTTTTATATATGGACTTCAACTCATTTTGCGAAATACAGCGCAGGAAGGATGAAAATACAGGAGTCAATAAAAACACAAACACGTCAAAATCTGCCTCACTTTGCAGTAAGGGGTCTACCCTCACACTGTGAGAACCTTTCAACACCTTTGACAGATATGGAGTGTCACTATGCTGAAATCGCAAAGCATAACACTGGCTCATAGCAGTCTATGACATCTGCTTCAGGAAAGGTGCTGTGGACTGACCTGCAGGCTGATGGGACTCTCTTTCTTGAATATCGTTTTATGGTTAGGACTAGGGGCTTTACATTTTCAATGCACCTTCAAATGAAGGTTTTATTAAAACTGTACAAGCTTTTGAAATAATAACCCTGAAGGGCCATTGGTCGTTATGGTGAGTGCAATACCCAGCGTCCTTGTGCTGTGCCTGCAGCAACCTTCAGACCATCTACCATGAAGGAAGCCTGGACTCCTTCCCCCAGTCACTTAGGAGGCCCAGGCAGACATTGAAGGCATGTTGGTCCATCTCATATCAAGCATCCATCATCCCAGACCCCAAGGAACATGTGTAAGCTCATGCACGCCTGAGGATCTGCTGGTGTGCTGCATGGGTAGATAAGAACAGGAGTGTGAAAGGAGTGCAACATCTGTTCGAGTGTGAATCGGGTGTACCAAGTGTCAGGCTTTTTCTCCAGGTCCTGGGGCACATGGAAATACTGGACAGTATCAGTGCAGGAGCGGTCTTTTCTCCTCACTGTCCCAGGATTGTGGACACTGGTGCTTGCGTAGAATAACAAAGAAAGTTCTTGACTTCCTTAACTCTCCAGTGGTGCCTGTGGCACTGGCCGAGCAATCAAGACTTATACTCAGAGAAGGATGGCCGCGGATACAGAACAGAACACATAAGACATCGCTCTCAGATCAGGCGCGAGCTCCTGCTCTGAGTACATCTTTATTAGTAAAGCAGCCCAATGCTAAAGCTAAAAAAAATGAAATACAGCAGTGAAAACGGAAAGTGCCTGGTTCTAATTGTTGCGGACATACAACCCAAAACGAGGATTGCCTTTACCACCAGACAGACAATCAATGGTAAATTGCGAAATATCTTTCCATGCCATACAAGTCTGACGACAGAGCGAAAGTGTTGGAGTTCAGCTCCTGCTGCACAGTTTTGACCCAGAACCCCAGTTGTCTTCATATAAGGCCAGTACACACACTGGGTGTCAATTTGGGCACAGGTTATGGTTAGTGGGTCACTATGTCCACCTGAGCCAAAAAGTCTACCATGCCTTACCATTGTCAGCTGGTACTAATTGGTAGATCCAGGAGGTAGGTAATTCCAAACTGGACATTCATGTGTACTGTGACTATCAATAAGGATTTATAAAGTGCAGCTAATCAACCATTAGGGTATCCAAGTACCTGCAGGTCCGGGAGGCTTATTCAAACAGCCAGGTCTTGGGGGCCATTCGGAATTCCATATTTGAGGTGATGATCTGGAGATGCGTGGGGAGGCTGTTTCAGGTGTTTGTTGCAATGTGGGAGAAGGAGTGTCCTCCACTTCTGCTTCGGTAGATGCGGGAAGTATGGGCAAGTGAAAGGGAGGCAGCGAGTAGCCTTCTCGACGGTTGGTGGAAGTTCAGGCGGTGGTTAATGTAGCCGGGTCCTTGGTTATGTAGAGCTTTGTGTGCATCGGCTAGCAGCTTGAAATGGCATCTCTCCTGTACAGTGAGCCAGTGGAGTTTCGTGTGGCGGGGTGTGATGTGGGCTCATTGGAGAAGGCAGAAGAGGAGTCTGGATGTGACATTCTACATGGTCTGAAGTCTCTATGGGAGTTGTGCGGCGATTCCTACGTAGAGGGCGTTGCCGTAGTTCAGTTAGCTGGTGATATGGGGCAGTGTCACGGTGCGTCTCGTGTGTAGGGGAGCCACTTGAAGATCTTACTTAGCATGGTGTGCTTGTTGTCAGTGATGATTCTGAGGTTTATGGCGTGGTCTGAGGAAGTGGGTGTGGGTCCTAGGTCTGATGACTACCAGGAGTAGTTCAATGTTTTTACGCGTGTTGACAAAGATCAGTGCTTTAGGGCTGTGCGACTATGTGAGCACAGGCCTGCATGAAGTTTACGGTTGGGCCTGCAGGAGGCACAGCGTGCTCCCATGAGCAATTGTGGAGTGCAGGATGGGCAGGGGAGGCTTTCCGGCTGACGAAGCGGCGCAGTCGCCCCTGGCAGTGACCTGGGAGGCACTGTGTTTAAAAATAACTTATAGGTTTAAAAGCAGGATCTGCAACAGTTTTCAGGCAACAACACAAATGTCAAGATAACCCTGTGAATAGGGTTCCTGCCGGAGGGAATTCTGAGTTTTGAATCATCATACAGTAAAGCAGACGGTTAACGTGCTGTTGCAAAGCATGCCTACCGTGCAGATCACAGAACTGAGTGCGAGTGAACTTGGAGAAGGAGGTTCGGGGCTGAGGGGGTGCACAAATGTTTCTTGCACTGGGCGCCACACGCGCTACAGCCTGCCCCGAGTGTGGACCTGCATAAGACGACGTGAGCGTGCATGGACTCAACTGTGTTGACGAGCACTGCGCAGTGCGTACCTCAGGGATTCAATGGGCATGCACGGCGCCTGCAGGAATGCACCGGGTGCACAGTGCCCCTGCGCGCATGTACACGGTGACTATATAAGAGCGCGTGCATAGCTGCGCCATCACGCTGGCTCACAGTGGGCGTGCTCAGCGTGCACGGTGCGTGTGTGCGGTAGCCGTGCACTGCTTCGAGCAGGCGCTGACAGGACGGAGCGGTAATAAAGCCTGATGGGCGGCAGCTGTAGGTAATCAGATGAGACAGGATCCGACATTCATTTTTAATGAAGAGCCCCTAATGGTCCTGTCTCCATTCATGCAATCACCTATTTGTTCCATTACCGGCGGTTTCCTACATCAGCCGAGGCGCTTTCTAAACACAGCGAGAGGGCAAGCGTGCAATTCCTAATGAGGGGGCCTTCGCCAGCACACCTGTCTGCCAGGGGCGCGTGCAACAAAGGGCGCGGGCACCTCCGACGCACGAACGCGCACCGTGATCACAGCCATCGCGAGGGCCACCCGATCAACAGCCATTAATGAGGTCAAACTCCAGCAACAGCCACTAGGACCCCCTCTAACAGCAGCCATTATGACGACCTCCAAACCTCAGACGCACGAACGCGCACCGTGATCACAGCCATCGCGAGGGCCACCCGAGTAACAGCCATTAATGAGGTCAAACTCCCGCAACAGCCACTAGGACCCCCTCTAACAGCAGCCATTATGACGACCTCCAATCATGACCCACTATCTACAACGACAGCCATTAATGAGGGCGAACTCCAACAACAGCCTTTGGGGCTCACTCTAACAACAAACATTTACGAGGCCAACATCCAACAACAGCCTTTAACAAGGACAAACTCAAACAGCCTTTGTTGCCCACTCTAACAAGAACCAAAAGACCCTCTCCAACGACAGCCATAAGTACCCACCCAAACATCATCCATCAACAAAAAAAACACTCTAAAAACTTGCATCAACGAGGACTAACTACAACAACAGCCATCAATAAGGACCCACTCCAACAACAGACATTTGAGCCCTCTCCAACTAAAGCCACCACTAAGGACCCACTTAATCAAACCCATTAGGACCGCCTCTACCAACAACCATCAAGACTGTCTCTAACAACAGCCGTTAAACCCCCTCCAACAACATTCAATAAAGACGCACTCCAACAAAAGGCAAAAACAAGGACCTGCTGTAGCAACAGCCATCATCAAAGCTCCACTCCAATAAGGGCATTAGGGTCCACTCTAACAACAGCCATCAACAAGGACCCACTCCAACGACAGCCACATATGAGGACACATTCCAAGCACCATCATCAATTATGTCCCACTCAAACAACAGCATCAACCAGACCCACCCCAACAACTGCCAAAAATAAGAGCCAACTCCAACAAGGACCCGCTTCAACAACAACCACTAATAAGGACAGACCACAGCAAAAGACATCAATGTAGATCTGTTTTAGTGACTCATCAATTAACACCCACTCCAACCACAGCCATCGATGAGGACCCACTCGAACAGCAGCCATCGATGAGGACCCACTCCAATCACAGGCATTAATGAGGACCCACTCCAACAACCACCAATGAGGACAGAAACCAACAAAAGCCATCAATGAGGACAAACTCCAACAACAGCCAAGAAAAATGAAACATCATAAGTAGTTAATGATGACCCACCCTACTTACAATCATCAAGCAGGACCCACTCCAACAAATCATCAGTGTTGAACCACTCTAACAAAAGCCACTACAAGGACCAACTCCAACAAAGGACATCAATAATTGCCCAATCCAGCTAAGTACACTCCTAGATGCTAGTAAGTATGATTTATTGTTGATTTCTGAAATCTCTTGTAAAACCCCAACAAAGTTTGTATTAAAAAAAATCACTAATTGCCGAAGTCCAACAATAATCATTAATGAGAGCCCACTCCGAAAAAACCATTAATGAAGACCCACTCCAACAACCCTTATCAGTGACTGCAGACTCCAGCAATACACATCATTAAAGGTATGTTCGTGAGTGTTCACTCAAGCAAGGCCAGAGAAGATTGCAAGCTCATCCAGAGTACACAGTGCCCACAGTTCTATCAGTGTTCAAGGGATGACTTGCAGGCACGATTCTCAGTCTCTCCTCCACGAAAACTCCAAATTCCTACTTTAGCTAAATCTAGGCCGCGATTGGGAGCAGTGCCATTTTAGAGGTAGAATGCAAACTTAGAAGTATTCTACAGCATTGGTGGTACTTTGCAGCCCTAATGCTTCTCTGAATCTACTTAGTCTGCAACCAAATAGCTAACACCCAGTTTGTGAAATTCCTTCACAAAATCCTTAAGACGTACCGAAGCCTGTCCCTCATAAAACTCCAAACAGTGTCATAGTCAGTCCCTCAGTAGGAGGGACAGCCAAACTACAAGCTGCCCTTGCTCACAGGCCCACATCATTAACCTAAGAAACTGAAATGGAGGGGAAAAAGTGAGAATAGGTCACAAACACACACATTTACCTGGGGTGTAAAAGAGGGAAACAAAGAGGGGCAGCTACAGATACACAGCATTGAGTGTGGGATAGCAGGGATAGACTCAAAGACGAGCAGTCACAGACCTGTGATGACACTGAAGTGCAACCTGCACTCCAAAACCATTCATACAAAGCATTGTGGATTAGGAGGAAGTGATTGGCCTGAAACTCTACACACTAGGCCAACTTTGCTGTTCCAAACAAAATCCTGACAAGACAGGAAAGCATCAAAGTAGAAACGTAAAGTTAGAAAACACAGCCAAGATACAGAGAACATTCGCTCACACGGTTTACACTCAGGCTACTTTCATTTTTTTTCCTACACAGTTAAATTTAGTTAAACGAAAACACAAGGTCCATCAAGCACAAATGTATCCATTTGCCAGAATCTGGGCAATTTCTTAGAGGTGATTAGGATTCTGAGAGAAGAGATAATTGCAATCTAATTATGTAATTTCCCCTTTTCTGCATTTAACTACCAGTGATTTCCTTTTTCACATTTCAAGAGTGCTTTATTAGATGTTCATTTCAACCAGAGCGGGCGGAATGCTCCTCGAGTTAATTTGTCTAATTCGGACTAATTGTCCGAAGTGGGCTTTGCAGATGTTTGTTGCTGTAGTCCAGATCCTCATTCACACCTCGAGGGCTTGACATTTAGAGAGGTTCAGAGGTCCTTCTCTAGCACAATCCTTCTTCATTACAGATGCAGAGACACTGAGGGCAGAAAGACCAGGCTCATCTACTCTGCATGCCTCCAGGCGGCCACAACACCACGGGCTCTACGCAGTCTCTCTTTCGGACTTTTCTTTTCACCTTTACTTACGCCTATATATTTGTCCAGGGGCACTCCTGCTGAAATACGCTTCCGCGCATTTCCCACATTTATGGTATGTAGTATTTGTGTAGTGCAAACTTGGATGAACACAGCAGAGCGCTGTACAAGGCCATAGGCAAAGATAGAGGAAATGAGTGATTGGAGCAATAGCTGGGATCAGAGAGTGAAGATGGACTGTTAACCGCATCGCTGCTGCGGTCATTTTTGCGTTGTGCAGCTTTTTTCGCAAAACCGCGTTACATGACGAGCTGAGCTCGTCATCAGCACACGCCACCCGTGGCTGATGACGAGCTGAGCTCGTCATCAGCATCGAAGGGGTTAAAGAGGTCTGACTTCAGCTTCAGGGGCGCTGGCACCCTTTAAAAGTGCTCCATCACTTCACAAAAATCAAAATAAAACACCACCACCCTCCAAATCCCCACAGTAAAACACCCTCCCTCCAAAAGCCCAGAATAAAATACCCTCTCCCTCCAAAAGCCCAAAATAAAACCACCCCCACCCTCCAAAAACCGAAAAAAAGAACTACAATAACATTTTAAATAAATGGTGCTTACACAAGGCTGCACGTCCACCTCCGTGTTCAACTTCTGAATCTGCAGTCCGCTGTGGAAGTTGTGCTCACTAACCAATCCAGATGCTACTCTCATTCTATAAACCAGTATGAGAGAACCAACTGGATTGGATGGAGCTGTCTGGATGCTCTGTCAGCCCCTGGAAGCCTGTGCTTGGTGTCCACAAATCTCGGTGGAGAGCTTCAAAGTGCGCATGTCACTCTGGACGGTGCAAGCCTGCTGGCCAAAGTGACACGCGCAGTTTGAAGTGTCTGGCCAGCCACTGCTTCAGTCCTCCATGCTGCCATTCGATAGAAGACGACTCGCTCGCATGTCTCTGGGCTCGGGGTAGGCTGGCTGCTGCCCTGCATACATCAGTAAAAAATAAAAAGGCAGTCAAATCTTTTCATTGCCATTTTATTTTTTCCTGCGTGGCTCACAGCAGGTGAAGGGGGGAGGGGGTGGCGATGCCCCCCCGCCCTCGTGAAGAAACCACCGCTGTTCAGCTTTCTCCTAATTGGGAACAGGATTGGGGATATTCTCACGGGTACGGATATGTTGTTCCAGATTCTGCTACCACAAATGGGGATGGTCTGTTGCTTTGTTATTTTCTTTTTCTTTCACTTTTTTGTCTGTGGCCTGATGGTGTCCTGGTTGCAGGTGTGGGAAGTGCCACTGGAGGGCGGGGCTCCAGTCATGATAGATCTGTACACGATGCAGCAGGTTTGGCAGATGGTGCAGGCCTGCAAAGGGAGCAAGTGGAGTCCATCAGTATGAGGGTAATATTTATTGAGGCTATTGAGGAGGCATGCTGCAGCATGTAAGATGCCTTAAAGAGGGGAGTAGGCACTATGGCATCTGGGATGCCAAGGAGCAGGATATTGCTACTATCCATATTTAAGAGTTTAAGGGCTTGAACGGAAGTCCTCAAATTACATTCTAGAAGGAATGGCTTCACTTTATTTCAGAGACCTGGTACTAATCCACCTTTATTTGCTTGGCAATGTGTTCCAGGTGAGTAAGGATGATGTCCAGGGTGAATTAGAGGTATTTGGCATTGGGAGAAAGTTGGGGATGTATTAGTCCAAATATTTGGATCCCCAATAGGCAGGGTTTCGCCCTGCCCATTCCACCGAAACTCATTCTTGCTTTGTTGGATACTCTTCAGGATCATAACGATAAAGGGGCTCCCCGGGCTTTGGTGCTGCTGGATCTCTCTGCCGCTTTTGACACGGTCGACCATGTCATTCTGGCCGACCGTGTCAAACTCGCTGGCATTGAAGGCATCGCTGCTTATTGGTTCACCTCTTTCCTTGATGATCGCTCTCAGGCCGTTCGACAAGGAAACTTTCTTGCTCCTTCATGTAAAATCAACTGCGGAGTCCCACAGGGTTCGGCGCACTCCCCACATTTGTTTAATATCTGTATGGCTCCACTGATTCACTCCCAGAGAGAGAGAATGGTGACAGTTTTTAATTATGCAGATGACCTACAGCTGGTCTTTAAAATCGACGGCCCTCATAGCTCAGTTGCGGACTTCCAAGCCACAATGCTGTTCATACAACACTGGATGGACTGTAAGCATCTTAAACTAAATCCAGGAAAAACAGAAATGGTCTTGATCGGAGATAGCCATGAGCTCTGGGGCCCTCAATAATGGCCAGCAGAGCTGGGCTCACCTCCCTCACCGTCCTTTTTGGCCAAGACCTTGGGAGTCTCTCTCAATAACGAGCTCACGCTAAAATCTCAAGTGGGCGCGGTTGTCTCCAAATCTTTTTTCCAGCTACGTAAGATCAGGAAAATTCATCGCTTCTTTACCCATGATGCCTTGCATCAAATTTAGTGGCAACTGTCCTGTCCCACCTAGACTATGCCAATTCGGTATATCTGGGCATGCCACTATATCTGTTTAAACTACTGCAACTGGTCCAAAACAATGCAGCTCGGCTGGTCTATCGACAGCCATGTTGGCATTCAGCTACATCCCTGCTAAAGAAATTGCATTGGCTTCCCATCATCCAGTGATGTGCCATTAAGACAGGATGTCTTGTCTTTAAGGTTCTGCATGGCAGTAGCCCTGCATTTATCAATAAGCTGATTTCTAGATATACCCCCGTCCATAATCTCCGTTCTGCCCACCTTTCACTCCTTACAATCCGAGATTTAACCGAGTTTGTCAAGGAGGTTGTAGATTTGGAGTCCTCGCTCCCAAACTCTGGAAATCTTTTCCACAAGAAATCCGATCTAACACTGACCTTTTGCAATTCAGGAAATCTCTTAAGACCTGGTTATTCCAGCAAGCGTACAACATGAATCAACCTCTGGATAGCTTGTGATCCTATCAGCGCCATGAAGCCTAACGGCGTACGTGCGCTTTATAAATTACCACTAACATTAACATTAACAATTGTCCATGTTCAGGTCATTTCTGCCCGGTGTGGACTTGTTGCTCTTCACAAAAGTAAGAATTCTGTCTTGGCAGGGCTGATAATAATGCACACCGTAATATGATTGCCTACTCTAGTGTTCTGAAAGCCCCGATGGGACATTCCCAACTTCATTCATCCATGCTTCACGGTGAAGATCCTGGTATAAACTGCTGTTGCAGAACTAACCCCAAACCCTGTCAACACAAAATGAACTCCACCGACCGCTCATCTGGGCAGACACTGCCAGCAAGGGCAGCGAGTGGGAAACACTAGTTTGCTGAGCTCCAGGTAAGTGGTGGACATCCAGGCCTGGATGGGGTGCAGGCTGTGTTGAGGTGCTGGATGTCTGGAGCTGGGAAGACTTTCAAGTAGAGTTGTTGGTTGTCAGTGTACTGGTACATTTTGATCCACCTTGTGAGTGAGCAGAATGCCAAGGGGATCCAAAGGCGGAAGATGGCAGTAGACAAGATGGCACCCTATGATAATCTGCTGGTGATAGGTATCCTCTGGTAATTAGATCTGCCATGTGAATGAACTAGAATCAGTTGGACAGGCAGTAAGAGAATCAGTGAAGGGCATTGCCAATGAATCCTATTCAAGACTTCACAGTGCAGATGTAGCTGGGGTGATTGATGGTGTTTAAGGCAGCTGACAGGTCCAGCAATATCTGAAGGAAGGAGTCATCTTTGTCCGTGGTCAGATGGTCTATGATTGTAATAAAGCCGTGCCCATGCTGCGGTGTGCTTTGAAGCCAGACTGGTAGTCACGCAGGAGTTGGTTTGCTAATTGTGGTTCCGCTGATGTGATCTTGGAGCTGCGTTCTGTCATAATCCCTTCTGCTAACTCCAAACATTGCGCAGAATAGGTTTATCATCTCTTCTGTATCTGTACCCCATAGTATTGTCTATTTTTCTCTCTCCTCTATGTCCCTCCTCTAATAGCTATTTGTTTAATATAGTGCCTCATATACTTCTTCGGTATCTAACCACTGTATCTAACAAGTGTTACTATTACTCTTCTGCTGTAAAGAATGCCACTATATTTGTTATAGCCAAGAGGTAAATAACGATTTCCATGTATTCTCCTGTCTCCTCATTGAAGAATGTATATGCCTGTTACATCTGAGTACATTCTATCCATTTTTCGCTCTGTTATTCCTCTCATCTTCAATCATTACCTTTGCCTCCTGCCCATTCTTTAATTTTCTCATTGCTACTATAACGTTTCCACTGCCTCCCACTCATTTTCTTTCCAACTCTCTCCTGTTCACTAATTTCTAATCTCGTGTGTGGTTCTCAATTTTCTATTTCCTCCTTCCATTGCTCCCCCTTTCCTCATTACCATTTTCTCGTTTACACCCTTTTTTCCTTTCCTACTTCAATGTTCCCTCCTTTCCACTATCCTTTCGCCATTTGTTGTCTCCTGTTCCCTTCTTTCCACTCACCTTTCTTCCCTTCCCTCCCCTCTCTTGTCCTTCTGAGCGCCTCAGAGCATCAGTGAATTAACCGAGGCTTTATACTTGGAGACTTTCAATAAAACGTCATTACTTCCACTCCCTGTTCTTGTATGTATGATTCCAGAGTATTAAAACATAGCTTATCAAACCCTCTCTAATTAAAAGTCTCTATTAAATCTCCCTTCTCTTCCCAACACTGCATTTATATTTCGGCGGTATTTCAGTGTGCCCTCCTCCTTCCCCTACTTCGAATACAATACATAAGTAATATATTTAAATGCCTCTCCTGTATTTACACTCCATGTTCTGCTACGCGTGCTCCTGGGCTATGACAAAGGCCCCGCTATATACTGGTTTTTTCTACTCGTTTTATCCTATTTACACTCCTGTTCTACTTTAATGGTACTTCTGGAGCAATAAAACATCTCTACCACATCTTGCCTTTCCTTCCTCTACTCAACACATACTCCTGATGTATTTCCATGTCTCCGTCACAGACCCACCTGCACTAATGTAAAGCACATAAGATATTACTATGTCTCCTTCGTATGTTCCTCCCTCTATTTTCTTTCAGACTACACAGAGGTCTCAATGTAGACCCACAAAAAAATGCTGCAGTCCTACGAAATGCCATTCCAAGAACAGCAGCTATGCTTGGGAGTACTGGTGCTAGGCTGCCGGGAGCTCTGAGCAGTTCTTAGGCCGAGCCTGGGCAGCGCATGTGCTGCTCTGCGAGCCATGCTGTATTGAAGTATGCACTTGAAGTCCTGCCCACTCTCTGTCCATATTTGTCATGGGCATGTGCCAATGTCCTTCCTAAATGCTGGCTTCTGATTCGTTGTAAGGCTTGTTAGTCCCTCCTTGTCTTCATATGTAACCTTCCATGAGGACTGGCCCTTTTACTACAGTTGTTACACGATACGTCTTCTTTAGTCTCTGAGCCCTATTTTCTTTAATGAGTTTCTCTTACTGCAGGAGGGACTCTCGTGAGCAGTTGTGCCCACTGGCTTGTTTATTTAACTCGTAGCAAACGTGGAGCTCTTCAGGGGCCATGGGAGACAGAAGGGGGTAACTCAGCGATGCCTTCAAGCATTTGGAATGCAATAGGTCTAGCATTCGTAAGAGTTTAAGCTACTGGCACTGTAAATGACAATACCTTTCATTTATGTTTTAAAAACCAAAACTTAAAGAAAAGGCATTGTCATTTATAATACCAATAGCTCAAAATTGCATAAATACAAGACCTATTGCATTGTAGATGCTTGTTAAGATGATACTCTCTACTCTGTTCTGTGTGCTGGGGACTATGCCTGCAAAGGACTTCCCAATTAAATCTGTGGTTTACTAGTTGAAGCCTACTATAAAGGGGGTGGTGTGAAGGTTGGAAATTAATACAATATATCACAGTCGATAAAGACGATTGTCAAGTCATATTTATTCACTTTTATAAAGAAACAGCACTTTTATGCAAGTTTCTAAGTTATCACCCCATAAGAGTTGACACCTACATGGGAACGAACTGTGTCCACTTTAGACAATGGACCAATGTTATCTTGTGGGTGTTGCGGCACAATGGATAGCTCGGTACGTGTCCAAGGTGATAAAATTTCTTATACTGTAAGAACTTTATAGACATACAAATGTCATGCTCCACAGCTTATTTGTCTGGATTACCACACTCCATTAGTCGGACTCCCAGGACAGCAGGGGGTTCAGTTGCCACGGTTGTCCTCAAGTGATGGGTTTCACCATTGGAGAAGACATTTTAAGCATTAAACGCCATTTGGACTTTTGTTGGTCTTGTGTGGTTGGGCTTGATTAATCTGAGGGTTGTTGGTAGTGACAGTAGAGAGTACTAAAACAAGGGGTTAGCGTTGCTTTACACCGGACCGGTGTGTGAGGATGGTGACAGACGAGGTTGTGGGTGGTCAGTGAACCTGCATGGTATGGGCAGTCTCAAGTGTGGGGTTGTGGGAAGAGTAAGGATGTTTATGAAATAGAGAGAAAGAGAAGGTGAGAGCGTGAAGATAGAGGTTGAAGGGGGGCGTGGCTTGAACGCCGCTCAAGATGGCGGCTTAACTGCGGAGCTCCGCCAGTCGTCCACGGGAACCGGCGACTTTCTTCGTCTCTACCAGACCTGCGGATGCGCAAATGATTGATATCGCCGTCGGAACGTGAGGTGAGCGGAATATTCTGACCTGCTCTCCTCTGTTCTGGCGGTATGCGCAGTTCTCGCCAGTGACGCGTTTCACCACTCGGCGGCCGCCATTTTCCTCCGTACCTCAGCGGACTTCCCAGTCACCGAGCGCCGCTTCTATGACTCAACGTGCGTAGCACGGTAATTTCACGCATTGGCTCCATGCTTTAGCGAACCCAGCTTCTGCAACAACCCTCTTAACATGTGACTTTTGTTTTAGCGGTTTTTACACAGAATTACCGCTTTTGTCTCTCCACCTTCCTCAGCATTATTCCTCATGCCTCAAGCATTTCTCCCCACACGTGGGCAGCACGCTATTCTGTATGCAGCCTCTTAATCCTTTCAAGCTGCTTTCAATGTTTCCTTCTGCAATTTGAGGTCATGTGGTGATAATTATATTTACACAGCACTATGGCTAGTTCTATCTGAGGAAATGATATTTGTTTTGTAATTGCCATTGGGTCGCTTCTCATCACTCCTCGTTGCAGTTACATACGCTTTTTATAATTTTTCTTCATAAAGCGTACCTCCTACTGCATATTTATCACAGCTTCCTCTTCCTCATTTTGTGGAGTCTTTGCTCTCCCGTCTCTTGCCATTTATGGGGAAGCTCCGCACCCTTAAACTTACAGCTTCCAAAACCAAACCACAAGTTTCTTCAGACTCGGACTCTACGGCACCTACCATGGAGGAACCTGCTCTCCTCAAACCAAACGCCGCTCACGGCGCAATTCCCAAAGCTACTCCACCCAGTAAACTTCTACAACCTGGTTCAACGAAGCGTTTGAAAAAAGACCCTCCTTCTCCAGGCTCCTCATCACACTCTGCCTCAATGGATCTTATTCTAGAGGAACTCCGTGCACTCAAACCCTTCATGGCCGAAACCACTAAAACCTTACAATTTCTCCATGACAAGTGGTCTACGCTGGAATCAAGGGTTCTTTTGGTAGAACAATCTACAGAGACTCTTCATGCCTCATGTGCAAAAATCTCGCTCTTAGAAAAAGATGTCTCTCTCCTGAAACGACAGGCGGAGGAGTTGGAAAATCGCAACCGGAGGAACAACCTTCGTCTTTATAATCTTCCGGAACTTACAGAAGGATCCAACCCAACAGCATTCTTCCAAACCTTTTTACCAAAAATCTTGGGACCTTCCTTCTTCCACCTCTCTAAATATCCAGCGTGCACACAGACTTGGCCCGAAAGTTTCCAATAAGCCTCGCGGAGTCATCATGCTATTCCTTCAATACACGGATCTCCTCCAAGTACTTTCGGCAGTGAAGGCTAAAAAACAAGTTATGTGGGAGGGCCGCAGGCTATACCTCTCTCAAGATGTTGCTAAGGTCACAGCCGACCGTCGGAAGCAGTTCCTGGATTTGAGACCACGTTTGAAAGCCCTTGACGCCAGATATGGACTACTACATCCTTGCCTCTTCAAGGTGACCTATAAAGACAGAACAACTACATTTGAAGATCCACTCGTCCTTGAACAGTTCCTACGTCACCATGAAACCGAAAACATGGACACTGCAAGACCCGTCTAACCGTTTTATTTTGTCTTGTCTATTATTGACGAGTTTCCTCTTTTGTCTGCTTATACGTTTCCCTACCATTCTTTGTTTCTGATCCCTGTATATGACTAAATGTCCTCCACCCCTGTATATCTTACCTCATTTATATAATGTTCTACTGCTATTTTTTGTTTCATCTACCATGTGTATTTCTAATGTTCTTTTCTACTTTTTTTTTACCTTTTCACAGATCCTTTTCCCCGTGTTTCTTCATCCCGGTGTATCCGTACTCCCATCCATTTTGTTTCTTCGCTGGTTCCTCAGGTGTTCGACGATGTGAGTCTCCGTTGTTGATGTCGTCTTCTGGCGTCGTCATCCCTCAGTTCTTTTTGATCTCTTTTATCTGTTATGATATTACTACTCTCTACATGCTTTGTTCTCTATTTTCTACTGTTCTCTTTCTCTATCCCTTTCTTCAACTCTTTCTCTTCTATCTCTTTACTATACTCTCTTTATTCACTTTTGATCTCTTCCTTTTACACTTCTGGTTTCTTGCATTCTTATTACTATTATCTTCCTTTTCCTATTCACTTTTCAATATATCTTCTTTCATACCATTCTACTGAACTTCCAAATTCCGAGTAGTTACTTGGAATGTTAAGGGGTTAAATAACCCCATTAAACGTCAACGTGTCTTAACCCACTTGACGCGGCTCAAAGCTGATGTAGCTCTCCTCCAAGAGTCCCACCTTTCAGACAAGGAGGCTAGCAAACTTAAACGTTGCTGGGTGGGGCATGTTTTTCATTCTCCTGCTTTGGGTAAGAAAAATGGCACTGTTATTTTATGTCATAAAAAGTTAAATGTTTCAGTTGTATCCCATGAAAATGATGACAATGGTCGTTGGGTTATTACTAATCTTCTTATTGATAAAATTCCTATCGTTATTTTTAATGTTTATGCTCCTACAGGTATTGATAAATTATTTTGGCCAGCTATTTCTGATAAATTAGTTACAATTAATGAGAAATATGTTATTTTTGGTGGTGATTGCAATCAAGTTCTAGACCCCTTTCTTGACAGGAATTCCAAGGTTAAGTTTATTCCCTCCAAAATGCATTCCCAGTTTATTACTTCTATTCGAAATTATGCTTTAGTAGACATTTGGAGACTATGTAACCCTGACCTTAAAGAATACACGTTCTATTCCCCCACCCATCACTCCCAATCTCGAATTGATTACCTTTTCCTTAGCAAACCCTTAGCACAATTAGCCACTCATTCAGACATCGGTTCCATTTTAATCTCAGATCATGCTCCCGTTTTTGTTGACATTGACCTTATTCCCTTCTCTCCTCATTCAGGGCGTTGGAGATTTAATAACTCTTTACTCCTAGACCCCATATTCTCCACTAAATTTACAGCTTTCACCTCTGAATTCTTTACACTAAATCATCTTCCTGGATCTTCCTTTGTCACGGTGTGGGATTCCTTCAAAGCAGCTGCTAGAGGTTTTATCATTGACTTTGTTTCTCAAAAGAAAAAACAATCAATCACCAAATCAACTCAACTATTAGATAAAATAAAGAAACTTGAATACACATACTATAACTCTTCCTCTGAATCCTCTCTTCGCGACCTTATTTCAGCCAAAATTGAGTTCAATAAATTTACCACTAACGCAGCTTCAAACTCTCTCCTTAAGTGTAATTCCCGTTATTACGGAGGACAAAACAAAATGGGCAAGCTTCTAGCTAATTATCTTAAAATACGCAAAGAGAAAACAAAGATCGAATCGTTACAAGGTCCAACTGGTATTTCCCTCTTCAAAGATAAAGATATATTAGCTCAATTTGTCTCTTTCTACCAAACTCTATACACTCCTGAATCTATCCCTGATCCTGATGATCTTCTTGCTTATTTTCGAGATATTCCTTCCCCGCAATCTTCACATGTAGATTTTCAAACGCTGAATTTAGATATTTCCCCCTCTGAAATCTCTCATGCCGTCTCAATCCTACGTAAAGGAAAAGCCCCGGGACCAGACGGTTTCACCATTGAATTCTATAATCATTTTTCTTCCCTTCTCCTCCCTAAACTTTTCCTGTTATTTCAGTCATTTGTTGATTCTGGTTCCTCTCGGGGGACCTTCCAAGAAGCATTAATCTGTTTAATACCCAAACCAGACAAAGATCATACTTTATGTAAAAACTATCGCCCGATCTCCCTGGTCAATACAGATTATAAAATTTTTGCCAAAATTATAGCTCTTAGATTAGACCCTCTACTACCAGACCTTATCGGTCCGGAACAATCTGGATTCGTTAAAGGTCGTTTGTCATCAGATAATTCTCGTGTTTTCTTTAACATTTTGAGTAGAGCCTCTTCTCTTACTTCCCCATTAGCCGCCATTTCTCTCGATGCCGAGAAGGCTTTTGATAGAATTGGCTGGGATTTTATGTTCCAAGCTCTTCGTTGGTTCGGTTTCCCACCTAAATTCATTTCCCTTATCTCTCTACTTTACTCTAGTCCCCATGCCTCCATTTTTGCTAACGGCATCACTTCTGATTATTTCCCCCTCCAAAGAGGAGTTCGTCAAGGTTGCCCTCTATCTCCCCTTTTGTTTATTTTGGCTTTAGAACCCTTTTTAACCAAAATTAGACGCGACGAAAATATTTCCGGTTTTCAATATGGTTCCCAACAACAACAAGTAAAATTATCGGTATACGCTGACGATATTTTATTTTACTGCTCAGACCCTCAAATAACCCTTCCTTCCTTCCTAAACCAAGTCTCCGCTTTTTCTAATGTCTCTGGGTACAGACTTAACACGGACAAATGTGAAATACTACCCCTGAATCCCCTATGTCTAAAACATCTATTTGACTCCTCTGGATTCTCCAGGCAACCCTCTAAGATTAAATATCTAGGGGTTTGGTTTGCCCCTCGTCTCTATGACACCCTCAAATTTAACTTTGAATCCCTTTCTACTAAGCTCACTTCTTCCATCAACCGCTGGAACCCTCTCTTTCTTTCCTGGTGGGGTCGCCTGGATTCCATAAAAATGATGCTAGCTCCTTTGGTTCTATACACTATTTCTATGATTCCCATTCGCATCCCCAATCATCATTTCAAATCAATAGATTCTATTTTATTGAAGTTTTTATGGAAAAACAAAAAATCCAGAATAGCCCTCTCTGCTTTAAAGAAGGAAAAATCTTTGGGTGGAGTTAAATTTCCTAATTTTCAATCTTATCATAATGCCTTCTCCTTAAAACAAGCCTTACGTTGGATTTCTTCGGATCTTCCGTATTATCCTCCACTTTGGCTAACACTCGAATCATCTTTCCTTCACCCTTATGAATTCAATGAAGTTCTCTCCTTCTCCTCTAACGTCACCTCTCTCCGTTCTCCCATCATCTCCCACACACGTTCTCTTCTTCAACCATACTTAATATCCACTTACCCTTCTGCATCTTCTACTTCTACCCAACCCATTTGGCATAATAAACTCATTAAAATTCGAAATCGTTCAATCTATTGGAAATCCTGGCATTCCCGTGGTTTAAAATGGGTTTCTCAACTTGTTACTGACTCTTGCCCTCTCCCATTCCACTTACTCCAAACCCAATTCTCGTTACCCTCCTCTTCTCGCAAACAATACTTATCTCTACTTCCCTCCCTTACTCAATATCTTTCCTCTCTCCCTGCCACCAACACTATTCCTACACTTCACCTTTCCATCTCAAATGCTCTTGACCAATCCCCATCTGCATCTTTTCTTTATAAATCCCTTCAAACATCTATTGAGCGTACTAAATCTAAAATTGAGTTGGCGTGGGAGGATGATTTGTCTCAAAATTGGCCTCCTATGTTTTGGGATAGAATTTGGTCTAAAATTCAAAGTACATCTAGAGCTGCCAATACTACCCAAACCTTATTTTTTCTATATAACCGTACGCTATACACTCCCGCAAACTTATCCTCTTTCTCTCCAGACACTTCTCCCACTTGTTGGTCCTGTCCCTGCCCTTTGGCTGATTTGAAACACATGCTCTTTGAATGCCCTCCCATTCTCCATTTCTGGCAATTAGTTTGGTCTCAAATACAAAAACTCTTTAGTCTCACTCTCCCCTTGTCAATCCTTCATATTTTCCTAGGCTCCCTTTCCCCTGATCTTTCTGGACCCCACCATAAACACAAACTACTTGATCTCCTGATAGCCATTGCTTTCCATCACATTACATCACATTGGAAACAGGCCAAGGATGTCTCTTTCTCTGCATGGTGGAATGCGGTTTGTTTCAATCACCGTCTAGACACCAATTTTGTCTCCCCTATTTCCCTAGCAATTAAACGCGACCTTCTATGGCTTCCCCTCACCGAATATTTATCTAGAATTGCCAGACCATCGCCCAACTCTCCACCACGTACTGTTGAAGTTCAAAAACCACCGTGAAATGTTTTATCTTAGTATATGTAACTTTATTAATGCATCCTAATTTCCTTTTCTGTTTTTTATTACTTCTATGATGTATGATTCTCATGTTTTTTCCCCAACCCTCAATATTTCTACAATTTTAACTTCCAATGTTTTTACCTCACATTATTTCTTGGATCAATATTATTCTGATGTAAGAGAGATTTTTTGTTTCTATAACTTCTGATTGTTTCTTCATGAAATGTCTTTTCTTCTTTATGCCTTAATAAACTTCAAACTTTAAAAAAAAAAAGATAGAGGTTGAAGAAGAACAGTGACGAACGAGAGAGAGTAGACTGAAAGAAGAAGATAGACAGGAGAAGGAAGAAAAGGGGAGAAAAAGAGCAAGAGAGAGCACTTTTTGCCAGTGAATCGATCTGCTATTTGTGCTTCTCGTAGAGGTGGTCCTAAGTGTTCGGTGCTCTGTAAATTTTCCTCTAACATGTGAATTAGTGTACTTGTGGGTCTCCCTATTGTGACCCGTCTTTAGGACTGCGCACGTGTTGTTGGTGATTCTTTAAGGGGGCCGCATCGTCAAATGAGGGTACTGGGAAGGGCTGTTTCGGTGTTGAAGTTGTTCTGTGGTCTATTGAGTGGCCAGGGCATCTGTGCAGTACGTTGCGCCAGCTGTGATGCATTTTCTCTTTTCGTGCAGGTGCTGAAGCAAATCAGCACACAGTAAAGATACATACAGGAAGCATTCCTAATGGTCTCTGCGACATTGGATAAAGCTTTCATATGCGATTGGGTGCAAACTTTAACAACGCCAGACCAATGAGAGTCTGTTGTCCACGGTTCTAAAGGACCATCTTACTTTAATGTTCAGTAAGATACACCTCATTGTAAAAATAATTGCGACTTTATACAATGCCTCGTGGCTCAAAGCCAAAATAAATTGCCTCAGAAGAAAAGGCTATTTCTCAACAAAGCTAGGATACTGTAAAGAGATGTATATTGAAGTAACAAAGGGTGAAGGAGAACTAGACATCTCTGAAAGATGACTCCCAAATAGGTTGAAGAAATGGGGCATCGAATAAAATGGGTAGCACAGCTGTTATAATGGGCCGAATCGACATGTCTTCAATCATTGGGTTCTTTCCACAGAGATGAAGGAAGCTGTTACATGTTTTTGTAAAGTTCTGGTACCCCGACATATAACACAAAGAGTGAGGAAGACATTAACAAAGGTGGGGGAGGGGTGAAAGGAATGGGGGAGGGAATGAAGAATGGAGGCTAAGAAGAGAAGATAGAACTCAGCCTCAAAGTCCTTGATGACAGAAACTATTTCCACCCCCGGCAGGGTCTATGCCAGCACTGCCCACTCCCAAGCTCTCCTAACAGCAACTGGTACCAGTCACAAGGTGGGAACAGACCGACAAGCTGTAAATAAGGTCAGGGGTGCACTCAAATGTTAAATAACACTGTAAACAATTTACTCAAAGGGTGCTACACTACAATATTGTGTTGGCTACACAATGTGTGAACAGCAAAGGAACAGCAGTTAAGGAACTACTGGTAGTGAGCATTCTTCCTATCGGAAACCAGACTGTTTCCCAAACTATAATAAAACCACAAACTCAAAATTTGACTGAACTCTTTATCAGTACATAGATGAATTTACTTTTTGTATTATACATACATGCAATGTTTTTAAATATTGATGATCAATCAGTTTCTTGTGATTTGATAATACACATAACCAACATGTGTCATTGTCACAATTGATTGGAAAATGACTCTAATACAAATATATTCTAACCAAATACGTTTACTCTACAACATGTGTAAACTGATTACTAGCCAAACGTCCATTATTGAGTAAACATATCTTCAAAATTGTTTTTACACTTCGGCAATTTTGAAGATATGTTTACTCAATAATGGACGTTTGGCTAGTAATCAGTTTACACATGTTGTAGAGTAAACGTATTTGGTTAGAATATATTTGTATTAGAATCATTTTCCAATCAATTGTGACAATGACACATGTTGGTTATGTGTATTATCAATCACAAGAAACTGATTGATTATCAATATTTAAAAGCATTGCATGTATGTATAATACAAAAAGTAAATTCATCTATATACTGATAAAGAGTTCAGTCAAATTTTTAGTTAGTGGTTTTATTATAGTTTGGGAAACAGTCTGGTTTCCGATAGGAACAGTGCTCGCTACTAGTAGTTCCTTAACTGCTGTTCCTTTGCAACAGGCCGACAAGGGCACACTCCTTTCAGACTGAAACGTGGACACCTGGTGAAGTGAGAGCACCAGCGCCATTCCCAAAGCTGGGCCAGGTCTCAGCTGCTTGAGGTTAAGGCATCAGGAGTGGGAGAAGCTTGGGTCCTGGGAGCAGGATCCCGAAGCAAGGAATGTCCTGGAGTATCCCTGACCAGTTTCTGACAAGAGATACGCTCATGTCCACTGGGAAGGAAGACAGAGACCTCGGATATTAATTAAAACGTTCATACATTTCAAGAACTTTCACTGCCGCAGATAGCACTCATTTCGATCATATTCAATGGACAATACCTCCCTTTTCTACTACAACGACCCAAGCCTACATCTTGAGTGTACCCAAGTGTTAGCTTAAATCTGAACTCAGCCTGCCTCTCCTGCCCAGTTGTTTCCCAGTTATTAGGTGTCAGAGTGACACCCATGTGAGTGATCGCCAGAGCTAGTATTCAGATCTGTGTGAATCCAGGAGAGAGAAGACCTTGGACCCAGGGCGACACAGAGAGGTCATTCTCAAGAGACCATGGAGCCTTCTAATGCCTTTTAGAGCGGTCGGTCCATAGTCACAATAATGAGGTGTGAACGATTTTAGCATGAAGTGAGAGCCAGGCCAAGGAAGTATATAATCCTGCACCACCCAGTGCAGCAAAATGACCACTAATGTCAAAAACGAGTGCTCTCAAACTCCTGAGTAAATAAATATTCAGGACCCTAAGGAAGAGCTTAGTCTTATGCTCTATTGCTTTCCCGTTGGGAACACATATGTATCGAAGCACCAGGATGCCTGTAGGGTTACAGTGCGCTTTATAAATGTGCCTACAATACAATACGCTCACCTCCATCAATATGTGTTCAGCTCTGCCCAGTATTGTTTCTATACACTCTTGCTGCAAACTGCTTCTACCCTAAAACTGATAGTAGACTTTCATCAAGTAGATAGACTCTCCACAAGTAGCCAAGTGAGCATGCTCGCTAAGGAAAAATGGGGCGCTTTGGGCATCCATAGAACCAGCCTCTGTTAAGGCTCCGATGCACGGCACCAGCGCCATTCCACCAACCACAGCACACGTAGGCTCACACTGAAAGCAAATGGGTTGCTCTCAGTCATTTGTCCAGGCATGCCGCCATGTTAGCAGGCTGTATGGCTTTCCAAGCTACCTTCCTTGGACCCCAACTCTTCTTGCTGACAGTTGCTTTGTGGATGCAGCTCAGGCTGCTTCATCTTGCTCAGTCAAAGTGCAGCCTCACAAACTTGCTTCCAATCTTCTCACTACAGAGGCTCAAAACCTACAGACCTTCATCATCAATCCGGGGGCTTGCGTCACCCTCTATGTGAACTTGAGCGGTGTACCCAAAGGCCTACGGCTGGAGGGTATAAGTGCCAAAGCAGGGGTAAAATGATCAAGGGGCAGTCTTTGCTTGGGTCCTTCAATGACACAATATATAGTTCGCTATTGCATAATCTATTTCTTCCATGTACAACTGTAATGCTCAGGGGTGTCTGCCATACCCTACTAAGTAATGTTTGTTCGCATCCATGTTTTCAGGCCGCGGAAGTGCTAAGACGTAGGTTTCAGACAGGGAGTCGTCGCCTCACAATTGCAGCGCGACGTGAAGAACACCCCTGCTACGTTTGCCCAAGTAGCTTTAGAGTTTACAAGCTACGATTGTGGGCCCTGGTGATACCCAGTGTAGCCCCCACGGGAATTCTGTGAGTTATACAATTTTTTACATAAATTTCTCACGGTATGGTGCGTCTTAGCGCACGCATACCACCGGTGGAGACACACTATATATATTTTTTGGTCCTGACGAATGCTGAGTGAATTACACTCATGAGCGCAGAAACATGTTGACCTATGATTCACAGGACAATGAGTTTTTTGAAAATTAAAAACTCTATCATGTCCATTGTTTTTTATTGAAACAGTTTGGTCCTTTATTAAAGTTTGTAGTGGGCACACACTGTTTCTTTTAACTTCACATTCACTATCACTTATCACAACACTGTTTTTTCAAAATAAAATACAAAAAAAACCTGCTCCGCTGTAACACAGGCGTTGTAGCACACTGGGGGGACATTCGGTCTCCCCAGTGGGAACCCTATGATGAAGCATGTCACCACTAGGGTGAGTGAGGGTTCTTCTTTTTAAAGAATTAATTTCTTTTCTTTCTCACTTCCTTTGTTAAATTTCACCTTTCTAGTGGTCTGGAACTTTTACTTTACACACTCCCTGTGTGTTTTGTATATCTTAGTCACTCTTACGTTGTTTAAGCCTAGTATAAAGAGGTTGAGGAGTGACTTATA
The DNA here is from genome assembly GCF_964263255.1 of Lissotriton vulgaris. Lineage (NCBI taxonomy): Eukaryota > Metazoa > Chordata > Amphibia > Caudata > Salamandridae > Lissotriton > Lissotriton vulgaris. The sequence goes on from NC_141687.1 coordinate 376,079,291, forward strand.
AGGAACCCTAACTCTCTTGTTAATATATATGTTCGCATCCTTATACATTGTTATTAGTTCATTATGTTATCCTCTGTTTCCCCCTCTGCAATGTTCCCTTTACTTTGTTCTTCCGTTCCTTTATGTGAAGCCCTCCGATACCCTTTGGGGTACACGCTATACAAAACTTTTTAAATAAATATATGTATAAAGAATAAATCCGTTTTCCAGCATATTTCTGTGTAGGATTGTTATTTGCAACAAATAGTACTGCACCCTTTAATATGATTGCCGACTCTAGTGTTCTGAAAGCACCGGTGAGACGTTCCCACCTACATTCATCTACGCTTCACGGTGAAGATCCTGCTGGTGCAGAACTAACCCCAAATCTTGTCCACACAAAATGAACTGCACCAACCGCTCATCTGGGCAGACACTCCCAGCAAGGGCAGCGAGTGGGAAACACTAGTTCGTATAGCAAGGGCCATCGAAAGGCTACCTGCATAGGAAGGCTTTTCTTGGGGTCCTGTGGCTCCATGTGTGTGACTGGGCCATGTCCTTAGGGGATGCCTTTGTTTAACACTTGTGCCCAAGGCCCAATAATGCTATTGTATTCCAACTGGAAAACCAAGGTACTATCATTCTAAGGTGAGTCCCCCTCAATAGAGATTGAGGGGAGTGAAGGCTTGCTTCAGGAAACAGGGGGAGTTCGAATCTCAGTATGAGACAGTGGACAGCAGTCAATAAAATAAATGTGCCGTAAGCGTCATAACTTCAAAGCAGATTCTGATTTTTCTTTACAGGTAGGTTAAAAGAGCAGTTTAAAGGAAGACATGCACAACCTATGAAAAGGGACTGAGATAGGAACCCACATATTATTATAGAACTGATGTTATATTATCTCTAGCATTGACCCAAACCCCAAGCTGATCATAGTCAGCTGCACTCGGTGATAGCTATAAGGAAGGCCAAAAAGGGTTGCTTTGGCAGCGACTGGGACATTTTAGCGAGGATCAGATAATACAGAGAAGAAGAAGGTCGAAAACCAACAGAAGGATAATACAGTTTAAATGAGAAAAAATAGGGAGCAAAAGAGAGGTACTGAGGCAAAGTAAGTTGGGAAAAAGGAAAAAGTATAAAGAATAGAAATACAGCAACTTGAGCAGAGAATAAGATAGTGGAGAAGGAAACAAAAGTAATTATAACCATGCAAAGGTGGGCAAGCCAATTATGTTCTCGAACCTGCTCAGCTCGAAGTCCCCCTGGACCGCGGAGACCAAAACGAGCCGAGCTTTAATGTGGCTACTGCCTGCCACACACACACACACTCTACAATTAAGTGCCAATAATTAATAACAAAGTGTGAACCTTTGGTATTAAAAAGGAGGGAAAGAGGTAGTAATCCAATGAGTGAATTGTATATGTGAAACCAGAAAATCTGGGAAACCCTTCTTCTCTGCATGACCAAATTGTGTGATCCTAGGCAAACATTTTATTTTACAGAGCCTCCTTCTTTGTTAACCGTTATGAGAGCAACTTCCAATATAGAAGTTCAGGGTGTGCCCTGTACAAAAATAATCTTATGTATTAAGGTGAAACGCTTTTGCATGTTAAAGAAATACCTTATTATATTTTAACCCCTTCCATGCTCATGACGAGTTGAGCTCGTCATGAGGCACGGTTGAGCTGTGCTAATGACGAGCTGAGCTCGTCATGAATAAAGGAGCTTTCAAAAAAGTCAGCACCTGAGGGGAAAACCCGTAGCAGCCAAGGTGTTAAAGAGACTCATGTTTTCACATGACGTTTGCGTCGTGATTTAGATCCCAACTATTTTATTTATGGATTTATTTATTTATTTATGGATTTTATAAAGCGCACGGCTACCCCCAACGGGGGTGTCCCGGCGCTAAAATTATCTGCAGGAGGAGAAGAGCAATCTAGATAGAAGCGAATAGCCAAGTTTTCAGGCGTCTTCGGAACAAAGCTTCAGATGGAGCGAATCTAAGGTCGATCGGTAAGCCGTTCCAATGTTTGGCAGCTAAGACAGCAAATGCTCTGCCACCCATTCTTGAGCGACGGAATCTAGGCACAAGCATGAGACGCAGATTGTTAGAACGAAGGTCTCTGACTGAGTGAGACAGTCTCAATCTCTTTCTTAAGTATTCTGGGCCAGAGCCGTTCAGAGCTCGATAGGCCAGAACAAGCATTTTAAATTTGATACGGTTGGCTATAGGTAGCCAATGGAGTTCCTTGCGAAACGCAGAGATAGAGTGTCTGTATGGGATGTTACCAATCAGTCTTGCTGCAGCATTCTGAACCACCTGCAGGCGTTCAATTTGATATAAAGGGGCCCCAGCATAAAGACTGTTGGCGTAATCCAGATGGGCGGTAATTAAGGCCTGAGTGACGGTTCTGCGAGCCTCCATTGGCAGAAATGGAAAGATCTTTCTCATCATTTTTAGTTTGCCAAAGCAGGTCGCAGTAACCTTATTGATTTGAGGGCTACAGGAGAGGGTGTCATCAAATGTGAACCCCAGATTGCGGGCAGAGTGAACCGGGACTGGAGGGGGGTTAAGTACCGTTGGCCACCAAAGTGGGGGTGGAATGGTCATCTTTTGATTAAAAAACAAGACCTCAGTCTTGTCAGTATTAAGCCGTAAGTGATTCGAGGACATCCACGAACAGATTTCGCCAAGACAATGGCGGAAGCTGGAGAGGCTGGAGTCAGAGTGATCTCTAAATGAGAATATCAGCTGTGTGTCATCAGCATATGAGATCACTCTGACTCCACATGCCTCCACTACCCTGGCTAGCGGGGCTAGGTAAACATTGAAAAACAAAGGACTCAGCGCTGAGCCTTGTGGGACTCCACGCTCGAGAGGTTTGCATCCAGATTTAAAGGGTCTAAGAAGAACCCTCTGTGAGCGTTCCAGAAGAAAAGAGCAGACCCATGCTAAGGCAGTGCCTCTCAGTCCAATCTGTTCCAGTCGGCCTAGAAGAATTTGGTGGGACACCGTATCGAAAGCGGCGGATAGGTCGAGGAGGACCAGTATGGCCTCCTCGCCCTTATCCACACATTCTCGTACAGTCTCCGAAACCTCTAGTAAAGCGGTCTCAGTACTGAAACCAGCACGGAAGCCGGACTGGGAATCATGTAGCAGAGAGTTGGTCTCTAAGTACTCTGCTAGTTGTAGTTGGACTGCCTTCTCCAAAACCTTCGCGGGTTTCGGAAGAAGGGAAATGGGCCGATAGTTACTGAATTGCATGGGGTCAGCATCTGATTTCTTAAGGATGGGCACAAGAAGGGCCTCCTTCCACGCAGAAGGGAATTGGCCTAATCGTAAGGAGGCATTCCAGATGGTGGTGAGTGGCTCCAGCAGAAGGATAGATAGTTCACTCATGATTTTTGGGGGGACTGGGTCTAACGGGGAGCCCGATTTGCACTGTAGAAATAATTTAAGTGCAAGGTCAGGAGTAAGATCCTTAAAGGAGTCTAGAGTAGGAACAGTATCATGGGTGGTGGAGGCCACGGGGAGGGGAATGACAGGTGGAGGAAAGGAGGATGCAATTTTTTCAATTTTTTCTTGAAAAAAATCAGATAGTCCGTTGCAAAGAGACTGGTTGGCTAAGTTGTTAGGAGTCATAGCAGGAGGTTTTACAAAATCTTTGACAATTTTAAACAGTGTCTTTGCTGAATTGTCAGCGGCTTTTATTTGGGAGGCAAAGAACTCAGTCATGGCAGATTTTTTTAATTTGATGAATTTCTTAAGGGCCATTCTGTAGGTAGTTTTAGCCTCAGCATCATATGTCCGTCTCCAGCAGCGTTCTAATTTTTTACAGTGACTTTTCTCTTTACGTAGGGCAGCTGAGAACCAGGGAGCAGAGGGGCGAGATCTTGCGGATGATACCGGTAGAAGAGGGGCAATTTTGTCAACTGCAGTCGATAAGGTCGTATTGAATGTGGTGACGCAGTCATCGATATTTACCACTTGAGACTCCAGAGGGCAGCTAAATAACGGTTCTAAGGCAGTGCAGGTGATCTTGTGCCATTTTCTCCTGTAGTCTGTTCCCAATTCCACCGGAGTCGGTGCCTGGGGGAGGGGAATGTCCACCCTGAGTAAAAAATGATCAGACCAAGTGAGGGGGAGAGAAGGATAAGTAATGGTCCCTGGAAGGTTGGAGAAAATAAGATCCAGTGTGTGGCCAGCCATGTGCGTTGGACCTTGGATTAGTTGCATCAGGCTCAGGCTATGGAGGGCGTCGAGGAAACGCATGGCTTGAGTACAAGTGGGATCGTCTACATGGAGGTTGAAATCTCCTAATACAATAAAGTGCGGGTGCTTGAGGGATAGATCCGTAATAATGCTTACCAACTGAGATAATGCGGAGGGAGAAGCTTTAGGGGGATTGTAGACTAAGATGCCAGTTAGGTAAACTGCCGCTAGGTCAGCAATAGAAAAATACATAGCTTCAATCAGTCCAATGTTAGTGATTTTTTTAATGGTAATATTAAGGTGGGATTTGCACAAAATGGCAAGACCACCTCCCGTTTTTCCCTCTCGGTTAATACCCAGGAAGCGATACTCCGGGGGGGTGGCTAGATAGATATCCGGGTTAGAAGTATCTTTCGTCCATGATTCTGTAAGGAATAAAATGTCCCAACTGTAAGTGGTCAGAATCGACCAAATTTCATTGGCGTGGCGAGGAAGGGATCTACAATTGATCAGTGCAAGTTTTAAAATGCGAGCAACCGGGGCGGGAGAGGGTGGTAGGGTACGTTCACTCCAAGGAGGGAGAGATAAGTTACACTGAGGACAGTTAAAGGCATGTCCGTCCAAGTTATTAGGGGGGCAGCGAGCCGGTGGGGAGCAAGAGCCCGCTCCTATTTGTAATAGCTGTTCCCTAGACCAACTTACATGTGACTTGGTAGTTGCCTGAGCAGGGGGACTGGCCCTCGGCCCGGGCCAGGCGCGGACGGGCGCAGACGGGCTTGCCTTCGGCGCGCAATCGGCGCGCCCGCTGCGCCCGCCCGCTGCGCGGTCGGGACGTGTAGTTGTGTTTATCCATGACAGGAGGGTGGGAGTGGTCGAGAAGCTGGACCGCTACCCTGCCTGCCTTCCCAAGATGGCGGCGGCAATTCCGCGTCTACCGGCGTCAGCGCCTTGAATCGGCTGCGCCGGTAGGATCAAGCAAAACTTGTAGACCCAGGAGGTAAATTAAATCTCACCTACAAGGTATCGATTTTACAGGGATGATAAAAGAGCGCCCAGTAAAATATGTACAATAGTTAAAACCAGTCCTGAAATTGTCAAACACAGCGTTATAGTTCTGCAGGTGCAGAGGAGAAAAGAGCGCCCCCGGCTTCCGCCTCAGGGGAAAGTAACAAACAATTTACCGGGGGAGCTTACAGGGGATCCTTAAGTAAGGCGGGAGGGCGGGAGTGGTCGAGAAGCTGGACCGCTACCCTGCCTGCCTTCCCAAGATGGCGGCGGCAATTCCGCGTCTACCGGCGTCAGCGCCTTGAATCGGCTGCGCCGGTAGGATCAAGCAAAACTTGTAGACCCAGGAGGTAAATTAAATCTCACCTACAAGGTATCGATTTTACAGGGATGATAAAAGAGCGCCCAGTAAAATATGTACAATAGTTAAAACCAGTCCTGAAATTGTCAAACACAGCGTTATAGTTCTGCAGGTGCAGAGGAGAAAAGAGCGCCCCCGGCTTCCGCCTCAGGGGAAAGTAACAAACAATTTACCGGGGGAGCTTACAGGGGATCCTTAAGTAAGGCGGGAGGGCGGGAGTGGTCAAGAAGCTGGACCGCTACCCTGCCTGCCTTCCCAAGATGGCGGCGGCAATTCCGCGTCTACCGGCGTCAGCGCCTTGAATCGGCTGCGCCGGTAGGATCAAGCAAAACTTGTAGACCCAGGAGGTAAATTAAATCTCACCTACAAGGTATCGATTTTACAGGGATGATAAAAGAGCGCCCAGTAAAATATGTACAATAGTTAAAACCAGTCCTGAAATTGTCAAACACAGCGTTATAGTTCTGCAGGTGCAGAGGAGAAAAGAGCGCCCCCGGCTTCCGCCTCAGGGGAAAGTAACAAACAATTTTCAGGGCTCAGTTTGTGCAAGGGCACTTGAAGCCCAACCAGATTCTTGGGTTCACTCTGCCTTGGCTCCCCCTGTTCATTTGTTGGCTCACCCACCTTCAAAACCAAACAAGAATGAAATGCAACAGTAAGGAGTACTTTATGGAGTGATAGCAGTCAGCAGTGCTTTATTTGAGCCAGTGGTTTCGGGGCGCAACAACAGCACTTTATTCTCAACAACAGCACCACTGCCTGTCCACCACATGATGGTGCTATCTGTCTAATTTTCAGATGAGCACAAAAGCTATGTTTAATACTTCAATATACATTAAAAGTGAATAATACCTACTCTCCATGCCATTTTGATACTCCAGGTGGCCTTGCAGGAGTGCAGTGGTTAGTAGTTATGTAGGTACAGTCGTTGGCAGTGCTGGTAGGGGCAAGGAGTGGTGCAAGCTGGGGTGGCCTCAGCGAGAAAGCCCCTGTCACTTTTTTTTTTTTTTAAATAAAACAAAGTCAGGCTTGAGTTGTTAGGAAGGCCTTACATCTAAGTGGAATGCACCGGCAAGCATTGTCTCTATGTGAGCAGAAATTAGGTGGAGTGAGTGGAGGAGAGAGAGGGAGAGAGGAAGAAAGAGAGGGAGTGAGGAAGAAAGAGAGGGAGTGAGGAAGAGAGAGAGGGAGAGAGGAAGAGAGAGAGGGCGGGAGAGAGAGAGGGAGAGAGAGAGACGCGCGCTCAGACGCCAGCGTTCCAGAGTGAACTCTGAAGAAAGACCTGTGGAGGGTGGGGGCAGAGCGCGGGGCTATAAATAGCGGCGCGCGTTCACGCCAAACACTCAGCTCGGCTGTAATTGAGCCTTTCAGAAACTGCTTAAAATTTAATACAACCCTAATTCAGATTTAGGGGCGCCTGCCTGCTAATGGGGTGACATCGCTCTCGTGTTCTAACCTGAATGCATCTATCTGCTGTTTAACTCGTCCGGCCCCATCTCTAAGTGGATGCGGCCTAGCCCAACGCATTAACTGTGACCGCAGGTGTCTGGGAAGAGCCCGGGCGCGCTGCCCGGAAGTAGTTTATTAATCTCACGTAGGAGTCTTTTTCCGTCTCTTCCTCCACCACCCTTAGACACACACACAAATACCCCTCCCTCAACACACCGAAAGCGAGCACACGAAGCAAAGGGCAACACTGCAGCACGTGTATCCGCATGTGCTCTCGACATGTCTGGGGATGAGGAATTCTCCGGAAAAACGCACCCAATGTAACTGTAATTAATCATCACATGGGTACCAAAGCGTAGCTATCAACTGGCCTCGCTGTAAGAGGGTTGATCTTGAGTCACCAGCTACAGACAAGCAGGACGTGCAAGTGTTAATACTTATACCCCTGAATCCAAAATACCCTCCCAGCATACTCTGGGGTGCCTCTCCCAGAACCCATTGCAGGAATATGTCCGTGCGTTGCTGACAAGCAATCTTTTCCAGGTCATACCCCAGACCATCACCTTCCACCTCATCTACGGACCTCTCAGTTCGACTATCAACTGCTTTCCAAAATCTAACACATCTTCCATGATGCATGTATGTTTTATGTGTATGTTTTATGTGTACGTAAAAAACAATAAAAACTTGCTGAAATAGGAAGAAAAAAAACTAAGGCATCAACGAGCTCTCACTTGGAGATTTCAACTTCCAAGGAGACATAGGAACCAAGACAATGAAAACAAGTAACCCGCTCTTTCTCTCTGCGCACTCAATACCATAGCAAATTCCCAACAGTGATCAAGCTCACTGTCCTTCCACTTCTCCCATCCTGGACCCACACAGCTAATCCATACAAAACATTAGCTGCCACCCTCAACTTCACTCCGACATCCTGTCCTCCAAGCTCTGCCACATCCTAAAACGAGGGCAGATGAAATTAGTAAAACAGGAGTGTTCCTTTACAATCAAAGAACAATTGTAGCAAATGAGTCACTCCCATTCAGCAGGAGAGTGGAAAGAGTGCGGTGTGCATCTGATGGTGCATTTTGGAGCACAAAAGCACGGTGTGGTAGAGCACCATCATGAACAGATGGCACACTGTCCCTTTAAATGGCCATTACATTTGTATAGACATGCAGTTTTACTGATGAAAATATTTAGCACACAAACAATAATGCGTGAAAATACATTTTCAGCAAATATTTACCATTTGCTTCAATCACACTTCAGAATTACAAAAAATGCTACATTAGTGCTAGCTTAACTGCTAATATTTACATTGTTATTTTACAGGTATGTCCAGAAAGGATTAGTGGTGAGTTAGTATAGAGATGATGATGCCCTGCATGAAGAAGCAGGCGACACAGGGCTACCCGGAATGAACCCATGGCATTTCAGACAAAAGTCCTCCGGCAACACTACGGATCACATTCCTGGGTTCAATTACGGCACTGACTGTGAGTGGTAATATCGCGAGACTCCACACACCTTACATGACACGGGGCGCTGGATGTGAGTGGCAATATCGCAAGACCGGTCACACTGCTTGCATGACAGGTGACTCTCAACCCTCCCCACCCGGCTCCCAGAAGAACACTGAACCGCCTTCTCTACCCCCTAGACATGGAAGGCATTTACACTAGCCCCCCCACCAGACACCAGACAAGAGCTTGCAGTTGTGCACCCACCCTGAGATCTCCTGCTTGTCCCACACATCACTCCTCCCACATGCACCGTCTCTCAGGCAGTACAACTGCCCCTCTGCTCCAGGGGGACTTCTATTTGCCCACCCCCTTCCACAGCACTCCCAGTTGCCCATTCCCTTTGATCATGCGAGGTTATTCCATCTGCCTCTTCCCCATCTCGAAAGCACCCAAAAGAAGGGGCAACAGGTCGAATGAGGGAGCGGAGAGACCCTCCAGAATGCCGGTAGGAGTCGGGATCCCAGCTCAGAGCTGTAGCAGTAGGTATTAAAACAAACCTCAATGTTGTCTGTGTATGTGCATGCATTAGGAGTGTCTATGAGTGTTATGCCCATGACTCACCTACCTAAAGAGCTGGCCCCCGCACATCGGTGGGAACTCCTGGTAACTTGTGGGCATCCAAGAGTGATGCCCAATCCCCACCTTTGGTGAAATACCCGCCTTCACATGACGGTGGTATTTACTGGCACTTATGGGCATTCATGGCAAGATGCCCACTAGTGGCAAAAGTCTAACCCTGGCGAAACAGTGATTTTCACAGCGTTGTGAGCAACCTTTGCATGATGCCCACCCTTGGGAAAATGCCAGCCCTTAACATAATGATGGTAATTCCTACTACATTGGGGGCATCCATGGTATGATGGTGCCTGTTCCTAGAATAATGTGTTCCTGACATAGTAATAGTCATTTTTGATACACTGGCACTTTCATGATGAAAAAAGACCACCTCCGATGTGTTGTGGGCATTTACTACAATGGCGCCCAAATCTGGTCAAATATTCACTTTGACACAAAGTTGGCCATTCCTGGCATACCGTGGTGATTCTAGGCACAATGGTGGTCTGTCAGTAAGACGGTAGTTGTTGCCATATTGCAGGCATCCATTTCATAATTAGGATAATTTCACACACAAAGAGCCCTTTTCAAATAAGTAAATGTTCATAAGTAGATTTATTTACATGTACATTTACTCTTTCACTTAGATTTAAGTCTATACTTATTTGCTATTAACCATTTCAGAGTGTATGTCGCTGCATCAATGCCGACTTATGTGCTTCCACACCTTCAGTTCAGGAGGTGGAGACAATTGAGACTGATTTTAAGAGTGTACATTTACTACTAGTAACTTTTCATACGTAGGCAGAGATTCACATGGGCAGAGAGCTCCACCACTGAGGCAGAAATCTCCTCAATGTAAAGTACAGGGGAAATTATTAAAGTGTAATAATTTTTTGAAAATGTAAAAACTTAATTTAAAATAAAAATGTAAATTAATATAAAATAAATTATGATTAACTAAGACGTAATACATTAAAATGTTACGCATTTTCTCACAGTAAATGTTCACGACATAAGAAAATTATTTTAAAATCAAATTTAAAAACACGATAACAAGCACATTAATATTTATTATTTACAGTGTATTTTGGTATTAACTTAACACAGTTTTTTTGTTTAAAAAAAGTTTAATTTACTTATTTTTAAAAACAAGTTCACTACTAATTTTTAAAATGAGAAAATATTTAGTGTTTAATTTAAACTAACTTTTTAACACTAAAACAATTTTATATGTATTTAGTTTAAAAGTCTAAACAATTTAATCTATTTAATATTATTTATCATGTGGTATTATATGAAGCATCTGGCTTCAATATTTTCCATGAGAGTGCATTGCAGTACCTGTAAGTGGCCATGTGCGGTGCTCGACTTACACCAAGGATGAGCTAGAGTGCATTTAATTCAGCTTTAGGATATTCTTGTCTGTGGTAACTTTGGAAGTGGAGTTTGACAACAGCAATGGGCTTACCCTTTGGGGGAGGGTGGGTGTTGCTTTTCCCCTCCTCGAGATTCCTTCATGTACTCCTTGCCTTTAGGAGTTAGTAGTTCCCATTCCACATTCATTCCATTCCTTCACACATTTACTACCACAACGCACACCTATACGTGTTGAGATGTCTACACAACTGTCAGACATCGCTGCACAGAAAAGGCTGGAGTGGTGGAGGTCTCCGCACGTAGGTTTGTGAATTGCATTTCGTTGTACGTGAGCAGTAATACTGTAGTCCAACGAAATTAACCTCAAACTGCAGTTCTTCGATTGTGCCCATGGTAGGTATCCATGGTACCTACATCTGCTATAGTGCAGGCCACTGCCTTATGGTGGTAATCAACGCCATACTGTAGGCATACATGGCATCACGAGGATGCTGACCCTCTGACTTCATGCTGGTAATTCCTGGCATATCGCTATGATGGTGCCAAGGTAGGAATGTAAAACATTTTAAATACATGAAAGCTGAAGCAGACACAGAGTAGGGAGGACCCGGTGCAAGGGGGCATATGTAATGTGTACGCTAATAGACAGGCTTAGCCAATCATATCTCCGTAACCCAGGACACATTTGTATCTGCCAATGCCCGGATTCTGGAGAGAGGTGCAGCACCATGAAGCATCTTTTGCAGGTGTAAAAACCTGTTTCCCATCAAATGATCCGCTTTGAGATCACCGATACAGAGATGGCTGTATCCCAAACATGATCACACCCTCTTTATAGGGGCAGGGGTTGTGATAGCCTTTGTAGCCATCTTACCAGCTGGTAATAGCACTTAGATGGTGATAACATGATGAGGAGCATGGACATTAAAGTGAAGCAGCCTGCTCTAAACAACGCCTGGGGTGGTCTGGAGGTACAGGTGGCTTAGATAATCATAAGGACCTGTACTCAGTGCTTGAAATGGAAAACTAGAAGTGCAGGAATGCTGTACCAGAGTACCGGCTTCTTTCTGAGAAGGGCTGGTACTCTCCGATTAAAAGTATTACGTCTCTCTTAAGAAGTGCAGGTACTCTGCCTCTCAAACACGTTAATAATGAACAGTCTGAAGGCACTTTACAGTGAAAGAGACAGGCTGCATCCGAGGACGGGCTGGCCTCTCGACCACCGGGTTGCTCAGGGACAGCCTCTGCCAAGCCTGCCATGAACGCCCGCCGGTGCCATCAGTGCCCAAGGGAAGGGCGCCCCAAACACCGTGGGAATGAGTCTCAGGCTGTACTAAAGAAATATGGGAGCAGTGTCAGGTGGCACTGGCTGGGGCCTGAGTGTCACATGTCTGGACCATGCCATTGGTAGGGGCACGCGGTTGGGTGTGTGGCCGCTGCCCTATAAAACATATTGATGGGCTGGCATGTAAGAAAGCAGAGTTACATTAGAGTTTACAGATCCCACACCTACCCTACACTGTGGCAGAAATACTCATCTTGTGCTATGTTTTTTCTTTACTTTAAATGGTCGACGAAACATTTGGTTGACAGTAAACATTGTTATTATAATACCAGTCCTGAAATATTGAGAGTCATCTACTTGCCACAGATCCACTATTCGCCATACCATGTTAATACAAAGTTATTATAAATGATTCATCCTGGGATAGGTTTAATACCGTTTCTATACATACAAAAGTGTTGTATACGCAAATTAAAAAAAGAAAATGTTTTTGACCGCTTGCCACGTGTATGCCTCAGGCACGTGCCCTTTGACTGCCCCAGCCAGATGCCCCCTTTCACCCAGAGCCAGTGGCACATCACCTCTGTAAACCAGGGTCTTCCTGCCGCCCATGCCGGTTGATGCCACATCTGGCAGACAGGTGCCTGCTGCTGCTTCTGCAGTGATGGGGATTATCCAGGAGTGTTTGCTAATGGACTTTCTGAGAGAAGAAACATGCACGTGAGGGATTAAGGTGATGAGGCACTTCACGGAGGACATGCCTTGCATCAGCACCACAGCAACCTGCACAGCAGCCCCTCCCTTGTAGCACCAAGCGTCCAGTGACGGACACTAGGATTCCAGTGCAGGATGGCAGCTCTAGTGATGGGCGCCATGGAGCCACTGAGGAACATTGCTAATACAGTAAGGAGCACTGCTGATCCAGTGAGGGACACTGGAGACAGTGAGGCAAAGAGGGTGCAGCATGGATAATGTAGATCCAGTGATGACCATTGCCAGTCCAGTGAGTGACACTGTGGATCCAGTGTTGGACGCCGGGCACCAGGTGAGGAACACTGTCAGGCCCGTAAAGCGCACTTTAATGGCCCCAATCCAGTGGACGATTAGGACTCTGATGAGGGGACCCATGGATCCACTGAGTGACATGACTGATCCAGAGGAGGACACCATGGAACCTGTTAACGACACAGCGGTTCCAGTGGATCAAGTGCTGGACACTTGGGATCCAACGATGGACAATGTGGCCCAAGTGAGTGACATTGTTATCCCAATGAGTGACACCGTGGACCCTGTGCTGGACACCACAGATCCAATGATAGACGCTGTGGATCCAGTGAGGTATGCCACGGATTCAGTAAGGGATACTGTGGGGCAACGAAGAATCCAGTGCAGGGCTGGGGCTCTAGTTAGGGTCACTTGGCTCCAGTGAGGGACAGTGATGTACAGTGAAGGACAGCCTCGATCCAACAATGGGCTGTAGATCCTGTGAGGGCACTGTGTGAAAAAAGAGTGGCACTGTAAATACAATCAGGAGCACTGTGGACTGAGTGAGGGGCATTGTGGATCGAGTGGGGGGTATCAGGTGACATGGATCCAGTGAAGAATACTGTGTAAGCAGTGAGGGGAAAGGATGAAGAGACAGAAGTAAAAATGTCTCCATATTTCGTCCACCACTATCAGTCAAACCACAAGCTTCATAAGCATAATCCATTAAGGGGCATGAGTTCCAGGGTCGTGTTGGGAAAGGTTCAACTGGCGATGCTGAGAGGGGCGCGCCACCGTACCTAGCGTCTGGTAGGGTCTCTCTCCCATCTGCCTTCAGCTGTGGAGACAGAATAGAATCTCGGCTATCTCTTTGGACAGATGAAGCACCAGGCTAGGAGACTGGGGACAGCAGGTATCACGCTGAGCGGAGGACAGTGCCACCATCCCTCGTATTGCCACACCTGCAAAGGACTGCTTCTTAAGCATTTCACCAAAGCCAACATTAGCTCTTGTTTGGAATGAACAATGATTCCAAGTTCACGGCAAACTGCTGAAGATGGGATGTTGCAGAAGACATCATGAAGACGAAGGAAGCTGTCTTCAAGATCTCAGGATGTGATCTACACCAGTGACCCTCCAAGGTAGAATCATGGTCACCCAGCTAAAGCATGCAAGGGTTCAAGGGAGAAGGCATGGATCCTGCTCATGTTGACCTCAGGCATACACAAACTCACCGTGAAGTACCCAAAGATATGCTAGAGGAGAAGAATCAACATTATACATAACACCACAATAGGGAGTAGATGGTGTAAGAGCAGTGGCATCATCTAAATGGGGAACAAAAAAATGATGCACCTCAACTATTTAATCAAAATGGCACAGATGAGGCAGTAGCCCATGGCCCACTACCTAAAAATGGAAGAAGACACATTATGCCAGATGGGATATCCAGCCACAATACCGCAGGCTGTACTAAACTTAAAGAGAACAGTCCCAAATAAAGCAGCACCTGGCTCACACAACACACAGCATCCAAAGGATTCCCGAGTGAAGGGGGACAGTTATTCTAGTGGTCTTTTGGGGCAAATGACTACGGGTGTAATGAGCAAGTTATGTATCTTCAGTAATGCTCTTTCTGGTGGTGTTAAAATCGATAAACTTTAGGTGTACATAAGTGTCGTTCATTTATGTTCACCGCAGCCATATTGTTAAAAGTAAAATGACGATTGTGAACATTGCCTGCGCCATCTTGTTTAGTGGGAATTCCTATGTGCACGTAAGCTCCAGCCATTTTATCCATCTCAGCCATTTTGTACTCTGCTGGTCACCTCTGTCTCACCATGTCCTGACCAAACCTGATATGTGTGCTGGGGGCTATAAACCCTATTGTCACGACAAACCTCAGTGCCACTTGCTGCCACAAACTCTTTTTTCCTTTCATCTCGGTTTACAGGCAAGCCTTTGAACAATCTTCCCCCCACCGCACCTAGTTACTCAAACCGGTCCTAGACACTAAAATGACCCTTGCAGACATGATTTCTTGCACTACAAACAGCGAGACTTGTTTTACCAACAATGGGACCTGTTTTTATCAACAGAACGGACTCTTAGATCTGACCGGTCTCACATGTTTTAGACCCTGAAGAAAGGTCCTGCTGCGAGATAACATTGTCTGTTTTGACCTGGGTGGGGGTAGAATTACTGTTGGGCTTGTGTGGGAACCTGCCCGGGGCGGGGACTCCAAGCTTGTGTAACCATGTTAATAAAAAGATGCATTGTGTCAAACCTGTATAAAAAGGAAGAGCCAAAAAAGATGCAGTTAGAACACCTCCCTCAGACATCCCTGTGTCTGCAGTTGACGTGGTCTCCTCATGAGAAATAAACCTTTTTCTTGTCTTCCAGTTCCCAGCGCCTGCCTCATTATTTTGATAGCGAATCCAAGGTGAATTAAAGGTGACCCTGCACTGGGCAGCATTGGGGGTCTTAGGAGACTCGCTGCTTTTCACAGTGGATACTCTAACCAACAACAGATTCCTCACCTTCAGAATATCCCCCAGGTGCCAGACTGAATCTGTAAAGCTTTCACAGCAGTGCTCCTTTTTGACAGCACGTGGTGCTCTTCAGCTCCGCTGTGATTCCGATCCACCATGGAAGTGATGTAACTGAGCTCTATGTAAGAGCTACCCCTGTGCGCCAACATCAGTTTCTTTCTAGAGTGTCTATGCTCTCACATGCAAAACACAAAATCAATCAGAAGTACCAGTGTACAGATCTCTAATATGGGGCCTTTTTAGGTGGAATAAGAGACCATTCTACAGAACGGGTGGCAGGAGGATTGTAAGGAATAAGCAGTTGGAAAGAGTACCCACCAGAAAGAGTGTTACGGAAGGTAAGCACCTTGTTCTTCTGATGAATACTTCTATCCACAGATTCATCACCTTAAGAAAAGATACAAAAGTAGTACCTCCCAAGGTGGTGGGTCTGTGGAATGGGCTAAGACCAAAAAGTCCTGGAGGACCGAACTGACAAAATGCCCTCGCTTCGGATGTAGCTGTCAATGCAGTAGTGCTTCAGGAACGTGTGCACTGATGTTCCCGTCTCAGTCTGAGAGAAATCAAGATTAACATAAATAGGGAGGGTAACCCAATAACCTCTTTTATAGTCAAGTCAAGAAGGCTTTATTTCGATAAAAATAATCATAAAAGCTTCATAGTAAAAAAATACACAAATTCATGTGATAAAAAAGAAAATGACAGCAAATTAATTGTATTAAACTTTAAAAGACCTTACTTTTTCATTAAAAGAAGCACATTATAGGGGTTAGATTAAAAAAGAATTAAACATTTTCTTTAAGCCTTTTGTAATCTATAGGGTAAATTGCTAACAAGGGGATTATTTATAAAAATATTTGGGCATGAAGTTAATCATTTTAAAAGAGTTAATCAAAATGTAAACACAGATACTTAATCCAGTAAGTTAACTCCGGGAAAAGAACAGAGAAACGGGTGTAAACAAGGAATGTGTGGTAAGGACACATTTGTTGTATAGACTGCAAAGTAACGGCATGCATAGTAAAGGCATGCGTTGCTCCGACATTCAACCGTTTGCATTACAGTTAATGAAGTACAATAAAAATAGAAAAACCCAACATACATTAATCTTGTACATTAGACCAAAGTTCCATCAAAGCCTCATTGATTAAATACGTTTAATTGTGCATATCCATCAATCCAGGAGTCCAGTGATTACAGTATGAGAAGTGGAGCAATGGCCACATATATTGCTCTCGAATGAACAACCAGCAGAGCCACATATACAAATTACTAGGCTTGAATGTATCTAAAAGTTGAATAAGGCCCTAGTTGATTCACTCACTTTGCCCTTTATAAATTATTGGCATTAGCTGACATTGCAGTTACATTCGTGCATTTATCTGGGTCATCTTGAAACCCCACTAACATTGTTGGTCCTGAAGATGGTCTCTTGTACTCGTGATTTGGGAGACCGAAACACAGATGCTGTTCAACGTCTCATACATTAATCACTGGACTCCTTGATGATGGACATGCACAATTAACGGATTCCAGTTATAAGAGAGTGGCCTTTCATGCATTATTTTATAAGGCTTTGATGTGAACTTTTGATCTAATGTACAAGATTAATGTATTTTGGGTTTTTCTATTTTCAATGTACCCTATAACTTTCATTGACTCTATGGCAAAATCTATATTTAAATGCAAATATTATATTGGATTTGTTCAAATGATCTTGTGTACGCCTGTTTCCCCTTTCTTTTCCCTTACTTATTAACTTGCTGGATTAAGTATCCATTTTTACATTTTGATTAACTCTCTTTTAAAACGAGCAACTCAATGTCTAAATAATGTAATAGATAATCCTCTTGTTAGCAATTTACTCTATAGATATCAAGAACTGGCTCTTCATTTGCCAACTCAGTGGTAGCAGCCTTGGCCCTGTTGGAATGAGCCTTCAGTACTTCTGGAGCCTGCATCCTGGCCACTGTGTGGCAAGTCTTAATGCAGAGGCCTTTCCACCCTGACAAAGTCCTTTTCTGTTCTGCTTTTCCTTTCTTTGCCCAAAGGACCCCACAAAGGCTGATTGTCTACCCAATGGTTTTTGGTGTGATCATTGTAAAAAGTGAAGGCTCTCTTGGGGTCCTGCAGATGGAATCTCTCTTACTTTTTTGAGGGGTGACGCAGAGCAAACAACCTTTGGGAGGGTAATGGATTGCCCCACATCAAAAGGTCACCCTGGTTCTCAATACCAGTGTATCTGGGTGAAAAATGTGGTGGAAGGCGGCTGCATCGTGAGAGCTTGGAACTCACTCACGTGACGCGCTGAAGAAATCGTGACAAGGAAAACCATCTTTAGAAATAGACTTAGCGAGCAGCTGTGCATCGGCTCGAAGGGAGTGCATGTGAGGGTAGTCAGGGCAATTTGACATCCCTCTGTGGCAACAGCAACGGTTTTGGAGGAACATGTGAGTTACACCTTTGATACACCTCATCACAACAGGTGATTCACACAAGAATAGCTGTTTTGGCAACTGCAAAAAAAGCCGAAAAGGGCTGGCAAATAACTTTTAATCTTGCCCACAGAAACACCATGCTGGGCCAATGACAAAACCAACAATAAAGCACTGAACAATTTGACCGTCAATAGGTCTGTGTTGCGGGTTGCACACCAGGCAAACGATTTTCACCAGAACCCAGCGTAAACGGACTTTATAGAAGGACGCTACACATCAAGGATAGCATCCATAACCCCAGGAGGTACAGCAAATGCAGTTAACTACCACTGCTCAGTTTCCATGCATGGCGGTCTAGAGTTTGCAGACCTGGGTGCTGCTGTGACAGAAGATCCTCCTTAAATGGAAGCCTGATCAGAGGACAGATGCTCAAACCCAGAATTTCTGGGTACCACACTTTCCTGGCTCAATCTGTAGCCAATGGGATGACTTGGGCCCGATAGTTCCTGACTTTCTTCAGAACTTTGGTTCGTAGAGGCAGAGGTGGAAAGGCGTACAGCAGTTCCATGCTCTATTCTAATTGAAAGAGAAACACTTCTTGCAAACTACAGTGCCCAGAGAGAGAACCTTTGTTTGAAACTCCAGTGCACAAACATGTTTAAATTGTGCGTTCTTGACAGTGGTGAAAAGAGATAGCAAGGGTTCTCCCCAATGTTGGAAGATGTCTTCTGCCACATCGAGGTGTAACTGCCTTTTGTGATCAACCAAGTTCTGCCAGGTGTGCTAGTCTGCTCTGGCGTTTAAAGATTCTACCAGTTGTTATATGATGAGGCTGATGCCCTAATGCCCCACTCAGCTCTGCCTGTTGCAGTACCACATGCAAGTATTATCTGTGAGAACCTGTACCAGAATCACCTTGATGGATGGTAGGAAGGCCTTCAACGCCAGCCCAGTGGTTCATAATTCCAACAGATTGATGTGGAGTCTGGTTTCTGCCATAGACCCATGACCTCGACTTCTTCAAAGGGACTTCCCCAACTGTGCAATGATGCATCCATCACCACTGTCAGCCCTTGGTGAGGGTAGGGAGAGGTATTTGTCGCTGGTCCAAGTGTGATCGAGTAGCCACCACTGTACATTTGTTGCAGTCTCCTCCAAAATCTAGATGGAATCGGAAAGGTTTTCTTCGTACTGCATCCACTGATACTTTAGATTCCACTGTAGAGCCTGCATATGCCTCCTGACATAGTAAACAAGCAAAATACAGGAGGCCAATAAGCTAAGATGCCTCAGAGTAATTCTCACTGAGACCCAAGACCTAGGCTGAAACATTTATTTATTTATTTTATGCAAGGTTTTATATAGCGCGAACAAGATCTTTGCAGATATCAGAGCGCTTTACAGAAATAGAGGGAAGGGGCAACCAGGGGGTGATTAAACAAATTCTTGAAAACAATATAATAGTAGGTAGTAGGTGAGTTGCATGGTAGGAAAGCAATCAAGTAAGAGTATAACACGAAAAACAATCAGGAAACCAATAATACACAAGCTGCGCAATGTCTTTGATCCAGTAACACTAGAGCTCAGGTGAACTTAGCCATAAGGATGGCTTTTACCAGTTCTGTCGAGTCTAATGATGTGATAGTTGGGGGGGGGGGGGGACTAGTATGTCCATGATAGGTGTAGAGGCTTCAGTTAGCCACGTTTCAGTCAGAATGGCTAGGTCAAGGTCCATTGTTAAGATGAGGTCCGCGATGCCGGAGGAGTGTCTCAGGGCCGATCTGCAGTTGAGAAGGAGACATTTGAGTCTGGGAGTGAGAGGGGTGGTCGAGTGTTCTAGAGAAAGGGGGACTTTTCTGAGATTATTGGGGACGGAGCTTCTGTTGCTCAGTGTGGGGGGCCTAAGGGGATTTGTGAGAATAGTGGGTATGGGAAGGTGTGTGTTGGTTGTGTGTTTAGTGGGACCTGGACCATATGAGCGGAGGAGAGTGTATAGGTCACGGTCAGAGAGGGGGTTGAGGGTGCGACGAGGGCGGCAGGTGATATTGCGAGCGGGGATAGAGGGCCAACGCTGAGGGTAATGAATGAAAGGGTCTGTGGGGAGGGTGGGGGACTTGTTGAGGGCGGAAGTGGTGGATAGGGGTGTCTGGGGTGTGTGAAGAGAAGTTCTTTGATGGTGTGGAGATCTTCTTTGACTTGTAGGAGGGTGGATATAATCATGTCCAGGGTTGGATTGAGGATGGTATTGGGAATGAGAGCCATGGGCGAGTGGTTGAGTGGGGCACTGGATTGGGAACTGGAGCGGAGGGGGAGGGAAGTGCTAGCGACGGTGCAGGGCTCTGCGGCAGTAGTAGGTGGGGTGGCATTCGATGGGTGAGAGAGATTGTGGGTAGGGGGTGTGGATGAGGTAGGGGGGCGTTGGTAGCATAGGTGATGGCGCTTGGGGGAGGCGGCGCATGTGTGTTGAGGGAAGAGTGTAGGCTGGTGATGGACGGGGTGCAAGTAAGATAGTGGGGGCTGAGAATGGGGGGGAGAGAGGTTGAGGGGTTAGGGAAAGGGAGGTGGTGTGTTCCGTGAGTCTGGCTGGGCGAGTGGGGTAGTGTGGAGTGAGTGGGGGGGAGATAGGGTGAGAGATGGTCCTGCAGCGGGGCGTGGGAGATATGTTCAGGGCGGGGGTGGGTTCTGCGAGGCTCGTATTAGGTGTACGGTGGGGGGTAAGGAGGGTGGGTGTATGGGGGATGTAAGAAGGGGAGTGATCTTCGCTGGTGCATGAGAGGTGTGGCGAGGTGGAATTGAGTGGGTGACTGATTACAGCCCGGGGGGGGGGGAGGGGTGTGTGTCGTTCAGATGCTGTGATAGGTTAGGCAAGTTAGATTGACGATTGGGAGTTGAGGGTGTTGTGTAGTCTGCGGTATTAGGAGTGGGGGTTCGTCGGTTGGCGATATGATCTATGAAGGTGGGGAACAGGTTGTCAAGTAGGTCAAGGTTCCTATCAGTGGATTGGAATAGGATGATCCCATTGTTGTAGATGGAGATAGTTGCTCTGCCAGGGAAAAGTTGGGATGGTGTAATAGAAAGTGTTAGCCCATGAGCGGATTTTCTAGTGGTGGAGATAGTGAGAGTGGAGAGGAACACTTTCCTCCACTGTGCTCTACGTGGAGTGTAGAGGATGATATCAGTGCTCGTGGCCCCATTAATTAGTGAGAAATAGGTGTCCACAAACGGGGTTTCGGTGGGTCTTCAGGAAGTTGTGTTTGAAGCGTTTGGCGTTTTTTTTGGTGAGCTCGGGTGGGTAGTTAATTTTGTATGTATGCTTGCCCATGCTTTCCATGATGGAAGAGGTGTAGGTAGAGGGGGGGGGGGTGTGGGTGGGTGGGTGAAGTTATAGGGCTTTAAGCATGAAAAGAAAAGAGAATGGGGGATAGCTTTAGGTGTGGGTTGTGAGGATGACTAGTCTAAGATGGCCACCAAAGTGGAGGATCAGTCTAAGATGGCCGCCAGAATAGAATATAGCGAGATCATAGCCCGAATGCCCATGATTCGTTGCGATGGAAGATAGGCCTTGAACTGCCCCATATCTAAGACGGCTTTTATGAAAAGAAGCCAATGTGAAGGAGTGAGGTACGACTTTGGCACGTTGATCGTGAATTTCAGCAATGTCAAGAGGTTCACCCATATGTGGAGATATTCTGCAATGGAATGTGGCGATCCCACTTATAATAGCCAGTTGAGGAGGCAGGGGAAAACTGATATCTCGGACCTTAAAAGATGTGTGGGAACTCCAGCCACCACTTTCATGAGCAGGGAAGACAGGAGAGGAGTGCAGCAAACCGAGAATGCCCATGTCCTACCTTGAACCATCGGTAATGTCTGTGGGAATGCAGCTCTGGAACATGATAGTATGGATCCTGCAAGTCCAAGGGTACCATCCTGTTACCCAGATCCAGGACAAACAGAACCTGGGCCAGTGTGAGCATTTTGACTTTTCCCTTCCGCAGAAAAGTGTTCAGAAGATGAAGTTCTTACATGGAACTAAGGCAACCGTCCTTTTTTGGTAGGAGGAAACAGCAGGAGTAACAATCAGTTCTAATTTTCACATCTGTTACCCTCTTGATGGCCTCTTAGGGCAGTAGGGCTTTCACCTATTACAACAAGAAGGACAGGTGCTTCTCTGAAAGCTGCTCTGATGTGGGCTGAAGATGCAGCAGGTCAAAGAGAGCATAGAGTAGTTGAATCATCTGAAGGACCCATTTGTTAGATGTAATAGCTTGGCTTCCTTTTAGGAAATGTCTGATCCTGCTTCCCACAGGGTGGCTACGTACGAGTCAGGGCAAACTGTAGCAGTTTGGAAGCCGATGCTGAAGGGCTGGGGGCTCTACATTGTCTGTCTGATCCCCGTGCCTGATCCCAAAAGACCTGGGTTAACAGTTGCAGGGGTCCCTGGCATTGCCTATACACCACACCCTGTCAGTTGCCCAGAATAGGTCGAAACTGTTGAGGGAACAATCTGGCATGGGTCAAAAGACCCAAAGAATACACCAGTGCCTGGCTGTCCTTGCAGCATTCCAGGGCAAAATCAAACTTCAAACCAAAAAGACATGTTCCGTTGAAAGGCATATCCATAGCGCTGCCATAACGCCCCCAGAGACGCCTGTGGCCGTCATCAATGCATGGCAACGAGACACCACACTAGTGCAGCCTGCTCATCCCAAGCAACCAGTCGAGCACAGGCCAGAACGAAATATATTTTGGCCACATCCTTGCCATCCTGAATGGATTGAGACAGGGATGGCCAAAATGTCTAAGGGACCACTGGTAATGTTGCACTGGTCATGTCCCAGAGAGTATGCATGTTACATCTAATTCAGCACCTGGACTGACTGACCATAAGGCTAAGCTGGCCGATGAGAACATTTGTTTACCAAATGCCTCAATCCTCTTTGATTCCCTGTCACCAAGGCAGGGGGTTGTGGAGAATGAATTGAAGTTCACTTGGATGGTGGAAGCCTGAACCACCAGAATCTCTAGAATACGGTGTTGAGTTAAAATATCAGGGTCACCTTCCACCGGTGTGTGGCGTCTGTTCATCAGTGGGCAAGAACAGGGCCTAGGGCGGTTTTCCATCAATGTGTTAGTTAGGGCTTCATTAAACAGTAGTAAGAGCTCCAATGCAGGCTTCCTAAGCCGCCGAACTTCTGTAAGTACATTAGTTTTACCTTCCAGAGAAGGTAGTTGGGAGTGTCCAAGACCTCAGCTGCATGTCTATGACACAGCAAAGGAAGCCATTTCTCCTGTTGGTGGACCATGGGGCATATCAAGCCACTACCAGGGGTAGCATCGAGCCCACTCGCCTGTTTTAGGTCCATGTATTGATTATTGTCATCATCATCATAATGCAGTGAAAACATATCCCCATCATCTTCATTGTTATTCAAAAGTGGTGGTTGGCTTTGATCTGAGTAGGAGGCAAAAGGTTGATGGAGCACCTGATGACAGCTCCATGGTAGAGGCAGTGTTCTGTTGGAATCTTACTGCATAGGGACCGTGTGCGTCAGAGTAAATTCAAGACATGCCATCAGTTTAGGCCAAGATGAATTCAGCTGTGAGTCAGATACCGGTATCAGTAAAGAGTCCTCCTCTGGCACTGGTAGCATCGGTCAATTGTTGACTTGAAAGGGACCGGCACAGATTGTGGTGCTGGAGTGGAAATCAGCACCACAGGCGGAGAGGAACCCAAGGAAAGTTTGAGAGGCACAGATGGCGACATGGACAGATCCATCGGTGATAACACTAGTGGAGGCCCCTGCGGCTCCTTAGGGCCCAAAGGGGCACCAATGGGGACCAAAAGAGTGCCAAAGATGTGCAACATGGCTTCTCTTAAGGCATTGCCAAAAGCCTGGAGAACTCAGGGTTCATTGGGATCAATTATGGAATCGCATCCTCGATGAGATATTGGGAGCAAGACCAAGTGAAACTTTGACACCTTCGCAACTCCTCTGAAGATAGAGTGGTAGGATGGGACGAAATCCTGCTTGGCCCCTGTACAGCTTCACTTCACGTTTCCGGGTTGCCCTTGGATTCAAGTGGGCACATTCCTCACACGACTTGGAGTCTTGAAACCCCAAATAAACACTTAGTTCAGGTCTGTTATTAACACTCACAACAAATGTTAATTCTATATTTCTGAGAAGATACATTGTTCTATTGCACATTGATGTACAGTTTTTGAGAAAAAAATTGTCACTCCTACAAGTGAAAAGGTGAGGGGAGTCCCGGATTCAAGTTAGAAGCTGCAGAAAAATAGGAACTGATGTCAACGTATAGGGGTGGCGCTTAGGCTCTGCTCCATTACTTCTGGGGCAGAATGGAGTTAATACAGAGTGCCGCCTGCTGGCATGCAGAAGCCCTTCTGGGAAGGTTTTCCGGAACCAGTCTGGCACATATTCTGAAGGTGAGGAATCAGCACTTAGAAAGTGTCCATCAGAATTAGAAATCAGCAGTACAGAAGTTCTGCTGTAAACCGGAAGGAAGCCTGTTCTCCCAAACATTTGGTTCTACCACTCTATTTATAGTCAGCAAAAACACTAGTTTTACACCAACGAAGCCTCCACAGGTGTAAACCTTTTACCCCGAAGCCTGCCTGCCAAGGGGCTACCTGGCCACAGTGGCAGTCTCCTGCCCTATTGAGAACAGGATGAGCATCAATCATTTTTCATGCCTGTGTCTGCAGTATGATCTATGCTGGACTCGAGCAACGAAAATCAACAGTGGCTTGGGTACAGGGATAAAATTCCCTGCGCTTTAGCACTATTCGTTGATTTGTTTTCACTGCTCATTTGTGAGTTTTTCTTGAAAGCAAAAAAGAATGATGAGCGGGCCCTGTAAACATGGCACCCGCGTGGCAGAAATCATTGCTATAAAGGGAGCAACTAAGATATCACAGCTCCCTTCACAGCAGGAGACCCTCACCAGGCAGGTGGGTTCCGACGCCAGAGGAGAGGATGGCAACCCTCCACTAACCTGGCGGGATGCCCTCTAACAGCTAAATAAGGTTGTAAGTGTTATGGGGCCCCTTGGAAATATAATTTCTACCCATCAGGTTGACACTCTGGACTTGATCCTGAGGCCTTCAATCCACACCACATCACACAGAGGCATGCGGCCCACTTGCTAAATACCAAACTGCAAGTGGGAGGTGTGAAAAAGGAAGATCAGGGCGAAGAAGAGACAGCTCACCCAGCAGGTCTTATCTGTAGTGCAGGCTCTGCGTGCCTTTATCCTGATGATTTTGAGCAGATCCTTTCTTACTGGCCAGTTCGTCCCAAGAGAGTAAAAAAACATACAGTGTCACGGAGAACATACAAATTGGTGGGAGAATGGCACAGTTCATAATACCATCAAGGACGACTGACTTAATGATCCTTTGGGCTTTTATCATTAGTCGAATATAAAAGAATTCAACAGCCGAGGCTACTTTATTGATGTTTCCATATTCAGACTTTGGATTTATAGGACAAAAAAGGGAGATGATTGCTCACCCATTGTATTTTCCAGAAGTAGGATTTATGATCAGGCAAATCTCTGGTTTCTATGTATCACTGTGATCAACACAAAACTCATGTTTTTCACTTTCTTATGAACAACTATTGTCTTATCCCTAAAAGTAGTGGAAGACTGCTCAGGGAGCAGAGCTCGGTGCCACTGGATCTTCACCAAAATAGGGTGCTTCTGCTGCGACAGGCTTGTACCAATTTCTCACAGCGGACAAGGCAGAGCTTTGGCCTGGTGCAGTATACCTTGGTGAAGATACCAAGACATAATATTGACTTATTAATTGTAAGCCAGATTGAAACTCTTAATGATATGGAAGAGTAGCATCACATAATAATGAAAAATAATAGGCAGAATCCTGCAACACTGCGAGTCAGAGTAAGGCCCACTCTTGACTTGTATTTGAAGATGGCGCTCTCCTATGGACTCAGTATGTGTGGCATGTCCTCACGCGCAAGTAATCAGTCAGCACGACACAACATTGCTAGTAGTAGTCAGAAAGGTATGAGTACAAGAAGGTGTGCATGCTATCATTCTGTTCATTGCTCTACTATGGACTGCCAGATGCTTAACCATTGTGAGTGGTCAAAGCTATCCAAAGTAGCTAGGTTGCACACAGCAATTCTATAAGCAAATAATCGAACCTCCCGCTCTGATTTTCCGTTCTCTCTCTTGATTCTTGAAGGACATATCTCAGGCTTGTTCCTCTCTCCTTCTCAGACTCAGCTTTGGTTTCTGATCACTGCTGATGATGAAGAACTCGTGCCAGGCTCAATGTTCTTTTTGATCAAGTTGCTATCATTGGCACATCTGTTCTGCAGAGGCTAGCAGTTTCATCCCTGATTCAGTGAAGGGTTCCTTGAACCTGGACTACCGCTCTTGCTCTATATGCTTCTTATTCAAGAGCTACCTTGCTCATGGCTGGGGCTATCAATTATTTTTCTCTTACATTCAGATGCTTCATTGGCTTCTCATCTTCCGATTTAGGAGCCACTGTTGATCTTCTAATACTCTTAAGTAATTGGACTAGCAGTCCGTCTGAAACACGGGCACCATAGAGCTGCCTCTACATTGGGAGCAAGTGCTGCTTCTTCTCATGACCTCTTAAAGCTAAGGCTATTCTTTCAACTTCTTTAAAAAAGAAGCCCTTCAATTTACCATCTTAGTATCTCATTCTCAGGATCAATGAGAGTATTTTAATGATGCCCTCACTCAATTCCTTCAGTTCCTTTGATTTAGAAGTCTCTTCAGACTATCCGCCATGTATCCCTAATTAAAGAAGTCTGCTAATATTTACTTCAGTGTTCTTGTTGGGTCCCTATGTTCTACAAGGCACAACAGGGTAACACTCCTGCCTGGAAAGTCATCTGCTTCTCCTCCTCCTCAATCTTATTGATGTATTGAATTCCCTCCTCCATTTTTGACAAGGTTGCATCTAAATCTATCATTTTCTATTCATTGATGGCTGGCAAGCTCTTGTTTTCAGCTTACTTGTTCTGGGTTAGCGTGCTTCTTTTTTTTTTTTTAATGACTCAAACAGGCCACCGACTCATCACTGGTTTACTGTTACTCATTTCCCTCCCTCTCGCATGAAATCTATTTATTTATTTAATCTATAATTCACAGCATTCACACAACATTAAGCATTTCCATTACCTAAAATAATTAGATGATGGGAAAAGGAGTCGACTCTCTAATTTGCTGTCCTTAAATAAAATTAATGGTCCTGTAATGTTAGGCCCCAGACATTTTTCTTCCTCAATTACACTCCCGCCTCTACATCTATTATCTCCTCTGATATACGACTCAATTATTTCAGTGGTACCACAGATGGCAGCAGTGGCATAAGATGGACAGGGATGACCAGAGTGATCTCCAGTACTTGTCCAGGGGCTGGCAGGATGCAAGGGAATACAACTTCATGACTAAAAAAAAATCCCCCACTCAGGAAACTGTGGACCGCTTCCAGAAACTAAGTGCATCTGATACTAGGAATACAGGGGACTAACACCAAGAACCAAGGCGGCCCCTATTCTAAGGACCATAGTGATATGACTTCAAGAACCCAAGGGCGATGTCTCTGTGAAACGAAGAGATGCAGCCAGGCCATGCTCCCCACCTGCTGCATGCTGCATTCCCCCGGCATGATAAGCACATCTTTTTTAAATTCAGAGTTGCAAATCCTGAGGCCCCAGGAGGGTCTAAACATGTTTTTGTTGTTGCTGGGAGTCCTTTTGGGCCCCTACCACCCGCACTGGCCTGGTTGTCAGGGTAGCTTTACCTTCTCCCTTTTTCCTTTAGTTTTTCTCACACGGTTCACAGAACACAGTTTTTGGTATTGGCAGATGCAAGTGAATATTTCTGTGATGGCTTGCCAATCAGAGCCCAGTAGATTAGCGAATCCACAGCCAGATTTCTAGATCTGCTATGGACCATGGCACAAAAAAGCTCCTTTATTGTTTTTAAATGGATTCGCAAATCCTCTGAGGTGTCATGTTTCCGTTAAGGATCTGAAAATTAGCAGTCCAGTTATCTTTAAAGTCTACTCTGTTTGTGCTCTGGTCAGAACATTTTTAAACACTAATTATTTGAAAACTACTCAATGGATTTACATCAAATCAAGTAAATTCACTTCCTTGAACACAGTTCAACTTACAAAGCCGTTTTTGAGTAATTCCATTGAGCAATCTTTCTGTTTTGAGGAACAAAGATTTGTTTGAGTGTTCAAATGGAAAATTTCACCTTTGGGCGCCCCTCCGCCCCCTTTCTTTTGGCCACGCGTTAAGGATATGCATGAAACTTTCCAATAAGAATCCAAAGAAGATGTACTTTTCTGGACAGTTTCATGCAAATTGATCGAATGGCACCAAAGTTATTTAAAAAAGAAGAACAAAAACCTTTTCAATTGTGGCTCTGACCTAACCATAACTATAGAGGTGATTCTGCTAGTTGGGCTCTGGAAATGCTACCGACTGTCGACACTGGTAAAATCTGAGAAGGTATCAGTTTTTTTCCCGTCTCTCTTGCTTGAGAACATATTAATGTTCATAACCTCAAGAACAGTCTATTATCAAGCAGCCAGCTGAAAGTCCATCCATTAGACATGCAGGCTGAGCTCACAAAATGGGAGAATGGGCTTGTTAAATGAAGCATTTCTTCTCAGTGACCAGAAGTCAGGCCCATCGAGCAAAGCTGTTGCTTACAAAAAGCTGAATAGCCATTTCAGTTATGCAGGAAATCAACCAACTCTTCTTTTATCTCTCTCTACCATTTGGATTATTGATGCAACACTGCAGTAAAGAAGGATGGAAAACTGAGCTAACAGTGGTCAGTTAATGGCTTGGGATCTCCAGAAGGCACGCCAGGAGTCGGAACATTTTCAGACTGGAGAAGAAATGCATAAGAAGAAAAAAGCAGGAGCAGAACTTTACATCTACACACACAGAATCTGGAACGACACTGATTTTAGAACTACAGCATCCCTCTTGCAATTAAAAAGGAACCTGAAAACTCATCTCTTTAATGAACACTACTACATATCACACTACAGTTACCTGTTGTCCGCTTGTAAACAACTCTATTGTTCCCTGGTGTCCCGAATTGTAATTGCATTTATATAGCGCTTACTACCCTGGACGAGTTGTTGAAGCACTTTTCTGAGAGTAGCATGCTACTCTGAAACCCAAAAAGGATTAGTGGTGAATTAGTATAGGGAAATATGAAATTAATTTGAGTGGTGGACATGTGAGTCTGTTTTTTGCGTTGAAAAGTATAGTGGAGGGATAGAAGAGGGAGGGATTTTCATTTATATAGAGATGAGGCATCAAAGGTATTTTCAAGGAGTAGCACAGTACTCCAGAACCCAAACACGATTAGTGGTGAATTAGTATAGAGAAATATGAAATTAATTTGAGCTGTCGACACATGAGTCGGTTAGTTGGATTGGCAAGGATAGTGAGGGGATAGAAGAGGGAAGGGTCTAGAAAAAGTTTATTTGGAGATCATAACAGCAGGAGCAGGCTTCCAGCTAGCTTCTCACTATAAAAATATCGCTACACACATACATGGAAAGATTCACTAATCAGACAGCTGGTGAGGAACCAGATTGTGGATTCCTAGCAGAAAGATAATAATTAAACCTGTGCTGTTGACTGCCTCCCTGAGATGTCTGTCGAAGCACTGGTTATCTCCTGCCTGAACTGTGGCAAAGCCATACTTACCAGTGTGCTTCAAACTCTACTAAAACCACAAAACAGCCAGACTTGGGAGTCACCTAGAAAGTTCAACAATATCACCCCTGTTCTTTCTAGCTTACAATGGCTGCTGTATGCAGCAAGATAAAGCTTCGCAATTGGAAGCCTTGTCTATAAGGGCCTGAATAGCCTGCATACTATTACAGCCTAACAAACATTTTGAGAGGAAGACATTGGACCAAGAAGCAGGATTGGACAAAACCCTCTCTCATGTTGTGAGTCATCACTTAAAAGCCCAATTCTTTCGATTGTATCTGATTTTCAAATGGCTTTCGGTTCTCATAACCTTACATGCACTAACTAGCCATAAGTCAGTGTGCATTTTTTTGCATCGGGGGCCTCAAGTGTACATTGCCTGAATACTTTCATTAGTGCCGAAGTGCTTTATAAATCCTAAATAAGCACATTTGATTTCCAGGCGCTTTGTCTGCTGAACGCAGCAAGAAATTCATGCAACAGCAATGGATGGCGCTGAACTCGTGTGTGGAAACATGCAAAGAGCTCTACCTTTTCTATGATTATCAACGGCCTGCAAAAAATGATTATGTTGCCATAAATATTCAATTTCTGATTATCACTGTTCATTTAGTAAAACAAAGCAGAAGAAAGAAGTGCCATGTAACTTCGTTTTTAAATTGCAGATTGAATTTTGCTCTGTGTCCTGCCCCTTCATTTGGCAGCAGGCACTGTGACATTAGAACTCAACTGTAATTATTTTACAGTTGAGTGGCTACGTCATTTCTTCTTTACAGGTACCTAAGTGCGTCACAAGTCACCTGTATTAAGGAAATTAGAGACAGGTTTTTATGTAGGTACTGCAGGATCCCAGGTCTTACTACACTACTAAGTAAATAAGGGCACAGGCTGAGGAAGACGAGACACCACTGTCATGCATTCCTACATGGCCCATTGCCGTTTTCACTATGTTAGCCTAATTATGCACGCGTAGGCCGCTTTTGCTTTGCACACGTTACCAAACATTACATCTGATTTCTGCCACTTTGTATTTTCACACATAGTCTACACATGTTTTTGTATTTTGTTCTTTTCCTGGGATTTAGTTGGACCAACCTAGGCAAGGTGCAACAATATTCCTCCTTGTTATTCTCTGTGGTCAGACACTAGCACACAAACATAACAGAGGAAAGCAGCTGCAGTTTTTGAACACACATATGTTGTCCTATAGCCCGGGACCTGTGGTACTAAAAAATACCTGAGACGAGGGACTGCATCAGCTAAGATGCAGAGCAACTATCTATGTATGCTAAGATATGGGGTCCACCACTACACCCAGAGATCTTTATAATTTAGTTTCTATTTGTGGCACACTTATTGCATACTAGAGCACAATAGTGTAAATAAATATTGTAAACTTCCTCTGTGTCGCTTTTCTATTTTTTGTAGACAAGTACAAGTGAGAACGAAAGGGTGCAACCTGCTACCACGATCCATGAGAGGGTCGGGAGCGTTGTGTTCTGGGGTGCCAACTCACTTGTCTCTCTGGAAAGGTTAGAAGGGAAAATGAGGCACTATAAGGTGGTCAGATTCAGGCCCATAGATACTGATGCTGTATTGGGACTCAGTCCCTACATGCTGATGCTCTATGGTCCCAAGAATAGTTCTATTCCTGAGCAGAATCCCTGCAACACCATCGATCCAACATGGACATCGTCTGCCGACCTCATCTGCTTCACCACACTCAAAACTTTTATGGCTGTGGAAAGTCTTTAGTCAAAGAGCTCCCCTTAGTCGCTCCTTCTTATGAAGCCTTCCTGGGACACAATGCTGAGGGACCACCACTGGAACAGAGTGAGCTCCAGAAAAGTAGCGAGGTGGTAACTTTTCTGCTAGGCCGAAGTTCACACATTTTGGAGCACGTGGGACCAAATGCTTCTTGAACCTTCTTCTGCTCCTGATATTGCTGAAGGAGTCAATAAGAGGCATTTTCATGCTTCCAAACGTCCCGTAGATTCCCATACACTGTAAAAGACCCCATACCTTCCAATTATACACAATCGATCTCTTTGACTTTGACAGACATTGGATGGCCTGCTTTCTACACCCGCTTTCCTAGTTTTTAGCAATAGAAGTCGTATTTTGGATACGTTTCAGGTGAACCATTATTGACTCTATGACTTACATTGACAGAGAATGTACTTGTTCTCTGCATCCCTCGGTAGCTCTGCAGAAGTTAAGCCTTGCTGTTCGCCCTGTGCTGCTTTTGCTGAGCCACAGTTACAAGGAGGAGTCCTTCTGGCTTTCCTCTAACTGCACAACATGGGTTTTTCCCACCAACCTCCCCCTTTCAGAGAAAAAAACTAACAGCATTTCATGGCTGGCTGAAGGTTATTTCTGCTGATCAGCCACTATGGGAGCAATGCTGGACGCCTAATAATTCCTTCAGCAGCTGCATCATAAGTATACCAACAGGCATTCCTTCTATGTTTTCTCATTTATTTTACACACAGAGGAGCTGTTTCCTTAACAGTGAAATTCTCTGCCACCAGCATGTTCTCTTCTGTTTCTCACCTGGAATGACCTACCATACTTTTTCTACTCTTCTTGATGTTGAAAATAACTCGAGCAACGTAGACTCAAGGGGGGGAGGGCTGAAAAATTTACAGAAAACGCTGAGCCAATGCAGAGTCAAGAGTCTGGCTTGGCTCTGAGAGCACGTGCACAAGCCGAGCCAGGAAAATGCCATATAAAATGTGCAACAAACAATTTGCAAAAATTTTATAAAGAAGCTTCAAAACCGTCATATGAGATAATGAAGGAAAAAGAAGCACGGTGTAGTAAAATATTTGCCAAGGCACAGACAGTTTAGTCAAGGGTCAAGAAGACAATAGTTATCTCGGTTTCTTGGGGTTTCACAATGTGCAGTTCAACCACTAAATAATTATCTCTTTCTCACTCCTGTTTCATATCAAAGATTAAGGTGTTGTCTGCTCGGCTCGTTTTGGGATTGAGGGTCCAAAAGTACCTTGAGCTGAGCTAGAGTCAGGCATCTGAGCCTGGAGTGGCTCGCCCACCTGCAGTGGCCACGTCTGTTCTATTTATCAGATGATGCTGACATTTGGATCATTTCTAAGTGCTTTAAGAAGGTAAAGTGCTTTTCTATGGGCCACGTTGTCTCGTGAGAAAGCCAAGATTAGAACCTATGTCACCAGAAATCAAAACCTTCAATTTAGCCACGAGTAC
The DNA here is from genome assembly GCF_964263255.1 of Lissotriton vulgaris. Classification (NCBI taxonomy): domain Eukaryota; kingdom Metazoa; phylum Chordata; class Amphibia; order Caudata; family Salamandridae; genus Lissotriton; species Lissotriton vulgaris. Next base: position 376,112,024 of record NC_141687.1, read on the forward strand.
ACATTGCCCCAGGCACCGAGATGTTTTGGCCCAGATTGATAACATCAGATTTCAACACAAGCTGTTACCTCTAGAAGTGCAGGCGGGTTGGGAAAGACTCAGTCACAAGCCATATGGTTATCACACCTTTCCCAGGCAACATCAACATCTTATTACCAATCAGATAAAGTTGGCCTTAGCAAACCACATCTTCATGTGCACATCTTTACATCACAGCTATTTACCTGGCTACCAATGCTGTCTAGGAATAAACGGCGAAGGTGAAGCCATGATCAAAAAGTTGGTTATTAGGCTACATCTCCTTCAAGACAGAGACTTACTTGCTGGCGTACATGACGGACAGAGACCCTATCATCCCAGAGCCTCTAAAAAGGCTGGTAGGGCGGGTACATACACATAGTGTAGCATCAAATGACTGAATATATCCAGGCCTTATCAGCCTTGAAGTATAATACAATCAGCCTCTGCCTCAAAGAGCATGCATCAGCACAGCATTCCTGTTCACATCTGCAAACTGGGTTTTCAAATAGTGCACGTTAAATGTATAAATTGCCATCCTGTTTAAAATGAATGCAGTATGAAAATGAGATACTATAGTCACACACCAAATACACCTCAGTGGAGCACGCAAAACAACTCTAGTCCTAAGAAACATCTTTTTAATTGTGGGGTTTCACAGCACAGCAAACAGACCTATTGCTTACAATATATAGAGTGGGCTTTGGAACCACCCATTCAACAATTGGCTTTCTTCGGGCAGCCTTTTTCTGCCATTGGTTTGACCCTTTGTCAATCGCATCTAGGCTCTGCCCAGTGGAGAATTAATCTTTCAGTCAATGCTATTGGCTGTTTCGGTGTATCCTTCTACCTCCACTCAAATGCTTGCATTTAACTGCATGAGGGAATACTTGACATCTATGGACCTCTCTGACTCCCTCCTTTGTGCTTTGCACTAATGTGCTAATGCTGCATGAGTTAGCACATACACCCAGACCTATTGACTTTCAAATGCCTGTTTTCATTTACTTGTTTAACTTCTATAGAGTTTATTCCAAAAATATTGTAATGTATTGTAATTAAAGTGGCAAGTTTTCCCGCTTATGGCTATAGTTTTTCAAAATCTTTTTAGCCACAATGGGGAGCAGAATCAACGCCCGACAGGGAGCACAGAAAGCACAATTATGTACATTTTATGAGTCCATCTAAAATGTGTCAGACCTCTGGCTCTCGCCCACATATGGCTCACCAGGCGGTTTTTAGACCCCAGATACAGCTGACCTTCTCCTTCTGCTCACCACACCAGGAGCACAGCAGGAAATGCAGCTGTGTCCAGGTAATGCTGAACCTTGGGGCTCAGTCTTTCAAATAGGAGAGAGAAGGTGGTTTAGTCACAAAGTAGGGAAGAGGGACACCGTGAAAATCACCATAACTGGACGACCAGAAAGTCCAGGCAAGTAGGAGACATGGGGCCATAACAGGATTATGACACTTAGAGTGTAACACAAGTTTATATTTATGTACTGAAACAGGGTATTTATTTATTTTAACAAGACAGCATTTCGAGAAGAAGCCAGAGTACAAAGCTTGTTGGCAGCTTAGGAGATAACCTTTAGATAATTGTGTGTAGAATGTTGATTAAGGACACCATACAGGCTTGTGTTGAGTTTTTTACGGGGTTATGCCCAAGTAAAAACTACCCGGCCTGGGTCAAAGGTACAGTACGTTTACATAAGCAGTCGGAGTAGTTCAAAAAGTCAAATATACATCAAAGTGTAAGCCAAAAAACAGATCACCATAGATCACAAACGGTTCAAGAGCAACTATTTAATTTTAAACATAGCAGCCGCATTGAATGCAAATCTCAGTCAAAGCATTAATGGGTCAGTGTGCTCATAGGTGTAGGAAGCATGAAGGGAAGAAATAGGGAAGTGGTAGTGAGTTGGTAGGTGAAGGACAGGGTAAAGGTGTTTGTGACATAAATACAATACAAAATAGGTACAGATAAGCTTTTCCAGCCTATATAAGGTCAGTTACTTCCCATATATATCGCTCATTAGTATATCTTCAGTAAATATATTTTGATCCATGAGCATGTGGGGGTTTAAAAAGACGGTGTACGTTTTGACCCCAGCAGAGATGAGGGTTACTGGTTGCCTCACAACGGGGTCTTCATCAGGACAGGTGTGCACCTATGAGTAATGAATATAGTTCAGTACCTAATACTAGTGTACGTGTGTGGTGAAATGTTTGGGGTAGGTAAGAAAGAATATCACCTACTTGTATGAAGGATGGACTGGCAGCGTTCAATCCTAAACGGGCTTTCCTGAAGCACCAAACTCACTGTAAGAGAGACATGCTATAAGAATGTACATGTCAGGCCAGAATTTCCGAACCATAGGACATTTTGAGTGGTGGCGTACTCACATTGGCTAATGATCTAGCTGGGCATTGGGAAGTCAATTTCCCATTGCAGGTGCTGATAAATCTGAAAAAAAGAGTCTGAGGGAGGAAAGGGATAAGGATTCGATCAGGTTATGAGGGAAGCGCCCCATAGTGCATCAAGTATCAATAAAACACATTGGGAAATGGGACTTGGTAGGGTGGGTGTCCACTGGAGTCAATTCGTTAATGTGCAGTGGGCAAGTGGAGGGGTTACATATCTCGGAGGCCATTGTGCCTACTAGAAGGGAGGGACACCCCAACCACCACATATGTGTAGTGGTTAGGAGACTTACATGAAAGCATGCGTTGCAGAGTAGTAAGTTGGTCGGCAGAATGGCTCAAGTCATAATGACCACAAGTGTGGATGGACAACCATTATATATCAAACGCCCAGGAATATCCGTTAAAAAAAGAAGAAAGGGTGCACTAAATTACTTAAATCAGAAGTGCTGTATTAGAGAAGTTCAAACCGAACGGCTTGAGGCAGAGTAACCACGGGAGTGGATAGACATAATTAGTACTTCAAAATTGCCACAAGGCAATGTAGGCAATACTTTAAAGCAGTTCTGAAAGAGTGAAGCGAGAGAGATGCAGCATTGCTTGGCTGAAAGTCCGAAGCCGCCTGGAATAGGGAGACTAGATCATGCGACCCAAAAAACGGGACATTTTGCGAAAATAGAGGAAGGACTACAAATGTACATCAATAAAGAGGCAAATAATGACAGCCCTCATCCTCATAGAAACACAGAAGAGGGACTAAGAAAATAAATAAAATGTAGTTTTCAAACTCAGCATCATACCTTTTAATAAAATTGCTTACTGATACCAGCTGCTTACTAGCCCTGCTTTGGAAAACATAAGAAAGTGCCTTGAACTGTTTTGATTTTACCCTCTCAAAAAAACGGGACATGAGACAATTTTACCGAAGTCTGCCAGGACAACTGTTGAGAAACCGGGACGGTCCGGGCAAATCCGGGACGCCAGGTCACCCTAGCCTGGGAGGGCATGGGGAAAACCAGGTGATAAGACTACAAGGGAGAAGGTTGCTTGATAGCACACATCTTGTTTGCATTCAAAATTAGTAGTAGGGGTTAATAGCTTTAAAAACTAGATTCATGCATCTATCCGTATGCCTTTGTTGCCAGATGCTGTTGTTTGGTATATAGAATCATAATAAAAAGATTTAAAGATAATAACTAGATTTAGCAGTGTGGAAGTAGACATGATTTTTGCTGACAAGTGTCCAATTTGATTGTAGGAAGTAGGGATGTGCTGAAAAAGGTTATAAAATATTCTTATTCCTAAGTTCAATACTTTGTTTGGTGAAAATAAGGAGTGCTTAGGCAGGCCAACAAGTAGCCGGCTGCAGAGGCCCAGTTTGCCCAGAACACACACACACTAGTGTCTTGGCTGTATGACAGGGGATGCTGGGAACACGAAGCACCTGGCATCTTGAAGGAGAAGCATTGGAAGCTCTTGAGGATTACAGGGTCATAGCGGCACTCCAAAAAATACCAAACTTCTAGCTGAAGGCAAGGGCGTCTGGGCAGGAATAGAAAATGAATACCTCATTCGTAGGTTTTGTTGCACTAGCAATAAGCAGGTGATTTTCTTATTGGATGAGTTTAGACTAGAGCAATAGCTAGCCATCCGTGACCAATGGCTGCAGACTTGGCATTTGTGCTCATAGATGGCTGTTGGAAATTAGAAGAAAATCAGTGGGTTATCTGCATGTAGGGATAAGAAATTCTAAATATTGACAGGATACCGACCCCTCTAAATGTTGTGCAACAAGAGAAAAGTAGAGGGCCCAGAAGAACCTCGTCTACCACCACCTGGCAGAAGGGGTAGGGCTTTGGCGTGTGAGCACATTAAGATACTACTCATTGGCCAGCCCCAGCCAGGACAAGACCAAGTTCTTACTCAAAGGCAACTTTTTACCTCAAAGCGTCCCACAGGATGAGCGGAAATATCCACTAGAATATTATGGCAGCAATGAAAAGCAAACAGCAGCAAAACCAATGGATGTGGCTTTTCCAAGCTGGGGCGGTCATATGCGTGCAGTCAAAATTTAAACTATCATTTAGTTTTCACGGAACAGTAAAAGTGCTTCTGAGCAGGCACACAACAGACATGTAGTTTTAATGCAGATCACAGAAAAATTGTGATTCATAGCGCAAATAAATGGCATCATTGGCTTTGATTTTAGGAGAAATGGTCCGTTTCATGGAGACATCTGAGTAGGTCAGGCAATTATAAAATTATATAAAATCATAGCAGTATTGAACAAAATAGTAAGCATACATGCACACAAAGCAAAATTTGACAGCCAACATAAGCTGCAGTTGTGTCACAATTCTTTCCCTCTATCGTGTACGATAGTGCCAGAAGCAATGCGCCGTTGAGGAACATAAACTACCAGCCGAAAGGTTGTAGTGCTACAACTAGAGACAGAGAAGGAGAGAAATAGAGAGGAAGAGAAATGTAGAGGAAGTAATTAGAGCAAATCTGCAGTAGATACAGCGTGTGTTTGTATCTGACCTGTATGTCGCATAACTGATTCCAATAGCGCTTTAATAAAGTCCAAACTCCAATCAACGGAAGTAGTTGAAACAAACAAGTGGTATGATAGCCACCGGCATGATATGCGGTGTCCTTCTCACGCCCGTGATTTCACTCTGTGCCTCATTGAGCAATGATTGGACTTTCTAATTTCATAGTGGTGCAGCTCTGATCTAGTTTGTATGTACTATTAGCTCTCCGCTGAGCTTCAGTGCTGCGTGTGCTGCATCTCGCTGTATTTATTAGGTTAAGGAGACCTGGCTCGGACTTTGATATAAAAAAACTGTTGCAGCCCAAACAGATTCCAGGAAAGTCTGTGAGAAACACCAGAGATAGCTTCAAATCCTTGGAGGACTTCAGACTTCATACTGTGCTGTGTGGGCTATTTGTGATGCATCTGACATGTTTTGGCTGCTGTTAGTAAAAACGTTATACCACATTTTTTTTTTTTTACATTTTTTTGGATGTTCTTATATAGCGCTCGAATCACCGGGGGGCATCTCGCCGCTTGCCTTGGAAACCCACCCTGGCCTTTTCCCTGTGAGATAGCCCCTACAGGGCATCCCCAAGGTGAAAGCCAGGCATCCCACTGCGGGGGGCCGTTGTGGAGATTAAGCAAGCTTAATGCCCAGAGTTGCAGAGTGTGAACCCATGATTAGGTCAGGCACCGAAGCGAGAATTATCGAGTCTGTGGACATTTGAGCTCAAGACCCTGCCGCGTCGGGAATTGAATCCTGGTCCCGGGTCTGACCTCTGCTTCAGGGTCTGCCTGCTCTAACCAGTGAGCCACACTACTCCACATTGTTAAAGGGGTTGCTGGTCAAGTGCTATTACAAGACTAGTGGGCACTTCCCTTCCATGTAAAGAGCCCATACCCCGCTCAGAAGCCTCCTCACCTGCATTAGACAAGAAACCCTGTTGGCACTTTAAGGTCAGAAAACATGTTTAAAAATGGCAAACTAGCAAAGAGGAAGTAAAAGACATCCATAGATGCATAGTGCTAAAAAAAATATTGCATCCTGCCATAAAATTGAGTTCTGGCAGCCATTGTAGCTCTCTTCAATATCTTCCTGATGAAGTGTGACCATGTGTTCACCAATTGCATGTACTGTCTGTAAACTGAGTCTAATGTCCACTGTTACTTGATAGTAGTGCACTGTACTGTCTGTGTTGGTGTACAATGCCATTGGTGGGGTACACTATGCAGTGGGTGATGGCACACTATGCGGCACACAGTGGTGCACTGTTTGGCATATCCCTGTATGATGATCCGGGAAACCGCCAGGAAACCCTTTTTGGGTAGCTGTTGCGCATTATAAATTTAAAAACTAAACTAACTAAACTAAACGATCAAGGAGCGCATGTGTGGGATTTTTCAAATTCTTGTATGTCCTCCGTTTCTATCTCTCATTCATGGTATTAGGTTTGACATGTAATGGATCTCACACCGTTCATTGCAAACTTATTGTACTGTACACTTACTCCGAGAGCTTTAGATCACCCTCGTACAGTGACCAGCTTCTTTGACTCCAGATCCTTCAGCCATTGTCTTGAGACATTGCCAATCATATCTTCAATCTGCCGACAGGAGTATTTTAGTCTCACCTTCTTTTTATAGGCGCATTTGGGTGTGCATGACAGACAATTGTACATACTGTCATTACACATTTAATTCTTTATTCCATTCAGGCATTGCATATACAAAGCATTCATATTTTCATTGTTTTGCACTGCATCAGGCATTTTTATTGCTTTTGTTAGTACTTAAGTGCAAGGGTCAAACCTAATAGCTTTTTCAGTGATTGCATATGTTTATTATGCAGTAATGTGGCATTTCTTCTGATACACGACCTTGCAGCTCTCATCTTAAATTGAATCCTTTCTAGGCTGGTGGGGGCAGGGATAGAGCAAATACTACCGAGGGAAGGTTGACCGAAACTCTATATTAGTTTAGTCAGACACAGCGAAATATCAGATTTACTTCTACGCTCAGACATTTTATTTACAACGCTTCAACCCTATCTACATATCTTTCGGTCGTCTCAGACTGATATTGCCCTGAAGAAGTCCTATGTTATAGGACGAAACGCATTGGCTGTTGCTTTTTAAGACAGAAAAAATAAAGAAGAAAAATTTCTCACTCTGTGCCTCATTGAGCAATGATTGGACTTGCTAATTTCATAGTGGTGCAGCTCTGATCTAGTTTGTATGTATAGTTTTCCCCAATGAGGGGTTTACCCTTGGGCAGGGGGCATTTTTGGAGGTCTGCACACAAGATAGTGCAACATTCTGACTTCATGGGTGATTTTTTGTGATTGGTGCCGCAAGTGTTTATGTGTGTGGTCCACTGTCCATTTGTAGTGTTTTCAGGTTACATGATTCAAAATGTGGAGCGTTTGTGTCAAGAGTTTGTTCTTATCCAACCATGGATCCATTTCCATCCATTCATTCATGCACCCCTCCATCCATATATGAACAGATCTAGAGCCACACATCCACAGATCCTTCCTTCCATCCATACCCTCTCCATCTCAACCCATGTCCACATTCTCCATCCATCCATGTATCAATCTATCCATCTACACATGCATCCATTTCTCCACCCAAGCAAGAATTACAGCTACAACAAAATTAACAACATGCGCAATATAAATGAAAACAGCGGAATACTTAATTAAAAAGGACCCTTAAAAGAATATTTGAACATTTGTCTCCTTCCATAAGTAACAAGTCCATTGCTTAAACTTAAACATGTGTTTTTTTAGCTGAACATGTCTATTTTTACTGTTTGTTTTAGAGAACTAATATATTTTCATGATTTTATGTCTACCTTTTTCTGGATTTCCACCACTACATCGTTTCATCTAATCTTTTGATTCCAGCATTTTACAGCCTTTCTCGCAGCTACAATTTTGAACATGCTCAAGCAATCTGTCCAGATTCAACCATCACCGCTAAAAGGCTTTGAAACTTCATGTCTGCGACTACAGTACTTGAGTGCTAAATGTATCATGGGCATGATTGCACATCAAGAGCTGCTCCAAAAATTGCAAGCAAAAATGAAATTATCAAGGAGTACCAGTTATCCCAGCAGAACACTGTGTATCCTCTTCAGAGAATGTCCAGGATGGCCGGCCATTTTAGGACAAGCTGCTCGAAATGCCAACACGGGTTCCAGCTGTCACCATGGTAAACGGTGGCCGCTCTAATGGCCTAGACTCAGGCCATCTACTGAAGTTCGGACATGCTGAGGCTGGTGTATTAAGTACCTTCATATATGGAATTACAATGAAGTAAAGAACAACAGGGTTACTCTTCCTCTAACAAAGTGCTTACAGTGACCTCGTAAACTTTTAAGTTTATGCACTACCCCCAATACGTGCTCTGCCGCGCAAAATGAAGGAGTGTGAGCTAGGGTGAAATACTGGAACGGCTCTTAAAAGAAAAAAGCATAGACCACTACAGAAAAAAAGAACTATGCCTCTTAGAAACAGCAGTAACAAAAAGCCACCACACTCCTGAACATCCACGCGCTTCGTGGCTTAGTTTGGACACACATTTCCTTGGAAACTGACTGCTTGATCAGTGTGATGGCTGTTTGTGAGCCTTGGAGTCGATGGTGGCTCTGTGTGCTCGGCAAGGGGCAGCAGCGGGTAATTAAGTGACCTCCCCAAAGGTTCAAAACTGTCAGATTAATTCAAAGGAAACTCCTGGTGTCTGTGTAATGCACATGACAGGCTAGAGATGCAATCGCTGTGAAGTGTAAAGCTGGAAGTGCCTTTTGACACGTGGCTCTGAGCGAGTATTGTGGTGGCTGACATGACGTGTGTGGCTTTTGAATGATTCCTGACGTTTGTGCAGAGGATCAAACAAGATGTTCTGCTCAATCGTCCAGCAGCAGAAAAGCGAGGCTGACAGCAGCAGGTGGCCCCGCTCCACTCTGAGAACCTTTCATTATCAGACCTGCCTTGGCTCTGTTGACTACAGTTCCCATAATTACGATGAAAACGACCCCAAAAGGCACCAATTAAGGACAACAAATTTCAGTGTGAAATTACGGACAGCTACTCAGTTTAAATATTTGACAGGTGGTCACCTCACTGGAGTGCACTCCCTTTTCGGCTGAAGTGCAAATGCGATTGGTCAAATGTCGTCACTTACACTTCAGCAGAGCCAATGGCTGAAAGGCCTGCCCTACTGCCCCGTGGTGCATGCTGCAGTGGGTGAAATAATTATTGAATGACAGTTAATGAAGCCGGCCGGCCCATAAGTCCTTTTATGTAAACATATGTACATTTTCCCGGAAGATTTCTCTTTATTAGACGATGCTGTGAAAAAGCTAAAGGTGTCTGTAGAGCAGACCTACGAATGGCATTTTGTGGTTACAAAGTTTATATGAACCTTTGTTCAAATGGTGCTACACCAAAGAGGCGCAGCTCCTGCATCGCTTCCCCCTCCCCCCATCCCAACACCCCCTCCCGCACAGCCCCGCGCGCTCATTACCTCAGGTTCAGTACCTCACATACCTACGGAATAGAAAGGGCTGTGAAGTGACTGCGCCCCCGTGCGCGGGTCACATCCCATCTTTCATTTCGACAGCCTCCGCTGTGCAGTCACCTCTGGCACTCCGAGACCGCGGGCAATCTCCCGGCACACTCGGGGGTCTCGGACTCGTCCTATAGAAATGTGCACTTGTGCATGAGGTCACCGCTGGCAGTGATCGGAAAGCGAGCGGGGCCCCCAGGATCCTGCAGAGTTCCACACGCGCCCCCCCCCCCATTCATTTCGGCCCCCAGCACTCTCCCCTCGCTGACCAGCCCACGTCCTCACTCCTCCTTTGATGCATTCGCTAGATAGCGAGCAAAACGAGAGAGCGTCTATGAAACATGGTTAAGTCTCCAGAATGGTGTGGTTAGAAATAATACACCGATGTTGGGAAAAAAACTATAAAAATCATCTAAACTAGGTAAAAAAAAAACTTTTGTTTAAAAGGCAATACGATACTTATAAATATATATAAACTAGATTCGGTTATTACAACCATCACAGTTAACAATTAAAAAACAAAGTCAAATATTTAAAATGATTACATTTGTATGTATATGGCTGGGGAAAATGGGGTAGCATAGCAAGGGGGAAAGGGGCTCCTTTGGACACTCCAGACATCACCCTGCAAGTGGGTGCAGTCACTCACAGCAAATGCCTACAGGGGGGGTCTCTGTGGTCTATCTTTCAATAATGTGCCGCACAAGTTTGTGGCTGCCCCGGGGGCAGAGCATTACATGTAATAGGCTGCACAATACCTGTTTGTGCCCTATGCTCCTGTTTAAAGGTGCTGCAGCAAAGAAATGATGGACGGAATGCTGACAATGCAAACATTCTCCCTCAGTCAAAAGATCTGGGTTAAATCCATTGTTCTTTTGCTCACCATGCCACACCAGTGTAGACCCAGCCATATGCAAATCATTCTTGACCCTGTGCTCATTGGAACAGTCCAGACCGAACTGCCAAGACAGGTCCTCCCTGGACCAGAAACAAGCATCCTGGGACCGGTTTCAGGGTATGTTACCCTTCTTCAGCCAGGCTAGCTTCAATCCAGTGGCAAAGTGAGCAAGGGACCCACGTCTGGGCATACCCATCCCACTTAGGGAGAAAAGCTTAACAGCAAACAGATGATGGACGGAATGCTGACAATGCAAACATTCTCTCCCCTGTTTAAAGGTGCGCCATGGCACTAACAGGAACAGTGCCCCTGTTACGCAATACAGGCCCTGGAAAGGTTTATTTCCAGGGAGAGTCTTCTGGAAATATGTTTTTGTCCAAATACACATTTGCATCAACTTTTCCCAAACAGAATTGTACAGCTATGGCCGTATTATGTAACAGGCTCACTGACCATGCTTAAGCTATGGCACACCTTTAAACAGACGGACCAGGCCAGTCCTACTACAACAAATGTGCTACTCCCAGGGCAGTCACAAACTTGCAATGGCCAGAGTGCAGTGCATTAGTGAAATATGCATCTGCCCTCTGTATTTCTCTGTGCAGGCGGCACCCACCTGCACGTTAAGGAGGGCCTAGAGATCCCCCTGTAAGCTGGTGCAGTGAGTGATTGCCCCCGCCTGCAGGGGACTTTCTAGGGTGTCCAAGGGAGCCCCTTTCCACCCTTGCAGGGGTTGTACTGACTGGTCGCCACCGTTCTGTGGTGCACTGTCAGTGCACCTCGAGACTACCTCTTTGCCTCTGCACGTCGATAATAGGTGCAGAGGAAAAATGTCTCCTTGATGAGCATCATGCCACGCCCGAATCTTATGAAGGAACGCCCCCTGACAACAGCACCAGCCCTCTATGTGCACCAGTGCTATCTGTAATACAAAGGAGGGTGTATGAGCGTCTGCGCTTTAATGAACGCCTACAGCCCTTGACTAATCGGTAATAGTCCGGGCTCGAGTCGAGGTACCACACGGGTGGACGGCGTCCCCCCACTTATTTTACCGGGTGGACGCCGTCAGCTGGACTTCACTCTTTGGCCTCCCTGGGACGAGATCAGAGCTCACAGCACGCTGCTCACGCGCTGACTTCTCAGATGCAATCGCATCTAAGGGGTGAGCGAGGGGAGGCAATGAGCCCGATGGTGCAAGCCACCTTTCGTGACGTCACTTCCTGTGAGAGCGTTCCCCCACTTCTTTTTTAGGATTTGTGCCCTGGTAATAGTACAGTGGCCAGGGGCCCAGAAATCACACTAACATGCCTATTGCACTCCTGGGATACTGTTTGTAATACCCCAAGTGAAATTCTTATGCCAGGCAGTACAAAAGCATGCATCTCAGCTCATGCGTGCCACTTGCCACCCTAGGCACAGTCCATCCAGGGAGTCTCTCTCTTCTGGCCTGTGTTCAATGAGCGCTAAAAGCTCTGGACTAAGCATATGGCACACAAGTCTTTATATGACCGGATCTGAGGTCTTGCAATTCTACAAAGCAGTTTGCAGGCTATGGTCTGCCTTTTCCAACCCACTCCCACCCACACTGCCACCCACAAACGCCTTGAGGAGATCACTTCATGCCCATGGTTCTGCCCTCTGGACCTTTCTCGAGTCGGAGCGGAGAATGTAAGAAGACTTCCGAAGATTCCGCCCAGCTGGACTGGGTTCTGCACCCCTGCTGCACGGAGGCCCAGTTCCAGGCTGTGTTAATGACACCTGATCAGCAAACACCACCACCAACTACCCCAGGCCGGTCAAATGCCCAAGACGGGCCCTCACAGCTGGCACAAAGAACAGACGTCTGCATGGACCGGGGCAAACATCTTGTCCCTGTTTATAAAGGCACCAGTCAAAGCACCGATGTACATGAACCGGGCTGCGGGAAACTCAGACAACAGACCTTTAGTGATGCTTTCTGCACACTTACCGAAGAAATGTGAAGTGGGTGAGGCATGGCACGTGTGCTTTACATTAGCGGTATTTTAAAGTGTGCATCTGTCACTGGTGCGGCCTATGGCTATAGAAACGGATTTTGCCTTAGAATGTCTGTATTTTGGTGTGTGTAGCTGTGTTTGGCATGTTACAAATCGCTTGTTTACCTCAATTCATGCGCATATGCATGTTTGCCTACAGCGGACGTTTGCACTGCATATGCATCCGTCTGTCATTGTGTGTCCATGTGTTTGTCTTAGGGTGACCAGCTGGCATGGGTGCAAATTCAGGACGGTAAGTGAAAAAATTCGTGACCAAGTGTCAAAATTAAGGACAACACTTAGGGGACAAAAGTGAAGTTTTACAGACACATCAGAGGAAGTTGCACAATAGTATAGAAGTAAATAGACAACCACTTCAGTACAAGTCAAAATAAGTTTATATTAGGTTGAGATAATTGTACACTTCACAGTTTTTCGGTATGCAAGCGGCTTTGAGAAACTATGCAGGTCTTTTTGTAGTATTTCATATGATAATAATCTTTATATATGGTTACTGCACTGCGTTGTCCAGTCTGATATTTTGTTACAACTCATGGTCCTATCCAGGCATGTTTGTTGAGAGAAGTAAGGAAGATCTGCTCGGATAGACTTTTTTTTACTAGAATCTCATATCTGAGTGCCATTGTGAGATGTAAAGTGACACAGGTATGTAACCTAAAGCGAGGATTGCTGTGATGAACCCACTATAGAGAATGCATTATGGGTGTTTCAGCAAGCGGAACTTAAAATATGGAATCTGACTTTGCTTATGGGGGCTTCACAGAGAGTTACATTAGCTGATGGAAGTCACAGGTTTTCCCTGCAGCTTCCTTAACGAAGACACTGTTGATACACTATTACAGAGTTTATTTTTTTAGACGCCTTGCCTATTGCTACAAACACAATATACATCTCAAGCACAGCTCATGGCATTATGAGGCTTTCCCTAAAACCTTACACCTAAAACAAAACATGCAAACATTTACAATTACTAGTGTAACATTCAAGTAGCAGTTGGATGCCCCTCAAAATGTCATATGCATGATGTATAGGCCCACATCAAATACAGAATAGTAACACATAGGCAAGGGAGTAGCCAGAAAATGCAAAAACCTCCCACTTTGAACTAAAGCTCTTATGGAACCAAGAAAGCAAAGTAAGTCATCACAACCCTCCCCAGAAGAGCTTTCTTCCAGCTCTTCACCCTCCCTTTCACTCATGTATGCATTCTTTCACTCATCCATCTTTACATTTTTCTTTTCACTCATCCATGTGCCCATTCGCCCATCCTTTCTGCCAATCGTTCAACCATGCTTTCATGGAGAAGTGTGGTTAGAGGCGGCAGACCCGGAAGCTGAGATCGGCCCTGTACCAGGGTTCAATTCCCCGCCTCGGCGGGTCTTGGGCTAAAAATTCCACGGACTCGATAATTCTCGCTCCGGTGCCTTCTCGACTCACGGGTTCACACTCTGCGACTCTGGGCAACAGCTTGCTTAATCTCCACAACGGCCCCTCGCGGCGGGATGCCTGGCTTTCACCTTGTGGATACCCTGCCGGGGCTATCTCACAGGGGAATACCAGGACGGGTTCCCTAAGCAAGCGCCGGGAAACCCACTGCGGGTAGCTGTGCGCTATATAAGTTCAAATACATTTACATTTACATTTACTCATCCATCCATCCTCCCTTTCTCTCTCCATTCCCCTCCGCACAGTACCCTGGCCTGAGTGCTCCTGACTGACTCTGGCAGAGGTGGGGGGCGGCTTTCATGTACTTTGTAGGGGGGCTCCCTCAAGTTTTGCTACATGACTTTGAAGGCCTTTTCATTATTCATGCGACGAAATAAACATTGACAGTACTTGGCAAGAGTTTATGTTGCAACTACTGCAAGAATAGAAATTCTATAGTAATACATTTTTTTTTGAATTCTGAGTTTAATGTTGTCGACACAATCTTTTGATGCATTCAGTAAGATGGACAAATGTTCGTTTTTGTTTGAACAATATAAACAATAGATTTGATCAACTGCTGATAAGCAAACTTTTTGACAAAAGATCAAACTTGGGAATTACCTTTTTGTATGGTTTATGTATGGTTTGTGTACTCATAATACCTGGGTGATATGAGGCTGCTGTATTTTTAACTAGACTGGAACTAGTGAGGTATCATACTGCTCACATTCTCTGCAGGAAATCCACGTGGGCCTGTATGTTTGGTTGGAAGTATGTGCACTTTGATATGTGCTATGTGTGAAGGCCTGCGTGTGATCTGTGAGGTCCTGACATGTGGTCTGGCCCTGTCGTTGCAAACTGGCTGCTGCCAATGTGCATGGCGACGTTATAGATGTTGGTGAGGGGGGGGGGGGAGGGAATGTACTCCATGGAGTATTTATTCTATGGAGCTGATCACTGCAGCAAAACTTGGACGGTGTGGAGCTTCATGAAAGAGTACATATCTTGGAAGATTGCATATCTCCACGGGAATATGCAGGGCGTCCTTGTTTGTATCAGGCCTTGGGTGTATGGGAGACTCGTTGTGAAACAGGTTTCTTTATATGATGAACTGACCAGTGCTGTTTTTAGAGAGGTGCGGATTGTGCAAGCCTCAAGAGCCAGCCTTTGATGGTATTCAAGAGGGCAGTGTCCTTACGCATACTCCTAATGTGAAAGGATAGGGAGTTCAAACGTTGAAGGCTTGAACTGAGAATGAATGACGTTCTAGTTAGGATTTGTTGAAGCAAGATACATTGATTAGCATCAAAGTGTTGAAGAGAAGGCTGCATTAATGTCGGTGATGGGGTCACTTATACTGGAACCGTGGTCTGATTCATTCGAGCTCTTAGCACGTCATGCACAGTGCCTTAAAGATGATCTAATGTAGAACTGGAAGCTAGTAAACCATCAGGATGACTGGGGTCCTGTGATTAACAGGGTTAAAGATGCAGGAGAAGATTTCTTTGGTGAGCTGTGGACCTGTTGCAATTTGTTTATAAGGAATTGCAATGCTCCTCAGTAAAATCTGTTCACATAGTTTAGCTGCGAGGAAGAGGGTAACTCTGGCTTGAAGTCTAAGGGGGAGGATTACGCACAAGAAAATAAAGCTCTTATGAGTTACTCCTTAATAGCTCAGGCATTAGTCTTGTGTGTCTGGTATGTACTGTGCTGTTTGCTCAGAGGACTTTATGGCGTTCACACTGAGCTCTAGGTCCTCGCTCTGGTTCTTGTCATGAACTTAGTGCTGAGGAATTTCTCTGGTGTTTACAATGAGTTACATAAGAAGTGGATTCTGAGGTGTTTAAGTGAAGGTTAGTTCAGGGGATTTATAAGGAAGCAACATTTAATGACAATAAGCAGCGCCTGTGCTTCCAAGTTTCCTTTCCAGGGACAACTTTTGTGGCACAGCTTTTGTGCATAGTGATGCCTCTCGCAGGTGGTAGTACTAGGACTGTCTCCAATCTGGAGCATCCAATACACAGGCAGAATGTAGTGTGAGTTCACTCACCTGGCTGTCATCAGCCTTTCTGTAGCAGTAATCAGAAATACAAATAAAAAGGTCCTATTTGAATTCCTAATGGGAGCCCTGTTGAGCTCTTCCTCACTTCAGTGTGTGGGTATCCAACCTAAAGCCAGAGGAATGGAGGTAAAACAATTTCACTGTCTGGAGAAGCTGTCCTCACCCCCATCCTGTAAGACATTAATAATACTAAACACTGTATATGGAAGACAATAATAGAATGAATAAAGATGTTGCCCAACAGTACAAAAACTATTCACCCAAGTGATAGATCATTTATTTATTTTATTATTCATAAAACATATATGTATTTCATCTTTTTTTTTTAAAAAACATTTTCTTTCTTTTTTCACTTTGTTATATTGATGATTTGCAATTCATGTACAAAATGTTGTTAGAATCGCACAAGAGACAAACAAGAACAAATAGCGTCTTGTCTTGTCGAAAAAAGAAAGAAAATGTTTAAAAAAAAGATAAAATACATATATGTTTTATGAATAATAAAATAAATAAATGATCTATCACTTGGGTGAATAGTCTTTCTACTGTTGGGCAAAATCTTTATTCATTCTATTATTGTCTTCCATATACAGTGTTTAGTATTATTAATGTCTTTCACTTGGCTATAGACTTTTCCCAAATTAATTATCTTTCCCTATGTATAGCAAGTGCACCAGTAATATATAGGGGTCCCCTTCTTTCTAAACTACTCATCCCCATCCGGTGCCATGCTAATCCAAGGGCATCCATAATGGACCCCACTCTTATTTTCTAATAATGTGACCCAAACGTTTAATGGTGAACATTATAAAACGGCCACTGTAGCATTTGAAGGACTTGCGGTTTGATGATGCATTATTAACCCCTCAATATAATATCAGTTGATATGATCATCAGGTTTCTGCGTCCCTTGAGTGCCGCCTAAATCTCTCAATATTTCACTATGGACACAGCCAGCCATTACTTTACACTCCCAGCCACTCAGCAGATCAGTAGTCCTTGCTGAAGAGGTGGTTTTAGCAGTAGCCTGGTTATAGTCCCTATAGACATATCTAATGTAGCACTATCCCACATACAAATAAACTGTTGTTTCTTTCTGCAGATTTGTATCCTCAGATTGCATGCAATCTCAAAATGTCTAAACAATATTTGTAAACACCCGGCATGAAAAACTAACCTTGACAAACTACTGATTTTCATCTCCTTTTTCTTTCGAATGACTCTGCTCCTTCCCTTATGCCCTGTGCATGACTCCTCTCTCCAAGTACAGCCTACTCTAAGCCAGGTGAAGGTTGGCCTTAATCTCTGTCATTGTATTAATGCAAATTACCCGCACCTTATTTCAAGATCACAACCTTTCCTTCTTTGAAAGTCATACCCCTGCAAGCAAACTCTACTTTATCTCCCCTAGCTCATCTATTAATTCCACCAAACATTGGCATGAACTCACCCTCCCACCACCTAATGAACACTCAAACTATTATTAACTACTACTACACAGTTCACAGTTTACCAAATGTTTTTCCCTGGAGTCATTCTGGGGTTTAGCCCTGGTAGGCATCTTTGGGAATTACCTTGAATTTAGTCAGGGTGTTAATTTGTTTTTCACACATTAAAATAGGAGGGGTGATGTGTGTACATCACAAGTTTACTTTTGATGGTACCCTTTGGCGTTTCCATGCTTTTTTCTCAAAGGGGATTCTGTAGTGTTTTTCAAGGTGACAGACAGAGGGAATTTTCTGGTGTACGCGCTGTGTTTGGTAGTGAAGTACTTCTCCGCTATTTTGGATTTTTGCGGATTCTCCTTCTGTTTACATTGAGGTATGTGCCAAATATGCAAAGCACATTAACACATTACTTCATTAACGTTTGATAAGAAAGTGTATAGAATATAATTTTTCAAAAGTACAGAAATTTCCAGTGTAAAAAAACAAACTTTACTTTATTTATTACCTGTAGTTCTTTATTCATTCGGAATTAAGGATTATATGGTACCCAAGCTCGGCTGAGTACTTAACAAAAGGCATAAGCATTTCTGTTTATGATCTGCATCACAATCATGATTCTGGGGAGTATGACCTGCCAGGTGCTACTTAACAGGACTGGTCAACCAACTTCCAGGAAAGAGGCGAAATCCCAGATGACGGGCTAGTGGGCATATTTGGTTATCGGTGCCACAACATTCCAGGTTCGGTACAGCCAATTATTTCAGGGACATTGAAGCAGATCAGGTTCAGCGCAGGCTTCCCTTAAAATGTGTCAGCCGAACTGATCGGACAAGTCTAGATTTATGAAAGGTGAGAAAACATCTACACAGCTGAGGAAGGGATCACCACATTAGTGTTGAATGCATTAAAGACTGGGATATTAGCATGGCCCTAAAAAAGAAATAGGTCACATTAAAATAGGGGATCATCACCCATCCAGGTTTGGTTTGTGCTTTAAACTATTCTGTTTGACTCATCACACAGGCAGATTTCCCGAAACAGAATACAAATGACTTCTCTGCAAACTGCGCTAAATAATACCTGTATGAGAGTGAGGGGGGCCACTGGACGTTCATAGTCTACTTTGATGCTTTCTATTCATTTATATATTTTCTACCATTTTATTTTTCAAAACTCCACCCCGAGCCGAGCGTCAGGACGGGGAAGGGATTTTCTTATTTCTGCTGCTGTCGGTCAGGCAGCCGCAGAAAGCAGTGACGGGTAGGGCACTTAAAGTTTGAAATGCGAATTTACTTGCAACAGCCAGCCAGACAGGCGCTTTTTAAACCACTCTAACCCAGCCGTCTCAGACATCTGGGTCAGAGACAGCATAGGGTTCCAGTGTCCTCGGCAGCACTAAAGAAGGCCGCTCCTTCATATTCTGGCGGTTCTTTCATGAGAGCAGTGCCATGATTGGTTACTGTAGTTTCCCGAGTCCTGCTGGAACCTGCCTGCCTGGAGAAGACTGAAGCAAAGAGGCAATCACACCAGAAACTTTGTTTTTTGTAACTTTAGTTTTTTTCCCCCACCACACCACCATCCCAACTGGCCAGCCACCACTGCCTATATTGCAGAGAAATATGTAATTGGTTGGTGGATTGTTACATTCCTATTGGTAGGCACGTCCCATATCCCATGTATTGAACGGTGATTCTCAAACGGTTTGGAATATCTCTAAACATATAATACTATTAGACAACATTTTAGCATTTTTTACAAACACATTAACTATATTAATAAATCAATAAGCACAGTTCATTGAAATGATATGCGTGTGATGTCTTTTTTTTATTCATGGTGGTTATCTTCATTACCACGTGTTGTGAAACAGCCAGCACATGTTTCACCCTTAAACGGTGCATAGGCCTGGGGCTTGCTCAAGGCTGTAAGTATAAACAATAAATATTAAAATCAATGACCCTATTCTGTTTAAGACATTGCTTAAATATTGGTTACTTACAATATTGTGATATCATACTGTGTTTCATACTCAATGTGGCAGAGAAAACATGGTCAAGTGAAAGGGAAGGGTCTTCGCCAACAAATAGTATTTATCTGATGTCATTACCTTGAATGTAATTACATATGGGGTTGTGATGCGAAGGACATTAATCAGATTAAAATGCTTGTACACTATATTTAAGTACAACAATAGTAAGGTGATAGTATGAATATAACCAAGCTCTATGATTTCTTCCAAAAATTTCTCTATCACCTTGGTTACAATCTCACCTTTCGTTTGTTGTTACCTCACCTCTGCTAGCATCCTTGATTTTGTGAGCTTTTCCAACTTTTCGACTGCTAAGTGAATTAGTTATGTGATCATATTATTTAAAGCCTCCTTCAATTATTATTTTCTACAACTTTTAATTTTCTTGGTATCTGTGATCATTATCAGCTGTAAGGATCCATATTCTTCTCAATATCCTGTCAGCCATAGGTGTTTCTAAAGGAGGTGGCATCTTGTTAAGGACCATCCAGCTTCGGCAAATCCATTCTCTTAGTCTCCCACCTTGCTATCTTTCTACTTAAATACAGGGTAAATAGATTTTTTATATACAATTAACATTATTAATGTCCTTTGTATCACAAGTCGGTGCATAATTTTCAATTACCTCCAAAGTCAGTGATATAAGATGAAAACAGTTTGTTGACCATCCACTTTCACATGACCAAATTTACACCCATGAACACAAGATTCTGCCACCTTTGCTGGGTTATTCCGAAACACAGTGTGATATGAAAATATTGTAAATAACCAATATTTAAGTGGTGTCCTAAACACAATATGTCCATTCATTTTAATATTCTTTGTATAAACTTGTATCAATGAGAAACACGTGTTGGCTGTTTCACTAAATATGGAAGATAACCATGAGGAATAAACGTCTCACTCATTATATCAACAGCAGTGCTTATTAATTTCAAAACTTTGATCATATGTCTCAATATAGCCTATGCAATTCCCCCACTGTGCTCGGAAGATAAAGAAGGTCCAGTAGCAGAGGACGATTTTGCCGGCCCTTAAAGATGGGCCACTTACAATTGGGAATTTCTCCGAATTGCACATGTGGAACATCTGTCCTGTGAAGGAGGCTGCTGAAAGTCCTGACCAAAGAAGTAGTTGCTGCCTGCTGCAGAGAAATCAAAGACTTGTTGGAAGTGGCCATTTTGTTGTGGACCTGAAGCTGGATTGTGGGAAGTCTAATGCAACTGGGACCCAAGAACTTGGGTCTTACGTACAGGTCTTGAAATCCTGAAGGTTTTCTGTAAATGTAGGGTGCGACATGAACACTGTCTGCCAAGCGAGAAGAGGTTGGAAGCTGTTAGAAGGGTCTTTGAATGTGCATATATTCTAAGCACATTAGACATATGAGGAAGCTGTTGGCGGTCTATTGCTTGATTTACACTGCACCCACTATTTCTCTGCTGCCCCTCTGCAGTGATTTTGAGAATGAAACTATTTGATGTTGCTGCCTGTAACAGTCATAAGCACGAATGAATCGCAATTTATTTTTGCCCTACACTTTAACTCCTACATCCTATTTTCTGCATTTGCAGCATTTTACTGATTACATCTTTTTTGCTTTAACTAACTTGGTTTGGCCATTTTAAGTTCTAGCTGTAATTGCACATACAACACATGTATATTTTCTGAAGCCTTGATGCCTGTCGATTTACCATCGGTCCGCTAGGGATTCCTCACAAAACTCTATTTATTTGGGTCAATGAGACAGTGTAAGCCTGTGGGAGCTAAGTGACAATGTAGTTTGGCACGGTGTTGTGCCCAGCAACTATGCCCATAGGTTTCATTTAATAATTATTATTTTTTAAATATTATTTCTTATAAAAGTATAAACGATTAGACTACGTGGACCCCAGGGTGCTTTACAAAAAAACTTAATCAGAACAATAAAAAACAATGAACTATAGGCAATACTAATGTGAGAACAAATATAAGCAAAAACTGAGCACCAAAAAACCCAGAGAGGATGACTGTTTTCGAACCCTTGAGAAATGGAGACTGAGAATTTTCCAAGCATGGGTGTACGGAAGCAAACACCAAACCTGTATGAGTGTACCGTTTTATGTTTCAAAGGTGAAAGTATTCCACCTACAAAGGTCTGAATTCGAGTTAATCTCACTAGCTGATAAAGAGGGCCCGGTGGCATTTTAAGAGACTGATATCTCGTTAGCAAAGCACACACACTTTACATAGAGTCTAGACTCAGGAGGCGCCTCAAAAAGGAATCACGAATGGGGCTGATGTGGCCGTGCCTTCTGGCCTCGGGCGCAGGCCCAGCTTCAGCCTGGAGGACCGCAGTGAAGGCACAAAGTGACACCTTTGACAGGCTAAAGATGAGCAGTGCATTTCCTGAGACATCTCATCCCAGCTACTGATGCTCATAAAAAGTGCCAAGATCTGGACCAACTGATGACTGTAATGTGCAGCTAGTATGAACGTCAGTGGCTGGGATAAGACGGCAGAGTTTTTATGGACAGAAATAGTTGAAACTTTGTCGACTTGACTGTGTCCTGATACATTTCAAAGTCAGACCTGAGACTAAAATGAGGTCCTGTCAAGGGCTAGAATTCAAGTCAGTAAATGAGCCCCTTCTTACTGTTTTAAAAGTAAAAGGGACATCTTCTGGAGTCTGCACTTTCTGTCCCAAAAGAAACAAGGGCTACAAAAAGGATGCTGTTCAGGAATGTTAATAGATGAAATCTAAAGTGGTGATAGACTATCACAAGGGGAAAAAGCTCAAAAAGACTCAAAAAACGACTGGGTGCCAAGCCCAAGTGCTCTTTGCCTTGAGAATCTTGTAATTTTGCATCATCAGAGCAGACACATGGTCTTTCTTATAGCCAGACCGTGCCGGAAGGCGAATCGCAAAATGCATCTGGACAGCAGTGTGAGAGGTTCCAAAGTGGATGAGTGCATGAGCGTAAACGTTCAGAATCCAACTTGGTCCTAAGAGCTGAGAAAACATATCTCCAACACTAGGGCAGGAAATGGCTATTCATTTATTTATTCAGTTTTACATAGCACAAACACAGGGCAGTCATTAGAGTGCTTTCACCAACAGATAACAATTGTCAAACAAAACAGCTAAACAACTCTACACGATAAGCCACCTGACCACTGGGTTGTGGATCACAGTGCAGAGAATTAGAGGTAGCTTTCACAATCTTAAGCAAAGTGTTCTATCCTTTTAATCTCATTCAAGAATACTCCAATGAGATTACAAGGAAACAGTCTTCCTTGAGTGACATTAGAAGGAATTCATTTTTGACTAAACCAAATGTCATTGTTTTGTACAGACACAGCATTAAAACTTAAAAATGCACTCAGTTCAATCACAGTAAAGAAATTCATCTGGTCACTCAATTGGCAAAATGATGAAAACATAATTTTTCGTAACCCAAATTAGTTGCACCATTTCCAACTTATCTTGTGGTATTTCTGTGGACGTCTTCTAGATTTATAGAGGGGGTCTTCTATTTTCACAGAAGGGTTTGTAGCTTTCCTTCATTGAGTGGTATTTAGGAGATTTCCAATAGCCAGCAAAGTCTCTTTTGACGATCATAGTTGCCATTCCCACAAATCTAAGATCTTCTTAGCTACCGCCCAGGTTTTCTGAAATTCCTAATACAGCAATTCGGGGAGAGGGGTCAACCGGGCTCTCAGTAATTTCAAAAAGGGTAGTAAGTAATTTGGACCAATACTGAACAATGACCGGGCATTTCCAAACCATGTGGAAGACATTGCTATCTATATCCTCACATCAAAAGCATGTGGGTGAGGAAAGTCTTCCAGCCTGCCATAGGTTTCTGGGTGTAAAGCAAGTTGCATAGTAAGTATAATTGAATAAGTAGTAGCCTTGTGGGAATGACCAGATTCCATGGGCAATTTCTGCATCTCTCCAATGATGTTCACCTAGGGGGTCCACCCAAGATAAGGTCTCATTTTGCAAAGTCCTTAAAGGAGTTTCCAGTGAGAGTTTTTTGTCCCACTTTAGCCAACAGAGGGCAGATCTCCAGCTTAAGAGAACTGACTTTGGGAAGTGAGCGGAGAAGAGGGTCTCCATACATTAACACTAGGATGCTCTCATTCTCAATTAGAGCGATTTCTGTGCAAAATGCAGAGTCTGCATGTCCACCAGCCAGTCATACAACACCAGAATTTTGAGGCCCAGTAATAGAGCTGGTGCTATTTCATGCCCATGCCTCCATCATACATAGTCTGGGTGCATGTGTCGAATGCTATACGTAGGGGCCAATTTGCCCATATGAAGGAGCACATTTTGGCTTGCAGGCTTACACACCAGTTCTTAAACATTACCAGAAGAAAATTCTGTAGTATATATGAAAACTTTGATAGGACCAACATTTTAAATAGTGCCACTTTCCTTGGGATAAGTGTAAGTTTGACACTTTTGCACGAGTCCACCTGTGTGTGGATGAGCAGTAGGGAAAGGTTTAGTCTGCATGTTAGATCCGATTCTAAAGCCATGTGTTTGTCAATAAATTTGAAACTGAGGATATGAATGTGGAGTCTGGATTCCCATGCCACATTCTCCATTCCCTCTTTAATGGGAATAAGAAGAAATTTCACCTAATTAACCTGAGAGCCGGGGTCCTCTCCTTACCCCTCTAGCATCTGAAACGGCTGGAGGTCTCCTTTCAAGGGACGTCCTACAAAGGAGATTACGTCATCAGCATGGAACGCGGCCTTCGCAATGACTCCCCTCTGAAATCCCCACAACTGTACATTACATCTGACCGCTGTTGCAAGGGCTCTCTTGCCAGAGCAAAGGAGTGGGGATAGGGGCTAATCAAGGGAATCAAATGCCTTTTTGAAGTCTGCAAACATGAGGGCTCCATTATCCCACAATGTCTGAGCTTCGGCCAGCGCAACATGCACTCTACAGATGCAGTGGAGGGTGTAGGGATAAGGAATGCCGCCTCATTGATCCAGGACAATCAGGGAGGTAACCAGGTAATCACAAGTTGCATTTGTTTAGCTAGTGTTTTGGTGTAGATCTTGATCCCTACAGTAATTAGGGAGATTGGGCGATAGGAGTGGCATCGGTCTGCCAGGTGGCCAGGCTTATGGCTGACTACTATTGTTGCTAGATCAAGGTCAGATGGAAAATGATCTGTATTGGAAGCCTCTTGATAGAGGCACAGGTGGTGAGGAGAGAGGAGCAATTGAAGCTTACGATAATATTTGAGTGAGAGCCCCTCCAGTCCAGGGGTTTTGCCTGGCTGCATAATACTAATGGCCTTCTCAGTCTTATCTGCTGTGATAGGTTGCTCACGTTCGTTGCTGTTCTGAGCAGACAGAGTCCTCAAGGGGAGATCTTCCACAAAAGGTTTGACTTTCTCCTGTTCAGTATGTTCTTGTCAAGTGTGGAGGGCCCGGTAATAGGAGGCGAGTGTAGAAGCGATTGCTGCCACCGTGTCTACTTTCCTCCTATCATGGTCTAGTATGCCAGGAATTACCCTGGAAGCAACATCCCTGGTTGCCAGCCAATAGAGGAATTTCTCAGACGTATCTTCCAGTGTGTAGACCCGCCTGCTTTACCACTGCCTAGCTTTGTCTAACTAGTGGTGTCATAGAAAGGCTCTGCCAGGATCCAATTGCCATTGAGCCCTTTCATCTCGGGTAATGAGGTTATCTCTCTCTAGTTAAAGAACTTTAGCATCAAGGTTGCAAACAATTACAGTGTGTTTACTCACCCTCTGGGGGTGCTATAATCTTATTCGAGTCGACATTGCACAGCTTCTATATTATTGTTTCTTGATTGTTATTAGTGTGCATACTCCTGTGCGATTGCTACCCTATTTTGCAACTCACTCACTACCGAATTTTATATTGTTTTCAAGAGTTTGTTTACCCTACCTACTGTTTCTGTAAAGCGCTCTGATATCTGCAAAGATCTTGTTCGCGCTATATAAAACTTTAAAAATAAATAAATAAATAAATTGGATTTTCCCCCGTTTCATCCATTTCAAGCATTGCTTTCTCTGCCTCATTAAGTCCCATGGGATTTCACTGAACCCTCATTAAGTCTGAAGTAAGCAGTCAATTCCTGTGTTAGATACTGTAGCACTGCGTATGAGTCAGATACCACGCATTTAGCCACCACATCGGATGCTCCTCTTTGTTAGAAGCCCAAAATCTTAAGACTACTGAGGAGTAATCAGCTATTCCCTGCGGAAGAATACTTGCTGTTGTCATGCACAGTACATCTGACACAGGCAAAAAGAGGCAATCAATTCCAGACATAGGGTGACGGGCCATTGAAATGTGGGTCTATGCTCCAGCTTGAAGATGCCAGACCAGCCACACATTGCATAGCCCTAACTAGGCTGCTCAATCTGCTAATACTACTGTGCCTTCGGGTTTTGCCATTGTTACTTCAAAAGTTGGGTTCACAACTGCATAGAAATCTCCACTTATAACAGTAGTGCCCTGCGGTAGCTTAATCAGCAGAGCCCCAAGGTCATCTAGAGTGGACATCTACTATGTTTAACAAAAGTGACCTGGATTACTACTAAGGGAAGGGATGAGGGTAGCAGCATCGCTGTGACCCTAGACCCTTTAGTATACTGAATACTCGGTTGTAAGCTGACTCTACCCAAGCAAGGAAAAAGCAAACCATAAAGGTGAGTATCTTGGGGGAGCAGTGTTGCAGGGGCATGGGGTTTGGCAAATTTAAGGACCATGCTCTTTTTGTTGATGAGGTTATTAAGATCATTGACGTTCCATTATCTGTGTGTGGTCAGGGAAAACCATGATCCAGTTGGATTGAAAAGATACGTTCGCCTTCGCTCTAGCACCCTTGAGTACTGCATCTCTGTTTTTGAAGTATAATCCTTTGGTCGTGAGGGGACGAGCGTGGTGCCTGGAGGAGGTTGATGCATCAGGGTAATCCAGTTTACCATGAATGTTTCAGTGTTTGCCCCTCTGCACCCTCTGAAAGCCAATGAAGTGTAGGGTTTTTTGCTTTGCTCTATTTCCAGCATCTTTGGCCTGTTCCTCCAGGACTCGGGACTCCCCAGCATGTTAGGAGACAGTAGATTTCAGTGCTGTGACAGCATCTTCTAGTTTGATGATGCAGTATTCCGAGGCTCTGTCGGAGGAGCCCCATTACTATACCTACTTCTCCAATTCTGGTTTCAAGCACCTTGCAGGAAGTTTGAATGGCTTGCAGTATGGTGGTCGTGCCATGTGGTGAGGAGGGTTGTTCACTCAACGACTCCGCATGTCCAAATCAGGCAGTTTCGGAGGAGGGATGGTGTATTTTGTCCATTTTTATTTGGGCCTGATGGGGCTTAGGACAGTCCCTACCCATAGTAATGATACCTTCAGCATCTACAAGGGCGCGGTTCCCTCACCTGGTCTTATGCAGTTTCAGTCATTGTTCAAAGTTCCCGCTCAGCCTCAAAATCCGCCTGCAGCATTGGCCTCCCTCACATGGGCCTGAGGCTCCTCCTGTACCAAAGGTGCCTCTGTGGTTAAATTGAGCCATCATTCATCTGCATCTCACACATTGCCGGTCTAGGTGTTGGGCCACCCAAACGTATCCTCGCCCCGTCCAGTAGCTTCTGAGTTACCTTTGACTGCTGGGTGCATGTTAATACCCAAGTCATGGGGCCTTATACCCAGAGATCTGCGCCGCCCATGATCCATGCTGAGGTGGCCTCCATCCATAGAAATAGGGCCCCCTTAAATCTCTTTTATTC
Organism: Lissotriton vulgaris; assembly: GCF_964263255.1. NCBI lineage: Eukaryota > Metazoa > Chordata > Amphibia > Caudata > Salamandridae > Lissotriton > Lissotriton vulgaris. The sequence goes on from NC_141687.1 coordinate 376,139,237, forward strand.
ACCGTCACAAAGAGGCCCCGGGGCCTGTTGCTAAACTCTATGTTAGGTGCCTCTATTGTGAGAACAAGGAGCCTCTAAGCATCTGCAGGTCAATCACTGGCAGCGTAAAAGGCGAGGGTCTCACCATGTGTGTCCCCAATTTGCTCTGCAGCCCTGCTAGGGGATACCAACGGACATGCTGTTACAAGGGGCAGTCTCGCTAGTTCCCGGTACTTGCGGCTGCCATCTTACATATTCCACACTGGTTGCGGGCCATAAGACAGGCCTTCCACTAACTATGCTTCAAATCAGGGCCAGATTTTCACAAAATGCACTTCTCAATGCCCTTGGCCATCACAGGTGGGAGGAGACATTGTACTGTGTGCCCAGAAACAGGATTGTAAGGAATTCAAGATTCAATTGGATTCTGGCCAAAGTTCTGGAGAGTAGGAAGATGTTGTATGTAAAACGAAGCATGTCTCCAAATGGTTCAAGGTATAAGTAAAAAGTTGAGGGTAGGATCTATCCACGAGGCACCCCTTGTAGGCTGACTTTGCTGGAGAAAGACCTCCCAGTTTTACCTGCTTGAGAACAGTTGGACAGATAGGAAGATAACCACTCATTAATAACCCTGTCAATGCCCATGCATTCTTCAAGATGTTAATCAGAGATGGCTGGTCAACTGTATCTAAGGCAGCCAAGAGACAAAAGATTTAAAGTAAGCAAGGGTTGCAAGAATAGAAAATGAGGAGTGAGTCAGCACCGATTGCAGCAGAGCAGACTCTGTCTTGTGGCCCTGTCTGAATATGAAATTAATTCAAAATGGAACCCACCAACGTTTTAGGGATACAGTACAGAGAGAAAGTAAATCCCTTCGACAGCGGAAACTGTATCAAAGATAAGACTGCATGCATCAACTCCTTAAAGGGATGCTAGATACTTGCTCTGAGAAACCAAGTTAGATCATCAGTGCCTCACTGATTTGTTTGGGAATGTTAGTTGAGTAGCCAAAACCCATTTCATGGGGATGTGGTGTGATGGTTGAGCCCAAGTACAGCTGATTACTTCATACACACACAAACATGCATGTGCATGCATGACCCCTACCCTCCACAAACACACAACTGATATCTAGCTAACGTAACCATTCACGAGATTTGCAAAGAAATGGTTCTAGGGTTTGGACCCTGCTCCGTGGTTTTGTGGTCCACTTTGATGGTCTGTTCCGAAGTGTGTTTGGGGAAATCCACTCATGGGATATAATTGGCTGACGTTATCATAGAAGGAGTTCAGTACAATATATTGCTTGGAGTTGTCCAGAGAGCTACACACTTTTACCATGAGAATCTATGAAGGTGCCCTGGGGATTCAAAAGGCCAAAGTTACAATACAGTAGATACTAGTGGCATAAAAAAGGGTCTACCTGTTTCATCCTCCCCAGGTTTTAAGCTCATTTTACATAAACTAAGTTATGGTTAATTAAATAGATATGAATATTAACTAAGGATGTCCACTAGGTTCTACGGTTGTGCTCAGAATATTTCAGTTGACCTGCTAAGCCCTGAGAACAGCCTCTTCCAGTGGGTCTTAAGCTTTTCACTTCAGTGACTCCCTCTTAATCATTACTGGAATGCAGAGGCCCGACTATTTTATTATTCCAATGAGTCACGACTCAAAGCTGAGGACACTTGCCTATGCATTTTTGATTAATTTGAACTGCAAAACAATACATAAAAAAAATCAGAAACAAGCATTCATCAAACAAATCTTCAAATAATTAAATATTGACAAATAAACATATAAAAAAACCATGAAAATGTTAATTTTAAAAGGAAGGTTGGAGCTTTTCTAAATTCAATTGAGGCCACTCATTGTCTACACAACTTTCTGTTTGATGCACTGCTCCCACGAATCAATCTGAGGCTTCTAATTTAATTTTTGGCCTCCAATTGCAAATTCCTTCACATTTACAGAACGTTTGACATTTTTACATTTTTCTTCATTTAAACACACGTTATTGATCTGTTAATATTATTTAATTTTCTAAGTAGCTGAAAACTCCCTGACTAGTCTTCTTGGATAACCACGGGTCTCCGGACCACATATTAAGAACCACTGGCCTACGAAGGCAGTCATATGCACTCTACCCAGCTGAGAAGCTTCTTGCTTGTGGGCGATCTGTGAGAGGGTAAATGGTCAGATTTGCACTTATGCCTTTTTAGTGATCCATTTCCCACTCAAGTTGCACCAACATCTACCTGGAATCTATGCGGTAAGGTCTGCCTTCTTGTGTGTATTCTCTCTGAATTCAGTGCTGTGTAAGAGTATACACCAGAAAGAGCAGTACCAAAGGTAAGTAACTTGTTATGCTGACTGATACATCTAACTGCAAATTCCTTGTGAATAAATACTATACCAGTACCTACTAAGGTGCTGGGTCTGTGGAATGGCTCAGATTGAAAATTCCTGCAAGGCCAAACAGGCAAATTGTCCGTTCTGGCAGATCTGAGTGCCAAGGCAATAGTGATTTGTAAACATGTGCACTGATGCCCAAGTAGCAGCCTGACAAATATCTAGGTCAGGCACTCCGTGTGCCAAAGTAGTGGTATCAAATTTGGCTCTAGGACAATGTGCCCTAAGAACTTTTGGAGGCTGCTTCTTAGTCAGTGCTTAAGACAAGTGATACCACAGAGGACGATTGATTGTAATATGATTTGCTTCTGCATCACATTGCCTTTCTTTGTAGAAAGCACGGATAATGTAAGAACTCAGAATTAATTTGGGGTCTAAGTGATGGAATCTCCCTTTCTCTTTTGAGGGATGAAAAAGAGAAAAGAATTTTGGAAGGGTATTAGCTTGTCCGGCATGAAAAAAAGGTGGTATAATAGGGTTGAAACGACAGGACCTGTAGCTCATATATGTGATAAGCGGACATTGCACCTAGCAAGACGGTTTTCAAGTGCAGGCTCCATAATAGACAACTGTGCACTTTGTTCAAAAAGGGTATACATGAGGAACATGCGGACCAACTTTAAGTCCTCCTGTGGTTTTGCTATAAATGAAAAAGTTTCTTACCTTCTGGAACGATCTATATCTGTAAGAGATATAGATTAGTTATAGATTCCTTACCTAAGAATGACCTCCAGGCGTCACACTAGATCCGGAGAACTTTTTCTTCAGTAGTACCCCTGCGCGTCGATAGGTAGAATTGGTCGACTCCCAGCTCGTCGTTGGTGTCGTGGTTGCCCTAATTACATCGCAGTATCTACTTAGACACCGCCCTCGCGCGCTGTCAGTTCTTTACACAACATTCCACGCCAGAAGCGCAGAGCCATGCAAGACACTGACCACTCGTGCAAAAAAGGAGGGCCCTGAAAAGGAGTCCTTAAACCTAGAAGTCAGTTCGCAGAACCGGGAGGATGGGTGGGGTGGTAAGGAACCTATAACTAATCTATGTCTCTTACAGATATATTGTTTCCGAAGGTAAGTAACTTGTTCATCTGAAAGAGACAATTAGTTATAGATTCCTTACCCGAGAATAGATACTCCAGCAATACCAACCCCGGAGGTGGGTCTGCAAACTAAGTTCACACCAGAAAGTCCTGGAGAACCGAACGGCCAAAGAAGCCATCTCTCCAGACTTGGCTGTCCAGGCAGGAGTGTTTTGTGAACGTGTGCAGAGATGCCCATATAGCAGCCTGACAGATGTCATTGAGGGGAACTCCGCGTCCCAAAGCAGTGGCAGCTGCCGTCGCCCTGGTGGAATGGGCACGCAGTCCTCCAGGAGGCTCCTTCTTTGCCAAAGAATAGCAAGCTTTGATGCATAAAACGGCCCACCTAGAGATGGTCCTTTTGTGCATGGACCGACCCTTTTTTGGCACCTACATAGCCAATAAAGAGCTTGTCATCCACCCGGAATTGTTTTGTGCGATCCAAATAAAATGAAAGCGCACGCTGTGGATCCAGACGGTGGAGCCTCTCTTCCTCCTTAGAAGGATGCGGGCGGAAAGAAGGTGGGCAAAGTGATGGTTGACCAACGTGGAAAGAAGTAACCAGCTTGGGAAGAAAAAAGGGTTGAGTTCGAAGGACAACTTTGTCCGGATGAACTGCAAGAAAAAGAGATTTTGCAGAAAGAGACTGGACCTCCCTCACCCTGCGAGCAGAGGTGATGGCGACCAGAAATGCAGTCTTTAAAGTAAGAAGTCTGAGATGACCGTTATGTAGCGGCACAAAGGGAGCGCACATAAAATAAGTAAGAACCAAGTTCAAGTCCCACGGAGGCATTACGAAGAGAACAGGAGAGGACAGATGTATAATGCCCTTAAGAAAGCGATTTACAACAGGGGACTTGAAAAGAGAAGGCTGATCAGGAAGCCTAAGAAAGGCTGACATGGCTGAGAGATAGCCCTTAAGAGTGCCCAGAGCGGAGCCCTGCTGGGCCAAAGAACGTAGGAACAAGAGAACCGCAGAAAGAGGGTTCCACAGACTTCAGGAAAAAGGTCTAAGGCTGTAAACTGAAGTTGTTCAATCTCCATGCAAGGAAGTGGGGATTGGACAGGTTTGGGTGGGGGACCATCCCCTGGTGCTGCGACAGAAGATCCTCCCGAAGAGGCAGTCTGATCGGAGGATTGATGGCCATGTGTAACAGCTCGGGATACCAGACTGTTTTTGCCTAATCCGGAGCCACAAGAATGACTTGGCCCCAGTCGCGCTTGTTCTTCTTCAGCATTCTGGGCAGAAAAGGTATAGGCAGAAAGGCGTCCAAAAGACCACAACTCCCCTCGCGACAAGAAGCGTTGACGAGCAAGTGCCGCCTTGGAAATTCCAACACGCAGAATTGCTGACATTGCGCGTTCTCTTTGGTGGCGAATAGATTTAACCAAGGATCTCCTCACTGTTGAAAGAGACCTTGTACCACCTCCGAGTGAAGACGCCATTCGTAATCCATCATGCGCCTGCGGCTGAGTTAGTCCGCCCTGGCGATCAGAGAACTTGCCAGGTGGTGAACCACCAGGAATATGCCCTGATGTTCCAGCCATGTCCAGAGACGGAGAGCCTCTTGACATACGGTCCACGACCCCACCCGCCCTGTTTGTGGCAGTACCACATGGCAGTGGTGTTGTCCGTGAACACCTGCGCTCCAGAAGGTCGATATGGTGCCGGGACTCTGCCGGAGACCAGAGACCTCTGATCTACAAATCTCCCATGTGGCCACCCCACCCCAGAAGTGATGCATCCGTCACCACTGTGAAGTATGGCTGGGGAAGGAAGAGGATTTGCCGTTGTCCTGATCCTGGTTCGTTAGCCACCACGGCAATTGTTGTGCAGTGCCCTCCGAGATATGAATGCAATCGGACAGATTCCCCTGATGCTCTGCCCCCTGGAACTTCAGGACTCACTGCAGAGCCCACATATTCAACTTGGCATGATCTACTAGCAGGAGGCCATGAGACCCAGCAGCCTCAGGGTCATTCCGATTAAAACCCGGGATAGAGGCTAGAAAAACGGAATCATAGTTAGAATATCCCAGACTCGCTGCTCGGGAGGATAAGCCCGAAACTGCGTCATGTCCAGAACCGCCCTGATGAAAAGGAGCTTCTGAGAGGGAATCAGGTGTGACTTTGGCACGTTTATAGTGAACCCAAGCGAATGCGGGAGGTCCACCGTAGTCTGGAGGTGGGAGGCGACAGCCTGGGGCGAGCCCGCCTTCAACAGACAGTCATCGAGATAGGGGAAGACTGGAAGCCCTGATCCACGCAGATGAGCTGCGACCACTGCCATCACTTTCGTGAACACCCGAGTGGCGCTGGTAAGGCGAAAGGGGAGAGCAGTAAACTGAAAGTGCTCGTGGCCTACCGTGAACCGCAGTAACGCCAGTGGTCCGGCATGACGGGAATGTGAAAGCAAGCATCCTGCAAGTCCAACGCTACCATCCAGTCTCCAGGATCGAGGGCAGACAGGACTTGAGCTAGTGTCAACATTTTGAACTTCTCCTTCAGGAGGAAGCGGTTGACGTTCCTGATATCCAAGATAGGAGGCAGGCCTTTTTGACTTTTTGGGCACCAGAAAGTAGTGAGAATAGCAACCACAAACTACTTCTGGGGCAGGAATTCGCTCTATGGCACCCTTGGCCAAGAGAGCTGTAAATTCCTGTTGGAGAAGGGGCACATAATCCTCCGACATGCAATGGTGCTGAGGTGGCATAAATGGAGGGGCAGTCTTGAAAAAGAAGGAGTAGCCCCTTCGGACTATCTGCAAACCTCACCTGTTTGATGAGATGGTGCGCCAGTGGGGGAGGTGATGGTGAACCCTCCTCCCACTGGCAATTGGTGGCCCTGAAAGGTCGGACTAGGAGGGTTTGGAGGCTGCTGCAGAGGGGGTGCTGGTGGACTGGCCCTCTCATTGGCCCCCAGACCCACGACGGTGGGTCCCACGTCCCTGGCCGCACAGGGGCAGGCCAGCTTGCACCGGCCTGTGGCTCTAGGTGGAACATGGGAGGGCAGCCCTTCCATAGCCATGAAAGGGGCGAAAAGCAGACTGCGCAGGGCGGGTGGTTGAGAGGCCCAAGGACTTGGCCGTAGCCCGGGAGTCCTTGAAGCGCTCCAGAGCGTTGTCCGATTTGTCACCGAACAGGCGACGGCCATCAAAAGGCATGACCAGCAAGGTAGCCTGGACATCCCTGGAAAAACCAGTCGACCTCAGCCAGGTGTAGCGTCGAAGGGCTACCGATGTTGAAATCGTCCTGCCTAGCGAGTCGGCGGTGTCAAGTCCACATCTGATGGTAAACTTGGCATCGTCTCTCCCCTCGGTAACTGCACGGGAGAGCACGGCCTGGGCCTCCTTCGGGCCCTGTGGCAGCACCTGCGCTACCGTATTCCACACAGAGCGGGTGTAGTTGCCCAACAGACATGCTGTGTTTACTGACCGTAATCCCAAGCTGGAGGAAGAAAACATCTTCTTCCCAAGATGGTCCAGCTTTTTAGATTCCCTATGAGGGGATGTGTTAGGGACTGGGCCTTTGGACGTAGAGGCTTGGACCACCAAGCTCTCAGCGGTGGGGTGTTGGGAGTGGAAAGAGGGGTTACCCAGAGCCGGGGCGAAGGCATCAGGCAATCATCCTATTCACAGGAGCCCCTGTGTTGGGCTTGGACCAGGTGCCCAAAAGGATGTCAGTAAGTGCTTCATTGAAAGGCAGCAGGGTGGGGGGGCATGGCTTGGCCGTGCAGCGGAATGGTCGCTTAACAGAGCGGCTCCGCCGGCCGAGTCCAGTAATCCGACATCAATCCGCATCAGAACGCAGAAGACGAGGGTCCACGAGTGTGAGGCCATCGCAGTCATGAGTGGGCAACTGCAGGAAACGTTGCCGCACAGTAACTACGGCAATTGAGACGGCGGACACTTCCGTGATTTGGAGAGGCAGGGATGTGAGGCTGCTAATGGAAGCCGGGGAGTAAATCTTGGAGCAGTCCCGAGTAGAGTGGAGAGAGCCTCGGTGGTCGCTCGGTCAGCAGAGTGCCGGAAGGCAAGTGAAGGCGGCAAGCAGGAGGGGGACCCTGGAGACTGCGGGAAGAACCGGTCAGGACTGACGGCGCAATTTAATCTCAAGAGGGCTAAGGCGTGCACTGCTGTAGATAAAGTGGCGGGAAGGCTGAAGCAGGCGACCCAACCGCCCGGGGGGATGGCAAGCTACTTTACCGCATCGGGGGATTTCAGTAGCCCTATTTTTTAAATAAAAAGCATAAAGTGAACCGGGCATTGCGGTGGCAGCAGTCTGAAACACTCAGAGGACGGCACAGGAGGAGTAGAGGAGGCGGAGCCGCCATCTTGGTGAAGTGAGGAAATCACCAATTTAAACGCGAGGTGAGCTCCTGGAGGCTTGGGTGCCTAAAGAACTGTGGAGGGTGCATGCAGCACATTGCCTGCAAGTGAATGCAGGATCGGCGGCCTGGAACACTGCCGGGACGGAGTGAGACAGGGGAAGGAGGCGTTTGGTGAGCAACAGGACTGTACTCAGTGCCTGGCATAGGCGAATCCCCCTCCAACCCTTGGCCCGTCGGAAGCACCTGCGCCAAACAGCAGCTGGGCCAGTGAAGACTAATGCGGCCCTTTGTGGATGAGGGATTGGGGCATCATTGTGGAGACGCTGAGGGACGCAGGCAGAGGAGCGAATAACAGCGGCTGGGAGCAGCACTGTGGGAAAGCTGAAGAAGCGGTGCCCCGCTTATAACCGGCAGTGGGGATAAGGTGACGCTGCCGCATGAGAGCACGCTTGAAGGGCTTCCAAAGGAGTGGGGGCGCCACGCAAGGTAGGCACTACCTGAGGCCTGGAAAGCGGTCATAAATACCGATAGTGGAAACGTGGGTGCAAGAATAACAAGGCGCAGTGCACGCCGACGGCCCTCACTTCCACACGCGCAGGAAGAGTGTCTGGGAGATATCGCCTACTCTAGAAAATCGGAAAGGAGACATATAACGTGCATCGCCTGGACACGAAGGCACATTGGGATCAGAATGGGGAAACCAGATATAAGGCAGCCAAAGCTGACCTTCGACAAAAAGGCTGCCAAAAATTCTGAGGTAGACACTGGCCACCAAGAGCACGCAGAGGAACACGCTGCGCCACCGGCGGATGACATCCGGGAAATGTTCAGGGATCTGAAATCTAGCCTTCAGGGGATTGACGCTAAGATGGACTCATTGGCGGACAGAAAGGACAGAATTACGCAGAGAATGGATAAGCAGGAAGGTCGAGTAAGCGTATTGGAAATGAGAGTTACGGAAACGGAGGACGGTCAGACGGAAATGGACAAGAAGATATGGAATATGGACGGAATTCTGTACGCCATACAGCAGAAGAATGAGGATTTGGAAGCCAAGGTCGAGGCGTAATAACGTATGCATCAAGGGAATAGCGGAATCGACTGATATCCAAACATGGAGAAATATATCGAAACTATGATGATGGACCTGTTTGGACAAGATTTGTCAGCCATGTTTCTTATTGAACGGGCACACCGCACTCTGGGACCGCGGCCTAGACCAGGGGCACCAGCACGACCCATTCTGGCGCGTGTCTTGAACTGCAGAGACCGGGACACAATTCTGCGTAAGGCAAGGGAGAGAGAGGGGACATACAGTACAAAGGGAACAACATTGCGCTATATCCAGACTTCACACTCCAGGTTCAAGCGGCACGGAGGGAATTTATACTGGTGAATTTTTTTTTTCAACAAAGTAATCTTTGATCTATCCTGCCAAGCTGAGAGTGCAAGGGCTTGGCAAGCCGACATTTTTCACGGACGGTAAAGCAGCACTGACGTACGCCAAGCAAGTGGCCAAGGATCACAAGCAAAGAGCAGGGACCTACGACTCGCAGACTGAAAATCGCTTGAGCGATAATGACTAAGAAGGGACTGCCCAGGAACAAGCTGCTCAGATAAGTATCATGGCTTGGACACTGTGTTACGATATTGTGCCTCTGCTGAGTGGGAATTGGGAGGGGGTATTGTACTGTGGTGGAAGGAAGAAAGGGTTAAGTTGTTATACTGACTCAAAGAGGTGGGTGGCTGGACATTGGAGTACGAACCATCTTAGACATTGGACCGGGAATATGTGTTCCATACTCGGCCACCCTGTCCAAAGTACAGGGGAGTATTGCCGGTAAACTTAGGCACCCCACTAGGATGATTCCAGTGAGTTCACTACTGTGGACTATATGTTTGCAGATTTGGGCAGAGTGAGGGGGTAATAAACAACCTGTTTAGGGGGGTTAGTGTGGGAGGAGGGGGGACTATTCTATTGTTTGATTCTACCTAGCCAAATGACAATGTTCATGGTACACAATTATTTAATGTATGCTGCCGAAGGTCTATTTAACTGTCACTTGCACATACCATGACTGAGCTAAAGTGTCTTTCTTGGAATGTGAGAGGTCTCAATGACCGTAGAAAGGTCAGGTTGGTTCAATAATGCCTCATACGGCACAGAATAGATATCTGCTTACTGGAGGAAACCCATTTAACGAGTGCAGCAGTGGTGGAAGCAGGGTTCTCTAGCTATTCAAGAGGAGTAGCGATCTTGATCAGAAGAGGGCTAAAATGGCAGACGCACCACAAATACGAAGATGGGGAGGGGAAATACATCTTGCTTCAAGGCACCCTTCATAACAATCCCGTAGCGATCATAAATACATACGGACCGAACACAGATGATTCCACTTTCTTTCAAAATATAGGACAGAAAATCAGGACGCTGGGTAATACGGCTATTCTGTGGGGAAGGTATTTTAACGTTTTCTTCTCGCCTAAGGTTAACAGTCAGGGAGGGCCACGTGAACACCACCCGAAAGCAACAGAAGTACTGCTGGGACTTATTGAGGAGCTTAATATAGTAGATTTTTGGAGAGTGCTCCACCCGACGGTTAGAGAAGGAACATGTATGACATATCATAGAAACGCTTTATCAAGGTTAGACTAATGGCTCGTTTCTAGAGGTTTACAGGCCTGGGCGACTGACGCGACTCACTGCCCCGCACATTATCTGATCATGCCCGGTTAACACTACAGATCCCACCGCCGTATCGCCAGCCCTTCAGCTGGCGCTTCCCAACGGGAGCGTTACTTGATCAGGTCTTCCAGGAGGAACTAAGAGAAAAGATAAAAGAATACTTCGAATTAAATGAGGGCACTGTGGACACGCCGGGTATGCTACGGGAGGCCTTTAAAGTGGTTGTTAGAGGAAATTGCATGGCGCTAAAAACTGGGGTTCTCAGGGACATACGTAACACATTGCACAGGTTGGAACGGGAAATAGGTGCGCTGGAACGTTCGATTTAACAGATCCTGGCTCTTGCCGATTCAGCCCAGCTGCGTTCGAAATTGACGGAATATCAGTCGGAGGCCGAACGGGAAACGGCGTATATGTCAAAATACGCTCAAGCTAGGAGATACGGCGAAGGGGAGAGAGCCGGGAAAACTTTAGCAGGCTTGCTCAGGACCCCTAGGGGAACTACTTTTATTACCGAATTGCAAACAGAGAGCGGCGAGATAGTCAACGGGCAGATGTCAGATTACTTTGTAATCACAAGGGGTACACGGCAGGGGTGTCCCCTTTCCCCATTGCTATTTGCAACCGCCACTGAACCACTGGCGGCCAGACTCCGCCAACATCATACTCAGAGGAGTATAGGTTTCACGTCAAACGGGCTGCTGATATCCATGTATGCAGATGATACGACAATATACCTCGTAAACCCCAGTGATAACTTTGATGTACTTATGAGGGAACTGGTGCGATTCTGCGGATTGACAGGGATAAAGATTAACTGGGAGAAATCAGTCATGCTACCACTTACTGATGATACTACCCCTTGTGAAACGGAATTCCCCATAAAGTGGGCTGAGAGTGTCACACGCTATCTTGGAATCTGTATAAGCAGATCAGTACAGGAAATGTGGCTGGCTAATTATGGGAGAGTGATGGACTGGATTGAAAGTAAGGCTCGGTGCTGGAAAAGACTCCCGCTGTCGCTGACGGGCCCGTATAGCAATCACGAAAATGGTTATACTCCCTAAACTCCTGTATCTATTTGTCAATATACCGTTGCCGCTGAATACTTCCTTTCTCCAACGTCTACGCACTAATATCATAGAACTGACATGGGCGGGTAAGCAACCCTGGGTATCTTGGGACCTGCTGACCTTGCCTTTTGGTCAAGGAGGCCTCGCAGCCCCGGACTTTGAACTGTATGCATACAGCGCGCAGGCACAATACTTGCATTTCTGGCACCACCCTACGCCTTATCAGCTGCATGTAGAGATAGAAATGGATAGAGCTGCGCCCACTCCGCTGAACACTGCAGTATATCAACCTTACAAAAGGGCCCACATGGAAATAGATACGGTTGAAACAACGAGATGGGCGTGGAGGAACATAGCTAAAAGGGCGGGTCATAGGGAACTATATGCCCCCTCAAAGGCACTGGGTGGTAATCCACTACTGGCGCCGCTCACCGGCCGGGTCACTACACTGAGAGCTAAGACACAAGATCTGACAAGGGGAAGTGACTTGTATCCCTAGGACACGTTTATTACTTTACAACAAATGTGCAAACAACAAACGCCAACGTTGACAGCCATGTTACTATATTACCAACTCAGGGCTGCTAGCAGAGCCAGATACAATAGCTTTCCCCAGGTGCCTTCCACATTAGCGGTGCTGGAAAACATGCTGTCAAATTCATCTCCTCGTAAACTGATTACCCGCATATACAGTATAACACAAGAGACGGCACCCATCACAGTCAGCACGTCCAAAGCACAGTGGGAAGGTGAAACATGTTTCACAATAACTGAAAAGCAGTGACAATTTTGTTGTGCGCAACTAGAACACTTGTCATCAAACTATAGGCTAAGGCTAATACATTTTAAGTATTTACACAGAGTCTATCGCACGCCACTCCAATTACATCGTATGGGTCTACAACCTGACACAAGACGTTTATCCATCTAGCCTGGTTTTGTAGATCGGTAGCACAATTTTGAGTAGTCGTAGGCAAACACGTAGGAGACATCACTGAAGTGCAGATATGTCTAACCCCACTGATGGCACTGTTGGGATTTGTATTGGAAGTGCTGAGGAGTTTGCGCAAATTAACGGCTATGCTGCTGCTGATGGCAAAGCGACAGGTAGCAATACATTGGAAAAAACACAACCCCCCACAATAGCTGGATGGTTGAAGGTGGTCACATATTGCAGGGATCAACTAACGAATTACTGGGAACTGATGCCTGCCAGGTCTAGGCCTGTAGACATCTGGGAGCCTTTTGTGAGGTGGCTGGGTTCGGGAGGTGCTGACCTTTAGAACAATATTTAGTGGAGAGGTCCCCCTGCAGGATGTCCGGAATGAGGGCGGAGGAGCCGGTCCCACTAATGGACACTGTGAGAGACACTACATGGACAGTAATGTTGGAAGCCTATAGCAACGACAGAGCAGGAATACTGGTAGACATGCATCACGAAATTGGTACAAAGAGCTTGGTTAGGGGAGAGGGAAGGGAGGGACGTTAAGGGTACAGTTGGGGTATGAGTCAGTTTGTCAGATGTACGCGCCTACAATAGTTGGACTGCAATGAAACATTCTAGTATATCAGGCCAGGCCCCAGGGATGTCGGCATGATGGCTGTGTTCATCAACTCGCAGATTGATTGTACATGCTACCAGCCCCTGGGGTTGTAGGCACTAAGCTGTGTGAATTGCAGACGAGTCAATAAAATGGTTTCACAAAAAAAAGAAAGGCAGCAGGTGATCTGAAGAGGCCGCTGCCGTTTGAACCATGCCCATCAGTAGATTTGTCCTGCCCGCCACCATAGGTAGCTCAAGGTTGAGGGCCTCGGCCGCCCTACGCAACACCACTGCATATGAAGCACCCTCTTCCATACCCACGGTAGGAGGAGACAGCATCCCAAGGTCTGGGGAGGTATCCAGATCACTGGCTTCTCCCAACTCCACTCTCCGGTCCGGCTCATCCAACTGGTCAGCTAAAGGGTCTACAGACCCCTCCCAATCCTCCTCACCCTCCTCTTGTTGCCAATCTGGCCTGTAGGAAATACCAGGGTAGTACAGAGGTACGAAAGTACCGTTAAGCGCCGGATACAGCGTCGGTCGACGTCTGTCCGGCTCTGTGCCCAAGTCAGGGTGAAGGCCGGGGTCGATGCAGGCTTTGAACACAACCGGCATCGGGTGCGGACGTGGTGCTGTGAGATTGGAGCCGGAGGAGGATTTATTAGGTCGACCGGAGCCGATCGGGATCCAGGACTGGATGCAAGGGGACCCTGCGGTGCCGGGGCCAGAGCCGCTGGCGGCAAAGCCCTAGGGCTCCAAGCCGAGTCTGCGGGCCCGAAGGTGTGCCAGCGGAGTCAGGCTGCCCAAAGATGGCATGTATCGCTTCGTAGAAACTCCGAAGCTGGGCAGGGTTCTCTCCGGGTCCCAGAAAGGGAGGGAAACTCAGCGTCGACCCTTCATGCTCCGCACGTGGAGCCGCGGGAACGGCACCGTCCGCATCCCTCGTCACGTTCGCCGACGAACGGGGAGAAGTCAAAGAGCGACGATGCTTCTTCAACATCTTCTTGTGCTTCAACTTACCTGAGGAGTGCAAGGAATTCAATGACGAGTGGTGGTGACTCCATGACCGGTCCCTAGGCCTCCCACGCAACCTGGACCTCGAATGGCGCAGAGCGGACTGCGGGGCCTCAAAAAGCTTTCAGGACAGCTCCTGCAAAGACTTCTAATTCATGGTCCGGCAGTCGGAGCACGTCTTGGGAACATGATGGCGCTCCAGGCACCAAAGGCACACGCTGTGCAGGTCCGTAAACGGCATCAGCTTGCGACAGGTGTCGGAAGCCTTTAAGCCAGGCCGAGAATGACTGGACCTCCCTAGGTACACCAGGAGTGTGTAGACTCAAAATCGGTGTTGACAAAAGTCGCAAAAAAGTCAATCAAAAAGTGACTGGAGGTACCGCTCTCTCTGGATCTGCACTGGCTGGCAGGGAAAAAGAAAGAACTGATGTCAGGGGGCGAGAGCAGTGCCTAAGTAGATACCGCCACATCATTACGGCAACCACGACACCAAAGACGAAGGCGGAGTCGACCGATGCCACCTATCGATGCACAGGGGTACTTCTGATGAAAAAGTTCTCTGAATCTATAAATAATTGTCTCTTTCAGATATATGTTGCAGACCTTCAAGAAATCTCATCACAACAGGTCATTTGAACAAGGACGGCTGGTCTGGCAAATGTAAACCTGCCACAAGGGCTGACAAGTAACCTTTATCAGTGCCACAGCAAGTTCTTGCAAGTTCTCCAACATTTTCACTTGTCTATCTGGTGGGTGCTGAACCACACCACAAACTTATTTCCGTGTCTGGCATACACTGATCTTGAGGAGGGACACCTGGCTGCCAAAATCACAATGACAACTTTGGAAGGAAAATCAAAGGTGATTAGCTGATGCAACTTAATCTACATGCATGGAAGTGTCGGTTGTACAGACCCAAGTGCAAGACCCTGCCTTGCTGCTTTGACAAAAGGTCCTCCTGAAGCTGCAGCCTGATGACAGATGCTCTGGGTACCACACTCCCCTGGCACAATCTAGAGCAACTAAGGTTGTTCCTGATCTTTTTCAAAACCCAGGATAGGAGTGGTAGCAGCAGTAAAGCAAAAATGAGTTTTATGCTCCTCTCTAGGCAGAATGAATCTCTGAGACAGAGGACCTTCTTGGGAATACTAATGCTCAGAAGTGTTGCCACTGCGTTCTCTGGAGTGGTGAAGAGACTGAGACTGAGCCAGAGTTCTCCCCACTGCTGAATGAATCCCTTGGTGTAGCTGCTGTTCATGATCCCCTAGACATTGCAGACTAAGTCAGTCCATTTGGTGTACAAAGATCTCACAAGGAGGTTCATGACCTGAAGATACCTTGACAACACAGCCAGTTTCAGAGGCACAGATCCTCGTGGCATAGAACCAAGGACTTTACCTCGTCCTGCTTGTAGCAGTACCAAATAGTGGTGGTGCTATCAATGACAGCATGCACCAGCTTTCCCTTGATGGTTGCCAGGAAGGCCTTTAATGCCAAGCAAATTGCCAACAAATCTGCTAAACTGATGGAGACTAGGGTCTCTGTCAGAGACCAGAGTCCTCTGATCTCTACCTCCACCAGTGGACCTCCCCAAACCAGTAAGGATGTGCCCATCACTGTCAAGTCTGGGTGGAAAACAGAGAGGGATCTGCCACTGGCCTAATTGCAGTTGAGCAGCCACCACCTTTTGCAGTGTACGCCAAAACCTGGATGAAATCTGACAGGTTCCCCTGGTGCAGGGTCCACTGAGACTTCAGATCTCACTGCAGAACTTGCATATGCCTTCTGGCAAGGTGGCTGATATCCAGGATAGAGGCTGAAACATGGGGAGCACAGTCCAAATGTCCTGGACTCATTGATCTTGTGGGCAAGTCTGAAAATACACCATATACAAGATGCTTACAAAGAAAAGAAAACCCTGCAAAGAAGTTAGGTGTGCCTTAGGCAGGTAGATTGAGAACCCCAGCGGTTTAAGGAGGTTCCTCATTATTTAAAGGTAGTCTACAACAGATTGTGTCGAGCCCACCTTCAACAGATAATCATCAAAGTAGTGGAAGATTGGTACCCACCAACCTCCGAAGATGGGCAGCAAGCACCGCCATCATGTTTGTGAACACTCGAGAGGCACTGGTAAGGCCGAATGGAAGCACAGAAAACTGAAAATGCTTGTACTCCACCTTGAACCGCAGGTAGCGTACGTTGGCCTGCAGGACAGGTATATACAAATAGGTCAAACACAAGGAGATGATGGACTGATTGCTGAAGCTTTTCAAACATTCACCCCAGTCACAGATCTGGGTTGAATCCATCATCATTCTTTAGCTCACTTTGCTACCCCAGTTCAGACACAGCAATATGCAAATCAGCCTTGTCCCTGTGCCTCAAACTGCCAAGCCATGTCTTCCCTGAACAGGAAACAAGCATCCTGGGACCGGTTTCAGGCTAACAGCACTCATCAGCCAGGCTAGCTTGAATCTAGTGGCAAAGTGAGCAAAGGATCCACATTTGGGCATACCCTGCCAACTTAGGTCTAACAAAGCAAACACAAGGAGATGATGGACGGAGTGCGGAAACTTTTCAAACACTCACCCCCAGTCACAGATCTGGGTTGAATCCATCATCATTCTTTAGCTCACTTTACCACCCCAGTTCAAACACAACTATATGCAAATCAGTCTTGACCCTGTGCCTCATGGGAACAGTCCAGCACGAACTGCCAAGCCATGTCTTCCCTGATTCCAGTCCAGGGAAGACATGGCTTTGCAGTTCGTGTTAGCCCGAAACCGGTCCCAGGATGCTTGTTTCCACAAGCATCCTGGGACCGGTTTCGGGCTAACAGCCTCATTAGCCAGGCTAGCTTGAATCCAGTGGCAAAGTGAGCAAGGGACCTACATCTGGGCATACCCTGCCAACTTGGGGCGAACAAAGCACACCCATTAACTTTTCTATATGGCTAACTCGGGTCAGAGTCCAGGCCAAAGAGTTGGTGCAATGTTGGTACGCAACTAGGCAGTTATGGTAAATGATAAGAAGGATTAGGTTTTGGCTGTGCCAAGTCAGGATCACGGTGGGGCCTTGGTCGAGACAAATTCAGCTCGGAGTTGAACATCACATGAGTCCTCCTCTGTCACTGATGACACCGATGGCAACATTTGTCATCCTAGGGACTGGCGAGAATTTGGTGCTGGAATCAAAGTCTGCACCAATAGTGGTGCGGAACACAATGAAAGTTCGAGGGGCGCAGTTGGTGTTGAGGGTGGATCCATCAACGGTAACTCAACTGGAGGCTCCTGCAGATCCCTGGACCCCAAAGTGGCACCAGACAGAGCCAGAACTATGCTGGATATGTGTAGCATGACCTCACTAAAGGCTTTAATCTGCTGCAATGTAGCCAATGGACTTGGAATAGGGCCAAGGCTGGAATCGATTATTCAATGAAACAGGAGCAAGATCTACAGGCACGATGACAATTTTGCACCTTCTCTGGGAATCGAGAGTGGGGAGAAGGAGCAGAGTTCTGCTTGGATTTCTTTGCTTCTTCTTGGATTTACACACAGGTTTCTATCACAATGAAGCTCTGTTGCGGGAACGACTTTGGAGAGGGAACATGTCTGCACAATCAACTTTGAACTGGTGTGGGTACCTGGGCGAGTCTTTTCCTGTTTTGCCACGCAAAGCTTCACCTCCCATTCTTGGATGGCTTTTGGGTTCATCTGGGCACAGTCTTCACAGGCCCTGGAGTCATACACGGAACCCAAACACCGGAGGCACACCTCATAAGGATCAGCTACAGACATCTGCTTATGACAGTCCCTACAAGGTTTACACCCTGTGCTTTTAAAAGGAGGCATTTTTCTCCCCTTCTTAGAGCCCCTGTAGCTCCACTCTGCCTACTGCTGGAAGACTTAGCCCCCCCTCCACGCTCGAAATTTGTATTAGCCCCTCCCGAAATTTGGATCTAGTTGTGCCTCTAGTATAACCCAATCACCCACGGATCGCTTCATCACACATTCCATGGGTTTTAGAGAAGCTCTGACATGCTAAGTTCCCTCAGATACATACCACACACCTCTCTATGCACACCAAGAACACACTAATGACATACATACACACACACACACACACACAAACTATACAAACAATAAATTCCTCCACAAAAATAATATGCATACAACTCCACTGCCCATCGTGCATGAACCTCCATTATCAATTTAAATTCTTCAACACACTACAAACAGAACACAACCACAACACCCTACACCACTCAGCATGAAAACGAATGATATGGCAGGAATAAAATGCACGGTGGTAAATACGATCTGGTTAGTTGAGGCTAAAAAATCCAAACCATGGAATTATTAGAAAGCAAAACTATTAGTGCGAAGCGATACGCAATACAGAGGTACAACAGCCGCGAGGGGAGTGGTCCCGGCTCATACCTGAAGTGTGGGCCGCCTGCTCATGTAGGGCAGAATGCAGTTGCTGCTATGCCAGTCGCATGGCTTTGTGTACACGACGCCGCACATCACCCTGGAGGTGCGGAGCACGTACACGATGTAAACACCCATGATAAGGGTTGTGAAGGAGCTCAGGTTGAGCGTGACTGAAGCACACCAGCAGACCTCAACTGGTGCCACCGCAAGATTTACAGTCAAGACTCAAAAGCAAATATACCTGTTACCACAAGTGTACATATGCCACTAAAGATGACCTAGACTCGTACCATCGTTTTGTTAATATCGGTTGTGTTTCTTTTTTAAACGCTTGTTCTGATCACTCAAAATATGTTGCGCTCTGAGGAGTTTTCTGTTAATGCTACCAATCTCGGTTCTGAGAGGTTGCTCGGGCATTCACAGTGAATGGCATTTTGAAGAGCTTCGCTGGTGTTTACTTCTGTGGAGGTCTCCTGTATTTATCGGGCGTTCGCGTTTGCAACTCTAGGACGAGGTCTGGAAATGATGTGCGATTTGACACCGACATACTTCTGTTGCGTTATCGTTCGGGACCGCATTGTGTGCCGGGAGCCGCTGCGTCGATGATGTTTAATGGTGTTTAGCGCAGATGAGGCTCCGGCTGCGACGCTCTGAACGGAGAATCCATTCGTTGCTCTGCCCCTCACTGACAAATGATTTAACGGAGCATTAACTAAAAGCTGCCGCAGCGCTGCTCGTCCTCTCCGTGCGACGGGGGAGCGGCGTCGCCGTGAGTGAGGAGCACGCAGCACGCGACCCTGGCCCGCGCCAGCGCCTCCCTCCGGGGGCCGGGATCCATCTCGCGCCCTTGCACGCGCTTTATCTTATTTGTTTAGGAAATACAAACACGGGCGTCGTGGACTGTGAATGAGCGAGCGCGCGGCGCTGACACACCGCATTAGTGTAACAAGGGGCTGCGGCGCGGCCAAATCACATTCATTAACGTCGCGGCCGCTTAGCAGCTGTCTGCACGCGGCTGTCCAGAAGGCCTGGGCGACCGAGGGCGGCTCGCATCTTCGAGTGGCCCCTCTAGGAGACACTGTCCTCCTGATGCGTGTCTTCTTTTACTAGACTGAAATAAGCGAGCCAGTGACATAGCGAGGGGGCAAGGATCCGTCAGTAAGCAAGGCCTGTGGGTAGTGTGAAACAGCCTACATTGGGGGCCCTCACTCAGTGCTTAATTTGTAAAGTAATAAGTGCCGGGGCCCTCGTGATGAGGCCACCGCAGTTCTCACCACACATTGCCACTGCCAGCGCTGCCAATGACAGAATTTACCCAACTACTAGCCATCACATTGCTACAAGTGTCGCAAATCAGACTGTTCTTTAAGAATATTTTGGGTGGCAGGTTTTAGTTGTTTTAAACGTGTATTAAATGAATAAACAACAGTTTTTCTGCTCATCTTTGAATAAGCAGGTTTCCTAAGTCCTGGTACTGGCAATTAAGTGCTGGTGCCGAGCACCGGAAAGCGCCTGCTCAAATTAAGCACTGCCCTCACTGCAAGCATCACTTCGCCAATGATTCAAAATATGGATGTTAAAAAGCTAGGACGCTTGCCGCCATGCAGACACGTGGCGTCTCTTGGAAAGTAAGGGTGCTGTGTACCCATGACTGGTGGCTACCTGCTACTCAACGCACAGAATTTAAGGCTTGAAGTGTTATCGAGTGGGTGATGTTACCATAGCTCTCAGCACCCAACCTAGCTCTCGCAAAGAGACTTTCTGCAATCCTCATTAATAGGCGTTACTTTTTTTTCAGTTTTGCCCCAGAACAATCCATACCCTATCTGGTAATTCTAGAGATACATGACATTGAATCTATACACACAATCTGCCGGTGTCATCTTTAGACCCATTTAATTCGTTAATTACTATGACAGATTCTGCTTCGTTCACAATTAAACACCCTGTTCCTGGAAACCAGATTTTATACAAGCATTTCAAATGCACTAGGTCTCGCATTAACGAGAGTTTACGCTATTAACAATGCAATGGCTTAAACTGTCGCAAATGCAAGACCTATTGCATTGCAAATATTTGTCTTTTTGCTAGTGTCCATATGGCGCTTTCACATTCATGAAGGATGCGCCCCTTTCTTTAGACAAGGCTTGTCTAAAGAAAGGGGCATGTCTGACATTAAAGTGAAACCGCAGCAGGGGGGCTTTAACAAAAAAAGCATCTGTTTATCAAGTTGACAAATAGATGTTTTTTTTTTGTAAAAGCGTCCATGACGTACTTTCACTTAAATGTCGGGTGCGTATCTTTCTTTACATGAAGTTTGTGTAAAGAAAGAGGCGCTGCCTTTATGAACGTGAAAGCGCCGCTTGGGCGCTAGTAAACAAAATAAATACATACATAAGCGCAGCCGCTAAATGCGGCCTGCGATGCTAAAATAAATACATTTAAAAACGCAGTTGCTATAGTTAAAGTGGACCACCATTAGTAAAAATTTAAATAAAAGCGGGTGGTGTGCTGCGAGGTAGTGGGTGGAATAGGGGAAGAGCATTAAATAAAATAGTGCTCACCGACTTACAAATCAGACCACGTAACAACACCAGTAAAAAGTCCAGTCGTTATGGGAGGTAATAAATGCAGACAAGACGGTTGGAGGGACTAGGAAGCCTAATAACGTTTACAGAGGACAATGACACAACCCAATAAAAAATATGGGCAGAGAGTGGACGAGACTTCAAAGCCATACTCCATCCATGGCTAGCAGCAGCGGATGCCCTTCCCAGGATCCACCTAAAAAACCTTCCTTGACACGACACTCATGGCTACTCTGCCCTGAAGCAACACGTTAAAGTATGCAAAAAAATGATGGATGGAATGCTTGAATTAATGTCAGCCACTGGTAATAACTCGAGCCGCATTCCAATCCATTGTTATTTTGCACACCATGTCATGTTGCACCCTAGAAATCCCAATATACACATGCAATGAACCCACACTTACCCCACTTCCATCTTGCAAACATTGCAAGCCTTACTGCTTTAACTCTGTGAGCTATCCTTTCTTTCTATGTCTTTTGGGCTAATTCTCACAGAGAAGGGTGCTTGCTGACTGCTTAGCTGACAAGGGTGGCAGGGCTATGGTGGCGAGGCAAACCTTTGGGGGACACATTCACCTCTTCATGAGGCCAGGCACACACATTTGCATATCTTACTACCAGTGTCGGACTGGGACCGAAAATAGGCCCAGACACCAAAATAAAAGTGACCCTCATCAGCAAACCAGATAGATAAAAAAAAAGTGTCCCATATTAGCAAATCAGGGTAATTTTGAACTTGGAAAGAGAAACTGTTAAGCTGTGATTTACAAGGTATAGGAGTCTACATGTATTTATTCTTGCTGTAGGCAATGTTTGTGGTAATATCAGGTGAAATCAATAGTAAAAACTAGCCCACTAGACTTTAAAACAGGCCTACAAACAGCCAAAAAAAGGCCCACACACTGACATTTCAAACTAGCCCATCAGAATCTGCCTGGTTGCCCTATAGGCCATCCGAACCTGCCTACTACAATGGCTCATCTTCAGTGCAGGTGGGGTGGACTGATGGAGGGGATCGGGTTTGATCGCTCCCCAAGGTATGTTTCCCAAAGGGACAGGTACACTGTGGTAAGTCTTCTTTAGAAACAAGCCCGGGTGAATTTCAGATATCAGCAGCACCAACCCTCCACCAGGTCAGAATCTCCTGACAGGATAGCATCTCTTAAACTGCACATGCAAAGCCACCTCTCAAAGACTACCGCCACACAGAGATCAAAGCACCACCAGAGAGCACCAGCACCTGTCAGCACAGCACAGGCAATAGCACAGCCTGAGAGAACAGAAGCCCTCATAGGTCAGCAGCAATGACAGAATACGGCCATCGAGAGAGAGAACTGCTGCATCCCATCGAAGATCAACACGTAAGAAAGTGGAAAATGCATAAAGATATCCAATATATATATAAAAAAGCTTGCATCAGCAGACAACATTTAAATATTCTTAGGTAATGAATCCATAGGGAAAAATAATGTAATATCAAACTATACTTAATCGGTACTCCATTAAAATTGCAACCGCAAAACATAATCAAAATGATTACTTTTTTTCGGCCCCTTATCCACGCCTGAAAGGCACCCTAGAGAGAGTGGAATTTGTTCTGGGCCTGCTTACCCTTCATTCTGCATAATGAATCCTCTAATCCATGGCAGTCAATCAGTTCGGAACCAAAGCAGCATCAGTAGGGGGTCTGAGTGGATCTATTTCTTTGTAATATAGAGCTGAACATTTATTATGGCTACAGTAATGATGTGCATGCATTTCTTAGACAAGATCTCAACCATCCGGCATGTAAGGGCTTGTGTCAAAAGGTAGCACTTCATTTGTGTGATGTGCTGAAGAGTAACTGAGATTTTAGGCCACGAATTCCTTAAGAAGTGGCCATTGTTGCAAATTTATGGTCCAAACCCATATCACCAATCCCATAGTGAGTGCAACGAGAATCATTTCGGCATCCCCACTGAAATAATGTATACAGCCTACAATAGAGTCTAAAAATGTTGTTAAAATATTATATTTTAAAACTGAACCTCAATAATATAGAATAACAGAGGGATGCACTACATAGAAACTGATGGCCTGAAAGCCTCCTGTCGAGTTTCCCAATCCTGTCGGGTTTAAACAACGAAGTGATTTATCCAAACAGTTTTTTTCTGCTCCTCATAGAACCAACCATAGAACCAACATAACACCTCCAAAGTACTGTAACAAATCCTTATAGTAAATAAAGAAGGACGACCTAAGTGTTACTCTATAGTTTCTTTATATCGTTTTCTGAATCAAAAAATCATTTCTATACATTATATACAAGTAACTGTCATTATATCAAATATGCAAAACCAAGTGACATCAGTAAATGGTGTACTTGTGACAAACAAAATATATCCAAATTTCATGTAGAAAAACTGTACATGTATATACAAAATATCATTTCACAATAGTATATGCAGCACGACAGTCCTCTCAACCAAGTGCATTAGTCACATGGAATGAAAGATTTCTTTAATCGGCAAAAGTTCGCTGTGGAAGAACTAAGTGATCTGATTCCTTTAGTCTCCGACCGGCTACTAGAAGTTAGCTAACTTCTAGTAGCCGGTCGGAGACTAAAAATCTTTCATTCCATGTGACTAATGCACTTGGTTGAGAGGACTGTCGTGCTGCATATACTATTGTCTTGATAAAGACCCGCTGCGACTGAAAACATTGGCGCTTTCAGGGTCGAAACGCCAACATCTATTCACAGGCCACATAAACTCGGAGCCCCTAACAAACTTGGAAGAAATCATAGGGTTCCCAGATTGTATCAGTAGATGGCCTTATGAAATGATATTTTGTATATACATGTACAGTTTTTCTACATGAAATTTGGATATATTTTGTTTGTCACAAGTACACCATTCACTGATGTCACTTGGTTTTGCACTATATTTGATATAATGACAGTTACTTGTATATAATGTATAGAAATGATTTTTTGATTCAGAAAAAGATATAAAGAAACTATAGAGTAACACTTAGGTCGTCCTTTATTTACTATAAGGATTTGTTACAGTACTTTGGAGGTGTTATGTTGGTTTTATGAGGAGCAGAAAAAAACTGTTTGGATAAATCACTTCGTTGTTTAAACCCGACAGAACCGTTAATTTTTTAAAACTACAAATTACCCAGGTTCTGAGGGACACAGGGTCAACCCCGTTGTTTATAAAGAGTTTCCCAAACCAGCGCCTATATTGTCCTGTCAAATCCTAATGCTCCCGTTGCAGAAACATGCTGTGATGAACCTATGAGTTACTATGCATAGGCGTCCCCTGAAGGAGTTCTAACAGAAGAACATTTGTTACATACAAATCGTTCTCGCCGACTTTACCAAAAAAGTCCCATATTTGAATGCTTATTGATTCCAGGCTTTATCACCAACTAAATTATTTGAATTTGGTAAAATGAACAAAGAGTATAATTCTGACACTGCTCACCAACTGTACTATTTCCAGCCCTCCACCAAGACTGAACAAAGTAATGAATGAATGAGAGTAGCAGCTACCGTGATGGGCATCCTGGGGTAACTGATAGCAGAGCCTGCATCTGCACATGTACCTGGTAGAGAAGGACAGTTCTAAACAAGGGTGTATGCACTGTGTTTGGTGATCTCGAAAAGCCACTGCCACTGATGCCAGATACAAAAGGCCCCATCAACAGTCTTTAATCTGACCTTCCTGTAATAGCTTGGCTTGTGTAACTGAAGGAGGCAACCTGTGGCATCAGAACCCAAAGACAGCTGATATATCGGGGGCTCTACGAATCCGCCAACATCTGTTGCCTCTGGTAAAAAAAAGATGCACATGCATCGCCCTGTCAAGACCCAATAACAAGCTTTTGCTATGCAACAGGTCTTGCATTTACACATGTTTGAGCTATTGGTATTCTAAATGACAATGCCTTTTATTAATGTTTTGGTTTTTAAAACATAAATTAAAGGCATTATCATTTACAATGCTAATATCTTAACCCCTTCGCTGCTAGGCCTTTCCACTCTGTGCTAAGCCTTTTTCTAGGCTATCTGGGGTAGTTCGCGCTAAGGCCCCTGTAAGTTTTTGTCCACATAAGGTATCCGTGCCAAATTTGCATCCTTTTCTTCCAATAGCCTGAGGATTTTAAATGTACCCAAGGTTTGTGGGTTCCCCTGGAGGGGACCCAGAAATTAGCCAAAATACAGCCACATTGTTATTTTATTTTTAAATGGGAAAATAGTGCTGGACAAGAAAGCGTCATTTTTTTCCCCTGCAAATGGTATCAACAGAGGAGTTGCGCTGCTGAAATCACCATCTTGCCAGTTTCAGGAACAGGCAGACCTTTGTCAGAAAACCAACATTTACTACCCAGTTTTAGCATTTTACTGGGACATAGCCTATTTTTACTATTTTTTGTGCTTTCAACCTCATTCCAATCATTGGTAGAATAGGGTGTGAAAGCAATAATGGATCCTGGAAAGCTATGCATTTCACGAAAGTAGTCAACATTCTGAATTGAGCAGGGGTTATTTGTGTAGATCCTTTAAGGTTTTGCTATAGAAACTAACAGTTAAAAAAAAACAATATTGATATTGAGTTGAAAGATCTGCCATTTGTATCAACATTTTCACCTGTAACAACTTCTAACTATGGCAGATTTTTGAAAGCAATATACCGTTACGTCCGCTGGACCTTCTGGTTATGGTGATATATAAGACTTGTAGAATCACCGAGATATCCAGAGCCAATAACTGAGCTGCGCCTTGCAAGCTAGAAACATACTTGAGGGGGTTATATGCACAATACTGGCCTCATTATTCTTACAAAATCCTGCTTCAATTTGGCAAGTTTGAAAACAAGGTTACTCTGTTATGAAATGTGCAGTGTATAACCCTGAGCACTATGGCTTCTGGGCCTACTAGAGCCGTGAAATTTAGCAAGCATTAGGAGGTCTTGAACTAATATCATCAAATTTGAATGTCGTTTTATCTGTGTCAATACTTTCTGGGTTATGTATGTGATTGCTAACATTATATTACAAAGGAATATAATAGCATGATACTGGCAAGGTTTACGTTTTCACAGGAGAGTGGGAGTATACCCTCCCTTTCCAACAGCAACCCCCCATCTCCCACCACAATGTAAATGTAAATTGATACTTGTATAGCGCACTACTCACCCGCGAGGGTCTCAAGGCGCTTGTACGAATACCGCTGTGGAACCCATCCTGGCTATCCCTGTGAGGCGTCCACTCCTGGGCACCCCCAAGGTGGAGGCCAGGCATCCTTAGCGTTGTGTGGGCCGTTGTGGAGATTAAGCAAGATATTGCCAAGAGTTGCAGAGTGGGACTCCATGATTGGAATAGGCACCGAGGCGAGAATTACCAGGTCCGTGGAATTTTGAGCCCAAGACCCGCCGAGGCTGGGAATTGAACCCTGGTCCCAGGCTAGACCTCTGCATCAGGGTTTGCCGCTCTAATCATTGAGCCACACTTCTCAATAGCTCCTTGAGTTAGAGGCCCATCTGTGGATACTGCAACTTAAGGTAGCATCACTGCTGCAAAAAGGAGTAGTGGAGTTGGTGCCAAAGAAGAAATTTGGGCAAGGGTGCTACTGTACTTCCTGGTTCCCAAGAAGGACGGCGATCTTTGTCCAATGTTTGACCTCAGGATCCTGAATTTTTACCTGAGCAAGGAAAAGTTCCAGTTGCTATCCCTGGCTCAGATCTTCCTGATGCTGAAAGCGGGAGACTGGATAGTATCCCTCAACCTGCAGGATGAGTATTTCCGTATACCACTCCTGCAGTCGCACAGGCGGTACCAGTGATTCTAGGTAGGTCCACTCACTACCTGTCTGCGATATTCCCGTTTTGCTTGACATCAGCACCTCAAGCCTTCACAAGGGTATGGTAGTGGTCACGGAATTACTCTGGACAAAAACCTGAACATGTTAGCACATATCAACACAATGGCAAAAAACGCCTGTTTCCATTTAAGGTACTTGCGAAAACTAAAACCAATCCTAAATAAAACAGATCTTAAAACAGCAGTTCAGGCACTGGTCATATCAAGGATTGAGTATGGTTGCACTACTTTGGCCGGGCTCCCCCAGATCTCAACAGCCCCACTGAAAGCATGTCTTAATGCAGCCACAAGACTTATATCGAGATCCCAAAAATTCAACCATATCTTCCCTCACTTGAAAGTTCTCAACTGGTTGCCCTTCGAAGCAAGAATTCAATTCAAGTTGGCATGCACCACTCACAAAGCATTACACCACAAAACACCAGTTTACCTAGCACAGAAACTCACGCTATCAGGAGGGTGCCAGTTCTCCAGGAGCAAAGCAGACCTGCTACTGAAACCGTCTCATTTTTATAAGAAAATAACTTATGACCGAGCGCTCTCCGGGGCAGCTCCGAGAATCTGGAACGCACTCCCCCCTAACATTAGAAGAATTCCATCCATCGCGGCATTCAAAAAGGAAGCAAAATCGTTTTATATGAGGAAATTTCTCCCATAAGTCCATATAGCAGAACTACTGTCTATAAACCTCTCACGACTGTTTCCATGCCTCCCTAGCCGTTCATTAACCATATATATGTTATACATGTAGCTTAATTTTTAAGATTTTTATGGTAACTTAACTGTTGACATATATATGTTTATATGTTTTCCTGAACCTTAATGTTGTTATCTAGTCATGGTAAATCACTAATGAGTTGGTAAAGTATAAGGTTTTGTTTGTTGAAATGCTCCTATAAAGCACTCTGATACCCTACGCAGGGTCATGTTCGCGCTATAGGAAACACTAAATAAATAAATAAATAATGGGTTTTCATTGTGTAGCAGGTATGTAGTAATTCATTTGGTAAAATATAAAGAGTGAAAAACAGGTATCAAGGACAACTATGTATTGTCGAAATGGGAACAAAATATAGAGTTTAGAAGCAGTAGTTATTTGCACATCTCCGAAATTGAGGGTATCCATACTAACATGTGAATTATAGGACATTTCTCAAATTGACTTCTTTCTTACACATTGGCTTACATTTGGAAGGCAGAAATGGATAGAAAGTCAATAGGTAATAACAGTTGTTCTACAATTCCGTGTTCCCTTAAGTCTCCCGACAAAAATGGTACCTACTTCTGTGGGCAGGCCTAGTGCCTGCAACAGGAAATGGCCTGAAACGCAATATGGACATATCACATTTCCTAGTGAAAACTGACCCTTTTTCGCAATGTGCCTAGCTGTGGATTTTGGACCCTAGTTCTGCCGGCACCTGAGGGAACCTAGCTAACCTGTACATTTATTTAAACTAGACACCCAGGGAAATACAGGATGGGGTGACTTGTGTGGCTCTCACCAGGTTCTGTTACCCCAGAATTCCTTGCAAACCTCAAAATTTGTTTTAAAAAAACACCAGACAAAAAACATTTTTCTCACATTTCTGTGATGGAAAGTTCTGGAATCTGCATGGATCCTCAAACTTCCACCCACCCTGCATTCCCCAAAGTCTCCTGATAGAAATGATAGGCCTAGTGCCCGAGGCAGGAGTTGGCACAAAACGCAACATGGACACAACACATTTTTCCAGGGAAAACAGACCCTTTTTGCAATGTGCCTTGCTGTGGATTTTGAACCCTAGCTCAGCCGGCACCTAGGGAAACCTAGCAAACCTATACACTTCTGAAAAATAGACACTACGGGGAATCCAGGATGGGGTCACGTGTGTGGCTCTCAACAGGTTCTGTTAACCAGAATCCCTTTCAAACCTTAAACTTTGTAAAAAAAAAAAAATACAACACATTTTCCTTACTTTTCTGAGATGGAAAGTTTTGGAATCTGTGTGGATCCACAAACTTCCACCTACCACGCATTTCCAGAACTCTCTCGATAAAAATGGTACCTCACTTGTGCGGGTGGGCAAAGTGTCCGCGACAGGGAAGGGCCCAAAACATATTGTGGAGACATCAAATTTACCAATCACAGAACAACCTGGTTTTTCAGGCGGTTTAGGGGGTCCCCTGGGTTTTTGGCCCTGGGCTGGGTGGCCATCTAGGGAAACCTACCACACCCACACATTTCTGAAAACTAGAGACTCAGGGGTGTCCAGGTATGTGTGGCTTGCGTGGATTCTCAGAATCCGCTGCAAATATCAAATTTAGCTAAAAAGTCACATTTTCCTCTAATATCTGTGTGTGAAAGTTGTGGGATCACTGCACGGCACAAATTTCCTACCACTCAGTGTTTCCCTCAGTCTCCCAATAAAAATGATACCTTACTTGTGTGGATGGGCCAAGTGCCTATGGCATGTAAGAGTCAAAAACATGTAGAGAAATGGGGGCCCAAAGATTGTCCAGTAGGGCAGTTTATTAATTTTTAGGCTGATGCTACTTTGGGCACCCACACAAGTGAGGTATTATTTTTCTCGGGAGACCAAGGGGAACGCTGGGTGGTAGGAAATTTGTGCCTGCGCGGTGATCCTACAACTTATCCAAACAGAAATGTTAGGGAAATGTGAATTTGTGAGCACATTTGAGGTTTGCAAGGGATTATGGGTAAGAAAACGCTGGGGAATCCATACATGCCACACCGCCAGTCAAGAGTCAGTACACGCACACCACCATCCACGCACACACTAGGCAAGCGCCTTCCACCAACACCGGCAGCCAAGTGCCATCCACACACCTCGCCAGCCAAGCGCGGTCCATGCACACCGCCAGCCAAGCGCCATCCATGCACACCGCGAGCCAAAGACTGTGGCAATTTGTTTTGGGGGGTAAGGACATTAGTATGCCCATTTTGGGCACCCCCACCCCTACGTATTAAAAATAAAACAATCCCTGGTGCCTAGTGGGCAGATCAGGGGATATTGCCCCCATCTGCCCCCTGAGGGGGGGAAGAGGGAGTAGAAAGCCTGTGGATTTTTTTGTGGGGTAGGGGCATTGGCAGGCCAATTTAGGGCAGTACCCACCCCTAAATACCATTTAAAAATCCCTGATATCTAGTGTGCTTTTTACCCCACAGGAGGGGCGGAAAGACTGTTCCCAAATATATTTGGGAGGGGCATGGTCTTGCCCTTTGTGGGCCGCCCCCACCGCACTTTTATAAAAAAAAGAAGCCCTGGTGTCTAGTGGGTTGTCTGCTCCCCCAGTGGGGGGGGGGGGATCAAGATTAGGGATAATGCCCCTTATTTGCCCCCTAGGGGAGGTAGAAAGTATGTGGCGGTTGTTTGGGGGGGCGGGTGGGGGACTGACAACCCCATTTAGGGCAGCCCCCATTCCTAAGTACTATTAAAAAATCCTTGGTATCTAGTGTGCTTTCTCACCCCCCGGAGGGCAGATGGGGGGCTAATGCCCACCATCTGCCCCCCAGGGGTGGGGGTGTTGGGGGTAAGAAAGATTGTTCCTAAAAATCCCTGGTGTCTAGTGGGCTTTCTGCCCCCCTCCCCAGGGAGGCAGATCAGGGGTAATACCCCTCATTCGCCCCCTAGGGGAAGGGCAGAACGTTTCTGGAGGTTGTTTTGGGAGCTGAGGGCATTAGCATGCCCATTTAGGGTAGCCTCCACCCCTAAATACAATACCAATACAAAAATATAATCCCTGGTGTGTAGCGTGCTTTCTGACCCCCACAATCCTTGGGGAGGGTGGTGGGGGGGAGGGGGGTGGACTGGGGGGAATTGGGGGCAGAAAGACTGAATTTGCCCAAAATATTTTGGGGGAGCAAAGCCCTTGCCCAAGGGGCCACTCCCCCCCCTCCCTGGTATCTAGTGATGGATCCCTGCTTGGAGATCATCCTCCAGGGATCCACTAGGAAGGGGTACAATTGGAGATAGGAGATTCTCCCCTTTCCAATGATACCTCTTCCGTCTGCCGTCTGCCTCAGTGCTCAAGGGGACTGGGATAGCCCCCTTAGCACTGAGGCAGTGAAACAGAGTTTCAGTTTCGGTTTCTTCGAAATGACGTCAGTACAACGTGCGCGCCTATCGTCATTTTGGAGGAATAATCAGAACACCCTCTGAAGCAGAGGAATCTCTTCCCCAGCTCCTGAGGATATTTTGACTGAAAGGAAATCCCTTTGGTGTCTGCACCAGATGGATTTTCTGTGCCATGTGCGAGGACGGCTCGGAGCCGTCCTACACATAAGAGCACTGTGGCGTGGGACGTCTCCAGGCCGTCCCACACATGCAAGGGGTTAAACACTCACAAATGCGAGACCTATTGCATTGCAAATGCTTGTTTTTAAGAGTAAAAAATAGCATTTGTTTAAGTTGTCAAACAAAAGGTTTTTTTGGTGAAAGCACCGCATGCCACGCTTTGACTTTAATAGCAGCCACGCACCTTTCTTTAGACGCTGCTCGTGTGAAGAAAGGTACGGCCACCGTTGAAGTAAAAGTGGTATTGTGCACTTTTAAAAATAAAAAGCAATTTTTAAGCAGGATAGGGCATGCAGAAGTGCTGCGCTGTTAAGGGAGCATTTTTGAAAGATAAAGCGCAGCGTCCATGTTCGGGCGCCGTGCTGTCATAAAAACAAGGTGGGTTAGGTAGAGCCTGTAGTGCATACAAATGCAGCTACATTAAAGACATCAAAGAAAATAGTGCTCACAGACTGTAGCTAAAACAGACTGTGTAACAGCACAAGTGAAAATCCAGTCCTCATGGGAGGATACAAATGCAGAGAAGGCGTTACTAACGTCAGACTAAAAAGCCTATTAACGAATCAGAAGCATCCATTTAGAAAGGAAGGTAACAGGAGCCAATTGAAAAGATAGGTGGACCTTCAAGTCCATACCGGAATACAGCATGCCTCGCAGAGCAGCAAATGCGCTGCCCTGGCTCGAACTAAAAACTGGAAGCGTTTAACCTATCGTTTTTCTTATAATTAAAAAAAAATCTCAGGGTTCTGCAAAATCGTCTGAATAACCATATAAATTGAGGCTTTCTTTCTAAAAAAAGGGCATTAGGGATCAATAACAGTATTCTCCGAAATTAATATAGAAACGTTGGCAACATAGGGTTCGATGTAGGTGGCCAAATACCGGTCGGTAACAGTGAAAATCAGTACATTTCACTGTTACCAACCGGTATTTAGCCATTCCTCATGTAGGGAAGGAATCAGTAATAAGGAATCTGTAAAAAACTATTCCTACATACCAATTCCTTATTGGCCTTGCATTTAAGGAATCAGTAATACCAGTCTTGATCAGCTAAATATCCGGAAGATCATGTCAGAGAAGCCTTATAAAATTCCAAGGGATGCAATCTTCCGGCATTGTCTTACCATTAGGCAGGCTATGTACAGACTTAACAATTTCCTAGAAGAAAATTGGGGTAACAAGACGAGTAGTTTTCTCTTATGATACTCTAACTGCACTCACATATAAATGTGTCCTAATCTCCTTCTTTGAGCTCCGACTCTCTTCAGTGGATAAGTCTAACAAAAGTTCTGAAAAACCTCCACAACATTACAACCCTAGAAAATAATGAATGTTCAGCATCCCTGATGGATAATATATTATTCCAAGTATCAGCTTCTCTTGTCTTGAAAAATAGTATCCACTCCAGCACTTCAATGCATTTATAAACCTTTTTCTTCTTAAGTTTAATATCCTCAACGGCTTCCATGTGTTAACTGGCCAATACCCCAATACCTGACCTCAAGTCATGACCAGCTGTTGATACGCACCCTCTTCCCAGAGATCCCTATTCTGCGTAGCTTCATGTAGGTGTCCTTCTGGAGCTTACATATGTTGTTGGACTTTACTATCCTCAACAATGGGGTAACCAAGAGTATGTCCTTTTATGCATGTATATGCATATGTTTAATTTTTTTTATTTTACTCTGAGTGGGAGCTGAAGAGTGTTTGTATACATATTACTGTGCTTCCATGCAAGACAAATCAAGTAATTTTCACTGAATAACATTTTAAATAAAATCTTCTAAATGTGTAGTTTTCTTTATTAAGAAAGGTGTATTTTTTAGGCACTGGGACCCCTTTAGTGTTGAAGTGTAAACTGGAATCACAGTTGCTATTTTCCTTTCTAAGTATACGTTTCCTTGCTACATAATTTAGTCAATGTTGCCACATAATTTAGTACTTCAGTGGGACAAAATCCCTGTGACCCTACCTATATAATATTTTTTATTTTTTATTTTTTTATTTATTGAAGTTTTGTATAGCGCTAGCTGAACCCGAGGGTATCAGAGCGCTTCACAGCAAATAGAGAGATGCAACCAGGGCAATAAGCATAGAAAACAAGAATCGGAAACGATAGGAGGGAAATATAGCCTGTACACCAACAGAACAACAACAATGATAACGTAGTAAGATAATATACTAGCACTGGTTTGAAGTAAAGTATCAACCAACCGGGTTCTCCAGTAACTTACTTTATCTACATAATCAGTAAGGCTTTTGCTTTCAAATCTGATAAAAATCCATACTCTTCAGCTAACCCGCCTTTGGCGGGTGATACTAGTCTTGATGGGTTTACACCTACCAGCCTTTCTTCTTCACCTGTCTTGCAGTTGGGTGCAATATGCTCTGAGCAACAGTGTCAGATAACAAACAGCGGAAGCTCTTAACAATCTGAATATAATATTAAGTAATCTTTTGTAAAGCTGCAAATAACAGAAGTTACTATTTCTCAATTTATCTTACTCCATTTTCAGACGGTAAAATGTGTTTTGTACCTTTTTTAACTGATGAGATGTCGATCAACCAATTCATTAAGGCAACTCATTGAGCTGTTCCTGCATACTGATCATAGTTTCACAGCTGGGGCAAGAGTGAAGCATGACAAAGCCTTTGTATAAAATTAACACTACTTTGGGAACAATGGTACACATTTGAATCAACATTTATCCAGTGTGCTTTAAACATATGGCTTCAAATATATGGCTGCCAGGTAAAATAATGTCACACTTTGTAAAAATAAATATAAAATCAGGAGTCTCACTTAAAGGAATTATTTTACTGGTCAAGCTCCAACAAAAGATTTAGGGCCCGATGTAGGTGGCAAATTCCGGTCGGAAACGGCCGAAATCGGCCGTTTCCGACCGGTATTTGGCACTTTGAGATGTAGGGGGCCAGTATTTACCTATTTGGTATATTTACCGAATCGGTAAATTTACAGAATCTGTAAAATACCGAATCGGTATTTTTACCGATTCGGTATCTTCCAGATGTAGGTGGGACTCTTCTGAGTCCCACAAGCCTTTCAGATTCAGTATTTTAACACCCAATCCAATTGGGTGTTAAAATACCGAATCCAGGTGTGCATGCACATGTGTG
Source organism: Lissotriton vulgaris (assembly GCF_964263255.1). Lineage (NCBI taxonomy): Eukaryota > Metazoa > Chordata > Amphibia > Caudata > Salamandridae > Lissotriton > Lissotriton vulgaris. Next base: position 376,173,676 of record NC_141687.1, read on the forward strand.
CATACACACCTATGCCATGTGACAGACAGGCATGCCCTTAGGGCATGTCTGTGTGCCACATGGCACACAAGCCAGTATTGGGGGTGCTAGAGGGTGTCAAAGTGACACCCCTTGCACCCCTGCTGGAATCGGTATTTACCGATTCGGTAAATACCGAATCGGTAATGCCCATTGATTCCTATGGGCTTCAATGCCCATAGGAATCAATGGGCATTACCGATTCGGTATTTACCGAATCGGTAAATACCGATTCCTTCCGATTCGGTAATTTTTATAATAAAATTACCTACATCTGCCCTTCTCTTTTTTACCACTTCTTAAATACCGATTCGGTATGAATTGGTATTTATGAAGTGGTAAAAAAGATTTACCTACATCGGGCCCCAAGAGATATGCCGGCGCATGCAGATATTTTAGATCCATTACTGGGCAAGGGAAAGGATAAAGAGCAGAACTTCAGAAAGGGGGGCAGAAAGGGGATCAATGTCGTTTTCTGCACACCGTGCCACAATTTCTTTCCAACGGCAGGCGTATACTGTGTAAGTGGAGGGGTGCCAGGCTGTCAAGATGACCTTCCAGACTTTTGGGGGACGATTGAAAGATGTCAACTGCTTCTACAAAGCAACAGTATAAAAACTAGGACAAACAATAATAATTCAAGAAGGCACAAAGTACATTCACTCATCCACTCGAACACACCTTTTGTACCATCAGATACATACACAAACATTTACATACATATCACCACAAACAAAAAAGCGCCTTTTTTTTTGTCCTAGTTTTTATACTGTAGCTTTGTATATGATTACGAAATGTTTCTCAGATGTTATTACACTGTCTAAATGAAATTATTTTTCTATGAAAACGATTTATATATATATATATATATATTTAAAAAATAAAATTAAAAATCTTTTGAACAAATTTATCTCTGTTGTGGTTGTGTGGGCTAGCTGAATGTGAAAATAGAAATTTGTTCTCCTGGTAATTAGGGAAAACCCTTTTCATGTTTTTCTCTTTAGTATTCTCGCCCTGGCGGGTTGTTCCCCTCCTTGTCATTAAACTTTAGATTCAGGGCCCCTCTTCTGTTTTTCAAAATGTTATCACCCCCAGACACTCTGGTTGCTGAATAACAGTTCTGGTCCTTTGTAAATCTTTTTCTGCATTCTAGAGCTTGTTCTTGTAATGTTTTAAACATAGAAACGCTGACTTGCCTGTTGCTATGTTTAGTAGTAGCCTTCCAGAAGAACAAGCTACTTACCTTCAGTGACACACTTGCTGGTGGATACTCTAATAGCAGATTCCTCACCTTGTAAATATTACGCCCAGTGTCACACTGGATTCAAAATCTTGTAAGCAGTACTCCTGCGCACCGATGGTGGTGTCGTGTGAGTCTGCGCCGCCATTCCACTCCGAAAGTGATGAGTGAGGTTGCATATAAACACCACCCATGCGCCCTGATGTCAGTTGCTATCTTAGGCTTGTCCGGGCCCCCAGATGCGGAGCCCATTGGAAAATTGGCTTGACCAGTGTTCAGATTGGGACATTGCACGATGGAAAAAGAGGCCATTTCACGTATCGGGGTGGTGGGGCAGATAGTGAGGAATCTGGAACTAGACAGAGTATCCACCTGAAAGAGCATTACTGAAGATAAATAACGTATTCAACTGATGGATACTTCTAACCGCAGATTCTTCACCTTGTGAATAGATACCATAGGAGTACCTTCTTCTGTGGAATGGCAAAAATCAAACAGTCTTACAAGACCGAATGGACAAAATGCCTATCCCAATGGACCTGAATGTCAAGGTGGTAGCGCTTTATGAACGTGTGTACTGATGCCCAAGTAGCAGCCTGACAGGTACCCAGGAGTAGCACTCCGATTGCTAGTGCAATATTTGTAGCCTTGTCTTTAGTGGAATGTGCCTTTGATGCATCAGGTGGCTGTTTCTTAGCTAGCGCATAGCACATTTTAATGCAGAGGACTACTCATCTGGAGATAGTTCTTTTCTGCACTGCCTAGCCCTTTTTTGCTTCCAAGGAGTTCACAAACAGTTGACTGTCCACTCGATGGTCTTGGTACGATCAATGTAGAAACTAAGGGCTTTCTTGGATGCCAAATAATGGTTTCTCTTCCCTTTCGAGGGGTGAGGCAGAGCAAAGAAAGTGAGAAGGGTGATGACTTTCCAACATGGGAAGGTGTTACTACCTTTGGCAAAAATGCTACTTTCGTACTGAACTTCAACTTGTCTCGAAAGAATGTTGTATAAGGTGGCTGGACCAAAAGGTATACTACAAGCTGACTTGAAAGCAACCAGAACGACCATTTACGGGGTCAAAAGACGTAGTGGACAGCTGTGCACTGGCTCAAATGAGGTACACATTACAAAGTGCGAATCAAATTCATCTCCCACTGTGGCATCACGAAGGGCTTCAGTGGAAGGGTGCTGTAAACCTTCAAGACATTTCTTCAAAACAGGTGATTTAAATAAAGAAGGATGAACCTCAAAATAGTCGAAAGAACCAACTAAGAGCCCTCATCAGCTTGTGAAATTATATTGAAACCAAAAGAGTGCACAAGATTAGCTAAAGGGGCCATGTAAACATTAAATAGTGTTGGGCTCGTTGAAGAGCCCTGTGGGACACCATACTTGAGCTGGGTAGCCGCATATTTATAGGGATTCAGTATGAGTGGGAATGATCTGTGAGGAAAGAGCAGAGACGTTTTATGGTATTGCCACGGATACGGAGCCATTCTAGTAATACTGGGTGTGAGGCCATATCAAAAGCAGCTGATAAGTCAAGTAAAGTCCATTCTGATAAGCCACACTGATCCAGCATAGCAAAAAAAGAATTCTCTGGTTGCAAATAGACTTGATTTGGTACCAAGTGAAGGCCTAAAGCTGGACTGAGATATATCAAAGAAAAGGTTAGATTCCAGGTATTCAGAGGGTTGAAAATTGACATTTTTTCCAAACTTTTGGTGGCCATTGGTAGAAGAGAAAAAGGTCTACAATTAGCCATAACATTGTCAGCGAAAGATTTGATAACAGGAGCATGTGAGCTTGGTTCCACAGCTCAGGAACAGTGGCCGTGGTTAAAATAGTATTAAGCAGCTGACAGATAAAGGACCAATAGTTTCCAGGCCTGTGATAATGATGTGAGGGGGCTAGGGATGAGACGTTGATTCAGAGCTACATGAGATGATGGGAGTGAGAGTCTACTTAACTGAGATGAGAGCAAGATCAGATCAGGAGATTCCTGGAGAAGTGGTAGAGAAAGAAAATCTTCATATATGGTTGAACCTACTAGTGTCCTAACAATTATATTATGAAAAAATGCTAGGTCCTCACAAAGAACGTCAGGAAGGAGGATAGTCTGGTTACAAGTTTCAGGTTCTAGCAGGGTTTTGATAGTAGGGAAAATTCTTTAGGCATGTTATTAGCAGATTCAATTTTATCTCTATGGTTTGCTCCCTGAGTTTTCCTTAAGAGCAGTCGATAATTTTAGTGGCAACTCTGCAAATCGTCTGGAGCCAGCACTATAATTAAGTTTCCATTTCTGATTTACATTGGTTCTTAGCCTCTATTAGGTACTCTGAGTAACCAAGGAGCTGAAGGACTGTTGCGGGACGGTTACTCCTCACCAGTCTCAATGCTGGAGTACCGTCGAATGCAGTTCTACTATTGTTTAGTGATAAATACAACGGATTTGTTCCCTGCCACAGTCTCCTGCACTATAGTAAATGTTCGTTTGCCACTCTATCTGTGTCTGCCCGCAGTGCTAATCTAATCGTATCTATCCGGTCTACGGGATTACTCTCTGCAATACAAATACATACAGAACTAAAGATCCCAGTTAGATGCACATTTTTCAGCCTACAGGAAGAGGGTGTTGGGCAGGGTAGAGGGTGTAGAAAAAGCATGGGAAGAGGGGGCTAGTGAAGTGTGGGTGGAGGGTCGCACTGACTGAATTTATTGTAGGCATGGTAGGTCAGTGGAAAAATTAATGCCTAAAAGATTTAGCCCCACAAGACTCAGTGATAGGGTCCCTCCACTTCCCCCTTGCCTCCGATTACCACCCAGAACTAGGAAAGCCTGTGAGAAAGTAACTTTATCATTATGTCACTGGTTCCTCCTAATCAGGACGGACCCTATTTCTCTAGCACAATAAATTCAGAAAGAGACTGACTGCCCATTGAACAAATGATACTCATTCAGCCCTGTAGGCCTCAGATTGACCTACTTTGCTCCTCGCTGATATCTCCATTAATGCACTGGGGAGAGCCAACAATGTGGTGTCTCATGCTGTCTCTCAGCCGGTCACCATTACCCTTGGCCCTACCTCCGACTGCTGCTAAGGCTCTGATGTCTCTCCTACTGCTGGTTCCCCGTTGTGGCTCCTGATTTCGAGGACGTTCCTCAAAGGTCTCCTCATTCCTCAGGCTCTACACAGGCTTACAATGTAAATCATATCTAATCCTCTCAGCTAATGTGGATCTGGTAAAACTCTGAAAACCGCAGCCCTGTATACCGCAGTACCCTTTTAGTCTCGAAGCCAAGGATTCAGCCAGTACTAAACTCACTGATCTTGCAAGGTGTAGTAGTCCCTACTCGGAGCACGAGTAACGCCCACATTCTGCATGCGAAAAAGCCTTGGTAGGTCTGCTACAGATTTCTACAGGACCTTTTGGTGGTAACCAGTGTTGTCCGCCCCTTCTTCCCTGTCGTCCCCAAACCAGCCACTATCCTTTCCTGTATCCCACCGACAGCTCACCTTTTCACCATGGTTTACCTACGCTCTGCATTCTAATCTATCCCCCATACACCCAAAAAGCAAGTTTATATTTGCTTTGCGCAATGTTGAATACACCTTTAAAAGGTTTTGCGAGGGAATTACCGAGTCACCATCCTTGTTTTCTTAGATTCTGATAAAGGATTTAGATAAGGTCCATTTCACCAGAGGGTCTGTGCTGATATAGCGTGTGGATGGTTTCCTCGTGGCCTCACCAACCCTAGAAGCTTCCAAGGAGGATGTTTCTTACAGTGTTGGCTCTGAAACGGCGAATAGCATCTAGAGAGAAGCAGCAACATTGCCTGCCAAAAGTTCATTATGTGGGACACAATATATCAGCATCTAACTGCCTCTGAGATTGAAGCCTTTCTTAATGTTCCCCACCCCACAACGGCCTCCCATATGAGAACATTCCTTGGGATGTAAGGTCATATCAGCAGTGGATTCTGGGATATGCCTGTCTGATAAAAATCCCTTAAGCATCCCATTCATATTTATACACCTGAAAATGTACTCGAAAGAAGAGGCAAAACAGGCTTTCACTGTATTAAAACAAGCTCTCTCTTTTTCAGTTTCAGTTATGGATCTTGCTAATTGCTTGAAACCATTAAATGTCTCTGTCAAGAGAAAGGCAGTTTTGCCTTAGGGGTGACTCAAATGCATGTTGACAAGCACCGCCCAGTAGCATATTACAGCAAGGCCCTTAACCCCGTAGCCACTGGATTACCATCTTGCCTATGTATGGCAGCCATGGCTGTCACCATAGTGGAACTCTCTGAAACCACAGTTCTGGGGTCTACTCCCACTGTAGTCATCTCACAAGCAGTAGTGTCCCTTTAACTGACTTTTAAACCCCATTTATCTAATGCCCGATTCATCCAATATGAGATCCTCTTGTTATCTGCAGGTCACACAATGTTAATTAGGTGTCTGGTCCTAAACCCTGCATTTATTTTACATAGCGCCCACCTGGTGATGCTGCGTAACAATTACAAAGACGTACAGGTCTTCCGATTCTATTGAGCCGGAGATTCACAAAAGTGCGGCCATTTTTGGCGATTCCTAGCCACACCCCCTCTTTGCACTATTCTTTATATGATTTTTCATGGTCAATTTGTGGTACAGTGTAATTCCAAGAAATTTGACGGACTCAACGAGGGTTGGATTGCAATTGAGCGCATCACTGAAGTTTATCCAATCTTGCATATGGGGGGACTGTTCTGAATTTGATATGAGAATTTCTGTCTCGTCTTGGTTGAGATTTAGGTGGTTGCAAGATGGCCAGTTTTATACTTCTTTGAGAGTGGCATTTAACCGGTGTATATTGTGTAGAGAGGAGATTTCCATGTAGAACTGGCTGTCATCTGCATATAGTTGGAAGGGGATGTTTACTTGGTTGAGAATCACGGTGAAGGGTTCCGTGTAGATAATAAATAGTGTGGGTGAGAGGGTTATTGGCGTCATATCAGAAGTCTAATTGCTTTTATTTGTTGTTTTGTAGGAAGGATGTGAGACAGCGTAAGACTACCCCATCTTCACCAATCCCTTTTTTTAGGAAATCCAGGAGGAGCTTTTGGTCGACTGTGTCAAAGGCCGCCGATAAGTCTAGGAGTATGAGCAAGCAGCATCCGTCTGTATCCAGGAATTTGTGTATGCCATCTACTATGTTCAAAATAGCCGTTTTCATGCTGAAACCTTTTTTGAAGCTTGCTTTGCGAGGGTTCACAACTTTGCTGTTTTCTATGAGTTGTGAGAGATCACATTGCTCTAGATTTGAGGCTTGGAAGATAAGATTAGAAACACGTCGGACGTTATTGAGGTTGTTCGGGTCTGCTTCTGTTTTGTGAGATGGTTCCGGGGGTTGGGAGAGCAGATCCGGGTTGGAGGGTTAGCGTGAGCCGGGTAGCATAACCCCGATGTAGAGATACAGACAAACCAGAGACCACAAGGCAGGGGAACAGCCATTTCAACGTGGTTTTTACCACGCGTTGCAATTACATCGCATGCGTTACAGCGCATGCGATGTAACAACGTGTGGTAAAAACCACGCATACCATTACATCGCATGTGCTTTTATAACGCAGGCAATGTAATAGCTATCCATGTCATTGTAAGGAAACTGAGGCTGTTTCCTCACAACGACGTGGACCTCTGACGACGCAGGTAGCAGGAACCCGGAGCAGAGACGGCGACGCTGGAAACACAACGAAAGAAGTAAGGCTGATTGTGCTTGGGGTGGGGGTAGTGGTTTAGGGTAGGGTAGTGCAGTGTAGGGGTGGGAGTAGTGTGGGTAGTGTAGTAGTGTTTTAGGGTTGGGGTAATGTAGTGGTGGGAGTAGTTTGGGTAGTGTTGTAGTGTAGTAGTGTTTTAGGGTTGGGGTAATGTAGGTGTTGGAGTAGTGTGGGTAGTGTAGTAGTGTTTTAGGGTTAGGGGTAGTGTAGTGGTGGGAGTAGTTTGGGTAGTGTTGTAGTGTAGTAGTGTTTTAGGGTTAGGGGTAGTGTAGTGGTGGGAGTAGTGTGGGTTGTGTTGTAGTGTAGTAGTGTTTTAGGGTTAGGGGTAGTGTAGGGGTGGAAGTAGGTTTGTAGTGTAGTAGTGTTTTAGGTTTCGGGGTAGTGTAGGGGTGGGAGTAGTGTGGGTAGTGTTTTACGGTTAGGGGTAGTGTATGGGTGGGAGCAGTCTGGGTGGTATAGTAGTGTTTTAGGGTAGTGCAGTGGTGGGAGTAGTGTGGGCAGTGTTGTAGTGTAGTAGTGTTTTAGGGTTAGGGGTAGTGTAGGGGTTGGGGTAGTGTGGGTAGTGTTTTAGGGTTAGTGGTAGTGTAGGGGTAGTGTATGGATGGGAGTAGTCTGGGTAGTGTAGTAGTGTTTTAGGGTTTAGGGTAGTGTAGTGGTGGGAGTAGTGTGGGTAGTGTTGTAGTGTAGTGTTTTAGGGTTTATGGTGGTGTAGTGTTGGGAGTAGTGTGGGTAGTGTTGTAGTGTAGTAGTGTTTTAGGGTTTAGGGTAGTGTAGGGGGGGTGGGAGTAGTGTGGGTAGTGTAGTGTTTTAGGGTTTTGGGTAGTGTAGTGGTGGGAGTAGTGTGGGTAGTGTTGTAGTGTAGTAGTGTTTTAGGGTAGGAGCAGTGTGGGTAGAGTAGTAGTGTTTTAGGGTTTACGGTAGTGTAGTGGAGGGGGTAGTGTTGTAGTGTAGTAGTGTTTTAGGGTTTAGGGTAGTGTATGGGTGGGAGTGGTGTGGGTAGTGTTGTAGTGTTTTAGGGTTTAGGGTAGTGTAGGGGCGGGAGCAGTATGGGTAGTGTTGTAGTGTAGTAGTGTATTAGGGTTAGGGGTAGGAGTAGTGTGGTGTGTAGGTGTAGGGTTGACACTTACCTTGCATACTTTTACAACGAGTATAGCTTTACCACGCATGCCTTTGTGTTGTAATGGCATGCGTGGTAAAGGCATACTCGTGGTAAAAGTATGCGATGTAATTGCATGCGATGTCATTGGCATCGCGTAGTAATACCTGTGTTGTAATGGCACGCGTGGTATTAGTATGCGATGTAATGGCACACATTCACAAGGCATGATGTAGATTTGCAGTAGTGGGTGCTAGCAAACCCCAGCATGGCGCAGTTTAGTATGGGTCGACAGGCTCTCAGCAAGTTGGGGTAAGCGGGTAGTTCTAGACCCATCCAGCAGGGTAGCAGGGTGGGGGGGTCTTAAGTTTTGGGATATCGATAGTCACGTAGGGCAAGGTTACCTTTTAGGTATTCTGTTTATGCTCAGACATCATCGATATGGGTCCACAGGAAAGTATAAAACGGCAGGCAATGGGGGCACTAACTTGCCCGCATCCTCCGGCTGACTATACATACCACTTTGCAGTCAGGGGTCATATATACGACATGCGGAGGGACATCAAAGTTATAGTACCACGTAATTCAACAAGTTATGTCTCCGAAAATATTGACCTGGAATGTCAATGGACTGGGTAATAAGATCAAACAAACGCTTGTGATGCAATATTGGCAGTTTGGGCTGGTCTGTTCCCATAAGGAACAGGGACAAGAGTGATTTGTATATGGCTGGGTCCAAACTTGGGTGGTGTGGTGAGCAGAAGAATGATGGATGAAACCCAGATCCTTGTGACTGGGGATGATTGTTTGCATTATTTAGCATTCCGTCCATCAATTGTCTCTTTTGCATATGTTGCCCTAAGTGGGAAGGGAATGCCCAGACGTGGGTCCCGTACTCACTACACCACTGGATTCAAGCTAGCCTGGCCGATGCCCTGAAAACGGTCCCAAGATGCTTGTTCCCAGTTCAGGGAGGACCTGGCTTGGCAGTTCGGGCTGGGCTGTTCCCATAAGGAACAGGGTCAAGACTGATTTGCATATGGCTGGGTCCAAACTGGGGTGGTGTGATGAGCAAAAGAATGATGAATTAAACCCAGATCCTTGTGACTGGGGGTGAATGTTTGCGTTGTCCAACATTCCGTCCATCAATTGTTTCTTTTGCATTTGTCGCCCTAAGTGGGAAGGGTATGCCCAGATGTGGGTCCCATGCTCACTATACCACTGGATTCAAGCAAGCCTGGCTGATGGAGGATGATGCCCTAAAACCGGTCCCAGGATGCTTGTTTGCGGTCCAGGGAGGACCTAGCTTGGCAGTTTGGGCTGGACTATTCCCATAGGTAACAGGGTCAAGACTGATTTGCATATGGCTGCGTCCAAACTGGGGTGGTGTAGTGAGCAAAAGAATGATGGTTTAGACCAAATGTTTGCACTGTCAAACATTCCGTCCATCAGTTAATTATTTTTTAATATCTGCGACGACACAACCCAGACATTGTGCTACTTCAAAAGACGCATCTGAGAGGTAATCACTGTAAGGCGCAAGACTGATGGGGGTACATGGTGCTAACCCACGCAGGTTATACTTCGGGATCTAGGGGGGTTGGGATACTAATTAGGACATCAGTCCCATTTGTACCAGGTAGGAGTTGGTGTGACAAAACGGGCAGATGCGTTGCTGTAACCGGCACTTGGAAAGGCATGACATTAAACATATGCTCTGTTTACGTTCCCCCAAGACTACATACAGACAGCCTCCCAGTATTCGGAGAGATCATACTAAAAATGCCACTGGGCACCTGATTCGGGGTGGCAACATGCACTAAGTCATGGAGCCGCTGTTGGACAGATTATCGGGGCAGCGGGGACAGGGGGTAGAGAGCCCCTAGAGGGATTTACAGCAGCACTTGGGTTGACAGATCTCTGGAGGGCACACAAACCACAGAGTCAACAATACACACACTCCTCAGCAGCGCATGACAGCCACTCCCGGATAGATTTCTTGTTTACACTCCAGACGCAAATGAGCCAATTCAGGGGAGCAGCCCACAAGGCATGTGGGATTTCAAGGCACTCTCGGGTGGAGGTCCAACTGCAGGCGTGTGTGAGAAATAACATTTTGCCCCCGAGATTGAACCCATGGAATTTCATGAGTAAACAATTCACAGAGAATATACAGGAATGCACAACACAATACTTTCAGGTGAATTAAAGATCGGTGGAGGCGGCCTCCACTCTCGGAGAGGCATATAAACTGTGATTAGGGGACACGTGCAGGTGCAAATAGGCATACAAAAGAAAGAACACACCAAGGACATCGAGGAGCTCGAAAGAGAAATAAGCCAACTCGAGAAGGTAATTATAGTGGGGCGAGACTTTGACACAAATGCAACTCTCTGGCTTAAGCTTAAACAGCAAGAACTCAGAAACTTAAGTGAGCATAGGGCGCGCACACACATTTTGGACTCCCAGAGGAGGCTTTAAGACATTGGCGATAAAGCAAATACAACGCTCGCCTTGCTTGAAAAGAGGGATCGGGAGTGGGACTGGGTTCTTGAGAGCCATACTCCTGAGGCAACACCCATAGCACAGGAGAAGGTATAGCGGAGGCATTTGCACAATACTATCAAACACTCTACACCCCCTCCTCGACGCGCACGGCAGAGGACTGTGCAGACCTACTTAGAGAGATTAAACTGCCGTCCTTGTCTACTGAGGACAGAGATTTACAAGATCAGGACTTGATGACTGAAGAAATAACGAGTGCCCTTACTGATTTACAATTCGGGAAGGCAGCGGGGCCCAACGGCTTGGCAGTGGATCTTTACAAATGTGTCGCAAGTATGATTGCACCCCACCTACTCAACATGTATCAGGAATCCAGGGAAAAAGGGGAGCTGCCAGCGGATGTCCCTGAAGCCATGATAATAGTGATAACAAAGAAAGGGAAATCCCCTAAGGATTGTGGGTCTTACAGTCCAATTTCACTACTGAATGTTGAAGCGAAAATACTGGCAAGGGCACTGGCGACCAGGCTACAGTCCGTAATTTCCGACTTGATCCATCCGGACCTATCAGAGTTCGTGCCTCATAGAAGTACAAGAATTAATCTAAGGAGATTATATGGGTCGATACACTGGTCAAATGTGGTCCAAAAGGAGGCTGCAAGTCTACTATTTGTGGACGCACAAATGACGTTTGATATTGTGGAATGGAAGGAAAATGCTACTTACCAGTATGCATCTGTTCTTGGCATGTAAAGCTGCAGATTCTCACACTTAGCATTAGATCGCCATCTGGTGTTGGGCTCGGATGCTTGCAGTTTGTTGTTGTCTTGAAAGAAGTCTTTGTAGTCACAAGATAGGGGACTCCTCCCTTGGACAATATTGCGCATGGGCATCGACTCCATCCTTAGATTGTTTTTTTCCCGCCATTGGGTTTGGATGTAACTTTTCCGCTCCAGTTCGAAATCTACTTTCTAAAGTAGTTTGACGCGAAAAAATATCCTTAAACTTTTCAAATCAACTTCCAAACATCAAACATTGCACAGACTGGGCTTAGGCCCTAAATTTTGCGAGTGGGTAAAAATCTTGTATCAGGATCCGCTGGCCATAGTGCGGGTGTTGGTGTAGTCTCACGTCCCTTCTCACTTAGAAAGGCTATATGACAGGCCTGCCCGCTCTCACTAATGATTTTTGCATTGGCCCTGGAGCCATTGGCAACGTGGGTGAGGAACGATCCAATCCTATTAGGAATTGGGGTGGAGGCGGCTGGGAGGACAGAATATCTCTGTATGCGGACGATGTACTGCTGTATCTGACTAACCCATATAGAAAGTGCATAGGGTGCTACAAATATTCCAGTTGCTTGGTAGCTACTCTGGGTATGCGATTAACTGGAATAAGTCCCTGATCTTCCCATTAAAGGGAAACACTCCTCAGCGATTGAAAGGGACGAGACCGCTGACTCCCAAACATACATTTACATACCTAGGCATATGAATCTCACTGAATGAAGGTGACGTTCTGGAAGATAATCTACACCCTCAAATACAGCGACTAAAGAGTGACGTAGATAGCTGGAGGCGGTTGCCCATGTCACTGATGGGGAGGGTGGCGATTTTTAAAATGAAATCATTACCCAGACTTCTTAATATCCTACGAAATACCCCCTACAAAATACCTAAGTCAGTGTTCCAAGGTATAGATAGCGAGCAGCACAGACTCCTGTGGGACGGTGGCTGCTCAAGAGTCGCATTCTGTAAATTATAAAGAGGGGTTTATGAGGGAGGGCTTGCAGTCCCAGACATTAGGAAATATTATTGGGCCTCGCAACTGATGGTGATAAACGACTGGGCATTTACGGAACATAATGACTCGGCTTTTCAGGGAGATCATTGGGCTATGGGAAAGAGAGGCTACCTAGCAGCAATCTATTGTAAAAGAAGAGAAAAACAAAGTCCACCACACACACATTGTCGGTGGTCAGGGCCTGGCAGAAAACTTCCAACTATCTAGGGTGGGAAGGGAAATTGATGGGACGGACACCCATGTGGGACAACAACCTGATTTGAGAGGTGGGAGCCCTGTCAGGTTTTAAAAAATGGGAATTGCTGGGGATAGATAGTCTGGGTGACATTTGGTGAGGACACACACAGGTAAAATTTGAAACTCTACAAATTGAGTACGAGTTGGTGGGCTCGGAAATATACAAATATCTTCAACTGGGACATGCCTTACGCCAACACATCAGAGAGGGGGAAACATCTCCAGAATACTCGCCACTAGAGGACAGATTGTTGATTGACCCCATGAGGACCAAGGCAACCACTCTAACATATAAAAAAAATTATATAACTCACCTAACCCGGTGCACCCTATAAGGGAAGAAGGGAGATGGAAGTGGGACGCCTAGAAGATGATGATTAGGAGGAAGCAGTGCAAAGCCCGAGGGAGGTAGCGATATGGGCCCGTTTTCATCTCATTCAACTGCGCATCCTACATAGATCGTACGCATCTAGAACAAAGCTACAGCAAATGGGTCTGGATACATCCAGGTATTGTGGGGAGGTAGGTTCCTTCTTTCACATAATCTGGGAGTGTAGAAACATACATAATTACTGGACGGCAGTCACACGAATCATGTCACAGGTCACCAACCTGGAGATCCCAGTGGAGCCACAATGGCTGCTTTTGTATGTCACAGGCGAGGCAAAATGGGTGAAATACACTAATATGGCTTAAAATAGCAGCCTCAGACACTATGGCCACCCATAAACTCACTGAGATTTCTTTGCTGAACCAAGAGGAGTTTCTCAATCTTTGTGACAAAATCAAAACAGGTTTACCTGCAGAACCCCTAAAACCCGAGCTATTTAGAGCAAAGGATTGGACAGTACTCAGCCCTCTCCAAGACATTATAAATGTATCCATTTCCACTGCCATTATACTCACCAGATGGAAGCAGGCTTGGGTATCTCCCATCATTAAAAAACCTACATGAGACCCCTCTTTGCCCGAGAACTTTAGACCCATCTCGCTGCTCCCCTGGCCAGCCAAAGTGGCCGAGTCCGACGTCAATACCATTCTGACGAAATTCCTTATGTCTGATTTCATCCTAGACAAATCCCAGCATGGCTTCCGTGCAGGACATAGCACCGAGACGGCACTCTTGAGTGTCACGGAACATCTCCGGTCCATTTTGGATTCCGGCAAGACGGCAGCACTGATACTTTTAGATCTCAGTGCTGCCTTCGATACGTTGTCACACGAAGTGTTGCTATTCCGGCTAGAGGAGGCAGGAGTATCGGGACAGGCCGTGAACTGGCTTAAAGCATTTCTGTCAGACAGGTCATTCCGGGTTTTCACTCCCCCGTTCCTGTCTAAAGAGCGCCCTATCAGTCAAGGAGTGCCGCAGGGGTCTGCACTCAGTCCGACCTTATTCAACATTTATGTCCAACCACTGGCTGAGGTGGCCAAGAGATGGGGGTTGTCGTTAGTATTGTATGCTGACGACACTCAGCTAGTGGTGACATTAGGTGGAGGATGGACTGAGTGCATAGAGCTTTAAACAGGGCCTCACTGACATTACAAGCTGGATGACATCAAACTACTTACAGCTTAACGCTGGCAAGACTGAGGTCTTACTGGTGGGCAAAGAGAGGCGGCCTGGGGTGACATATGGTGGCCCGAGGCACTTAAGAATTTGCCTGAGCCTAAAAACCATGTGAAAAACCTTGGAGTCTGGATGGACTCTGCCCTTAACTTTACCCACCAGACTAAAAAGGTTGTGGCAACGTGCTTTGGGATCCTTAGGAACCTCAAGCCGATCCTAAAGTTTTTCGACCCCCAGACGTGCCAGCTTGTGGTGCAGTCAGCCATTCTCTCAGAGCTGGACTACGCAAACTCCCTACTTTTAGGGTTGAACCAGGCTGAAAAATCAAGACTGCAACGAGTCCAGAATGCAGCGGCAAGAGCCTTGACAGGTCTCCCTCGATTTAAATAAGTGACAAGCACGCTCACTAAACTCCACTGGCACCCGGTAGAGAAGAGGATTCATTTCAAGACCTTATGTCTCGCATTCAAGGTCTTGAAAACTGCCTCTACACCTATGCTGAGCCCACTTTTAACAACATACACACCCCGACGTGTCCTCCGATCAGAAGGCCAAAACCTGGCAGTTGTCCCCCGTTTCAAGTTGGCCCGGATGGGCGGTCGCTCCTTCCGGTACCTCGCAGCTAATCTCTGGAATGCTTTACCTTCCCAGATTCGTGGTCTCAATGACCTGCTGTCATTTAGAAAGTCCATAAAAACCCACCTCTTCTGCTAAACCATCTATGTGTGTGAATTCTAGGTTTCCATCTGCTGTGGCTCACTTTCCTTTCTTTCTGTAAAGCGCCGGGACGCCCCTTTGCTGGGGCAGCCGTGAGCTATAAAAGACCATATAACATAACATAATATAACAAACAGTTGTGCCAAAAAGGAATACAGCCAGAATGTGGGGATCTAATCGCACACCTGATTTGAGAGACTGGGAAGAAGACATGGATTGGTGTTCTTGTGCGGAGAAATCAACATATCAAGCCAGAGGTTGCCCCTAAAAATGTGCCAAAGTTTGGGGTCCATGCACGTCATACAGGGGACAATAAACAAATGAGCGGGTGGTGAAGTTAAAATAGTTAATCAAAGGAATAGAAATAGGATATTATAATCCTAAAGGATGGCAATTGTAATAGACGAGTACAGGTAGGACTAGGTTAACGCCATAGGGAAAGATGTGTATGTGGTCTGATTCTGCCATTGGTAATGATATCCTTGTCATGTATTGGGCACTGTTTAAATAATTAAAGTAGAGCGCCTTCTACAACAGGAAATTGCTAAACAAAATCAAACCCTACTTACCATCAAAGATCTCAAATTTGCCATGTAAGAGCTGGTGTTGTCTAGATTGGACCACAGGCATGCCATCCTCACAGACTATGTTAACTCACACCTTGCACCCCTTAGAATCACTCTCAATGCAGCTGCCAGAATCGTCACAGGAATAAAAAAATATGACCACATTTCCCCTGCACTGAAAAAAATGAGTTGGCTCCAGATTGAAGCTCGCTATCTTACTCAAAAAGCTCTTCACACTGGGAAACCTGCTTACTTGGCCTCAAAACTCAAGTAAAGCAGGTCAAACGGCAAAATTAAGGAGCTCAAACACCCTACTCCTAATTCTATGAAAACCCATAAATAAAAAATACTGCCATGCTCTTTCTCAACAATGGCCCTAAACTTTGGAACTCCTTACCAATACAAATCATGACAAACACCTCCTTCTTGAGCTTAAAGAGACAATTTTAGGATATCCAACTCATCTGAAACCACAGCTAGTGGGTCATCAAAGCCCCCAACATGATAGGCTCTCCACCCTCCACTCCCTAAACCCCTTCCTTTTTATCTCTCTTCCCTTGTGCTCAACCACTGACTTGATTGAACTCGACTCAGTTGTGCTGATTATACTTGTTGTTTTGATGTTGAACATGCGCCGATGTAAATCGTTCTGATACCTTCGGTCCTATCAGCACTATATAAAACTCAGAAATAAATAAATGAAATAAATAAACATTGATGAGGAAGTGAACAGATGCCAGGGGAATAAGATCAGGCTGGCCCAGGAAAAAATTCAGGGAGGGGAAAGTGGAAGGGAGTTAGTATGGTATGCCAAATTCAATCTAAGGTTGGCACATTTGTTTGAAGGGACGGATCAACTGCACTTAGAGTTCACCTCACAAATAGCAGACATCATTATAGGGAGCATTAGAACACTAACACAAGTACATGTTTATTAAGCTTTATGTTACCCTTTAATACAGCCTTCACTCTCTTACAAAGAACACTGTCTTAATTTGCCAATGGTTGTGTGCCTTATGACCTGGTTAAAAGTGCATATCCTGCTATAATAAAAAGGTTACCTGGGCTTTGAGTGGGCACTTCGCTTGAAACAGTCCTTTCATAGACTGTCACCATAAATGGCCAATGGCCTTCCTGCAAACTGGAAATAAACGTGGAAGTACCAAGGGGCATCAGAAGTGGTCTATGGAGTTTGTGGACTACGTTGTCTTAAAGGCATCTTCAGCTGGTGTCCCCTTTGCATTTTGAAAACTGTATCCACGTGGTCACTTCCACCTATGCCTTAACACTGTCATCTATCAACTGCCCACTAGAGACCACAGAAGTTGTGGATGTGAAGTTATTCCTGGAACAAGATTCCTGGATCTGGAAGCCAACTACAACTTCCTTATGGGAATTGGAAATGGCATATTTTGTGGGAATGCACCTGACAGGACACTGCGTTATCAGCAGGGAGTGTGTGTGATCCCAAAGGATTTTTGCCAGGAGCCCCAGGTCCTCTAGGGACTGGGATAATCTTTTGTCCTTAGTCCCCAGTTAAATGCTATGACCTCCTGGCAGATTCTCAAAGACCACATCCTACACAATGATAATGAACTAATGAACACCGAGAATGAGGTTAGGACAAAAGGTATAAAAGGATGAGGACTAAACTAATGCCAATATGAAAGCCACGACCCTTATCCACCAGTGGATCACTCATTAAAGATAGCTAAGGGACACTTTTTCAGTAGTATGAAGCAGGGCAGAGTGACATTACACAATTCAGAAGGAAAGGTGATGGAATTCCTTCGTATGAGCGGGGAAATTGTGTGTTGCCCTAAAATTCAGTTCATGCTCATGTTCATGAGGGCAACAGAACATGGTGTTTCAAGCTGCTCTGCTGATTGGGTGCCTGCTGAATCTGTGTGATCTCACCCAACAGTGGCCAGACTTGAACTTCCCTCTGCAGCATCTTGTTGTGGTGCTACTTGCCGCCAAGAGCCACCCAGTATGGTATTTGTGTTCCTGGGACATCATCTCCTGCTGCCCACTGTGTTCTTTCCTATGGAGCACAGTGGCTCTAGTCCCTAGTCCCAACTTGTGCTGGCGGTGCAGAGCTGCACTTGTCTGTGACGGAATCCAGCTGATCACCGCGTCCCTGGCCTCAACTTACAGTTGCAAGCGCCTGAAGACTGGTAATCCGTCACCATTGCTCTACATTATACGTATACTTGCCATTACATGTCTTCTATTCCTGAGAGCGCCGATTTTGTAATCGCCGTTCTCAGGAATAGAAGACATGCAATGGCAAGTATACGGCTGATGAATGGGGCAGCAAACAAAGCACCGAGGATCCGTTTTTAAACGCACAGCAAAACAGTGCTATCAACGAGTTATGGACCCAGTTCCCATTACTAAATGGAAGTTCATTAGGAATAATATCTAAATGGGAATAAACACACCATCATAGAACGTTACGTTATGGGATACCTACTCCAAGATGGCAGCAAAGTACACCAGGTTAGACTGGATTGTATCCTTAGTCCTTCCTTGCTGAAATGCTGTGCAGAGGGAGCCCATGTGGCTTTTTAAACACCGGACTTCCAGAAACCTTCCTGATCACTAAGCAGCATTGGAGAAAGTTGTGTAAGACGAAACGCGTCATGCTGGGTGAAATGAAATAAAAGAAAGGATTGCAGAACCAATGTGTGTGCTCCTGTGTGTTCCTAGAAGAGGGACTCTTGGTTTGGTACAAATTTGCGTGCATGCCACTTGCACGAAGGAGGCACCCGTCATGAAAAGGGTTCAGCAGTTAAGTGGCATTTGTTGATATATATATATATATATATATATATATATATATATATATATATATATATATATATATGAGGTACGTCCAGTTCCAAATACAGCGCAGCGCAGTCAGCCACACCGTCAGTCAGGAACAGGCGACACCCAAACGTGGTGCAAATTGATTTATTTAAAGTTCAGCCCAGCACCAATCCGCCATGACGCGTTTCGGCTAGAGATAGCCTTGATCACATGACAAACGTCACGGGGGATGACCACCCCTTTTAAAGTGCAAATAGTGCCATCACATGTGATAGAAAGCGAAAACATACTCAACTTTCCATTAAATTACAAAATTGTTGTAGAGTAACTGCATAAATGCATTTGTCGCACACAAAGAAATATCAACATTCATTTGATTTATAATATTGAGATTCATGGCATGGCTAATAAATAAACTTCTTAATGTACAAAAGTTAAAAGCCAATAAATAATTATAAATAATTATGCTGCCATTAAAATCGTCCCCTTACATAGCATGTACTTGTCAGGAGAACTAGTTTCACCATTGAATCAAATGACAAGTACTGCAGTGTATATAATGCAGGCCACAAATCATGTTTAACTGAACATTAAACAGAACGGATAATTCAAGTAGGTATACTGCCCATGTGGGCTGCTACATAATAAAATTACCTGCTTTTAAATCGATTGTGCAACGCAGCTATATCAAAAACATCACATGTAACGATGGCTAAAGTGCTACCATAAAGTGAAATTGTGCAATAATTAATGGTAATTCATTATTTTTCAGATAATTTGGTTAAAAACACAGGTCAAACAGTGCGAGGGTCCAGGGTTCATGTTAAGCGATAGCCTCAATAATTTTATCATTTGAAGTTGGAGATACAGGACAGATACAATTAATTGAGGTTAGAATGCAAGACAAAGGCAGCAAGGGTATGTACATGTTATAGATGAGTGTAACAGTCCTCTCCCATATTGAGACCCTGAGGCGTCTTAGTGTCGAGGGAAATTATATAGCGGGTCTCCAACTTTCTAAGTTGGGCCTCCCTATCACCACCTCTCCTCTGTGGGGGGATACAGTCTATAACAAAATAGCGCAATGCTGATGCATCTTTACCATGCGCTAGTTCAAAATGCCTGGCTACTGGGTATGCAGGATCAGCATGTGCAATTGCACGGAGATGTTGTAATATCCGCTTATGGACCTGAGGTCTAGTGCTGCCTACATACCTTAGCCCGCATGGGCATTCTAAAACATAGACCGCAAACTCTGTTTTGCAGTTTAGTTTTTGTTGGATCTTGATAGGTGTTGGAGATAAAGGTGTAACTACCTCGGTTTTACTCACACCATGCTTGCATGCTTTGCAGGTGGAACAACGTAAAAACCCTTTGCTGTCGTCTAACCAAGAGCCAGTTATAACCTCAGGGCTACTTGATACCAGGCTATCTTTCATAGATCTTGCTTTACGATATGTGATGCTAGGGTATTTCGGCATAATCGTACCTAGTATGGGATCAGTTGAAATTAAAGACCAATTGTTTCTGATTATTTTTTCAATTGATCTGTGCTGGTTACTGTACCTAGTGATCAATCTGGTTACATCATCAGATCCACTAGCAGAAACAGTTGGTTGACTGTCACCTCCTAAGCCTAGGAGTTCCAACCTGTTTGTCCTGTTAGCCCTAGCAATGGCATCATCTATGATAGCTGGTTTGTAGCCTCGTTGCAAAAAACGATCCCTACACTGTGATTGAGCTACACGGCATTGATTCTCACTGCTGCAAATTCTTCTGACGCGCAGCATCTCCCCGTAAGGGATGCTGCGAATCAGATGGGCAGGATGATGGCTATCCGCATGCAGCAGTGTGTTACCCGCCGTGGGCTTACGGTACAACTTGGTTTGGAGTGTGCCTTCCTGAACATAAATTTCAACATCAAGGAACACAACGGACTGGGAACTAATGGTGCTGGTTAGATGAATATTGAGATTATTATCATTTAGCTGGTCAATGAATTCTCTCACTTCTGTCTCAGTCCCTTCCCAAACAAAAAACAAATCATCTATGTATCGAGACCAGAGTTTCACCTTTGTGTTCATAGTGACAGAATGTTCTACCATCAGGACCTGCTCCTCCCAGTACCCCATGTGCAAACATGCGTAACTGGGAGAGAAGCAGGCCCCCATAGCTACTCCTCTGGTCTGCAAAAAAAGCTGTTTTGCAAACAAAAACATGTTGTTGTCTAAACACATTGATATCATCTCTACCACCATTTTGGAATGTTCATTAAAACATACATCCCTCTTCCCTAGGAAGTGTTTGATAGCTCTTAGTCCATCTTGATGGAATATGCTGGTGTAGAGAGAGGTGACATCCATAGACACCAGCATATAGGTAGAGTTCCATCTGAAATCAATGAGTTTCTTTATCAGATCGGTTGTATCCAAGATGAACGAGGGTAAGCTTCTTACATGGTCTTGCAGAAAGAAGTCAATGTACTTACTCACATTCTCCAAAAGACTGTTACAAGCAGAAATAATAGGTCTGCCCGGCGGTTGTTCATAGTTTTTGTGGACCTTGGGAATGAAGTAAATTACTGGAGTAACAGGATGTTCATTTTTCAGAAATTTGAACTCCTCCATGGTCAATAAACCTTTACTGCGCCAGGCAGACAACTTAGAGTAAATACCATTCTTTGCTGTAGTTGCATCTTGCAAAGTTATCCGTTTGTAACAGTCTTTATCATTCAATTGTTTGTGAGCTTCTTCTAGATACATTTTTCTTGGCCACAAGACCACATTACCCCCCTTGTCTGATTGTCTTATGACCAATTGTTTGTTTGCCTTCAATTTCTTTACCAGCTTGTGATATTCACTGTCTTTATAGTTGTACCGTTTGGTAGAGTGAGAGATCTTGATTTGCAAATCCTTTAGTTGAGAATTCACACGCTCATGGAAAATATCAATGTTGTCCTTGATCATGAGGGGACAGTACTTTGATTTAGATTTGAAAGGGGTCTGACAGATTTTGGGGAGAGGCTCACCTCCCAATGCAGTTTGACTTTCCGTAGAAATTGTTCTTTCTTCTTCCTGAATAGCAAATAACTCCTATGTTAGTGCTACTCCTAGAACCACAGATTCATTAGACCCCTGATCGATAGTGAGGTCTGAAATCGACCCTTGTGCGCCCGAATTGTTGCTGGGGGCATCCAAGGAACGCGTTGCAAAATGTTTACGCAACTTCAGTTTGCGTGTATATTTGAACATGTCGATTCTGGTTGTGGCATAGTCAAAGTTTCCTCTGGGACTATATGACAAACCCAAGGATAAAATCGAAGTTTCTTTAAGAGTTAGCACAGTGTTTGATAAATTGATTACCGAATGTGAGCTATTCTGGGGGATGGTGGTTCCATTCACTGCTGTGGTTGAGGCGCCGGATTCTTGTTCCATTGCCATCTGGATCGTGGTTTCCTTGGCTTGCCTCTTGTTGATACGGCGTTTGTGGCATTTGCGCCTTTCGGCGCGCTTCCTGTTGGCGCGTTGGCGCCGGCAGCCGCTGTCCCTGATCGTAAGGTTGACTTGCGGTCTTGTTGAACCACTTCCATTTCTTCCCCCGGGGTATATTTGCGAAACCCCGACCTCAGTTGTCTTCTTGTATCATTGTCAGATTCACTTTCTGGCTGTGAGCTGTCACCCGAGACCGAGGACACCTCTATCTGTCCTGTAGTAGTCGCTGTGCTCTGGGTGGTGTGCGCGATATTATCAGTGATATTACGACGTTGTTTAATGGAGTCATATTTTTTTGCAAACGTAAATATCTGTCCATTTTCGTAATCTAGTCTATCGCGTTGGAATTTATACGCCTTTCTTTTTTTGATGATGTCCTCCTCTCGTTTTAGATGTGCATTCATTTCCTCTCTGTACTTTGTGATTTCCGGAGAGGGAGGAAGCTTATCAATCTCCGCATTCAATTGTGTAATCTCATCCACTAATTTCAGCCGGTCACTCTCAGCATATTGGATGAGTATGCTCATAAGGCATTTAGAGTTATCTAGGTTGCATTGTGCCCAGTCAGCCATCATTTGGGGGTCCGGTTTTTCATAGGACGGTGCAAGTAAAATGCGCAAACCGCGCGGCACCCGTCCCACCTCCAAGTATCCTGTTAAAGAGGTGTGCTCCCACCACTTTGACTGTTCGCTTTTGCTGGCCTTTTCTAACTTCTTAAATAACTCTCTCACACCATCAGATTTTCCTGGCACAGGGATGGAACTAATAGCTGGCGCGGACCCCCCAGCCGGGGGATCCATAAACATGCCCCTGGACGCCTCGACACGCCCCCTCAACGTGTCCGCGGACATGGTGCATTACAATGGGCAAAAGTGTTCACAATGCACAACAAGGCGAACTCCTACCCGGCAATGCTCCTCGGAGTCGCTCTTGTTTTCTCCACACAGGGGTTGCTGCAGTTAGTGTGGCTCCGCTCGCTGGTACTCGATCGTAGGCTTCCGGATCCCCGACCAGCCACCGCCGGTCCGGTATTCACGAAAACCACTTCCGGTCTTTCCACCGCAAGCCGCCAAACAATTCCGCGTTCCCTGGGGCGTGGCGGCGTCTCCTTCCAGAGATTTCAAAAAGTGTTTCAACAGAAACGCTGCTCCTTGCCGCGAACTTGCCCAAAACCGTGGAGGGTCTCGCCAAATCGGGGGAAGCAATCCCGAATGTCGAAATGAGGTACGTCCAGTTCCAAATACAACGCAGCGCAGTCAGCCACACCGTCAGTCAGGAACAGGCAAGACCCAAACGTGGTGCAAATTGATTTATTTAAAGTTCAGCCCAGCACCAATCCGCCATGACGCGTTTCGGCTAGAGATAGCCTTGATCACATGACAAACGTCACGGGGGATGACCACCCCTTTTAAAGTGCAAATAGTGCCATCACATGTGATAGAAAGCGAAAACATACTCAACTTTCCATTAAATTACAAAATTGTTGTAGAGTAACTGCATAAATGCATTTGTCGCACACAAAGAAATATCAACATTCATTTGATTTATAATATTGAGATTCATGGCATGGCTAATAAATAAACTTCTTAATGTACAAAAGTTAAAAGCCAATAAATAATTATAAATAATTATGCTGCCATTAAAATCGTCCCCTTACATAGCATGTACTTGTCAGGAGAACTAGTTTCACCATTGAATCAAATGACAAGTACTGCAGTGTATATAATGCAGGCCACAAATCATGTTTAACTGAACATTAAACAGAACGGATAATTCAAGTAGGTATACTGCCCATGTGGGCTGCTACATAATAAAATTACCTGCTTTTAAATCGATTGTGCAACACAGCTATATCAAAAACATCACATGTAACGATGGCTAAAGTGCTACCATAACGTGAAATTGTGCAATAATTAATGGTAATTCATTATTTTTCAGATAATTTGGTTAAAAACACAGGTCAAACAGTGCGAGGGTCCAGGGTTCATGTTAAGCGATAGCCTCAATAATTTTATCATTTGAAGTTGGAGATACAGGACAGATACAATTAATTGAGGTTAGAATGCAAGACAAAGGCAGCAAGGGTATGTACATGTTATAGATGAGTGTAACAGTCCTCTCCCATATTGGGATATTGTCAATTTCTCCTCCAAATGTGAAAATGTTTTGTTCCAAACAAATTGTAATCATTTCCAGTAGCATCCGGTTGTGGCTACTGAATTCCAAGTTTCTCTCCTTTAAGAAAAAATTGCATGCTTTCACACCCATCTCGTTATCAATGTTGGTGTATAACCCAATTACATCCATTGATATCAACCAATAGAAGTCTTGCCAAGGTGTGTCTAGTAATGTTCGTAGTAGATCACTCGTGTCCTGTATGTAGGAGTTTAGTTTAGCCACATAAGGCTTAAGGAAGTGATCGATGTATTTAATTTAATTTTAATTTAAAGGAGTTTGTAGAGCGCCTGGTGACGCCTCCCGGCGTGTCCCCGCGCTGTGGAGAGAGTGTAAAAAGGTGTAGAGGAAAACCCATCACCGAGTAAAGAGGCAGGTTTTCAATTTCTTCCTAAACAGGATTTCATTATTCTCCATCCTGATATCCAAAGGAAGAAGGTTCCATTTCCTGGCAGCTAAAGTCCGGAAAGATCTGCCTCCCATTCTAGCTTTTTTAGGGCATGTAGTTCTGAGCAGACTCATACCTTTAGATCTAAGCGACCTGCTAGGTTCATAGACAGAAGCCAAGTCCGACATGTAGGCCGGTGCTCTGTGATGAATTATTTTATGGCACCAAAGCATAGCTTTAAAATCAATCCTCTTCCTGATAGGCAGCCAGTGAAGGGCTACGAGGGAGGGGCGTGATGGAGCTCGGCGAGGAAGCCTTAGGACCAGGCGAGCTGCCGAATTCTGTAACACCTGTAGCTTTTTAATATTTTTCTCAGATGTGCCCATGAGCAGCACGTTTCCGTAATCAATACGGGACGTTATCAGTGCTTGCGTCATGGTACGCCTGGAATTGATGGGTAACAGGTCAAGGGTGCGGTTCAGAGTTTTCATCACCCCAAAGCATTTGCCCACAGTTTTTCTTATGTGGCTATCAAAGGACAATTTATTGTCCACCCATACACCCAAGTTCTTCGCCTCTCGAGAAGGGGAGGGCAAAGGACCAAGGCAACTTGGCCACCACTCAGTCGTCCATTTAGCCTCATTGCCTCCCATGATGAGGACCTCTGTCTTAGTCCCGTTAAGTTTCAGACAGTGGTCGTTCATCCATGTGGCAAGTTTGGTCATGCAGGCATTGAAATTATCAGCTTCCTTAGAAGGGGCTTGGGTCAGAGATATGAGAAGTTGCGTGTCGTCGGCGTAGGAGACAAGCTCCACGCCGAACGACTGTACTACCTCTGCCAGTGGGGCCATGTATAGATTAAACAGGGTGGGACTCAGGGCAGAGCCCTGAGGAACCCCCTGCTCAAGCCTCACCCTATCGGAGAGAAAACTCCCCCTTTGGACTTGAAAGCTTCTGTTAAGCAAAAAAGCCTTCAGCCATCCCAGTGCCTTATTGGTGACTCCCGCTTTGTTTAGACACTGTAGCAAGATGGAGTGTGCTACAGTGTCAAAAGCGGCACTGAGATCAAGCATGATGAGGGCCATTGTCTTTCCCTCATCTGATCCCTCACGTAGGGTTTCTGTGGCCCTCAGGAGAGCTGTCTCCGTTGAGAAGCCTGATCTAAAACCCGACTGGGATTTATGGAGAACATTATGGGTCTCAAGATGTTCCATCAGTTGGGTGTTAGCGATTTTCTCCGCCAACTTGGCCACATACGGTAGCAGGGATATAGGTCGTAAATTATCCATTACGTCCAAACTGATGTTGGGCTTTTTCTTAATGGGTAGCAATATTGCCTGTTTCCATTCCTCCGGGAGACAAGAGGTAGAAAAAGAAGTTAGTAGCAGGTGCCTTAGGTGGGGTTCCAGTACTAAAAAAGCTTCAGCTAAAATTTTTGGAGGAGCCGGGTCTCGGGGCGATCCTGATTTGATCTTATTGCACATCTTGGACAGCGTCTCCTGGGAGGGAACTTCAAAAGATTTGAGACAAACCGGCGTGTTTACAATGTTCTCATTTTCAGCAAAATCTGCGGCCGGGGCTCCCTGTTTAGAGAAACTGGTATAGATTTTACTAATTTTACCAGCAAAATACTGAGCAATGTTATTGCACGATTCCACTGAGTCATTTTGGGTGGAGGAGGACATCTCCACTATGGATATCTCCTTATATATTTGAAACAGTTCCCTAGAGGAGTTGCCTGCTTCCGTGATACGAATGTGATAATGCTCAGCTTTTGCCAGGCGAACGGCTTTGTTGTATTCTTTCTGTGCTGTTTTATACTGTATTTTTATGTCTGCACAGAAATTATGGCGCCAGGCTCTCTCAAGTTTCTTACAGGCCGTTTTCAGGGTCTGTAGTTCTTGTCCGAACCAAGGAGCAGTTTTCTTAGGCCTCCTAGCATTGGACATGGTACGGCTAGGGGCTGTGATGTCCAGAGCCTTAGTAACGATATTGTTTAAATTTTCATTGGCAGCCTCACAGTCAGCTCCTTTCGGAGGACCTTCATCTTGGACAATTTGAATGAAGGAGTCTAAAGTAAAATTCTTCCATTTCCTGCGTTTGTAACGCAGAGATTGCTGACGAAAAAGCTCCGTTTTGTCAATTTGGACTGAAATGGGGATAATATAATGATCCGACCAGGGTATGGGTATAGGATCGGTAGTATGCACTCCCAGCCAGTTACCAAAGACGGGGTCTAACAAATGTCCTAGTTGGTGTGATGGTTCTTTATTTTTAAGGTCAAATTGAACCGCTTGCAGTTCCATACGAATGTCAGCTGCATCTTTATCTAGATGATCTTCAAAGTGAGCATTAAGATCTCCCAGAACTAACAGTTTAGATTTCCTTAATGCCAGATGGGTGACCGCCTCCATGAGGGTGGAAGTGAAGTCATATAATCTACCCGGTGGTCGATATATCAGAATACCAGAGATCGAGTGATTGGGACCAGTGTTGATAGTAAAGATGCCAGCTTCACTATGATCAACCTGTATGTGTGCAAGGGAGCAGACGAGAGGTGCTCTAGTAATAATGGCGATGCCACCACCTCTACCGTCCTTTCTATCTAACCTGGATATAGAGTATCCGTTAGGTAAAGCCTGAATAATGTCCGGATCCGAGTATTCATCCAACCAGGTTTCCGTTAAGAAAAGGATGTTAAGATTCAGGTCGTCAACCAAGTGGTAGATTTCCAGCGCATGTTTGCGCAGTGATCTACAATTCAGCAAAGCTGCTTTGATGATAGGCCCGGGACTGGTATCTGGGGCTCGGGGGCGGGGAACAAAGCTACACCTCCCGCATTTTGTAAGTGACAGGGCCAGCATGGTGTGCTTGCAGGTGGCATACGTGTCAGGTTGTAATGCAAGTAAAGCATGTCTATCATACCTTATGGAAGTTTGAGTCAGTCTACCAGGGTCTGTGGCCCCGCGCCCCGTCCGGCCGCGGACGGGCGCAGACGGGCTAGACTTTGGCTCGACTTCGGCGCGCTTCCGGCGCGCCCGCTGCACGTGTCCGCTGCGCGGTCGCTGCCCTAAGCACATTTATAATGGAGGGAGGGGTCGCTAGAGCGCTGACCTCTGCTCCCAGAGCCCGGATGTGCAAGGCTCCTCCTCGCCCTCCGCATCAAACGTCCATGATTGGACGCGGCGGACCGGGGCGGGAGTGGGAGAGTAACTAAACAGCAATGAAAAGTGCACAGTGATTCACCCACACTGAACGTTTTAAAAACAATAGCCTTAGTTGCTATTTTAAAAACATTCGCTGTTACAACAGCGCGCACAGTGTAGAACACAGAACAGCAGTTAGCAGCGCTAAGTGAAGGGGGCTGCCTCTGCCACCGGCAACACACTATTCCGCCATCGGTTCCAACAATGATCCCTTCGCGGATATTATCGGTCTTCCCGGGTGCACTAATAAGTTAGTATTTTGTTTCGAACAACCTGTAAAACTACAAGGACCAGAATCCTTAGTATAACATGTGACAGGAAGTGACACTATTTTGAAAAAGAATGCTTATAAATGTACATGGGTGGGGCAAACCCGGTGATCGTGAGCAAGGTGGTGACACACCGAAACGCGTAGATCAAGTGCGCTATTTGCCCTGTGTTTATTTTGAAAAATAAAAGGAGATTGCTGTTAAAACTCCAGTTGGTTGTTCGACCCGTTGTTTCCCTCCTGGGAAAAGTTGTGGAGAGATTGAGCGGCGTGGTTCTGCCGCAGGACAACGCACATGTATGAGCGCCGCGCTAATCCTGAGCAGGAACCGTTGTGGAGGTGATATATATATATATATATATATATATAAATAAATATATATATATACATATATATATATATTTATCTGAATATATATATATGTTAACCTCTTCGGTGCTCAGGACGGCACCCGGCTGTCCGAAGTCACAGTGGGTGTGTGCCGAGGACGGCCGGGGCCATCCGAATCCCGCCCACTTATTAATTCTCCTGCACAGCGGGAGAATTTGCGCAGTGCTGGAGGGGTTAAAGTGGATTTATACGTATACCTTACCAAATCAAAAAAGAAAATCACTGTAATTCATCAGTAATACGTAACTGACTTATGTATAACTTGTAGCACCACAGATCTCATCAGTGTTGGAACTGGCACTTTCTGGTTGGGTGTAGCGATTCCCTATTCTGTCAATACGGAACTGTAGAGGAAACACAAGGAACAGGTTGCCCTCCTCTCAATTTATTAAATTCACTCAAAACCTGTTCCCTTAGGCTTATCAAATCTCAAATGTGGACGTAGAGTTTTTTCTTTTTATATCTATGTTGGTCACTCCTTCATGCTTGCAAGGTAGTGTTACATCACTTTATTTGCCTTCTTTTTATAAAATGGTGTCTTTTGTCAAATAACAGTCAAACCCAATCAATTATTAAAAGACGGGCAAAAATGGTATATATACCCAAAAAAAACACACCCATAAATGTGTTTAATATTTCAAAAATAGTGAAAAAATGGCACCTCACGTGCACACCACCAGCGGAGCTTGCTGATTGGTACTCACCATCTATGCTCACTTTTATCATCATCGGCAACCATTTTGCAAAAATCGTATAAGTGTCCCCAAAAAAATGATCCAATGATTCAAAAAAACACACACCCTATGTGCTTTTGCGACCACCAAAAACAAAACAAGACCCAATACAGTATAAAACTGAAATAAGACGCACAGATTACCAATTTTATTCTTTTCTTGTGGGCTTATTCAGGAATTTAAAACCGGCTGCAGACATGCATACCCACCTCCTTTCTTAGCCACATGTTTCATTGCCATTTAATCTTTCAGGCAATTTCGTCAGGGCTGGGTCATTCATCGCTATTGTTGGACACTGGTGCAATTTTCTTAAAATGACTGTCAAATGACAAAACAACAGGTTACCAGAACACATATTGTCTCACAACCCCTTTTGAAAAAAAGGGGGGGGGAAGGTATACATACATCACTCCAGAGTATTTCATTACCATAAGGGAGCCAGGGTCAGTAGCACCAGCTCTCCTTATTGTAAGAGGAACTCCTGTCGTGAGATCCTCCCTTCATGGGCATATCCTACATTAGGTTCCTGGATATAGAGATATAAAGGCATTAGTGCAGACATCATTCTACATTATTACATACTTATTCAAGGTCATCTCTACCTATTGTATAAAAGCGCCCTCATCTTTTTGTGGAATAGTAAATATCCTCTGTCTTTATCACCATGGAGGATATTACAGCTTGATTATGCAATTTCTCATCTCGTGCTGTCTACATATTTTAACTTGCGCACTTATCCCTAATTCCACGAGACTTCTTTTACTATTATTAGTAGTCTAAATCTTACTTTAAATGTTGCAAACCAAAACCTGTGTACCTTCCACACATCGCCTAAATGCAGCCAGCATTTTAAAACACTGTAGTGTTGTGAAAAGAAACCTTCATTGCCGATTTTAATTTACCATGTTTAACCATCTTACGTCAAGTAACCGACCTTGCCAGTTTTCTATCTATGCTGTGCCATATATCACCCTCTATCTCACGCTCCTTCCTTTCACTCATATTTCGCTCACTGCCCGTCTTGCCAAATGGTGACTCGTCTCGTCCCCCGATGCCGGGTATCTGACAGAGCAGCTTTACAAACGCTGCTCGGTTGGCGTCTCACGTGGCCAATTTACAATCACGTAACGTAATTCCAAACCGCGTCGTCCATCTTGTACTACTATCTATAATATGCACTGAATTTGAATGTAGACTCCATGTCTTTAAAAAGGGGGGCAATTTTACTTTTTATCAAATGCATTTCATAGATTTGTGCATCAGTTCTTAATTGACACAATGACCTACATTTTTTTTAAAAACACAAACCGTGATGGTGTAGAACGGATTCGAAAAATATTTCTTAATTTCGATCCCACTCTTCGTAAGTATCCCATACTCTAAGGTGGTTATAAAGTCTAGTTTAGGGTGCTCTATAGAGCACCCTAAACTATATCTATAGAGCATTTATGGGTGTGTTTTTGGGTATATATACCATTGTTGCCAGTCTTTTAATAATTGTTTGGGTATGACTGTCATTTGACAAAAGACACCATTTTATAAAAAGAAGAGAGATAAAGTGATGTGACACTACCTTGCAAGCAAGAAGGAGTGACCAACGTAGATATGAAAAGAAAAAACTCTACGTCCACATTTGAGATTTGATAAGCCTTAGAGAACAGGTATTGTGTGTATTTGATGTAGTGATTCCTGAGCCAGGCAGAAGAACATAAGTTACTTACCTGTAAACTGTGGTTCTCCAGTATTGGTGTCTTTCATAGATTCACATGCTTGAATATTCCCCGTCGTCGAAGTGGGAGTCCCACGGTACATAAAATAGCAGTAATATATGCATGTATATATGAGAAAAATTATAAATAAAATATACATACATATAATGCAATAAAATTGTAAACTTAAAAAAGTACCATAGAACAGAATAGGCCCATTGAAAAGCCCAAGGGAGAATTCACTTTAGTAACTTATAGGAGTCATTATGTGTTGGTCCACTTTCCAGCCAATCAGGCTGTAGCCTCCTCTAGAACCTTCTCCTCAGAAGCCCAAGTCCTCAGATTTTCGCAGCACAAGTAAGTATAAATGCTTGAGGAGAAGAGAGCCTCTGAGGGGAGGATGGGAGGGTCGCATGTGAATCTATGAAAGACACCAATACTGGAGAACCACAGTTTACAGGTAAGTAACTTATGTTCTTCTCCAGTATTAGGGGTGTCTTTCATAGATTCACATGCTTGAATAAGAATAGAAAGCAGTAAAAACATACATTAGTCATAAAGGAAGATACAAATTACGTTTAGGCATACCTTATCACTTAATAAGCAATAAAAAACCCAAAAACATGACAATACCTTTATGACTGGAGGCGGGTAGCAACAGAGGCTCACCTTTAATGGAAAAGATTCCGCAGCACCGCTTGACCCACTGCCGTATCCGCGGCATCTGTTGAGTGCAGGCAGTAATGCTTCGTGAAAGTATGGCTGCTGGACCAAGTAGCAGCTCTGCAGATTTGTCTTAGAGGTACCCCCGCAAAGAGGGCAGCAGAAGTCGACACAGCTCTCGTGGAATGAGCTCGAGCAGGAGCAGGAAGGGGCTTGCCAGCCCGCTGATGACAATAGGATATGGCAGACGATATCCATCTGGTGATAGTCTGTTTAGTAACGGGTTGTCCTTTGCATACTGGGCCATATGCAACAAACAATTGATCAGACTTTCTGAAGGCAGCTGTGCGTTGGATGTAAAATTTAAGACAGTGCTTCACATCCAGAGTGTGTAAGGAGCGCTCCGCTGCAGATTGAGGTGCAGGGAAGAAAGTCTTAAGAACAATAGGTTCATTGAGATGAAAGTCACTGGGAACCTTAGGAATGAAACTGGGATTTGTTCTCAAGGTGACAGCCTCGTTGGAAAATTGCAAAAACGGAGGCTGTATAGTAAAGGCTTGGATGTCGCTGACGCGTCTAGAAGAGGTCAGAGCAAGTAACAGAGCCACTTTCCACGTGAGGAACTTCAGATTGGAAGAATGGATGGGCTCGAATGGAGGCAAAAGCAGCTGAGACAGAACTAGGTTGAGTCGCCATGAAGGTGGAGGCCGACGGATTGGAGGAAACATCCTAAAAAGGCCTTTGAAGAACTGTCTTATGATCCTGGAAGAGTACAAAGATGTTATGCCATCATGACGGAAACGAGAGATAGCAGCCAGAAAAACCTTAAGGGTAGAGTGAGATAGTCCTGATTTTGTTAACGACAAAAAGAATGGCAAAATTTGTTCTGGCTGAGCACACATGGGATCTAGCGATCTAGTGGAACACCAAGCGCAGAAACGCTTCCATTTCAGCTGGTAAGTTTTGACAGTAGATTGTGCTCGAGCATTTGATAGCACTGCCCTACAATCCTTGTCGATATTCATGTGTGCAAATTCATAGTACTCAGGTGCCAAGCATGAAGTTGAAGGTATGCTGGATCCGGATGGCATATCTGACCTTGATGCATCGTGAGAAGATGCGGCAGAGGATGCAACCGTATCGGCTGTGTCAGAGAGAATAGGAGGAGATCTGAGAACCAAGGGCGTCTCGGCCATTTGGGCGCGATCAGGATCATCCGACATGGGTGGAATCTCATTCTGTGTAACAGACGTGGAATGAGCGGCAGAGGAGGGAATGCATAACTGAAGGTGTTCGACCAATTTATTGAAAAGGCATTTCCACTCGACTCCTTGTGTGGATGCCGGCTCGCAAACGTTAGACATTTCCTGTTGTGAAACGTTGCAAAGAGATCCAACTGCGGTCGGCCCCACTGTCTGAAGATGTAATCCAAGGTTGGTTGGTGTAGTTCCCATTCGTGGTTGTCCGAAAGGGCTCTGCTGAGTGCGTCCGCCAGCACATTGGCCACACCTGGTACATGAATAGCTTGGAGATGTATTTGACGTTGTAGAGCCCAGTCCCAAATTTCTTGTGCCAGCTGTGATAGCACGAGAGATCTTGTGCCGCCCTGTTTGTTGATGTAGTGCATGCTGGTGGTATTGTCTGTCTTCACCAACAATGTTTGTCCCTGCACTACTCTTTGAAAGGACTTCAAGGCCAAGAAAATCGCCAGTAGTTCTAAGCGATTTATGTGCCAAGTGCGCTGAGACGCTGTCCACTTGCCCCTCACTGACATTCCGTCGAGATGAGCACCCCAACCCTCTAGGGAGGCGTCTGTCGTCAGTGTCAGTGTTGGTTGTTCGTCCTTGAATGAACGACCTGTTGCTATATTTGGAGGATGGGCCCACCACTCCAAGGCTCTTTGCATGCGAGACGTGAGATGGATCTTGTCCTCGAATGACCCTGATACCTGCTTCCACTGGCTGTCGAGTTCTTCCTGAAGGACTCTCATGTGCAGTCTGCAGTTGGGAATCAGTTGGATGCACGAAGAAGCCATGCCGAGGAATGACTTGTACATTCGAACAGAAACGTACTTTCTTGACTGCAGGAAATGTACCTTCTGCAACATTCTGCTCTGACGTTCCTGTGAAACGAACACTTGCCCTAGCTGAGAATCGAGCGAGGCTCCTAGAAAATCTCGCTGTTGAGAAGGGTGAAAGTGTGACTTCAGGCAATTGATGGAGAAACCTAAAGTTTCGAACAGGGATATGCAGACCTGTGTGTGTTCTTGTGTCAGTTGAAAAGTCCTGGCTTTTATGAGGCAATCGTCCAGATATGGGTAAAACTGGATGTTCTGTAAACGCAGGTAAGCTGCCACCGGGGCTAGGATTTTGGTAAACACCCTCGGTGCCGATCGAAGGCCGAATGGAAGGACCTTGAATTGGTAATGAAATTGGCCGACTGTAAAACGAAGGTATTTCCTGTGCCTGGTGTGAATTGGCACATGGAAATATGCATCTTGAAGGTCTATTGTCGAAAAGAACTCTCCTGGAATGAGGAAATTCAAGATTTGAAGCAGGGTTAGCATCTGAAAAGTCTTGGACGCGATGAACTTGTTTAGAGCCCTCAGATCCAAGATGGGGCGCCACTCTCCTGATTTTTTCTTCACTAGAAAGAAACGGGAATAGAATCCCTTGCCGCGTTGATCTTGCGGTACCAATTCTATGGCTCCTTTCCTGATCAGAAGCTGCACCTGGGCCAACAGTTCCCTGAAGTGGGGAGAAGGTGGGCCCGAAGGCAGGCGAGCGGGGGGAAATTTCGTAAATTCCAGGGTGTGTCCTTTTGAAACTACATCCAAGACCCATCGGTCGTTGGTGATGTTCGACCAATTGGAGAAGAATTTCGAGATTCGACCTCCAAGATGCACAATCCTCTCACTGTTTTTTGCTGGTGTTCGCACCACCTTTGTAGTTGGACTTCCGCTGGTAAGGCCTGGAGGTGGATGAACGATTTTGGGACTGATAGGATCCCCTTTGTCTGTTGTCGTAGGTGTATCCTCTATATTGACCCGTGCCTCGAAAAGTAGAGGTTCCTCCTCCTCTACCACGAGCCCCACGAAATGGCCTCTTTCTGTATTGCAGAGTCGTTAAGGACTTCGCAGTGTCCGTGTCCTTTTTGATGAGTTCCAAGGCATCATCAACGTGCTTACCAAACAGAGACTCGCCATCGTAGGGCAAATCGAGCACTCTGGATTGAACTTCCGGTCGGAAGGTTGTAGACTTCAGCCAGCCTTGGCGACGCAAAACTGCAGCACCCGCCAATTGACGGAATCCAGTAGAGGCTATATCGACGGCACAGTCGATAATTTCCGCCGAAATCTTTTCTCCCTCGAGAATGATGGACTGTGCTTCTTCCCGGATAGAGTCAGGCATTTGTGGAAGTAGACCAGCAATCTCGGACCACATTTGACGGTCGTAACGACCCAGAATGGCTAAGGCGTTGGAAGCTCTTACCGTTGTCGCAGCCATTGTGGTAAATTTTTTACCAATGGAGTCCAATTTACGGCCATCCTGATCCGGGGGGGAAGTTAAAGGAACGGCAGGATTTCGAGACCTTTTTTGTGCAGCCTGAGTGATCACTGAGTCTGCTTTAGGCTGTGAAACTAAGCAGGCCGGGGAAGTAGGCGGTGCTTTATATTTCTTGTCCAGCCTAGGAAGAACGGCTGGAATGGAGTTAGGACGTTCCATCAACTTCAGACCCTCTTCCCATATGTGGTCAATAATAGGAATGGTATGAGTTTGGCGTTGAGGCAAGTCTTTAAAGTCATACAGAAAACATTCTGCTTGCTGCGTTTCTAACGTTAGGTGAAACCTTTTTGCTGCACGGACCATAAGGCTGTGGAAACTTGCGATATCCACTGGTGGCGAAGTTCTCGGTGATGTTGGTGGAGTAGAGGGTGTCTGTGCCCTATAATTGTCCCAATCCTGCATTTCCTCATCATCAGTGTCATTATCTCCAGTGTTTTGTGGAGTTTGACCCTCATTATCCGTATCAGGAGCAGCACCTAAAGGAGACGTAGGTGCAACAGTCGCTTGAACTCGAGGCCTAGGCGTTGGAGACTGTGGTGGAAGCACTGGAGACTGAGGGCGTGGAGCTGGAGCCTGGGACCGCTGCACTTGGGGTGCTGGGGAAGGCGGTAACGATGGTGGAAATCTACGATTGTAGTCATCCAGCATATGTTGTAGGTTTTTCACCATAGACATAGGAATTTGTGTAAAGCGTTCGTAATTAGGTTGTTGTGTGCTATCCAATGGAAAAAGGACGTTCCCATCTTCGACGGTATGATCCGCATACTCATCCTCATCGCTATAGTCCTGACACTTAATGTGTAACTCCGATGGACTGGTTGCTGGTTGGTAAAGTTGATCAACCTCTGAATCATTTCCAGATTCCTCTGCTCCAGATTGAAATAATTTCTCCGGAGGTTGTGATCCACTCCTAATAGGACTTAACTGTATTAGCGGTACAGACTTGAGGGACGAAGTAGAAACCACTTTGAAGGTGGTAGCAGATTGTAGGGGTTTCTGTGTCGTCGACGAGCCCGTCGACGAGAGTGGCATAGCTTTAACACCCTCTAGTTGTTTTTTCGTTGGCGCCGCTGCATCCGGCGCAGGAAATTTAATTTTGGTAGATGACGACTTTTTGGCCGTCGACGAGGCCGTCGACGAGGCCGTCGACGAGATCGCTGTCTTCGCCGTCGACGAGGGGGTCGTCGGCGGAGCAGTCGTCGACGGAGGGATCATCTGCGTCGATGGTATCGTCGACGGGGCTGTCGTCGACGAGGATCCGGTCGTCGACGATGAAGTCTTGGTGTTCGTCGACGGGAGAGCCGTCGACGATGGGTGCGTCGACGGTGGTTTCTTCGTCGACGGTTTGATTGACGAGATCATAATAATGGATGAGATGGGTCTCACCTCCTGGCTGCTCGTCGACGAGATGATCATCGTCGTGGCAGAACTCGTCGACATGGAAGAAGTAGTCGTCGACGTGGAAAAGGCCAAAACAGACTTCGTAGACGCCGAAGACGTCGGCGGACGCGTCGACGAGCCCGTCGACGAGCCAATGCCCGTTTTAGAAACGGAGGGCATGGTCTTGGGGCGAGACGCCAGAGAACCAGGTCCCGTAGGCGCGCCCTGAAGCAAGTCTTGTGAGGAGACATCCTTGGAAGATCCCAGTTTTTTACTCTTCTTAAGAAAAGGAGAGGGGATTTCAGTCTCAGACCCACGCTTCTGAGAGGTTTTAGAGAAACCAGATGACATACTCTCAGCATCGGACACGGCGTTGTCAGATGACTTCAACTTCTGTAGCCACAGAAGGAGACGAGCCTCTCTGTCCCTCAAGGTCTTAGGAGGAAATTTGCGACAGAGTTTGCAGGTGGAGACAACATGGTCCGGATATAAACAGTAAATACACTTACTGTGTGGATCCTCATGAAAAAGGCGAAGTTTCCCACAGGATGGACAAGCCTTGAATAGAGTTTTCTTTGAAGAAGACATTTTGAAGAAAAATATGAAGAAATATGAAGAAACTTGAAGAAACTGAGCAGAGCTCAGGGAGACTCCCTTCACACGACGTGCGGTAGAAAATCTGAGGACTTGGGCTTCTGAGGAGAAGGTTCTAGAGGAGGCTACAGCCTGATTGGCTGGAAAGTGGACCAACACATAATGACTCCTATAAGTTACTAAAGTGAATTCTCCCTTGGGCTTTTCAATGGGCCTATTCTGTTCTATGGTACTTTTTTAAGTTTACAATTTTATTGCATTATATGTATGTATATTTTATTTATAATTTTTCTCATATATACATGCATATATTACTGCTATTTTATGTACCGTGGGACTCCCACTTCGACGACGGGGAATATTCAAGCATGTGAATCTATGAAAGACACCCCTAATACTGGAGAACCTACCACTCCTATCATGGCAGGTGATTACACTCTGTATAACCTGCGCTCACCCTTGGGTAGCTTGGCACTGAGCAGTCAGGCTCATCACAGAGGCAATGTGTAAAGCATTGGCACAGCACTCTCACTCAATAAACACACTGAGCGTCACAAAAGAGACTTCACACGTAGTGTATGCAAATAAAGTTTGTATTCAGCACACATATTTACCACAATATGATCAATTATTTCTGGGCATAAATCATATTT
Organism: Lissotriton vulgaris; assembly: GCF_964263255.1. NCBI lineage: Eukaryota > Metazoa > Chordata > Amphibia > Caudata > Salamandridae > Lissotriton > Lissotriton vulgaris. The sequence continues at coordinate 376,211,222 of NC_141687.1, forward strand.
GGAAATATCACTGGCAGTACTAGGCCCAACCGTGTTAAAATGACATCAATAGTATGCACACTTGGGAAAGATCCTACTTTACCTGTAAGCACCCTTATGCGGTGCGAAACGTTGTCAGAACTAGACCCACCTTGGCAATCATTACAATTCATACCACACAGTTGTAAGGTGCAATGCAGATCACAACTATATCAAAAATGTGTACACACAGAAAATTACAAGGCCACACGGGTAAAATCCAATGTCAAATGTAGTATTATTTTGGCAAGTAATAAACCTGTAAAGCAAAACCACTGTGCGGTGTAACTAATAACAGGCGGTTCTTATTCAGTCGCTCCCACACACTCACTCAGCAGCGCTACAAAGTGCAATTGATATCAGGCAGGTCCGTATTAGGCGCACTCACACACATGCATACATGCATACAGCACCGCAATGTGGTGCAACCAATATCTGCCAGGTCAATGGATAATACAAATGTGGATCCCCATGGCCCAAGCCCTCCTTCATCTCTTAGCTTACCCCGACTACCCTAAGACCACAGGTTGGATCTAAAAATCCCTCCCCCTGATACGAGGCAAATTGAGGCTTGAGTCCTACTTAGTCAGGATTCGAGGAAAGAAGGTTGGTGTAGGTAGCAGGGCTACTTTGGCGGCAGTTGACAAATGGGAGTTTGGACACACCACCCTTGAAGTTCACCCGCTGTATGTAGAGGAGAAGCGGGCTGAGAGCGATAGTCATTTCAATCAAAGGGTTTGACAATTGGCCTTCCAGCACAAGCCCAGTTCTGTGAAGCAAAGGGGGGTCACCCAGTCTGTTGGCCTGCTTCTAATCGCTCTCGGAAGTGTACCTCGGCATAGTCAATTACTTTCACCACCCAGGCCCGATCCGGGCAATACTACCTGGCAACACAAAGTCGTCTGGCCCGGAAGACGAGAGGGCAGTTTATGTGCTGCACTGAGGGCACAAAAGGAACAATCAATGAATGGAAGGTGCCTCTCCGAGGAAGGAGGCACCAAGTCAAGCACACGTCACTCAATGTAGCACCCAGGCAAACCAGGCACAATGGAATACGAATCCGCTCCTCTGCACCTCTCTGGAAATTAGGCACAATGTCTGGGATGATATTGATATGAGTCGCAATAGACAGTTCTGGTCACACACAGTGAAGAGTTGCAAACTCAGTACCTCCCTGGAAATGAGGCCCAACGTCTGTTGTGCGCTGATACGAGTTGCACCAGACAGTGGCGGTCAGACACAAGGAAGAGTTGAAAATTCCATACCTTAGACAACACTTAGTGCGCGTTGATTCAGGTCGCACAACACAATTCTGGTCGCACACACAGGTGCAAGTTTAGCTGTGCAACAAGACGTAAAATGAAGCACTACTATGGGTACGCCCTCCCTCCAAGGGACACAACCTGTGAATGGGACACCGCACGCAATGAGCATGCAGTTGGGCTTGTCATATGAAAGTGATGTGGCACGATTGACAAAGCGGGCCAGCTGGATCCCACAACCAGTAAATCCGCTCACCACCAACAGGAAACTTATGTGTGTTGAGGCCCCCACGATGCAGGGGCCATGCTCCTTAGATAAGGGCAATACTTTTGGGGCTCCACACAAGGCAATCCGGTCTGCAGGCACAATACTTAGTTCCACGATCTTGCCGTGCTACCAGTTGAGATCCAGCAGACGATGTGGGCACTTAAGAGGGCACCGCTCTCCAGGTGTCACATGTAGACGGTGTGGGTCTCTTGTGGGACTCCTTCAATGTCCCTGAGATCTCCACAAGAGAAAAGGGGATAAGCTAGCAAGTTCTTGGATAGCACATTTCAGGGTGCCACACAGCAGCAGGTAGTCAGTCCGGGACAGCCACGGTTCAGGAAGGGTGCACAGTCCCCTCCAAATGCAGTAATACTCCTTGCGCACAACAGATTCTTCTAGCAGTGTAAACCCCACAGTTCCAGAATGTCTGGTCCCACATACTCACTAGTGTATCTCTCCCCTGCTGAATTGTGGCACCAGTAGTTATACTGTAGTTTGCCTTTGAAGTTAGGGGTAATTCAGGGGGTTTCCCTTTAAACCACAGATGTCTCCCCCAAATTTCAGACCTGTCTGCCATGAGGCTGTGGACTGCAGATCTTAATCTTTAATGGGCCAATGAACTGGCTTCCCAGAGGCCAAGTGTCAAAACCTCTCCCTCCAATCTATCCAGCCAGGCCCTCAAACGGCAGAGGTCTGTTGTTCCAGTTGCATGCCCAGTGTTTATAGCTGTAAATGGGGACTGCACAGATGTACTCCCCCAGTCTCCAGTGTGGACTGGAGTCAAGTTAAAAGGCACACAAAGAGTTTTAGGGCAGAGAAATGCCCACTTTCTAGAAGTGCAATTTCTAAGCTAATAACGACAAATCCACCTGTATCACAGGAGAGCGTTTGTCATTGTGAATCCAATGATAGGAAACACGATGAGGCTGCGCCACTGTAAGCCACGTTTGCACCTTGAAGTAATTTCAACGATTCCCCCATTTTAACATATGGGAACCTTATAGGTAGTGAACACATACATGGGTATTCGTCACTACCTGGGCAAGGAACATAAGTGTCCCTGCCCTGTCTTTCACCTACCACTTGCTTCACCCCTCAAACATTATCCTAGGTGTGCTCTAGGGGTGGTGAAAGGTCCCCTCGGGAGTGGCCAGTGGTTTTGAAGGCAAACCTGAGCATAAGTGCAATTGCGCAGAGACCTGCAATGGCAGACTTGACATGTTTAAAAACATCATAGGTGAAAGTGCACACACACACAGGATTATAATGGCAGGCTTGAGACATGCTTACAAATATCAGGTAAGCACCACTTCCTAAAGTGTGCAGGAAGGGTGCTTGCACTTTCACACTGCATTTACAGTGGGAAAGTGCCCACAGCAGGAAGGACAAAAGCCACAAAATTAAAATCAGAAAAACCCCGATGTTGCCACATGGGGTTTCTTCACCACCTGGGCATGGAACACCATGGAACATGTCCTGCGTTTCGCCTACTACTTGCTCCGCCCCTCAGGGCTTACCCTAGAGGTGCTCTAGTGGCAGTGGAAGGCCCACTCAAGGTTGGCTAATGAGCTAAAAATGCCAACCTGAGCATAAGCACAACTGTGCACCGACAGACTTGCAATGTGCCTGATACATGTTTCACAGGCTATTCTGGTGGGTGGTGCAATTAGTGCTGTGTCCCACGATTAGCCAGTGCAGTACCTGCCCTGCATGTGTGGTGTACCTTTTTACAGTGCACTCCAAGGTACAACACCTACACCAATCAAGTAAGCACCACTTCCTAGCATGTGTAGGAAGGGTGCATACACTTTCCCACTGCATTACAGTCAGAAAGTGCCCAGAGTCCTAAGGCCATGAAAAGATAATCCGTCAAAACCAGGAGGGAAAAAAGTGAAACGTTTTAGGGAAATCCCCCTAAGAAGGGCCATGTTCAATAATCAGTTATGTAATATGTGAGGTTATATGCAGTACATTAGAGCGGGGCAAGTTATGCTCATGTCAGTTATGTATAACTGGTGAATTTTAGTGCTAATTTGGTTTTGTAACATTTACATATCACTCCACTTTAACCTTTGTTTCTGTCAGTGAGTGTCTATGCCCTGCTGACAGCCAACCTCTTGCCAAGCATGGCCTTTGGGCATGTGCAGCGCGGGGTTTCCCAAAGGCCTGATCTGCGGCTAGGCCTTTTACCCAGCCCCCTGCCTGCGACTAACATCCGATTTTAAGAAGGGGTTAGCACATCAAAATATAAAATGCAGGCCTATGGGCTCTGTCAAGGGGAGACTACATCAATAAGCAAGACAAGCCTATAGGCTATGTCAAGCATTCACCACTTTAATGTTGAACGGCAAGCCTACTGGCTTTTTCACAGGGCCACTACTTTAAAAAATCAATAGTGATATGTTAGGATATAAAATAACAACCAATGGATTCCATCACCATATTCAAAGACATTGATCAGTTATCCGAAACATTTATCTTCAAGACAACCTTAAACTTGTGTAAGAGTATTTCTTTTATACCACTTAGGCCACATAATGTAGCCCTAGGAGCATCCACATTGGGTCCCAGCATTTCCAAGCCTGAGAGCAAAAGGCAGGAGCCAAGAAAAAAACATGGCTGATGTGTGGCCCCAGATGACAGGAGCTGCGTGTGAAGAGTCAGCACGGGCTTTGAGGGTCCCCACAAAACCCCCAACGAAAAAAAACAGGATTCCCCCCAAAAACATTTAAACAGAAGAGGCACACCGGGTACATGAATACTATCTGAGCGGCTATGAGCGGCCAGAGCCACTCATTTAGTATTCACTTATCACAGGAAGAAGCACCCAAAAATTCCCTTTGAGGGCAATTTAAAGATGTGTTACCTGATTAGTGGTGTCCGATTTTGGAAGATACATATTGATCACAAGGACAGCCCAATACGCCCGTGGGAAAACAACAGTTTTAACTATGGGTAACTATATATCAAGTGATACAAAACATTTTGTGGAACTCATTTAATCAAGAATCCTCATACAGAAATTAGAGTCTACAAGAACAAAAAGAGGCTAATGGTTCAACCCAGGTATCAACTAATTGGGAATATTGTCGACCCCAACCAATTTATAGGGGTCTCCTTAAGGACGTAGTCATCAGACTACCACACCAATGATGGTCTTGATGCATTTAATCAATTCAATCACTTCTTAAATGGGTAGAAAACCAGCGTAACAGTGTGTCACCTCACAATGGGAAATTCCTGATGAGGTATACATCAGAATAGAGGACCCATGGCAGACGCGCACAGATCATTGAGGCGACGAGCACTGTGAGCTCCCATTTTTTTTTTTAATAATGCAGCAACTTTGCAGCACCATTGTGGCACCATCTATTCAGGTTGGGGTTGAAACGTTGACAACATTCCCAATTGTTTGATACCTGTTATCGAACTATAAGGTTGGCCAAAACTCTTTGAGCCTCCTTTTATTCTTGTAAACTCAAATATACACAGAACCATTGGGATCACACAGTGCCTTTGTATTATAATGATAGTTATCTGTTGAACCACTTTATGTACACTGCGTCATCTGCACTATTAATTCACGCTGTCACACCTCTATTTATATGTATTAATACAATATATGTATGAAGGAAACTTCCTTGGTCCAGCACTTTATTGATTTATTCTTTTATCTCAGAGTCATGATTATTTTTCTTTCAACAGTGTATAGTTAGCACTGTTGATGACTAATTAAGGTAAAATATGTAATATTTCCAATTGATGTTTAGAACCCTCTAATTTCCTTATGAGGTTTATTCACTTAAATGAGTCCCACATGATGTTTTGTATCACTTGATATACCATTTTGGGAAGGGGCACCACAAACATGTTTAATGAATGTTGTGGATGGCTGTAGGAAGTGCAGAAGCCCCCTAGAAATCAGTCACACAAATGATCCCTATTTTTCCTGGGGTCCATAGGCATGACCCCATGAAAAGTTTGGTATTTTTTAAGCATTCAGAGAGCTTCGAACTTTTGTTCTCAAGCTCGGGAATTCAGAGACCCCTTGTAGATGGCCTTAGTGCTGAATTATGTGGTCTAAGTGGTATAAAAGAAGGATTCTGACACATGGGATCAGTTGACATACTAATGTCAAGGCTTCCACGTGCTACAAACAAACATTTTTTAATTCTGAAGAGATTTTATTATATTTTACGTGATGCTTGGTCTATGATTTACATAGCAAACATTTTCAGGGCTCGACTATGATCCGAGCTGACCCTTGGCTGGGCTTTCCCCGTTAATTTGTTGGCTTGGCAACTTCTATCAGAAATGCAGAGTCTCCTAAGGTCTTGGCCTTAGACAGTCCTGTTTTTTTTCACCATCTGTCCCAGTAAATTTCAATAAATGTAGACGAGCTGGACAGGGCAGCAGCAACATACAGGTGACTCCATGACTGTATCTCTTTGTCTTGCAATCTCTTCTCCTTTATCCGTACCACTTGAGCCTCCTTTCTCGTTTTTGTGTTATTTATATTTTGTTACTTGTCTTTTTACTTTATTGCTATGGAGAACGGTCTGGATCAGGAATGTGTTGGCTCCAGCACTCTTTGCACTATATTTAGCTGATTTGCCTAAAATCTAACAGTTTACACTGTTGTTTTCACCAAAATAAGGAAGGCTGTCATCCCATACCTTCTCTACGCGGATAATTTGAAAATCTTAGGCAGTGCTTCAATTGGCCTTAAAATGAAATTTGAGGCATTCGTAAGGTATTGTGGAAAGACTAAATTATTGCATTTGGCAAAAAGAAGGCAAGGAGTGGATGAGCTATTGGGAATACTCCTGTAGAAAAAGTATTAGAATATAAGTATTTGGGAACGATTTTTTACTAAATCTCTCTCCTGGGGTTTGTACATTGATAAGCTGAAATATAAAGCCTTCTCAACCATTGGTGGCTTGAAAAATTGTACAGTGTTAATTGGTGTTTCCTCTCTTCACCCAGTTCTTGACGCATTTAGTGCTATGGTTGCCCCACAATTATTTAACAAAATGGAGGTCCTCCTGGGCTTGAGTGGGTACAGACAATGCGCAAACTTTGAGGGGAATGTGTCTAAAGAATCTGCTCTCTCTACCAAAATGTGCTCTGTCCCAAGCAATAAGGTGGAATCTGGCTTGGATATGGTCAACGATTGTTTTTACCCGAAACATGAGATTCTGGGATAAACCAATAACTTTTTTATTTTTTATTTCCCTCACTCCCGCCCCAATCTGATAGGTCCTGAATAATCCTCTACGCCTCTTTTGGCTTCTCCATTTCCATTGCTGGCAGCGCATAGATGCCTTCTGGCAGTAATGCGCTATAAAAATGTTTATTTAATTTTATCAACTAATTCCATCAGAGCAGTAAAAAGTACCATCCTTGTGTAGAGATGAAATAACGAAAAGTGATTTAGATTGGGCAAGAGAGGTTAGAAATCTGATGCTTAATATGGCAAAGATATTGTGCATATACACTTATGGTATTGCTCACCCCACCGCCCTATCAAAGAATGAGTTAAAGCTGCCGGGTAAGGGTCCGTAGAGATAAAGATCTGGAGTATTTAAGACAAAAAAATGCCACTGCAGTTGATCTGTGCAAAATTTGGGATTCGAAAAGTTCGTTTTCTTACCTGTACAAGTTGCCCTACCATGCAATGTTTAATGCAATTTTAAGGTATACAACTGGTCTGCATCTGCTCCAATCTCACCCAGCCACTATACTTTTAACAGTATTTACTATTATTTCGTACTGATTTGATATTAATAGTTTAAGGGATGTTTGCCTCAAATAAACTTATTTATTTATTTTTATATAATGACGTTATCGCTCAAGCCTTCTTCTTTTCTTATCTGCACCTTACTAATCTTCAGGCTCGTTTTATTTCCCACCTCTATCCTCATTTCCCTTGTCACGAACAACTCTGCTTCCCGATACACACCTCTGTGCTTCCTTCACTTACTCCTTTCTCTTTCCTTTTTTTCTTTTTAAGAATGTTTTTAATAATTTTCAGTACAAGCAGTCGCTCTCAGGACAAACAGTACATATCTGGTCCACTCCACCCTCTTTCCTTGCCACTTCGCCAAAGATCCCCTATTTTCCACCTCCTTTCATCCCTTCTTCCGTCCCCGGCTCTGCACTCTTCCTCGTCGCGTTTACTCTCCTCTTCTCCGCTCACCCTTCTCATCATACGTTTTACAAAAACTGGCAAAGTACGTTGGTTAAGGTAAAGTTCTTAACGCACACAATACAAAAAATGCTTCCGATTGTAGATTAAGTTGTAATCACCACCTGCCTCTTTGGCGTAGATGCGTAAAACATATATACACATGTTTAGAAAGATCATGAAGTTGATTCCTGATAAATCATAAACCAATTTTACGTTAATAGACGAGCTTGATGCCCTGCTGAAAGATACTTCCACCCATAAACAGTGCACACATCTGACTTCTTTGAGGTATAGAATACATTTATTTGCTCGGAGCAGGATCAGGCTCTCCATTCAAGCAATGCAATTCAGGGACATCATTTTCTTTCGATGTGTATTTTCTTTGAACGGCTAAAGACTAATCGTCCCTCCGCACAAACATTGCTAATTAAAGCTCAAGAAAATAGAAGGTCTGTAAACAGTAGTGTAAGGTTGCGTCCGTGTGTGCTCAGGGAAGTAGGGGCCCCGTCGATTTGCGGCACAATTGTTTTTAAAGTGTCCGATATACAAATGTACTGAGCCCAAGCTGACGGGCAACTTGCAGCTGACTTCAACTTCTTCAAAGGCGAAATAAACCAGGAGGCGCAAGAGCGGCAGATTATCCAGGAGACAAAAGTCTCCACGGCTATAGCACACGCAGACGGCGTAAGAGAATGTATTGTCTGACGATCGTAGCTCGGATCAGGGCACAGAGATATGGACTAACTTGCATAGCTGTCCCCAGGGCCGTTTCTAGGTGTTTTGCCGCCATAGGCGAGAATTGAAAAATGCCCCCCCTCCCTTTTACTACCATCACTCTGTCCCCCTGTCTTAAGAAGCCACCGGCTGTCTATGCTATAAAACAGTCTAGGCTCCAAAACTGAGAGCGTCCTGCCCAGCTATAAAGTACTATATAGACGCTCATGCACATATTATTCACAAGCATCCAAGCAGGATGAGGTAACAGCGAGCAGACAGACGCCCTCTCTGGCCCCACTAATGCCCTCGTCTCTCCTTCGCTCGTGGCCCATTCTTAAAGAAATGCCGGCCGCCCACATCAATGGACTGCAGGCAAGGAGCGACCTCCAGGGAAATGTCTTTACTCTGTCCTCATTTCAATTTCTGAACTGGAGTGTCGTGGGGTCCTCTTGCTGATACAATACCAGTGAAAGAAAGGAGGGGTATTGCAACCCCAGGGCACCAGAGATGTATACACACTCTGGAAAGATTCAGCTATACAAGTATCTGTCATGACACTGACACACAACCCTGCTTAATTTTTTATGCAAATGATACTGGTCTCTTTTCAGTAAGCTACTTGGCTCGATGCTTCTTTCTTAACACCATCGCTGCTGATAGTATCCTTCTCCTGTGCTGGGCCCTAATGAAAATGGGTGTGGTCATGATGAGCTCAGCTCGTCATGAGCACACGAGAGGTATACCTCATGCTCGTCATGAGCATCGAAGGGGTTAAGAAAGTACTATTCGATTCCCAATCACGATCCCTAGTAACAAAACAATAATCGAATCCTAACATAGCACAAACAATTTTACACGCAGATCTCTTCCGCAGGTACACGAATCCACTGAGGTGTCCAGTCCGCACTGGGCGGCCCTTTCTTTAGCTGTCTAAACATTGAAGGTGTTAAGTTGAAAGGTTTTGTACACAGACACTGAGCCAAACATTGCATCAATATCAAAGCCAAGAAGTCCAAGCACCCGGAAGCAGCCCTGTGCTAAACGCAGTTCTATACAACACTCACAATAACAATATTGGAGTAGGGCATTTCATAGGTTTCTCTCATCTTACTTTATTGAAAATGTATTAAGCTCAAACCCTTCAAAACCAGTTCCTTCTAGGCACGTTGTCTCACGGAAATATCTTGTCAGTTCAATTCCACGCAATAGGGGGTCTGATGCAAAATGGCGCAGTTTTCTATTCTGCAATGTGGGAAACTAGTTTCATAGTTTTGCAGGGTGTCTGCCAAGTATGCATAGCTTGGCTATGGGTGAGAAGGGGGCATCTAGACTTCAGCATGACACTTGTAAACACAAGAGACACCGAGATCCACAGCTGCCCTCAAAGTTTGTCACTGTATTCCAACCTGTCTCCTAATCCCTCACTTCCTCCCACATACTCTCCTAACCCATCACTGCACTCTCGCACATTACCCAAGTCACACTCAGCACCCCAAGTCCCCTAGAGGACCCTCACCACCACCCCCTATATGCTCACACTTCAGGTTTTCACTCTTCACATCTCCCTTAGCGCCTTGCTGACCCACCTCCCTTCTGGGTTCTCTAAGCACCCACAGCTGGCCTCCTAGACCTCTCCCTGCACCCCACTTCAGCTCATCCACATCCTGTCAGCACCCCTCACATGTCCACACACACTGTCCCACACCCCTCACATGCCCTCCTCCACCACACTCCTGCAAACCTTCTGGACAATCTTTCTGCACCCCTACACCTCCCTGCACCCCCTCGTGGGGGACTTCAGCCCCGCTGCCAACCTGAAACTGACCTGAGGCCTGTGCTGTGAGTCTTCTGGTGAGATGTAGCACGGCAGGATAACGCACCCGATGCCTGTCCTGTGAGGCTTCTGAGGGAGATGTAACACTGCAGGATAATGTACTCGAAACCTGATCTGGGGGAGATGTAGCAGCACAGGATAGTGCACCTGAGGCCTGTGCTGTGAGTCTCTGGGGTGATGTAGCATGGCAGGATAATGCACCCGAGGCCTGTGCTGTGAGTCTTCTGGGGAGGGGTGTGTAGCACAGAAGGATAAGACACCTGAGGCCTGTGCTGGGAGTCTTCTGGGGGAGAGGGGTGTAGCACGGAGGAATAGTGCACCTGAGGCCTGTGATGTGAGTCTTCCTGGGGAGGGAGGGTGTAGCATGGAAGGCTAAGGTACCTGAGGCCTGTGCTGTAAGTCTTCTGGGGAGACGTAGCATGGCAGGATAATTCACCTGGGATGAGTGCTGTGAGCCTTCTGGGGGAGGGAGGGCGTAGCACGGAAGGATAAGGCACCCTTTAGGTCAGTGCTAGGGTACCAGGAGAGCGAGAGATTGTAGTGCGGAATAAAGCACCAGTCCTGAGGATAGCCCGAAGGCACCCCTGAGGCGAGGGCTAGCACAGTAGGAGGATAACGTACATGAGGCCTGTGCTGTGAGTCTTCTGAGGGAGATGTAGCACGACAGGATAATGCACATGAACAGAGAGGCTTCTTACCGGAGCGAGGAATCCTCGGGCAGGCCCGGGGAGTCTCCATAAAGTGCTGAATAAGCGGGAAAGGGGGAAAAAAGCAGCGTGTCAGGGAGGGTTTGTCACAAGCTTTTGAGGCAGGAAAGAGCCGCCCCTCCGCCTCCCTCCCCTTCTCAATCCGAGACCTGCCAAGTCTGGCTACAAAGGCAGTCACCACCACCTCTGAAACAAGCATTTGCAATGCAATGGTCTCGGCATCATTAAAGGTAGAGCTATTGGCATTGCTCATGACATTTTTTTTCTTTAAATCAAAAATAAATGGGCATTGTCATTAACATTGCCAATACACAGCACTCTGCACTCAACAGCACACAATACTCTGCACACTCACTACTCTGCACACTCACTACTCTGCACACTCACCACTCTGCACACTCACCACTCTGCACACTCACCACTCTGCACACTCACCACTCTGCACACTCACCACTCTGCACACTCACCACTCTGCACACTCACCACTCTGCACACTCACCACTCTGCACACTCACCACTCTGCCCTCACCACTCTGCCCTCACCACTCTGCCCTCACCACTCTGCCCTCACCACTCTGCACTCACCACTCTGCACTCACCACCACTCTGCACTCACCACCACTCTGCACTCACCACCACTCTGCACTCACCACCACTCTGCACTCACCACCACTCTGCCCTCACCACTCTGCCCTCACCACTCTGCACTCACCACCACTCTGCACTCACCACCACTCTGCACTGACCACCACTCTGCACTCACCACCACTCTGCACTCACCACCACTCTGCACTCACCACCACTCTGCACTCACCACCACTCTGCACTCACCACCACTCTGCACTCACCACCACTCTGCACTCACCACCACTCTGCACTCACCACTCTGCACTCACCACTCTGCACTCACCACCACTCTGCACTCACCACCACTCTGCACTCACCACCACTCTGCACTCACCACCACTCTGCACTCACCACCACTCTGCACTCACCACCACTCTGCACTCACCACCACTCTGCACTCACCACCACTCTGCACTCACCACTCACCACCACTCTGCACTCACCACCACTCTGCACTCACCACTCACCACCACTCTGCACTCACCACCACTCTGCACTCACCACCACTCTGCACTCACCACCACTCTGCACTCACCACCACTCTGCACTCACCACCACTCTGCACTCACCACCACTCTGCACTCACCACCACTCTGCACTCACCACCACTCTGCACTCACCACTCTGCACTCACCACTCTGCACTCACCACCACTCTGCACTCACCACCACTCTGCACTCACCACCACTCTGCACTCACCACCACTCTGCACTCACCACCACTCTGCACTCACCACCACTCTGCACTCACCACCACTCTGCACTCACCACCACTCTGCACTCACCACTCACCACCACTCTGCACTCACCACCACTCTGCACTCACCACCACTCTGCACTCACCACCACTCTGCACTCACCACCACTCTGCACTCACCACCACTCTGCACTCACCACCACTCTGCACTCACCACTCACCACTCTGCACTCACCACTCACCACTCTGCACTCACCACTCACCACTCACCACTCTGCACTCACCACCACTCTGCACTCACCACCACTCTGCACTCACCACCACTCTGCACTCACCACCACTCTGCACTCACCACCACTCTGCACTCACCACCACTCTGCACTCACCACTCTGCACTCACCACTCTGCACTCACCACTCTGCACTCACCACTCTGCACTCACCACTCTGCACTCACCACTCTGCACTCACCACTCTGCACTCACCACTCTGCACTCACCACTCACCACTAGGTAGAGATAATACTAGCACCCTAGCCCGCTCACTGCCTTTTGTATCTGAAACCTGCAGGGACTTTTGTACAGGCTGCATGCAAAGCTTGACATACATACATCTTGGAGCACCTTGGAAGTGTTGCAGCAGAAAGAGCAGTCGTTTTAATTTAAGTAGACTTAGGTCATTTAATATTTTGAAAATGGTTGTACGTCCTGAAGTAGAAGCAAAGATGCTTTTCATTTGCATCAGTTAATGTAGTAGATTCTGCCTGTGCAATGTACCAGCGTGTTTGTGATTGGGTTATTTGCTGTTGTGGGTCTCCAATCACACTCCTACATAGTTTCTGAAAAAGCTTTCTTAGTATCGCGGCAGCAGCAAGCACTGAACGGAGCTCTCTCACTCATAGGACAGCACGGGCACCCTGCACCCCCTCTCAAGAGCAGGCACCGCGCGCCGGGGGAGACATGGAACATCAGATGCTGTGCTGCGAGGTGGAAACCATCCGAAGGGCTTACCTGGATCAGCACCTCCTGAACGACAGGGTGCTGCACACCATGCTGAAGGCGGAGGAGAACTGCCCGCCGTCCGCTTCCTACTTTAAGTGCGTGCAGCGTGAAGTGCAACCCTACATGCGGAAGATCGTGGCCACCTGGATGCTGGAGGTTTGTGAAGAGCAGAAATGTGAAGAGGAGGTGTTCCCATTAGCCATGAATTACTTGGACAGATTTTTGTCGGTGGAACCGCTGAAGAAAAACAGATTGCAGCTGCTGGGGGCTACCTGCATGTTCGTGGCCTCAAAAATGAAAGAAACCATTCCTCTAACGGCGGAAAAACTTTGCATTTATACTGATAACTCCATCGGACCCGACGAATTAGTGCAAATGGAGCTGTTGACGCTGAACAAACTCAAGTGGGACTTGGCCTCTGTCACCCCTCACGATTTCATTGAACATTTCCTTTCCAAAATGCCCCTCGGCGAGGACACGAGGCAGATTATCCGCAAGCACGCTCAGACTTTTGTGGCACTCTGCGCGACAGACATCAAGTTCATTTCCAACCCTCCCTCCATGATCGCGGCAGGCAGCGTGGCAGCAGCCGTCCAAGGTCTTCACCTCGGCAACACCAACAGCTTCCTCTCCTACCAGTGCCTCACGCATTTCCTGTCCCAGGTCATCAAGTGCGACCCGGATTGTTTACGGGCCTGCCAAGAGCAAATTGAATCGCTGCTAGAATCCAGTCTGCGTCAGGCACAGCAACACAACGTGTCAGAGCGCAAAAATGCTGATGAAGAGGAAGGCCTGTCCTGCACTCCCACCGATGTGCGAGACGTGAACATTTGAAGGGACTTGTGGAAGTCATTTGCTGGCCTACACAGTAGTGGAGCATGGGCGTAGGAGAGGCGCCGACTGATAAGCCCATATGCCTCGTCCTGGTAACTCAGAGAAACCTCTTTTTTCACCTGGGCAGTTGCATCAGTTAATGTAGTAGATTCTGCCTGTGCAATGTACCAGCGTGTTTGTGATTGGGTTATTTGCTGTTGTGGGTCTCCAATCACGCTCCTACATAGTTTCTGAAAAAGCTTTCTTAGTATCGCGGCCGCCCCGGAAGTCAGGCACGGTCGCCTGTGACGGGGGCGGGGCCACGTTCAGACCGGAAGGAGGCAGGCGGAGTCGTTGCGTCTCGCGGCCCGGGGCTCCTGTGAGCGGTGTAAAGCCCCGGGGCCGCGCCAGCAGGAGGTTGGGCGCCGCGTGCTGAGGTAAGGTAAGTTCCAAAAGGCTGGAGCGCGATTGGTGCACTTGTGTGTGTGTATGCTCGTGTGTGTGTGTGTGTGTATGTATGTGTGCGACGGTGACGGCGGGGGAGGGGGAGGGGGGGCCTCGGTGCACTTGTGTGTGTGCGCGCGTGTGTGTATGAGTCAGGGGTGGTGTCTCTGTATGTATGTATGTGCGTGCGTGCATGGGCGCTTGTGTGTGTGTGTGTATGCGCATGCGTGTGTGGTGCTTGCGCTTCCCAGGAGACAGCGCCTGGCCACAGCGCGCGTTCCAGTTACAAATCGCCTGGAAGGATGCGCATGGCCAGGACTGTCTCCTGGGAATGATAGTCGCTGACAAAAGATCTCGGCGGAGACGCGCTTCCGCGCGTTGACGCCGAGACCTAAAAAACGCTCAAAAGACGCAGGCCTCCAGAAAAGATGCAAGCGGGCTAAACAATGTAAGGCAAAAATGTATTCAGGGCATGCTCTTCACCACTACATGTGTGGGTGACGAGCACAGGGAGCTCGTTGTTCCAAGTCAGGTGTGCGATTTCACTAAGGGGATTCCCAAACTCATGTTTTTTGCCGCCCTCCCCCTTTTGCCGCCCTAGGCAGCCGCCTAGTCCTGCCCAATGGTAGAAACGGCCCTGGCTGTCCCTTCCTTTCGCTCCTACCAACAGCAGCGAGGGAGCAGAGGGCCGAGGCAAGCCCCTGTCTGCCTGAAACCAAGATGGTAAGATTATTTAAAGGCCGGTGACCTGACCTGGCAGGCTTACTCAAATAGGCACGGCGGTAGGGCGTAAAGGAGCGCGAGCGCGCGTGATAATGTGTGCGTCAAAGGCAGCGGGCGTCAGCATGCGGCACCCCGCGGCAAGGTCACTTGAAAACAAGGCCTCACGCAATGGCCAGGGCAGCCGCCGCGGTCTCTGGCAGGGCCGCCCGCACTATCGAGTAAATTAGCAGCTATGTCTGCCAGGCTTCATCGCGCTGCCCTCGGCGCGAGCCGGCAACTGCCCGCGGGGGTATTGGCGGTTTCCATGGGAACATCATGCATGCCACGTTCTATGCGGAATTCGAGGCGCAAACATACCTGGGTTGGAAGAGAATAGGCATTCAATCAGTGGGCCCAAGCTACCCCCCCACTTACATTCTTTCGATGACGAGCCCGATCACTGCTCCCATCTGGCCAGTTTGTCAACACTCAACACTCTACATCAGGGTTCTCCAAAGTCGATCCTGGAGGTCCAGATCCATGTCAGATTTTTAGCATATCCCCATTTAGATAAATGTAGTAATCTTATAATCTTGCATGGACCCGGCCCTCCAAGACTGACTTTGGAGAAGCCTGCTCTAGATTAGCCTGATTGCTTAGGACAATCCCAGCTCCATCACATCTATGGACCTTTCTGCAAGGTGTGCACTCCTCTCTCGGGGTGTGAATGTGCTGCTTCATTTTCATCTGAACTCTCCCACACATGTTCAAACTCAAAACCTTTGCAAAAGAAACCAATGATGGACAGAATGATGAACAATACAAACATTCACACCCAGTCACAAGGATCTGGGTTTAATCCATCATTCTTATGCTCACCACACCACCCCAGTTTGGATCTAGCCATATGCAATTCAGTCTTGACCCTGTTCCTTGTGGGAACAGTCCAGCCCGAACTTCCAAGCCAGGTCCTCCCTGGACCGGAAACAAGCATCTTGGGACCGGTTTCAGGGCATCACCCTTCATCAGCCACGCTAGCTTGAATCCAGAGGTGTAGTGAGCACGGGACCCACGTCTGGGCATACCCTGCCCACTTAGGGCAACATATGCAAAAGAAACAATTGATGGACGGAGTGCTGGACAATGCAAACATTCACCCCCAGTCACAAGGATTTGGGTTTAATCCATCATTCTTTTGCTCACCACACCACCCCAGTTTGGACACAGCCATATGCAAATCAGTCTTGACCCTGTTCCTTGTGGGAACAGTCTAGCCCGAACTGCCAAGCCAGGTCCTCCCTGGACAGGAAACAAGCATCCTGGGACCGGTTTCAGGGCATCACCCTTCATCAGCCAGGTTAGCATGAATACTGTGGTGTAGTGAGGATGGGACCCAAGTCTGGGCATACCCTGCCCACTTAGGGCAACATATGCAAAAGAAACAATCCAGTTTAATCAATCCCTGTTTTCTGTCGATCATCGAGACGACATCATGCATAATCAAAGCTTTTATCTTTGCCTCACGTATGGAGGTGAACAGTCTCGATAAAGGAGTTCTCTGAGCTCAGTGTATTAGATCACTGTGTGAATGTTTATTTCTTATAACACAAAAATGTATGACTTTATATTACATATTCCTTCCAATAACAATGAAATTGTTCAGTATTAATCCATCACAAATATTAGATTTTGCCAGAGACTGACAGGTTATGTTTCCATGACAGGCTTAGGAAATCATGTTTATCTTTAGTTATTAAAGAATCAGTGGTGAGCAAATAAAAAGATGGTTTTAAAAAGCAGCTTCAAATGTAGACTGAAAAAACAAAATGTCTTATTTATACTAGCTCTACTATCTTGGTATAATTAACTTTCTTCATGTTACTAAATCTTGTCCTTCAGATTCGAATTAGGACAGGGAGGAGACCCATAGTACTACATTGGGGTTAGTAATAACAGCAGGCAGTCTTACTAATCACAAACTGCTGAAGTTACTACAGCAATACCTTTCCTTTCTGTTATTATGTTCCTTTGGTAAGTAAGAGACAACTTTGGCCAGTAGGGTGTCATTTTGACCGATACATTCAACAGTTTGGTCAAACTGTTCTCTTAAACATACACACAATGTACAGTAGGCCCATGTAGCAGCTTTAAACACAACCTAACAGAGACCTCAAATACAGGTTATTTAAGTTGTCAATCTGGCAGAGCATGAATGTTGGCTCTGCAGGAAGTGCAGCCCCTTGTGTGGCAAACCAATGAGTGTTTTAATGCATTATAACTATAATAGATGCCTGGAAAGATTTCCTAACATCTACCCTTTGTCCTTTGTTTATAAAAAAGCTACAGCATGGCACTAACTTTTTAGTCTGGTCGAAGAAAGATACAGAAAAAGATGGGACTACTATGTTCACTCTGCTGATATTCCCTATGATACAGGAAGGAGGTAGGCATTTAAAAAACAACTCAAGGCTGGCAATGAGCAGGGAGGGGGCGTGGCCAGCCAGCTAACATGGCGGACGCGATCTGACAACGCTCCGTCATGCGACCCTTAATTATTCTGGCGTTTATCCGATAGAGGGGTCTCCTGTGATCGAAACCAGCAGGAGCGATGGGGAAAAGCAGTGGGGAGCCTGTGGTGCCCGATGGTTATCGCCTGGACGGCATAGACGAGGAGGCAGCGGTCTGGCTGGAGAGCAGCGTCGCCGGTGGCGAAAGGTGCAAAAGTGCCCCGGGACCTAACGGCTGTCGGAGAAGCCTGCGACGGTGCTGGGGCACCCCTAAAGGCGCCGCAACCTGCCCCGGTACTGCCCTGAAGGTCCATGGCGCACTGGAGAGACTGATTGGGCGAGGTGTACGTAAGGACTGGGGACCCCGTAACCATTGGCCGTCAGTGAGGAGGAGCGCGGTGTGGGACAAGAGGCGGGTACGCGCGGGCGGCGGGGTACCAGCGAAGAGGCACCGACCTGTGCCTCACGAATGGCACTGGGGGCCCGGGAGCCTGAGAGTGGTGAAACAGCGGAGGCTGGCGGAGCAGCACCCAAGCGGGAGCGGTGAGCCTGGTGCTCGCAGAGGAGGTGCTGTGGACCGGGCCCTGTACCGCCTGAGCACGGAGGCCTGACAAGTGCCGCGGGCCCCATCTCTCCGGCCGTTGTGACTGTCTGCCCGCCAAGGTGAGGAGTGAGGCCTGGGGTGGACGGGAGGCACTGTGGTGTTGAGGGAGACAGCCTGACCTGGGGCCCGTGCTCGAGAGACTCGGGGCTCAAGCAAGGTGCAGGCAGCGGCAAAAAGCGTGGGGGGCCACCGGAGGCATCAGCTACCACTGCGCTCAGGGACCACAAGGCCAGCACGCCTGGGTGGGCCTGAGCCTAGCCCTGAACTGGCCAGCCGCGGAGTTGAGGCCTAGGAGGGACTATGCAAAGAGGTGAGGGCCCCTGAAACCGGTGCTGTCCTGGGACCCGTGGAGCTGACTCGCTTGGCAGACAGTGTTGCAAAGCCCGCGGTGTGAGGCCCGGCTGGGGCTCCGGGCTGGGACATCCCCACATAGCGAAGGCCCACACGCCGAGTGAGATTGGTGAGGAACATGGCGCAAGAGGAGGCCCCATTTGTCAGTGAGTAGGAGGGGAATTGCACTGCGCCTGAGGGTACTACCGGGGTGCGGGCCTCTGGTGAGGGGCTTGTGTACTTACTGTGACTGGAAATATCCGGCAGCGCTGGGAGGAAGCCAACTGGCAGGGCCTGTGAGGGCTACAGCTGGCAGCGCTGGGGTTTTGGGCGCCATTTTGGGAGCGGCGCCATTTTGAGCATGACCCAGGAGGGAGCTCCCCATTTGCTGACAGCGCACCCGCGGGACAGCCGCGATAGGCCTTTTTCTCAGCACGGAAGATAAGGAGGGGCCTGGGCTTTTGCTGCGCAGCAACTAGTCATGGGCAGGCTGCGGAACAAAGCGCAAAATGGACAGCAGAGGGCTGACAGTTTGGGACCTTCGCTGGGGCGTCAGAGTGGAAGAATGGAGCCCCAAGCTGCGACTCTTGCGGCCAAAATGGACACTGTGCTGGCAGCGGTGGAAAGGATTGGCACCACCCTGGAGCAAACAAAGGAATCCCTAGAGTCAAGGATCAACAAAGTCATGTCGGACTTTACCCTCCTCCATGCTGATCACCGTAAGTTCGCGGAGTTGTTCGTCCCAACAAAAGCAGACACTCCAGGAGATCCAACGTGTGGTGCAAAATCACACCATAGCGCTCCAGGATATGATCGACCGGGTCAATGCACTTGAAGCCCGCATAGAGGATGCGGAAGGACGCTCTTGACGCAACAATGTCCGCATGGTGGGCCTTCCGGAGGGCGAGGAGGGCAGAAATCCGGAGCAGTAGGTCGAGACCTGGTTGCGTGACCTCTTGCCCCGGGGGGTGCTATCACCGCAGTTTGTGGTTGAGAGGGCGCACAGAGTGAAATGAATGAAATTAAATGAAAATTGTTCTTCTATAGCGCATGGCTACCCGGGAGCATCCCAGCGCTTGGAATCACGGAAAGGCAGAAAGTCTGAGATTGCTCTTGAGTAATCTTGATTATATAGTTTCCGGGAAAAGCCATGTTTTTAGTTTCTTGCAGAAAGTAAGGAGTTTGGGTTCCTGACGAAGGAAGAGAGGCAGAGAGTTCCACAGTTTTGATGCATTGTAAGAAAAGAGGCGACCTTCGGAGCGAGACTTACTAATTCTGGGAACTTCTGCCAGATTGAGGTCATTAGACCGCAAGTTCCTGGGCGTTTTATAGGGTCTGATAAGGTTGGCGAAAAATGGAGGGCCTTTGCCTTGAAGATTTCTTATGGGCGATACAGAGGGTCTTGAAGTGTATCCGTTCTTTTATCAGTAGCCAGTGGAGAGATCTAAGCGCTGGTTTGGCTGAGGAGCGATGGTTAGTGCTCGTCAGCAGTCTCGCCGCAGAATTCTGGACGACCTGAAGCTTGCAGATCACCGAAGTGGGGGCTCCCAGGTAGATCGCATTTCCATAGTCAAGCCTGGATAAGATCAGGGCCTGAACTAAAATTCTTTTAGCTTTATCAGGCTACTGGGGAAGGATTTTGCGTATGGATTTTAGCAGGCCAAAACAAGTGGCTGCTGTTTTTCTGGCTTGTACTTTAAACGAGAGAGAGTCCCAGGCTCTTGATCTCACTTTTGGGGGACCAGGGCCCATACAGGGTGGCCATAGTGTGGGGGCATTGAATGAAGCCTGCCTGCCTAATAACATAAGTTCGGTCTGCTCATTGTTGAGTTTGAGGTGAGACTGAGACATCCACTTGGCTACTTCCTCCAGACAGACACCAAGGCTCGTGGGGGACTGCTCTGCTTGGTTAAGAGAGACCACGAGCTGCGTGTCGTCGGCATAGCTGACCAATTCGATCCCATAGGGAGCCACTATCTCAGCTACGGGAGACATATATAGATTAAAAAGTGTGGGGCTGAGGGAGGAGCCCTGCGGGACCCCACACTGCAGAGGTACAGGGGAGGAATGGCAATCCCCTTCAAACACCTTGAAATACCTTTCCTGAAGGAATGATTCCAGCCATGCGAGGGCCTTTCCTGAGACTCCAATTTTATTTAGGCTGGCTAAAAGGATACAGTGATTCACCGTATCAAAGGCTGCGCTGAGGTCCAGGAGGATAATGGCCACATTGCCACCTGCGTCCAGAATCCTCCTAGACTCCTCAACCACCTTTACAAGAGCTGTTTCCGTCCCTTGCCCGGGACGGAAGCCTGTTTGAGATGGATGGAGTAGATTGAAAGTTTCCAGAAATTAAGACAGTTGGCGGTTTATAGACCTTTCCGCCAATTTACTGATACCTGGGAGGAGGGAGATGGGGCGATAGTTAGACAAGTCTCCAGGGTCAAGGTTAGGTTTTTTTATCAGTGGTTTGACCATGGCCAGTTTCCAGTCCCGTGGGACCATACCTGCTTCAATCGAAGAATTGAGCAAATTAATGATTGGTGCAGTAATAATGGGCAAAACTGATTTCAAGATGTTAACTTGGTGCAGGATCGAGCGGCGAGCCACTTTTTATTGCATTTTACGAGAGGGGATAGCAGTTCCTCAGTGAGCGGGGTAAAGGAGAAGAGTTTGGGGAGATTACCTTGGGAGGGTGTTTCGACTTGCAGATGTGGTCCAGAAGTGGGACCTGTGGCGCACACTGCACCCAGAAGACAGACTCTACTCTTACTATTCCACAGTCCACAACTTGCATGTCCGGTTGGACAGGATAGTGGGTTCTCAATCCCTTCTCCCACTCATTACGCAATCAGAATACTTGGGGAGAACACACTCCGAACATAATCCCCTGTGGATTCAAATCAGCTGGGAGGTGCAACACCCACCCGACCCTATGTAGAGGTTACAGCCTACTGAGCTAGAGGACTCAGAGTTTCGCTTGTCTCTGGGCACGGCCATCCTCGCGTACTTTGATGACAATGAAGGGACAGCGAGCAATGCCATGGTAGAATGGGATGCACATAAAGTGGCTGTCCGGGGGCACTGCATGGGAGCCACATGGAACATACGCAAGACGCTTTCTGCCTCCCAGACGCGCCTGGAGGCTGAGCTTCTGCGTTACGAGCGGGAAGGGGAAGGGGGGGTAGGTACGCACACTGGCTAGGAGACCTCCGCACTCAGCATGCAGAGCTTCTGGAGAAGCTTAAGTGCCACAACTATGCTGCGCACACAGCCGGAACGCACGCCAAGGCAGACAGAGCGGGCCGATTGTTGACCAGGTTAATTAAGCAAGAAGGGCGGGGCGTCCTGATAGGAGCCCTCCGCACAGCAGGGGGGAGATGGTGTATACACAGCGTAAAATCCATCGCGCCCTCACAGACCACTATGCGCGGCTGTACAGGGCCCAGGGTATCGGCCCCAGGCACATCTTAGAGGGGTTCCTGGACTCTGTCCAATTGCCCACGGCCTCTGAGGAGCAGAAGGAGACGCTCAATGCGTCCCTCTCGCTGGATGAAGATGGGGAAGCAATCCAGTCCATGGCATCTGGGAAGATCCCGGGGCCGGACGGCCTGCCCGCCGAATATTATAAAGCGTACTGGGAAACTCTGACGCCATTGCTGCATAAGTTATACACCACAGCGGTGGAGGAAGGGTCACTGCCACCCTCTATGCTAGAGGCGTTCCTGGTCTCCCTGCCTAAACCAGACAGGGACCCCACGGCCCTGGGTTCATATAGGCCCCTGGCGATGCTCAATGCGGACTACAAGGTCCTTGCTAAGGTGCTAGCGGAAAGATTGGCTCAGGTGGTCCCCCACTTAATCGACACAGATCAGAACGGGTTTGTCCCAACGAGATCCACGTCTTTGAACCTCCGGAGATACTTTAAAGTGGCAGCTGAGGCTGCGCAGGAGTGGCCCAGGGCAGGTTGCCTTATGCTAGATCTGGAGAAGGCATTTGATTGCCTAGAATGTGGTTACTTATTTGCGGTGTTAGGCAGATACGGGCTAGACATGGGATTCCTGCACATGGTTTGCTTATTATACAGGAACCCTGTGGTTCGGGTGCGATTGGACCCCTACATTTCAGAACCGGTGGCGGTGGGCTGAGGCACCCGGCAGGGGTGCCCTCTGTCGCCGCTACTGTTCGCGCTGGCGATCGAGCCCCTGGCTGCAGCTATCCGAGAGACCCTGGGTGATGGTATCTCGATGGGAGATGCAAACCCATCAGGTATCGCTCTACGCCGATGACTTGTTGGTGTTTGAGACGTTGGTGACCGAGAAAGGGCTGCCCCCTGGGGGGTTCTTGATGCACAGATCCCTGATAGCGCAGCTGACGGCCAGATGGGGGGGATGTAGTTACGGAGACCCGGCAGCATTTAAAAATGCAGTACCCCCACGTCATGGGGAGGGGCAGACATCTGGTCAGCTGGTTTGCGGCGTCACTACGGGAGCACGCGGCAATCAGTTTAGACCCCCTTAGAGGCAAGTGGGAGCTGGACCTGGAGCGGTCACTAACAGATAAGAAATGGGAAAGGGTGCTTAAGGGTCCGGTCCGATTCAGAAAAGGGGGGTGGTGATGAACAGAGTGTCTGAATTAAGCAGACCACTCTTACCCAGTCCAAAGATCAGGGCTTGATCCATCACCGTTTTTTAGCTCACTGCACCATCCCAGCTCAGAACTTGGCTATATGCAAATTAGTCTGACCCTGGCCCAGTGCATCATGGGAACAGGGCAGACCAAACTACCAAGCCAATTCTTATACTGGGAAGGAAACAAGCTACCGGGGACCTGTTTCTGGCATTTCAGCCGTCTTCAGCCCGGCTTGCTTGAATCCTGATGGTGCAATGAGCTAGGGACTCACATCTGAGTATACCCTTCCACGCTTATGGTGGACAAAAATGATTTAGAAAAGGGGGTGGTGATGAACAGAGTGTCTGAATTAAGCAGACCACTCTTACCCAGTCCAAAGATCAGGGCTTGATCCATCACCGTTTTTTAGCTCACTGCACCATCCCAGCTCAGAACTTGGCTATATGCAAATTAGTCTGACCCTGGCCCAGTGCATCATGGGAACAGGGCAGACCAAACTACCAAGCCGAGTCCCCATAAACATGTGATTCCGCCAGATTCAGCTCTTCATTATCCATAGGGCCTACCTCACGCCTGAGTTGATCAACAAGTACCTCTGTCGTGCAGACGCACTTTGCCCCAGGTGTAATGAGCAGGGGGGTGGGATTCCTACACATGTTCTGGAGCTGCCCGGGGCTGGGTACCTATTGGCGAACATTCAGCGAGAGGTTGCGGACCTGCACGGGTCAAACCATACCCTTTGACTGGCCCGAGTACATCCTAAACCACTTAAAGAGATCCCCCAAAGATAAGGCGACATCCTGCTTTCTAGACCTGGGGCTGGTGGTGGCAAAGCGCCTCCTCACAAGGAGGTGGAAGGCACATGATCCGCCATGCGCACGTGCATGGACTTCCTCATTCCAGGCGTGGGCCAGGGCAGAGTGGACCGCCATCCGCAGAGAGGAAACGATGGGGCTCAGGAAGGAACCCATAGCGGCACATTGGGAGCGAATGTTGGGTACACTACAAAAAACAGACAGGGAGGGGAACACAAGAGATGTGGAAAGGATGGGAAACGCACGTGAGGGCCGATGCATACCACAAGTCGTACTCCTAACGGGATAGTCCGATATGTTCCACTCCTACTCCTCGGAGACATAACGATAGACAAGCCAGGGAAGCTGTACTTGAGGAGCGTTAGCAAAACAAGGGCGGGGGCAGAGGGTTGGGAATGGGGAAGGGGGGTGGGGGGAGAAAGGGAGATGGAGTCTTTGTGAGGTTTCTGCTGCCAAAATAACGTTTACTGTTTCATATATATAACATCTGTTTCCAAGCTCAAGATGAAAGGCCAGCCCTGAAATGTATGGACCATTGAGCCGGCCTACACTCCGATCCCTGGAAGGGCTCGGAGTCTACACGCAGGCAGGCGAGCTGTAGTTCAGGTTACTCTGGACGAACATCTGATGTATCACCCAGTACAAAGCTGGTATACTTGTTTCATGATATGTCATATGCTAATGTACCTATGAAAGCTGTATATCGGACGTCACATTTCTATGAAGAAAGTGTACAATGTAATGAGTGATTCTTAAATAACAATAAAAACAGATTTGACAAAAAAAGGCTGGCAATGAGCAGGGATCCTCTGTGGGAGCAGGTATGCTGTCACCACCATGGATTCACAGCCAGCTTCAGCTTCAAAGGTGGTGCATAACGTCCACAGCCTTGTGCAGCTTAATGTACATGCTGAACACATTGTGTCCAAACGGGCATTTGAAGGGAGTTGATAAGGATGAATGCAAAGCGCCTGGTCCTTCTTTCTCGCATTGATGGTCACACTGATTACATTTAGGAGATCTCTGCATCTCACAGTCCTCTACATAATCGTGCAGAATCTGCTGCGCGTTCCATTGACGTAATGGATGAGCTCTTAGAAAGGCTGAAAGCGAGGCAGCATGTCTCATCATTGTTCGTTCAATATGGGCTAACTGGCAAGTGACACTGAGAGAAAGAAAATATGCAAGACATCCATTAAACCAATGTGTTTTTATCACTGCAGTCATGATCTGTGGTATAAAGAGTGTCATTGTCACATTCGTTTGCCGAGAGAAAAATAGTGTAATGTACTTGTTGCTCGAGGCAAAGGAAAACATTATCATAATTGCACATCACTGCAGCATTCAAGAGTGTCTTAAGCTCCTTTAAGATTGACCTGTAGAATGGAAAGGGTGACATTCATAATTTGGGCCTGGCCTTGGAGGAAAATACGTACCTGGAACACATCATGGAGTGGAGAATTTGTGTCAAGGCTTTATTACCACTGTCAACCCAGAGCCACGCTATGCCGGGATGAAAGCTAGACATTATGTGAAATGTTGACCTATCAGAGCTCCAAGGTTGCCCACTTTCAGCACTGCTACAGTAAAAACAGAACAAAGCAACAACCGACTGCGATAATGCTCTTAAGAAACAGAGTCACCTAGTGTACTGCTCCAATGATAACTATGTCCTATACAGAATAAACTAGGGCTGCCGTGAGTCTATTGGAGGAAGAGGCTGGCCCGCATAGCTTCCAAATAATTGGGTGAGTCCCCGAGCATCAAGTGGTAAGATATATTTTTTAGAAGGCAAGTGATTCCAACAGAAGGTGGAGTAAAGCTGGAGGTAGGAAAAGTATTCCCCTCCCTTGAGAAGGACATCATAAACAGAGACTCGTAAAAAATGGTTTTCTGTTAGCGATCTTCCTGGTGAATACTTTACTTGTAGATTCCTCACTCCCTGAATATCCTAGATTCCACATTGAATACATAAACCTCTGACATAGCTTCCTGCACCAGTATGGGGCACTGGCTCCATTTCAATGTTGGAAGGAGAGTCGTGGTGAGGTCACTGGAGCCATAAAGTGCCCATCCCTGTGCCCCGATCTAAGATCCCATCGTCCACAGCCAGTTATCCAACTGGACACCGCTGACTACACCAATCACCTCAGCAATTATGACTTCCATCCACTTTAGAGCACCAACAGACACCTGCCCCCACCATGCTTTCAGCCCGGGACAGGAGAAATTCGGAGTGCAATCACCAACATCCTCAACTCATCCATCATCTCGGCCACCTTCCCTGATGCCTGGAGACACGCAGAGGTAAAACCTCTTGAAGAAACCCCTCACCAACCCCAACAAACTCAAGAACTACTGCACCTTCTTGCTGCTCCCATTCCCGGCCAAGGTCCTGGAGAAATCCATCAATTACCAGCTCACAAACCACCTGAAAGGAAACAATCTACTCAACACCACTCAGTTGGGCTTCCACTCCAACCACAGCACAAGACCTCCCTGATAGCCTCAACCAATGACATCAGAGCCATCCTTGACAGATAGGGGTGAGACGGCAACCTCGATCCTCCTATATCTCTCAGTGACCTCCGACACCGTATCCCACCACACCCCCACCACCAGACGCTACCACATTGGCATCAGAGGAAACGGCCTCAGGTAGATCACCTACTTCCTCACAGGGATGTACACAGAAAATCTGTCAACCACCTTTCACCTATGAACCCAAGAACATTATATGCGGAGTGCTCCAAGGATCCTCCCTCAGCCCCACCCTCTTCAACACCTTCATGACTCCATTGCTGACATTGTGCACTCCTACGGACTCAACATCATCTCATATGCGGATAACACCCAAATCGTCCTCTCTCTCACAGAAGACACCAACACCACCAGACTCAACTGGGGGTGTATGTATGATTCATTCAGCATTCCATCCATCATTTGTTTGCGTAGCACTTTTCACCGTAAGTGGCATGAGTATGCCTAGACGTGGGTCCCTTGCTCACTGTATCCCTGGATTCAAGCTAGTCTGGCTGATGAAGGGTAAGACCCAGAAACCGGTCCCAGGATGCTTATTTCCGATCCAGGGAGGACCTGGCTTGGCAGTTCGGTTTGGACTGTTCCCATGAGGCACAGGGTCAAGACTGCTTCGCATATGGCTGGGTCTAAACTGGGGTGGCATGGTGAGCAAAAGAACAATGGATTTAACCAAGATCTCTTGACTGGGGGTGAATGTATGATTCAGTCAGCATTCCGCCCATCATTTGTTTGCGTAGCACTTTTCACCCTAAGTGGGATGGGTATGCCCAGACGTGGGTCCTTTGCTCACTGTGCCACTGGATTCAAGCTAGCCTGGCTAATGAAGGGTAATACCAAGAAAACGGTCCCAGGATTCTTGTTTCCGGTCCAGGGAGGACCTGGATTGGCAGTTCAGTTTGGACTGTTCCCATCAGGCACAGGGTCAAGACTGATTTGCATATAGCTGGGTCTAAATTGGTGTGGCACAGTGAGCAAAATGGATGGATGTAACCCAGATCTCTTGACTGGGGTGAATGTATGATTCATTCAGCATTCCGTCCATCATTTGTTTGCGTAGCACTGAAGCTGAACATGGGCAAGACAGAAGTGTTCATCTTCAGAAAGAACCCCACCACATGGGAAGCCACACGGTGGCCCAAAGCACTCGAACACTCACCCTCAGAGAAAAAAGATTGAGCGTTAAGGGCAGGGGTAATTAGACAAAGGTTTGGGGGGACACTTAAGGGTACAGGGGAGGGGTTTAACCTTTCCCAAGAGTTTGCCCTTACCATGCATAAATTTACCACGAAAATCGTTGTAAATCTATGCGTGGTGAAGAAATATATGTGGAAAAGGTTATGCGTGAAAAAAGCATTCCGTTGTAACGCATGCGTGGTAGAGGCATGCGTTGCAACGGAATGCGTTGTAACGACATACAACCTCCTGCGGGAGGTGGATAGCAGCCAGTGATGACTATTTTAGATATAGTTGTGCATCATCAGGTTGCTACTGACTTAAGCTGTCCAAGTGCAACACTATATAGAGCTGCCCACCCAACACAGAAAGAGAATCTGTGTGCTGGTTCCAAGCTAAATGTCCATCCAGTGAGAAGCGCTTTATACGAAACTCACACAATCTAGGATACCCATGTATATGAACCAATGAAATAAGTGACTAATGGTCAGCCACCTAGAAGGCAGTCTGGTGATAATGCAGAATGGTAAACAGACATCTTCACCACCTGGTGCGCTCATGAAAGTAAACACCACCTGAATGGTTTCTGCCGCAGTGCCACATCAGGAAAAAAGTAAGACTGATATGAGTGCAGCAAGCGCTAAGGTTTTGCTACAGGGAGGATATCACTGCCCTGAAATATTACAGGTCTGAATAGACGTTCAGAGGATTTTCACTTTCTTAAGTTTCTCTTCAAATCACAATTTAATTCCTCTACTGGAGGTCTAACTTGTTGCCTTGGCCTTTAAACGATTACCAACACTACTTCCCACCACATTTTGGTATATAAAATATAGGAGCCTCAGCTGGAGATTTGCAGTGCCCGTTAAAACCTTTTTCAAGGTGCTGAATACATATTTTAATTCTTGAAAGGCTGCAGGGATTCTTGGTGCAGAGCTAGACATGTCAGTTTCTCCTGTTTCTGGAAGCCTAGGAAAGGAAAACACCATTCCGCATACAAAGCGGAGTCTTCCAGTCAATGTTTGGGTTATGGTATCTCAACCAGGATGTTCCCAGAACAAACGCAAAGAACAGAGCATTGATCAGGTCGATGGTAAGGGATGCTATGCGTCCTGAAGAAATTACTATGAACACAGGTAAACTTGCAAAATGTCTCCTCGTGTCAATTGTATCAATCTCTTGGATGGGTACAGCCTTGATCTGGTCCTGGGTAGGTATTTCTGCCATCTTTTGAAATACGAAGTCCATAAAACATCTGGATGCCCCATAGTCAAGCCCAAAAGAGAAAAGGACTCAGTGGGACGACTGTACACAGATATGCCTGTCCAGGGTTTGCAAGTCCAAGACGGGCATATTATTTTCCTTAAGCAGCAGGCATTTACGTATAAAGTGCCCTTGTTTCCCAGAACCAAGGCAGAGTCCTTACTTGTGACACCCATCCTTCCCTTCTTTGGATAGAGGTCCTCTCAGGATTCCAATCTGCATGGTCTACACTATCCTGGTTACCGATGCTACTGTAGGGCAAGACTTTTTTTCAGGAAAGTGCCATATCGTTCATTTCTCCGACTCTGCTGCTGAGCTTTGGTCTGGAGGTTAGCTCAATCAGTGCCTCCGTAGTGGTTGGCTAGTTTACAACCAAGAATAAGACAATAATTATCTTAGCCCATTATAAAAGGCAGCAGCTGCCACTTCATCAGTCCACCCCATTCCCACCTTTTTTTATTTTTTCATTTTAGAGTTTTATATAGCGCAAACTAGACCCGAAGATATCTGGTATCAGAGCGCTTTACATGAGCACGAGTTTCTTTACACAAGGGCACATTCATTTTTTGTTAGGCACGGGGAGATTAAGTGATTTGCCCAGAATCACAGGATGTTGAGCGTCGTTGCTGAGACTCCACCTTTAGCTGAGGGATTTGCTCGCATATTGTATTATGTCTCTGGAACTTTGTTTGAGAGTAAGAAACACATGGGCCGAGAGGACAGTTTGTTTGTTTGCAAAAATACTACTGAATTGTTTACACAATCAGGATTTTATTTCAGTAAGGGATTGCCTCCATTAACTTAATTGGTTAAATGAGATAATATGTAAGTGAACTTTACCTGGTAATTTGGAAAAATGTGCAATTGATTAAAAAAATGCAATTTATGTTGAGCAAGAAAAGACAAAGTTTCTGGGATCACCCGAGATTTTTAGCATTGAAGTAGGGATTGTATGAACCCGTCCTCTACTGCCTTCAAGAGAAAAGTGAAAGCTATCCTCATGGCTCAATTCACGTGAACTCTAAGTCTACTCACTGCACCGTATTACCTGCTGCTCTTCGTTCATATTCGTCCTTCTCTTTATCTTTGTTGTTTTGCTCTAGCTTAGCACTATCCTCTCTTGATCAAGACGTATGTATAACTTACCTACTTTGTGTGATCCTTTCTCGTAATATACTGTATATTTACTACACTTGCCCTGGTAAAGCGCTCTGTTACTTGCAAGAGTCTGGTTCGCGCTATATAAAACTTTTCAAATAAATAGTTAAAGTCCCACTTTTTGGTACAGGACGTTTACCCCGCATGATGGAAGACATATTTTCTGCGGCTACAATAGAGGCCTGCGGTAACAGTTGACAGAGTAGTTAATAAAGCGTTGTCCTCTTGAAGCACCGCCTCTATTTCATTTTAAATGTTAGTGATCACTCGGGCTACTGCTCGGAGCGGATTACCTTTCACATCCATGAAACCAGGTGGGCTTGTCAGACTGTTAGGAATGTACCCTTCCCACAAGAGAATACTGGATTCAGAAATGAATCCACCAATCTTTATGCATGGACGCCTCAAGAAGTAAATTGTTCAATGAGGAAGCCCTAAACAGTGAAAAATGGAGTTGGGGTGAGGAAAGGGAGAGAGAACAGAATACACCTGCCATCTGACACCCCAGGAAAGGCCTCTCAGTACTCGCAGAGGTATTGGCACTTATAGGTAGTCTCTGGGTCTGGATGGAATCCCAATATAACGAATAGCAGAGCAATATTCACTAATGCATAACTCAGTATTTGTGGATCTGTCTATGCCCGGCAGTGCACTGGGACCACCTAGGAACGCAATGAGGTCGCCAACAGACCAGGGACCAAAATGTTGGTGAACCGTCTGGTAAGTCAGATGAAAAGGGTTCAACAAGTAACAAAGGCAACAGGAATCTTAAGAAAAGAACAAAACAACGAAGGTGAGGGACACTTGTCGCTGACTAATTTAGCCAGGGCAGGAGAGGTGCAACACATGAAAACTTTCTAGGCACACTCTTGCTAGTTCTGACTCTTTTTATGGGTACCTGGAGCAGATGTGCTTGTTATGCAGGTCCCAATCTGGAAATGATGGTTTCTGACCCCTGGGTTTTTCAGTGAACTAGCTGCTATGAGACGGTCTTCCCCAGTCCTTGGTCTCTCTTGTTCAAGTGAGCGTGTCTGTACCTATTTCTGATGTACTTGCACAAATTACTTTTTTTCCTTGTTCTCGCCTTGATGAAATTATGCCAAGTTTCAACACCACTTTATGAAAGGAACACGCTCCAAGGGTTGAAAAATGCTGAACTCTGCCCTTTCATTTTATGTTGTCGAACTTGAAGTTTTCACGGCAAACATTCAAAAATTGCATTTGAATTTGAGGACACCACTGGGGTCACAGGGATTAAAAAGTTAGGTTTCACTGCCCAAAGTGTATTTTGCCAAGGTGAGCGCCCAAGTGAACTCGCCTCTGAATAATTGTATCCGAGATGTACAACTTAGCACGGTAAAGCACACTTTCTTTCTGAGGGGAGATATTAATACCATTCTAAGTACTCAAGACTCATGCTGTGAGAATCCTAATCTATTAGACGAACTCTAGGGTATTCCAGATAGTAGTCCACCAGAGCACAGAATGAACAGGGATGGGCCTTGTAGTAATAGATGTTCATCTTTGCGCCATCAATGTGCATTTTAGGTCAGAAAAGAGTAAACCCAATTAACTTTACTCACTACTCTTCTAAGGTACGGAATTGAGACTATACTTTCATTAGTCTGCAATAGTTTAAGTCGTTTGATCACTGTATCAGTCCACAAGGTGAAAGCAGGCATCATTCTCGGGTGCTTTCCTTTTCTCTTTGGTGATTTGAGGGAGGGGATACACAGAAGCGGGAAGGACAGCACGAATTTACAGGCCTTTATATTCCAAACGTTTAACGAAGGAATCTTTCAACGTTGGCCAGACAACTGCGCAACCAAATGAGTGCCCCATGTCGCAAAGCAACAACGAATCAACAACAATCGAGGTGGCCCAAATTGAAAAACTGATCAAAAAGGGTTGGAAGGACGGCGCCCCAGGCCCTGGTGGAATTCCTCAGGCTCTGTTTAAGGAGGACACAACCTACTGGGCCTTGAAGCTAACCACCCTCTTCAACTGTATCCTGCAAAATAACATCATACCACCCTCCTGGCAGGGATCCATTTTGGCACCAATCTTCAAAGGAGGGGATACAAAATCTCCCGGGAACTATCGCCTCATAGCCCTCATTGACAATGAAGCAAAGTATTTTGCTGGTTTGCTTCTTAACTCACTTAGAACGTGGGCTGACGATCATTCTGTAATTCCTCCGAACCAAACTGGTTTCACAAGTAACACCGGCACCTCGGTCAATCTCATGACCCTCTCTTGTCTGATCGACCAGGCTGAGGTAAGCACTTGTCCACTTTACATGGGATTTATTGATTATAAAGCTGCCTTCGACAAGGTGAATAGAGCTAAGCTCTGGCAGAAGCTGTACAGTTTAAACATCCCAAATGATCTCCTAAGAGCCATACAGCTTCTCCATCAGGACACATGGGTCAGGATAAAGATTGGGGACGGGTCCAGATAATCACGTCCAATTCCGACGACAAAAGGGCTCAAACAAGGATGTGTCCTTGCCCAAACACTTTTTAACTTGTTCCTATCCGACCTTCCAGAAGCCTTAAATAAGGTAAACTCTCATTCTCCCAAAGTAGCTGGTTTCTTGTTGTCAAATCTTTTATTCGCTGATGATGATGTACTTCTTAGCAAAACTAAGATCGGCTTGCAAAGACTCATGGATGCCATCTCTGACCATTCAAATAAGAATGAGCTCCAGATAAACAGCAAGAAGACCAACATTTTGGTGGTTCGTTCGGGAAAGGCCAAGAAGCTGGTTTGGGTCTTGAATCAAGAAAGGATTGTTGAATCCAAAGGCCACAAGTACCTTGGAGTCTTTTTTAACAACAACGGTAGATACAAAACACATCTAGAAGAACAAAAAAAGAAGGGTTCTGCGCTCGCTTTCGCAATCAGTTCTATACATAAGAAACTACAAGGCCCAACGTTCGCTCCAACAATCCAGGTAGCGCAGGCAAAAATCATTCCCACATTAACCTACGGAAGTGAGGTTCTAAAAGGCTTGGATAGCGGCCAATTGGACAAAATTATTACAAAAATGTATAGAATAGTGTTCAAGCTACCAAGTCAAACATCACCGGCCCAAATTAGGTTGGAACTGGGAATCTGCCACCAATCACTTGCCAGAGCCTTGAGTTTTCTAATGTGCTGTCATAAATTGAGGTCATCGAAGGAAGGCAGCCTAGTGCAACATCTATGGTCTTGCCTTCAAATGAATCTATGGCGAGCAGGGCATGCATATTGGGAAAGAGGATTAAGCACACTAGGCCTGAAAGACCTTTGGGGCATGCAAGTAAGCCATAATGAATTCAAACGTCTAGCGAAAATAAGCACAAAAAAGCTCTCTTCCGTGGAAGACAAGGCTCGGCTGGCAAAAAGAAGTCACGGAAGGATGTCCTTGCAATCCTATGTCCTGTTGACCCCACAGGAGTACCTAACTCAACCATTCACTGCTCGAATAAAATCAAGGTTCCTAAAGTTGAGGATGGGAGTAATCAACCTGGTGGTCCATTTGCCAAAATGGAAAAGAGCCCACGGACAGGAACAATGTAGACTCTGCGGGAATCAAAAAGAAGACATAGTACACATCCTTTGTCTTTGCCCAAACCTGCTGAACGAAAGACGGTCCCTCCTGAGGAAACTCTGGAACACAAACATGATTAGAACGTGTAGAGCAGCAGTCTTGGCTTGCTTTGACCCTCGGAACACTAAATTAAACTGTGCCCTAGTAAGGTTTTTGGAACAAGCAGAAAAAAAACTTGGTGAGGTGTCCCAAGTACGCGATTTCTCACCAGCACAATTACTAGCCTAGTTCCAACTGCCACCTTACTGTATAATGGGCATGATCCTTAGCTCTCCTTTTTTTAAGTATGTTTTATACATTTTTATAATCTTCATAACGCATATGATTCTATTCTTATTTTTATATGTATATCGTTCTTAAAATTCTGCAACTTGCAAAGGTTTTTTTAAAATCATGCAATAAAGATTTTCATCACTATTCCAAAAGCACAAGCTTCAACTTGCTGGCAAACTCCAAATGTAATGCTTCCCACACTGAACTTCTTAAAACCTCATGTGTGAATAGGAAAAGTTGTTGTAGAAAATCTGCTTTTTCGCGTGGCTCCCCGTCGTTTTTCATTGATAGACAGCTGATGTTTTCATGCTGGGCACTGAGAAACCACGAACTGGTTTCTGGGGGCCTAGGTTTCTTTTATAGTGTATAAGTTGATTGTGTTCAGTTTCTAAGCCACAGGCGCACAACCAGCGTGCAGGACAGTGCTGTAAACAGGCAGGGTTGCCTTTGTAGGTCCTCACATGCGTCTGCTGAGAAGAACAGGGGAGGGTAGACACCTTCCCAGGAGGCCTGGTACACGATATACGAGAGGAATGTCCTTCAGTGAATTTTAAAAAGAACTGCAATGGTTAGTGATGCAGGAATAGGGAGCCTGCCCTCCACTGAAGCCTAAACTCAGAGGTGGGCACACCAGTAGTCAATGGATGGGAGAAAAAGAATGTAAATGGGCAAACCAAGAGCAGCCCAAATTTTGAACCCCCTTTTGTACCGCTTTTGGCAGCCATAAGTGTGGCAGGGTATGCTCAGATGTGAGCCCCTTGCTCACTTTGCCACTGGATTCAAGCAAGCCGGGCTGAAGACGGCTGGAATGCCAGAAACCGGTCCTCGGAAGCTTGTTTCCGGTCCAGGGAAGGCATGGCTTGGCAGTTCGGGCTGGACTGTTCCCATGAGGCACAGGGTCAGACTGATTTGCATATAGCCGTGTCTGAACTGGGGTGGCAAAGTGGGCTAAAGAACGGTGATGGATTAAACCCTGATCTTTTGACTGGGTGTGAGTGTTTGATTGGTTCAGATGCTCCGTCCATTACCACTTCCTTTTGTACCGCTTTTGGCCGCCATAAGTGTGGCAGGGTTTGCTCAGACGTGAGTCCCTTGCTCACTTTACCACTGGATTCAAGCAAGCCGGGCTGAAGAAGGCTGGAATGCCAGAAATCGGTCCTCGGAAGCTTGTTTCCGGTCCAGGGAAGGCATGGCTTGGCAGTTCGGGCTGGACTGTTCCCATGAGGCACAGGGTCAGACTGATTTGCATATAGCCATGTCTGAACTGGGGTGGCAGAGTGGGCTAAAGAACGGTGATGGATTAAACCCAGATCTTTTGACTGGGGGTGAGTGTTTGATTGATTCAGATGCTCCGTCCATCACCACCCCCCTATTGTAATGTAAACTCAGAGGTGGGCACACCAGTAGTCAATGGGAGAAAAAGAATGTAAATGGGCTAACCAAGAGCAGACCAAATTTTGAACGATACCTTTTAACACAACTTGAACTCGACAACTTACATGGAGGGTCTTTGCTGTAAAAGAGCGACTGTCGTACATTGCAGATGTGGGGAATTACAGTAAAGACATTTCCCGCCTTCCCCACCTTGGCTGGGTGCTATATCTGTTGGTTGTCGGAGAGAAGCATTGGATTAGGTTGGACTGCGTGCTGCTGCTGACTGCCTTTGCTTGAGAGGCTCCGACATAGACCCTATGAGGTGTGTGGGTGGCGAGGGTGTGTGGGGCCTGGCGGTCACTGAGCCCAGACATGAGCACAGGTGGAAGGCTGAGGTGAAAGACAGGCCCACACAGGCTTGCTTGATGAGGTGCAGGACTTGGAAGCAAACAGAGCCTTCCGAACGGTGGATGGACGCATGACCCATCCCGACCAAGACTGGTGGGTTGTCTTCTACAAAGCGTTCAGTGTCGACTGATCCCTGGTTGGCTCGGCCGGACCTGCCAAGAGCCCCTCAACGACTCTTCATGTGAATCAGACTAGTTGTAACTAGTCTAGCACTGGATTTGATGAACATGTATTTTTGGAACTATAAAGTGAGTGCCAATGGTAACTTACACTGACTGTGAACGGGTATCAGGAAACCGGACTCTTCATAAGAAGGTGAGGGCTACTGAGCCAACACCAAGGACTGTGCTGGGAGTAAAGAAGGAGAGGAGGGGGTATGGTCTACTGGCTTACACAAACTCAGACAGACCACAGACACCATCTCTACCGTGGAGATGCAAACTAGAGACACCCCTACAGGAACGATGTGAAGTTTGGAAGCTGTGAACTATGCCTACCTGCACAAGACGAATGATGCTCATCCAACTTCCATAGACTGATTGAAGCATAAAGGCAGCCTGGAGCAGGGACTCGTACTGTTACTGGAGAAAGAAGAAGCCTCCAGTGAGCACTGTGCAGGAACTTTAATTGACTGTTCATGCAGAATGGAGATGCCATTTGGAATGGAACTGTTACTTTAAGAAGCTATAACTTTCCAGTAACCAATCCAATGTTTGTCATTTAGGTCCTACTTTAATCCTGAAATACTTTTTGTTCTTACTAAAATGATCTGGGAGGTGTGTTGATGCAAGCATTGTGCTGATCCTCAATACGCATTCGTTGGAGTGGTCTTGAGAATTGGTCCTTTGCTACTAAAGTGTAGACAAGGCTGCCTTAGAGAAACAGTGTTTGCCTAACTAAGACCTATTTTTGCATAGCGACGGGAGAATATGCCCCAGTGAGCAACACTGCATCCTACAGTTGTGTTAGTCCCACATTGAGCTATCACACCCCATAAATAGATCTCTAATATTGGCATAATAAACATAGGACAGGATGGGGAAAACGTTAATGAAGACAAACAGAGGCAAGGAGTAGAACTGAATAATAATTTGATGCAAAGAAGAGAAAAGTGATGGGAAGGGAAATTAGAGAAGAAGTTGAAAGGTGGAGAGAAGAAAGAACAAGACTGGTGTGGAGTGAGGATAGAGGAGAATTAAGAACAAGAAAGCAAACCGCCAAAAGTAATAAGGGAGTAAATGAAGAGGAGTGATTTGACTAAAATAGTAAGAAGGAGGGGACAGTGTACAGAACCGAGGCACATGACAAGACAAAGAGAACAAAGGAAAGGATAACAAAGAGGAGGGGAGAGGTGTGAGGAAAGAAGGAATGGAGATAAGAAAAGGAATGACGAGTGTGGGGGTGACTAGGAGACCTGAAGAGTGACACAAGAAGAGGGAGTGGGCAGAGGAAGATGTGTAGAGAGAAGGGACCCAAAGAACAGTATGAGAAATTTAGATGAGAAAAAGAAAGTCGAGAGGGAAGGGAAACAACAAAGACGACGACTAAGAATAAAGTGCAATAATGATTATAGAAACGAAAAGTAATTTTTAGCTTAGTCAAGGGCCAACCCTGTCTGTAAAGGAAAACTGAGGTCACCATAAAGAAGGGAAAGAACGGCTCTCAAAAAGTTACCCTTGGTATCTGGTATTGCAGTAAGCTTCTTGAACTTGATCTGAAGGCACAATTAAATGATGTAACAACAGCAAAGAACCATTATTAAGAGTTCAGCCAATTCAAAAATAGTTAAATTAAGCCAGAACCCTGTAAATAATAGAAACATGCCCAGGGTCGAAGAAAAAGACCTACCCTAGATCAAAACCCTTTCCTATCGGAAATATCAACATAACACAATTAGGGATGGTACAGAGACCGAGATCAAGCAATGGGTAGACCACACGGTCAAAAATCATAACAGTGAATACATCCTAAGAGGAGTACAGACAACATGTAATCACGAGGGTACAAGTAGAAGGGCAACACCAAGCTAGACGCATGGAGCAACTTCCATCAGTCGTAATGAACTTGTTTGTATTTTTATACAGAAGCCCACGCAATGCCAGAGGACTTAAACCTCAGGTCACATTTTTTAATTGGTTCCAGAGCAATAATAAAAACCATTGCTTGGTTCACTTGCAGCAAGAAGCTTACATTCTCACTCGCAATTGGGAAACATCAGTATCGGACTGTAAATGTCACCACTTTGGTCATTCATACCAAATAAATATTTTGAGGAAAACTTAAGAAAACCTATTTGAGCCCTTTAACCCCTTCGATGCTTGTGACAAGGTGTTACCTGCGCTGTGCTTATGACGAGTTTACCTTGTCACATAACAAGGGATTTTTAAAATTGCAGCACACGGGAATGTGCTGTAGCAATGATGCGGTTAAAGTTGATGCTCCATTCTTCGCACAAGAACACTTGCAAAAACCTAGTTTATTTATGTGGTATGCATCAGAATGACCAATGCACAAGAATGTCCTTTACCAGTAAGCATGGGTGAATTTTGCGAATCTCGCGTTCGCGAATTTTGCGGATTTGCAAACTCGCAATCCGCAAAATCTGCGAATTCTCGCGACTTTTTTTTTTTTGTGTTTGCGCGGGTTTCTGCCAGTTTGCGAGGGTTTTGTACAATGTCGCAAATTGCGAACTTACCTGTCGGGTCGCAAGTTTCGCGAACTTGTTGTTTCTACGTGTCCAGCCTGTTTGGGACACTCTTCTTCATCACTGCCACTCTCTGTCACCACCGCCACTCTCTGACTACTCATGCCACCCTCTGGCCCACCCATGCCACCCTCTGTTTCATCACAGCACCCTCTGGTTGTCCAGTCAGTGTACATTATTGTGGCAACGCAAGCACACCTTCCCTGCCTCAAGTGACCTGAATTAATTTGGGGCTGATTAATGTGTCACAGAATATTTTTTTAGCTGGCACCTGCTTCCTTAGTGCTTCCTGATTAGTGATCTTTTGCACTTGCTAAGTGCTTTCATTGTTGCAAAATTAGTTACAACACCTGCCCTGCCCCAACTGACAATAATGAATTAGGGGCTGATTAATGGATTTGAACTTCCAGCCTGGCTCCTGCTTGTCTCCCTTAGCTGTAATTCAGGACCTTTGTGGCATATGTGGAACTATTCTGAGGTTCAGAGCAGGGTCACATAATAGTTGCAACTGGCAACTGAACTCTGGAGGGGCCCCTCAGGAAGCACTACAGGAAATGGCTACTAATGATGAGCCTGAACTTTTGAACCTGGTAAGTAGTTTCAGTTTTGCTAAGATCGTATTTCTGCAATTTTGCACTTATTCGCGGGGCGCAAAGTTGTACTGGGAAGCCGCGAACTCACGCAAACAGTGCGAACAGTGCGAGCAAAATCCGCTGCTCGCGGATTTGGCGGGAGATTCGCGAATCTCGCGGATTGCGAATTTACCGAAAATCCGCAAAATCCGCGAGCGAAACGGATTTTCCGCCCATGCTTATTTACCAGCGACAACAGTATTTTTTGAGAACTTTCTTGCAGAGCCTATTTCCGGTGAATCCAGCTCTTCAGTCCAGAGTATCAGGGTCAACTGAGGTGGTCCTTCGTTCAATAAAGAAAATAGGTGCTCCACCAGCACACCCATCCCAACATTGAATTGGGAACTCTTTCAAACAATGGGCACCATTCAGCATAAGAAGTATGCTCCAACTGGTTGACGAGCCTCATTCCAAGTAGTCTGAATGATTTCCAATCGAACCATGTAAGGCATATTGGATCATGCCATTCACATCAAGGGTTTTCCTGACCATTTTATATGAGCCTTATCACCTGATCTTAAGCGCCTTCACCGTCGTATTAATGCTCTCTAGACCACTTGACCTGAAGTGTACAAAGTCTTGTTCTTCCATGTGATTTATTCCTGCCCCAAATGCATCAAGATTGTTCAGGTATTCAGCCATCCATCTTTGTTGTTTTGCTCATGTATCTGCCAGTAAGTGCTAGCTACAAAATCAAGAGTTTCCTTTAAAACAATGACCTCAGATTGACTGTTTCTATATTGCTGTCCTCGACTTCTAAGTGTGGTTATTTGTTTCTTACCATCCCAAAGACCCTATTCCCTTACGTTTCAGGATTCTGATCTGGTTGTTTTCATAAAGATCTGTACACATTTTTTGAGATCATCTCTAGAACAGCTATTGTGCAAAGTCCTGACTGCCTCCCCATTAATACAGCACCGTGTGGGCTTCACAAATAAGCCCTTTAATATACCAATTCACAATTAAACCCAGCCATAATAGCTCAAATACCAACTTGCTAGCTAGACTCACTCCTCACAGGGGACAGCCTAGGCTGAGCTGTCTGTAATCCAGCTTCATTCTCTTCACTTTTTCTTCATGAGTGCTTTGTCCCCTGGGGAAAGCCATAACCAAGTCACCCTTTCTTCTGAGTTTTCTATTCTCTCATTAGCAAGCATCTCCACACGAGGTCCTATGACAGGCTCTGGGGTGAATCATCTGGGTTAGGGGCAGTGCTTAATTTGAGCCAGTGGTTTCTGGTGCTCGGCACCAGAACTTAACATTCAGCACTAGCACTTATGACAGTTTGCAACATGCTGGCTGGCTCTGTCTGTCAAACGTAGAGATGATCACAAGCTGGCAGAGGGGCGGTTCCGTTATTTACAGCTGAGGCACGCCCTGAGGTGTCATGTGAAGGAGGGAGAGCGGTTGCCTGATTATTCCCCACTGGAGGATAGATTGCTGATGGACCCAATGGTGGGCAAGGCTGTTTCGCTTACATATCGCAAGATTATGAAGATTATCAGATCCTCTGGAGCCTTTGAGGGAGGCATGGGAGACGGACTTGGGACTACTTGCAGATGACGAGTGCGTGGAGGCCATACAGAGCCCTAAGGAAATTGCCATGCGTGCAAGATTTAGATAAGTTCAATTTAGGATTCTGCACAGGCCCTACATTGCCCGAACGTTGCAACAGAGATTGAGCCGCTGCTACTCCAGTCAATGTGTTAGGGGTTGTGGGGAGGTGTGCACCTTTTTCCACATCATTGGGCCTGTCCCAAAATTCGGCAGTACTGGGAGGGGGTATCCTGGGTGGCAGCAGTGGTGGGTATGCAGGTTCCAGTTGATGCACGATGGCACCTGCTGGATGTGACAGGCAAATTAACCTGGCCCAAGGGTACTAAAACATGGCTTGCGCTGGCCTCTGGAGTTGCAAAGAGGAATATAGTGAGAGCATGGGGTGCGGCTGAACCGCCAAAGGTGGGGGCCGGAAACAAGACCTAGACTTGTGTCAGCGGGCAGAAGAAGCGGTTTATATGAGCAGAGGATAGCCCAAAAGATGGGAGAAAGTCTGGAGCCTGTGGAACAAATTTAGAAGTTAATAAACATTGGAGCCGGGGAATTGTTAAACTTGAAGGGATTAATGCCTAAGATGATTGGTTACGTATCGTGAGAT
The DNA here is from genome assembly GCF_964263255.1 of Lissotriton vulgaris. Classification (NCBI taxonomy): domain Eukaryota; kingdom Metazoa; phylum Chordata; class Amphibia; order Caudata; family Salamandridae; genus Lissotriton; species Lissotriton vulgaris. Next base: position 376,252,664 of record NC_141687.1, read on the forward strand.
CTAATTGTTTGTAATGATACTACTCTCTAAACTTATAGGACGACCTAGTTCAGCCTGTATTGACAATGTACATCAATGTGTACTAAGCAACTGGTTAATAAAAAGTATTTTTTTAAAAAATTGAGACGATCACAACAGCAGCTGTTTATTAATTCAATACATGTTAACAATAATGAATACCTGCCACCCACACCATTCTTATAGTTTTTGGGGCTGGAGTATTATGAATTTTCACACTCGACTGGAAGGTGCAATGGATGGTGCAAGCTGCTGTGGCCTCCTGATGAGAGCCCTGCCATTTATTTATTTATTTTTCCCAAATTAAGCCCTGGCTAGGGCAAGCATAATATCCTGTTATCGCTGTCTCCCACTGCTCTTTGTCCACGTTTAACATTGGGTAAGTTCACTACTTGCTCCTTCCAGGGATTACTTGGCATCACGGTAGCCCCATCTCTTGCCCTTCCGGTTTTCGCTGTGGGACGCGAGACTGAGCAGCAGACTCGCCTGCCTTTCTACACATCTCCACGGGGGTTACTCACCCTGGACTAAGCCTTACTTGGCTCGTTTACATTTGTGTGCCGCAACTCCTCGTCACACTGCTCTGAGTGACATGGGACCGTTTACTGACAAGTTCTTTACTCGTTTTTGATTATACCTTGGGAATTTATACCATTCCTACGTCAGCCGGGGTGGAAGTACAACCGGCGGAGTGATCGATTCATATTCAGTTGTTGTTCGCCATATAGCCCTGAAGAAGTCGTGGGGTTACATCCTTACGAAACACGTGTTGGCTGGTCAATCGATCTCCAATAAACACAGAGGACACAATATACCCGGAGTGTTCTGCTATTGTTTTACTTATTTGTGAGTATGCTTGAATTTTCAGTAATCTAAGATACGCAGTACTGGTTCGGCAGTACACAATAACGTGTGCACAGGCATTTGGTATAGAAATTTGTGGACATTGTGTCTGTTTAAGGGGTTCAGGGTTATCCCTTTGCCTGTACCACTGTACGGTACAAATATCATTCACATACAGATGCGCACACGAGTAGGCACCATCACATACCACATAAATCCAAACCCTTCCCTTGCATCGGACAAATATAGAAGTTAATAAACATTGGAGCTGGGGAATTGTTAAACTTGAAGGGATTAATGCCTCGGATGATTGGTTACGTATCGTGAGATCTAATTGTTTGTAATGGTACTGCTCTCTAAACTTACAGGTTGCCCTATTTCAGCCTGTATTGACAATGTACATAATTGTGTACAAAGCAACTGGTTAATTAAAAGTTATTTTAAAAAAATTGAGGTGATCACAACAGCCACTGTTTATTACTTCAATATATAGTAACAATAATGAATACCTGCCACCTGATGGAGTGAGGTTGGAAACAAAAATTATTTGTATACCCCTCGTGAGTGACTTCTCCATAACAGTAATATAAATTAATTGTGTGGTTTTGAAATTAACCAACATAGAATAGAATGCACACACACAAACACACGTGGGATACTAATTTCCATGTGTTGTGAACCATAATCTACGAATTAAGTGAAGTTGTCATGTTTATTCTGTACGCATTTGTCATAATCTAATTGAAATTTGCATGAATATGCTTTTTGTCTGTTTAACTGTGGCATAAATGATGGAGAATGGTGAGTAAAACATACTTATGTGTTGCTTATTCGCTAGATAATAACTAATTGGGTTACCTTAGAATGGAGGGATGTAAACAGAAGGGCTATATTTCGAAAATTAACTTTTATTTGTGTTTGTTTCTATGATAGTTCCCATTTGGCCTATGCGAACTACTTTAAATGGACGCTGTCTGCAACTCCGAGTTTTTGATGATGTACGCATGCGTGACAGAACTTGAGAAAAGCGCAAGCAGCCTGTGTCTGTGCAGAATGGGTCAAGGACAGTGTGGCCTGGCTACCTGAATGAATGCCAACAAATTTGAATGTCAGCATCGTGAGCATGGGAAAATCATCTCAACTATCCACTTAAAAGACACAAGCTGGAAAAAAAACTGCTACGGACAATAGAGACTTTCTTTTTCAAACATAATGATGACTTTGCGGAAATGTGAACAATAAGGTGATGAGGTTATGCTCATCCACCCCTCGACTTGACCAATCAGGACAGTCTAAGACCCCAAAAGTTACAACTTTTAGATAAATAAGTTAGTGAAAAAGGGTATAAAGGAGGACGTTTGGAAGGATGAAAAAGCTTGCTTTTTGATTTTATCTTTGCACCCCGGCATGCTGCCGGACTGCTGATTCCCTCTATGGCGCAAGGACTTTGAAATTTTTCTGAACTTTAACTTTTGAATGGGTGCATAGTCCTTATGGGAGGTGAACATCGAGAGAGAATAGAGAGGTGGGCTTTGGGAACTATTCTGTCCTTATGCTGATGTCCGTGTTCTGAAATCTTGGTAATATGATTTTTAGGTTTATTTTCTGAACTATTATGTTAATAACTATAAATGTTTTGAATTTAATCACTTTTATTTCCTAGGCTATTGATGTTTAAATGACTATTAAATTAAAGTAAAATAAAAGAGAGGTCATGCTAGGAGATTTAGTCTCTAAAATAAAAATTAAATAAATGGAGAATTAAGCTAGTCTTGTTGTCCTTTAGTTAACTTTTACTAGTAGATCCAGTGACAAATAATGATGGTGTGTTTAAATGTTTCTTAATATAAACCATGGTAATAGAAATAAACTGCATATGTATATAATGTCCAAAGTTTAGTATTAATTTAGACACATGGCTATAATCCATCAGCTCTCCTTTGGTCTTCACCAAATCCTCGGAGCAGGGTAAATATATTTTTGAGTGACTTGCAGTGTTAAGGGCCCCACTGATGAGTAATGTATGAATAGCTCTTTAGGATAAGGTGATGGTTTTACAGAGAATTTCTGGAGCCGCGCTGCATCACACCCAAACCATTCTTATAGTTTTTGGGCCTAGAGTAGTATAAATTTTCACACTCGTAGGAGTGTGGTGGTTAATAATTGTGTTGGTACAGTCATTGACATACTGGAAGGTGCAATGGATGGTGCAAGCTGCAGTGGCCTCCTGATGAGAGCCCTGACACGTTTTCTTTTTTTTTCACAAATTAAGCCCTGGCTAGGGCAAGCATAATATTTATTTATTTAAACTTGTAAGGCGCACAGCTACCCGCAATCGGTTTCCCGGTGCCAAGGGAAAGACTGAAGAAGAAAAACTACAAGACTTAAAGGAGGGACGGCTGTTCAAAGAAAACAGTGCTTACTTAAAAAACCTATTGCTGAAAAAGCCAAGTTTTTAGTCACTTACGGAACTTAACAAAGTTAGTTTCCAACTTCAGACTCACAGGCAAGGTGGTTCCACATTTTAGTGGCCAGATGCGAAAAGGAGCGACCGCCCATCTTCACCAGCTTAAATCTAGGAACGACAAAGTCTCCCTTACCTGCAGATCTAAGGGTACGGCTAGGAGTATAGGCATGAATAAGATTTTGTAGATATTTGGGGGCAGAGCCTTGTTTAATCTTGAAAATATAACACAAGGCCTTAAACTTAATTCTATTTTTAATTTCTAGCCAGTGCAAATCGCGAAGGGCAGGGAGTGCTGATACTCTCCTGGGAACATTGCGTAGCAGCCTTGCGGCCGCATTTTGAGCTACCTGAGGTTTTCTCAGCGTAGTCAGATCAGCGCCAAGGTACAGGACATTCCCGTAGTCCAGGCGTGATGTTATCAAAGCCTGGACCACTGTCCTTTGGGTGTTGGTCGGAAGCATCCACAGGATTTTTTGGAGCCATTTGAGAGTGGCAAAACAGATGGCAGCCACTTTGACAGCCTGTTGACGCATCGTAAGCTTGTCATCAATTAAGAAACCGAGGTTGCGCACCTGAGCCACAGGCTTGGGAATAAGACCCATACTTTCGGGCCAATGTTGTGGGCCCCTGAGATCTTTGTCTTTACCCAGGATTACAATCTCGGTCTTATCACCGTTCAGCCTCAAGAAGTTTGCCTTCATCCAATCAGCCACCCGAGACAGCCCCAGTTTAAGAGCCGAGACATTGCTGCCATCCCCTCCAGATAGAGTGAAAATGATCTGTGTGTCATCGGCGTACGAGAATAACGTTAGGCCAGCTCCTTCCACAATAGTGGCCAGGGGTCTAATATAGATGTTAAAAAGTAATGGACTAAGGATAGACCCCTGGGGCACGCCGTACGCCGATGCACACATTTTAGATGATGCTTTAGCCGAGAAAACCTGGAAGGTACGTCCTCTCAGAAAAGAAGCTATCCAAGTAAGGGCCGAATCCCCAACTCCCAGAGATTGAAGGGATGAGAGAAGAATGGAATGAGACACAGTATCGAAAGCTGCGCTTAAATCCAATAGGATAAGCGCTGATGTCTCCCCGCGATCGACACTGTGTCTCAAATACTCGTTAACTCCCAAAAGAGTGGTTTCTGTGGAGTAGTGGGCCCTGAACCCAGATTAAGATGGATGCAGGTAGCCTACACTCTTCACTAAATGTGATAATTGAGAGTTGATGTGTCTCTCCAAGATTTTATAGATGTTATCGCTTTCTCCCACCTGCTCTTTGTCTACATTTAACACTGGGTAAGGTCACTACCTGCTCCTTTCATGGATTACTTGGCATCGCGGTAGCCCCATCTCTTGCCCTCCTTCCAGTCACTAGTATTCATTGCCAGTGCCAGCAGATTATCCCCTGTTCTTTGCTGATGGACAACTCAAAAGAGTCTGCTTCTTGCAGAAATTCTGCAGAGTCCTCTTAGGCACATGACTGGTAACTCAATAGAATGAAGGCAGCCTTGCTGCAGAAACGGGATCCCCATGAGTATTCTTCTTGCAAATTAACAATCAGCTCAGCATAAAACGGGACACAGGGCAAAACGGAGGGAGGAGGATGGCTTGTATGTATCTATCAGATGTTCCAAGTAGAGGTCTTGTTGGAAACAAGTGTGTCTAGCCACAAACTGCATTTCATTTTATGCAGTCGTTTTGAGATCTCCCTCATGATAAAGTACAGGGAAAAGTTTTTAAAAAAGTGTAGTCAAATTGAAAAAAATGAGTAAAAAATATTTTATGTTAAATAGTATTGTAAATTAATTATATATATTTCTTTTTAATGTAGAACAAAATAAAAATGTTATTTCATTAATAATGTATTCATTTCAAATATATTACATTCAATTAATTAAGGTTAAATAAGATAAATGTCCACCGAATGTAAAAAATAAAATATATTTTTAATATGTATAAATAATTAATAGAAGTGGTTATAGAATTAGTTAAAATGTATGTCATTGTATATTGTATGTTTTTAAAAGACCAATTCTTTTGCCATTTTTCAAAGAATACTTTGTTCTCAACAAATCTACATTGTAAGTACATGTTTCTCCCTTTTGGTCACCCACCCCAGCTCGACCTCCTATTGCGATGTCCAGCTTGGATGCCATCAATCGACTCTTCCGTGCTCTCCAGCCCATAGTAGGCCCACCATTACCTCAAACTTGTTCAAACTTACGGGGACTGCCAAGTGCAGTATAGATCATCTCTTTGAACTTTGAGCACCAGTCCATGCCCTTTCCTCCAGGTTGTCATAGGGGGTACAGTGGGGGATCTCCAGTGTTTAGCTATGTCTCTTTTGGCCAATTAGGTCCCCGGCCCTACCAATGTCCTGTCTCATCAGAGGCCATCCATATTGTCAAGTCATTACGTCGCAAGGTTTTCCTGGCGTAGATATTTAAATTGGAGGAGGCAGAGCCATGCAGGAATTGCCAAGGTACGAGAAGGCATGCACGCGTATTGCTAGTACGCCTCATCCAGGGGCCAACCCTCTCTTCCCGTCGTTCCCTCAAAGTATCCAATTGGGTGGGTGAGTATGTAATTAAGGTCCTATATACCTGGAAAATCCCTCCTTTACCCAAGTGACTTATCAACACCAAGGCCTCGAGAGGAATATACTCCGGAAATTCCTCAAGAGCCTTCCGATAAATGGCAAGGGCATGACGAAGCTGCAGATATCTAAAAACATGTAACTTATGCTTATTGAATTCAATCTGCAGTTCTTGGAATTAACGGATACCGGACCTGGCCTTGACATTGATCAAATATGATATTCCAACGCTGTCCCATTCGTGGAATCCTGCAAGCTGCGGCACCCGTATCACCTGTGCCAACCATCTTACCGCCCACAGGGTAGTCTCCAGAGTACGTCTGTGATCTCACCTTGGTTGGTGCGGACAAGTGTGCAGGGATTGGTGCATGTTGGACTTGGCCATTTTTGCAGGGTTATCCCCAAACGCTTTGCTTCTTCCTGCTATTTTTTCCTGACCTGTAGTTGTTGGCTTTAGGACCCTGGGCACTTTAACAATGCTAATCAGTGCCAATGTGAATGTGCTCCCTGTGTAAATTGTGTTTATGGATTGATGTTTCCATGATAGGCATATCTGATTTACTGGTAAGTCCCTAGTGAAATGCAGTGAGTGTGCCAGGGCCTGTAAATCAAATGCTACTAGTGGCCCTGCAGCACTGATTGTGCCCTCCATATGAGTATCTCTAAAAAGGTATCTCCGGTCTGCCACTACAGTGCCTGCGGGCAGTTTTAAACTGCCATGTCGACTTGGCAAGTGCACCCTCTTGCCTGGCCCTAACCTTCCCCTTTCTTACATGTAAGGCACCCGCATGGTAGGCCACAGGTACCCTCATGGGCAGGGTGCAGTGTATGTGAAAGGTAGGACATGTACTGGTGTGTGTGACATGTCCTGATAGTGAAATACTGCCAATTTTGTTTTTCACTATTGAAAAGCTATCTACTAAGGGCGGGCAGGGTACTCCGCTCTGCCAGCGGAGTTTTACCAACTCCGCACTTCGCTGGGAACATGGAGTTGATGCAAAACTCAGACTCTGTGGCGGAGCGGAGTACGCCGCTTGGGCCCTGCGCCAAAAAAAAGATAAGACCCACTTACCTACTCTCTGATGGTGTCTTCGGCCCGTCCTCCACCTCGCCGTGGTGTCTTTCCTCCTCGCCGCCGCCTCCTCGTTGCAACTGCTGCAAACCCCTACATTTTACGTTATTTTAAGTCTTGCGTGGACTGTGCAAGCGCAGTCCACGCAAGAAGTAAATGTTGAGGGTTGCGACCGGCAATGATGAGGACGGTGGTGGCGGCAAGGAGGAGAGACACCACGGAGAGATGGAGGACAACACGCAGACACCACTAGAGAGCAAGTACGTGGATTTTTTAATCTTTTTTGTATTGTAGGTGGGACTGGGGTGGAACGGAGCGGAGTGGAGTTCCACTGAGTTTTCTTAAAACTGCGTGGAACTCTGCAAAATGCCACTCCGCATACTCCGCCCAGGGTTACTATCTACCCCATTGGATGGAATGGAAAATACTTTGTAACATCTTACAAGTATAACTTCCCACTGGGACAAGATAGAGAAATAAAGTTTAGTCTCCCTGAACTCAGAATTTAATAACACATCTTTTAGTAAAGATGATTTTTAAATTGTGTGTTTGAAAATGCCAATTTAGAAAGTATGCATTTTTTTGTTTAAACATTCTGTGTGCCTCTGCCTGTTTGTGTATTGACTGTCCGGTTTTGGAGTGACAGGGGCTGAAGATGTGCATTCACTCTAGACAGACACTGGGGGGGGGGGTGTGCCTGGTCCTCAGAGCTGGGCTGAATAGACCCTGGCTGTATTTAGAGTAGTGGGAGGAGATTTCCTTGCACCTGAATAGGGTCTGCCTTACTTGCGCATTGATATCGCCAACCTCTGCAGTCATGCTGCACCAGTGAATACAGAACTGGTTTGAACTGGGCTCAGAGACGTTTGCACAAAGAGAACCAAGACATTTTGGGGTATGAGTATTAGACCTAAAACCCCTAAATTTTAGATAATTTCTGGAAATCAAGAGGAATTTTTGCCAAGGAAAGCAGCTGGAGAAACTGAGGAGAAATACTGCCACTTTGCTGTGTGCTGTCTGGGGTTGGCCTGCAGTGGCTGTTTCTGCCAAGGAAAGGAGAAGGACTTTGTTGTGTGCTGTGTCCCCTGCTTAAGGAAGATCTCCACGGCTTGAGTAGGGCTTGCCTCCTGTTCTAAAGTCTCAGGGACACAAAGACTTCGCCCCCAGCTCCGCTGAACTTCCTTGCTGGGAGTTCTGACCTGCCTAGAGGTGCCTGTGACTGTGTTGGGCCTCTAGAGGTTGTTCTGCTGTTGGGAGCTGGCAAAGCAACACAACTACAAGAAAATCGACGCATCGCTCTTCTTGTGTGTAAGTTTACTTTTGTGAAAAGGCTTAGGTGTCAGAAAGGGAGCGCTTATAAATGAAGTTCCCACTGTCTTTTACTCACCTAACTCTCTGCATAAGCTTTAAATAGAAAGCACCACGAGAGAAACAAGCCTGATCTCAGCGGAAGAAGCTACTGTCTTTTCAACGCATATTGTTCAAAGGAGGATTGTAGAGGTGGGCGAGCCACTGAAAGCTTGAGCCAGGTTCAAGTCTGAAGCCTTGCTCTGGGCTCTTCAAGCTCATAACGTGCTAAGCTTTCATCTAGCGTTTGTTTGCCACCCTCGCTCTACCCAGGATGTGCAGGTGCGGCAAGAGCTGCCAACTTTGAAATTGGGTAACCAGGTTTGAGTCTTGGCCCGACTCAATATCCTGTAAGTCTGGGAAAATTACTTCATCTCCTCATACCTATAAAACATGAATGTCACCGTCTGCAAGGTAACTGGTGTTCATGTAACACACTCCAATACCTTTGGGTCGAGTTTATGCTATATAACAATGGCACAAAAATGCACAAAAAGTAAAAACAAATATTAAAATAAAAAAGGAAAGTCAAATAGATACCTTTTTAGTGGCTGATTTGTGCAACCTGAAACCAGAAAACCTGGATAAATTGCAGCTTCCCTTCTTAAATTGTGTGATCTTAGGCAACTATTTTATTTCACCAAAACTCCATTTTCTTCATATTCGCCTCTGAAAGCACTTTCAAATACATGAGTTTAGAATACCGGCTGCACAAAAAACTATTGAGTTTGATGCAGTAGACTGTAATGTTACTCTATAATAATCGGGGGTCACATACAGGGTTCACATGACAACAGTCTTGTCTCTTGGTTCACAAATGGCACTGTCGCCAGTCATGGGGGGCTAGTTCTTCCAGCAATATGCAGAGTGGAGATGCAGGGAATCTAAGAAGAGGTGAAATAAACCAAAGCCTCGTTAACATGTAAATGTTTTTTTAAGGGCCTGTGAAGTACTCTGTGTGGCTACAAGAAAGTGGACGCCAGCCCACAGCAGCTCAAAAACTGTGTGCGCGCCCAGGAAGCTGTCTCAGCCGGGCAGACACACACGAGGGGGAGGGGGGCGGATTACCCTTCCAGCCCAATGGGCGTTGCGCGCCTGGTGTCCTGTACAACAGATGCTGGGGTTTGAGGCTTTTGAGGTGAAGGACGGCCTTGGTGCGAACAAAACAAAACTGTGAGACAGGAAGGCAGGGCAAAATCGAGCAGGTTAAAGGAAAGGGGCATGAAAAAAAGATGGGAGGGAAGAAAGAACGGGTGACAGGAGGAGAAGAAGAAGGAATAAAGGAAGGAATGCAGGTGAGGGAAGAAGGAAGGCAGATGAGGGAAGGAGGAAGGAGGGATAGAGAAAAGACAGATGGAAGAAAGGACAGACAGAAGGAAAGAGTGAAGGATGGAATAATGGAAGATAGGCAGGAAAGAAAGGTGGTAAGCAAGAGAGCAGGGAAAGGAGAAAGAATGGAGAGTTCGGGATACTGGGGCAAAGGATGGAGCGGACGGGGATAGTATGGAGGGACAAAGACAATGAGGGAAGGAACGACTGGGAACGCGAGAAGGAAAGGGAGGGGTGTAAAAAACGTAATGCAGAAGGAAACAAGGAAGGTAGGAAGGATGGACAGGAGCAGGGCCGGACTGGGAACAGAAACCGGCCCTGGCAAACTGCTCAGCCATGGGTTGAGGGGGAGTGCAGCCGGGCATTTTGAGAGGGTCGGTTTCGTCCGATTTTGTTACAGGGGGCTGATATTGCCAACCCCTGGCAACAAAAACCCCCCAGGGGCTGAAAACCAGCCCCCACCCTAGCGGCCCACCGGGGAAACGGCTGGTGCCCGCTATGGCCAGTCCGGCCCTGGACAGGGGAGGGAAGGTAGGGCTGAGCAGAGCGAGGGAGGGGGAAAGAAGGAAGGTAGGCGGACAGGGAAAGAACCTAGGGAGAGAAAGAGAAAGGGGGCAACGAGGGAAGGAATAACAGGAATGAGAAAATAATGGGGCAAGAGAAAGAAGGAAAACGAAAAGGCGAGGGAATAAAGAAGGCGAAGTTGAAAGAACAAAGAACCAAAGCGCAGTGTGAAGATGCAGTTAGGTAGGGGGAGAGAAGGATGCAAGAGAGGAAGAACTGGGGGCATATTCACGAAGAGCCGTCCAGACCCAGCAGAAAAATCACAAATAATGTCGGGGCTGGAGGCGGCAATTGGCAGAGCAGAGGAACACATGCTGACTTCATAAATCTGGGACAGGAGGCCAGGAGGCGCCCCCCTCCACGAGTCTTACCAGGGCCATTAACTCTCAGCAGGACTCCCAGAGAAAGGCTCAGAGAGCAGGGAATGAGTGCAGGTGCCGCGGCTGGGCTTTGAATCAAGGCGTGAGTGCCGCTTTCACAGCCAGGATCCAGTGAGGGGGCGGGAGCGGCTCAGAGAGGCAGTCACTGACTGCGCCGCTGCAGCTGGAATCAGGGAGTGCAGAGTGAGAGCAGCACCCGCAAAAAGGCCGAGAGAGTGTGGGAAGCTCCTGCCAAAGGGCAGAGAGGGACTGCAGCTCCCACCGCGGCCAGGCTTGAGCGAGGGTCGAAAACATCTCCTGCATCCACAAAGCGCCCAGTCACTGCAACTCGTGCAGCTGGTATCAGAGAGTGACAAGTGAGAGCAGCTCCCGCAAAGGGCGGAGAGCGTCGGGGGCCAGTGCAGCCCTGGCAAAAAGGCAGAGTAGAGATCGAGCAGTGACTGCAGCTCGCGCAGCTGGCATCAGAGACTGAAGAATGAGCGCAGCTCCCGCAAAAAGGACGAGAGTGACTGCAGCTCCCACCTGGCCAGGCCTGAGTGAGGAGCGAGAACGGCTCCTGCGCCCAGAAAGCGCGCAATCATTGCAGCTGGAGCAGCTGGTACCAGAGAGTGAGGAGTGAGTGCAGTTCCTGCAAGAAGGAACAGAGTGAGTGCAGCTCACTCAGACAGTGAAAAAGAGAGTGCAACTCCCGCAAAATGGCACAGAGAGTATGGAGTAAATATAGCTCCTACAAAAATGAAAACATTGAGGAGTGTAGTTTCTGCAGCTAGAATCCGAGATGGAGGAGCGAGTTCAAATCCTGGAAAAGGGCACAGAGTGAGGAGTTCAGCACTCACAACTGGAATGAGAGAATGAGGAGCCGAGTGACTACAGAGTGAGGAGTGAGTGTAGCTTCTGTGAATGGGAATGCAGTGAGGAGTGCAACTCGTTCAAGCGGAATCAGCACGAGGAGTGAGTGCAGCTCCCGCAAAGGAACCGGAAGAGTGAGGATTAAGTCCAGCTCATATAGCCTGGAAGACCAGCATTTGCAATGCAATAGGTCTCGCATTTACGAGAGTTTGAGCTATTGGCAATGCAAAAGCTTACACTCTTGCAAATGTGAGACCTATTGCATTGAAAACTACTAGTGCCCATGCAGCGCTTTCACATTCATGGAGGCCGCACCCCTTTCGTTAGGCAAGCCACATCTGAAGAAAAGGGCGCGGCTGACATTAAAGTGAAACCACGGCAAGGGGTGCTTTGACAAAAAAAAGCATCTGTTTGTCAAGTTGACAAACAGAAGGTTTGTTTTTTGTAAAAGCGCCCATGCCGTGCTTTTACTTTAATAGCGGCTGCACACCTTTCTTTATACGGTGCTTATCTAAAGAAAGGGGTGGAGCCTCCATGAATATGAAAGCACCGCATAGGCGCTAGTAAACAAAAATAAATAAATAAGAGTGGCCGCTATACTTAAAGCGAACCATGCTGCTAAAATAAAGAAAGAAAGAAATACAGCCACTATAGTTAAAGTGGACCACCATTTGTAACAAAAATATAAGTGGGCGGCATGTTGTGATGTAGTGGGTGGTATAGGGGCACATAACTAAACAAAATAGTGCTAACAGTCAAGATAAAGCAGAATGTGTAACAAGCCAAGTAAAAGGTCCAGTCTTTACCCTTCACCAAACATAACTAAATCATACCAAGGACAACCAGGAAAGCTTCCAACTTAAAAATTATGCTAATTGGTCGGACTTCGAACTCATGGCGGAAAATTAGGTCTTCAATATAATTGCGAGCTTAAAGCCTAATTCCAACACTATGGACCCCCTCCCATTAATGATAGTACAAAAACTCAACCACATCATTGCCCTTTTCTGGACAAAATATCATCAACTCCTCTCTCACATCAGGTTGTGTCCCAGACGCCCTTCAACTAGGACAAATCACACTCATACTCAAGAAACCAGGGGCCGACCCTAACAATCTCAACAACCTCAGACCTATCTCCAAGCTCCCATTCCTAGCTAAAACCTTTGAGAAGTGCGTTATCCAACAACTTTACATACATATTGATGATTTCAACCTCCTCAACACCTTTCAATCGGGAATCAGGAAAGGTTGTAGCACCGAAACAGCTATGATTATTATTTCAGATGATATCCACAGAGCCTTAGATGAAGGTGAAGCTTGTCTTCTCATCCAGGTGAAGCTTGTCTTCTCATCCTTATTGACCTATCAGTGACTTTCGACACAATACATCATTCAGCTTTACTTGAGACTTTGAAGAGGCGCTCTGGCATTAATGGCATAGTACTAAAATGGTTCACTTCCTTGCTTCAGCACCGTTCGCAACAAATTAAAATCAACTCCTGTCTCTCTATGCCAACACGAGTCACATTTAGGGTCCCGCAAGCCCTGATCCGCGCCCCATCCCTCTTCAATCTCTTTATGGAACCCCTTACAATCATTCTGAAACAAGCAGGAGTTAAATTTCACCAATATGCAGATGACACAAAAATCTACTACAAAATCGAATCACCCAGAGACATCCAACACCTCAATGTCACACTAAACAAGATCTAAACTTGGTTTAACGCAAACCATTTAAAGCTGAACCCAGACTAAACGGAATTAATACTGTTCTCACCGATCAATCCAAGACTGGCTCATGAATCTTGATGCCCTAAACTGCTCTCTCATCCTATCCGACTTGGTAAAGTCACTAGGCATTACCCTAGATAAGAACTTGTCAATGAAGGAGCACATCAACAACTCTGCAAAAAGTGAGCTTTACTCACTAAAACACATCAAGAAAAGTAAACCTTTCATTCCCCAGGATGTTCTCAAAACAATAATACAATCCCTAGTCCTCTCTAAACTGGACTATAGGAACGCCATCCTAACAGGGATGCCAAAAGCTAACCTAGCCCCACCAAGGTCAGTCCTTAACATGGCAGCTCGAATCATAACTTGTGTAAAAAGGTTTGAACACATCACACCAACTCTCAACTCCCTCAACTGGAGTCCCATTGAAAGTAGATGTATTTAAAAATTGGCCTGCATCACACATAAAACCCTTCACTCACATTCCCCCAACTACATAAACAGCAAACTGGTAAAAGCAGGAAGATCAAGAACTCAGAGAAGCTCCAACTCACTTCTTCTCATCCCTCCGAAATTGAAAAGGAAAACCACTCAGTACCGATCCTTTTCTGGTAAAGTAACCAGGATGTGGAACGCACTCCCTATAGGACCTCAGATGCAACCCCTCCTTCTCCTAATTCCAAAGGGACCTGAAACTCCTCTTCAACAAATACTTTACCGACCAAGTCAACTAACCTAGATTTCAATAACCTAGTTGACTCCCCTCTCACTTGATCATCAAGGATAGGTGGTTATTTGACTGTTTCAACTACCTGAGCTTTCGCCCCAATTATTATGTTTTGCTTATATCTTTATGCATCCTTATGTCCTGCTATGAAATGCAATTTCTTTCCTTTGTGTATGTAAAGCGCTCTGGTACCCACGGGTCAAGCTAGTGCTATAGAACACGTATAAAAGAAATAAATTAAATAAATAAAAATGTATATGAGGTAACAAATGCAGGCAAGGGAGTACAAAGGAGGGACTAACAAGCCTAATATCGACTCGGAAGCCAGTGTTTATGAAGGACAATGACACAAGCCAATTAAAAATATGGGCGGTACCACTTGTTAGAGACTTAGAGGTGCTAAAGGCTTGGCCCATTGGGGATCAACTGACCAGTCATCTTGTTTCGAGGAAAGAATACTAAGCTGGTTAGCAGGAACGCAGTGTACTTCAGTCAGAGTCGCATCAAATACCACTCAAAAAGTGGGGGGACTGCTGCAACAAAAACCCAGTTTCCTACAATGAGGAGTAAGTGTAGCCCCACCAGCCAAGCTAAGAGTGGGTTTACATCACAATCAGAGGGAGGAATTAGTGAGACTCCTACAGCCAGTGTAGAAACCGAGGAGTGAGGGTAGCTCCCACAAAAGGACAAAACAGTGAGGAGCAAGTGCCGTTATTGCAGCCGATCTCAGTCTGAATAGTGTGTGCAACCCCTAGAGTGGGTTTACTGAAAAAAAAGTGTAGAATCCTACATGAAATAAATAACTCTGTCATCACATATGATGGAAAAAGAACATTTATTGAAATACGAGCAGCACGGGGATGGGCAGCTGGCAGCTGAATGTCCAACAAGAGGAAGTGTTCCACAACCTTTTATTGTCTAAAACCATAAAAGAAGGCATCACAATACATGCAATACATGTCCAGTAAAATCACAAAAAATAGGATAGATCCTCAGAAACCATGGACGGGGGCGTCACCTGCCCATCACCAGACTCAGCAGATTACACAGAAATATTGAACACCAGGCCAATCAGGAGAGGCCAACACTGCGTGATACCTGCATGGTGAAAGGTGATGGGGTTGTTGCTACTCACGTGTCCTTTATTTGTGACAGTTGGGACTTTCCAAGCTAATGCAATGTGCTAGTAACTGTAAATGCTGTCTGAAAGATTTATAATATTTGGGACACAAACGTTTTGCCACTTATAAATATGGTGTGGCCAAATGCCTGTTGCTAAGCTATCATCATGTGCTCTGTGGATGATGTTCCTGAGCAAGTCTTGCATTGCGATACAGCTTACTTACAGCAAAAAGTAGATTAGTTCACCTGAGGTCATTTCTCTTCTGTGCACGTTCTACAGGCCTTTTGTAGTTATTGAGAGTCACAAAGGTGGTTAGGCTGTTGGCATCAGGGAGCACTAAAAATAGCTTCCACAACAGTGGGTGTAGTCAGGTTTACATCACCGATAGAGTGCACCAACTACAGCCCAGAGAGCCAGGAGAGAGCTGTGAGTGACCAAGTGCAGCTAACTGCTCAGAGCGTGAGGAAAGGGTTCGGATGACAAAGCAACAAGTGAGAGAGCAAATTCAACAGCTAGTCTAAGAGGGTACGTGCTTCTCGGACACCCATATTGGAGTGCAAGGGTAGAGAGAGGTTCCCACAGTGCTCGGATTGAGGAGTGAGTGCATTTCCTACTGCCAGGCTCAGAGAAATAAGCGTTGTTCACAAAGCAAAGCTCAGGGAAAGAGGAGTGGCTGCAGCAATTTGCAGACTGGCTCATTAGAGACTGTGAGTGTGAATCCCACTGATGGGCCTTCGGAAGGACGACTGAGCGCAGCTCCCATAGGTGGGCTATTATGTGTGAATCCCACTGATGGGCCCTCTGAAGGACGACTGAGCGCAGCTCCCATAGGTGGGCTATTATGTAAAACGTTTTAAATAAATGCAATCTTCACTGACCAGGTTTCATGGACGAGACACTAACTTGTACACTTGTCTAACTGCCTGTTCATGGGGAGGCGAATTAATCAATTTCTAACTGACTCTAAAGGGCTGGGGTGAGTAGAATACCTTGCGATTGGACATCCAGTTGTTGGAATCCCCCAGGAGTCTTGAGTTCCAATTCCCAACCGAATAAAAAAAAACTAAGAAGGTATTCCGGCCGGACTGCCGAGTTCTTCTAAAAACAATAGCTCCAGGGACTCCGAGCTAGCACCATGAGGCTCCTAGACTTCATCTTGGCTTTTGTATTTATGACATCATTCACCTGGAGGATGCAAAAGGAAGACTTTTCCTTGCAGGCTTTGAATTGCAAATGTTCCTACTAACAGTTCCAGGCGATTGATGTGAATACAAGATTCTTCTTGAGACTGAAAACCTCCGAATAACTCCAATAATTATGCGGCTGAAGTTGTTTCTCCATCCGAGTTTGCTGGCATTGCACTCCATGATGGTATTTAGAAGCGAACTGATCATGGATCTCTCGTCGCATGCTTCCAGACTGGTCAAACCCCAATGTAATTCCTGCAGGTACACAATGACCAGTTTACAGGAAGGCTGGCATGGGCAAGGGACAGAGACAGGCGTTCTACTCATCCACCTGAGACATTCCTGCAGAAATATCAGGAGGCATGATTTGGGGTCTATAATAATTGCCAAGACTTTATTTGACTGGATGGGATGGGTAGCAGGGAAATTACGTGAAAAAGACTATGGAGTCCAGGGTGTGGAAGAGGGCTATCACTAGGGAGACTGTGATGTAAAATACCAAAACTGATCCAGCAACAATATGTCTTTGTGATGTTTTTAGACTAATCCACTGAATCCTCAGAAAAGCAACAATTGCCTACAGGAGCTTCATGAAGAACCACCGAGCAGACAACAGGTTGAAGGTGAAGCAGCTTAACTGCCACATGCAAGACCACCCCCACTGGAACTATAGTAACATCTGAAAGGCCCCAGACCTTATGGACCAGGAGAAGGCTCTCTTCTCCTGAAAAGGGGCAGAAAGAATGTCTGTGAAGCTATGAGAAAGAGTAACCGCTGCCACACTGAAGCCTGCGTGTTATGGCTGTCCATGAATCAGACAGAATAAAAAGGATTTTACTTTACTTCAACTCAAGAACAAACCTGCCTCTTGAGGTTGCTCATTTCCTACTCTCCTGGATCCAGCCAGAGAATCTGAAAGGAGAATACATCTGCAACCTCCCAATACTTAGCTACTCTACCTTGCAGCTGTCTGTGTCCTGCCCCAGACCGCGCCTACATAATCTACCTGTGCCCAGGCTCCTGCTCTAATTCTCACTGGCTGCCTTCTTTGTCCTTGTCGTCTGAACATCATCTCTTTGCTCAATCCAAGAATCTACCTATAGCCATTTCCAGATGATTTTTCTGCGTCTTTGTAGGTAGGTTTTACTTTGGTTTCTGTGCTCCCCTAGTTTGCTAGTATGGCAGAATAAAACGACTACATTTATCTTCATTCCTTCATTCAAAGACACACTAAGACACCATCAACCTTGCAGGACCAAATAGTCCAACACCTTTTCTCAAAATGTCTATGCAAATCTCTATTCTGCTGCAAGCTGTTTGTGGACTTAACCTGCTGATGAGCTAGTGTTACAATCAAGTTATAATACCAGTTCAGTCATTTAATTTATTTTAATAGGAAATCAAATTGAAGTGGGGAGAGATTGCTTGGTCATGCTGCATGCTTAGACTGGGCTCAGACTAGTGCAAACACCTGCTAAAAAAGGTAAACTGGTATCTGGGAAATTCCTGTCGTCTCACCATTGGTAGCATGTGTTAAACAACAACTCTCTCCTCAGAGAAATGCATGTGGTTCATAAGCAACAACATACCAAAACAACAATACCGTTTTTTCCACAAAACAGTCACTTGGACACTTTAATGCTTACAGTTTTGGGCACTTACATCAAGCAATACCCTAAACAGCTTGCCCAGGGGAAACATGTATTTTACAAAAGTTTTTTTTTAAAAACAGTTCTGCTAATCCACATTGATGGTGACAGGACCAATGCGCCGACTAAATGCACCAGACCTCACCCGCATGGTCTCCTGCTTCAGGGTGTGTCAACGTGCTGCCATCGAGGAAAGTTTGGTGGTTCTGGTGCCATGGTGACTGGCACCCCTGGTTTAGTGCCATAGTCCCTGCACACTTGTACAGATTCTGCAGCCACCATGGATTGTGGAAGTGCAGAATCATGAACATTAGTAACATGCGTTTTCACCAACCCACTGCAGAAAGGCAATCCCTAAATCTCAGCTGGACGGAAAGGTCTGATTTCTCCTCCTGGATCAAACGTCTGAGGGACCTCTAGCACTCCTCACTCTTGTCAGTTAATGCTTGCTATAGTGCATGTTGGTGTGTTTATTTCACTTTCATATGGTTCACACCAGACTGCTCTATCACTTTGCACCTTCTTCTTTTTTGATTGTTTCCATTTGTGGCATTAGATCTTTTCTGTACCTCCAGTGTTTGCTCTCATTCAAATTTTCTGACATTGAACTGCTATGCGGAGTATGAAGTTCATTCCTGGTTTGACTCCAAGCCTCCCCAGAGAGTGGTGAGGACCGGCACCTTAGCATGCTCACTGCAATACATTGACTCCATGTTTACTAATGATGGAAATGAAAAATGGAAAGTGTAGAAATCTTCAGGATTGCTTCTTCAAATAGCAGCCTACGGCTTACATTTGTAGGGTGCTTACTACAACTCTAGCTAGATTCCACAGCTAAGTGGTCAGTTCCAACTGGTCCTCTGCATTTCTCTGCTGCACCAGCTTTACATCAGCCACTCAGCCTTCTGCACTTCTTAAGTACAGGAGGGAGGTTTCTTAGAGCAGGCATAAAAATCAGATTAGCTGGTTTTCTTCCAGGCGTGCTCTGCTTCCTCTATTTCAGCGACCTTATGCACTCTCCAGCCTCAGGAGAGACGTAATCTGGGGCAGGCAGGCCTTACAGGCAGAACTTGTTTGTCACTGGTGTGTGGGGAAGGCAGGGCAACAAAAAGAACAAGGAGACAAAATCTGTATGTGTAAAGGAGTACTATGATGCAATATGTCTCTAAGAGACTGCGCAAACGCTGCCTAGGCGAGACCTAAAAACAGGCACGGATGCAGTTGTTTTACAATGGGGTTAAAACCTAAAAGGAGTGGGATGAATAATCCTCTACACCACCCCCGTGCTATTGAGAAATTCAAGGTAAAAATATAATAGTTTTGAACTATCAACGGAACAACATCAATGGAATACGATAGAAGCATTTAGTCTGTGATGGAGTGCTGGAAGCATGCTGGGAAGTACTTTACTTCAGCTGTCAGCTTCCTGAAATGAGGCACAGAGTTAATGACTTCTCTGTTTCATATTTAACAAAGAAGCCTGAGCTGCCTGCTTCTGAACAGGCACAGTCCTGCTTCCCTGATTAAAGCTGGCTTATCCCTGTTGTTAAAGCTCTGTATGGCTGAATAATGTGTGTGGCACAAATGAAAACTTTGCCCATGAAACGAGCAATGGCAAAAGTGACTTCACCTTGACCATCGCCTGGTCTCCCACCTTGGAAGCTTTGGCCTCACGTACTTGGGAAGGTCTGAGCTATTGCTGAAGATGAAATTGGACCTGGGTGAAGTCTGCAGACTCGTTAGGGAGTATGAGGTAGAGTGGCCAGAAATGGTGCCACGCAGGGTGTTGCAGGGCGCTTATTAATGTGGAGCAATAAAAAGGTCTAGGAGGAGATTCACCAGCGCAATGCATAAAGTCACCTGCAGAGGGGCATTGGTTTCATCAGGCATGAAATGACCCAGGGCAGGAACAAGGGTTAATTTGAGGTTGACGGGGTTCACCTTTCACCGGGAGGATGGACTTGTTCCTCTTGGACTTACGTGAAGCTCTGCAGAGCAAGGTTTGCAGGTAATCTAGGTAGCGAAGTCGTGGGGGGCCCGGACGGCAACGGTGGCCGCCGGCCGGGCTGTGGCGGAGTTACAGGGTGATCCGGAAGCAGAGAGGTACAACACTGTACTTCAGCGGGCACATAGGGATGCCAGAGCCTAAAACCTGGAACCTCAAGGGAGGCCGGGAACCCGTGTCGGCGCCCCAGTAGTCCTTCGGGCGGTTGTGGGCCTGTGCCTAGACACGCCCCGCAAGGGGCGTGAGTATATTTATTACCATAATGGTGCAGCATATGGGTGGTTCGCCACGGTGCTGCTTGGCTCATCAGGCAGGCAGGTGGCGAGAATGCGGCCTGCCCTTGGATCGCCCGTAAGATAACCCACCATTATTACATAACGTTATATGTAATAAACCTGCAGCAATTTTCCCCAATCTAACACTGGTGTCTTGTGTGTTATTTGCGGGATGTTTGGGTATGTTGCAGGGTGGGGGGGGGGGTCCTGTTGACATGATGTGACTATGCGGCTGCCCGAGGCCACCCGGTGGCCATCAGGAGGGCGGCCCCGTAGTCACAGAGGTCCTCTCCCCCATGCCCCCTGCCTTCGGTCATCCACTCCTAACCGGGCAGTTGGAGTCCCGGCGGGAGGGTGGTCGGGCCAGTGACGCACGTCCGGGGCGGCAGGCAGGGCGAGGGGTATTTAGCTTCCCCTCGCCATCTTAGAAGCCTCTTTGCCGCTCCGGACGCCGCGCGTCGTGCACCAGGGACACTCTTTTCCCTCCCTACCTCTTACCCTGTGTGTCAGCTGGGGTGGGCATCTGTTGGAACTTTTAATATGTACTTTTTTTTTCGTTGCAGGCGGAGTTACAGGGCGATCCGGAAGCAGAGAGGTACAGCACTGTACTTCAGCGGGCACATAGGGGTGCCAGAGCCTAAAACCTGGAACCTCAAGGGAGGCCGGGAACCCGTGTCGGCGCCCCAGTAGTCCTTCGGGCGGTTGTGGGCCTGTGCCTAGACACGCCCCGCAAGGGGCGTGAGTATATTTATTACCATAATGGTGCAGCATATGGGTGGTTCGCCACGGTGCTGCTTGGCTCATCAGGCAGGCAGGTGGCGAGAATGCGGCCTGCCCTTGGATCGCCCGTAAGATAACCCACCATTATTACATAACGTTATATGTAATAAACCTGCAGCAATTTTCCCCAATCTAACACTGGTGTCTTGTGTGTTATTTGCGGGATGTTTGGGTATGTTGCAGGGTGGGGGGGGGGGTCCTGTTGACATGATGTGACTATGCGGCTGCCCGAGGCCACCCGGTGGCCATCAGGAGGGCGGCCCCGTAGTCACAGAGGTCCTCTCCCCCATGCCCCCTGCCTTCGGTCATCCACTCCTAACCGGGCAGTTGGAGTCCCGGCGGGAGGGTGGTCGGGCCAGTGACGCACGTCCGGGGCGGCAGGCAGGGCGAGGGGTATTTAGCTTCCCCTCGCCACCTTAGAAGCCTCTTTGCCGCTCCGGACGCCGCGCGTCGTGCACCAGGGACACTCTTTTCCCTCCCTACCTCTTACCCTGTGTGTCAGCTGGGGTGGGCATCTGTTGGAACTTTTAATATGTACTTTTTTTTTCGTTGCAGGCGGAGTTACAGGGCGATCCGGAAGCAGAGAGGTACAGCACTGTACTTCAGCGGGCACATAGGGGTGCCAGAGCCTAAAACCTGGAACCTCAAGGGAGGCCGGGAACCCATGTCGGCGCCCCAGTAGTCCTTCGGGCGGTTGTGGGCCTGTGCAACTGGGGGTTTGCCTAGACACGCCCCACAAGGGGCGTGAGTATATTTATTACCATAATGGTGCAGCATATGGGTGGTTCGCCACGGTGCTGCTTGGCTCATCAGGTGGGCAGGTGGCGAGAATGCGGCCTGTCCTTGGATCGCCCGTAAGATAACCCACCATGATTACATAACGTTGTATGTAATAAACCTGCAGCAATTTTCCCCAATCTAACACTGGTGTCTTGTGTGTTATTTGCGTGATGTTTGGGTATGTTGCAGGGCGGGGGGTCCTGTTGACATGATGTGACTATATACAAGCAACCTAACATGACATGGCAAGGCCAAAGTAGGAGATCAGAGACCCTCCTTAAACAGTAAGGAAGTACTTCTCCTTGGGATCTGCATTACTCTTTATAGAGCAGGAGGGCTGTGACCACGTTTCCAATGCAAATAGCTCCACAACAGCACTTCCAGGTCTTCATCAGGTATAGCAAATGAATCAATAAGAAGTTTCTCGTACTGGTGAAGCTGAACAATTTTACTTTCTCATAAAGTTTACTGGTGCCTGACAGCGCACTGACGTCACAATGTGCAGTCAGCAACCTTGACCACCCTGGACTGGTCTTTAGCGCAGGTGCGGTCTGGCTCCAGAGCATTTCTGTCTTGCCCAGTTGCTGACAAGTTCCCACCTCGTTATAATGACTCGATGGGAGCAGCCACCCTGCTTCACCGAGTGGACGAAAGCGGTAGACTTGGATGAGAACATCCACTCTGGTACACCGTTGTCAGATGAGAGAATTAACCCTGCTACAGCGGCTACCTGAACTCATTTGTTGCGCTCAGCTCTCCAGGAACACGCCTGACCCTGCTGTCAAGAGCTCCCCTGTGTTCTGGCGCCTGCACTCAGGGAGAAAACTATTCATTCTGTCAGGGAACGTTCAGTACAAAGCCAGAGAGTGAAGCACACTTCAGTAGTTTATAAAAAACACATCTAATTACAGAAACTCTCTTCACTGAATAACTTTTGCGTCTGCGTAATTGACAAGCAAGTACCATCTATACACTCGCTCAAAACTGCCTTTAAATCATACACACACTTTAAGGGCTCCAGAACGAATCCCAGTGCCCCTAACCCAGTAGATGTCCTGCCAAGTAGGGTAGAGGTCAAGTCGGAAGCACAGGCAATATCAGTCTGCTATTCCCCTAGAGATGGAACAGCTCCCCTCCCTCCTACAAAGGTTGTCTTGCATAAGACATGCTGTCCCCAAGCCATGGAATAATATCAAGAGGAGGAGGAGTTGGGGTCAGAGTGCTTGATAAGAGGACAACCTTGTTAGACCCTCTGTTCTCACTTCGTCCAGTACGCACACGCCCTCTGGTGACGGGAAGTGACTCACAGGAAGTAATCTGTTTCACGCTGAAGATCACAACACGGCGATGGATTGGAGAAGAGTAGTGGCTCAGCACTGCCTTTGCTGAGATGTGTTCTCCTGTACTGGTCTTTGTCATCATCCATCTTGAAAAATCCCAGTGCACCACATATTCTACCGAACAAAGATGGATGCCAATCCCTCACCAGCAGTAAGGCAAGACTGATAACTTATGAGGATAGAACCCTAACCTATGGAGCTCAGAACCAACTTATTTTCTATTTACCTGAAATCCACTCGCACTCTGCAGTCTTACAGCCCTTCTCATTCTACCTTAATTAGTAACTAAAGCCAATACCAGAGGTTCTTGTAACAAAGAACGCTGTGTACTCCCAACCTACATTCAATCTACATTGAGTCGTGGTACACTGTGAACCCAGGAAGGCCTCATGCTCTCGCATAAAAAGTCCAAGTGACAGCATAAGACCTACAAGAAAATGGCCATTTAGCATTGATGATATAGTGCAAGCCACTCATTATAATTTACACTGACGTGTGCACTGGACTGGCAGTAACGGAAGAGAGGTCTTGTTGCTGCAGAACCCCTGTGCCCAGGACCTTCAATGCAGATGGTAGTGGTAGGACTGGGGAGGGATGGGCAAAGAGACAAGATATAGTCTTCTGTCCGCACGCAAGTGGATCAATGTGAGCACGTGGGTATGCTTCGGTCTTTACGAATGTGCATAACAGTCGTTTATCTCTGGCTTCTAGTGACAGCGAGCGTCACCACTGGCACTATGGTGGCTCTGGCATATGTGGCTCTTGGAACATCGTGCATAGTCTATGCCTTATAGTCATGTCACAAGTTGGTTTGTGGAAACTGGGACAAGTCGCTATTATATGTCATTTGGGGTCCATGCATTAACCTCACCAGGGTTTACACGGTGCGGAGAGTAACTGAAGGATTTAGATACCTGGGACATTGATTCCCAGGTATCTAAATCTTTCAGTAACTCTCCGCACCATGTAAACCCTGGTAAGGTTGATGCACCGACCCCAAATGACATATAATAGCGGCTTGTCCCAGTTTATAGTGTAACCTGACTACTCCTGAAACAGGGTGAGTATATGCAGCACTCTGTGTGTGGAGGAGTAAGGGCTGGCCAAATAGAGAAGTATGTCATCTGCATATACAGAGATTTTATCTTCCCAATCCTCTGTCCATTTGCGCCCTGTGATAAGCGGATCGCCTCTGATCCATACCGCCAGTGGTTCGCCAACACTCGCGCAAATATTAATGGTGAGTAGGGCCAGCCCTGCCTTGTACCTCGTTGCAATTTGAAGATTGATGACCTCCCTCCATTTACCGTAACTTGTGCTAGGGGTTCGGAATAAAGAAGCCGAATCCACGCTGGGAAGTTTTCTCCAAATCTTTCCAAGGCTGCTAACAGGAAGGGACAAGCATGCATGTAATGGTAGTGCTGCAGTACCTGCATCAGCAGGCACTGGATATTGCCCTACAAGAAAACCACATACAGGGGCCCTTCCGAATACCCATGGAGGCGACATAGGATAAGAGCTGTATTTCTACCTGGCATGAATACCGATTTATCGTGGTGGACTAACTTATGCAACAGAGGTGCCAGGGGAGTTGCAAGGATTTTTGGCTAGAATCTTGACTTCCGCGTTAAGCAATGATATAGGAAAATATATGAGGCACATTTTTCAGGTAGTTTCCCACTTTTGTGTATTACTACAATGTTAGCCAATCTTTAACTTTCAGGAAGGGTACCCAGTGTAACGCTTTCTTGATACATTTGCACCAGATATGGGGTGATTTTAGACGTGATTAGCTTGTATAGCTCCATGGGAAGGCCATTTGAGCCTGTTGCTTTACCAACCTTCAGAGCCCCAATTGCCTGTATCATTTCCTTCTCGGTCAGTTCTGATTCCAGACTTTTCCTATCTGTCTCACCCAGAGAGGGCAAATTAAGAGTGGCTAACAGCTCTCTGGCTTTGGTTTGGGGGGACGACTTTGATGGCGTATATAGTTGCCTGTAGTATGTTTCGAAAGCCTCCGCTATTTCCTGCCTGTCCCTGAGTAGATTCCCCCCACCCGGGGCAATTTCAAACACACATCTAGTCGCTCTCTCCCGTTTCTCTAACCACGCTAACAGTTTGCCCACCTTGTCTCCCACCTCTTATATGCGATGTAGAGTAGCTCGGTGGTGTGCTCTTGCTGCTTCTTCGGCAATGTCTTTATATTCTGTCTGTTTAATCTGCAATCTGTGATTCATTTCTGGTGAGTCTAACAATTTTAGCTCCGACTCTAATATCTGAAACTTGTCTTTTATTGCTATCAACTGTTTCTGTCTCTCTTTTTTATAAACGGAGATTGAAGAGATCCCCTGCCCCCAAATTACTGCCTGATAAGCTTCCGACATTGTTTGGGCTGAGTTCACCGACCCCTTATTTTCATTAAAATAATTTGCTGTTGCTTCGGCTAAGCCCTCCCTAATGGCTGGTATTTTTAAGTACCAAGGATTAATTTCCATGGGGGGCGTGGCTTGGACGCCGATCGGGATGGCGACGTGAGCTCGCAGCTCCGCGCGGAATCCCGCTAATTCTCCTGTTTTCGGAACTCTAGGCGACCCGAAAACGATGCTCCTGCCCTCTGAAGTGTAAGGGGACAGCTGGGCACAATCGGAGAGTCACTGGGGGACTGCTGGCCCCGGGAAGACCGAGTAGAAGAGGCGGCCGAGGTGTTGCCGAGGGCGCGAAGAAAATGGCGGCGAGGAGGTCGGACGGCTCCGAACTTCAGCCCTGAGCCAAGTTGTCGCCGATTGGCAAGAGATCCTGTAATCGGCTGATCGGGGCACTTGGATAGGCGGTGCTGTGTCCTGAGACCAGGGGACGTTGGCCGGATTCACCCAGAAGCTTGGGGACCTTCGTTGGCCACCGCCACAGGACCCATCTTGCCCCCTCAGGCCGCCGAGGGGGGCGACGGAACGGAGCTAGTCTGACTGGCCGTTGCTCCTGAGAGCGTTGGAAGGGACATTGCACTGCCCGGTGCCCGGAGACTGGCACGGAAATACAGGCGCCAACGCAAACCGGGTTTCTGGACCTGTGACGCAGCACCCGGTAATGGCGGCGATCGGAGGGCCGATGGTCGAAGGACGCCCTGAGGGGGACTTGGCGACATCTACTCAGCTGAGCGAGAGCCCTTCCCCGGAGCTTGATCAAGAACAGCGGCTGAACCGGCGTCTGGATGCCATACTCGAGGCGATTACCTCAACTAAAGAAGCATTGCACCAAGACATTGCCCAGGTGGCCACGGGCCTGGGGCTGCTGCGCGCGGATCACGCGAAGCTGGCGGACAGGGTCAAGGACCATGACCAACTGTTGCTGGACCTGAAGCCATCGGTGGTGACCGCGGAGCACAGAATCACGGACATCTTGGCCCGACTGGACACGCTGGAGCGGAGGGCGGAGGATGCCGAAGGCCGCAATAGACGGAACAACGTGCGGGTCGTAGGCCTGCCGGAACGGATTGAGGGGGAGGATGCGGTGGCATATATGGAGAACTGGTTCCGCACTGTGGTAGCGCCGGAGGGGCTTACTTCTTTTTTCACACTGGAGCGAGCTCACCGGGTACCTGCACGCCCGCCAGGGCTTGGCCGCCCCCCCCGACCGATGGTGGTGCGGCTTCTCCACTACAAGGACCGGGACCTTCTCATCCAGCGGGCCAGGATGTCGGGCCCATATGAGGTGGAGAACAGTAAGGTTACGATCTTCCCGGACTACACTCAAACGGTCCAGAAAAACAGGGCATCGTTCCTAGCGGTGAAAAAGGAGCTCAGGGAGGAAGGCATCCAGTACTCCTTGCTCTACCCGGCTAAGCTGCGGATCATTATGGATGGCTCCACGCACTTTTTTCAGACCCCGGATGAAGTTTGGCAATGTCTGGAATCGTATAGAGCGGGGACGGACAGATCGCACAAAAGTAGGCGAGACCAACCCAAGCAGCCCCGGGTGAGGCAATCACAACGCATCAGATCCTGCAACAGGCGCCAGCGGGAGAAACGGGAGGCTCAAATGGCGGCGGAGAAGAGGGATGCGCTCGCAGCGACGGCGGCCATTACGGGGTCGCAACAGAACAGTGAACGGGCAGAGACGGACTCGGGAGGGGAAGGCAGCAGGACGGGAGAGGAACTCTCAGAAGCGGAAAGTTCGAAGGGACCGATAGTGACCCCACAGACATCGGATGGTATTTTTTGCGGCTGAGGTTGAATTGGGACTATATCTGGACTTCATGGTAGGGTGGTATCCTGATGATGGGGGACGGGATGCCGGGTGGGGGAGTTGACTGCATCAGAGGGGATGAAGGTGCGGGGCGCGGGCTCCGCTTGCTGGGGTCGGCGGTGACTCACCCCCCTTGGGCCCTTAAGGCCGACTGTGGTGGAGACCACAGGGTAAGAGTGCGAGAAGTTGGTTCATGGTTTGGATGGGGGCGGCCATTGGGTTCGTATGCTCTGTCCTGGGGAGTGGGGTTTGGGAAGTTTTTCTGTTTTGGGTGTGTTCTGGGGGGGGCAACTGCATTGGGGGGGCAATGATCCTTTGTTCTCTGATTCGGACTGTGCGAAGTTGGAATGGGGACATTACCTAATTTGAAATGCCTGACGTGGAATGTCCGGGGGCTACGAACTATGATGAAACGTCACAAAGTCCATGCATATCTAGTACGTAGGGGGGTTCAGATTGCTATGCTCCAGGAGACTCATCTCACCAAAAAAGAGTGCACTGCCTTGCAGAAAAGATGGCGGGGCCAGGTGTTTGGCACCACCTATTCAGCCTATGCCAGGGGGGTGCTGATCTGGGTGAGGGCGGGGATACCCTTTCAAGTGCTGAATCAAGTAGTGGATCCGGATGGCCGGTATGTGGCGGTGGAGGGGAGGTTTTATGGAAGGGACGTGGTTCTCTGCTGTATATATGCACCGAACACAGAACAAGCTCGATACTTTGATAGCCTCTCGGGGACCTTGGCCTCTTTCCTGGCGGGCCCAATAGTGTTAGGGGGGGACTTTAATTCGATCACGGATGTGGCTCTAGATAGGTCCCATCCCCCCCTGGTGGATTCCCCGGTGCGCAGGCTGGCCGCGCACAGGAAAGATTGGCAGGATAGATGGGGGTTGCTGGATGTCTGGAGGGAGCGGCACAGGGGAGCCAGGGATTATTCCTTTTACTCTGCCCTCCATGACCTGCATGTCAGGATAGATTCGGTGCTCTGCGGTGGTTCCCTAGCCCCATTGATTTCCCATGCAGAGTACCTGGCTAGGACTATCTCTGATCATAACCCCCTATTGGTACACATCCAGTGGCACAGAGAGCGCTCAGTGATACCAACATGGCGGCTTCGGCCGGAAACGCTTGAGGATTCTGTGTTCAGTGACGTGGTTCGGCAAGGCATTGATAGCTATTTCGGAGTGAATGAGGGCACGGCCACGAGCAGGTCCATTGAATGGGATGCAATGAAAGTGGTGGTGAGAGGGGTGTGTTTGGGTAGGTTCTCGAATGTTCGCGCGACTGTGTTGAACGACCTCATGAAAGCGGAAGAAGCTTTGAGGGACTTGGAGCGCCGTAGGCCGGCTAGGCCGGATCTACAGGCCCAGTTATTGGAAGCGAAGGAAGTGGTTGCCACCGAGGTGGAACGTTTAAGGTGTTATGACTACAGGCAGTATATCATCAGGGCGCATGCAGAAAGGGACAAGGTGGGTACCCTCTTGGCCAGACTAGCTAACCCGGAACTTAGGGGCTGCCCGATCCTCAGCATTAATAATGCGCAGGGGGAAATGGTGTACTCCCAGGCAGCGGTATTGGAACGTTTTAGGGGGTATTATGAGGAATTGTACCAGAGTCAGCTGGGAGTGGGGGGTCAGGACATTGCGGAATATCTGGGGGAGAGGCAGCTTCCGGTCCTGGACGAGGAGGACGCGAAGGAGCTGGGTAGCCCGATCCCGCTCACAGAAATACGGGTGGCCATCAAACATATGGCCCGCAACAAGACGCCCGGGGTGGACGGCCTGCCGATTGAATTTTATCAACGGTATGTGGACAGCTTGGCTCCCAGGCTGCTAGTGGTGTATACGGAAGCCTTTGAGGCTGGGGCGTTGCCCGGGTCCATGCGGGAGGCCTTGATTGTGCCGCTCCTAAAGCCTGGCCGGGATGCCGCGGATGTGAGGTCTTATCGCCCGCTGTCCATGCTGACGGTAGACTATAAGATTCTGAGCCGAATCCTAGCCACCAGGTTAGCCCCACATATGACGGGCCTGGTTCACAGGGACCAAGCTGGGTTTATCCCCACGAGGAGCACGGCGCTGAATATTCGCCGCCTGACGGGAATAATGGACGCCATCTTGGACGGCGAGGGAGCTCCGGCGGTCCTGTCCGTGGACATCGAGAAGGCCTTTGATAGTTTGGAATGGTCTTTCCTGGATGGAGTATTAGAGAGGTTTGGCATGGGCGAAGGATTCCGCAGGTGGACGAGGGTCTTATATACCTCGGCAACGGCGAGAGTGCGGTTGGGTGGTCTGGTATCTGCGGCGTACCCGGTGGGCAGGGGCACACGACAGGGATGTTCTCTCTCCCCCCTATTGTTTGCTCTAGCGATGGAACCCTTGGCGGTCCATGCGAGGTCAGGTGACAAGTACATGGGGGTAGCCAGTGGCGGGGACTGGCATTATATATCATTATATGCAGATGACTTGCTCCTATACCTAGCTGACACCTCGGGGGCATTGGTCGGAGCGATGGATCTGTTGTCTGAGTTTGGCCGGCTATCGGGCCTTAAGGTCAATTGGGCAAAGACTTGTGTGTTCCCGCTGCGAGCGGGCTCACCGCTCCCTGACAGCGATTTGGGCGTGATATGGGAACCCTCTTGCTTCACCAATCTAGGGGTTCGCATCTACCACGCGACGGCGGATTTACTGGAGGGCAACATTGGTCGCTGTGTCCGGGCATTGAGGGGCAGCATGTCTTTCTGGTCGACTCTCCCGCTGACGGTTCTGGGTAGGATTGCACTTTTGAAAATGGTGGCGCTCCCCCGCTTCCTCTATTACTTTCGAACGCTGCCTGTTTGGATTCCCCAAGGAGTCTTTAGAGACCTGCGGTCAATGATTATTGGCTTCCTATGGGGGCATGGCTGCCGTAGAGTGGCCCTGAGCACGCTACTTCGCCCCAAGCTAGAAGGGGGCATGGCTGTGCCAGACTTCGAGCTGTACTACCTTGCGGCGCAGCTACAGGTCCTTACTCAGAACGTAGCTAGGGTGTTTCGGGGTCCAGAGGAGGACCGAGATCGGGGGATACAGCGACACGTGCTGTCTTACATCATCATGCAACAGAGGCTAGAGTTGCGGGCCCTCTCCATGGAGGAGCGGACGCTCCGGCTGTGCTGGCAGAGGAGCCTTCGGAGAGCGAAGGCGTCGCGGCCTTATGCACCGGAGATTCCGATCGGAATGCTGACGGCTTTGCCGCACGGGGGGGATTGGTCCCCGTTGTTGGATTGGGAAGAGGCGGGACTGCAGGTGGTAGGCGACTTGTACGTGGACGGGGCTTTGGCGCCGTTCGAAGCGCTCCGGGACCAGTTTGGGCTGCCTGATGGGGGGTTCCTCCTACACGCGGCGGTGGTGGCTGCCATACAGAAGCACTGGAAAGGGGGGCTCATGGAACCAACAACGACCATGGCGTGCCAGTATGTGGTGATGGCGGCAGGTACGTTCAAAGCTGTGACGTGCCTCCATAATAGGATGCTGAACGAGGGATTGGAACCGCTCCAAGGGCTCAAGGCTAAATGGGAGGAGAGCGTGGGCCGGCCTATACCGGACACGGCGTGGGTCCATATCCTGCAGCGCACGTGGAAGGGCACGAGAAACGCGCGCTTTCAGCAAGTGCATTTCTATGTGCTTCATAGGGCCTATTTAACTCCTGAGAAATTACAGCGGTACTTTCATGTGCCGGAGGCCCGATGCCCACGGTGTTCATCTTTGGGCGCGGACATGGACCATTTGTTCTGGGGGTGCTCGCAACTGGGGACCTACTGGGCGGAAATAGGGGAACTCCTGAACGAAGTAACTGACAGGGAGGTGGAATTCGATATGGCGGCGTGCTTGCTGCTTTGGTTCCCGCATACTAAACACACCAAGGTGACAAGCAAATTCATTGACCTGGGTCTAATACTGGCGCAGAGGGAAATATCGTGGCATTGGAAGTCCAGGGGGGGACCCTCACTTCGTAGATGGAAGAATGAATTGCTGCGGTGGCCTGACTGCGAGAGTGTGCTCCGGATGAAGCAGGCTGTTAAGATGGGGAACGAGAAGGCACTGGATGCGGCGCGTGCATGGGAGTTAGTGGTACAAGCGTTGCGTGATTCTTTGGTAGAGGATGAGGATGGTGAAAACTAGGCCGATGGACACCGCGGGGCGAACACAAAAATATTGCACCACGCACTGTAGAGGATCCATCCAATTCGACAGGACGGGGTATACACCTTAGCAGTTGCCGGGGGAGGGGGGCTTTAGGGGGATTGGTTAATGGGAGTTTGGGGTGGGCCGGAAGCCGCTAGATGGAGGCCCAATAGGGCACCTTGGACCTACTAGGATGGTGGGTGTGGTGTGGAACATGGAATGGCTGGGGAGGGTGTCCAGGTGTGACGACTCATAGAGCCTAGGGCAGGTCCCGACAAGGGTGATACCGCTGGTTCTCACTGGGATGGCTGACGGGAGTGATGTTGTGGGTGGGAGGTAAAAGCAGATACGCAAAACGTTATTTCACCATGGTCCCTGCGGGACGTGCACCGTGATGTTTTCCTATTGAACGAAGTAATATGCCGCCCGGCCTCCGGGATGCGGGCTGAATGGCTGTGTACGATTTGGATTTCTTAATGGATGGGGGGATATCACGAGTGGTTTATAACTCTGCAATAAAAATATATTTAAAAAAAAAAAAAAAGGATTAATTTCCATTCTCAGTCCCTTAGATGTAGGAGTATTACTGTAAAATGCAACTAGTGGGGAGTGGTCCGAGATACCCCTCGGGAGGTGAGTCAACTCCCTGAACATTGCGAGCTGGTCTGCCATTCCAAACATATAGTCTATTCGGGATAGTCTTCTATGAATCACGGAGTGAAAAGTATACTGGCGGACTGAGGGATTGTGCATCAGCCAAACATCAACTGGGCCAATAGCCAACAGAAATTCTTCAGGGGCCCTGCCAGGCGCTTCCCATTGTCTGGCTGACCAGCGATCCCATTCTCCGTTAAGATCTGCATTGCAGTCTACCCCTATGAGTAATTCCCCCTCGGGGAGTTTGACTATATGCGATCCCAGCTCAGTGAGTGTGGGGGAATGCAGTTTTGGAGGGATATAGAGCGACATAATATTTAATGCCCGGCCCTCCCAGTATCCCGACAAAGTAAAAAATCGTCCCAATGAGTCATGAGTGACAGTTTGTATTTTTAAAGGAAAGGACTTATGCAGTAAGAGCCCAACCTCCCTCGATCCTCTGGAATATCCAGCATGGGCTACCAGCTTTTAGCCTCATCTGTTGAGTGCGCAGTGAGAGGTCCCCTGTATGTGGGTTTCTTTCAGTAGGGCAATGTCCGGTGCCTGCTGATTCAGGTACTGCTGCACTACCATTACATGCATTCTAGGTTTTATGGTGGCCTTGGTTTAAGGTGGCCCTAAGAATACAGTGTTTCTTTTAGGCAGTGGGGGATCCTAGCAAACAGTAACTTTTGGAATATTGTGCCCTTCTTTGAATTCTGGTGGCCCTTGACTAAGATGGCCTCTGGAACAATGGGAGTCTTACAGACATTATCAAGAACCTCTAAAGATTGTATGTATATTCTATGGACTATGTTGGCCCTGGCACAGGGTGGCCTTTGGAATACTGCAGACATTTTAAATACTAGGGTGACTCTTGCCCCAGTGATCCCTTCATGGAATAAGGTGCACCTTGTAGGCAAAGAAGCGGCCATGGCATATGATGGCTCTAGAACTCACACAGTGTACCTCTGTAGCATTACTCTATTTGTATTAAATTGGTGTCCATCCATGGTATATTGTCCCTAGTGGGTTATAATGAGCGCCAAGACTCATGATATATGTTCTCACAAAAAGTGAACATTCTTAACATTTGGCAGCTACTACTAGTATATGATAGACACACCTTACATGTGCGGTAGAATACATCCATGGAAGAGGAGTGGCGCAGCGGCCGGGGTGCCTGACCCCGGACCACGGGGTTCACGATTTGATCCCCGGTGCCGGCAACAGGTGAGCCTAGCACCATGTGACTCTGGGCAATAGCTCGCTTAATCTTCCCGACAGCCCCCAGTGCCGGGACATCTCTCCGGAGGTATATGTGTGCTTTACAAAAGCTGAAATTTCATTTCATGATGTACAGTAAAGCATGAGAACATAAAACAAATGACAAGTTGTTCTTTGGGGACCAACCTGTGGGTTACCTAAAATTCAAATTTTAGGAACAAAATACAAAATATATTTTTTAAATGACTTTTTTCATTTTATGAGCAGTACGTTTCTACCTAAATTTAACACCTAGTGTTTGAGAATAAAAGGTATGTATTTGCAGAAAATGGCAAAATAATGTGGCAAAATTCATTACTCCATTACCATATTATACTTAAAGCAGATAATGAGTGATAATACATGGTGTGATGGGACACCTATTGCTGACGTTATTTCCATGTTTTCAGATGGCACTTGCAGTTATGGCTGCTATTCTATCGTCCACAAGGTACGCTTCTTGACATCATCATACCCACGGTTTTCCGAAACCAGAGCCTGGCTAACCTTACAGCTGCACCTGGGATATGAAGCTGTAAGGTCTCTTTAACCTGGGTGCTAGTGCTAGATCTACCTAACCTCCGAAGGATAGCTCTGCTGACTGAGTTTATAACATACGTGTAAATGTGTATTTTCTTATCCTGTGCCTTCCAGAAAGATGCTCCATCATACTGAAAATGTGTTAAGACGAGGCCGGCAGAAAAAATTAAAGAAACCAACAGGTAGAAGTTAGTAAAAATGCAAGGTACATCTTAAGAAGTGATATGAGACCTAGATAAGTGCATACTTAGATTATGCATGTGGTATTTATATAGCACAAACCTACCTGAAAGCCTGTGCATTACCTGAACTGCCAGTAAAACCAGTGCATGTCTAGCCATTTTCAGGGAAAAATGACAGCAAAAATGCACTGTTTTGAACAATTTATGAACACGTTTTCTTGAGGCTGACATCCTTTTCCCCATCTCCTCTGTGGAGGATGAGGGTCACATTTGTTCCGCACAACATTAAAGTATTGCATTATTTCATTAGTGTCTCTTCAGAATTGAAACCTAGGGCTTTCAACGACATTATTTGAGCATTGTGCTATTAAATACAAAGCTGACCAAATGTTTTAAAAATGTTCTAAAGGAAAACATCCCTCCAAGAAATCCTCTTTAAGGGAAGTCAGGCTTGCTCGCATTACATGCTGCACCGCGGAAAGAGGTCAGATTTTCAGAATACCCACACAAGATACAATTATATCCAATTCCACTAAATGGTGCTCAAATACAACATGGCTCTGCCGAAATTCTGGGGTGTCCCCAGCCCCCCACAGAGCTTTAGCGGACACCCCTATATTACACCACAGCCCTGTCCTCGAAGTAGGAACATTTATTTCTCACACTTTGGCATCTCATTGAGCTTGGGTTGAAAGGGCCCAAAGGTAGGGAGAAAAGGCTCAGGTCCACCCACAATCATGTCCTTTTAACCGCATCCACAGTACTTACATGATAGCATCCACCCCAAGCTCCAGCCGTGGCGAGGTGCAGCCCAGAATCTCTCCGGGGGATAGTGGCTTACTCTGCGGGACCACCACCTTGAACTGTGGACGCAATACCTGGGCGGCAGCCTAGAGAAGAATAAGAAACGTTATCAGATAACGCGTGGACCACAAAAACCCATCCAACAGAGCAAACATCCTGCAATGCAGAGAAGCCTGAAAGAACACTTCCTATGTCAGCTTACACATCCAGCTTGGGACTCACCACCGAGGTACACACCAGCTGAAGTTCATCCACTTCTCCATCACCACATCTTGAAAGGCTGTTCTCACACCTGAGGCTGGTCATTAGCGGAGTGTCCTTACCCTCTCTAATCTCTCTGGTCCTCTGATCTGTGACATGTGCTTTGAATCTTTCCTACCTCATGGACTCTCTGTAATCTGTCATGAACATGAACCTGTTGACATCTCGGGAACCTCTCATCAACATGCTCCAAGATTCATATCCCATTGAATGCAATGATTCTAAGCTGATGCAGTCCACTCCACGGGACCATGTGGAAACCGACCCCTTCCAAAAGGCTTCAGGCCCTCAATGTTAAGAGTTCTCAATGTGATATATCAAGAACTGAAAGCATAAAAGGAAAACAAACACCAGCAAAGCCGATAGGTTTGGATTTAATGTCAGTGGCGGCTCCTCTGCTAAGGCAGAGGACCGTGACCACACTGATTTTCAGCAGTGTAAATAAAGGGAAAATAAAATGATAACTCAATGTTATGATCTTTTTATTTTTTCCTGCTGCAGCGGCTTTGCAGGGCTGCTCTGCTCACAGTTCACGGGGAGGAGTGCTGGGCACTCTGTAAGTCCGCATAAATGCTTGGGCAGCTGTCTTGGGTCGGCCAAACAGTCATGCGTACTTTGCATGTTCTCCACCCAGGCTGCATTACAGCCTGGGTGGAGAACATGGCAATCTTCCAGTTCCCACCTAAGCGCCAAACTACAGCGCTCAGATGAATCACAACGCTGCATTGCAGCGTTGTGATTGGCTTAGGGGGACCTGGGTGCTTCCTGTTCCAGCCTGACGCAGAGGAGATACACGGCAATAAGATGTGTTTATTTTTCTTTGTACCACCAAATATAAACACAGCCATTCATAAATTATGTTTGCAGGCACTGTATGCACAAATGTTGTTTATTACATTAAAGTCTGTCCAACTGGCTTTGCCAATGTCGGGGGAAAAAGTAACACAAATGTTATTTTCGATTTAGAATACATATAGGAGACAAGAAACTAAATGAGATAAATAACAGATTTAGAATAACACCTCATACATTCTAATGGAAACACTTCCTTTACGGTGGAAGCCTACATTGCAAACTGATAGCACGAAGTGAGAGAGTTATATTCCCCTGGGTAGAGAAAACAAAGCCCACTCCGTGTATTTTAAAGAATTACAAAAAATATGTCATCCAGACAGCTGCGCTGTCAAGCCAAATCTAAAAAGGGAAGTTTACCGTACCTAGATAAGCCAATATTACAAAAGAATGGAGAATAGTCATGCCCTAATATTTAATGTATTTTGTCATCATCGGACATACTGCTTTGGGGTTATTTAGAATATGTGGGAAGCTGTAAGAACAATCCAGTGAAATGTGTGAAAAGGGGTTTTCAGTGCATTTAATGATAGTTTTGCATTAAATACATCACTCCATGCATAGTAATACCAGAACACAGCCACATAGCTGGTACTAATTTTACATTAACAAGTGCTGAAAAGGCCCAGTAGCAATGCTTACACACTGATCCCTACATTTGCAGTCATGTTACAATAACTGGTTTTGGTAACACGATTATAAAATTGAGATTTAACAGCAAATCATCCGACATTTAATAAAGGATGCAGGGTTATCGTCCCCCAAATGGCAATGCCCTAAAACATTATTTTAACTCTTTAAAGAGTTTAGCTTTTCCATGTTGCTTCACTCAACTATGGGCAGTATAACAACGTCCATGATCTCACCCGGTAACTCCTGCCCAGAGTTCCTAATACCTGGGGCATTGATAACTGCGGGGAGGGTGGTGGCAATAGAACTAACATAGATCACAAGTGGGACGCGGAGGGTTCCCTTAGAAATGAGGATTTACAAGGAGAATCAGTAATTTGATTCCCAATTTTTCCCAATAATTTACCCCTAGGCTCTCCCTGCTTTCAGCAGGCAGAACCACTCAGAAATTGTTAAGGACTTCAAGAGTTTGTAAGGTCCAGGGAAGGGTAGCATTAAGGGGTAGAAATGGACGTTTAGGGTTCAAGGTGGTATTCTGGGGTAGAAAGGCTTTAGAGGAGGGTACCTTTAGAGGATTGTAAGAGTTTTTTTTAGAGTTCTAGGAAGGGCAGAGATTAGTGATAGTACGGGTTTTTAGAGTTCAGGGATGGGTACTGTTAAGGGGTAGTAATGTTTTTTTTAAATTCATTGAAGTGTAGCGTTAAGCCATAGTTTCATATTTTTTTAGGGTTCAGTGATCGGTAGCATTAAGGGGCAGCAAATGCTTTAGGGTTCAAGGAAGGGAAGTGTTAAGCAGTAGAAAAGAGGTTTTAGGATTCATGGAATGGAATCGTTCAGCGGTAATAAAGAGGGGTCAAGGTAGGCTTGTGAAAAGGAGTAGTAAGTGTTTTTTATGGTTCAGGGATGGATAGTGTTGGGGGGTAGTAATCTTGTCCAGTCCAGGGAAGGGTAGCGTGAAGGTATAGTATGGGGGTTGAGGGAAGGGTAGATCTAAGGGTTAATAAGGGCTTCTAGGGCTTAAGGAATGGTAGTAACAGGGGGTATTGATGGGTTTTTTGGTGTGCAGGGAAGGGGAGGATCGCATAAGGATATAGTAAGAAGGTTTTAGGGTTCATGGAAGAGTAGCGTTAAGCTGTACTAAGGAATTCTTAGGCTTCAATAAGGGTAGTGTTAAGCAGTAGTAAGGGTTTTCAAGATTCACTGAGGGATAGCATTCGTGGGTAGTAAGGAGTTTTTTTGTTTAAGGAATGGTACATTACAGGGTATTTGGGGATTTTAAAGGTTCAGAGAGCGATAGCATTAAGGTTTTTTTTAGAGTTCAAGGAAAGGTAGCATAAAGGGCAGTAAGGGTTTTACGTTTCAGGGAAGGGTAGATTTAAGGGATAGCAAGAAGTTTGTAGAGGTCAGGGATGGGTAGCGTTAGGGGTAGAAAAGAGCTTTTAGGATTCAGGGAAGGGCTATTTTAAATTACAGTATATTAAATAAGTAAATTAATTTAACATATACAAATAATAAATCTCAAAATTTAATATATTTTCAGTATTATAATTTTAGAAAAGAAAATAATGCACTGAAATGAATAATTAAAATAACTTTTGTGCGCCAAGGAGGGTAAAAACAGTCTCTCCAGACCGTAAATCTTGAAACTACGAACTAGACAAAACACCATTCTCTCAAGGAGTGCCATATTAAGGTATGTCTGAAGTTGGTGATGGAAAGGGGAGGAAGGAGGTAGGTGGGACTGCAATACAGCAGCACATTCCTCTGCACTGCCCTCCTACCTGTGCTGCTGACAGAGAACACATACTCTGGTTAACTTATGCTCTAGAAGAAATATAGCAAGGGGTACTGAAATTATGCAGCAGGGGAGGATTAAATTATGCGGCAAGAAAGGGCTAATGGTGGGGACGTAATGTAGCACATTCTGTGATAGTATTACTTAATTATTTTGTCACTTCTACACATTAACACTGCACAAAGGTTCCACCTCATTAGTGCCGATTTCACATCTAAATACAGCACAAATAAACAGGTAGATTCCCAGTTTGTGAATGTCCTTATACCTCCGGGTAACACATGTTGCCGTTTGAGCTAGAAACTACATGTTTTTTTAAAAATCTTCAGTTTATGCAGCAGATGATGTGGTTTATACGCCAAATCCACAATTATGAAGAAAACGCCACAGCCGCAACATCACATAATTCCAGTGGCTCTGCATATAGCATTGTAGTGGCAGCTGTTTGGAGCAAAGGTTAGCTTGATTTGATAAAGAGCTCTTGCAACTTGATAAACAAATGATATACCTCTCGGAGGGTCAGCACCAAGAGTAGGCACTTATTCTGTAGAAGCACATAACTTTGGTTCAATCAAACCGTGCACTTCTGTTCACCAACATGTGGGCGGAACCAAAGCTCCTGTCGGAAATAGCATTGAAAGCTTTTTTAAGCTGATCACATACCCTCCGGCGACAGCAGATCATCGGGCACAGCCACAAAGAACCCCGGACTGTCAAAGCACAGAGGAACCACAAGAACAGTCAGAGCATGCATGAATCGCTGGCACTTTCAGGGCATGCAGACATCTCAAAATACATGGGCACCACCAAAGCACCCATAACCTTTAAATACTTTCAGCATACTCCGAAATCAAGCAGGATCCGCGCGCTCAGAACCCTAATGGACTGTCAAAGAACTTATGCACCGCTGAGAATATCAGACACTGATGAAGTAAATACTTTCCATATTGTTTTTTTTTTTTATTCCGAAATGGTTTTCCTGTCTACTAATGAAAGCAGACGTTGTCTGCATGGAAATTACAGAGGTGGAGGAGGCACCTTTTCATGTAACTAGGAAGAGCAAGGGTCTCTGGATCCAAGAAAAAGTCTTAGGTTCTAATAGAGAGAAAGGGGCAGAAGTCTACATTTGGGTGAGTAGATTTGCTCCTTCTCTCAGGTCAGCAACCTACACATCTCATCGTCACTCACCCGCGCACGTGCAGGCCCCTAGTATGGCTGGATGACAGCAATGACCAGACCAGGGCTTGACCGTCTACAGGGAGCCTTTGGAACATGAGAGAGGCTTGGTGCTAATGCCCTGCTCAACCTTTTTGTCTCATTTGACATAGCAGGAGTAGGTCAAATTTGGGCCTTTAGAGACTGTGTAGTGTTGCAGGGGTCGCCAGCCTTGTTGGCGTTGCCGCTTCTTTCCTCAGTCAAAGGTTGTCTTTATACTGAAGTAGGCAATTGCCTTGACCTTAAAAGCTGTATGACTACTGTTCAAGCCACTAGCATCAATGTGTGCCCCTTTGGCATAGTAGCTCTGCCTTTCATATGCTGCCTTGTGGATTATTGGGCCTTCTCTGACCACTCCCCTTTTTTTGGCAACCAGCACCCCACCGTCTCTCTGGTTAGGTTGGAGCTATGTAGCTGTCAAAATTATAGTTATAACTTGTCTGCCTATCTGTCACACCTCCTCCATCACATTGTTGGGTGCTGCGCCCCAAGACAGGAGCACCGCTAGGTCACTCATGCACAACATCAACATGCTTCCCACACAGGATCAAAACAACTACAACACAGCCAAACACGCCTTCCCCGCAGTGTAGCGTACTACCTGTCTGATACTGCACTTTGACGTTCCGCATGACACACCATTTAAATGCTACAATACAACACTGGTACTGCTGTTAAAAACTGTGCATGCCTGGTACTGTAAGGTACTGACACTGCATACATTCCTGTATGTTTCTCACATAATTAGCTGAGAAAATAGGGGGTTGAAAAATGGGAAAGTATTTTCCCCACATGGCGCCCGCTACATTATTTACCAATGCGTAAGAGATTTCAGCTTGAGTCTCTAAACGTGTGATTTATGTGCAAGCCTCCAACTTACTGGCATCCATATTTAAATGGTATATTACCAGCACCTCTCTCAAATGTCCTAATTTCTCACTTCTGCATCGCTCAGGGGACAAAACTTTCTTCTATCATGGCAGTCATGTTATTAAAATGTTTGTCAAGAACCAAGGCTAGCATTATGCCTGATCTCCCTAATAACACAATCTCAGCAGCATACTTAAAGAAACAGGCAGTTTAGTTTAACAGAATGAAGAATGTCCCGCAACAATCCGAGCAGGAATTCTAGTGTTTTCAAGTCCACAGGAGGCCAGGTTGTGGTTCCAAGTGGAAGCTTTATTCAGGTACAACTTACAGAAGTATTATGTTGTAGCCAGGATGGTAAGTAAGCCTGTATGTACGCCCCACCAGGAGCAGCCTCCTAGCAGCTCAGCCTGCAAACACCAACTGACTCATCAGGCATTCAACATTCCAAGACCTAACCAACATTCCACACATACTCAGGCTGAACAGCAAGTGGAACGAGAGAGGACATAAAGAAGAGGAACATTCACCCTACTACAGTCCGCTGTAATGGACTCATAGATAGAGGCACAAGGGTCCCACTAATTACAGGGTACTTTTGTGCTCTGTTTTTCCATGTGAGTGGTACGTGCTGTTTGTGGGACGTGGTGCCAGCAATACCAGAGCAGTGGAGGAGGCCAGATGCCTTCTGACATGGTCTTTTCTGGGAGGCTACATACTGTCTATATGGTTGAAAGGATAGGCACGGGCGCACAGCCAAGGTTTGAGAACAAAGTTGAAAAAATGTTTAGTGTGAGTTTAAACAAGTTGAAGGTGCTCTGACAGGTAACGCAACTGTCCAGGTGCGTTAAGCTACGAGTCAAATTGAGTGCGCTACGTGGGTACGTGGGCGCATCCCTGTGTCATAGGCACACTTGTTAACGTTCAGGATAACCTGACTCTGGTGTAAGTTCTCATGAAAAAAGTTCAAAACCAATTGATTCAAGATTTCATCATGGTTTGTATTTAGATATTTTCATAAGGTTCTGTGATCAAGCGTTACATCACGCTGTATTCATCATGAAGTTAACAACGGTTTAGCATTGGCTCCGATGCATTTCGGACTGACATAGTCCTTTGTCAAGGAGCGCTGAAAGGATACAAACAATGCAGTCAGATCGACGATAGCGAAAAGCATTATTTCAGGATCATGCTGGTGATAAAGAATAAAAACGTGCACTGTGGGATCGTGCTGGGAGTGAGTAGTGGTGAAAAAACGGAGGTGAATATAGATGTTAACGGGTGAATGAGGGTGGCACCGGGGGTTGGAGTGAACGAAACATGCGGGGCAGGCGGGTGATGGACTGCGTCACAAAGGTGGGTCAGTGAGCGTGCTAACGGGTTTATCTCAGTAAACGTGGGAGTGTCGAAGGACGCTGCATGCAAAACAAACAAATGAATTCTTACGCTTCAAGGACTTAACAAGGCGCTCACATCGGTGCTGCAACAATAAAGGAGCAAAAAGCTGTAGCGTGTCTTTAAACGAAAGAACAATCGTGAGGATAGAAAGAGCATGCAATCGGTGTACTTACTAGGAGTGGTGTTAAGGTAGAACCAAGTTTCACGAACTCCGCGGAGTTACTGCGGAGTTCCAGAGGAATGAGGTGATGGTAAAAATAGGTGATGGACTGCGGAATTCCGGGGAGAGTGAGAGGGCGGTAGAAATAGGTGAAGGACCCGAGGTGTGTGACTGGGGTAGGAGCGGCCATATTATAATGGGTGTTTTGCTAACAAATGAAATGACAGGGGTGTTAGAGCAGCAGAACAACGGAACACAGTGTCATAACAGATTATTTACAAAAAACAGCTTAATTCTGTGCGATCATTAAGCCCGAAGGGCTTCAAAGATTGAAGTCTATAAATCCATGACGTCTCCCTTTGCAGGAGGATTTTGTTATTGTCTATTCCTTCTTTGCGATTTACAACTTCAAGCACAAGGTATTTAAGTTGAGCCACACTGTGATGTTCTTCATTAAAGTGTGTTGCCACATTCGATTTGGGGTTCTTAGTTCGAATGTTGGATTTGTGCTCATTCAAGCGGGTTTTTATTTTTCGACTGGTTTTACCCACGTAAATCTTCCCGCATGGACATTTCAATAAATAAATCAAATTGGTTGAGTCACATGTTGCGTCCACTTGGAGGTTGATGGTGAATCCTCTCATGGGGTGATTGATCGTGTTACCACTAATAACATTGTTGCAATTGCCGCAATGATGACATGGGCGAGTTCCTGTATGTATTCTTGATTTGGAGGTTGGTTTAGACAATATTTCCCTTATGTTCATCGGTCTGTTGTAAGCAAAGATGGGGGGTTCTCTAAACAAATCTTCAAAGTCAGGTTCTGATGACAAGATTCGCCAGTGTTTTAGGACAATCTTTTTGTAGATTTTACTGGAGGTGGAGTATCTGGAAACCAGTGCCATTCTTTGGTTGGGGTCTTTTT
This sequence comes from Lissotriton vulgaris, assembly GCF_964263255.1. Taxonomy (NCBI): domain Eukaryota; kingdom Metazoa; phylum Chordata; class Amphibia; order Caudata; family Salamandridae; genus Lissotriton; species Lissotriton vulgaris. Next base: position 376,295,661 of record NC_141687.1, read on the forward strand.
GTTTGCTTTTTAAAGCTTCAGTGCGAGGAATAGTGTTAACTCTTTCTACTGCCTCCTTGATAATAGTTTGAGGGTACCCTCTGCTGGAGAATCGTTTTTCCATACATTGCAATTGGGAGTTTCTTATGTCGTTGTTGGAAACTATTCGTGTGACTCTCAGCATTTGGCTGAAGGGAAGATGTCTTTTGAGTGAATCTTGATGAAAACTACTGTACAGTAACGTGTTGTTACGATCAGTTGGTTTTCGGTACAAATCGGTTTCAATGCCATCAGGGGTGATGTTCACGAGTACGTCCAAAAATGTTATGGCTTTGTCGGAGATGTTCCATGTGAGTTCAATACGATCGTCTTTAGAGTTCAAGGTAGTTAATGCGGTTTCCAGGTGTTCACGTGAGTCTTTCCAAATGAAAAATAAGTCATCAATGTATCGTGTGTAGAGTTTGAGGTTGTCTACCCAGTTACTGTTGGTTAGGATGTGGTTGAACTCGAAGTTGCCCATGTAAATGTTAGCGTACGTTGGCGCGGCGCAATTGCCCATTGACACGCTACAGCTTTTTGCTCCTTTATTGTTGCAGCACCGATGTGAGCGCCTTGTTAAGTCCTTGAAGCGTAAGAATTCATTTGTTTGTTTTGCATGCAGCGTCCTTCGACACTCCCACGTTTACTGAGATAAACCCGTTAGCACGCTCACTGACCCACCTTTGTGACGCAGTCCATCACCCGCCTGCCCCGCATGTTTCGTTCACTCCAACCCCCGGTGCCACCCTCATTCACCCGTTAACATCTATATTCACCTCCGTTTTTTCACCACTACTCACTCCCAGCACGATCCCACAGTGCACGTTTTTATTCTTTATCACCAGCATGATCCTGAAATAATGCTTTTCGCTATCGTCGATCTGACTGCATTGTTTGTATCCTTTCAGCGCTCCTTGACAAAGGACTATGTCAGTCCGAAATGCATCGGAGCCAATGCTAAACCGTTGTTAACTTCATGATGAATACAGCGTGATGTAACGCTTGATCACAGAACCTTATGAAAATATCTAAATACAAACCATGATGAAATCTTGAATCAATTGGTTTTGAACTTTTTTCATGAGAACTTACACCAGAGTCAGGTTATCCTGAACGTTAACAAGTGTGCCTATGACACAGGGATGCGCCCACGTACCCACGTAGCGCACTCAATTTGACTCGTAGGCTACATACTGTGCCATGCAGGATGTAAGCCGGTCAAGGCATAATTGGTAAAATGGAAAGTGCCGGTGCGCGGACATTTCTCAGAAGCCTGCACTCGGCGGGCCAAATGCTGGGTTGTTGAGTACCAATACTGTTTAGCCTTGAGTAGGTATCATGTCTCTTTTACCCAGCACCGTCCTCTTGTTGCCTCTTACTAAATCTTAACAGGTTCTAATTCATACCTACTTTCTCCCTTTGCCACTGTTCTTAAATTTTTTCTCTTTAGCCTTCTTTCATCTTTTTAGTTGGAACCTACTGGATAGCATATGCTCTGTCTGCAGTGAGGCATACAGTGGCGTACAAAGAACATGACAGGGCTTGGAGCCTGACCATTCGTTATCAATGTTTGGCTTTTCTGTCACTCTAATTTCCCTGCTTCTTATTTGTGTCCCAGCTTGTCAATCTTTTGGCTGTCCCTTTCATGGAGCATTGCCTCTTTACCATTGCTTGATTGACTGGCATCTTATCTTCCACTGATTGCTTTTCAAGCACTACTTTATTTTCTGTGAAGCACTTCATGAGAGTGCATTTTAAAACTGTCACTCTTGTGTACATATCTCCCTACATTGCCTCCCGGCACCCTCAGAATTGCTTTCCCCCACATGCGCTCTCCAAATTGCTTTCCAGTCTCACCAATCTCCTCGTGTTGCTTTGGCTTTCCCGTCCCTTCTGCCCTCCCCCATGTTGCTATGGCTCCTCCATCCGCCCTCCCTTGTCTGATATGGCTCCCTCACGCCCTCCCTGGTTTTGCTTTGACTGCTAACCCCACCATCATCCCCATGTAGCTTTGGCTCTTCCCCAATTCATCCGTTTCCACCCCTCTGCACTTTGAAGAACAAAAAACACCCATCAGTTTGACCATTTGGTACATGATACCAATTTGCACAAGGTGGGCCTCTTTCTTAGGTGTGGCATGGTGGGTGAAAACGATGGATGCAGCGTTGCGCAATCGTCAGTGGCTGAGAATATTTCAAGCATTGTAGCCATCACGATGTTGCAGCTGACATCTTATGTGCAATGGGTATGCCCAGATGTGGACCCCGTGTTCACTGTGCTGTAGGACTAAATCTACACCTCACTGACAAGCCCCAAGTACAGCAAAACCTGTCTGGGGTTGCTTGTGATCCCTTGCAGAGGTGGCCTCGCTTGGCAGTTTGGGACATACTCTTCCCATGGGAGCAGGGTTGGCACTGATTTGCATAAGGCAGGCCTTTGTCTTGAGTTGCATGGCGGACGCAAAATGATGGACTGGAATGGGGCCTGAGCGATTGCCATTAGATGAGATTATTTTAAACATTCCATCTATCATAATGTTGTTGTTGCAGTTGATTGACTAAATGCAGTGGGTATGCTCAGACAGGGTGTCCCGTGCTGACAGTGACATTGGACTAAAGCTACACCCTACTAAGGAGCACAAAGTAGGGTAAACCCGGTCTGGGGTTGCTCGTGATCCCTTCTAGAAGGGGCCTCGCCTGACAGCAGGAGCAGGGTTGCTATTGATTTGCATAAAGCAGGCCTTTTTCTAGATTGGCATGGTGGGTGAAAACAGATAGAATGGAATGCGGTTGTGACTACCAGTGGCTGCGATCAATTTGTTCATTCCATCCATAGTCCTTGTTTTTGCAAAGAAAAAAAGAAAATGTACAATGGCGCAGATGCAGCAACTGCATCATTTTTAAGGCGCACACATGTATGATGATGTGTGCATGTGATGACGTGTGCTCATGGATGAGCATTTATGACATTCAATTTGCTGCTTGGTCCTCTCCAAAGATAAATAAATTAATTATGTTAAAAAAAGACAGTGGTTATGGGGCAAGTTGGAGTGAGTGGGGAGGGGAAAAGTAGGAGATAAGCAACAGCAAAACTGGGCGGGAGGAGAAGTACACGAGCAAGAAAGCAACAGGAAGCGGGGGTAAGTCGGTAGTTTGGTGTGGGAAGAAGCACTCAAGGAAAAACTTGCAATATAAGAGAGACAGGAACATGGAGGCAGGAACTGCCATGCGAGGGGTGGGGGGGGAGGAGAAGCACGCATAGCAAAGAGCTGCAAAACACATGCACTGTCATGGCATGCTAAAGCCAAAAAAAGTAAGTAGTTCCCTACATGTTAGTGGAAAGATAGAAACCAACCAATCAGAGATAGTAAAGAGGTTATGCTTCAGGGGCGAGACAACACACGATAGACAACCTGTGACAAGAAAACCCATCAAATAAAAGCAGGCAAATGAGTGACAATAATGCCAAGCAATGGTGAGCTGTAGGCCCCGGTAAGTTCGTGGTAAGCCCACAATAGGTCTTTTGCAACCCAACAGCTTGTGTTATCTGGTAGGCTTGCTTTACAAAATGGATAACTGAGGAGGAAATTTGGACCTTAGCAGGACACCCATTAGGTCAGCGGATGGCCTCTGCTTACCTGAAGGAGGATCACTCAACAGGTTTTGAGACCTACCTGCATTTACCTGAATTTGTCAATTGATGCATTGTAGGCAGATCAGTTTATCAAATATCACCAAGTATTTATGGCTACACCTTTGGTTGTTTTAAAATGGGAGCAAAAAAGCGAATCCCCTGCGATGCAGGAAGTTTTCTATCTGCACGTCAGAGCCGCTGATTAATTTCCTGCAAGGGATCGTCATGCCCTGCAAGGAAATGCAGTGATGGTCGGTCACCCTTCCATAAACAGAGTGGGCAGCCCTATGCTAGATGGGCCTCCGGGTGAAGAGTTTCTGCTGGCAGAGCGAGCTGCAGTTCTGCTATCAGAATCCCTTCAGTTCCCTATCTCTCTAAAAGGCAGGCTGCGCATCAGCTGTTTTTTGGTAGATCCTATGCATGATACACCTCAAAATGACCTCGAGTCTGGAATCCTAAAGAAGACAATGTGCTTGGCAGGAGCTAGTGCGTTGAACACTGTATTACAACATAGATTGGTGGCCCCTTAGTGTCTGCTGGTAGAGCTCATTGCAATGGAGGTGCAAGTTTTCATCACTAGATGTGAGACAAAAATGTAGAGAGAGAGAATTATAGGGGTACATTTTGAGAACATCAGCAACGGGTGTGTATAGCTGTCATGTTGCAGTGGAAGATGTTAGATCTGGTAAAATTCAAAGCAAAAGTTATTTAGGAGATTAATTTGGAACAAAATCCAAGTTCCTGTTAAGGATTCTGCATTAGAAACACCAGAGCGAATAAATATTGACCTTTTCAGAAGGGAATACAGGTACGTCAGAAAAGAAAAAAGAAGAATCCTGGAAAAGAAAAGAAGGCATTTAGAACAAGCATTTACAATGCAATGGTTTTGCCTTTGTTAAAGTTAGAGCTATTGGCATTGCTCTTGACATTATTTTTATTTATGTTTTTTTAACATAAATAAATGGCATTGTCATTTACAATGCCACTAGCTTTATCTATCGCAAATGACACACACAAACACACACAGAGCCGCCCCACACACACCCCCACACAGAGCCCCGCACACACAGCCCCCCACACACACAGCCACACAGAGCCCTCCACACACACAGCCACACAAAGCTTCCTACACACACAGCCACACAGAGCCCTCCACACACACCAACACAGCACAAGCAGGCAACAGGGGCAGACGGAGGCACAAGCAGGCAACAGGGGCAGACGGAGGCACAAGCAGGCAACAGGGGCACACAGAGGCACAAGCAGGCAACAGGGGCCCACAGAGGCACAAGCAGGCAACAGGGGCCCACAGAGGCACAAGCAGGCAACAGGGGCACACAGATGCACAAGCAGACAACAGGGGCACACAGAGGCACAAGCGGGCAACAGGGGCACAAGGAGGCACAAGCGGGCAACAGGGGCACAAGCAGGCAACAGGGGCACGAAAACGGAGGCACAAGCAGGCAACGGGGCAGGTGGAGAAAACACAATTTTCAACAGCCCACTTGGCTCTGCAACAGTTGCCTTTGAAAAGCAATACGGCGTAATGGGCATGATCAAATCCCGTCCCCTGCATAAAAAAAAACAACAGCCTGAGGCGACTGCTAACACAGATGTAGTACAAGGCATTACACGGCAAGGGTGCTGCTGCCGGCAATTATCCTGGTATTTAAACAAATCTCTCTCTCTCACACACAGAGCCGCCCCACACACACCCCCACACAGAGCCCCGCACACACAGCCACACAGAGCCCCCCACACACACAGCCACACAGAGCCCTCCACACACACAGCCACACAAAGCTTCCTACACACACAGCCACACAGAGCCCTCCACACACACCAACACAGCACAAGCAGGCAACAGGGGCAGACGGAGGCACAAGCAGGCAACAGGGGCAGACGGAGGCACAAGCAGGCAACAGGGGCACACAGAGCACAAGCAGGCAACAGGGGCACACAGAGGCACAAGCAGGCAACAGGGGCACACAGAGGCACAAGCAGGCAACAGGGGCACACAGAGGCACAAGCAGACAACAGGGGCACACAGAGGCACAAGCAGACAACAGGGGCACACAGAGGCACAAGCAGGGGCACACAGAGGCACAAGCAGGCAACAGGGGCACACAGAGGCACAAGCAGGCAACAGGGGCACACAGAGGCACAAGCAGACAACAGGGGCACACAGAGGCACAAGCAGACAACAGGGGCACACACGTGCAAAAGACACCCACAAGCTGACAGCCCAATTATCTTGAGCCACAAAATGTATACAGACCCTTAATTCGGATCACGTTTATTTTAGTTTCAAGTCACCATACCTAGAAAAGACATTATGATACTGGATCGATTTGAAATATTACGCTCTGCATCTGCACAGTTGAGCCCAAGTACCCACCCAGTGACACCCGTCCATTTCCACACGAAAAATCCACGTAAAGTATACACGAATATTAAGAATCAACCCGGAAGTAGAGTTGCTTTTGTGCCGTTTAAAGAACAAATAAATACTAGAGGTTCGCCATTCGTATAAAATATACGTTTATTCACCCCGGTATGAAACATCCTGTGGACAAAACGTGATCCAGTTTCCACTTCGCACCGGTGTGATGCGGAAGTTATGGGATCTGCGTTGATTAGGAAACGTCCTGCCTTACTTTCCGACGAATATAAAGATCTAGAAAGTATTGAGTAACCAATGTGGACTTAGTAAATACGCGAGCAGAAAAGGTCAGTTTTTTTTTTTTTACAAACTGCCCGCGTCTTAACAAGGTACTTGAGGACAGACTACAAATCCCATGATGCCCACAGTCGGTTTCCATGCAGGAACCTTCACCATTCCTTACCCCCGTTTTAAACAAACAAGCCCCATTTAACTGCAAACCCCCCACAAGAACATGCCCTCACCGTATCCCACTCGACCAGTACGTGACCATACGAATAACTAATAACTATATCCGTTTGCAAGAGCGGAAGGGCGGGATTACGCAGAGAGGGTACTAGCCTCTAACCCCGTAGCCAACAGCCTAATCCTGTTTAGGACCCGAAACTCGCGTCCGTTTGGACAATAAAAGAACGGGCGGCAAGGTAATATGTCCTGTAGCATACTCGGGAGGTCGAGCGGCTTGTGGCCGCGCCCCGCCCTCCCCTCGCGCTCACCCACCTGCCGCGCGCTGAGCTCCTTCTCCAGCTCCAGGGGTCGGTTCCTCCAGACCAGGTGATGCAGCGGGAACCTGCTGCTGTCCGGAGCCTGCCCGGAGCCCAGCATCATCCCTGGAACATGCTGGGCCCGCCTCCGCCGGCCCCGGAGACAACCATCCGGCTGACGGGAGCGCGGGGGGCGCTGCGGGGAGGAGGAGACTGGAGGCCGGCAACGGAGACTGCAGGGGACGGGAGGGGAGACGGAAGGCAGAGAGAGGGAGAGGGCGGAGAGCTGGGAGCGAGTGGAGAAGCGCCGAGAGGGAGCCTGCCGGAGCAGAGGAGGCCGGCGAACGGAGACTGCAGGGGACGGGAGGGGAGACGGAAGGCAGAGAGAGGGAGAGGGCGGAGAGCTGGGAGCGAGTGGAGAAGCGCCGAGAGGGAGCCTGCCGGAGCAGGGAGCTACGGACTCTACGGGGGGCGGGGGGCGGGAGGGGACACGGACGGCAAAGCACTCACGCAAGCAGGAAAGGGTGCCGGCTCAATGCCGGGACAGATTCGGGGGCGTTCCCGGCGTCGCGTGACATCGGCAAAAGCCAAAGAATGCCGGGAACGCCCCCGTGTCTGGTCCGGCATTGACGGACAGGCCCCTCGTCCAATGGCTAGGCTCCATTTATGGAGCCAGCCAATGAATGACGAGGGCCGACCCAAAGCCACACTACAGTTCTCATCAGGTTTTCGCCTGCGAAGAAAAAGCTGCGCAGAGCGCAGCTTTCGCCAGGCAAAACCTAAAAAGGGATGAAAGAAAGATGAACGGTATCAGGAAAGGATGTGCCCTTCGATTAATATATTAGTTTTAGTGCCACAACTGGTTATGTTTTCCTTAGCGACAAAAGGAGGCCAGTTTATGCCGGTGAATATGACACAGTAGGGTGTTGAGAGCTTCCGAATCTGGTGACAGCAGTGCGAATATAATGACTAAGTGTTTGACAACATTTTGGATTAAGATGGCCCGACAGACCTCGCACCTGGCTTGTCATGGAGGGTACTGTGATGATACTCTGAAGGATGCTGAGGGGGAGGATAAGTTCAGTCCGATTGCTATTCGCCGTCCTAGAATTGCAGATTGATGAGCACTGGACAGTGTTTTATTTTATATCAAGAAACGGAAAAGCAAGGGTTATGACAGGGAAGCTATGAATATCATGATAGATCAGTGCTTGAGACCCTGTTTGTAGGATAAGGGTCGTTTGATGCCAGAGCTAGTTCAGCGTTTTAGCTTGGGAGAGACCCAAAGAAAGGGCTGGAAAAGGCAATAAAAGAACAAACAGATGGATGACATTAGCACTCTAGGTAGGATGTGGTCAGAAAGCTCAAATGAAAGAGGTGCGTGTTGATTTAATGATATTAAAGATATATGTACAGCGGAGTTTGAAGGCAGCTCCCTTATGTAGGGGCCTTTGGTGTTCGGCCACAAATCCAATGGAAGATGATGCCATGGAAGTAGTGGTAAACGGTTGGAAAATGGAAGCCGGAAATGGGATGCAATTTTCAGCTGTTTGATAGATAATAAAATAAAATCAGATGCGAGCAACCTATGCTGCAATGCCAATGGCATTGTCAGAAACCCTATCTATGATGTTTTACGGAGAAGCGGATCCCACAATCAATTGCCTGGAATCAATGGTAGGAGGTTTTGCTGTGAAAAGTTTCATAGCCCCAGCCAAATATACTCAGTGTTGTTGCAGTCAGACAATACAGTGAGTTAACATCAGTCATCTGAAGTTGCAGATGTAATCTTTTGTTGGAGTTACTAAGGGAGTATGGGTATTATTGCGATCAAATGGGATCATGACATTTTTTGCATAGCTCCAAAAGATGTTGGAACCTCCTGAAAGTGTCTTTTGGCTTCCTCGTTCTCACCACAGCTTCTGGTTTACTGCAGTTGGAGGATGCATTTAGTGGTATTTGAAGTGGATGCATTTCAAAAGGATTGGAGTATAGGAAGAGCTTATGGCTTTTCCTCCTTTTGTACTGTTGCTTCATGTTTACAGACTCAAGGTCTGTCCATTGTGGGTAGTTTCATCCTGGGTGCCCCCGGCTTTGTGTCCTACAGTAATGGGTTGGCTGAGGAGGAGTGGTTTCCACTTTCAGTGGCAAAAGGTATTTATGGAACCAAACAGAGAGGGGGATCCTCCACCATCTCACAAGAACTGGTACCTTCTTCTTCAGAAGGTATCAGGGGATCAAGCATATTCAAATATATTTCACACAAGGATAGTGGATGCTCAGGAAATCTTGGGCTCCAGTAACAAAGGAGAGCTAGTGAGAGGCCTGGAAACAATGGTTTGTTGGTGTCAGGACAGCAGATTGAATCTCATAGAGGGATCAGCAGTGATGGTGTCAAATGGACACGGCCCCATGCAAATGAGGGCACGCCCCCTGCAGATAGCGTTGGTGCTTTATGTGCATCTGCAGCCCCTTCTGTAATACCAAAGTGACCCCGGGGTGCACCAAGTGGGCACAAACGTCTGTTGCACCCCTAGGTGACTATATTTAATACGGCCCCTGGTGTAAATAATTTTGTCATTTTCTTTCCTAAGAAGCCATTTATGACAGTCGCTTCGCCTGGTTTGGGTGGATGTGTAAAGACAACGATGAATGTGTTTAGTTTGGATGGGAGAATTTTCTTCAATATTCTATTCACAGAGTAATATCTATCAAGGTGTTCTTGTCAGGAAGAAAGTTGGAAAATATTTCAAAGGCGGCAAGCTGTCTAATGCAGGCAAGTTTTTCTCTTTATTTGAGGCCAATTGATCATGTTTCATCTTTGGCTTACAGAGGCTTTGAACATGCATAATTATAGACTCTAGTTTTATCATATCATAGTGTTTCTCCAAGTGGGAATTCAGGAATGTATTCAATTTAATCCTGGCTGCCATATAAAGCTAATGGAGGACTTCAATGCAGACTTGATGTGACCTCGTTGCTTTAACCACATCATTGACTTTCTGCGGGGTACGAATAGAATTTTGAATAATCTGAGCCTTGTTAAAAGTGCAGCAGGAATCCAGATTTAGGCACAAACAGAAGTTGTGTGAAAGTTCCTTCCAAAATAGAGGTTTTTCCTTGCACTGGTTTCTCAAGGTATAACCTGGTGAAATTGGAGTGGGAAAGAAGATAGGATTCTGGGTTGTTCGCATTCCAGAACAGGGTAAATCGTGCTTTCCCAGACTTTAAGCCTTCATTGACCTGTTACTACCGAAACCCAAGGGTGAAACTCAGAATGAGGTGGATTTTGACCCAGGGAAATACTGCGTCCTGCATGTATCGGTAATTTCTTGGCCATAAACTACCAGCTACAATCCCACGGCACTTGAAATGGCCCCAATAGTGTTGATCTCCGCCAACTGGGCCTCTCAAAAGGGAGCGTGACTTAGCAAGATGGCGGAATAGACGCGTTCCCTGAAGCTCCCGTCAACTCCAGTAATTTGAAACCATCCCGAGTGTAGAAGACGACCATAAAACTCGCATGTAAAGCGGAGGGATCATTCTCACGCTCCTTAGTACCACTCGGAATCCCTCCATTGCTTAAGTGAGACGATATCCGTGGGCTGAATAGGGCGGCCTCTGAAAAGGCTGACGCCCATCTTGCATCCGCAGCAGCGAGACCCGGAGGGCGTCATCGGCGATGCACAGACACGTAGAGGGGGCCACCTGCCGACCAAGGGAGGAAAGTGACAGTGGCTACCCAGGCCGCTGGAGAGCAGGTGAGGAGACGCACGTGCAATATCACTGGGTTGTTGAGCCAACAGCGGCCGTCCCGCGGACCACAGTACAGCGGGGCAGAGGAGACAGACGGAGGCGGGTTGCGGGGGCCGGGTGAGGTAATACATAAGCAGCACCCATCCGTAGGACGGCCCCCCGGATACAGGGACTGGAATGGAGGGCGGGAGCTGTAGGGACAGAATCCCTTTAATGGGTGCGGAGGTGCCCGGAACCCGACGCCTTTGCTTAAGAGGACTGTTGGCTCGAAGTGAGATCCTCACAAGCAGCCCGATTGTTCAGACCCTCTAACCATGCTACGGGGCTGCTGAGACGCATAAAACTCCCTCAGGAACTGAGGACTGGATTAAGGGCAGCCCGGAGTGCAGTATCTGAAGAGGGGGCCAGCGAAGGTGTGAGACACTGTCTCGAATTGGATGTGTGGGCACTGGCCTAGGAGGCTAGCGGGCAGTGATGAACTGGTGGCCACGACCCATATATACGGGCACTTGGTGAGCTGAGGGGAACAATACAGGCAGTGGTGGGTGCTCCTGAACGGGCCTCACGAGGCAGCATAAATACTGACAGGTGAAATGTGGCACAGGACTTTAGCACACAACATTGGGGGCAAAGTGTGATGTCTCCCCATGTTTCAACGAGTGTAACGCAAGGAGAACACTTGCATGCAAAGGAAGCACGTGGGCCTGAGGAGTGTCTGGGCGGGCTGGAGGCTGAGGTAGCAGTCCGGTCCAGCTCCACGGAGTGCAGACGGGCGACCCTGCCTCTTGTAAGCTGGGTCAAGATTCCCGGCCTGGCGATATGAACAGGGTTCCCTGGAGAGTATAGAGGGCCACGGAGAAATAATGGTGAAAGAGAAGGTAGGCAAGGTGGCTCAAGCCAATAAAATCTCAAACTTTGCGCACTCTCTCCCCCTGGACTAAGGGGCACATACAGCGATCTTGGCCTCACACGAGGATGAGATGCCATGAAACAGAGAGCAAGCCCCCTCTATTGCTGTTGGCTATCCACACCACAAGGGATGAGATGATCAACAAAATAGTCTCCGTTCCCATCAATGTTAATTTGCTCCGGTGCGATCTGAGGAAGGTCCCTGAGGGTGACCTCAACTGAACAAATGGTGGACACTGCAGACAGAGCTCCATGCCTTAATTGAATATTGATGTAAAAATACTCAGCGGGATCATTGCAGAATGTCTCTTCTCGAGGATGCCCCTGCTTATCCACTCAGATCAAGCAGGATTTATACAGCGAAGAAGTACGGCTCATAATTAGCAGCGGTTGGTGCATATATGGCATACCTGAAGTTTATTGGAGTCTAACTGTGCCATAGCACTGTTGGATATCGAACAAGCGTTCGACTCAGTTGACTGGCCCTGTATGTGGCAAGTCCTTAGACAATTGGGGTGGCTGAGCGGTTTCTACAGTGGATGCTGTTGCTTTATAAAGCCCCTATCGCCAGATTCAGAGTTGGGAGGACCGTATCTGGACAGCTCACCCTTTGTCATGGCACCCATCAGGAATGCCCGCTCTCCCCTCTACTATTTGCTATGGTAATGGATCCTGCGGGCTGTGCTAGATCCCTGGGGTATTAAATATGGGGAGATCAATCACATAGTTTCCCAATATGCTTATGACACACTTGTATATTTAGCAGACCCAGAGAGCTCCATACCTTTGCTGTTAATGGAGCTGCAGACGTTCGGTGGCATCTCGGTCCTCCACATCAACCACTGGAAGTCTGGTATCCACACACTAGTAAAACAAAGCTGACTAGCAGATTTATAGATTTAGGATTGTTGCTTGCTAAGCGAGAAATTACATCCCACTGGAAAGCAGCAGTGGGTCCTAATTACCTTAGGTGGAAGACTGCACTACTTCAGTGGGCAAACAGTGAGAGTTCAATCCGGCTGCAGCAGGCCCATAGGTCTCACACTGATAAGGCGCTGGAGGCGGCGCGAGCTTGGGAGGCTATTGTAGCAGAGTTAAAAGCAAGAGACTTAGAAACGGACTCAGAGGCAAGCGCGCTAACTATTGAGGAGGACTAATAGACCAATTACCTTGATATTGAAGCACCGCACAGAAGAAGATTCCCAGCTTCCATAATAGTCAGGAAGTTCAACGACACTACTAGAAAGGGGTCACCTGGAGAACCCCCATTATACGATTTACCACTTAATTACACTTAGCCTTAAGATTGCTGCGCCGGCGGGAGGGAGGGGGGAGGCAGTTCTGGGGCGGGGAACCTGAGGATGGGGTAGGGAGTGAATTTGATGCGTTGACATTAACCATAGTAGAATGGGAATTCGTAGGTCACTTGACACTGTAGTACTAACTATAACGAGGGAATCTTCCCCCTGGGATTGATTTGGGTTGTTGATTATCCTTAAAAGTGGAAAGTGTTGCTGCCTCATTATTCCTAATAGTCAGGCTCTCTGTAAGAGGAGATAGCCATCCGTATCAACAATAATAATAAGGCTGTGGGTTGAGTAAGTACGGCATAGCCGGCAGGGGAGAACCAGTAGACAGAGGCATATGGGATGCCACCAATTTAATTCTAGCATACTTACCGTCAAAATACTAAGATCAAATCCTCTACATATGCATTTCTGTTTTATTTTTGTTCCACCTGCAGTTGGACTCCCATAATACCCTTCGATCTAGTGTTGGCCCATGAGGCACTGTTCCTCATCATAATGAGTATGTATTGAAAATAAGTACAGACTATCCAACTACTCCATCTGTATTACGACTATATATAATGTGTGAACTTTGTTTGTGTGTGTGATTAACAATGTAAAATTATGGATCTTTCTCTGGGCTCCCAAGGCAGGACCACTGCTATATGTATGTCTGTCCCTCTTTTCTTACAGGTACTTTAGAAATAGCGCCTTGGGATCCGCGCATTAGTAATACCATGCTCTTGTCTTTTCAGGCATACTACATGAGTATCTCACTACATAGTTAGGGATGTGTATTGAAATATAAAATATATATACATACACATTGATCCCTTTTTTTCACCTTCTTGTAAATAGACCCACAGTGGCGACACACTAGTGAGTGACAGGGGGATCTTTTACCCCGGTCCTGACGAAGGGGTATGTCGCCCCGAAACATGTCGACCCACACAGGAAAGTAAGCCCATAAACCCGCTTACCCTTTCCGACACCACTTTTTTAACAATACCAGCCAGTGAAGTAGTGTGGCTCACTGGTTAGAGGCGGCAGACCCGAGAGCAGAGGACGGCCCGTGACCAGGGTTCGATTCCCGGCGCGGCAGGTTTCTGGACCAGGGTCAGCGGACTCGATAATTCTCTCGCCTCGGTGCCCACTCTGATCAGCGATCACACTCGGCAACTCTGGGCATTAGCTTGCCTCATCTTCACTAACGGCCCCACCAGACCGCCGGGGATGCCTGGTCTCACCCTGGAGATACCCATTAAGGGACCATCTCTCAGGGAAGCCAGGAAGGGTTTCGCAGCGGTCGAAGTGCCTTGGGACCCTACGGGTAAGTAGTGCGCTATATAAATGCCAATACATTTACATTTACATTTTATTAAATTGTTTTTGTATCACTAGGCCAGGTATTTTTTAACATCACTTGTCTATCACCCCTGACCCCACTGACACTCACTCCATTCACTCACATAGCACCCACAATTTAAAAAGGTGCTCCAGCGTAGTCGCTTGTCGCAGCACTGCCCCGTCCGGCAGCCGGGCGGGAAGACCCCGATGATGAAGCATGACACCAAGGGCCCTTTTGGTGTGTGAGGGGTATTTTAACCATATATGTGTATTCCAAGGTCAACAGGATACGCACTAACCCCCTTTTTTTGAGGTGGTCCTTTTTGATTACAGGTACTTTCAATGTTGCTCGCTTCACACACAGTTCTCACAGTTTGTTGGCCAGTGCCAGTACCAGTATTCTAATCAAGTGTATCCCCGGACACGTGTTTCTAGATTCCTCTTTCATCAGTGGGGAAAAATGTTCATAGGTCGCTGGACATGCTGCTGCAGTTTCCTCAGGGTTAGTGCCACTCTCAGCACGCAGGTGCTCACAGAGCTCGTCAGCTCGCGGCCCACGGGAGCCATATTAAACAGTCAAAGGGATTTGGAGCACCCTGCTGACACGTCACAGCTGAATTACCTCATGCAACAAAGACTACAAACAGAAAATGGTGCATAAATATTAGACCTCAAACCCCAGAACTTTAGGTTACTTCTAAATCAAGAGGAACTTTTGCCAAGGAAGATGAACTGAAGAGCTGTGAGGAGGAGTACTTCCCCTTTGCTGTGTGCTGCTTTGCTGGGTTGGCCTGCAGTTGCTCCTTCTGCCAAGGAGAGACCCAAGACTGGAACTTTGCTGTGAACCTACTGCTTCCCTGAACTCCACTGCTGGGAGATCTGACCTGCCAGGAGGTGGCTGTTCCAGTTCTGGACCTCTGGAAGTTGATCTGTTGCTCCATTTTACTGTGTATTTTTGGCGCCGCACCGCTGTGTGGGAAGAATTTGCACGCACCGCTACTGCCCAGCCAAAGAAAACCAGCCGCTGAAAAATAGGCTGTGCACCAAGTCCAGTGCACCGACTTTTAAGAGCACCACTTTGACGAAGGCCCTACTGTGCAGCTGAAAGAATTGAGGTATCGTGGGACTGCGGTTGAAGAAATTGATGCAGTGCTTGTTTGCTGCCACCGCATCAACCTCCAGTGCATCCCGGAATAACAGGCATCGCACCTGGGCAGCAAATTTTCCGAAGCATCACCTGCAGAGCAGAACTATCTTGGAATCAACACAACACTTCCCCCTACAGTACAGATTTGGCGCATCACTTCTCCTGCTTGCAGCAGAACTGTTGCATCGCCTACCCAAGGACTCAGGAACTGACGCCTCGCTATGTTTTTCGCCGCTTCCCTTCTCTGCGGCTGTTTGGCCTTGGGAATGTTGACACATCTAAAGGTACATTGTGTAAAATCACGCATCAATTTATTTCTATGTACAGAACTGCTTGAAACATTTTAACAGTCATATTTTGAATTGTGCATGTTGGATTTTTCTCGTTTTGGTCTTGTTTGGTTTAGATAAAGATACTTAATTTTTCTAAACTGGTGTGTTTTGCATTTATAGTGTTTTCACTGTGTTATTGTGTGTCTAGCTGCAAAAACATCACACATTGCCTTTGGGATAAGCCTGTCTGCTCGTGCAAAGCTACCAAGGGGGTGAGCAGGGGTTATCTAAAGTGTGTAGCTCCTTTATCCTGACTAGAAGCAAGGGTCCCTAAGTGGACAATATGCATACCTCTGCCAACCACAGTCCCCCATTTCTAACAGCTATGTTTCTGAACTGCGGGAGCGTAGCATCACACTCGGATTTAGGTTCACAAAATTGTGCCAGCTGACTGCAAAGGTAGAAGATTTATTGGTAAGTCCTGTCATCTGCCAGTGGAATGATACCGGTATTGTAAACAACTAAAGTGTTAGAGAAGAGCAGTTTTATTATATTATTGTGTCGCAGAAATTGCCATGATTAATCTGAATGATCAAAGAAATGATATTTGTTCCCAATCTACATCGCCATCAGACCAATAAAATGTAATGACACTTTGAAAACCCATCTTTGTTCTTTGTGGTGGAAGCTGCAGCTGTCCTATTCACTTGAAACTGGGTTTTCTAAAACAGACCATATGCAATCAGTCATTGTGGCCCTGGGGTTTATTTATATATTTATTTATTGTAGGATTTATAATGCGCATGGCTGCCTCAGCGCAACCAGAAACCAGACAAGAAACAGGGAGACACAGCGAGCGACAGATATCAAATAGTCGGCAACAGCCAAGTCTTCAAAGATTTTCGAAACGTCAGAAGGTTGTGGGTGGCTCGGATGCTTGCTGGAAGGGAGATCCATAGTTTGGCCGCCAAGAGGTCAAACTAACGACCCCCTGCCCTCGCTTTCTTAACTCGAGGGACACAGAACAGGGCTTGATTAGCCGAGCGCAGAGCGCGACTAGGCAAGTATGGCTTCAGTAGACCTAATAACCCCATGGGGGCTTGAAGCCACAGAATTTTGTGCGCAATACATAGCACCTTAAATTGAATGCGGGCTTCGATTGGCAACCAGTGCAGTTTCAAAAGCACCCGGGCCACTGAATGAGATCTTGGGAGAGCCACTAACATACGTGCTGCTGCGTTCTGGCCCCTATGCAGACGCTTGATGCTAGCTTTATTGACACCAAGATATAAGGCATTGCCATAGTCAAGCCTCGCAAGGACGGAAGCCTGCAGGATGGTCTGGGGTACACTAGGAGGGAAGAAGCCAAGCAAAGGCCTCAATCCTCTTAGAAGCCCGAAGCAGACAGCGGCTAAAGCTCTTGTCTGCTTATCGAATGTTAGTCCGGTATCAAACCAAACACCCAGGTTCTTTACCGTCTCCTTCGGCAACGGTGCGGGTTTCAGATGATCAGGCCACCATTGCTCTGACCAGAGTCCCTGGTCCTTACCATACTATAGAATCTCGGACTTTCTGGCATTTAATTGAAGGCAATTAGCCTTCATCCAGTCCGAGATAATCGATAAGTCCTCCTTAAAGTTCTCCAGGTTAGTACTGCATTTTTGGGAGAAAGATCACCAGCTGGGTGTCGTCAGCATACGACACCAAGGACAACCCCCGGCTTCTAGCCACCTCCGCCAAGGGTCCCACGTACAGGATGAATAGAAGTGGGCTCAAGATAGAGCCTTGAGGAACCCCCCTGCCCAGAGCATGTTCGTGAGAATGGAACGGCGGCACGGACACTTGAAATGACTGCTCAGCCAGAAAGGACCGAAACCATTCCAGGGCAGCACCCCTAATGCCGATCATCCAAAGACGATGAAGAAGAATCTCATGAGACACCGTATCAAATGCGGCACTAAGATCCAATAGGATCAAGGCCGCAGAATCATCTACATCCAACCTACTACGGATGGATTCCGTAACCGCTAAAAGAGAAGATTCCATACTGTGGCGGGGCGAAATCCGTGTTGGGATGGGTCAAAGATGTTATGCTCATCAATGTAGTTAGATAAGATGGAATTTACATGTGCCTCCACCACTTTTGCCACAAAAGGGAGCTGAGACATGAGGCGATAGTTGCCTGGGTCGTCGGGGTCAAGTGATGGCTTTTTTAGTAATGGAATAATCTTAGCATGCTTCCACGCCCTTGGGACGGAGGCTGACTTCATTGAGAGGTTGACCAGTTCTAAAGCCACCGGGGAGATAAGAGGTAAAAGCTGGCAAAAATGACTCGCCGCCAGTGGGTCAGCCGGCGAACCCGACTTAATCTTGGCACTTAAGATCTCAAACTCCTCAGGCGACAGCAATGACAAAGACAGCAAGCCATTATTCATCCCATTGTCTGGCCCTACTAGCCCAGAGTTTTCAGTGTGGGCATTCCCCGTAGAGAGGCCCTGGCAAATCTGCTCCACTTTTTCCACAAAGTGGAGTGCTAATGCCTCACAGTGATGATTAGACGCTACAGAGGAAATCCTGGCCTGACCAGCACTCTTCATCATTTTTTTGCAGTTTAAAGATGGTTTTTGTGGGATTGGAGCTTGTCAAGAATTTGTCAGCGTCAAACTCTGCCCATGTTTTACGGATAAGCTTGTGATAATCCTTTACTGCCTTACGATATACAGCTTTGGCCGATGGCTCATAAGAGCGACGCCAGACACGTTCCAGCTGCTTGCACCCCTTCTTTGCCTGCGTTAGAAGGTCTGTGAACCAAGGATTAGATGGCCCGCGTTCCTTGCCTCCCCGCTTAGCGGGGATACAGCTATCCAGACCAGCTATCAGCCAGTCCAGAAAGCACACATGCGCTTCCTCGATATCTATGGGAAGCTGAGGTCTAAGTTCAACTAACCACGCAGCAAGCACCTCCCGGTCTAGCTTATGCCATGGCCGTTTTACCACCACAACAGGAAGAACCACATCAACTCTACTCTGCCACAGTAAAGAGAATGGAATAACTGAATGGTCAGTCCATGTCAGCGGGACCGGGGAGAGGATTTTTAAGCAGCCAAGATTGGAGAAAATGGGGTCAAGCAGATGCCCAGCTGCATGTGTGCCCTCCGATACCAGCTGTGACAGCTGAAAAGCTTCTAAATCTGCTAAAAAATTAGAGATCTCCGCCTTTCCCTCCAGTTCGAGGTGCAGATTAAGGTCCCCCAGGATGGTAAAATTGTCCGCTTTTATAGATTAAGAGACCGGACATGGTCAGGTTGCAGCTCAAGGTCCAGAACGCAGAGGGTCCAGAACGCAGCAGCACGTATATTATAATTGGTCGCCACTTTGGTTGGTAATACTTCACCAGTTTGGCTGTTAATTCGCCTAAACATATGTTACCATGTTGTTTGTTGAACATAGTGCACATCTTGCATTTTGTCATGCCGATGTAACGTAAGTTGCACAGGCAAGGTGAGTATGTACACTACAAATTCACTATTACACTTAAAGTGTATCAACTTCTCCCAGGGGCTGGAGAGACCTATCATTCTTTTGATGTTTTGGTGAATTTGCACACACCAAGTTACACCAGGGATGGTGTCCAATGACCCAAGGAAACAGAAAGTAGTCCTTGATGAATGTTATTTCAACTAGGGCCATTATAAGACAAATAAAGGGTAAGGTGTTCCCACTTAGTGCTTCTCAAAAAACCCTCTACATTGCTAAGTGTAAATTTTGTGGGATGTGTGCTTTTTCTGTTCCACGGTTCACAGGAACAAGCAGCAGAACAGCAATAAAATTTCCTAAACCAATCGAATACCAGACACTATAGGTCTATGGAGGAGCAAGGGGTGGGTAGAGAGGAGGATGCTAGGGGTTATAGTACCTCTATGTGTCTTCGGTAGGTTGTTTAAATAGGGTATCTTAGCCTTCTGTGCTATTATTTAAAATTACCTTATGGTTTAAAAAATGTTTTTTATAAGATGTAAATGATTATTATTTACTATAGTTGGCCAGCATTTTTTTAATATAAATGTAACTTCTGGGCTAGATAGGTTTTTATGGCGTAGTTATGGCCATGTTCTCTTTCTAGATCACGATCCGTGCCCCGTTTACTGTGTTAATTCAATGGGAAATGATGGAGTATTCATGAAAATGTAATGTGTTTTTTATTGTATCTTTTATGGTTATATATAATCGAAATAAAGATTAAATGAAATGAATGAAAATGATTTCTTGTTTGATAGCTACCCTATATTTAGTCCTACAGAAACCTCAATGTTAATTGAATGTGGAAACTCGCCTGCAGCTCATCAGGCAACGTCTTATGATGGTTCTCATTGCTGAGGAGACTTAGGCATTAATTTCCTTAGCCCACTTCGTGCTGACGGACTACTGCACCCCTTGGTCTTCCAGCTTGGTTATCGAATATGGGTTGCTTTGTATGCTAGCTAGTGCTGATCTTTCTTATTTTGACATGAATGTGTCCCATGTTACACTCCAAATATTCCAGATCTTTGAGGAGTGCTTTATCAAGTGTATAGTTCCATTGCAATTATATGAGGTGGTGGGCAGACCCAACCTTTAATTAATTGCAGGTTTATATAGCGCTAGGATCGACTCCCGGAGGAGTATCTCCGCGCTTCGACCGCTGCGAAACCCTTCCTGGCTTCCCTGAGAGATGGTCCCTTAATGGGTATTTCCAGGGTGAGACCAGGCATCCCCGGCGGTCTGGGGGGGCCGTTAGTGAAAATGAGGCAAGCTAATGCCCAGAGTTGCCGAGTGTGATCGCTGATCAGAGTGGGCACCGAGGCGAGAGAATTATCGAGTCCGCTGACCCTGGTCCAGAAACCTGCCGCGTCGGGAATCGAACCCTGGTCCCGGGCCGTCCTCTGCTCTCGGGTCTGCCGCCTCTAACCAGTGAGCCACACTACTTCACACTGTGTAAGTCCTCTTCCAGAGTGCTCCATTGTGTTCAATGGGTGATTAAGAACAAAATGTGTCATGATATTCTATGGGATCGAAACCTAGCCCCACGGTAAGGACTTTCAGCTTGGGGCCATCAGTGGAAAAAATCGGTTTGGTTCACCACCAAACACATCACATCTGTAGTTGGTTCCCTTGTTGACCCTTTGCCTTGTTGCAGGTCACTATTGGTTAGTCTTGGTTCTACTGGCCCAGCCATTCTTCTGGCTCGTTTTTGCCCTTTGCCTTTTCACCTTACTCTGCCTAAAAAATATTTTCATCCCAGTTCAGATAGTTACTCCATTGATGTAAGAATTATTGCCAGAACAGTGCCTGGTAATATGGTTTGTTAGAGCTTCAAGGTGCTACGTGCTTGTATTGTTGGAGCTACCTGTCCAATTGTGAGGCGTGGCGCACAATTTAACATTGTATGTTTTCAATTTGGGCTGGTTGTTCAGTATACTAGTCATCTCTAACACGGGGTTAGGTAGTATCATGAGCAAATTTTTACACCCCAAATGAGTTTGTTGTCCCCAGAGGTAGCAAGAAAATCCTTAGACTGAGACATCTTGGCGTGAGTCTCATCTAAGCTCTTTCTAATTTGGGAGAACACCCAATGGTTTTTATACTGCCTTACATGGTTGGTATTTTAATCAGCATTGCTTCTGAGAGACGTTTTGCAGTATTTGTAGTTAGGATTAACCAGTCCCTGGTGCATCCAAATGCGATTAAAGAACAGTCCCTTCTGAAAGATTTATCATCCAAGAACAGCTGTGGTTCGCTTGTAACAATCAACCCTATGGGTGATGCTTTTGCTCTCAAATATTTAGTCATCATAGCCCTGCAGACTCTTTATTGTTCGTCACGCGTGCCATGGGCCCAAATGAAAGCATGAAAAATGGGCCACCATCACTGCTTTAGTAGTAAAAGAAACCGCTATATTTGAGGTCCAGTGCATGATAGCTGCACCCCTCCTACGGTAGGAGATATATACAGACTGAGGGAGGGACCAATCCCCACAAATGCCCCCTATAATATATATGGCTTTAAGGTGGGCAGAAACCTATTGATTACACTAAAGGCTTGCATTGCACAATCCTTTCAGAACACTGCTTTTACTTATGCAACTAATGGACAGATAATTAAAAAAAGAATTCTTCCGGATCCACTTTTATTTATTTAGGGCTTGATTTAGATCTAGGCAGTATTGCTGTAGTACTACAGCCGCGTTTCCAAGTACTCTGTCTAGCTGACAGCGGTTGGTCTGCTGTATATAAATGTTGTGGCAATAGATAGATTGCCCCGGTCTTCTTTGCTGGCTACTGGCACTCAGCCGCCATCAGGTCCGCTGGATTTCGTGAAGACGATTTAGATTTTCCCACTGTGCTGGCGGTGTCCTGGCAGCGGAGTCCTGATGGAGTGAGGCCATGGTGGTGTGGAAACAGGTAAGAATTACTTATTTTCATCTCATGACCAGCCAAAATCTAAATCAAGCGGTCCGACCACCAAGCCGGCGGGCGGGAAGACCACCAAAAAAGCAATGGCGGGACCGGTCCCGTCAAGATCTATATCAGGTCCTAACTCTGAAGGTCCTTATGCAAAAAAATTAAAAAGCGTAGCAACACATCAACAGAGTGAATAATCAACTGTACAAACTGCTTTCTTGTTTAACTTCCACTCCCACTAACAGCTCCCAGCTCCCAACTTAAAAGAAGGTAGCAGCGATGAGGTACCAATGATGAAGCATACCACTAGACATGGATGGGGGTAACAAGAAACACTGTAAAGTTAAGTCCCCTCGTTGCTCTGTTTCCCATAGAACTTCATCCTCGGAACATGAGCTTATTGACCTAATGCCATCGGACCCTCTTCTGCGCAGACCCTGCTTCTCTTCTGGACCCGGCTATGGAAAGATGTCTGTTGTTCCTGGAGTTCTCGGCACCAGCATCTTCACCATACCGGACTCAGGCGGTTGCGCCAGCCTTCCCTGAGTTCCCCATACTGGCGTCGGATCCAGTTGCATTCCTTAATGCTATGTACTCTATTTTCGCTAAGGCTTCAACACTTCTGCTGCCTCTTCAGGCCCAACAGCCCCCTTGACATGACTACCAGTGTTCCTACCCTTCTGCTCTGCTAAGTCGGATCCGTTATGTTCACCACACTGCCTGGAGCCAGCGCTGTTATATACAACGCCGCAACTGATGTCATGGACGGCACCACCCCTGCCAACACCTCAGGCTCAAGATACGGCGCCATAGCCCAATGTCAAGTTTTAGATGCATTCCTGAGAGGTGATACCCCAAAACCGGTCCTAGGATGCTTGTTTGCAGTCCAGGGAGGACCTGGTCTGACAGTTCGGGCTGGACTCTAATCATGGGGAACAGGGTCAAGACTGATTTGCATATGGCTGGGTCTAAACTGGAATGGCATGGGGAGCAAAAAAAACAATAGATTTCGGCCCAGATCTCTGTAGTGGGGTTAATGCATGACATTGTTCAGCATTCTGTCCATCAATTGTTTTTGCAATGTGGGACAATGTCCCAAATGATTCTACTGCATGTCCCAGTCGACATGGAGGACCATGTCCACAAGTTCATCTTGAACAGTTAGAATGCTTCTCGCCAAATTATCAAGTCTGGATTTGATATTGCAGATTCTGTGGCCTGAGCCATGAGCACTCTATTACTGTTCGAAGTCATGCTTGGCTCCTAACATCCATCTTCTCCTCCAGTGTCCAGACCAACCCGATCGATCTCCCATTTGATGGATTGGGGCTGTCTGTGGACAAAGCAGACTCCGCTCTGGAGCGGACAAGACTTGCAAGGCCACAGTCGGATCACTAGGGCTACCGCCTCCAACCAAGGCCTAACGGTCATGTCACTGCTTTCGGCCTGAGAAGGTGGTCTTCCTTTTAATCTAGGCAATATCAACTGGCACTTCAGCAGCAGTCTAACCCACTCATCCGGCATCACAAAGGCCTCAATAGAGGAAAGGGCCACTGATCCACCTTGAAACCTTCTTCCTCTTCTTTCTTCCCTTCACTAATAGGAAAGCAGCTCCAGTTTGCTTTGTCAACCCCACACAGAACCTGTGAAAGGGTGGATGCTTCACTTTCTGCCGGCCTGGATGGCCATTACTTCAGAATAGTATGTCTCTCCAATAATAGAAAGGGGCTACACCCTTCCTTTCCTTCAAGTTTCACCCCCCATTCCACTCCTCTCTCGTCTCCACCTTCAGACCGGTTGGCCATTCTTCAGCAAGAGGTGGCAGCTCTCCTCCTCCAAGGAGTGGTGAAGTTGCTACCAGAGGGTGGGAAAGGACCCAGGTTGTTACACATGTTACTTTCTGGTACAGAAGAAAGACGGCAGTCTATGTTCGATCCTGGACCTCAGGGATCTGAAATTCTTTCCTAAAAGGAGAAGTTCAAGAAGCTGACCCTATCTCAAGTTCTACTGGTTTTGGGGTTTGGAGACTGGATGGTGTCACACGACCTGCAGGATGCATACTTCCCCATCCTGCAGTTACATTGGACATACTTGTGATGTATGGTGGGTTCTACATACTACCACTTTGCAGTACTACACTTTGGCTTGACATAGTCCCCTTTGGTCTTCACAAAGGTAAGGGCAGTGGTTGCAACCCATCTCAGACAGTTGGACATCCCCATTTTCTCATTTCTGGATGCCTGGACCTTCAAAGTCAGCCCGCCGGAGATGGTGTTTCACCATGAGCAGACAACAGCATCTCTGCCCAGATCTTGATGGATAACACAACTGTGATGAGGTACATGAACAGCAAGTGGAAGGAGGGTCTCAACTCCTTTGCCTGGAGCATTGAGACTGTGGTCTTGGGCACACTGCCAAAGGATCTCGCTCTCCAAATGTCAGAGCAGACAGTCTGTGCCGGCATTACCTTGCTGATCACAAGTGGCATCCACTGCAAAAGGCAGTCCAGAACCTCTTCACACAGTGGGCACTCCACTGGTGGACTTATTTGCTTCCTTGGAAAATGCTCAGTGCCCACAGTTCTGTGCCCTTGAGTTGAGAGGAGTCTTGGGGGACACGTTTCAGTTGAGGTGGAACATTCGGCTGCACTATGTGTTTCCCCAAACCCTTGATTCCTCCAGTTCTCAGAAAGATTTGCCAAGGTTTGGTCCAAGTTATTCTGATCAACACAGATTGGCTGAGAAGAGTGTGGCTTGGAGACCTTCTGCACTTCTCCAATGTCCCGCTTTGGCTAATGTTCAGGAAGGACCTGCTCTCCTAGTTGGACGGGATGGTTCTACACCCCAATCTCCAAGACCTCCAGCTACATGCTTGGACATTGAGTGGACGACTGAGCTACTTTCAGTTGTCACTGGAGGTAATAAAAGTCATCTTATTTGTGCATCCCCCCCCCCCCCAAGTCTGCTTGCTCTGGCAGATTGAGCAACTTGGAACAGGAGGAACAGTTGCATCGGTTGGATGCTAGGTTGGCAGGTAACTACTAAATAGACATCACCAAGAAATTCTGGTCGGATAACTAACTCTTTGTCAGCTACTGTGTGGCCCAAAAAGGTAAGGTGGTACAGAATAGGACTCTATCTAGGTGGATCAAGAAAGATCCCCCACATGGGATCAAAGCCCATTCCACTGGGTCAAAATCTACCACTTCTGCACTCACTAGAGGAGTCCTGATTGCAGAAATCTATAAGACAGCAATTTGGGCTCCCTTGCACACATTTGCAAAACACCACGGTCTAGATTCAGAGGTGCACAAATATGGACACTTTGCCAGGCCTGTCCTGCAGGATTTTCTTGTCTAATCATCCATCAACCCTCCTCCTGGGCAGAGTATTGCTGTGAAATCTGATCTACAGGTTGGGAAACTGCAGAGGGAAGTATCCATCAGGAGAAAAAGTTACTTATCTGCAGTAAGTATATTTCTGGTGGATACTCCACCTCTCTCACCGACCCATCTATCTCCCAGTTTGATGAATGAGTTACTGGGAAATAGGACAAGATACCATGGTCTATCTTTTGGTACTGAAATCCTTCATCAATGTTAATCTGCTGTTTCACCTCAAAGGCTTGGATAAAATGGAGAGAAACTGATGTAAGTGTGCTGGGGTGGTGCTTTATGGTCTCAATGGCGTCGTCTGACCAGCGCCCTCTACCAGCGACTTTGTGACTTTGACGTTTTCTGGATCTAGTCTGATACCTGGGGTTTGTTCGACAGACGAGGAATCTGCAAGCAGATAGAGTATATACCAGAAATATTGTTACCGCAGGTACGTAACTATGTGGTCTGAACCATCCTTTAGGTAACAACATACCTGTGTTGATTTATGACTTGTACAGAGGTAGGATATTTAAAGGTCACACTAAAGTACCTCTCATTCACCTGCTTTGTATATACTGATGGAACATCAAGTCATCAATAATCTGACCGCGTTGTGTGCTGAGGCCAGGAGCTTGGTGCATAGCGCTGCCATCTGTGAAGACCAACTCAGTTCTGCATCCCCAATGATTTGAAATAGCTGCTAGAGCAGCTCATGTAGGATAACAATGGAGGTATCACTGATCGGGTTTTGACTAGAACCAGTGGTTACCACCTGGTTTCAGAAAACATGCCATGGGTGTGGAGAAAATATTCGCTGGCTGAGTGAGGGCTGATCAGCTCAACCATCAGCAAAGTCCCGTACCAAAGGGTCACACTCTTCAGTGTGCCTTCAGGACCACTCTTTCTGAATATTTGGGTCTGGGGATGAGCCTTTGGGTTTCCGAGTCCTATTGTTTTGCGTGTTGGATGGTGTTCCTGATACAGTCTTTGGATCTAATTATCAAATTTCTTGCTAGAGAATGTAAAGTGTGCTACTAATGACAGAGGTGGACAAGGCACCAAGGAACTACAGAGACTGTCATTGAATTGAACACCTGTTGTCTCACACAAGGTGTGGCATTAAAATCCTTAGGTGACACTTTCTGCGTAGGGAGTAGCAATAGTATCAGGCAGTGGAGAGCTAATAGTTATAAGGAGTCTCTTCAGTGACATAACATTAGCCCCAGCGGTGTGGAGGAGGCCCCTGAACTCCAGGGGCCCCCGCACTATGCACAGGTAGCGGGCTCCTGGCCTGAGAGCTCATGACTGGATCCAGTACTTTGCAGGGGGGCTCCATCAAGTTTCGTTACACCACTGAATATCTACCCTGGTTGGGGGTTTACTCACAACTGAGAGTGGGAACGTAAATACAGAGGTGAACACTCTGCAAGCCGAGGCAGTGCAACATGAGAGGTGTGGAGGAGAGGAGCAGCCAGGTCATTTTAAGAGACTCCACTTTGGTCACGTCCTGCAGCTATCAGGTTGTTGGCAAGTATTTGGTAATCCGATTGCTGGATATTTATTCCAAAGCCGCTGCCTGGTCGCTAGCTACTGGTATGTTTATGGAGAGCGGTTGTCAGTTTCTCTCAGGTTGCTTGCTACTTTCTAGCATGTTGCTGAAAACATGCGTTCTGACTGCTGAGAAGTTGATAAATTCTAGCTGACAGGACAGTTGGAAGTTATTGACAGTTGTTCACATGTTGTTGGCAATAACTAGCTGGTTCCCAGACGGCGCTGGGTAGCTGATAGGTGCTTTCTGTTGCTGTGTTTCTGTTTGCTCACAGGTTGCTGACAGATTGTTCCAGGTTAGTGGCAAGCTACTCTAGGTAGCTAGCATGCTGCTGGGAATTGCTCCATATAGCTGACATAATGCTGGTTGGAGGCGCTCAAGATGCTAGCAGCCTGCTGCTTTCTTGCTGGCAGGCTGCTGAGGAGGGCTGCCTGGTACATGGTGTCATTATGAGGATGAAGGAAGCTCGGATGATAGTACAACGCTTTGTTCATGAAGGTGTAGTGGGCACAGGCTTCATGCAGGTGGTCATCCGTCTCATTCTTTCCTCGCCTTGCAGGAAACCGTCCACCCCCATTCAGAGGAGCTAGCCTTCTGACCCGCGAGCTTCTCTTCCAGCTGGCCCTGGCGGATCCAAATGCCAAGCGCTGCACGGCACGCCCTGACATTTACAGTATAGGGACAGTGGACCGGCTTGAACCATTGTGCAGGGTACACTGCAGCGCAGACCACTGTGCAAGGGGGGACATCTATAGAAATTATTTTTAGGGGGCACAGAAGGAGCCGCCAGAGAGGAAAAAAATAGTGGGACACTAGTTAAATGACCAAAAAAATGTAGTAGAGGATAAACATTACCATCGCGTCACTACCATCGAGCCACACATGAACTGTGCGCGGGGCTGCAGATAAAATCACATCTAATCAACGCTTAAGGACAGGCACGCGCAGAAGATTGTGTCTGCTGGTTGCTCCAGTACTTGTGCCTTCTCAAAGGGAAGGTGGAAGCACCTAGGATGTT
The DNA here is from genome assembly GCF_964263255.1 of Lissotriton vulgaris. Taxonomy (NCBI): domain Eukaryota; kingdom Metazoa; phylum Chordata; class Amphibia; order Caudata; family Salamandridae; genus Lissotriton; species Lissotriton vulgaris. The sequence continues at coordinate 376,323,562 of NC_141687.1, forward strand.
ATAGAACTCCCTGTGAAGTGAAATTAAAAGCCTATACCATTGTAGGCAGGGAGTCTATTGAATACGCGCCAGCCAAGGTGCCGGGCACACGAGGGGCCTGAAGGAAAAGAACTTATCACGTCACCTCTGCGCCCCGTCTGGACCGCCTCCCCCCTCGATCCGCGACGCTGCTGCTGACGCAGAGTACGGCGGGCCAGGAGCATTCACCACTGAACAGCGATATTATTATCAAACACTTGATCATCAAGATGGGAAAAGTGTGAGCCGGAGGCCACTCAAGGCCCTCTCCTACCCCCGCCTCCACCTGCCCTTCACTGAACTCCTTGGCACAAGCAGCAAACAACACGAGCAGGGGAACTAGGGCATCAAAGGAGACTTACAAGGAGGCACAGAGGCGCGCACCAAAAGAAACACAGGACAGACACTATCATAGAAGGGGGCACAGCGGCACACCCCAAGGAGGTACACGAAGGGACCATACAAGGGGGCACGCGGGACACCCCAAGGAGGTACACAAAAGGACCATACAAGGGGGCACGCGGGACACCCCAAGGAGGTACACGAAGGGACCATACAAGGGGGCACGCGGGACACCCCAAGGAGGTACACAACAGGACCATACAAGGGGGCACGCGGGACACCCCAAGGAGGTACACGAAGGGACCATACAAGGGGGCACGCGGGACACCCCAAGGAGGTACACGAAGGGACCATACAAGGGGGCACGCGGGACACCCCAAGGAGGTACACGACAGGACCATACAAGGGGGCACGCGGGACACCCCAAGGAGGTACACGACAGGACCATACAAGGAGGCACAGCGGTGCACCTCAGAGAAGACACAGGGGAGTGCCTTTCAAGGGACAGCGGCGCACCCCAAAGAAGTACACAACAGGACCATACAAGGGGGCACAGAAGTGCACCTCTGAAAAGGCACAGGGGAGTCCCTTTCAATCGGCAGCGGCGCACCTCAGAGAAAGAACGGGGGAGTACCTTTTAAGGGGCAGCAGCGCACCCCAAAGAGGTACACGACAGGACCATACAAGGGGACACAGCTGTGCCCCTCAAGGAGGTACACGAAAGGACCATACAAGGGGGCACAGCGGTGCACCCCAAGGAGGTAAACGAGATGGACCATACAAGGGGGCACAGCGGCACACCCCAAGGAGGTACACAACATGGTCATACAAGGGGGCACAGCGGTGCACCTCAGAGAAGGCACAGGGGAGTACCTTTCAAGGGGCAGCGGCGCACCCCAAGGAGGTCCATGACAGGACCATACAAGGGGGCACAGCGGTGCACCTCAAAGAAGACACAGGGGAGTACCTTACAAGGGGCACTGGCGCACCTCAGAGAAGGCACAGGGGAGTACCTTTCAAGGGGCAGCGGTGCACCCCAAGGAGGTACACGACAGGACCATACAAGGGGGCACAGCGGTGCACCTCAAAGAAGACACAAGGGAGTACCTTACAAGGGGCAGTGGCGCACCCAAGGAAGTACACGACAGGACCATACAAGGGGGCACAGCGATGCACCTCAGAAAAGGCACAGGGGAGTACCTTTCAAGGGGCAGCGGCACACCACAAAGAGGTACACGACAGGACCATACAAAGGGGCACAGCGGCACACCCCAAAGAGGTACACGACAGGACCATACAAGGGGGCACAGCGTCACACCCAAGGAGGTACATGACAGGACCATACAAGGGAGCACAGCGGCACACACCAAGGAGGTACACAACAGGACTATACAAGGAAGCACAGTGGTGCCCCTCAGGGAAGGTACAGGGCAGAACCTTTCAAGGGGCAGCGGTGTACACCAAAAAGGTACACAACAGGACCATACAATGGGGCACAGCGGTGCACCTCAGAAAAGGCACAGGGGAGTACCTTTCAAGGGGCAGCGGCACACCACAAAGAGGTACATGACAGGACCATACAAAGGGGCACAGCGGCACACCCCAAAGAGGTACACGACAGGACCATACAAGGGGGCACAGCGGCACACCTAAGGAGGTACATGACAGGACCATACAAGGGGGCACAGCGGCACACACCAAGGAGGTACACTACAGGACTATACAAGGGGGCACAGCGGCGCACCTCAGAGAAGGCACAGGGGAATGCCTTTCAAGAGGCAGCAGCGCACCCCAAAGAGGTACACAACAGGACCATACAAGGGGGCACAGAGGTGCACCTCAGACAAGGCATGGGGGAGTACCTTTCAAGGGGCAGCGACGCACCCCAAGGAGGTACCCGACAGGACCATACAAAGGGGAACAGCGGCACACCCCAAATAGGTACACGACGGGACCATACAAGGGGGCACAGCGGCACACCCAAGGAGGTACATGACAGGACCATACAAGGGGGCACAGCGGCACACACCAAGGAGGTACACAACAGGACTATATAAGGGGCACAGCGGCGCACCTCAGAGAAGGCACAGGGATTTACTTTTCAAGGGGCAGTGGCGCACCCCAAAGAGGTACACGACAGGACCATACAAGGGGGCACAGTGGTGCACCTCAGAGAAGGCACAGGGGGGTACCTTTCAAGGGGCAGCGGGGTACCCCAAGGAGGTACACGACAGGACCATACAAGGGGGCACAGCGGTGCACCTCAGAGAAGGCACAGGGGAGTACCTTTCAAGGTGCAGCGGAACACCCCAAGGAGATACACAACAGGACCATACAAGGGGGCACAGCGGTGCACTCCAGAGAAGGCACAGGGGGGTACCTTTCAGCGGGCAGCGGCATATCCCAAGGAGGTACACGACATGGCCATACAAGGGGACACAGAGGTGCACCTCAGAGAAGGCACAGGGGAGTACCTTTGAAGGGGCAGCGGCGCACCCCAAGGAAGTACACGACAGGACCATGCAAGGGGGCACAGCGGTAAACCTCAGAGAAGGCACGGGGGAGTACCTTTCAAGGGGCAGCGGCGCACCCCAAAGAGGTACACGACAGGACCATACAAAGGGGCACAGCGGCACACCCCAAAGAGCTACACGACAAGACCATACAAGGGGGCACAGCGGCACACCCAAGGAGGTACATGACAGGACCATACAAGGGGGCACAGTGGCACACTCCAAGGAGGTACACAACAGGACTATACAAGGGGCACAGCGGCGCACCTCAGAGAAGGCACAGGGGAGTACCTTTCAAGAGGCAGCGGCGCACCCCAAAGAGGTACACGACAGGACCATACAAGGGGGCACAGAGGTGCACCTCAGAGAAGGCACGGGGGAGTACCTTTCAAGAGGCAGCGGGGTACCCCAAGGAGGTACACGACAGGACCATACAAGGGGTCACAGTGGTGCACCTCAGAGAAGGCACAGGGAGTACCTTTCAAGGGGCAGCGGCGCACCCCAAGGAGGTACACGACAGGTCCATACAAGGGGCACAGCGGCACACCCCAAAGAGGTACACGACAGGACCATACAAGGGGGCACAGCAGCAAACCTAAGGAGGTACATGTCAGGACCATACAAGGTGGCACAGCGGCACACACCAAGGAGGTACACGACAGAACTATACAAGGGGCACAGCGGCGCACCTCAGAGAAGGCACAGGGGAGTACCTTTCAAGAGGTAGCGGTGCACCGCAAAGAGGTACACGACAGGACCATACAAGGGGGCACAGAGGTGCACCTCAGAGAAGGCACGGGGGAGTACCTTTCAAGGGGCACCGAGGTACCCCAAGGTGGTACACAACAGGACCATACAAGGGGGCACAGCGGCGCACCTCAGAGAAGGCACAGGGAAGTACCTTTCATAGGGCAGCGGCGCACCCCAAAGAGGTACACGACAGGACCATACAAGGGGGCACTGTGGTGCACCTCAGAGAAGGCACGGGGGAGTACCTTTCAAGGGGCAGCAGCGCACCCCAAGGAAGTACACAACAGGACCATACAAGGAGGCACAGCGGTGCACTTCAGAGAAGGCACAGGGGAGTACCTTTCAAGGGGCAGCAGCGCACACCAAGGAGGTACACAAGAGGACCATACAAGGGGGCACAGTGGTGCCCCTCGGGGAAGGCACAGGGCAGAACCTTTCAAGGGGCAGCGGTGTACACCAAAGAGGTACACGACAGGACCATACAAGGGGGTCCAGAAGTGTACCTCTGAGAAATCACAGGGGAGTACCTTTCAAGGGGCAGCGGCACACTCCAAGGAGGTACATGACAGGACCATACAAGGGGCCACATCGGTGCACCTCAGAGAAGGCACAGGGGAGTACCTTTCAAGGAGCAGTGGCACACCACAAGGAGGTACACGACAGGACCATACAAGGGGGCAAAGCGGTGCCCCTCAGAGAAGTCACAGGGCAGTACCTTTCAAGGGGCAGTGGCGCACCGCAAGGAGGTGCTGGTTAGTCCCTTACATGGGGCAAAGCAGTGCACCTCAGAGAAGGTACAGGGCAGTACCATACAAAGGGGCACAATGGTGCACCTCAGAGAAAGTACAGGGCAGTACCTTACAAGGGGTCACAGCGATGCTGCAAAGAAGGCAGAGAGCACAGCGGCGCACCTCAGAGAAGGCACAGGGGAGGACCTTTCAAGAGGCAGCAGCGCACCCCAAAGAGGTACACGACAGGACCATACAAGGGGGCACAGCGGTGCACCTCAGAGAAGGCACGGGGGAGTACCTTTCAAGGGGCAGCGACGCACCCCAAGGAGGTACCCGACAGGACCATACAAAGCCTTGCTGGTCAACATAGAGCTTGACTGGATTCCTCCCTTGCCCTTGGCTGTCCTATGCGAAGTCGTACGTATTGTCGTAATCTGACTGTTGGTACTGATTCTGTCTGGGACGATCAAATGCATTAGCTCCTCCTGGCCTTTCCTCACTAGCGTTGTTCATGTGCCCCTTTCCACGTCCCCTTCCTCTCTGTCCACTTACTATTTCCCTCGCCCCTCTCTCCCTACCAATTCCTAACAGAACCAGGCATTGGGACTTCCAGTGTCCATACGCTTTACAAAACGCACACTGATCCTGTCCTAAGTCTTGGCGTCCTGGGTATGGCATCGATTAATTATTTCTGGGTGGCTTCGCTCTAGGGGCATTCTGCTGATATCCTCCCTTGTATTGCTCCCTCCCTGTATTCACCCCTTGAAGCTGCACAATCATAACTCTTTCCTTCAAGTCTTTCTTTTTCTTTTCTGTAGCCCTATCATTTTCATTTTTCTGGTGTTCGTAGTACTGGGCCATCTGGAGGATGGCCGCTGGTTTAGAGGCCGCCCAGCTGCTTTCGTTGGTCTGCAGTTTCTGCGATACCTCCGGTAGCAGTCCTTTAACGTAATTCTGTACTAACAAGTGGTGTCCGGTTTCGGTGGACATGTCTTGTCCACTGTAATCGGAGAGCACCGTTTCGAATTGGGAGAAATACTCTGAGACATCCTCTTGTGGTTTCTGGCGGCATGCGGTTACTATGGACCAGTCGATCTTTTTCTCCGGGATCATGGTCTTCACCTTTTGTACTATTTTGTCGGGGAGGTCTAATATTAATATGGCTTTTACCGGTTTCTGGCCAGGGTTTCGTTGTTTGTCTAGTACACCAAGTTGCTCCCAGGTATGGCCGAGCATCTCTGTGTGGTCTATTTTCCTGATTTGTTTCCACACATCTGCTGGCAGACATAGCCCAAAGAATAAGTCGATGTCAGCAAGCGTCATGATGGTGGATCCCAGTGCAGTACTTAACTCGGTGTAAAATGCGGTGGGATTCTTTCGGAAACCCGGTAAAGATTTACGGAACGTCAGAATGTCCAGTCTGTCCCAGGGTTGATATACCCAATTGTAGACCACCCTCCCTTTAGCGTCCTGGTGATTTATATCATCGTTAATTCCTTGCCCTCTATGGGGGACCCAATAAGGGGTAGCTTCCTTTATCGGCATCATGTTATCCGGCTTTTCTATTGGGGGCCCTGTCTTTATAGATGTTGTGACCTTGGCTAGCCGTCCTTGTTCTATGCGGTGGCGGAATACCTCTAGTGTGTACGAGAAGAGTTCCGCCACATCACAGTCATTTTCATCTCCCGTATCCACTTTCCTATAAAGAGCCATGAGTCGTTCGGGTCCTACATCCTTGTAATTTTCTTCGTACGCAGTGAGATTGTGGTAACAGAGACGTACAACAAAGTATTGCTTATGATTCTCAACATAGGAGTTGCATATGTCAGTTATGTACTCTTCTGTCTCCTTCCTATCTACGAGGGTTTTAACTACTTTCTCTATGCCTGCTCGTTCGTTCTTACTCAATCGTGGGGCCCTTGACAACCCTTTCTCTTTTGTTACAATTCCTGTAGACGCTTCTTTTGATGAGGCATTAGGCACAAGAGGCTTGGTCGGCGCGGAGGCCGTGGAGAACGAGGCAATGGTGCGACCTTCGGCTATGCTTTGGGATTCCTGGCATTGTACTACAGGATGAGTAGGGGCATAAGGAGGTGGCATAACAAATCATCATCTACTCTTTGTTTCGTTGGTAACTCGGGGTAAAGAGTCAAGGGTGTTCTAACAGGGTATTGACCCAAAATCTTTGACTCTTGTTCCTGTCTAACGGTTTCTCTTTCTTTTATATCTTCTTCTAACTTTTTGCAAGCTAGGTGAGCTGATTTTCACAGTTCTTTATCTATTCTAGCTTCATCTCTTTTCTATCGTTGGTCTGCTTCTTTCTGCCACAAACCGAAGCTATCAAGCATAGTCGGTGTAGTTTTCTTTTTGTGATGGGCTATTTCTAGCGCTTCCATATTAGCGGGGTCGAAAGATCCCGTCAGTGGCCACTGATTCTCTCGATCCTTCCTACTGCGTTTATGCCATAGTTTGCTATAAGCTACAGCGGTCAATCCGTATTTTACATACATGTCCTTATTACGGGTGCCCTCCGGTGGTGCCGGATGACTGACCTCTAATAAATGCTCCGGGCCGAACCAATTATCAAACAATCTAGAGAAGATAGGCATGACTTATTTAGCGGTCAAAATAAATATCTCGATTATTATTTAGACAAAAGTCTGCACTACCTATCCTTCGCTGTCTGCAAAGAGAGAGAATATTCCTATTCTTCGTTGTTTGCAAGCAGGGAATATCTCAAATAACCAAAAACGGAACACTAGTATTCAATTCAAACAATTCCAAGTCAATCAATCAAACAATCAAATAACAGTCACTTTATACAACGTTACCCGGACCGTATGAACAGTTCTTCGTCTTCCCCTTCCAGCGCCCGATCGTCCTCTTACTCCGATTTTACTGCGGCACTCCTGTGGGATTCCAGTCAGGACCACAGGTCACTCGAGAGAGGTCCGTTCGGAACTGGTGAAGTTCAATTGATCGGCAGCCAGACGAGGGTCTTCTCAAGGCAGGTGCACACCAATCGTTTAGATGTTCACTCCGTCATTAGGACCTCTCTACCAAACCCACGTGTCGCTGATGGGCCCCGCGTTGGGACGCCAATTGTGAAAAGCAGCAACTCTCTTAGGAATAACAAAGCTGCCCGGCGCAAGACGCCTCTAATTCACTTCAATATTAATTATCAAAATAAAGAGGCAGGCGCTGGTAACTGGAAGGCAAGAAACAGGTTTATTGCTCCGGAGGAGAACACATCAATTCGGACACACGGAATGTCTTTGGGAGGTGTTCTAACTACATCTCCGTGGCTTGGTCTTTTATACACATTTGCATCAGTTTATTGGTAGGTCAAACATCTTCGAAATTCCCGTCCCAAGCAGGTTCCCACACAAACCCAGCAGCAATCGTCCCCCACCCAGATGTACCAGATGATCGCTATCTCGCAGCTGGACATTCCGACCTGAAAATGTGTGGGATCGGTCAGATCTGAGAGTTCGTGCTATTGATGAAAGCGGGCTTCTTTGTTAATACAACAAGTCCTGCTGTGTGGGGGCAATAAACTATGTCCGCAAGGGTCGGTAAGTGTCTGGGACCGGATTGAGCAGCCAGGTGAGGAGAGGGGGGTGTCGTTGAGTGAGTGTAGCGGGCCGGAAAAGCAGGCGAGGAGGCCGTATGTAGTGGGCAATATTTGGTCTTTATTCTAGATTCACAGTATAGATAGTCCCAACAGGTCGAGGGTGTGGCACCAGGCGATGAACACAGAGGCGTCGCTTCTTCCTCTTCGTGATGTCCGCAGATGGTCCGGGTAGATTTCGATGACGGGGAGACTCCCAGGAGGACCGGAAGAGAGGAAAGAAACAAAGGACCGTTAGTCTGATCGAGTCGACAGAGAGAATCAACTGTACACCTTCACCCAGGTAGTGCAAGAACGGGGTCAGAAACGGACAGTGGGGAAAGGAAGGTACCGGGAATAAGGAACACAGGTTTGGGTAACAGAGAGGGTGCAGGGGTGGGGTGTGCGAGTAACGGAAGGGCTTTATACAGTGAGGTGCTATATACTTATAATACAGTGCAAGGGTAGTGAGACTATGCAGAGAGGGTTTATATACAGGGACTTTAACACGAACTCCTAGTGAGTAGGGATAAAGGAGGCAAAAGGCACTCACGCGGTCCGCCGTAACTCTCCAGTGAGTTACGGCCGCTCTCCAGCCACCTCCAAGGGACTCCACCACTCCTCTGTCCACACTTCTTCCTCGCACGTCTGGTCACCTTCTCCGTCTCCAGCCAGAGGGTCCTGCCACGAAACTCCGACAGCTTGTTGTGCTGAATCCGGGGTTTTATCCTGTGCTGACTCTGCCAGGGGGGCGGGACTTCCGGGGTCAGCTGGATATGGTTCCTCCCTTCCTGTTGCTCGGGTTGGCTCCTGTGGGAGAGAGAAGGGCGGGGTTTCGTTGGTGATGGAGGTTACTCGGCGTCCTGTCTCGGTGCTGGCGTTTCGGTGAGGTAAACTCAGTCCCGGGGGTGTCGGACAAGGCATGATAGGGGGGATTGGGTCCTCAGATAGGGTTTTACGGGCCGTTCCATCACATCCCCTTCCCCTAGCTGTCCTTCTTGTAATGGGAGGAGAATGTGGATACCGGGACAGAAAATCCGCATTACCTTGATCGGAACCCTTTCTATGTTTGGTTTGAAAATGGAAGGGTTGGAGAGACAAAAACCACCGCAGGACCCGGTCATTCTGCCCTTTGTTTCTAGCCATCCACTCCAAAGGGGCGTGATCTGTATAAAGTATGAAGTCTCTACCCTCAAGGTAATACCGAAGGCTTTCCACCGCCCACTTGATGGCTAAAGCTTCTTTTTCAACCACCGCATATTGTTTTTCCCGGGGGAAGAGTTTGCGGCTCACAAACAGAATGGGTCGTTCGTTTCCCAGGGCATCCTTCTGGGACAATACGGCTCCTAAGCCGTAGTCCGATGCATCTGTCTGTAGGATGAAAGGGACTGAGTAATTGGGGGGAACCAACACAGGACCCGAGGTCAAGGCTTCTTTGAGGTCTGTAAAGGCATGCCAGGCTTCCGAGGAGGGATTCCTGAGTTGTTCATCTGAGCGGTTTGTTTTTTTCAACAGGTCCGTGAGGGCTGCCGCTCTTTGAGAAAAGTTGGGCACAAAGCGCCGATAATACCCCAGGAGTCCTAGGAAGGCTCGGAGGTCTTTCTTTGTATGTGGAAACGGGAGGGATCGGATGGCTGCCGTTTTGCTCTCTTGGGGTCTGATCAGGCCGTCCCCCAGAAGAAACCCCAAGTATTTCACTTTTTTCGCGGCCAACGTGGTTTTGGCCGGGTTGATGGCAAATCCGTATGAGCCTAAGGAGCTGATAACACTGGAAAGGTGCTGCAGATGTTGGGGCCAGCTGTCGCTAAAGATGACGATGTCATCCAGATACGCGCCTGCGTAAGCTGTATGGGGTCTCAGGACTTGGTTCATGGCCCTTTGAAAGGTGGCGGGGGCGCCATGAAGTCCAAAGGGCATGACCAGGAATTGATATAACCCATCCGGGGTGGAAAAGGCAGTCTTTCTTCTATCTTGTTCCCGGAGGGGTATCTGCCAGTACCCCTTGCAGAGATCGAGTGTGGAAATGAATTTTGCTTGCCCTATTCTTTCGATCATTTCGTCCACCCTGGGTAAGGGGTAGGTGTCGAACTTGGAGACCTTGTTGACCTCCCGGAAGTCGATGCAGAAACGGACCGAGCCATCAGGTTTCGGTACCAATACGATAGGGGAGTTCCACTCGCTGACTGAGGGTTCAATTATTCCCATTTGTTGCATGACTTCCACTTCCTGACGGATGACTTCTCTACGGGCCTCTGGCACTCGATACGGCCTCAGGCGGACCACTTTCCCTGGTTCGGTTTCAATCCTATGTTCGGTGACCGTGGTTCGACCAGGGGAAGTCGAGAAGACGCTTTTCAGGGGTTCCAAGGTGTGGCGAAGTTCCTGAATTTGTACTGGGTTAAGGTCGGAATCTAGACAAGGGTCGAAAGGGAAGATGAGGTTCTTCTTGGTTCCCGACAGCACCGGACGGGGTCCTTCCCACTTTTTTAGCAGGTTAACATGAAAGATTTGAGTGGTGCCTCGGGTAGGGTCCAGTTCTATCTCGTACGTGACGGGTGTTACCTGCCGAAGGATGGTGTAGGGTCCTTGCCACTGTCCCAATAATTTTTGGTCGGACGAGGGCATCATAAGGAGTACTAGGTCGTTGACAGCAAAGACCCGACTGCGAGTGCCCTTGTCATATTGTCTCTTTTGGTTGTCTTGAGCGGTCACCAAGTTTTGTCTGACAATATCGCGAATCATAGACAGATGTGTCTTGAGGTTTTGCATATATTCTGGGAGTGGACGAGTCCGGTCCGGTTCAGCTTCCCAGGCTTCCTGGGCCATATCTAGGAGGGTACGGGGGGCTCGTCCGTACAGCAATTCATATGGGGAGTACCCCGTGCTGCTCTGAGGTTTACAACGGATCGCAAACAAGGCCAACGGAAGCATGTCTTCCCATCTCTTCGCTTCGAGGCCCAAGAGTTTTTTTAATGTTTGTTTCAACGTGGCGTTGTATCGTTCTACGAGCCCGTCTGTTTGCGGGTGATACGCAGAGGTCCGGATTTGCTTGATTCCTAACTCCGCACATACCCGTTTCATAAGGGCTGAAACGAATGGGGTGCCCTGGTCGGTGAGGATTTCCCGCGGGAAGCCAACCCGCGAAAACAAGGAGATCAGGGCTTTCGCTATTGCCTGTGTGGTAGGTTGGCGGAGGGGTATGGCCTCCGGGAAGCGGGTGGCGTAGTCTACTATGACCAAGGCATAGCGACACCCGCTACGGGAGGGCAAGAGGGGACCGATTATGTCCATCCCAATGCGACTGAAGGGAACATCTATGACAGGGAGGGGTTGTAACGGGACACGGGGTGGTCTGTGTCGACTGTTCTTTTGGCATATGATGCATTCGCGGCAGTAAGTCTTGATCCTTTGATACACCCCCGGCCAATAGAACTTCTCCAAGATGGCTTGGCTGGTTTTCTCGTCCCCGAAATGACCCCCCAAAAGGTGACTATGTGCCAGAAAAAGGACTTTGTCTTGAAAGGGGCCGGGAACAAGCAACTGAGCATTCTGTTGGGGCCCCCCTTTTCGATATAACAACCCGTTTTTCTTAATGAAGTAAGGACCTACTTGTAAGGGGTCCTCGTGATCAAGTGCTTTTCCCCACGCCTCCTGTAGCAGAGGATCTTCTCGTTGGGCGGCCCTGAACTCTTGGTCAGTCTGCCAGGGGTGTTCGTCAATAATGGCAGGATAAGCGCTGAGGTGTTCTTTCTTTTCTCTTCTCTTTTGACTCCTCGGTTTGTGGGGTTTGGGTTCGGTTACTTGATCGGGACACTCGGGATAGGGCGCCTCTTTCCACCACTGAGTTAGGGAGTCGGAAGTCTTTTGTAAGAGCATTGGAAGTCCCGGATAATCACTCCCTAAAATAGCTTGTTCCGGTAATGCGGGCACAAGGCCCACGGTGAGAGAGGTCCCGGGATCTTGGGAATGTTGGACTCGTACCTGAGTGGTGGGATATTGTTTAGTGTCTCCATGCACACATTGTATGGCTACCACCCCAGTAGGTTTGCTTAGAGGCTGGACAAGGTCTTGGGGTCGTAGAACACTCTGTCGACATCCAGTATCGGCGAGAGCCCTCAGTGGCTGACCATTTATGGACACTGGACAATAGAACGGCGGTGGCGTGTAACCGGGAGGGTTACACAGGTAGTTCCTGACGAAACCGACCTCCATCGGTTCCTCCTTCTGGGGACACATCCGTGCAATGTGTCCGAACCCACCACAGGAATAACACTGGGGTCCGGGAGTCGGGGTTCGGAACACTACGGGGGAGGGAAACAGCGGTGGTGGTTCAGGTCGACGGCCTTGGGGAGGCCGGGTTGGGCGAGTGGACGTAGCAGGCAGGGGCCTGTGGGGGTGGTCGTCTTTGCCCCGCTGAAGTTCTTGTGCCCTGCTATATGCAGACGCTATCTCTATAGCGGTCTCAAGGGTGAGTCGGGAGTGCTGCCTCACCCAGCGTTGGGTAGCCGGGTGCAAGGAATTAAGGAACTGTTCCAGATAGATCTTCTCCAGAATATTCTCCTTGGTAGAGGTTTCGGGTTTCAACCATCGGTTGGCGAGATCGCGGATCCGAAAGGAGAGTGCTCTCGGATTCTCTTGGGGCTTTTCCCTGGCCTGACGAAGTTTCACCCTGTAAGTATCATCATCAATGCCAAGGCGTTCTAGGACGCACCTTTTAATGTCAGCATAGGGAGTGTTGCCCTGGATATTGGCCTGTTGGTAGGCCGCTTGGAGGTCACCGGTGAGGAGTGGACCCAAATACTGTCCCCACCGATCAGCAGGCCAGTTGGCGGCTTGAGCTATCCTCTCAAAGTTTGTGAAAAAATAGTCCGGATCTTCTCCAGGGACATATTTCTGAAGAACGACAGAGGGAAGAGAGGTCATCGGTCTTTGTTGGCCCAGGGCGTCTGCTAGCTTTGTCATGGTATCTTCATGGGTCGCCCCCTGGCCTTTCAGAACATCGTGGAGCTGACCTCTGTCGTCTTCGGCAGTCTTCATGAATTGCTCCATAAGTTTCCCGGATTGTTCTTGGGACTCTGCCATCTTCTTTATTACGGCCTCCATACCTCCAGCAGATCCCACTTCTGACACCAAATGTCGTTGAGTGAGTGTAGCGGGCCGGAAAAGCAGGCGAGGAGGCCGTATGTAGTGGGCAATATTTGGTCTTTATTCTAGATTCACAGTATAGATAGTCCCAACAGGTCGAGGGTGTGGCACCAGGCGATGAACACAGAGGCGTCGCTTCTTCCTCTTCGTGATGTCCGCAGATGGTCCGGGTAGATTTCGATGACGGGGAGACTCCCAGGAGGACCGGAAGAGAGGAAAGAAACAAAGGACCGTTAGTCTGATCGAGTCGACAGAGAGAATCAACTGTACACCTTCACCCAGGTAGTGCAAGAACGGGGTCAGAAACGGACAGTGGGGAAAGGAAGGTACCGGGAATAAGGAACACAGGTTTGGGTAACAGAGAGGGTGCAGGGGTGGGGTGTGCGAGTAACGGAAGGGCTTTATACAGTGAGGGGCTATATACTTATAATACAGTGCAAGGGTAGTGAGACTATGCAGAGAGGGTTTATATACAGGGACTTTAACACAAACTCCTAGTGAGTAGGGATAAAGGAGGCAAAAGGCACTCACGCGGTCCGCCGTAACTCTCCAGTGAGTTACGGCCGCTCTCCAGCCACCTCCAAGGGACTCCACCACTCCTCTGTCCACACTTCTTCCTCGCACGTCTGGTCACCTTCTCCGTCTCCAGCCAGAGGGTCCTGCCACGAAACTCCGACAGCTTGTTGTGCTGAATCCGGGGTTTTATCCTGTGCTGACTCTGCCAGGGGGGCGGGACTTCCGGGGTCAGCTGGATATGGTTCCTCCCTTCCTGTTGCTCGGGTTGGCTCCTGTGGGAGAGAGAAGGGCGGGGTTTCGTTGGTGATGGAGGTTACTCGGCGTCCTGTCTCGGTGCTGGCGTTTCGGTGAGGTAAACTCAGTCCCGGGGGTGTCGGACAAGGCATGATAGGGGGGATTGGGTCCTCAGATAGGGTTTTACGGGCCGTTCCATCACATCGGGGTTTTCAGAAGGGTTTGCACATGTGCGGAGGATGAAAGGACGAACGGGTTTAGGGCGGGAAGTAGCTCCGGGGCTTTGTCATGAGAACAAGGTTTTACAACCCCAGTATGCTTGGTCATGCTTAGTCAGAGCGCTGAGGATGATAGCGGGGTCAGGGTGAAACCTAGGTGATCAACAGAGTACAAAATGGCCGCGATGTCTAAAATGGGTGCCGCTTACGCGCACGCAGAAGCTCTCATTAAGCAAGATGGCACCGGCGATGTTCATGTCTGTAATTTATATTTCAACAGACAGCACGCGTCCCATCAAGAGTTCAGCTTGTGGCAGCATTAAGACCGGCTGTTGCTAACTCCTAGAATGGGGTAAGTGTCAGGCAGTCCCACAACATATGGAAAAAGACAGCATCATCAAAAAGGCCTGTGGGACACGTCGCTTGGATCCCAGGGAAATATTCTATTGAGCTGTTTATGAGTCAGAAACCCCCTGTACAAGTCTGGATTTCGCAGGCACTTTTGTACCAATGCCCCGATTTTTACAAAAGTGCCTATTTCGCAGGCACTTTTATAAACATCACAGCATTTTTACAAAAGTGCCAATTTCGCGGCAAACCGCAAAATCCTGGAGTGTCTGTATAACGTTCCTGAAACCTGTGGTACTTTTCTGTGAATTTCTAAGGTTTTTTAAAAGCTAATTTCTAACTATAACGTCCCAGGAAAACCGGTGGCTTTTTCAGTGAATTTATAAAGTTTTTTAACTAGCAGTTACGTTTGCAGAATAGTGGAGAAAGGGGTCTGGGCCTCCAACCAGCTCTCAGGAATTCCATTGCGTATGGCTTACAGGAGGTACCAGGAGAGCTTCTTGGCCTCCAAGGTCCCTCTGGAGTAAAGTAGACTTCATCCCCCAACCAGTAGTGCACCAGGAGGCGCGTTTGCAGAGTGGTGGACAAAGGGGGTGTGGCCTCCGAAGACCTTGTGTGCGGGACTTACTAGAAGTAACAGGAGGGGTAGTTGGCCTCCAAGGACACCCTAGGACACCCTTGGGGGTCAACTACCCTCCTATTACCTCCAATAAGCCCCACACAGCAGGATCTCTCGGGCCTGACCTATTAAAAAAAAAATGTAATTAAAAAGAGAGGTGGGCTACGCTTCCCCCCCTCCCCCAAGCCATTTTCCGCCCCGGTGAACCGATCCCCGGGGCTTGGCCCTTTCTTTTTTTTTATGTTTCTTTTTTTAAGGGAGGGGGCCGTGCGGCGCCCCTCACCATGCCAATTTCGGTGCCAGAGACCCCATCCCCGGGGCTTGGCCATTTTTTATTTAAATAAAAAAGGGTAGGGCCTTCCCAAGCCATTTTCTGTCCCAAGGTCCCATCCCCCGGGGCTTGGACAACCCGTTGGGGACCGTGGAGGAGACTCAAGGCCCCCACGGTCCCTGTCAGCTCCCAGCCTCTTGCGGGAGCCGTCAGTGCTTTTGGACAGAGGGAACTGCAAACATGCAGCTTCCTCTTCCCAAAAGCAATTCTGCCTCTCTTCAAGGGACGCAAGAGCATTTTCAATGCTCTTGCTTCCATGAAGTGAAGCAGAGTTTGCTATGGCTTGGTGGGAGCAGTGCTCCCGCCAATCCATAGCAATCTACAATGTCCAGGTAGGCACCCCGGGACATTGCTGGAGCTGGCCCTGGTGGGTGGCAGTCCCCAGGGCCATTTACGTGCGACCCCAATCCCATCGTGTACTGAGCCTGGGGAGGTGGCATTCTCTGGGGCTGCGTGGGGACCGCAACTGAGTCACAAGATGGCTGCCAACACTTCCTGGTTTGAAGTGTTTTTAGCAAACACAATGTCAGCCAATCAGATCGCAGGCTCGAGATTGGGAAGGTTTGCGGATCCTCCACTGCCATATTTGTATATTTGAGAAATATTTAAATTTCTAAGGAACTACTGAACGGATTTGCACCATTTCACAAAAAGAGTGCTTTTTGAACAAAGAGCTAACTTTATGCCAAATTTGGTGTAATTCCGTTCAGCAGTTTGGGCTGTAGCCGTGTCTAAAGTTTCCTGTGGAAATTAACATAGAGAAAACACGTTTGGGGACCCCCTCCTTTCTCTCGGCCCCCGCTTGATGGATTACATAGAAACTTTTAACACAGCAGCTGACCGAACCGCCCCTTTAGTTTTGAAAATGTCGTGAAGATTCGTCAAACGACGCCAAAGATATTGGGAAATCAAAAAACGCTTTTCCTATGGAAACTAGGTCCTAACTATAACTACCTTATATATATATATATATATATATATATATTAGATGAAAAGAAAACAAAGGTTTATGCTTTGTTATAGTTAGGAGAACTGTACTTCCCTATAAACATTAACTACAGAAACATTGGAAATCCTAAAGTTATAGTTCTAGCTTTCATTTACAATGTATCCACCACTTTCAAGTTAGTATAAGCAGCGCACTTCGTTACACACACTTCAGCTTGCTAAACAGATAATAATAACTATAATTCTCCACTCTGCCATGCACTTTGTTCTCATAAATAATGACACTTCACTGTACGAAACTACACTGTACGAGACTCTCCACCACTCTACTGTATGACACTGCACACTGAAGTGTTGGAGTTAATGTTAGTTTATACTAATGAGAAAAGCAATAAGGAGCAATATAAGTGTGTGGCCTTATTGTTTATTGAATGCATTCCTGCGATTTTACTCAGGTTGTGACTCTGGTATAGAGCCCCATTGCAAAGAGCCCAAGATAGAGGGCCCAAGATAGAGGGCCCACTTTTATGGCAGACTAAAGCCACCTCTAGGGCTTAAAGTGGGATTAAAAAGGAAGGCTTCTCTACAAGGGGCATGGCCTATAAGGGCAGGGCGTAACCAGGTAAAGTAAATATCTATAATTCCCCTAGTGTGCCACCTGACCGTATTTAAGTTCCTCTGTGAGCTCTGTTATTGCATCCAGATGTACAGCAAAAACTGACAAACACCTAAAACTAGCCAGGACTATTGGCTTTGTGTGTGGTTGTTAACTGTTAAACATTAATGGCTAACAGCAATTATTTTGTTGTAAATAATAAAAATTAAACATATTTTAAGTCTGAAATTCAGAGACTGATATAAGCATTACCGAGGCCTGATCGCTATGCAGAGAGGCCAAGAATTGGATGGCCATGTATTCTGGACCCCTTAATGACTCGCCGGCAGGCACTGTGAGAAACTCTCACTGTCTTCTGCCTCAACTCCAACTGCTCTTAATCGAGGCCCGTTATACACATCAGGAGCCAACTCAGTTCAAAGTATCGTTGATATAAGTGTAACAGGCGGCAAAAAAAACAAAGAAACACAACATCCTGGAAATAGTTAACACTTACAGAATGCAAGATTAAGAAGAACCTAGGGCCTGACAGGGACACGTTTAAATGTCCATTTTTTATTACTACCAGATCGGAGACCCGGCCCACTTAAGGCCCTGGCCTCCTCCAGTCATTGAGTGGGGCAGCATAAATAGAAAAGAGGGACCAGGAGACAGGAGAGGAGATGACAAGTTAAAGGAAATGGTTGCGAACGGAGTGGTCTTCCATGAAGTGCTAGCAGTCACCACATGGAGTGATAGTGTGCTGTAGGTAGCTGCTCCTAGAATTCTGGTTGGCATACGAGGGGAGAGGGCAGGGGCACAATGGCACAGACATACGGACAGGGAAAGAAGTGGAAGAAGGGATGAGGGTGAAGGGGAGAGGAATTAAAGAAGCAGGAGGTGTCCGAAGTGGGAGACCTGGTGGACCCTGACTGGCATGAGGCACTTGCCTCGCCCAAAGAGGTGGCAATCTCCTCTAGACTGCGTCTGGTGCCGTTAGAGATATTACATAGGACCTATTACACACGGACGGTACTGCATAAGATGGGAAGGGCCCCTGACTCAAGCTGTCTACGTCTCTGCGGGGACATAGCTACTTATTATCACACCATTTGGGAATGCCCCAAACTGGCACCATACTGGGAGGCAGTGGTAGGCATAATAGCAGAAGTCACAGAGAAACAGGTCCCACTGGAGTCCCAATACTGAATTCTTAATGTCTGGGGGCCGACAGACCTTACCCATGCTGATCGCTTATGGCTACGAGTGGCATGACAATAGCATAACCAAACATAGCACAAAAGTGGGGTGTAGGAACGGTACCAACAATAGTACAGTGGTGTTGATGGAGCAGGGATTCGCATGTAAAGCGCCCTGCTCGTAAACAAAACCCTTGCCTAAACTGTATAATCATATTAACACTGTTGTTCGTCATTTATTATACGTTTTTCCATATACGCGGGTGTCCCCAGGATGCTTGCTCGTATGTCTTTTTCCATATTAACGAAGCTTGCACTAAAGAATCGGCTGCCTCGCTGAAATTCAGTCTGCGCATGCGTCGGTCATACCCATGTGATGTGACGCACTCGCATTCTGGAGGGAGTTTGTGCTCATGCGCACTGTTGCAAAAATGGCCGCTTGACTCTCACCACGCTCTCCGCTTGCTACTGCTGCTTCAGCCTATCTGTCTTTTCGCACTAAACAATAATGCTATAGTCATTATAGGATAAGGGTTGGTTAGATTTTATCATGGTATACAGTGTGATCATTTTATATGTGATTTTAATTTGTTCTCGCTTACTTTCCATGTACTGCGTCTCTGGGGGCTGGGAGTGCGTAAGCTACGCCATCTTTGAAGCTCCTCTGGGTATTTCCATGTGACCTGGGAGAAACCCAACTGCGCAGAAACTGAAATCAGCCAGCTGGCTCCCGAAGCCAAATGCGCCTGAGAAAACCAGCACATGATGAGGACACTCACCTTGAGAATAACTGACTTTGTTGCGATGTCCTGTGCACTCAGACTTTCTATTGTATTCTATGGATGGGAACGTGAACCTAATGGGCGGATAGAAAAATTTAAATTCCATGGTGGGAACGTTGAATTTTAGGAGGTGGTAATGACCGCACCACCTCTCCTGACCAATCAAAATGTGGGAAACTGTCACTTGCAACATTAGTGGGTGGTCTGAGGGACCCCAGAATGGTATAATTGCCCCAGTTTAGCTTAGGAAAATTGTCCGACTTGTCCGAGTAGCAGACCTGTCACTGACCCTACGAACTCTATAGGTGCTCAATCTGAAGTGCTGCGGAGCACTCTGTCCATACTTTCCACAAACTCCTAAGGGGTGGAAAAATCCTAAGTGCTGGCGAAGCATTTTGCTGGGAAATTCGAAAGCCCAAGCGGGGTTACTGGCGGATTACTTGCAGAAAGGGGTAACGCTGGCGTTGCTGTCCGAAGCTGTGGGTGTTGGTCGTACCTTGGTGAGCCCAGTCCTGATCCAAATCCTGAGGGGTATCCTGTCCTTACTGTCCGTGAGCTGTACCTGCTCACATTCTGGCATTCCTTCCTGAGGGTCCTTGTCCCCGTCCTTCCAACTGACCCGTGGCCAGGGTTAGTCTTCTCTCAGACCTAGGTAAATATAAACCTGTGGGTTTGCGTCTCTCTCTCTCTCTCTCTCTTTCTCTATTTCTCTTAATAAAGCACTCTTACCTGTGATATTGCTCTATCACCTTGAGAACAAGTTATATGCAATTGTTGTAGAATTGTTCCATTTCTCTCCCCACCTTTAGGAAATTGCCAAACTGTTATATTGTATTAGTGTGTTCCAATTTTTCCCTTTCCTTTAGCTGATTGCAGTGAATTTAGTAAGAATAGCTTAAACACTTAGGTTAAGTACTTGTTCTAGGTCCCATCCCCGTCCTATTGTTCCTAGTATAAAGTTGCAGTGACTAGTCCTGTTCTAAAATTCCTACCTTAGTCTTCCCATATATTCTAATGGTTATAATTCTAATACAAAGTTACTTACTGGTGTTGATTTTGATGTTTGATATATTATTCTGCATATCGCTTATTGTCTTGGCATCTTCTCTTTGAACTCTTATAAAGTTTTAAACTTCATCAGGTGTTTGTGGTCATTTTACAGAATTGTGGATAAGTATGTACTGAAGTATAAAGAATATATTTTATCTAGGTTCCCTGTCTACTATTTTCCCTTATAGCTCCAGGTCCGTCGGAAATTTGTGCCTGTGGTAAGTCAGGTACATGGTAAGCAGAGGTGTAACCCAAACCTTAATTACTCATAGAAGCGGGCAGCGAATGCCATCACCCAGTTCACCCCAAATGTCAATGGTATATTAAATCTTATGCACGCCAGGGCCCAGTGCGTGTAAGTGATTGGTGAATCGGGTGACACGGGTGAACTGCGCGCTCTATCAGTAATTTCTGGCAACCAGAGGATGGTTTGGACTAGTTAGATTAGGTAGACAGGATAAACAAACCGTAAAAACAAAATGTGCTGCTGATTTTCTACTGCATTGGTTTAAATGTTTTTGAAATGTTTTAAGATTTACATGTAAATGTATATGATTTGCATTGCTGCTATAGATATTGCATGTTGAATTAACCCAGAACTGTTTGTAAGTGTTCAGTGTAGTCCGAATCCCCGGGGAAGTATTTGGCTAACGGTGAGCAGAATCCGGTTAGCTGTTGAAGTCACTAGGGTTTGAGTCATTAGTGCAGGGTTAAGAATAACTGGAAGCACTAATTAGGATCTTTTGTTGCATCTGAGTAAATGATAGCTACGAGTCCGGTATAAAACTTTCATTGCGATATCACCTAGTAAGGGTCGCATACGGAAGGAGTAGTAGGGTCTCCGAGGCTTGACTGGTAAGTAAAATAGTTCACTGGTGAAATCCCGGCTCAGTACATATCCCTGACGAAAGTGGATGAGTCGGAAGAATAACGGGTTCTATATTACTCACGTGTGAGGTTAGGCAAAGAAGTCTATCCAGAGTGAATGAGAAGTAGGCAGAAGTGGTTTACTTGCAGTGAAAGAAAGTTTTTCTATCTCTTTAGAACGCTCAGACATAGTGGCAGACGTTGTGTGTTAGTAACCAAGTTTTACGTTTGCACTTTAGAGAGAGTAAAAAGTTTCCGTTACCTTGTGAAGGAGGGAGTCAGTCGGAGAGCTGCTCTGACGTCACTCCGTGCCGCGCTGGTATTGGTCAAGACAGCGGGTGTGTAGCGGAGCTGAATTTGTGAAGGAGGGGTGAGTGCCGAAGCGTGAGACGCTGTCTCGCGAAAAGGCCGCGCACCCATTGGCTAAGGATTTTTTGTATTCTCTGACCTGATTGGGTAGTGGGGAAAATAAGTCGCGCTAGCATTGGAAGCACAAAGGTAAACAAAATTAATCAAGCCGAGTTAGAAGCGAGTCTGGAGAGTTGCATGTGGTATCCAGATTTCATACCGAATCCAAAGTACCTAGGATTTCATAAGGATCAGCTTATACGAGGTAGACCGCACATGATGTATGGAGTAAAGAGGAAAATGTCATTTTCTGATAAAATAAAGAATTTTTTCAAAACTGACAAGCCCATTAGAACGAGGGAAGGCGTTCTCATTCCCCCGCCAAACACCCCTGCTTCTTTCATGTTGTTTGATAAAGGGTATCACACTTGTGTCTGGTTAGAAAATTGGGCAAAGTATACTGCCGAGGACGGAGTCTTAGCATTCCCTGTTGAAGGTACATTTAATGGTCGGATTTTGTTTAACTTAAGGACCCGCATGAATGAATTACACCCTAGACCTAGGCTGACCCAGTACGAAGCTCTGGAGGAATGGGAGATTGAGGCTGCAGAGCGAGATAAACCCCGAATGGATAAGGGAGTAAGTAAATGGTATCCCAGGCTTCCAACGCCAACCAAAGAGCAGAAAATGAAACAGTGGAGGCAATCTATGTTGACTGAAGGATTATTTCCCATGATGGGGGTATTAGAAGAAAAGACAGGAAAATGTAAAGAAAAGACCCATCACATAATGCCCGCAGGGGACTCAGAAGATGAGCACCTGGAAGACTTGTTAATGAAAAATCCACCTCCCTATGTTGCAGAGTCAGAACCTGTGCATTCTCCAAACCCTTTTTCAAAATATCCCAGATGTAGGAGGGATAGTGATACAGATGGAACAGGTACAGACAGTAAAACCAGTGACAGGGATAGGTTTTGCAGACCTAAATCTGCGGTCCCAAATTATCAGCCGTTCGGAGAAGGTCCACCCCGATTGGTCACTCCGACTGCTCCAAGTATTTACCCTCCCTTGGTACCTCAGGTATTGCATGACAATTCTGCAGAAAAGGCTCTAAGAGAAAAGGAAAAGGAAGCCCTGGCTAGACAGCGAGAGGATTTGGTTCGAACTATTGCCCAGATACATCCCCATCCTGATTCTCTGACTATTCCAGTAACTATTGGCCCAGCTATTCCACTGTATAGAAATGACCTGACTAGTCCCCGTCCTCCTGTTATCACCCCAGTGCTGCCTACTCCTAGCGTCCCTTCCCCGAGGAAAGAAGTATTCATAGATGAAGATCAAGAAAGTGAATGTGAATCTGTGGTGTTGATGGATTTGCCCATTAGAGAGCCTAGGGCTAGTACAGCGGGGGCAAAATGTCAGAGTAGACCCAAAGAGGTGTTGATTGAAGGTGCCTCTGGGGTTAGGAGTGCTACTGTAGTATCCCCAGAAGAATTAGACAGATGGACCAAGGAACTGGAGAAAGAGACCACTCCCCAACCCAAAGCATTAGAGATATATAAATTGAGAATAGAGATAGAAGAAATGATGGCTGGAAATGTAGGAGTTGAGCGCCTAAGCTCATACAATGAAGAGGAATTATTGTTTATCAGTAAAAATCTTACCCGAAATGCTAGAATGCTCCATGAAAGGATAATGGATACAGCCACCGAAATGGGAATTGATGTTAGTCGCTCCAAAATTCTTCAGAAACCCTACAGAGTAGACTTTTCAGACAAAGATTTAGAAAACCTGAATGTGATGGGAAAACAGATCCAAGTAAAGGAGTTGTTAAAACTTTTGCAAAAGTGGGGAGAGGTGGGAAAATGGAGAACCCGGTGGGCAAAGAAAAAGGAAGACAGTAGAGCGAAATCACAAACGTCAGAATATATGCTGAAAGAAGTAAATCCCGCAGAAAAATTGTGCCCCATGAGAGAGGTCCCGGGAGGGAAATATGTCCATGTCCCTTGGTCCCGACAAGATATTGTGTCATTTACAAATGACTTCCCGAAATTACGGGAGAAGCCTGTTGATTGGTACAGGCAGGTAGAACGCTTCATAAAAGTTCAGAAATGTCTGCTGAAAGACCTGGATGGGTTTTTCGACATTGTGGTCCCTGTAGATCTGTGGACCGACTGTAAAATTGAAATTGACTGGCACAGTGAGGAATTTCCCAGAGATGAGAAAACAGGAGCGCCTGCACCTGAGGTAATGAGGAAGTATGAGCAAGTCATACAATATCTCAAGAAAAAGGTTCCCGCAAAAGAAACAGATTGGACCCGAATAGATAGAACCACCCAAGAACGTGATGAAACTGTTCACTCCTATTATGAAAGGTTACTGCAAGTGTTTAAAACATACAGCGGAATCGATAATGTGGACATGAAAGACATGACACATTTCAGTTACAGATTTGTGCTAGGATTAAGGCCCGAAATCTCCCAATGGATTAGAGACAATAAAATCAGTTGGCAGGGAAAACCAATAGATGATGTCCTGAAATACGCAAAATACTGTGAAGATGAAATCGAAAACAAAAGGAAGGCCCTCAAGGAAAAGGTAATGTGGGCTCAGGTGAAGTTGGCTGAACAACAAGAACAGCAGTTAAGTAACTTGAATTCTAATAAGAACTCACAGAATAACACTAGTGGGGGAGGAGGAAAGCCCCGAACTAAAATGAGTAGAGAAGAGGCTATGAAAAAATTCCCTTGCCACGGGTGCGGCCAGATAGGGCATTGGAGAGACGAGTGTCCACACCTGCAGGCCGGTAATGCCCCTGTAAATGGTTTAAATCCACAGGTGCCGAAAGAAGGGACGAGAAAGAACCAGCAACAGGTAAAATTACCTCCAGTGCCTCGCGCTCCAAGACAGAATTTTAAGAGTCAGGGTCAGCAGAATGAGAGGGCGGAAGTATGGGAAGTCGAGAGTGAAAGAAACGCAGTCATTCCACGGTATTTGTTAAATGATACCTTCCTCTGTGAAGATCAAGATTGACGGGGCCTGAGAGGGGAGGATGAGGGGTGCGTACTTGGCGCCTCCTTACCGGTAGACCAGACTGGACCATACATTGAAGGAAAGGTTGAGGGAAAAGACGTCACCTTTCTGTTGGACACTGGTGCTACCAGATCTACTGTAAGAACAGTGGATGTTCCTAACCTACCCCTCTCGGGAGAAGCGATCCAAGTAGTGGGCGTCTCAAATCAAATAATAAGTACCCCAGTAACTGAACCAATGGAAATCTCCATAGGTAATTTCAAGGAAATGCACAGATTTGTGGTCTGTGATTCTAGTCCTGTGAATCTGCTAGGACGTGATTTGTTGTGCAAGATGCATTGTACCATCTATTGCACACCAAAAGGCGTCGAAATTCAGACCCCGATGAAGATGGCCTGTACAAATTGATGCTGGTCAGACAAGATGCAGATATCAAGCCGTTAACAGTTGAGGATTTACCTGAAGAACTCCAGTTAAGGGTAGTTCCAGAAGTGTGGGATTTCACAGGAAAAGATGTAGGCTTGATGGCGAATGTAGACCCAGTTAAAATAACGATAAAAACGAATGCTGTATACCCCAAAACCAGACAGTACAAAATGAGTGCAGAAGTGAAAGCAGGAGTAGCGACTGAAATTACCAGGCTGCTCGAAGCGGAAATAATAGAAGAAGTGATGAGCAGCCCCTGTAATTCGCCTATCATTGGGATCAAAAAGCCTAGTGGAAAGTACCGGGTAGTGCAAGATTTGCGCAAGGTAAACCAGATTGTCGTGCCTTGCTGTCCTATTGTGCCCAACCCTGCAGTGATACTATATCAGATTCCCTGGAATGCAGAATGGTTCACTGTCATCGATCTGTGTCATGCATTCTTTTCCATCCCGTTGGATCCAGAAAGCAAGTTCCTTTTCAGTTTTGAATTTGACAGCCATATCTATGTCTGGAATCGTGTCCCCCAGGGGTACACCGAAAGTCCATCGATTTTCAACCAGATACTAAAGAAGTGCCTTGAAACTCTGGTGCTGCCGAGAGAATCTGTCCTGGTGCAGTACATAGATGATCTATTGGTGGCATCTAAGACCCAGACAGACTGTGTCACCGACACCATTGCCTTGCTGAATCACCTAGGAAAGGGAGGACATAAAGTGTCACCTGACAAGTTACAATTTTGCAAAAATTCAGTGAAGTATCTGGGGCACCAGATAGAAAAAGGAATCAGGAGAGTCACTACCGAAAGGATCAAAATCATTAAAGCCATGGAACTGCCCAGAACTCAGAAAGAAGTGAGAATGTTCTTAGGGGTTGTGGGCTACTGCAGACAATGGATTGTAGGATTTGCCGCGCTAGCAAGACCCCTGATAAAATTGACCAAGAAAGGAGTAGAAGACCCCGTCAGCTGGGACAGTGAAAGCATGAATGCTTGGGTAACATTGAGAAACTGTCTATGTACTGCTCCTGCATTGGGTATGCCTGACTACTCAAAGTCTTTTGAGCTTTTCTGTGACACAAGAGAAAATTGTGCTCTTTCAGTCCTGACCCAGGAGCACGGATCAATTAGGAGACCGGTGGCCTATTTTTCAGCCACCCTAGATCCGGTGGCTGCTGGATTACCGGGGTGTCTGAAAGCAGTTGCTGCTACTTGCGTCAGTCTGGAACAGAGTGAGAACATTGTCATGGGACATCACGTCACTGTATATGTTCCTCATTCTGTTGTAATCCTGCTGACTAGAACTAAGACCCAGTACCTCACACCTAGTCGGCTGACTAAGTATGAAAGAATTTTGATTGGTGCTGAAAACGTAACCATTTCCCGGTGCAATGTCTTAAACCCAGCGACACTGTTGCCTGTCCCTCTGGATGTAGAACTAGAAGAGGAAGGGGAACATAATTGCATCGATTTAACCGAGTTCAGTACAAAGCCCCGTCCAGACATTCGTGAAATAGCACTACTTGATGGGGACAGGACAATGTTTGTGGATGGCTCGTGTTTGAGACATGAGAGTGGGGGCCTGAGTGCTGCCTATGCTGTGGTTACGTTGACAGAAACCATAGAAGCATCTTACCTGAGCGAGGTGAAATCTGCACAAGTGGCAGAGCTCATCGCGTTAACTAGAGCATGTAAGAGGGGTAAGAACAAGAGAATAACTGTTTACACAGATAGCCAGTATTGTTTTGGGGTTGTTCATGACTTCGGCCAATTGTGGTTGCAAAGAGAATTCATGACTTCCTCAGGCACACCTATCAGAAACGGAAAGGTGGTGCATAACTTACTGGAAGCTATCCAATTGCCCAAAGAATTGGCTGTGGTCAAATGCGCGGCTCACAGATCTGGAAATGATGATGTGACTGCCGGTAATAGGTACGCTGACCAAATTGCCCAGTTCTGTGCCCGACATCACATGTCACTCCAAATTGTGTTGTGGAGTGGAACCAGCTGCCAACTTATGTTGTTTGAGAATGTGTCAACGTGGGAAGAATTAAAAGATTTGCAACAGGCAACAGACAGACAAGAAAAAGGAAGGTGGGCCGCAAATGGGTGCAAGTTGAGAGATGATGGTGTGGTGGTAAATCCGACTGGGGTGCCTGTACTGCCTGATAGCTTGATCGACCCCATGATCAGAATGATACATGAACCAACACATATGGGAAGAGACGCGATGTGTCGAGTGTTTGACAAGGTGTTCTGTAATTAAAAATTCAGGAACCAGGCGGAAAGGCTTTGCCAGAGGTGCCTAGTGTGTCAGCAGTTCAATGCAGGGAAAAAGACTGTGGTAGAACAAAGTACGGTTGGAAAGGCAGTAGGTCCCTTTGTCAGAATGCAGGCAGACTTTGTAACCATGCCTAGGTGCAAAGGGTATAGATACATCCTGGTCATAGTCTGTCTATTCTCCCGGTGGGTGGAGGCCTATCCCGCAAAGAAAAATTATGCCATAACCACTGCCAAATTATTGCTCAGGGAGTTGATACCTAGATTCGGAATCCCAGAGACAATCGAAACGGACCAAGGTGGGCATTTTGCCAACGATGTCCTAGAGGAACTCTGTAAAGCATTCAAAATGAAGCAAAGACTGCACTGTGCCTACCATCCAGAGGCTTCTGGGGTAGTGGAACAAATAAATGGCACCCTGAAATCCAGATTGGCCAAAATGTGTGATTCCACAAAAATGAACTGGATAGAGGCTTTACCCCTTGTGCTGATGAGTTTGAGAAGTATCCCGAACAGAAAGACTGGCCTGAGCCCCCATGAAGTGTTGATGGGAAGAGTGATGCGACAGGCATGGGTACCCGGACACAAACTGCTAAGCATTTCTGATGATATGGTGCTAGAATACTGCAAGCAGCTGGGTGACCAGGTGCGTTCTCTCTCTCAGCAGATTGGAGAGACAGAAGACGAGTGGCCAAAGACTCCAGCACACAACTTGCAACCAGGAGATTGGGTGGCGTTAAAGAAACACACCCGGAGCAGTTGCCTGAAACCCAGGTGGGGAAAGCCACGACAAGTGATCCTCGTCACTACAACTGCTGTAAAGTGTGCGGGCGTACCGAAGTGGATCCACGCCAGCCACACAAAGCGGGTAACTGGAGAAAACGCGACTGAAGCTGAAGGCAGCACAGCTGAGGAAGCTCCCGAGGAGGAGAGTCCAGAACTAGCTGACATCGAACTGCCGAGCACAAGTCGAGACGTTGAATGGTTCCCTGCTGACGACCAGGTTCATGATCCAATACGAACCAGGAAATATTCCTACTTAGACAGTGAGTGGGATAGTCCAGGTGAGCTAGAAATAGACGAAGCAGATCAGGTCAACGAGAATCACATCACACCTGATCAGGAAGTAGGCCAAGTAGAGTCAAATAAAGACACCGAAACTCCTCCTGAGACTCCAGAAAGTGGAGAGGGACAGTTAGAAACTAGAGCTGACGTTCATGCAGAAGAAAGCGAAGAGATCGAAGAGCATGAACAGGAACAGATAGAACTAGATCAAAGTGCTCAGACAACGGAAACGACAGTAACCGGAAATAAAAAGCAAGTGCGATTTGAATCTGAGCAGGGTCAGAATAGGGACCAGGCAGAAGAAGTAGATGAAAGACCTGGAACTAGTCAGACAGGCAGGAAAACAGAGGTGCCACAACAAAAAGTAAAGAGAGTGCACGAAGAAGGCCAAGTCTCCTCAACTACTGGGAGGCACGGAGGGAGAAGTGCACCCCGATACGTCAAGAGACTAAGGCTCAGACTAAAGACAGTCGAAGAAAAACTGAAAGACCGAAAAAGGGCTGAAAGTGAAAGAAGGGCGGCCCAAGGAAAATCGCTGAGAAAAAGCGACAGACTAAAGAAACAGAACCGACTGTATCGAAGCCCTGAGTGGACTTACTTTGTATTGGAGGAAATAGACGAACCACACCACAGTGGCAACAGTGACGAAGAGTCCATCGCTGATCGGAGTTCTGACGAAGACCCTCCTTGAGAGAATCTCGAAGTGAGCCTTTGGTGCAAAGAAACGAAGAGGGGTAGCAAAAGCCACCTGTAAGCTAAAAATGTCTGATCCGAGTGTCTCTGGAAGGTCCAGATGTGGGTGTCTTAAAACCTGCTGTAAAATATGCTTGTGTAGTATAGCCATGCTAATAATAATGTGGATAGCACTAACAGTTTTCCTACCTTTTATGATAAGCAAAAATCCAAATTTGTCCCCTACTGAACCAGAAGCAGTAGACGTAGGGGTTGTACAGACTGTAGAAACACCACGAAATTTAGAAAGACGCGACAAACAAGTAGGCTTGACACACACACGACCTAATTTAGAAGCATCAGATGAGGATGGACTACACTTTCACAAAATGAGAAACAGGACGCATTTGAATGTTTTTGCTAACTTGTTGGTGCATTACGTAGAAGCTATGGAAATAGAAGACTGTTATGTCTGCATGAAGCTACCTACCTCAGTGGCTGAAGGCGTGACATACCATCATCTACCTTTAACATATGGAATCTCCTGTAGTATATTAGCTAGCTTGTTCTATAGAAGCACTTTGCAGTACTATTATTCAAATGATGACGTAGTATTTTCTGAACTTCCTATTAGAGGACATTTGAACCGTGTACATACTACCAGTGACGTGACCCGTTATATGGGAGAATATTTTCTGACTATAGGGAACATAGATTTAGACGAAGCTAGACAATCTAATCTGACCTGTTCTCTGCAAGAGCAGGAAAAGATGTTTATAAAGATGGCAGACAGAAGGAGAGAAAAGTTTCAGAAAAAGGCAAATGACGAAAAGGATAGAGTCCCTAGGTGGGCTGAGCACATGGATAACACCTCGCAAAGCGAAGCTAGTCCTGCCTTGTTGCTGGATTTTGAACGAAAGGGGAAACTTTGTATCCATAGGGAAAAGACAGAGTACTATAACAATGTATTCATCGGTTCCAGCGAGTGTGAACATAATTACAAGGTAATTGGAGGTTGGGGTTTCAAAAATGGGTCAGAACCTGTGTTTCCCGGAATATATTATATATGTGGGAACAAGGCTTATTTCAAATTGCCGGATCACTGGTATGGAAGCTGCTACTTTGGCATTGTTTTCCCGAAAATATACCATGTGAATAATGCAGCTGGAAGCGATGAAGAAACTAATGGCTTAGTGCGTAGTAAACGCGAAAGTGTAGGTGAAATTATAGGTGATATTTTTAGTGCACTGATACCTGGAATGGGGGTAGTTCTGAACACCCATAGAATCTGCAAATTGTCTACAGTAGTGGACCGGCTCTCAACGGACACTGCTGCTGGATTCCTGATGGTCAATACCGAAATGGTTGCGATCAGATCAATGGTTTTACAAAACCGTCTTGCCCTTGACACCCTATTAGCAAAAGAGGGCGGAGTCTGTAGAATGCTGAAAGCGCAACATTGTTGCACTTACATTCCCGATAAAAGTATCGAATTAAAACAATATGTGAAAAATATAACCAATTTGGAAAAAGAACTCAAACCATTGGAGGTTGACAGTGCCTGGACGAGACTGACTGGAGGTCTCTCCTCCATAGGTAGTTGGTTTACTAACCTAGGTAGAAATCTTTTGTGGAAAATACTGATGCCAATAGTTGTAATAGGTATAATTGTATTGATCATTTTTATCTGCTGCAAATGCCAGAAGTGCAAAAGGAAATACACCGTGAATCAGAGGGGGGTGAAAAGAAACATTGATGAACTAGAATTAGAAGAGTTAAAGAGTGCAATTTACAAAAAAGCGAAAAATCACCACTCTCATAGAGAAGCTGAAAGGAAACTCAACAATAAATTCGTTGAAATTGAAATGAGTGATGTGGATGAATGAGAAAAGTTGGCATCTGTTTCCTTCTATGTAGTGATGATAGTAAATATCATCAAAGAGGGGATTGATGGAGCAGGGATTCGCATGTAAAGCGCCCTGCTCGTAAACAAAACCCTTGCCTAAACTGTATAATCATATTAACACTGTTGTTCGTCATTTATTATACGTTTTCCCATATACGCGGGTGTCCCCAGGATGCTTGCTCGTATGTCTTTTTCCATATTAACGAAGCTTGCACTAAAGAATCGGCTGCCTCGCTGAAATTCAGTCTGCGCATGCGTCGGTCATACCCATGTGATGTGACGCACTCGCATTCTGGAGGGAGTTTGTGCTCATGCGCACTGTTGCAAAAATGGCCGCTTGACTCTCACCACGCTCTCCGCTTGCTACTGCTGCTTCAGCCTATCTGTCTTTTCGCACTAAACAATAATGCTATAGTCATTATAGGATAAGGGTTGGTTAGATTTTATCATGGTATACAGTGTGATCATTTTATATGTGATTTTAATTTGTTCTCGCTTACTTTCCATGTACCGCGTCTCTGGGGGCTGGGAGTGCGTAAGCTACGCCATCTTTGAAGCTCCTCTGGGTATTTCCATGTGACCTGGGAGAAACCCAACTGCGCAGAAACTGAAATCAGCCAGCTGGCTCCCGAAGCCAAATGCGCCTGAGAAAACCAGCACATGATGAGGACACTCACCTTGAGAATAACTGACTTTGTTGCGATGTCCTGTGCACTCAGACTTTCTATTGTATTCTATGGATGGGAACGTGAACCTAATGGGCGGATAGAAAAATTTAAATTCCATGGTGGGAACGTTGAATTTTAGGAGGTGGTAATGACCGCACCACCTCTCCTGACCAATCAAAATGTGGGAAACTGTCACTTGCAACATTAGTGGGTGGTCTGAGGGACCCCAGAATGGTATAATTGCCCCAGTTTAGCTTAGGAAAATTGTCCGACTTGTCCGAGTAGCAGACCTGTCACTGACCCTACGAACTCTATAGGTGCTCAATCTGAAGTGCTGCGGAGCACTCTGTCCATACTTTCCACAAACTCCTAAGGGGTGGAAAAATCCTAAGTGCTGGCGAAGCATTTTGCTGGGAAATTCGAAAGCCCAAGCGGGGTTACTGGCGGATTACTTGCAGAAAGGGGTAACGCTGGCGTTGCTGTCCGAAGCTGTGGGTGTTGGTCGTACCTTGGTGAGCCCAGTCCTGATCCAAATCCTGAGGGGTATCCTGTCCTTACTGTCCGTGAGCTGTACCTGCTCACATTCTGGCATTCCTTCCTGAGGGTCCTTGTCCCCGTCCTTCCAACTGACCCGTGGCCAGGGTTAGTCTTCTCTCAGACCTAGGTAAATATAAACCTGTGGGTTTGCGTCTCTCTCTCTCTCTCTCTCTCTCTCTTTCTCTATTTCTCTTAATAAAGCACTCTTACCTGTGATATTGCTCTATCACCTTGAGAACAAGTTATATGCAATTGTTGTAGAATTGTTCCATTTCTCTCCCCACCTTTAGGAAATTGCCAAACTGTTATATTGTATTAGTGTGTTCCAATTTTTCCCTTTCCTTTAGCTGATTGCAGTGAATTTAGTAAGAATAGCTTAAACACTTAGGTTAAGTACTTGTTCTAGGTCCCATCCCCGTCCTATTGTTCCTAGTATAAAGTTGCAGTGACTAGTCCTGTTCTAAAATTCCTACCTTAGTCTTCCCATATATTCTAATGGTTATAATTCTAATACAAAGTTACTTACTGGTGTTGATTTTGATGTTTGATATATTATTCTGCATATCGCTTATTGTCTTGGCATCTTCTCTTTGAACTCTTATAAAGTTTTAAACTTCATCAGGTGTTTGTGGTCATTTTACAGAATTGTGGATAAGTATGTACTGAAGTATAAAGAATATATTTTATCTAGGTTCCCTGTCTACTATTTTCCCTTATAGCTCCAGGTCCGTCGGAAATTTGTGCCTGTGGTAAGTCAGGTACATGGTAAGCAGAGGTGTAACCCAAACCTTAATTACTCATAGAAGCGGGCAGCGAATGCCATCACCCAGTTCACCCCAAATGTCAATGGTATATTAAATCTTATGCACGCCAGGGCCCAGTGCGTGTAAGTGATTGGTGAATCGGGTGACACGGGTGAACTGCGCGCTCTATCAGTGTAAAGACATGCATATGGTCATGGTGGCGGAGAAGGCCACTTTCATACATAGGAAATGCCCTCGCAAATGGGCGAGGGTGTGGGGAAAGTGGAACGTGCACAGAGGAAACATTTGTTCGCCCCCAGATGAAGATAGTAATTCAAGTGAAGAAATGTAATGTGAACTAACTATGTATCAAAGCAGAAATGTTTAATAAGTAGCTGTAGGGAAATGACATTGTAACTGTCCAATAACACATGCAGATCTCTATTGTTGTACTGAAATTTTAATAATAAAAAAAAACATTAAAAAAAAAGAAGCAGTAGGTGGAGTTAACACTACGCAGCCTTAGTATTCAGCACCCCGACATTCAGTAGCACTGGACGCCTGCTTCTGAGCAAAACATTTGGCAGCACCAAATCCCCTGGAACCCCCAGCATGCTGGGGGATCCCCCAGCATGCTCCACGCCCGCCCTACCCACCAATTAATCAAACTTTGAGATAAGGTGGGTGTACAAAAGGCCATGTTTAATGACAACACTCAAACATGACAATAGATGATTAACAGAAAACACATTATCAAAACATTAACAACAGCTATTATTGAAGCATATCATCAAAATTGCATTGTTCATTATTAAAGCTGCATTTGCTCTTAAAATATTCTTCTTTCCCCCAGCACCAAGGGGCCCTCTGGTTCGCATCTCCCAGGCCGAGATGCCCACGCAAGATGCAACCCACCTGCGCCCCTGAGTGATGGGCCCCAGCCCTCGGGTCCTTGTCCGCCATTTCCAGGGCCCCACCTCTCGTCCACCAGGCTGCCCAGGATCCCAGGTGGCTCGTACCTGCCGCCCTAGCCTCCCCAACCGGTGGCCTCCATCCCCCTGCGGAGAGCTTACCTTCTCTCCCCTCAGTGCTGGCCTAGGGAGTGCGCAAGGCGTACTCCCGTCCATTTTGTAAGTCTATATCAATGGTCCAATGTCTCTTTTCCGCAACTCACCCCCTCAAACTGCTGCATTAGGGGACGGGTGGGTGGGTGGGAGTTAAAGTCTTAATCTAAGGCGAGGGGTATGGGGCCAGCAGGGTGAGAGCAGGTCCAGTGTAGGCGAAGGAAGAGGCCGAGATCCCTGTGTTACTGACCTAAATAGGTCACGGCCTCTGCCCCCGCCCCCCACCGGACGTGCGTCACCTACCGCCCCGGAAGCACTTCCTCTGGCCGGCCTCCCATAGGGCGGCCAGCCACCTACACTGACAAATGACGTTGCGTGGGCCGGGGGGCCGGGCCCTAAAGGCGGGCTCGTCTAGCCTCGCCCTTGGTAATAGAATAATCCAAGTATGCCTTTGAACCAAGCCTTCAGCAGCCTTCAGAGGCCTGCTCCTCGAAACCCTGATGCCTCAGTACTCACAGAAGCCCGAGCAGCTGGGGCAGTGAGTAGTCCTCTCAACCCCTTCCTCCAGTTTCCGTTCAGCTGCGCTCCTACAGGAAATGTTTGTACTTGCGAGAAAATGCGTTAGGTGTCTAGTTTTAGGCTGCATGGAGGGGGGATTCTGCTTCATCTCAGGGGGCTCTTCTGTGTACCATGAGATCTAACTCTCCATGAGAACATGATCCACCACCAGACACCGCCTGACTCTTTATCTCACTCTTTCAGGTGCTTTTTCATCCCTGCTTTCTCCATTGGTAGAGGTGGGCGACCCAGAAAATTAACAGGGAGAGCCGAGCCAAGGGTCTGGCTGGGCTCTACAAGCCTGTGCACGATTCGAGCCCTGTATGTATTTAGCATGTGAATTATACAACAAAAATCTTGAATAAATACGATACCGTTTTTTTTAAAATTCAAAAACATGCATTTCTTTTACATGCCAAAGCGTTTTTCTTTAGTACTTCTTATTTTATCACTGTTTCGAGAGATATTTATTAAAAGGGACATTTTTCAAACATTCTTTCTCCCTGTATCATTGGTGAGCTAAGGGGCAAGTCACTTGTCATGTGAATGCCATGATATTGCCAAGGCGCCCCCGACTAGGGGGCTCCGCGCCTTTGGTGGGACACCAGTGCCTGCCCAGACATCAGCGCAGGCATTGGTTGCCAGGCATTGGCTGCCAGGCGTACAGCGATCCGGAAGCAGCAGAAAGGGCCTAGACAAGCAGGAGTGGCCCCTAAGGCATCATTCCCCCTGTACCTAAGAGAGCTAAGAAGCAGCCCAATAGGAATGGAAGGGAGAGCCCCCCTGGGCCAGTCCGGAGGAAGAGGTGGCAGGTCCCTCTGGACTGAGCGAAGGGGTGCCTGTGGAGGTGGCCCGGCGAGGGTGCTCGGCGAGGGTGCTCGGTGTTGGCGCACGCCTGTGTGTCTGCTGCGATGGGGCTTACAGCTGGGTGGGGATTGTGTAGATTGACAATGGCTGTTTGGGGGTCGGGGTGACTCCAGTGGGAGCATCCAACCAGTCTGATTTAGTGCCCAATCTGACCAATGTTCTGCTGTCGCTTTCCGAATTCGGGATGTTATCCGCTCCTTCTTGGGGTGGGCCCATGGCTACTGTGGGTGAGGGTTTGGAGAAGGCCATATTTGGCTGGCATTCCTGCGAGACTTTAGTGGCACAGTGTTGTGGCCCCACCCAGACCAGTGAGGAGCTGGGCCTTCTTACGGACGAGGCGGGCAGTGAGGGTTTTGGTGCCATCCTTGACCCGTTGTGGGTGTGCGCTGCGCTGGCCTGCTGTCTGGGTGGAGTCAGACCTGGTTACTAACATAGATTTCCTAGAGCTCTTTCCCATCCTGGTGTCTCTGTACATCTGGATGGACCAGCTCCGCAACCAGTCGTCATAATTTGGTCTGATAACATGACAGTGATTGAGTGCATTAACCAGCAGGCTGCCAAATGTAAAATGATATTTAGGTTGTTGAAGGGAATTGTGCTCCAATGCTTGACATTTTTTAGGGCCTCGTCTGTTCCGGAGGTGCTGAATAATGCTGCTGATGCTCTATCTCGTTTCAGGATACAGGTTTCAAGGTCCCACCAGCCAGAAGCAGCCCAAGCCCAGTCCTACCAGACCTCGTGGCGGCCAGTTAGCACTCAGGACGAGTCGGGTTTATGAAGGGGCATTCAGCGCATGCTGTCATTTCCTGGGGACCAGGTGAGAGAGGGTGTGGCCTGAATCTTTCTCTGTCCTGTCATTTTTGGGAGGCCTGAGGAATTGAGAGTGCTCTGCAGCTTGCGCGCAACGACACATGGCAGCAATTTCTTTCTTTTCAGAGATGCTTGACCACCATGACACATCTATATCATTCATAGTGCAGCGGGCTTCATAGGGATGGCAGTGTTTGCAGAGGACCAAGGTGCCCCACTGGTATCTGCAAGTTAGGTAGTCCCGAGTGTTCTAGGTAATGTCTTTAGGACCACCGAGCAGGCTCACCTTTTCAGAACAGCATGTATGTTGGCTTCATATGGAGCCTTCAGGGTGGGTGAATTGGTGGCCAGGAACAAGAAAGATATGCAGGGAGGGCAGCAGCTGGCTCATGTGCAAATTTCTGAGGGTTCTTTGAGTATTGCGCTGAAGCGCTGCAAGACAGATCAGGATGGCAGGGAGGACCACAGCATCGTACGCAAGGCACCAGGTAACTCTTGCTGTCCCGTGGGCAATCTTGAATTATTCTTGGTGCGCAGGTCGAGGCGGGCGGGAGGACCCTTCTACATGCATTCAGAAGGGGCCCCTTTGACGAGGTGTAATGTTTTGTTCTTTCTTCTTTGCTGTTGCTATTTCTTTTATTTCTATCTCTATTCTATCTGTCCCTTCCATTCCAGAATTCTCTTTGAATTCATTCTCTTCTGCTCCAGATCTCCAGGGTGCTTGGGTTGGCGCTCGGGCAGCAGGATTTGACACCGCTGAGTTCAGTTCTCATTCATTCTGAATTGGGAGGGGGGGGCTACAGATGCAACAGCGAAGGTTGCAAATGCTGTTGGTGCTATTAAGGTTGCTAATAACTGTTTTCTCAGTTTTCATGTCCTGTGATGTGACGCAGGAAGCAAGGCTGCAGTGTTGTGTCCAGTGCTGGATTCCTGTGCAGACCCGGGGCACACTGCGGTGCCAGAGTTGACAGAAGTGTGGGTAATAGGCCATTCTTATGTGCAATAGATTAAACATGTTTCTTTGCAGAAAGTTTGGACGATCGGGCCCGCCAGGCGGGCTTTCTGGAGTCTTTCCACGGGCAATGGTGGGGGGGGGCTCAGTCTGGTTCAGTTGAGGAACGCTCTTCAGTCATGGCTCCAAAAGAGGGGTACGCTTCAGGGAATGCTGGTGGTGCATCTGGGTGCACCTTGGTAGGAGTGGTTTATTTAAAGTATTTTTTACCGAGATGGGATGGTTGGCAAAGAAATTGCCGCAGTCAGTCATAGCATGGTCCCACATCATCCCGCGGTTGCAATGGGGAGGAGGGGAGTCGGTATGGACCCTCAATCACTCTGTGAACCTTTGGGCACAGTA
Organism: Lissotriton vulgaris; assembly: GCF_964263255.1. Classification (NCBI taxonomy): domain Eukaryota; kingdom Metazoa; phylum Chordata; class Amphibia; order Caudata; family Salamandridae; genus Lissotriton; species Lissotriton vulgaris. Next base: position 376,360,704 of record NC_141687.1, read on the forward strand.
AACGTGTCCGCAGCTGTGCATTGATGATATAATAGAATAACATCCCTAGCATATCATTCGGAACCAGAAAATTCCAGCATGTAAGGGTGAGCACCGCCCCACCCCGTGTCTGTTGGAGTATCCCTGGGATCGGTTTCCCACCCACACTGTTGTGTCTTTAAATGGAAGCGCTGGTTGAGCTGGTGTCTGGCAAGTATACTACCCTGACATCTCAGGTTTTCACCTCACTAGTCGTGACATCGCAGGTAAATAGATAGCGAGTTTTTACATCGAGGGTAGGATGTCAGACTTGTACATTGCAGTACTTCACTTCGCAGGAAAGTTAGTTTTTATTGTTCAAGTGATTTAAACTTATGTGTCTATATTTATATATGTCTACAAAGTACACCAGATGTAAAGCACCGCGATGTAAGGGCACTTTTAACATAATAACCACAATGTAATGACTCCCAATGTAACAAAATGCGATGTAACTACTTATATTCGTCTGGGAATCTCATCTCCATGGATACGAAGACTCCACTCCATCACATCCAGCAGAACATCTGAAGGCTGAACGTCTCCGCGGAGGACAGGGAGGCATGTTTGGGGCCTCGTTCCTCAACCTATCCTTGCTCCTTTTCAATGACTGCAGCTCTATGGGCGATCTGTGGCCAATCGCGCCTTGGTTTGCTCTATTTGAGAAGCTTGAGAAAGAGGCGGAAATCTCTGAGTTTCATGATCACCACCTCCATGCACTTGACGGTTGACTTGAGGGTACGCGTGGTAAACACATCAAATGACCAAACGTACTCTCTTATTTATTTATTTATTTTTAGCATTTATTAAGCGCGAACAATTGCCCGCAGGCGTCTCGGCGCTGTACTTTTGTTACTCTCCTGAATGATCTTATGAGTTTTTCAGAGGTTAAATAACCAAGTCTTCAGTTTCTTCCTAAAGGACATGAGATTTGGGCTGGATCTTATGGTTTGCGGGAGTGTATTCCATTCTCTTAGCCAAGTAGGCATGTTTCTGCCTGCCAGTGCACTCCCATTGGCTGTTAAAGAGGTTGTGAAGTTTAGGTCAAACTATTAGAGGGTACTGCTGCTTTGATGACTGAGAAGGTCCTTTGAGTCCATTTAAAAGGGTCCATCCAGTGTAGAGATCTGTGACAAACACTACCAATGGGCATTTCATGGTGTCAGCTGGGTTCTATGGTGTTTTGTGACATCACTCAATGGGCGGCCCTTTCAGTGTCACTGACATTGCTGCAAGTCTCCCAGCGACGTACACGGATGCACGTGCACCACGATGATTTTGAAGGAAGGGCTTCTCCCTTCCATGCAAGGCCTTACAAACGTGTTGCTTACAAAGGGGGTCCAACAGCCACACCAACGGCAGCTATGGCGGAGACCCCTAGCCGCGCTCAACACCTGAACGCGGGCTCAGATGAGGTCTGGCAGCAGAAGCGCTCACTCATCGCCACCATGGAAGGGAGTAGATTGCTTCAGTAACGCAGGCAATCAGACAAGCTTGTCTTTTGGAAACATCTTAAGACCCTGCTGGGTTGTGAATTCGTATGCTAATTTTAAGTACTCATCCCAGGTTTTAACTGTGCTTGGGAATGTGCCATTTAGCTGCTCGCGCCTTGCCTGGCGCTCTCTTCCGCAGAGCCTTAAGTTGCTTCTGACAACAGCAGTCCCTTCCCTGTGAGCCTGAAGGTCATGTGTGATGCACCTGGGCCCCCCCTCCTCCTTGTGTCCTCAGAAACCAACAGGTGTACGATTTGTGTACGTCATTGAATTAGTATCTCTTAATCCATAACATACAATAAATAGAAGGGGTCTGTAGCTATAGTCGTTTCTAAGTCATGACGTCAGAGAGGTTGGCAGACCTGGGGACTGGGCACCAGGAGATACAATGGGAGCCAATGATCGGCTGTCCCTGTAGTGTCCGCCAATGAGACAGTGCTTATTGACAACAGTTTCACCACTGCAGACTGCACATTTGTACCCAAAGTCGAGCCGCTCTCTCCAAATGGTGCCCTAAGGAGAGGCGATTGCTGTCAGACAACCACAGGAGAGGGGCAGTGCTTAATTTGAGCTGGTGCGTGCCGGTGGGACCCACCGGCACAAATTTTTGGGAACCAGCACGTATTTTACATCAGTAGACTTTCAACCAGAGAAAGAGAGAGAAAAACACATAAAGGGAGGAAGGAAAGAGGACGAGAAAAACGAAAAACAGTGATAAATGAAAAAAGGCAGGGATGACAAAGAACCTGAAAGAGTGAGATAAAGAGCCAGGAAGAGTCTGGTGGTGCACGATAAAAGGTATGAGGTGGAATCAAGGCTATGCACCCTTGGTATTCGGCACCCCGATGTTCATAATGTTGGGCACGGGCTTCTGAGCACAACTATGGGCACTGGCACTTATTATATTACATATTAATCACTGGTGAAAGGTACATTTGAAGGGAGAGATGCTTCTGATTTGAGGATGAGTAGCCAGCCATGCTTCAGCATATGCTATCCCTCAAGGAAGAGGGGCGTGGCTTGAGCGCCGAGGGTGATGGCGGCGTGAGCCCAGAGCTCCGTGCCTCTTCCCCTCAAAGATCCTGAAGAACTCGGCGGAGAGCCCGCATGGGCCCCGGCGCTGCACGAGTGCACCGTGGTGACCGGAGAGGCGGGGTGTGAGCGGCTGTGGAGGCTGTTTCGGTGAGCGCGGCCGCCGAACATCGAGGCTGCCGGCGCAAAGGGAGGAGGACGGCGCTCAAGATGGCGGCCGCGACGGAGCCCTGTGAGCTCGGGGTTTGGCCGACTGCCCACACTGCCGTGGAGTTCTGATCGGGCGCAGCCGCCGACCTTGGGGCATCCTGCGGCGGACCCCCCTGGGGCAGGAGAACCTCCCCGACCCTGTGGGCTGCGGCTGGCATAGCGGGAAGGCCCGGCTGCGGTGGTGACGCGGAAGAAGGCGCTGCGGGAGGCGGCCGCCCGGGCGTGCCTCTGCTGGTTGGGCTAAGAGGCTGCGTCCTGTGCCGGGAGAACTGGCGGAGCAGGAGTCTGAACCGGGCTCCAGTCGAGCACGGAGGTGAGAGGGGAGGAACTGTGCAGCATACCGGGGGAGGGAAGACGCTGATTCGGACGTCCCCGACCCACCAGCGCTAGTGGAGCCCCTCCATGGAGGCTTGATTTCACTGAGGGGACCGGGCGGTGTAGCCCGAGGAGCTGCGGTGGTGCCCCAGCAGTGCCAGGTTCCCCGAGGCACGACAGAGCAGGCGCTGCAGCAGTGGCGGAGAGGGGCTGGCTATCACGGATCCCGGAGGGCGCGCAACGAGGAGGATCGGTGGAGAGCCCTGATCTCCCCCCGGGCCGCAGCGGCAAGCGCAGGAGGAGTGCAGTGACTGCGCAGCAGGACCGCATAGTTGCTTGGAGCCAGACTCACTGCGGAGGCCCAGGGGGGGCACCGGCCATCGGACGGTCGCCAGAGACAAGGCCCTGCCAAAATGGGGAAGCCGAGAGCCAAGGCGGAGGGGGCAGCGACATTGGATGTGGCGGAGGGTGTCCCTATTGAGCCAACGGGCCTGCAGCGTTTGCAGGATCGCATCTTGGACGCCATAACAGCCACGCGCGACGCGCTCCACAATGATATAGCGCAAGTGGCCTCGGGGCTAGGCCTGCTCCGGGCGGATCACGATAAACTGAAGGACAGGGTCAAGGACACTGAGACCGCGATTAAAGACCTGACGCCCGCACAAAAAGTGCTGGAGAGCAAACTTACAGAGGCCCTGGACCGCATTCACACCCTGGAGAAGCGAGCGGAAGACGCAGAAAATAGGAGCCGGCGCAGCAATGTTCGGATCGTGGGCGTGCCGGAGACGGAGGGGGTGAAGGACATGGTGGCCTATCTTGATGAGTGGCTGAAAACAGTGGTGGCACCAGAAGGACTGTCGTCATTCTTCACACTGGAGCGTGCCCACAGGGTCCCGTCTGGACCTCCTAAGCCGGGGCTCCCACCCAGACCGATCATAGCCAAGTTGCTCCATTACAAGGACAGAGACCTGCTCATGCAAAAAGCCCGGGAGGATGGCCCATTTCAGATTGCGAACAGCAAGGTCACGCTCTTCCCTGATTTCACCTTTGAAACGCAGAAGCAGCGGGCCTCCTTCCTGACGATTAAAAAGGAAATGCGAACTGAGGGGATTTCCTATTCCTTGCTCTTCCCGGCCAAGCTCCGGGTGGTGGTGGACGACAAGACGCTCTTTTTTAATGCGGCAGCGGACGCTTGGGACTGGTGGGAAACATACAAGGCAGGAACTGATGGTGCCAAGGCACAGGAGGAAAGAGAAAAGGAACGAGAGCGCTCAACTGCAGGGCTACGGAAATCGAAAAGGCTGAGGAAACGGAAGCAGGGGGAAGCACGGACCAACGGCCGCCCAGACTGAAGCTGAACGAAAGGCCGCATTGCTTGAGGTGGAGAAGCTGGGGCGGGCTGGGAGCCCCGGCTCTAAACGTGGTACGGATTCGGACACGCATGTGTCGGCTTCAGGGTCGGAATCGGACCTCTCTGGCATTCAACGTGCCGAAGGCCCACTGGTGACGCCGCAGACGGCGGAAGAGATCCTGAATGTTTGAACTGCCTGTGGTGAACAATGGGTAATGTTTGGGGCGCTAGGCGGGGGCCCATAGCTCCATGCGCACGAGGGCCGGGGCACACCACGGGGCTCGGAGCCGGACTATTTCGGGGGGATTGGGGAAGGGAAGGGGGGATTGGGGAAGGGAAGGGGGGATTGGGGAAGTGGTGGGGGGGCGGGCGGCGCAGCTCCCTTCTGGACGAGGCCGCGCTCCGTAGGCCCTTAAGGCACCCACGGCTGCGGCCGTGTAGTAGTAACCTGGGTCAATCAGGTGCGTTTGTTTGGTAGGGACTGATATCTCGATATTGGGGCCTATTCTGGGGGAGGGGGGGGTTCCACAGTTGGGGTTTGTTTGCTCTCTTTAAAGTCATTGACCCTGGGTGAGCCATGGGACGGACAGTTGGGAGGTTTTGTTTTGTTCGGGGGGGGGTACCACCACCGTCGAAGGGCAGGTACTGAAGAGAGAATTACGGCAGGATCATTGGGACTATGGCTAGTGCGAACCATTTGAATTGCATAACCTGGAACGTGCGGGGGCTACACACTATGCAGCGTAGACACAAAGTGCATGCCTTTTTAGTGCGGAGGGGGGTGCACATTGCACTGTTGCAGGAAACGCATCTCACGAAGCAGGAGGGGACAGCGCTGCAGAGGAGGTGGAGGGGCCAGATCTATCACACCTGTTATTCAGCCTATGCCAGGGGAGTACTGATTTGGATTAGAGCAGGCACACCATTCCAACTCACGCGCCAATGGGTAGATCAGGAGGGGAGATATGTGGTGGTGGAAGGGAAGCTGGGGGGTAGAGATATTGTGCTGGCTAGTATATATGCCCCGAACACCGACCAACCGACTTTCTTTGAGAGACTATCAGGGACGCTGGCTCACTCCCTGGCGGGCCCGGTCCTGCTGGGAGGTGACTTTAACTCCATAGCTGACGCCTCCTTGGATAGGTCCCACCCCCCACTGCAGGATTCCCCGGTGCACAGACTGTCTAGAGGTAGAAGGGTTGTTGGGAATTAACAGATGTATGGCGAGTGCAGCACCCGACTGACCGGGATTACTCCTCCTTCTCTGGGCTGCACGATCTGCATGTCCGATTAGATGCGATACTGTGCTCCCGGAGTGTACTGCCATCCGTCACTGGGTCGGAATACCTCTCGAGAACGATCTCGGACCACAATCCACTCTTGGTTCGACTGGCGTGGGTAGCTGAGAGGCCCAGGGTCCCGACCTGGAAATTGAAGCCCGAGACTCTGGAGGACCCCCTACTTGGAGCGGCCCTGGAGGAGGGGATGGCCTTGTATTTCGCGGAGAACGAGGGGACGGCGGCCACTAGGGCCACAGAATGGGACGCCTTTAAAGTGGTGATGAGGGGTCTCTGTATCACGGAGTACGTAGGCACGAGGAAGGTGTTGCTGGGCGATCTGGATAAGGCGGATGCCAAGCTGAGGGAGGCAGAAAGGAGGCGGCCCGGTCACCCGGATCACCAGGAGGGGCTTTGCTCGGCTAGGGAGGCGGTGGCGATCGAAGTGGAGCGGCTCCGTGCCTTTGATTATAGACGTTACGTGCTGCGATCCCATGTCGACGGTGATAAATCGGGCACCCTTCTTGCCTGGCTCTCGAACCCCACTAAGCGCTGCTCTCCCATACTGCAACTACAGGATGCAGCTGGCTAGTGCAGCACACTCAGCTGGGCATAGTTGATGGATTTCAAAAATATTATGAGGGCCTTCATAAGAGTACCCCAGGCGACCGGGGGGGACCGGCCGAGACCTTTTTGGACGGCCTGCCCCTGCAGCGGCTGGAGGAGGAACAGGCGAAGGAGCTGGGGTCGGACATCGCACTAGGGGAGATTAGGAAGGCAGTGCGGAACATGGCTCGCAACAAATCGCCGGGGATAGACGGGCTACCCATAGAGTTCTACAGTAAATATCTGGACATCTTGGCGCCGCGGCTCCTGATAGTTTACAAGGAGGCCAAGGCAGCTGGCCGCCTACCGCAGTCCATGCGGGAAGCACTTGTGGTGCCACTACTGAAGCCCGGCAGGGAGAGCAGTGACCCCGCGTCTTATCGGCCGCTCTCTATGCTCACCGCCGATTATAAGATCTTGAGCTCTATCCTGGCGGCGAGGCTCCTGCCGCACATGCCGGGACTGGTGCACGAAGACCAGAACGGGTTCATACCGACCCGTAACACCACGATCAACATTAGGCGACTTATCCGCCTCATGGACGGACTGGAGGGGGAGGTCGGGTCTGAGTTGGTCCTCTCTGTTGACATCGAAAAAGCTTTCGACAGTCTGGAGTGGGACTATCTCTACGCAGTTATGGAACGATTTGGTTTGGGAACCGGCTATATCCAATGGACACGGGTTCTCTACGCGGAGGCAGTAGCAAGGGTACGAGTTGGGGCGACGGTGTCCCACCCATATCCGGTAGAAAGGGGCACCCGACAGGGTTGCTCCCTGTCCCCTCTTCTATTCGCGCTGGCTATCGAGCCCCTAGCGGCTGAGGCCCGGACGGGACGCACTTTCTCGGGGTACGTGCTAGAGATGGGCAGCAGTTCATCTCATTATATGCTGATGATTTGCTGCTCTTCCTAAACGACGGGGCTGCAGATCTAGTGGGCGCAGAGGCACTACTGGAGCTGTTCGGAGCATTGTCGGGTTTGAGGGTTAATTGTCCCAAGACGAGCTTGTTCCCGCTACGAGAGGGAGCTGCTCGGCCGAACCACCGGCCGGCACTAGCCTGGGAGCCTACCTGCATTAAGTATTTGGGGGTCCACATTTACCACAAGGCGGCGGACTTGCTCGAGGGTAACCTAGGGCGATGCGTGCGAGGACTGAAGGGCTGTATGTCCTTCTGGGCTACGTTGCCGCTCTCAGTGGCAGGCAGGATCTCCTTGTTGAAGATAGTTGCCCTGCCGCGGTTATTGTACTACTTCCGCACGCTCCCAGTCTGGATACCTAGCTCCTTCTTCCGGCAGCTCCAATCCCAGATCACAGCGTTTATCTGGGGTGCTGGGCGGTGCAGGGTGGCGCTGGCAACGCTCTCCCGCCCGAAGGATGAAGGGGGACTGGCGGTGCCGGACTACGAGCTTTACTATTTAGCGGCCCAACTGCAGGTCTTCACGCAGGAGGTGGCGGAGTATATCGGGGCCCGGAAGACGGAAGGCTACAGGGAACGCCCCGCCATGTTTTGGCGTATATCACCCTTCAACAGCGGATTGACGGTCGAGACTTATCATTGGAACAACGCACGTACCGTCAATGTTGGAATCGAGTGCAGAAGAGGGCGGGAATTCGGCGCCCGTATGCCCCAGAGATCCCTCTGGGCATGCTAACGGCATTGCCGCATGGAGGTGACTGGTCGCACCTACAGCGGTGGGAGGAGGCGGGTGTGCAGGTGGTTGGGGACCTTTACGAAAATGGAACGTTACTCCCGTTCCAAGAACTGCTAGAACGCTTCGACCTCCCGAGAGGGGGATTTTTACTTCACGCGGCAGTGAGCAGGGCAATACAGACCCATTGTTGCACGGGGCTAGAGGAACCTGAGACGGCAGCAGCGTGCCAGTACACCATGATGTCGGCGGGTACAATTAAGGCGGTGACGTGCCTCTACAGTAGAATGGTGCGAGAGAACCTCCCTCCTCTCACGTCGTTGAAGGCCAAGTGGGAGGTGGACCTGGGTAAGGAAATACCTGACACGACGTGGGCGCAGCTAGTACGCAGGGCTCGCAACAGTACGAGAAACGCTAGGTTCCAACTTATCCACTACTACATACTACATAGGGCGTATATGACCCCGGGGAGGATTAAGAGGTACTTTGGAACGATAGAGGCGACCTGCCCCCGTTGTCCGGGAGAGGGGGTTGAATTGGTGCACATGCTGTGGGCGTGCCCGGCCCTTCGGGACTATTGGCAGGCCATAGGTGACACACTGAACGAGGTGACTGACAGGACCATCGATTTTGGCCCGGCGGAGTGTCTCTTGCATTGGTTCCCTCACACCCCCAAAAACAAACTCACGAGCAAGTTTATCGATATGGGGTTGATGGTGGCTAAACGAGAGATCACTAGGCACTGGAAGGCGAGGGTGGGTCCGACTCCCAGGCGGTGGCTGCAAGAATTTCTGAAATGGGCGACCGCCGACAGCACACACAGGTACCAGCAAGCGCGCAGGACCCCTAGCCAGGGAGCGACTGAGGCAGCGACATCATGGGAAGTGATGGTGCAGGCCCTTAGAGATAGCAAGGAGGATGAGGTGGATGAGGCCCCCGATGTGGAAAGGGAGGGAGGGGTAAGCTGACGTGCCAGTGGCAGCATGAGTACATAGTCAACAAAGAACGTACCCTAGAAATGCAGGAACGATCACTGCTAGTGGCCCTTAGACAGGTGGTGGGGTGGGGGGGGAGGAGGGGTTGGGGGAGGTTACCGGTTTTAGTTCAGGGGGTGGGGGATGGGGCTCAACGCGTTGGTTAGATGAGGCATAAAAAGTAGTCATGCACACACTCCTGCAGCTAACTACTCCTGCACCTTTAGCATCAGGCATGGGGGAGCCACAAACTTATTGCCGCCCAACCCCCGGGTTGTGGGCACGCAGGCTGTGTATGATGCACCAGGAACTATTACGCAACGGCTCAATGATTACTGTAATGCATATATATGCTTTGGCCTGTTTTGGCATGACTGCAATAAAAATTACTTAAAAAAAAAATGCTATCCCTCAAAGAAGTCATGACTGCAGTTGCAGTTTCTTGCTTACTGGCACCAGCAGCTAGGAGAGGAGGGGACCATCCCACCATTCTGGCAGGCAAGGGGAGAACACCACTTACTCACTCTTGGGAATGTCCAAATCGCACCCTACATATTCAGATTTCCATGGCCATGCATTTGTCCAAACCTTTATGCCAATCCTCCCCCCACCCACCCGTGAGTCTTTGTTACGCCAATTTTGGGCAATATTCCTCTACGCCAGTAACATGCGTAGATTGATGCCTAGATTATTCAATTACATTTTGGATCTGTTAGAATCAATGTCACTGGTATTGTGGAGAAGTGCCAGTTTAGAGCTACCGTCTATTAATCATCACGTTGCCTTGCATAAGATTTGTCAAATGTTGCCACAGGACAATTTAACAATAGGGCACGATTAGACCATGAGGATAACATCAGATGTGGGTCCCCCACACTGTAAACAGGAGAGTGATGCAGATTTTCCATGTCTCCATAACTTATAAGGGGCAAAGTAGATTTTGTGGAGGAATTTGAGCTGAATGAAGCAGAACTGTTTAGAACCAGCTATGTCTCTGGGGCCATCTTGGCTTCCAGCCATTCTCTCTCCTTTAAAACATAAATGTCCCTTGCCCATGGTTCCTTCTGTTCGGTGAAGGAGTCAGGGGGGTTTATTCCTAATATTTTGTAGATGGGTGATCTATTGTGTTATTTCATATCTCCCATTAACATGTTTCCTTGGAGTGCGTTAAAGTGTGGCAGGTCTGTGATATCTTTAATACAGGGTAGTATGGTCTGTCTTTTTTGTCTCATCTTTAATAACAGAAGAACTGGCTATTGTGCATTCAAAGTTGTTTTGTAGGCCAGCAAATATGAAAACATATTTGCCATACATTAGATTGCCCAATATTAATCTAACTAGGCCATCACGTTTTTCTAAAGCCTTGAGGGAATGTATTTGAATAAGCCATGTGTTCAACTATGAAAGTTTTTCTTCGTCAATTTACAGTGCCACTCCATATCCCACGGAGTTCTAATGACAGCTACTGTTGTGGGGGAAGATGTTGGCTTGTTTTACCACCATGCCAAATAATGTGTTTTGTGCCACCACTTCAGGAAAAATTCCATTGCCACCTGAAAGTTGGGTCAGAAGATACATTCACTCCCAAATGTTGCTACCCTTTGTGTGCCATTTGCAACAGTCGGATTTGTCTTAAGCAGGAAAACCACAGACTTGTTGTGACTGACTGATCACAAGACCCGAATATTTACAGAAGAGGAGTCGGATCTGAAGTACCCCTAGACCCGACCACACAGGATCTTGGAGATCGATGAGGAAGTCATCGGCACAGAGTGAGACTCTACCATACAGTGCAATGGACAATTTGAACCCCTTCCCAATGCATCTCTTCTGATTCACTCTGCCAGAGTCTCGATGGCCATGGTGAGGAGTAAGGAGAGAGTGGGCATCCTTGGCAAGGGCCCCGACATATTAGTAATGGCTGTGAGAGGCATCTCCCCACTTTTACCCTGGCACTCAAGGTTTGTATCAAGTAAACAGCTAATGAAATCAGGCACAAAGTTGATTTGTTCTCAAAGGGGAAATAAGTATTTCCAATTGACGGAATCGATTATGCATTTGAAGACCACCAGTACCTAAATTCTTAGCAGTATATTTCTATATCCCTTTAACCGTCTACAACACCAACAGCTCTCATGGATGGCACCTAATGGACTTTTTAAATGTCAAGTCAAATGCACAGTGCTTGAAAGGGAAGAGAAAGGAGGTGAGGTACAAAAAACACTTTACATACAAGACTGGGTTCCGGTGTATCTGCCGCAAAAAAATCTGTAAGTTAGAGACCCCTGATCAGCAAGCAACCGTGCCTGCAAGGCCTCTCGGAATCAGAGGTAGTGTGTGGGGCACATGGCTAAACTATGAAAAATGCTTTGATCTAGCCCAACAAACACACATATCAGTGGGGCTGCCAGTAGGTGAAGCACTACGTGCTCCAAAAACAATCTGTAATTTCTCAGTTACTAAACAGGCCTCTAGTCTGCAGCCTGGTAAAGGAGCGTTGTGAGGATGCTAAGGGTAACCTGGCCCAGCCCAAGCCTGGGGCTTCTGCAGCACATGAATAGAACAGCTGTTGTGAAAATGTTTAACTCAGGGCAGGACAAATGAGTAATGCAGGTGATCTAGGATCACCCCATAGTTTAGAAGTTCCACTCTCTTAGGTCGTTAACAATTTTTATAGGAACAATTTGTATGTATAACGGTTTCGTTGAAACTTAAATATAAGGGCTCAAAGTGAAACAGTAACTGCCTTCAAAAGTGACCAGCAATCAAGTCAGTGCAAAGTGACCAGGGCATTGGAGTAACAGAAATCCGAATGATTGCTGTTTCAATGAGAGTTATTTTATTACATCTGTAAAAGGCACTAGTACCTTCAAAGTGTCCTGATGCTATGCAGAGGAAAATAAGACTTTAGTAGGAGGCGTTATTGACCGCACAGTCAGGTTTAATAAACCTTACGGAAACATAAAAAGCCCGAAGGTTTTCATTGGGTTACTAGAAACGTGTTCCACATATTTGCAGGTGCTAAAGAAAAAGACCTACTACCAACCCATACCCGCCATCAGCGGATCTGAGATTCTGGGTAAAAATATATTGAGAACATTTCTTTTTGAGGTAGCTGGTTCCAGGCCCATTGAGCGCTCTGTGGTACAGACACTGATTTAAAACAAATCTTTTTTCCGCTGGTAGCCTATGTAGCAAATCTAGGGTTGCCAATGTGGAGGAATTTCTGAGCCAGCCCATTGCAAATGTCGCCACAGGATTTTTAATTCTCTGAAGTCTTGTCAGCTGACCAGCAGGTGCCCCCAGAAAGAGAGCATTGCAGTAGTTTAGGCGACTAAGAATAGTTGCCTGAACCACAACTGGACGATCCACAGAAGAGACTAGAGGTAGGATCTTTCCCAGCACTGCTGTGCCTCAAAACTTGTGATGGTTGGTGAGTGATTCAAAAGCATTTTACAATATCCTGCGTTTCCTCCACTTTCTCCAAACAGGTGGAGGAAAGATGGTTAATCTGTTGACCTAGAGTCAAGTTGTCATACAGGAAGAAACCAAGATCCCGAACTGTTCCCGTCGGGCCACAGAGATTGGCCCATGATACTGGCTAACAGTCTGACAGAAAAGGGGTACATGGCAAGGTTGTCCCTAATCCAGCGCACCTCTGTTTTACCTGCTTACATTTTGGGGTGCTTTTCTCTTAACTATGTGGTAACTGTGTCATACACTGATGAAAATTCTCAAAAGCATAATTAACTAACTGATCCACAATGCTGATCAGCTGGCTATCATTAGCGTAATTCATGCAGTTATCCATCTTGGATTTCACCCGATGTGGAGCGGGTGTGGGGGATAGATAAAGATTTTAAAAGGTTGGACTGAGTGCTGAACCTTGAGGGACACCCTGCCCTAATGCTTTGAACACAGATTTAGAAGGTGGTAAATATACACCTGACATCTGTCCTCTGAGTATGAGTGACCGCATTGCAGCACAGACCCACTTATTCCAGGTTCCGCTAGCCAAGTCAATAAAATGGGGTGGGAGACCGTACTGAATGTAGCAAACAGATCTAACAAAACCAGGCCAAAAGGTACCCTTTGTCTTTCGACATTCAAAGGTCTTATAGCACCGACATGAACGATGTGTCAGTACTATGTCCCGCTTGGAAGCCAGACTGCACTGACCGAAAGACCAGCTGTTCCTCCAGAAAGCGAGAAATTAGACCGTTGATGTGTTTTTTTTCAAATTTGTTATTGAACACTGTAAAAGCAAGCTAGGTCAAAAATTCCAGAGGATCCATGGGTTAGGCTTCAATTTTTTTTAATAGTGGGAGAATAAAAAGCTTTTTTTCCAGTTTTTAGAAACCCAGGATACACACTTGCTCAAAGCGGCTCAGCCAGTTCTGAAGCAAGCTCTTTCGAAACACTGGACGGGATTGGATTGAGGGGAGAGACGGACCTAAAAGTGCTGGTAACGTTTTTTCAATTGTTGAACGAGATTTGGTTCTACTACCCCATGTGCCGGGGCAGCCCTGAGGAATGAGGCATCTACAGCAACCTATCCTCAGCCAATGCCCTCAGCTCATGTGACCTCACAGTGGAGTGAGGTAACTCGAGCTTATTTCCCATTTCTATTGTGGAACATGGGTGGTATGAACTGTAGTGTTAGATATTGCGGCAATCTTATCCCCAAGGAAATTTAATAGATCTACCAAATTATTTTTTTTGTCAAACATATTTTGAGATTAAGACATAGTACAGGATATGGTATTAACATCACATTATCCACACGGGGCTCGTTATAGAAATTTATTGGACTTAAACTGAACAGAATTAAACATCGTCAGAGGTTGTCCCCGACCCATCTCAATGTAGTGCATAAGTAGGGGGTACAGTTTCTAACGTTACTGGGCATAGGGCCATTCCTTGTGTCCCGCACAGTTCAACAATCAAAGGAATACAATGTCCCACCGTCTGTCTTGATGCCAAGCCCTTGACTACTTCTGATCAGAAGACGTTACATAGAAAGTTCTACGCGTCGTATCTTCTACCAATTTTTGAGAGGGTTCAAATGACTGTGAAATGTACAATGGTGTTGAGAGCGCCTTGCCTATCGAGCATATTTCATTAGCAGAGTTTTGTCCAGCTATGTTCTTATTTCTTAAAGAAGTCTACTTTGGCTTGAAAAATCAGTTTTTTATATGACTTAAGGGTGGCCTTTATCTCTATTTTAGCTTTTAAGCTTTTGAGGAATAATTGTGACGCCACGCCTTCTCATGTTTCTTACAGCCACTCCTGGCTTTGTTAGGGTTGCCGTATACCAACCAGGGGGGAAGATGGCCTGGCCCGTCTAGGAGTCTCAGCCAAACTCTGCAGGCAGCATTACCCAGCATCCGTTGAAAGCAGGGAAACCAAGTATTCTAATCTTTGATGTTGTTCTATCCTCCATGAGCTGGAAAAAAACAGGATATCACAAAAGCAACATTTTTCATGAAATCGCATTCATGCTGCCGTCCTGTTTGTTATCCACTGGCATTTCAAGAGCGAGCCCTGTTCCTGGCAGAGGGCAGGGAACCTACGGAAGCCCCTTACCTCCCCGGCAGGTGAGAATTTACAGAGACAGTTACCTCCGGCATATAACGGATTTCATATCACTCGATTTAGAGGTGTGAGATTAACATTGCAATAGCTTAATTGTTGCAAATAACCTCTAAGAAACGGAAGAGACAAGGGAGGGGAACAGCTTGTCTCGAGGCAAACGAATACCCACTTTAAGCAGAACCTTCACAGTATCCCCCCGCGCCTAAAGGGAGCTGCATTTTGTGCTTTTCTGCTCAGTTTTCCCGTTAACTAGGAAAAGGAAAACTCATGGCTGCGCTTTCACCGGATCCGCCCCAAAAATGTGGAGCTCCCTACCGCCCTCTGTCTTTTCAAGAAGGAAGTAAACGTCATACTAGTAGAAAAACATGTCTTAAAAGACCTATTCTGAAACGATCATTTCACTCTATTTGATACAGTATCCTATTGTGTTACCCTGCTCTTCGAATTCTATGTTCGGCACTGCTTAAGTAACAGGGGTTTTTACTGCACTACAACTCCACCAGCTCTTTCACTGTACAGCGCTCTGATAATAGATAAATACCTTGCTTGAACAATGTGCTGCCGGTCCATAGTTGAAATAGCTGCCGGTCCCTTCCCATGGCCAGGTCAGACTTACAAACATGTGGCTACAAAGCACATGCTTTTGGTAGCTGAATAGTGAAGGACTTCACCAGGCTCCACTTGCAGTGCAGGTACAGAATGGGCTGTCTGTAGCGGTGCTCGCTTCCCTCTTACACAGCGTAGACAGCAGTGCACAGAATGGGCTGTCTGTAGCGGTGCTCGCTTCCCTCTTACACAGCGTAGACAGCAGTGCACAGAATGGGCTGCAGCGGTGCTCGCTTCCCTCTTACACAGCGTAGACAGCAGTGCACAGAATGGGCTGTCTGTAGCGGTGCTCGCTTCCCTCTTACACAGAGTAGACAGCAGTGCACAGAATGGGCTGCAGCGGTGCTCGCTTCCCTCTTACACAGCGCAGACAGCAGTGCACAGAATGGGCTGCAGCGGTGCTCGCTCCCCTCTTACACAGCGCAGACAGCAGTGCACAGAATGGGCTGCAGCGGTGCTCGCTTCCCTCTTACACAGCGTAGACAGCAGTGCACAGAATGGGCTGTCTGTAGCGGTGCTCGCTTCCCTCTTACACAGCGTAGACAGCAGTGCACAGAATGGGCTGCAGTGGTGCTCGCTTCCCTCTTACACAGCGTAGACAGCAGTGCACAGAATGGGCTGCAGCGGTGCTCGCTTCCCTCTTACACAGCGCAGACAGCAGTGCACAGAATGGGCTGCAGCGGTGCAAGCTTCCCTCTTACACAGCGCAGACAGCAGTGCACAGAATGGGTTGTAGCAGTGCTCGCTTCCCTCTTACACAGCGCAGACAGCAGTGCACAGAATGGGCTGCAGCGGTGCAAGCTTCCCTCTTACACACGGTAGACATCAGTGAACAGAATGGGCTGCAGCGGTGCTCGCTTCCCTCTTACACAGCGCAGACAGCAGTGCACAGAATGGGCTGCAGCGGTGCTCGCTTCCCTCTTACACAGCGTAGACAGCAGTGCACAGAATGGGCTGTCTGTAGCGGTGCTCGCTTCCCTCTTACACAGCGTAGACAGCAGTGCACAGAATGGGCTGTAGCGGTGCTCGCTTCCCTCTTACACAGCGCAGACAGCAGTGCGCCGAATGGGCTACAGCGGTACAAGCTTCCCTTTTACCCAGCGTAGACGGCAGTGCACAGAATGGGCTGCAGCGGTGAAAGCTTAACCTTACACAGCGCAGACAGCAGTGCACAGAATGGGCTGCAGCGGTGCTCGCTTCCCTCTTACACAGCGCAGACAGCAGTGCACAGAATGGGCTGTAGCGGTGCTCGCTTCCCTCTTACACAGCGCAGACAGCAGTGCGCCGAATGGGCTACAGCGGTACAAGCTTCCCTTTTACCCAGCGTAGACGGCAGTGCACAGAATGGGCTGCAGCGGTGAAAGCTTCCCTCTTACACACGGTAGACATCAGTAAACAGAATGGGCTGCAGCGGTGCTCGCTTCCCTCTTACACAGCGCAGACAGCAGTGCACAGAATGGGCTGCAGCGGTGCAAGCTTCCCTCTTACACAGCGTAGACAGCAGTGCACAGAATGGGCTGCAGCGGTACAAGCTTCCCTCTTACACAGCGCAGACAGCAGTGCACAGAATGGGCTGCAGCGGTGCAAGCTTCCCTCTTACACAGCGCAGACAGCACTGCGCAGAATGGGCTGCAGCGGTGCAAGCTTCCCTCTTACACACCGCAGAGAGCAGTGCACAGAATGGGCTGCAGCGGTGCAAGCTTCCCTGTTACACAGCGCAGACAGCAGTGCACAGAATGGGCTGCAGCGGTGCAAGCTGGCCACAAGTCCCAAAACAAGCATTTGCAATGCAATAGGTCTCGCATTAGGAAAGTTTGAGCTACCGGTCTTGTAAATGACACATTTTTTATTAATGTGTTGGTTTTGAAAATAGCAAAATTAATAGCTTTGTCATTTACAATGCCAATAGTTATAACTTTCGCAAATTTGACACCTATAGCATTTGTAATGCAATATGTGTTGTATTTACGTGACTTAGATGTATTGCTATTACACATAACAATGGCTTTTAATTTTTTTTATAATTAATACTTAAATAAAGGTTATTGTAATTTATAATGGCAATAGCTTAAACTTTTGTAAATAACTTTTGTTTTTTTTTTAAAACCTTTATTGTAGCATTCAATAAAAAATACAAGCATGGGCCTACAACCGCAGGGGCCGGCCGCTAAACAAAATTAAGACCGCCTATATCACAGTACGACACAGCTCATCAGCCGACAACCCTGAGGTCCGGCAGCGACTCAGGATAAAACTTGTATCAAAATGCACAACTGAGTCCCAGGAAGAGACAGAGGTTCCATTTTATATTATTTAAGAAAGGATCAGGTGCCATACAATCAAACGGCAAAATACGGGGGACAGGGCAAGAGACAGGATATGCACATAATAACCGCTGCAATGGAACATTGGCGCAAAGCATATGGATCAGTGCAAACAACAATACGATATACATTCAATGTTGAGTGCCAGTTCTAAGGGCCTGCCCACCCGGGAATCAGGATATCATAAAAGCATAAGCACTAAATAGAAGTACACGATAAGAGTCCGAATGAATCGTCAGCTATACTGATCCTTTAAGGAAGAGAAAAGGAAGGAAGAAAATGGCCATAGAAATAAAAAAGGCAAAATAAAAAAAACCCTTTCCAGCCCCCCACCCTGCACCCCTGCAAATGGCTACAGCCTAACCCCACTAGCAGCGTGCCTGTCGCCCCTAATAACTAAAACCCTAAAAGTAGGAAAAAGAATGGAGGAGGGCTTATCCGTTTGGGCTCCCAGCCCCTTTAGACCCCCCGCCAGAGACCGACACCCCCTATCACTAAAAGACCAAGGTATGACAAAACTTATAGAAGAAATTAGGGGGCACCGTGACACACCACCCAGCCTCTTAGATCAAACAGTTGCAATTTGAACACTCTTAAAAGCCACTCCAACCCATCACGACCTGGTTGATCTTAACCTTGGCCCTTCTGAACCAGCACACAACCCCCCCCCCCCCCCCCCCTCCCCATCGAGACCCAAAGGCACACAAAGGAGTAATAAATGAGAAGGGAGTCATCAAGAATCAATCTATGGCGACTCCTAGGCAGCGAGTCAGCGAAATCCTCAGACACAGGAGAACTCTCCCTCCCAGATGGAAAGTCCCAATGTATCTTGCCCAGGAGTCGTAAAGTCACCAAGTAAGGAGAGGACGACCACAAAATGAATGGAAAGTCACGAACAAAAGTTTCCGAGAGGGGAACGCCTTTCGGTACCTCCAAAGTCGATAGTGGTGGAAGGTTCGGCAATACACTGACAACCTCGGGAACACCGTCCTCCAGGGCACCATCCAGTGGTTTCAATACTTGCTTCATCACTGGGTTCTCGCACTGAGTCAAAATGGCTGTGGTTTGAATGGCTGCAGATTGCTGTTCCGACAGTATGGCTGGGTCCGATTCCACCAAGAGCATCTCAGAAAGGCGCGTGTCATATTTGCTCAAAAAGACATCCACATGTGAATGGAACGCCCAAATTTCTGCCAGTATTGACCTCAGCAATGCTCAAGCACTGTTCGATCCATAATCTCATGCCCGACACCAATCACAATCACCTCCCCGGGTGAATCTGGCATCCTCGGGGGGGGGGGGACAAACAGGATCCCGAACGTGCAGATGCGGAGGGTGACCAGTCTTTATTCACAGCCACGGTCAACCCGGTGAAGGCCGCAGGACAGAGACCCCGACCCACCGAACTCCATCAGGCCCAGTACCGGGTCAGCGGGACGGGGACCCCCACCCGCAGCCAACAGCAAGCAGAATCACTCTTCCATCGATGCTGAGCAATAGAAACGATCGCCGCCAAATTCCGGCTTAAACAAAGCCTCCACTCCGATTGACTGGACCCAGCCTGGGTCTCCCGGCCGATGTTGTTGCACTGCAGCCCGGCTGTGAAAATACTCGAGGCCCCGGCTTCACCGCTGGAGTAGGCCACAATCTTCAACTCAATGGAACTTCTTCAAACCAGCCGATAAAAGTTTCCAGATTTCACCATCGGAGTGCGGTAAAGTTCATGCACACAGAGGCTAGGCGTAAAATCAGGATAATGTACAGGATATTGTGGCGGGATACGAAGGTCTTGGGAGCCGGGAGCCTAAGCAGCCATCTTGTTTGCTGACGGAGCTCCTCCCCCCTGTAAATAACTTTTGTGAAGATTATGTTCAGTGTATTTTATTGTGACGAAAATCCAACAACAGAAGTGAAATATTAACATCTTTTTGTGACATTTGTAATAAAGCTTAAAACATTGAGAGAACATATTTGAACTAGTTGTTGTTGAATGGTTGCACAGATTGATGCTGTGGTGGCACAGTGACGTTGTGGTGGCGACGAGTGATGCAGTGGCGTTCAGTGATGCAGTGGTAGCGCATAGTGATGTTGTGGTGCCCCTGAGTGATGCTGTGGTGGTGCTGAGTGATGCTGTGGTGATGCGATAGATAGATAGAGTGAGGGCAACAGATAGATAGAGTGAGAGCGATAGATAGAGTGAGGGCGATAGATAGAGGGAGGGCGATAGATAGAGGGAGGGAAGGCGATAGATAGATAGAGTGATGGTGATAGATAGTAAGTGCGATAGACAGATAGAGTGAGGGTGATAGAGTGAGGGTGATAGATAGAGGGGTTGTGTGTGTGGGGTGTGTGTGTGTGTGTTGGGGGTTTGGGGGGTGTGTGGGTGTGTGTGGTAGTGGTTGTGTGTGTGGGGTTGTGTGTGGGGGGTTGTGTGTGTGGGGGGGTTGTGTGTGTGGGGGGGGTTGTGTGTGTGGGGGGGGTTGTGTGTGTGGGGGGTTGTGTGTGTGTGGAGTGGTGTGTGTGTGAGGGTGTGTGTGTGAGGGTGTGTGGAGGTGTGTGGAGGTGTGTGTGGGGTTGTGTGTGTGTGGAGTTTTGTGTGTGTGGGGGTGGGGGGTGTAGGTGTGTGTGGGGGGTGTAGGTGTGTGTGTGGGGGGGGTTGTGTGTGTGGAGTTGTGTGTGTGTGGAGTTGTGTGTGTGGTTGTGTGTGTGTGGTTTTGTGTGTGTGTGTGTGGGGCTGTGTGTGTTGTGTGGGTGGTTGCGGTTTTGTGTGTGTGGTGGTTGTGTGTGGGGGTTGTATGTGTGTGTGGGGTTGTGTGTGTGTGGAGGAGGTGTGGAGGTTGTGTGAGTGGGGGGTTGTGTGTGTGGGGGGGGGTTGTGTGTGTGTGTGGAGTGGTGTGTGTGAGGGTGTGTGTGTGAGGGTGTGTGGAGGTGTGTGTGGGGATGTGTGTGTGTGGAGTTTTGTGTGTGGGGGGGTGGGGGGTGTAGGTGTATGTGGGGGGTGTAGGTGTGTGTGTGTGGGGGGGGGGTTGTGTGTGTGGAGTTGTGTGTGTGTGGAGTTGTGTGTGGAGTTGTGTGTGTGGTTGTGTGTGTGTGGTTTTGTGTGTGTGTGTGGGGTTGTGTGTGTTGTGTGGGTGGTTGTGTGGTTGCGGTTGTGTGTGTGTGGTTGTGTGTGGTGGTTGTGTGTGGGGGTTGTATGTGTGTGTGGGGTTGTGTGTGTGTGGAGGAGGTGTGGAGGTTGTGTGAGTGGGGGGTTGTGTGTGTGGGGGGTTGTGTGTGTGGGGAATTGTGTGTGTGGGGAATTGTGTGTGTGGGGAATTGTGTGTGTGGGGGAGTTGTGTGTGTGGGGGGTGTTTGGGGGTTGTGTGTGTGGGGTTGTGTGTGTGTGGGGTTGTGTGTGTGGGGGGTTGTGTGTGTGGGGGGTTGTGTGTGTGAGGGATGTTGTGTGTGGGGGGGTGTTGTGTGTGGGGGGTGTTGTGTGTGGGGGGTGTTGTGTGTGGGGGGTGTTGTGTGTGGGGGGATGTTGTGTGGGGGGGGGTGTTGTGTGTGGGGGGTGTTGTGTGTGGGGGGTGTTGTGTGTGTGGGTTGTGTATGTGTGGGGGGTTGTGTATGTGTGGGGGGTTGTGTGTGTGGGGGGTTGTGTGTGGGGGGGGTTGTGTGTGGGGGGGGCTGTGTGTGTGGGGGTTGTGTGTGTGGGGTGTTGTGTGTGTGGGGTGTTGTGTGTGTGGGGTGTTGTGTGTGTGGGGTTGTGTGTGTGGGGGTTGTGTGTGTGAGGGTTTGTGTGGGGGGGATGTGTGGGGGGGTTGTGTGTGTATGACCTAAAAGTGGACAACTGGCAAATAAAATGCTGCCCTAATGTATATCCTTACAGTTACTACATGCCCCCATGCAAGAAAGAATATGAGGATCCTCGTACAAATAGAATTCACTGGCGGTATTCAGATGGGCTAGAAACCATCTTCAACAATACTGGCGTTTCCTGGCATTTCAGGCCCTGTGGTCCAAATCAACCGAGCACAGGCCGTAATTTGCACCATCACTTATCAATGTGCAGACAGTTTTACAATACGAAATATCAGCTGCAGGCCACGTTTGGTATACAGGGTTACAAAAGAACGCATAGAGGTTATAGAACAAAGACGTGGCGAGGCAGACTGAATAGATTCCGTACACTCAACCGTACGCTTCTTGTTTAAAAAAATCAGGTGAAAACGAGCTGACAATGTCGCGAAGGTAGAATGCAGACAATAAATACGAATACAGCGGCGGCACATACCCCATCCCCTTAAGCACAGAAAACACCCCTTGGGAATGCACGGGTCGACTCACCATGCTGGGTTAATTTTCCCTCACCTGGAAAACACAAAAAAATTCCTACCCGGGGCCATAGAAATCATGCGTCACCACTGGAGTGCTGCGAAAGACAATGGCGAGCGGAAACGCAACCTTATACCTTTCACCAGACCAAAACGTCAACTCTGATTGGAGCCGAGAGAAGTATCTGGCCCAGGAAGCGAAAGAGGTTTTTCAATCAAACGAGAGAGGCTGCCGGAAACAAAAAAAAAGAGACAAGAACGACAGGCAAGCTGAAACATATGTGCTCAAGTTCACACCATGTTGGAATATGGAGAATTCAGGTCGCGTGCTGCAGGCGTGGAGTAGCAGCTGCCCCTTTGAGGAGCAGAGCTTGCATCAGCATTGTGTTGTTTCTCTCATTTTGTGTATCGCCATGCGAGTGAGATTTTTTTTTAAACAATTTTATTGGTTTTGAACAAAAGTGTGGGAGATATTTATGTGAAGTTTACAATGTTTTTCACCAGAAAGTTTGAAGTTCCGTTAAGCTCTCGGCATTGCGTGGCGGGGGAGCGGCTTCCTTTGAAGACTGATGGGGGTGGGGGGACGAGGGGGGAGCGGCTTCCTTTGAAGTATGATGCCGAGGCTCAGACAAATGGTGTGGGATGTGGCTGGCAATGATGTGGGTGTGCGGTGTGCGATATGCACGCGCCTGGCTCACATTAACTGTACGCGATCCGCAGCTAGGTAGACTTTTCGGACCGCTTACTATAAAATCGCCTATCATCCCTATGGGATGGAATAGGCGACACCTAAAAAGAAGTGGGGGGACGCCGACTTCACAAAGGGAAGTGACATAACGAAAGGTGGCTTGCACCATCATACTCATTGCCTACCCTCGCTCATTCCTTAGATGTGACTGCATCAGAGAGGCCAGCACGAGAGCAGCGTTCTGAATGAGCTCCGATTTTGCCCGAGAGGCCAAAGAGTGAATGTGTGGCTCCATTTGCTCCAGTTATCCAGCTCCCAGTAAAATAAGTGGGGGGACGCTTTCCACCCGCGTGGTACCCCAACTCAAGCCCTGGGTGCAAACTTCCCTCCTTCACACCATAGACAGCAGTGCACAGAATGGGCTGCAGCGGAACCAGCTTCCCTCTTACACAGCGTAAACAGCAGTGCACAGAATGGGCTGCAGGGGTGCAAGCTTTCCTCTTACACACGGTAGACACCAGTGCACAGAATGGGCTGCAGCAGTGCAAGCTTCCCTCTTACACAGCGTAGACAGCAGTGCACAGAATGGGCTGCAGCGGTGCAAGCTTCCCTCTTACACAGCTTAGACAGCAGTGCACAGAATGGGCTGCAGCGGTGCAAGCTTCCCTCTTACACAGCGTAGACAGCAGTGCTCACAATGGGCTGCAGCTGTACAAGCATAGACGGCAGTACACAGAATGGGCTGCAGCAGTAAGATTCCCTCTTACACAGCGTAGACAGCAGTGCACAGAATGGGCTGCAGCGGTGAAAGCTTCCCTCTTACACACCGTAGACAGCAGTGCACAGAATGGGCTGCAGCGGTGCAAGCTTACCTCTTACAGACCGTAGACAGCAGTGCAAAGAAAGGGCTGCAGCGGTGCAAGCTTTCCTCTTACACAGCGCAGACAGCAGTGCACAGAATGGGCTGTAGCGATGCAAGCTTCCCTCTTACACACCGTAGACAGCAGTGCACAGAATGGGCTGCAGCGGTGCAAGCTTCCCTCGTACACACCGTTGACAGCAGTGCACAGAATGGGCTGCAGCGGTGCAAGCTTCCCTCTTACACACCACAGACAGCAGTGCACAGAAAGGGCTGCAGCGGTGCAAGCTTCCCTTTTACACAGTGTAGACGGCAGTACACAGAATGGGTACCGCGGTGCAAACTTCCCTCTTGCACACCGTAGACAGCAGTGCACAGAATGGGCTGCAGCGGTGCAAGCGTCCCTCTTACACACCACAGACAGCAGTGCACAGAAAGGGCTGCAGCGGTGCAAGCTTCCCTCTTACACACCACAGACAGCACTGCACAGAATGGGCTGCAGCGGTACAAGCTTCCCTTTTACCCAGCGTAGACGGCAGTGCACAGAATGGGCTGCAGCGGTGAAAGCTTCCCTCTTACACACCACAGACAGCACTGCACAGAATGGGCTGCAGCGGTACAAGCTTCCCTTTTACCCAGCGTAGACGGCAGTACACAGAAAGGGCTGCAGCAGTGCAAGCTTCCCTTTTACACAGCGTAGACGGCAGTACACAGAATGGGCTGCAGCGGTAAGCTTCCCTCTTACACAGTGCAGACAGCAGTGCACAGAATGCAGATAGAAAGTAAGAGCATTAGAACACCCATTGTGCTGATTTAACCAACAGCTAAAACCTTTTTGGTCACTTGAAAATGTGTACATTTCCCTCACGTTAAAGCTGGTAAATATGCAGTGCGAACCGTTGCTTTGGACGTAATGTATAAAAGGTGTTTCTGGTGTGATAACCATCACTGAACCATCTGCTGCACACAACAGGATGGCCATGACGATTAGAAGGCGGTTTGATGAGCACCAGAAATCGCGGCCATCTTGGACTGTAAGAAGTCTCCCTTCATTTGTGGAGAAGTGTGGCTCAGGGGTTAGAGGCGGTAGACCTGGAGCTTGAGTTCGGCCCTGGACCAGGGTTCAATTCCCCGCCTCGGCGGGTCTTGGGCTCAAAAATTCCATGGACTTGTTAATTCTCGCTCCGGTGCCTTCTCGACTCACGGGTTCACACTCTGTGACTCTGGGCAGTAGCTTGCTTAATCTCCACATCGGCCCCTCGCGGTGGGATGCCTGGCTTTCACCTTGTGGATACCCTGCCAGGGTTATCTCACAGGGGAATACCAGGACGGGTTCCCTAAGCAAGCGCGGAGATGCCCCAGGGTAAGTCATGCGCTATATAAGCTTCATTCATTTCATTTCATTTCATTCATTTGACCAGCGTAGAGAAAGAAAAAAATAGTAATGCTGTGTTTTTTCTTTTTTACACTTTTCTCAAAGGATTTGAGAATTCTAAGAAAAACCTCTGAAAGCAGATGTATGAGGAACCACTGCCTTTTATCCTTCTACAGTTTCCCATGGGAACTAAACCATCCCCACAAAACAGTTGTCTGGCACAGACCCCCTGGAACGCAGTGACGTCGAGTGATTCATCGGAGCGCACCAGACAGCTGGTGGTGGCACCGCTAAATAACGCACTTACTGAATCACAGAGAAGGGTGCCAGGGCTGGGTTAGCTAAAGAATTAAGCACATGTTCAAATACCTAACAAACAACCCCTGCGTCACCACGCGAGGAAGAGCAAGGCCAAGAAACACACATGTATATTCTACTTGTGAATACAATTCTTGGAAAACTAGAAACTTCCGGCACAGACGTTTTGGTTTTAACTAAGCCACAAATATCTAGAACCCAAAACATATTTAATCACTACAAAAAAAAAAGTTCAATGCTACCTGCTTCAATTATTTATCCAAGGTTGATTTTTAAATGGAGCAAAACATGGCGGCCACTTTAACAAACGAAAATGCGTACTTGACAAACTGATGGAGGAAATCTCACCTCTATTCTAATGCATGTTAACAAAGCACTGGAGCCTAGCTGCTAGTGCTTAAGCGGATCTACCCTGCCCTCTGAGCAGGCTTAAAGGTAAGTATAATCAGCATGATGCCATTTTGACAATGGGACAGGTCGGAGCGACATTCATTACACCAACCAACCATGTCACGCGGCCGGCGGCTCAGGCGCCTGGTGGGTGGGATGCAAGAAAGGAGCCGTATGGGTACTATCAAGCTGTAGGCCACGGATGTCTGCCTGAGCCTTGTGGATACCAAAGAGTAGCATTGACGGACTAGTGAGGGAGCCTGGTACATGGAAGAGTTCGGCCCGCACACAACTGCAGAAAATAAGGGTGATCCAGCTGGCAATGTAAGGCAAAGACAGACTGGGCTGTTCCTATAGACTAGAGAGTTATAGGAGGTAAAGATACGGTCACAAGAAGGGAAAAGGTAATGCTCAGTGGAGGGCTACCCTGGGTATCCAATATGTTGGTATTAATGGCCTCACACACCCTTGCGAGTGTCATGCTTCATCATTGGCGGTTGCTCCTCGTCGGGGAGGCGGTGCAATCCCCAACGGGCTCACCTCGAAGAGGGGCTCTTTGACGGAGATCTTTTTACCAACTGCCTCGGGTGAAGTGCGGGTGAGGGGCCAGAGAGGAATGGATAGTGTAAGTACGTGAGTTAAAATGTGACACAAGGTACCGGAGATCAATTTATTCTGGTGGTCCCCTGTCACAAGTAAAAACAGTGGGTAGCCTATGATCGCTGGAAATTAGGATTCCAGGTAACGATCCAGGACTACAATATTTATCGTGAGGTCAACATGTTTCTCGCCTTAGCCCTCTGGCTGCGATTCTTCAGGACCTAGTGGTTTACATCCATCCTCAATCAAACATGCCCTAGTTAAGTGTCAGTTTAAAAGGTTGTACTACCTGTATGGGACAGCTCTTGCCTAAAAGTCAAAGTGTCTAGGTGTCAACAGTACCCGGTAGGTTTTACTTCAAGGGGAAAGAACCATAGGGGTTTAAGGTTCATGCTGCCTTGGTCAGCGCCGTCTGCCTACCCATCCTACCGGGATCCGATAGTTCCAGCTGGCAGCTACTATTGTACTGGATCCGGGCCGACCCCCGCAAAATAACCTGAATGTGCCGACACTGGGACACATTCAGCAGCACCCGAACAGTGTCCGTTCTCCATTCGGAGCAGCAACCTGCAGGAGGTTTCATCATCACCGGGGTACACTTGTCAGATCTTGGGACAGGGTAGTTCACTTGTTCGATCTGGGCTTTTTTCGCACCCTTGTTTTCGGGAGGGCTACGGTGGCCCTGGTCACCCTTGTGATGGGAAAGCAGGCCAAATCAGCAGACATTCACCACAATAAAGTTGGGATGGCACTAAGGTGGGCAGATGGCATTTTATTCCCTGGCTGATCAACCACCACGTTGGAGTTGAAGGTCAATGGTGAGGGCATGAGCTTGTAGCACCTGGTCACATGCCAAGGGAACCCCTCCCCCAGGGACTTGGTGGTAGGTTGGGGATGGACCATGACATATGACTGGTATCGCCTTAAGATGCAGGTTGTTGGAAATTGGGTTACTGGTTGCTTGGGGTTAACCCTTCTCAAGCTGAAACCAAAGGGTGAAATATAAGCAAACACCAATTTAATCTAAGCTTAAAACTCTGGTAGCTTGGCACAAAAGCAGCCAGGCTTACCCAAAAGACAATATGTACATAATGTATGTAGCACTTCAAACAGTAATAAAGTGAAAACATAACACAAGTAAAATCCTACACCAATTTTAAAAAATAGAGTAGCATTTACTAAATTATTTGACACCAAAGCTGTAAATATCCAAACAGTAGTACTCGTTACAGGCGCGCAACACCCATTGGAATCAAAGGGCTTCAACCCCCCCCGCTCCCCCCCCCCCTCTCGTATGTGGCAGCCCGGGCTCAGACGACTCCCGGGCACACACACAGCCGCACCCGAGCACTTCACAGGTCTTTAAAAGACCATGTGCATGTTAATGAGGCTTTGATGTTGTTTCACCCCTTCCAAGAGCCCCTGCAGCTCCAGTCTGCCTATTGCTTAAAGTTTCAGCCCCCCCTCCAAACTTTTTCTTAGCCCCCCCACCACCGAAATGTGGCTCTAGTTGCGCCTCTGACTGGAGATATGCAGTTTTAAAGAGTAAGCTGAAACTGATACTTAGAAGCACAAAGCACGAACTGTGGTTATCTGTTTGCACCAGACAAAGTCACTAGTTCAGGCCAAATGCAATACAGGGACCAAGTTAGGCCACTGCAGAGTGCTGTGAGATCCCACATCAAGGATGCGTTGCACAGTTGTGCTTCTGAGGAGCTGCGATGCGAGGTCCTGCATTGTCATCGAGTATGGCATAGAGGAGAGGCTTTAAATGCAAAGCCCTGCTTCGAAGATGCGTTGCGTACTAGCGGTTCCTTAAAAGCTGCAGGGCAGAGATGCAGAATCCTGGGTCATCATCAAGGATGCCGTCGACAAAGGTCTTGGGATGCAAAGGCCTGCTTCAAGGATATGTTGGGTATCGTCAGCATAGCTGACGATCTTTATGCCGAAAGGGTGAATAACAGCTGCTCATGGTTTCATATATACGTTAAAAAGCTTTGGACTTAGGGCCGATCCCTCTGGGATCCCCGCATTCCAGAGATTGGTTAGATGAAACTACACCTCCTTCAAAGACTTGGAAGTGGCGATTACTGAGGAAGGAGGTGAACCACTTCAGAGCAGCACCCGACATACCGCTCATTCTGAGTCGGTTGATCAAGATGGAGTGGTTGACCGTGTCGAATGCTGCGCTGAGGTCCAGCAGGATGATTGCGGCTCCTCCTCCCTCATTCACCAGTCTCCTAGCCTACTCAGTCACTAGCAATAAAGCTGTTTCTGTTCCATGGTTAGGACGAAAACCAGTTTGAGTGTCATCCAGCAAGTTATTAGATTCAAGATGGACTGTAAGAATATTATTAACATGTTTTTCTAACAATTTACTAAGCCATGGTAGGAGAGAAATTGGACGATAATTCGATGATATAGAGGGGTCTAAGCTGGTTTTTTTAATTAATGCTTTTACCATAGCACATTTCCACATGTGAGGGACTGTGCACGTTGATATAGAGAGATTTAAAACCTCCAATATAGTGGTTTGGACAGCTTTGATAGCTGTCTTTATTTGTTTAGGAGGAGCTACATCCAGTGGAGATCCTGAGACAACTTTACTGATAATTACATCAAGTGTCTCTAAGTTTGGGAGATCTAAGTGATCCAAGTGGGGGCCATGAGTAAGATCAGCGGTGTTATTATGTAGTGGATCAGCTTCATTTGAGGAAAAGGCATTATATATCGTCTCTATTTTCTCTTTAAAAAATATTGCTAGTTGGTTACAGCGTTCGAGCGATCCTTCACTAGAAGGTAGGGGTTGTGGCGGGGTAATCAATGATTTCGCTATTCGAAAAATCTCTTTGGGGGAATTCGCTGCAGCACCTATTTTATCCTCGTAAAATTTTGCCTGGGTTTTCTTAATTTCATTTTTATATCTCCTGATGGCTGTTCTATATGTTTGTTTAGTTTCTAGCGAGAGGGTTCGTCTCCAAAGTCTTTCCAACTTGCGACAGGATTGTTTTAATATTCTCAATGCAGGACTAAACCAGGGAGCCGGATTTTTCCTATTGCAGTTCTGTATAATGACTTTAGGGAGGGTCATGTCTAATGTTTCTTGGATCCAGGTGTTAGAATTAGTATTTGCTTCTTCAATGTTTGACAACTTTCATAAAGTGTCATTTTCAGAATGGTGACTTAAAATACGAATTTACCATTAAAGAGAGGTGTAAATTACAAATATTTAGACACAAAACTCTATAGTCCTACCAGCTTCCAACTGAAAGTTATCACTGTGATAAGTTGACCCAATCGGAAAAGTAAGCCTTGCAGTAGTTGAAAACAAATTTGGGAGTTTTTATTACCAGGACATGTAAAACATAAAAAAATCCGCACTATACCCTATGAGCTGCTTAGGGCACACCCTAAGGGTGACTTACATGTATTAAAAGGGAAGGTTTAGGCCTAGCAACATTTTTATTTTATATATAAAACCAAAGAAAAACGAAGGGGAAATATATATATATTACCTACTGGCGGTCGCCAGTAGGTATATATAGTTAGGATTTTTTCTCTATGGGACTTTTGAAAATTCTATGTCTAATAACTTTGGCGTTTGTGGACGGAATCGGCTGAAATTTCCAGGAAAATGGCACATTTTGTTTCTGAGCAGCCCCTAAAAATTCGGGGGGGTTTCGTCAAGGGGGGGCCGAGAAAAAAGGGGGGTCCCAAAACGCATTTTTCCCATTCATTTTTCCATAGGGCGTTTGGCCTCACTTTTAGCTCGAACGGCTGAATGGATTTGCACGAAACTTGGCAAAATTGTAGGGACTGTTAGCCCGATGTGCCTTTGCTAGGTCTCAATATATGTGCTCCAGTGGATTTTGAGAAATTAACATTTTAAAAAACTGATATATCTGTGACAGCGTCTCGGGTAGTGCTCCGGTTCGCGTACTTTTCGCGTAACGGAACTTTGCGAAGCGAAGCTGATTGGCTCTCCGGTGTCTGTCAACATTCTAAACAGTCCGGAGCGGCCGCCATCTTGTCTCTCGGTAGGATCGAGAGACAAGAGGTGGTGAAAAACGAAGGGGGAAATGAAGGAAAGGGGGCAAGGTAGACCCCTTCTGACCCCCTAGGATTGATGAGGGGGATATTAAAGTGCCCCGCGGGGCAAAAAAAAAATAAAAAAATAATAATTGCGATTTTTTGCGGTAGAGGCGCGTCCCGGTACGCGAACCGGGCAGCTAACCGGCAGCGTAACGGGAGTCTGAGGAGAAGGTGATTGGCTGTCAACATTGTAAACAGTCCGGAGCGGCCGCCATCTTGTCTCTCGGTAGGATCGAGAGACGAGAGGTGGAAAAAAAAAAGGTGTAAATGAAGGAAAGGGGTAAGGTAGACCCCTCCTGACCCCTAGGATTGATGATGGGGCTATTAAAGTTCCCCGCGGGGCAAAAGAAAAAATAATTTTGCGATTTTTCGCGGTAGAGGTGCTTCCCGGTACGCGAACCGGGCAGCTAACCGGCAACGTAACGGGAGTCCGCCATCTTGTGTTTTTGGAGCGTCCGGTTTGCGTACCGGGTAGCGTTCCGGTAAGCGTAACAAGGGGAAAACCAAGAGAAACAGTAAAATAAAATTTAAAGGAATAGATTTCCACCAAACTTGGCAAAATTGTAGGGACTGTTTGTTTGATGTGCCTTTGCAAGGCCTCAAGATATGTGCACGTGTGGATTTTGTCTAATTAAGGTTAAAAAAAATATATATATCTGTAAGCGTGCTCCGGCGCGCTTACGTTACG
The DNA here is from genome assembly GCF_964263255.1 of Lissotriton vulgaris. Classification (NCBI taxonomy): domain Eukaryota; kingdom Metazoa; phylum Chordata; class Amphibia; order Caudata; family Salamandridae; genus Lissotriton; species Lissotriton vulgaris. Next base: position 376,391,477 of record NC_141687.1, read on the forward strand.
GGTTTTGTTTGCGCTGCAGAGCCGATACGTCACGGTTATGCGACGCGTCATGAGGCGTCTCACGTGGCCACGTGATACGTCACGTAATAAAGAATATATTTTACAGCTATAGATATTAGCTTTTAAAAAACCAATGAAATTCACTGAAAAAACCATAGGTTATAGACCATATATAGTTAGGAATTTGCATTTACAAAACCTTGAAAATTCACTGAAAAAACCATAGGTTAGAGACCATATATAGTTAGCTGGACATTTTATTGATGAAATTCCATATATAGTTAGTTGCACTAACTATATATCGCGCACCCGCAATCCACTGCTGATGATGTCACATATTACATCATTCATAACATGGTCAGTGACATCACTGATGACATCACTGATGACAACTCAAATGACATCACTGACAACATCACTGATAAGATCATTCATGTGATAATACGATGAACCTCTTCAGACTCTAATATAACCTTAGATACAATCAGTGTAAACAGACACTCACAGACTGTCACTCATCCATGGAGTTACTCATACATCTACTCAGTCATGCAAAGAATCAATCACACCTCCATTTCCGCAACTATACAGTTATACACACCTTACTAATTCAAAAATATTGTAACACATATTTAATCTCCTATACGATCCCTAATACAAGTTCACAATGATCCATACAGCCACTCACACATTCACTGGCTCTTATGCACGGTTATATATGTCAACTCTCACATGCACTGTGTTTTACATATGTACTTACTTTGACATGTTGCACTGAGATATCCATTCACTCATGCACACAGTCAACCGCCCATGCAGCTGTTTCCACATGCACTTTTGAACCCATACATCTAGTGAATCAACTGCTCACACATCTATGCACAGAGTCATACACCTCCCAGCCACTCATACACATACTCAGTCTCCCATACAAATACTTGGGCAACCAATGAATATCCCATATAGTTACTCATATAGCTACTGATTAACACATTCAGCAGTTTACAGAACAACAGACATAATGATGCACAAATTAAGACAGTTTAGTCACTAACCCATGCACTCAGTGAGACACATTTAATCACTCTCTCATACAGTCAGTCATGCACCTACTAAATTCTTCATCCAGACACTTATACATCCACTCATTCTTCAATATGTAAGACATATTTTAACTTTACAGAAACATACAGTCATTGGATAATGTCATCAGTGATGTCATTTGAGTTGTCATCAGTGATGTCACTGACCATGTCATGAATGATGTAATATGTGACATCATCAGCAGTGGATTGCGGGTGCGCAATATATAGTTAGTGCAACTAACTATATATGGAATTTCATTGGTTTTATATCAATAAAATGTCCAGCTAACTATATATGGTCTCTAACCTAAGGTTTTTTCAGTGAATTTTCAAGGTTTTGTAAATGCAAATTCCTAACTATATATGGTCTATAACCTATGGTTTTTTCAGTGAATATATATATATATATATATACACACACACACACACACCAACCGCCTATTACCATATGGGAAATCATTCATGGTATAAAAACTGCCCTCACACACTAAATCGTGTCATGCTTCATCATACGGTACTCCTAGGATCCACCATCCACTAACAAAACATTCTAAACGACCTCAGAGAGTGTCTATTTGATTTTTATTCTGCACCTCTTTGGGCAGGGTTAAAAATAGTGTATCAGGGTTATACTTGGACTTTTACTACCCATCCCCTGTGTAATCTATGTTCAACATCAACATGTTCCCCCAAAAGGCGTCGTCAGGAATAGGATCCCACTCTCTTGAGCCCTGTTACTCCCCCTTTTTTTAAAATGCTTTTGTAAATGGGGCTGAGGAATCACATTATGGTCCTACTTGCCACTATTGAGGATTTTCCTCAGGAGCAACCTGTGTTCTCCAAAACCGGGGTAAAGGTGGGAGCCCCACCCTATTCTCACACTTTCGTCAAGGGTGTAACGCTGCGTCTTAGCCACTCGTTGCCCTCCAATGTCATGACGGAAGGAAAGTACATCTTTACCCCCCTTTCTTCTTGTGAGTGTGAAAGGTTTATTTTGCCAGGTTGAAATGGAAGTTTAAAACTGCACCAACAGGCTGAAATGGCAGGCCTGAGACCTGTTTAAGGGGGTACTTACGGGGGTGACACAATTAGTGCTCCAGGTCCCCCGATAGCATTTAATCTACAGGCCCGGAGCACATGTAGTACAGCTCTACTAGGGACTTGCAAGTAAATTAAATAAGGCAGTTGGGTGTAAGCCAATTTAACCAAGGGGAGAGCACAAGCCCTTTAGCGCTGGTGGGCAATTGTAAATACATAGAGTCCTAAGGCCAACAAAAAACAAAATCAGCAAAAATGAAGGAGGAAGGCAAAATGTTTGGGGGAAGACCACCCTAACACTGTCAGGTGTAACCCATGTGGTGTCAGCTGCGTGAAATGGAATGTTAATCAATACCCAAGTACAATGAGAATGCCTGTCTCCTCGTATACATGTAACACATGGCAAGATGACCACTCTTAATTTGAGTGATAAAAGCGGTCAAGTTCAAGATTTCTAGGTCCTCCTTTTGTTTGAGTCTCATCCTGGCCAGGAGCTATCTGGGCCGAACACCTAGATGCTAATGCAATGTATTGAATGCTATGAATACCATGTGCTCCTATATTTTTTTATACATTTTAATGCAATGCCTTTTTACCTCACCCAATGTACTTGTGCAAACTTAACCTCTAAACATGTAAAGCACTCTGTTCCCTTTGGGTCGAGCCAGCGCTATAGAAAACTCAATAAATAAATGGAAGGAAGGAAGCAAAGGCACTGAGCTTGTCATCACTTTATAAGTGCTTAAGAGAAACTAAGCTCTGGGCGCAGGTTTTTGGCTGTGCGCAAACGCTGTATGTAAGCGGTATGCATGCACTGCAAGAATTTCACACGTATCTGTCTGTAAGAGTAATTACACTAATAATGATTTGAACCCATAATGATGTTAACAGCACTTTCTAATTTATTTTTTTATTTAATTTATTTGTTAGCACTTTTCATCCCCATGTGGGGTGTCGGGCTCTTTACATCACACACACACATTTATTATAATTATACAGTGACAATGATTCATACAAGGGTGTAAATTAATGGTGTGGAAAATGTTACACAAGCCAATGAGAATTACAAGGTGTATGAGTCACATATTATCCATATTGGTAGGCATCACATGTTAAGAGTGCCTGGTGAAAGTCTGGATTGAAAATGTAACACAATTGTTGGGGTTGTCTGTGCTAATAAGACTTTATTGCTACCCAAAGTACCGCTTTTAGAAACCTCAGAATTATGAAAGATTGAGGAAAAATACAATAAGGTTCCAAGTCCATGCCTTGCAGCTTGCCTGCAGCTCCATGAAGTTGTTTCATAGCAGTTGTGGCCGGCATTGCTTACAAGTAGGGGCGGAGGGGCGGACGTGAGTGGTCGCAGGGGGTGTCGCGGGGTTGGGTCGCGGGAAAATTAAAAAACATATAATTAAACGTACCTTTTTGTCGGGTTACACGTCTTCTCCGCTCCCGCTCCTGCTCCTGCTCTCCTGCCTTGGACAGGAACAGGAAGCAGGCAGCCAGACTCCCTACCCTATGCCAAGCACAACGCTCGTTGTGATTGGTCAGGATACCGCCCAGCCAGGGGCTAATGGGGTGGCAATGTAGCCTGCATAGAGAAGAGCAGAGTGCGCTTGACTGGTTTGGGCGGCCCGAGAGGGCCGACCAAACAGTCTTAGCGCACTCAGGAATTGGAGCAGAGAGCAGAGCAGCCTCGCCCAGCCGCCCGCTCGCAATGCGCAAAGACGACATAAAATGGTAATAAATAACCATTTTATGTTTTGGCTTTCTTGCACTGTGAGAAAGCAATGGGGTGACGCTCCTCCGCCCTAGGGGAGGAGTCGCCCCTGTTTCATAGCTACATTAGAATGACTAATTTATGAACTGCAAAACAAAAGGATCACTGTGACAAAAGCGGTAATCTGCACACTGTGCTACCTACATAAAATGAGAATCTGTGGTCTGCTTAGCAGCAGGCACACTGAGGGGCTGTTAGAAAATTCGAGGGTTGACTATTCACTGTGCATCCCAATATGAAATGATATTAATTTAAAATAAAGAGTAATGTTGTAACTATGAATTTAAGAGCATATTTCGTTTTGTGAAAAAATGGACGACATAAATGAATATTTACTGGGTTAAGATACAATTGCGTATAAATTGCTATTCACCAAGAGACACAGCTCACGTTTGATTGTGCTTCTCTAGAGACAAAAATTGGAAAAAATCAAACAACATGAAGGAATGGATCTCACCAGATCCCTCCTTCAGAGAGAAACTTATTGGATTAAGAGGCTAGAGACCCAGGACCCAAAGGGTTTAAACGAAAAAATAGATTTTTCATGTTTTTTATAATATCATTGACAATGTGACTCTTCGCTTAAGCTATGATGTGTGTGGTTCTGCTTTATAAAATAACACACAAATAGGAACAATCAATGACATGCTTATTTGTATGCATTAATGCCTAACATAATGAAATGTTTTTTCCCTTCACAATTTAATTTTTATTCACTGTCAAAATTGCTTTGTCACCTTTTTCTTTGGGCACCATCATTAGTTCAAAGTAATGGAGATTGTACTCCAGAAGTGGTGAGGGTCTGTTTTTTATGTTCACGGTTGTTCACGTAAGAAGTGAAGTAGTTGGGCTGAGAGACGCGGTGTTCGCGCTCCAGCTCATTTGGTAGAAAGTGAGGATGGCTGTGTAAGGCCAGGTACCATCGAAGTTTGAGAATGACGCTTCCTATGCTCGGGAAACGACCAGGAAGCGAGCTGAGGGATGCGGGTTCGCGCTCCTGCTCCTAGTGTCACATGGTTACAGTCAGGAAAGGCAATGATTGGCTGCAGGTGAGCGTAGGGTACGTAAAGATGGCGGTATGTGCTTGGAACTTCGGGTGTTCTTTGAGCACCTTCTTCTGAGTTGTTTGCGGAGGCGGAATCGGGATATTGGAGAACTGCCATTAGAGATTTAAGAGGTACGTTGAGGGGTAATATAGAACTCTTTGAATTTAGCGTTGGCAAAAGTAGGGGACGTATACAGTGACACTTCTTTTACCCATGCTCAGGTTTACGGAGAGACGAGCAGTGTGAATTACAGAGCGTACAAGCGATTGATTTTAAGATCGAGGTGAGTTCCTCATACCGGGTTTCACAGAGGTTTATTGTGGACGACACAGCTTGAGTAATAACTTACAAGCAGTTTGCTATGTACTTTTTAGATTGGAGTGTTATCTGAATCTACAGAACATAGGGTAAGCTTCGTTGTTTATTGAGCACGGAAAGTTTCTGTTTGGTGGTGGTGTCACATGCACAGTTTTCATATTTTCTCACGATTGTTTTTTCTTCATTTCAAAACGAGGCGTAAATGTAACAAGAAATAGTTGGCCCTCTGTATGTTTGTAAGCTTTGAGATACAAATCGAATTAGTGTTCATACATCACTTTGCATTTTTATCTGTTTAGATTTCAGGCCCCTGAAGAAGGGCCATTCATGGCTCGAAATGCATTGGGCATTCAATGGAATCTGGATTTAATGTTCATGATTGTAAACTTTAACACTGTGTGAACCTCATTTTGTTGTATAATGCTTTATGACTAATACAAAAATGAATAATGTATCAATGTAAATTACACATTTGATATTGGAATGTTCTTAATTTGAATTTTTGAATGAAAGATTGATTCAAGAAAAAAAGTAAACAAGATTTTGTTTTGAAAATAAATATTGGAAAGTTTTTCCAGCAACAGTGCACAGTGGTCGGGTGTGATTTCACTCGAGATAAGAAGGTTCACTAGAGACAATCCCATATAAACAAGTCAGGGTTGTTATCTGTCGTCCTCGTTCCTGGGTGGTCTCTCACTCTTTGGTGACTGCAATGAAAACTGAATGTTGATGGCTGCAGCGCCTTTCCTCAGTGGGCTTTTTTTTGCTTACTGGATGATCAGCCCACTCGCTTACTGAAGCAGTCATGAGGACCACTCTTCTGGCGGTGTCTGGACACGTGAAGCATGCAGGCTCCTTCCTACTCTAACACCTGTTTCATGCAATGTGAATAAAATCGATTTTCCCATCCAAACATAAGAAAGAGAAGAAAAATAAAAATGAATGGTAACCCAATGGAAAACCTGAATTTTGACAGAATGTTAGTCATGGTTTTTAATTACATACAAGTCCCTCTGAGGTTCTGTTCTTCTTGCATTACCCACACTCAAAAAATATGTAACTAAAAAACACAAGTATACTACGGCTGGCACCCCTGGAAAAAATCAACTACACCCAAAACGACTACAATCACGGACTCCTATAAATCAACCTCGCACCAAATATCTGCAAAATTGCAATGCGCTCTTGGTACCTATACACTGAACGAAACTCTGCCTTGCATTATCAGTATGGACTGCACCCAATGGCCCAGGGTACCACAGGTGCAGTATACTGCAGCCGTCTCCACGCAAGAACAGGAGGATAACCTGCACACTCTTTAAACCCACATCTGTGATGCGCTTAGAATATGAACTTTTGATTTCGACTCTGCCCACTACCTACAACATCTACTGTTCTCCAAAGCTCACCTCCCATCTTGGCGATAGTTTTCTTGGCTTACCTGTAAGGCAGATGCAAACTGGATGGTGCTGACAAGGGCAATGGTGGCCCCCTGTGCGAAGTTGAACATCACAGTCTCCACAAAGTGTGACGTGTCAATCTTAATATCCACAAAGACGTAGAGCATCTGTATCCCCTTCGTCGCATCGATGGGAACTGGAGGGAAGAGAAATGGACAAACAATCATTTAAGGGATCCCAAAGGGAAGGAAGGCATTACATGACTCAAAGACAGCCATTCTGTGACCTCCAGACAAATCCTTTCAGCACCACTGTGACTAGCAGACAAGGACCACTGGGGCAACCAGGGAGGCCTCTAGGGACCTCGGAGAGAAAGGCCCTTGTGGTCTCCAGAGTGGAAACCTCTTGGGACCTCGGTGGGGTAACAGGGTGGGGTTCTCTGCGGGTGGTGTACTGTAGGAGTCTCTCACAGAAAGACTGACAGAGACACTCTGGAGAAGGGCCTTGTGTTTTATTAAGCGAATACACTTTTGGTCTCAGAAGGGAAGGCTCTTGCGGTCTCTGAGATAAAGACTCGTGGGTTATCTGGAGGCAGGATTCTTGCAGTCTCTGGATGAAAGACTCTGTGTCCCCTCGAGGTGAGCCCTGTGCTTGGGAGCAAGCAGCCTTCTTGCTAATGCAGGTTGGTTATTACACAGCAGACAAGAACAATGTTCAGCTGTCAGTACGTCTTCCCTCCACTCACCCACGGGATCAAGTAGGGCTTCCATCAAAAAGCACCGGAGAAATGTACTTTGCACTCTCCGCACTAACAGGGGAGTGCCCTCGCCCACTCGACATGGGTAACTTATGTTACATTCCTTTTTAAGTTACCCTGTCACCTGAAATGGGCTTGTGGTGCAAACGCTAAATACTTAATGCTGCGGGTCCCGATAATTGTTGATTAAAGCACCAGGTATTTTAAAGCCAATGTAAGCTTAAGTGATTCATAAATGTTCAGAACGTTTGTTCCATAGGTGAGAGGTAAGGATGGAGAAGAACGTCGGTCCATTGAGTATGCTATATTCACGGAATGACCACCAGGAATGTACTTTTGGATCACAGTGGTTGGAAGGGGATGACTGTGTTATAGAAACAAAGCCCCATGGCATGTTCAGCTGCACATGTAGGCCAGGGCTCCCTAAGAAGGTCCATTTACATTGGCTTGTCAGGGTAACAAGCTTAAATGCTGGCTGTCCCGGTACCCTCATAGCGCCCCCTATCAATTACAGCAGGAGTCGGTTTTGCAAACTTTTCTGCGCTTTACGCATCCTGACACTATTCGATAATAAAATTGCACCAACGGCAACCAAATGATGTGGGGCATTAGCCCCCCTCCTCTCCAGGCCGCACCATTTGGTAGTCCCCTTTGTCCATTAGCAGCAACGTCCCTAGCACTCCCTGTAAATGTATTTACATAGCGCTTATGACCACCCTGTCAAGAAACTGAAGTGCTTTTTCAGCAAGTAGCACGCTACTCCAGAACCTATAATTAGTAGTTATTAGATTAGTATAATTGTTTTCTTTCTTGTGCATTAGTTGTGTTAGGTTTATGCTCCTGATTTCTTGTGTGTTTAGTAGAGTTAGGAGGAGGGATAGAATGACAGGAATGCATTTGTAAAGGGTTGTTTGAATAGGAATTGAATGAAACTCTAAAAGAAGCGGTCTTCTCTTGTCGCTCTCCGTTCTCTGAGCAGCAGCGTCCTCCAGCCTGCTACCTTCTCTCTGTGGTATAAGTAGCAAAGCCCTCTCACCCACCCTACTCCCATTAGGGGTAATGTCCCTGTTAGTCGCAATTCAATGAGCGATGTAGTGCTCTCTCACCCCCCATGTTCTGAAGTGGAGCTGTGCAGCAAACGACACAGTGCTTCCTCACCCAAATATTCTTAGTTGAGCTGTGCAGCAAAAGGAGTACTCCTCATCTATCACTCAGGTGGCATATATAGTGCCACTACTCACCCATAAGGGTCTGAAGGCGCAGGGGAAGCTACTGGTCCGTCGAAGGTGCTGTGGTTCAGTTAAAGAGCCTGGTATTCTTGAGGTTCTTCCATGAACTGAGGCAGTGACGGTGATTGCTTGAAGTGGAGAGGCAGGGTGTTCCAGGTCTCTGCTGCAAGAAGGATTATTCCTCCAGCTGTGGTCTTGCGCAGATACTAGGGACAGTAGCCTGGACATGATGGACAGAGCGGTGGTCTCTGGTGGGTGAGTGGAATGCGAGGCAGTGGTTGAGGTACACATGTCCCACATCGTGTAGGGCTTTGTAGGCGGGGTTGAGGAGCTTGGACGTGATTGTTTTGTTGAGTGGGAGCCAGTGGAGGTCTCAGGTGGTCAGTGATGTGATTGCGGGTGGGAGATGTTGAGGATGAAGCTAGCGAAGGTGTTCTGAATGTTCAGCAGTTTCTTGAGGAATTTCTGGGTGATGCCGGTGTAGAGTGCGCTGCTGCTGATGAGTGCGTGGGGGATCATCTTACTGGACTCTGTGGGGATCCACTAGAAGACCTTTCAGAGCAGGCGTAAGGACTCTGTGGGGATCCACTAGAAGATCTTTTGGAGCAGGCGTAACATGTGGAAGCAGGACGATGAGACGGCGTTGATCTGGCAGTTCATGGTGAGCGAGGAGTCCAGACAGATGCCGAAGTTTCATGCGTGGTCAGTGGGTTCCAAGTCCTTCGGGCCAGCAGACATCATCCCAGGCGGAGGGAGAGGAGCCCATGATGAGGACTTCAGGCTTCTCTGAGTTGAGCTTGAGGCAGCTGTTCTTCATCAAGGTGGCGACAGCCTTCATCCCGTCGTGGAAGGTGTTCTTGGCGACTCGGGGTTCGTTGGTAAGGGAGAGAATCAGCTGAGTGTTGCTGGTGTGGGAGACAATGTTGATCCTGAGGTACCTAATGATGCTTGTGAGCGGGGCCATGCAGATGTTGAAGAGAGTGGAACTCAGGAAGGAGCCCTGAGGCACTCCGCAGCCGATCTTTGTGGATTCCAAGAGGAACAGTGGTAGTCTGACTGTCTGTGTTCGGCCGGTGAGGACAGAGGGGATGTATTCCAAGGCTTTGTCGCAGATGCCGAAGTCGTGGAGTCTTGTGCATAAGGTGTCATGAGAGATGGTATTGAAGACTGCCGAGAGGCCCAGGAGGAGGACGTGCCGTTTCCCTTAGGTTGAGGATGACGTCTGTGGCAGCGAGGAGGGCTGTCTTGGCGCTGTGGTTGCTTTGGAAACCGGACTGGGAGAAGTCCAGGATGTGGTTTGGTTCGATGAATTTCGTAAGTTGGGCATTGATGACCTTCTTGATGACCTTGGCTGAAAAGGGGAGAAGAGAGGTGGGTCTGAAGTTCTTGAGACCCATCGGGTCTGCAGAGGGTTCCTTCAGCAATAGGTTGATTTCTGTGCTTCCGGTGCTTTGTCTTCCGGGAAGGTGGAAGAGTTGATGAAACAGTTGATGGTGTGGCAGAGTTCGGGGCGATGGTGGTGCCGGCCCTGTTGAAGATGTGGTGCAGGCAGGTGTCCGAGGGTGCACTGGCATGGATGCTCTCCATCAATCAATTAGGAGTTTGTACAGCGTGGCTACTCACCCATGAGGGTCACAAGGCACTGCGGGGGGAGGTGGCTCTGATCCATCTGGGCGTGAAGGTTCAGTCGCAGAGCCAGGTCTTGAGATCCTTCCTGAATTGGGTCAGCGACGGGGATTGTCTGAGGTGGAGCGGTAGGGTGTTCCAGGTCTTGGTGGCAAGGTAGGAGAAGCATCTCCCACTGGTTCTGGTCTTTTGGATCCATGGGACGGCGGCCTGGGCAAGTTGGGTGGAGGGAAGTTGTCTGGCTGGTATGTGGAATGAGAAGCGGTGGTTCAGATATGATGACTGTACAGCGTGGTGAGCTTTGTAGACATGTATGAGGAGCTTGAAGGTGATCCTCTTGTTGACTGGGATCCAGTGGAGTTCTCTGAGGTGTTGTGTTATGTGGCAGCGGCAGGGGATGTTGAGGACCAGTCTGGCTGCTGCGTTTTGAATGTTCTGTCGTTTCCTGAGCTGTTTCTGGGTGATGTCGGAGTAGAATGTGTTGCCGTAGTTGAGTCCGTTTGTGATGAGTGCGTGGGTGACCGTCTTTCTGGATTCGGTGGAGATCCATCTGAATGTCTTTTGGAGCAGGCGGAGGGTGTGGAAGCAGGATGAGGATACAGCGTTGTGCCGGCAGTTCACTGTGAGCGAGGAGTCCAGTATGATGCCGAGTTTCTTGAAGGTGTCTTCAACGGTGACGGGAGTCAACCTGAGTAGGGTCTGTTGGGGTCCCCTTCGTAGGGAGCAGTGGCTGCGGATATGGTGAGAGGGACTTGGGTGGTGTGTCCTGCTGAGTGGGTTGGGGAGGTGACCCGTTGCTTGAATCAGACGGTGGCGAGGTTCTCCAGCAGGGATGAGATGTTTTTGTCGTTTGAGTTGTCCAGGTGAAAGTTGAGGTCCCCGAGGAGGATGTAGTCCATGGAGGCGACAGGGTGCGGTGCGATAAAGTCGATGATGCCGGCAGGGTTTAGGGGGTCTGTAGAAGAGGGTGGTGCAGAGGGTGGTGTTTGGGTTGGTCTAAACATGGAAGTGGAGGTGCTCCATGTTGGTCGAGTTGTCATATGCGTGGAGGGGGAGGCGGAGGGTGCTTTTGTGCACAATGACGATGCCTGCCCCTCTGTTTGTTGATGCGGTCCTTGTAAATGATCTTATAGCCGTCTGCGGTGTCGGTGGCGATGCCCGGGTGGAGGTTGAGTTAATCCAGGTTTCCGTGTGGAAGGCGATGTTGGGATCGACGGAGTTGAGCAGGTTCCAGATCTCCACGGTGAGTTTGTGGCGGGAACCTGTGTTCCTATCCTCCGTACTCTGTTTAGGAACAGTGCCCCCCACATGCCACACTCTGGACGGCAGTGCCTTCTCACACTACATGGAGTGCCGTGTCAGCAAACAGGAGTCGAACATCTATCACAACATCTATTACATGCCATAATCTGGTAGTGCACACTCGCGCGTTGAATTCTAATACAAGGCGAGAATCCTCTCACCCAGGGAACGCTGACAAAAGCGGGGTGCCTTGTCACCTTCAACGCTCTTCACTCTGCACTCACATCACAGAAATGCACTCTCAGCCCGTGTGCACACTGAAGAGAAAGGACTAAGGGGCGGTGGCCCGCTGGGCTCTAGTGCCCCTGAAAAAGATGACCGCTCATCCTGGGTTCTTCTGTCTGGCGCTATCGAGGCAATCAATAAACACAACGCTAATTCACTGTAATGCTAAGGAACACTTTGTCACGGCGATTAAATGAATAATTAAGGCCCCTCGCCGGCCCATCGATTCTTGGGCTCTCCTATTCATTGTCCTGTGTCACGTGCTGCTGGGCTTGGAGCGGTGTTACCATCAGCACTGCTCCGCTGTGCCTGACGTGTATGCCTCATTATGCTACTTCCTCACTGCCTTGTACTGTGCGGCCTCTGCTTTTCCTCATCATGTTGTGCTGAGTGGGCTATGCCATGCCTTGGGTTACTCCCACCCAGTCATGTGCTGTATGCACTGTATTCATACCTCTGTTGTGTTATTTCCACACTACCTTGTGCTCGATGTGCTGGGCTTTGTCTTATTATGTTGTTACCCCACGTTTGTGTGCTGTGTAGGCCACGGTATGCCTGATTGTGTTGCTTCCATACTATCTTATGCTGCGAGGACTATGTTATGCACTGTTATTTCCTCACTAGCTTGTGCTGAATTAGCGGTGTTATGCATCTCTGTGTTGTTGCCACAGTCTCTTTTCATCGATGGGCTACATCATACCTCTATGTCCTCCTTCAACACTGCCTTGCGCCTGTGCTAGGCCTCATCTTCTTCATCCACACTATCTTGTACTGTGAAGGCCGTATCGTGCTTCCTCATGATACTTCCACACTACTTTGTACTTTGTCTGTGTTTTATCTCACTGTTACTTCCACACTAAGTCGTGCTGTGTCAGTCATGCCTTATCAGGCGACTTCCATGCTGTATTGTGCTCCCTCGTGCTACTTTAACATGATTAACTTGCGCTGAGTGGCCTACGTTATGCCTCATTGTTTTGCGTCCACACCATCTTGTACTGCTCGTGGTGCGTTAAGTCTCATTGCGTTACTTCCTCATTCTCCCGCTGTTGTGCAGCCTCTGGTACGTCCTATGTGTTTTTCTTTCACAATAGGCTTTTGTGTGAGTTTTGTATGTGCTAACTATGCACCCCTGTGATGAATGGTATGCGGCAGTCCTCGTCTACATTATCTTCATGCCGTAGAGGCTCTGTTGGGAATGACATAGGTCACATTCACGCCATGATTTCATCCAGTGGCTCTGTATGTCATGCTTCCTTTACTTTCATGCATTCTTATGGTTAGGGTTCTGACACTTTCATGTATACATTGCTGCCTGTTATTTCCAGTCTGGCTGTGAGCCCGTCATACCCTACTTGCATTATTTTCATGCAGCACGGTGCTGTCTGGCATTAGTTATACCCTATGTGTATTTTCACTCTATGCTATGTGGTCTCTGTTATGCTCTGCCTATGTAACATCCGTGCCTTACTTGGCTGTTGGTACGCGCTGCTCGTTTCAGTTTCATGCTGCCCTGGGAGTGCTGTCCCCATGCTGCCCATTTTCCGTTGCATAGGTCAGTTGTGCCCCAGGTGTACTATATTGCATTGTCAAAGAGCTGTTCTGGAATATTCCCTCTTTGTTCTGACGGGGGCGCTATTCCGCTGATTATCTTGTACCGATATGTGTTGAACTGTTGATTATCTTCTTGTGCCATGTGTTGAACGATCATGTCACGTCACCTGTGAGCGCCGTTTTAACCACAGACTGCCTATGCGGGTCAGCGCAACATGTGACCTGAATGAATCGGAGACCTTGGTAGCCCTTCCCCTTCTTGGACACTTTGCTGCTTGTGGCGGAGGCCAGGAGATGTTCTGCTGCTTGTCTGGTTCCTGGCTCTTGCTTTTCGTTGCCTATTCTGCCTAGCTTTGCCACAGCTGCATATCACACTTCTCTTTTTGGGGCATGGTGGCTCAGTGATACCCCTATTCTAGTCAGACAGGAGCCCCCAGAACGTCCTCGCTCTGGTCACTTGCTCAAGAGCAGCTTAGCTGAGAGCAGCAGAAGGCCTTATCACGAGCCTGCAGAGCTGGACTTCACTTTTAAAGTCCAGGTACTGTGCCATTGCACATTTCAGCATGTCCATCTATTCCTGCTAGGATTATCGCCTGGGGGCTACAAGAGCAAGACCCTGACACCCTGGCTGCTTAGCACGCCAACTACACCCGGCCTCCCATTTAAGACCCACTGATGACGTTTGGCACAACATAATTTAAAATGTGTCACTCAATAGCTGCGCCATCCCTAACGCGATTTCTGTTGATGATATTGTCTCTCCTGCCTTGGATGTTTAGTTTCTGAGTTTCGAGACCTGGTTGAAAGATACTTCTGATCATTGCTCAGATCATCCAGCTCTGGCCGAATGTTCCACCGATAGAATTGAAGGGATCCCTGAAGGGGGGCGGCACTTACAGTAATGGTTTACCCTGGCCCATGTCAAGAGTCTTCATTTTTATTGAACTGACTGTAAGAAGTATCATTTCGAGCAGAATTGTTGCATATTGGGACAGGTTTTTTATTTTGTTAAACAGAACAATAAATGGACTGAGTGCAACTACAATATAAAAAGTGGTTATAAAAGGTATGTATTAGATACATTGTATCAGACAGAGAATGACACAGACACACAACACACATTCAGTACAACACAAAGCACAGACAAGGGGCAGGAAAATACCTCTGAGCTTTAGTTATATATACAAAATGTTCATATTTACAATTGGTCAGTAGTTAACTTATAATTAAATAGCCCTCACGTTTGAGGAGGCAAGGGTTTAAAATCCCTGAAGTGGTGGGCTGGCTGTGATATTCAGTGGGACAAGTTTTTAGTAGGTTGTTCCAAGAAGATGGAAAAAAAATCTGACAGTGCAATTTTGGGGTGGTTAGGATGTTTTGATTGGTTCATCTTAGTTTGTGTGAGGGGATGGTTCCCAGTTAAGTATATGAAAGGTAGCCACCTGGGGATGTCCCATGAAGGGCTTTGAACACTAGAGTTAAAGGTTTGTTAATGGCTCTATTCTCAACGGAATGCCAGCTAATGTTATGTTAATACTGTGACACAAGAGTGTATTTGGGGAGATTGTATATTACTACTATGGCAAAGGTTAACATTTTGTCAAGGTACAATAGTCCTATTTGCTCTTCACCAGTGACTCAACGCTCTTGCTGTACAGGAGGAGGCATGAGGACATACTATGCAAATATTAAAACTTGATATCTTGCTGCAGCGGCCATGGTGGCGATGAAAGACTTCAACCGCATGGAGAAGTTAAAAAGAACACACAAGAAATGCCTGGTGCTTCTTTGACTCCAGCACTCAACTTTCCATTTTCTGTAAGGAGTTCATATTTCTATATGGCCTTTGTTGCAATGTAGTAATGTAAACTGGATTTGTAGAGCGCCACCTGTAACCCGTTAGGGTATCCAGGCGCTGCCATCTGCAATACAAAGTATCTGGTGTATCACCCACACTGTTGGATCCACTTTCGGATATTTTCACTTCTCATTCTACCTCTCATGATGTGAAAATATTTCTTGGTGACTACAGTTTGCTTTGGGGTTATGCCGCGGAGAGCACTGCGGGTACTTTGTCAGTTTTATCACTAATCTCGATTTACAGATGCTTGTCCTACGCATAGGCACAGGAACATACAGGCATTAGACATATGCTAAAAGTACGCATTTGATTAGCTGGATCTCTATGTTTCTTTGCCACGCCACCCGCTAGAAAGTTACTCCTAACTCCTCTGAGGTGCCAGTGTATAAACGGTCATACACCAATAACCCTCCCGCCCGACTCAGAAAATGCGAAACTTTGTGTCCCAACTTTAAATGTGGTCCATGTCCTGACGCTAACTCTTGGAGTGCCCTGCAGGAGGCAGTGCCAGCCTCCGTTTCTGATCGTATTCCACCCGCAACATGAATCACTAGCATTAAAACATTCTGTTCCCTGCTATTCTGAGGATTAGTGTAATGAAAAATCTATGAGCGCGCTCGTTTATGACACGCTCACAAAAACACATTTACTGCGCAAAGCATCACATATTCAGGGTGCTTTATATAAAGATAAAAATGGCTCCAAGCAGCTGTTAACTGCTGTTGAACATGGCATGTATCCAGTCCCTCCTCGCAACTTGGTGTATCTTCCTCTAAACCCATGAAATTAATTTCTTCTTTTAAAATTCTTATAAGTTAATTCGTCTATTTGAGAGGATTTTACAAATGGATAATTTTTATGGTTTAGTATCAGTGAACGTTCATCACTACTGAAAAATTCTAATGTAGACAATGATGTTCTGGTAAATCTTCCGCCAGTAACAGCTTGTTGGAAATAGCCCTTTTTGCAGGGTTATCCCCAAACTTTTTGCTTCTTCCTCCTCTTTTTTCCTGCCTTGTTTGTGTTGGTTTTAGGACTCTGGGCACTCTACCACTGCTAATTAGTGCTAAAGCGCATATGCTCTCTGTGTAAATTGTGTTATGGATTGGTGTTTCCATGATTGGACATTTGATTTACTTGTTAGTACCTAGTAAAGTGCACTGAGTGTGCCAGGGCCTGTAAAATGCTACTCGTGAGCCTGCAGTACTGATTGTGCCACCCAGGTGAGTAGCCCTAAAAGGTACCTCAGACCTGCCATTGCAGAGTCTGCGCGCAGTTTGTAATTGTCATGTCAACTTGGCCCGTGCACACACTGGCCAGCCCTTAACCTTCACTTTTCTTACATGTTAGGCACCCTTAAGGAAGGCCCAAGGTACCCCTGTGGGCAGGGTGCAGTGTATGTGAAAGGTAGGACATGCCATGGTGTGTGTGGCATGTCCTGATAGTGAATTACAGCCCATTTTGTTTTTCACTATTGCAAGGCTACCTGTTCCCCGTAGGACAAAATGGGAAGTTTGTTTATAACATCTTATAAACATAACTCGCCCTGGGAACTAGGTGGGAAAATAACATTTAGTATGCCTGAACTAAGAATCTAACGATGCATCTTTTAGTGAAGGTGATTTTTACATTCTGTGTTTGAAAATACCACTTTTAGGAAGTAGGTATTTTCTTGCTCAGTCATCCCGTGTGCCTCTGCTGGAATGTGAATTGCCTGTTTTAGACGACGGATGGCTAGGAAGCAGGGGTGGCTCCCGATAGTCTAGGTAGGTCATTAAAGGGCTGAGTAGACTTGGGCTGCGATGGGGGAAGAGGGAGGAGATTTCTTGCACCTCAAAGAGCCTGTTCTGCCTCTGACAATGCCGTCTCCACCCCCTGCCGGGAATTCACACCAGAGAAAGGCAGAACTGGTTCTGGCTGGGCACAGACACCCTCTGCCTAGAGGTTCAAAGGATTTTTGGACACACATACTGGTGCCCAGACCCCTGAATTTTAGAACTCTTTTGGATCAAGAAGACTGCCAAGAAGAAGAGTTGGAAAAACTGTGGGGAGGAACTACCACTCTGCTGTGTGCTTTGCTGTGTTGGCCTGCAGTGGCTGCTTCTGCCTTGGGCAGTGAAAGGACTGGACTGACCTTTCTGCAATCTACTTTTGTGAGTTTCTCCAAGGGCTGTAGGTAGAGCTTGCCCCCTGATCAAGAAGTCTCAGGAACAGCAAATACTTCAAGCTCTTCTGCCCTCAGCACTGGGGACTGTGTGTTTTGTCAACAGAAGAAAAGCAACCAGACGACGTCTACGACGTAGCTGCCGACTCAGTGTCCTGAAGACACCGCAGAGGGCACCGCTGCAACGCCGCACCGCGACCCTTGTCTCACTGACGATGCCGCCACCTAGTCGCTGCTCACACCGTGACCTGTGGACACCGCACTACGCACAGCCTCGCTTCACGACAGTGCCTTGGCACCGCCACAACGTCGCAAAGCGACCCTGGTCTCACCGATGACCCTGCTGACGCCGCCACCGAGCCGCTGCTCGCACTGCGACATGTGGGCACAGCACTCCACACCGCCTTGCTTCACGATGACGCCTGGGCCTCCCTGACGACGACGCTCCATGTTGAAATCAACGCTGCTGCTTGCACCGTGGTTCGAGGGCACTGTTCGTAAAGTTACACAACGCACTGCCCTCATCCCTCACCGCAGCCTTGGCCTACCGATGCCGGCGCCATCGACTCCAGTTCGTCAGAAGACTACAGCGCTTCAGCAACGACTACGCCGCTGCTTGCACCGTGACCAGCCAGCCCCATGACTAGCACCGCCTACATCCTGCACCGCGACCCTGGTCTCACCAGCGACGTCATCTGACGCCGCCACCGAGCCGTTGCTCGCACCGCAACCTGAGGGCACCGCACGCTGCACTTCGCACCGCAGCACATGACGCCTGCCGATGCCAGCGCTTCTGACTCCAACAGAGAGGAGATCAACCTGCAATGCGTGTGACTTCAAGGTCCCCAACGACTCCTACACTGGTGTGGTGTCCTTTTGTAGTGCTTACACTGTATTACTGTTGGTTAAGTGCAAATGCTTTACACACTGCCTCTAAGATAAGCCTGACTGCTAGTGCCAAGCTACCAAGGGGTGAGCAAGGGTTATTTTAGGAGTGTAACTCCCTTATCCTGACTAGCGTGGTGGTTTCTGTCTGGCTTTGGCACATGCCCTCGCCTGCCAAAAATCCCAATTTTAACACAGCTCTTCCATTTTTTGGAAAGCTTCTAGAAGAATGCAGTGCACTACTAAATACACTACATAGAATTGTGAATCTCTAGGTTTGATTGCTGTTGCAACACTGACTTTATAGGCTCATATTGATAAAATCTACTAACCCACATAGCTATGTGAGAGCTATCGACTTTGCCAATGTCTTTTAGGCATGTTGTAAACCAGGGTGACTGCTGTTCAGTGTGGCTAAAAGTTAGTAGTGTGGTGTAGTGAAGAATGGCGTAGAGGAGAGTCGAGTAGCGTAAAATGGGAGTGGTGTAGAGTGAAGTGGTATAGGTAGAGTGGAGTAGGGAAGAGTGGGGTGACATAAGGGTAGAGTGCAGTGGCGTACAGTGGGGTACAAAAAGTTGTGTAGATTGGAGTAGCATGGCATAGAGTAGAGTGGAGCGGAGTAGAGTGGCTTGGAGTAGGGCAGAGTGACACAGAGTGTCATAGCGTAGAGTGGCACAGAGCGATGTGGAATGGAGTGATGGAGAATGGAGTGGATTAGGGTAGAGTAGCATACAGTGGAGTGAAGTAGACTAGAGTGGAGTGGCATAAAATGGCCAGGGCAGGGACTTTGAGTGGCATAGGGCATAGCAAAGTAGAGTGGAATGGAATGGAGAGGCATAGAGTGCAGTTGGGGAGAGGGGCCTAGGGTAGAGTTGAGTGGTGTGTAGTACCGTAGAGTGGAGTGATATAGAGTGGTATAGTGTGGAGTGATGTAGACTGGGGTAGGGTGGGGTGGTATGGAGTAAAGTGTCATAGAGTAGGGTCACATAGAGTAGGGTGCCATAGAGTAGGGTGGTGTGGAGTGGTGTAGAGAGTTGTTGAATGGCGTGGAGTACAGTGTCAGAGTAGAGTGGAGTAGGGAGGAGTGGAGTGACGTGGAGTGGCATAGAGTAGGGGGCACTGTTCCCTGTAACCTGCGCGCCTGCGCTCCCGCGCACCTCTGTTCTCCTGAGCGCGCAGTGCTGTGTGTGAAGCGCGCACACACAGCACATCCCGATAGAGCGTTCCTGCGCCGTAAGGAATAAAATGCTACTGCACTGGCTGCCTTTCTATTCTAAATAGTGCGCGGTTGTCATGCTGATTGTGGGCCTTTTGAAAGTATTTATGTTAATCACAGTGCCCATCAAGGGCTGCATTTAACAGAAATACTTTCAAAAAGCAAACTATCAGCCCCACAGCTGCGCTCTAAGTAGAAAAGAAATGCAGCAAGTTTACAATCAATCATCTGAAAGCACACGTTCGTGCTTTCAAACTTGCTGCATTTCTTTTCTAAATAGAGCGAAGCTGTGGGGCTGATTGTTTGCCTTTTGAACGTATTTCCGTTAAATGCAGCCCTTGATGGGCGCTGTGATAAACATAAATACTTTCAAAAGGCCCATGTTCAGCAGAAATCACTTACTGTTGTTCTATAAGCTTCTCACACCCATTCGCATCACTCCTTGAACCTGGTAATTAATTGACCATCCATTCCCTCCCAGGTTTCCACACGCTCACTTTAACCCCTTCGCTGCGGCGGCTATTCCGCCGCAGCGCTAAGGGGGTGGGACGGCCGCGCGGCGGTTCCATGCTTGTGACGGAACCGCTCCGTCACGGCTCGCCGGTGAGCTGTGCTTGTGACGGAACGGTTCCGTCCCGAACCCGCCCATTAATTCATCAGCGCAGGTGCGGAATTCGCGCCGCGCAGGTGCGGCGAGCGGGCCGTGACGGAACCGTTCCGTCACAAGCACAGCTCACCCGAGGCTTGTGACGGAACGGTTCCGTCACAAGCATGCAAGGGGTTAAGGACCGCAGTGTCTCACAGGCGCATTCCACCAATTACGTGCAATTAACTGTGTTCATACCCAGTAAGTGTACCTTTATCACTTGTCGTCGTGCTTTGTACTCGCGCCTTACCTGCTCTCATTTCTTGATTAGAGTTCATAACGGCTTCCAAATCAGCGCAGCTGCGTTCAGGATTTTCCTGTTATTCTTCACAACAGCGCCAATCCCTTCCCTGACTGTATCTAATTAATTATGAACTCCGAATGTTGCCCAGTTTGCAAGTGCATTCTTAACTGTCAGATCTGGTTTACTCTGTTTTTCCGACTACTTATTATGACCCTCTGACACTTTTTCGTTTTCTTAATTACCTATTTTTGTAATGACGATTTACTCTATGATATGCATTGTATGCATGAGCTAAATATGCATATTTACTCAATAGGGATCCTTGAAAATTAAATAGTGACTTAACTGTGATAAATATATCTAGGGATCAGACTATTTTATATTTATTATTTTTTCCTTTTCTCTCCCCCCCCTTCCAATGATTTTAGATTCAGCTTGCTCACCAATGTTTGTCCTGATGATGAACTCAAATAAATGAGTTCAAAACGCTGTCGACCCCCAACAACATGAACTCCTTTTACTTTGTATAACTTTTCGAAGGAGTTCGCACTACTGTTGTCAATGCGATGTTTTATTTTAATTTCACCTTCACTTTTCACACCACGCTGCTTGTCACTTATTATGTGAGCTCCTGAATACTATTGTTTTTGAATAAATACCTGTATATACTTTCCTTTGTATATTACTTATCACTCCCTTTCCAATAATTAATTTCCCACATTCAAATGTTAGTGCCCCCCCCAGAGGGTCACTCCTGAATGGACCTTTAGGCATCATCAGAACCATTGTTTCCATAAACAGCGTAGACAGATGAGGTGCATTGTTGGTGAGTGGTGGTGAGGGAATTCATGTAGGAGGAGGAAATGGGGGAGCAGGCGCCACTGTTGCATAGTGTGGACCAGTGCTTAGGCCAGCCTTGGCTGGGAGTGTTAGCCCCACCCCTGAAGTTCGGGTCTAGTTGGTCCCCCTGATCACAGCATCCGTCATGGGCTGCATTTAACATAAGTGCTTTCAAAAGACAGCCCTGCATTTAGAAAAGAAATGCAGCAAGTTTTATATAGGGCGAACTCAACCCAAGGGCATTGGAGCGATTTACATGATTTTTTTATATTTATTTGGCCCTTAGACTCAAAACCCATCTCTTAAGACGGCAGCTCGAGTATTAAGCCACAACCTCTACCACAACAGCAGAAGCATTTTCAATATTCTATACAGCATTATGCCACAAACAACCATTGACAATGCCAATAGTCCTGGCTTCTGGTAGGTGTAATGTTACTTGTATTATATATCTGGATGCAATGACAGAAGAAGCTAAATATCAGTCTGGTGGCACACTATGCTAAGCACAGATTTTTAGCTTAATTGCTTTTAAGCCACGCCATTAATTGAATTGGTCACGCCTCTTTGAGAGGCCCCCAGTTTTTTCATCCTACTTATTTATTGATATAGTTTTATAGAGCACAAACTTGATCCCGAAGGATATCAGCCATGTTTCACAAGCACGGTCGGGCTCTTGGCGCACATAGCCTCTGCTGCAGTGCACAGAGACCTTACTCTGCCGCACACAGGGGAAAAAAATTAGAGGGAACATTGGTAGGGGGTACGGTGTAAAGTGATGTACAGTAGCACTGTATAGAATGGAGTGGACTATAGTACAGTGGCGTACAGTAGAGAGGCATAGAGGGGAGTGGCATGACGTGGAGTGGTGTAGAGTAGAGTGGCATAGAATAGAGTAGCAAAGACTGGGGTGGCAAAGAATGGTGTGGCGAGTGGCACAGCGGAGAGTAAGAACAAAAACAAGGAAGAACATATGTACTTGACCCATATTCTAGGGAGATGCTAAAAAAAGAAAGGAAGAGAACCCTATGGGTTCTAAGCAAGCGAAAGATTACAAATGAGAGTGACAACAGATACAAATATTGGTATGTTTTAGGCAGGTTGTAAGCCCACTGAATTGCAAAAAATACGACTCACAGTACTGCGCATGTGCAGTATAGGCGGGGAAACATCCTTTTACCCCGTGCACAATTCAGTGAGGACATCACGTACTTCATCACCCCACACGCCCTCCCCTCCGAGGATTACATTCTTTTGGGAGACCTCAACTTTCACCTTGAAAAGAACAACGACCGCAACGCCACCACCCTTCTGGACAATCTCGCCAACCTCGGACTTAAACAACTTGTCACTACCCCCACCCACATCGCAGGTCACACACTCGACCCTATCTTCACCTCCAGCAAACATGTCTCCTTCAGCCACACCACAGCTCTCCTTTGGACGGACCACAGCTGCGTTTACTTTACCTACAACAAGACCACAACCAACAACCATCCTCAACCCACTCTGCGAAGAAACTGGAACAAAATCAGCATCGACCAGATCTCCTCATCGCTTCTTCTAAACCTCCCTGCCCACTCCTCAAACCCCGACCAAGCAGCCATTAACCTCACCCAATGGCTATCCAACAGCGCCGACATCCTAGCACCGTTGAAAAAACGTCAAATCAAACTAGGCAGCAAGAAGGCCTCCTGGTTCAACGATGATCTTAAGAAATCTAAGAAACTCTGTCGCTCCCTTGAGAAGGCCTGGAAAAAAGACCCAAACACCAGCACCAAGGACGCCTTCAAAAACGCCACCCGTACACACCACCAACTGATCAGGAATGCCAAGAAAGCCGCTCTCAAGGACCGACTAGATAGCAACGCCCACAACAGCAAAGAATTATTCAACATCGTCAAGGAATTTACCAACCCCTCAGCCAACTCCAACGACATCACCCCCTCTCAAGCCCTCTGCGACTCCCTAGCCTCATTCTTCCACAACAAGATTGCAGACATCCACAACAGCTTCGACAACCGACCCGAAGACCAACCCACTCAACCCTCTGCAGGACCCCCACCCCCCTTGAACATCCTCAATGACTGGAACCCAATCTCCACTGAGGACACCATCCGCCTGATGAACTCCATCCACTCAGGATCCCCCACAGACCCATGCCCTCACCACATCTTTAACAAAGCAGACTCCATTATAGCACCGCACCTCCGAGACGTCATCAACTGCTCCCTCAACTCCGCCACCTTCCTGGAAAGTTGGAAACACGCCGAACTCAGCGCCCTTCTGAAGAAACCCACAGCTGACCCCACCGAACTCAAAAACTACCGCCCTATCTCGCTCCTTCCATTCCTGGCCAAAGTCATCGAGAAAGCTGTCAACAACCAGCTCGCCGCCTTCCTCGAAACCAACAAATCCCTCGACTCCTCACAGTCCGGCTTCCGAGCCAAACACAGCACTGAGACCGCACTCATCGCAGCAACAGACGACATTCGAACTCTGCTAGACAACGGAGACACAGTCGCCCTCATCCTCCTCGACCTCTCCGCAGCCTTCGACACAGTTTGTCATAGCACCTTAATACAACGCCTCAGAAACATCGGAATCCAAGGAAAAGCACTGGAATGGATCACTTCGTTCCTCACCGGAAGAACCCAGAGAGTCCGCCTCCCACCATTCAAATCAGAAGCTACCGAAGTCATCTGCGGCGTGCCACAAGGATCCTCACTCAGCCCCACCCTCTTCAACGTATACATGAGCCCCCTCGCGGCCATCGCACGCCAACATAACCTCAACATCATCTCCTACGCTGACGACACTCAACTGATCCTCTCACTCACCAAAGACCCTAACACCGCCAAAACCAACCTACGCGAAGGAATGAAAGAAGTAGCCGAGTGGATGAAGTACAGCCGTCTTAAACTGAATTCTGACAAAACTGAAGTCCTTATCCTTGGCACCTCCCCCTCCGCCTGGGATGACTCTTGGTGGCCAGAGGCCCTTGGAAAAGCACCCATCCCGACGGACCACGCACGGAACTTAGGCATCATCCTGGACTCCTCTCTCTCTATGAACAGACAAGTCAACGCCGTCTCATCTTCTTGCTTCAATATTCTTCGCATGCTCAAAAAAACATTTCGCTGGATCCCCACCGAAACCAGAAAAACGATCACCCACGCACTGGTCACGAGCCGCCTGGACTACGGAAACACCCTATACGCCGGTACCACCGCAAAACTCCAGAAAAAACTCCAACGCATCCAGAACGCCTCAGCCAGATTCATACTAGACATCCTGCGTAAAGACCACATCTCTGGACACCTGAAAAACCTCCACTGGCTCCCCGTTAACAAGAGGATCACTTTCCGCCTCCTAACCCACGCACACAAAGCACTCTACGAACTTGGACCCGAATGCCTCAACTCACGACTTTCCTTCTACACCCCCTCCTGCCACCTACGATCCTCCAACCAAGCCCTTGCAACTGTACCTCGCATCAACAAAACCACCATGGGAGGCAGATCCTTCTCCTACCTGGCAGCTAAAACCTGGAACTCACTTCCCACTCACCTTCGCCTCACTCAGAACCACCTTACATTCAGAAAGCAACTTAAAACCTGGATATTCGACAAGTAATTCCCCACCCTTCCTCAAGCGCCTTGAGACCCTCTGGGTATGTAGCGCGCTATATAAATTACTTGACTTGACTTGACTTTTAATGAAGGCTTTATTACGAAAGCCTTTAGACGAAAAGCGGCATCACAACAGTGTCATTAGTACGCCTGACTATATGCCAAATTGTTCACTTGCACGAAGCTTGCGGTTTTAGGCTAAGGGAATGGGCGGGTTAAGAGAAGGGGCGGGTTTAGGTTAAGGGAAGGGGCGGGTTTAGTTAAGGGAAGGGGCGGGTTAAGGGAAGGGGCAGGTTCAGGTTAAGGGAACGGGCAGGTTAAGGGAAGGGGCAGGTTAAGGGAAGGGGCGGGTTTAGGTTAAGGGAAGGGGCGGGTTTAGGTTAAGGGAAAAAGCGGGTTTAGGTTAAGGGACAGTGTTAGGTTAACGGGAGGGGCGTTTTTTGGTAAAGAGAAGTGGGGGTTTAGTTTAAGGAAAGGGGCGGGTTTAGGGCAAAGGGAAAGAGTGTTTGTAGGTAAAGAATAGGAGTGGTTTAAGGTAAAGGGGAGGGCTGGTTGTAGGGCTACGGGCAGGGACGGTTTGAGGGATAAGGGTGTGAGGGTCGATTTTAGGGACAAGGGTGTGAGGCGTGGTTTTTAGGTCTAATGGTGTGGGGGCAGGTTTTAGGATTAAGGGTGTGGAGGGGTTTAGGAGTAAGGATATGGGTGGTGTTAAGGGCAAGGGTGTAGCATGCTTTCACAAAACAATCGGCACCAACCCTGAGGTGCAAAAGCACCCATGAGGCATGAGCGGTGAGCACCTTACCTAACTCGGGCGACGGATGAGGCATGGACAACGGACTGTTCTGGAGTCGGCCCTGCAACCAGACTAGGGCATTCGTTGTTTTTTTATGTTAGGTCGCACATTACTTCGTGCCGTCGTGCTAATGTCGTTTGTTTAAAAAACTGGCATGCTAAAACAAGCTCCGAACGACTGCTTTCGTTATTAGAGCTTTCGGTTTAATGACTTTCATTCAGCCATCATACGTCCGTATAGGCAGGGCTCGAGTCGGGAATACACGCAGGTACACGGCCTCCCCCCACTCTTTTCACAGGGTGGACGCCGTCCCCCCTGCCAAGAAGCTGGGCCCCACAGAATAAGCCGAAGGTGTCCCGGTTTAATTTTCAGACACCGGGACACGTTCAGCGTGTGACGTCATGAGGTCATTTGCATATGGTCAGTCCCCCCACATATTTTTATAGGACTTGTGCCCTACGTATAGCGGAAGACATATGGGGCTGAGTTAAAAGCTACTTATGTCGCGTCCGTCAAGCTCTATCACCGGGCCATCTGCCGTGCCCGAGCGGCATTTTATGCCGAGGAATTCCGGAACAGCACTAACCCGTCGAAGGCCATCTTCAAGGCGGTGAAAGATCTTATGTCTAAGCGGCCTATCTCTATGGCTGAGAGTTCTGTCACACATTGTGAATCCCTCGCTTCCTACTTCTTGGGCAAAGTCCAGTCTATATATCGGACTTTCCCGAGCACGGGTATAGCGCTGGGTAGCCCTAAGGAGTCACTTCACCAGCCCGCTCTGCTCACCTTTCCCCCCCTCACCCTGGAAGGGTTTGATAAACTTGCTACGCAAGTTAAATCTGGGTCTCCATCCGATCCAGTGAGGCCTGCCCTCTTTCGAGACCAGACCTTTGTGGGGCGTGTGGCTATACGCTCTCTTGTCAATCTCTCCCTAGAGACTGGGGTCGTTCCCATCAGCTGGAAGCAGGCGGTGGTGTCTCCAATTATTAAAAAGCCATCTCTTGACCCGTCTAAGCCGGAAAGCTACCGTCCCATTTCGCTGCTGCCCTGGCCAGCTAAGTTGACAGAGGCCCATGTCAATCTGGCCCTGTCTGAACACTTAGCCCGGTCCAATGCCCTCGATCCCACACAGAATGGCTTCCGTGCTGGCCACAGCACGGAGACTGCCCTTCTGGTGATGGTGGAACATCTCCGTGCAAGGCTGGATGCTGGACAGACGGCGGCGCTGATCTTGTTAGATCTCAGCGCCGCATTCGATACTGTGTCGCACAGCATCCTCCTTAGGCGGCTCGAGGAGACTGGTATCGGCGGCCAGGCGCTGCAATGGTTCCGCTCCTTCCTAGACAACCGCTCCTTCTGTGTTGCCATCCCTCCCTTCAAGTCCAGGTTCCAGCCTCTGGCCATGGGGGTTCCGCAGGGATCCTCGCTGAGTCCCACGCTGTTCAATCTCTACGTGAGACCGCTGGCTGATGTCGCAAGGCAGTGGGGCCTAACCATGGTCTCATATGCCGACGACACACAGCTGGCGGTTACTCTCAGCGGGGATGCGGAACAGGATGCCCCCAGGTTTCAGTCCGGACTGAAGGCGGTGGCCAGCTGGCTGACAGGTAACTGTCTCCAGCTTAATGCCACAAAAACAGAGGTGATGGTTGTCGGGAAGGGAGTGGAGCTTTGGGGCGATCAGTGGTGGCCTCCGGAGTTAGGCCCCACTCCGACCCCAGTGTCGGAGGTGAAGAACCTTGGGGTCTGGCTAGACGCTGGTCTCACATTTATAGGGACACCAAAAAAATCGCAGCCTGTTGCTTCGGTCTCCTAAGAGGGTTAAGGCCGGTGCTCAAGTTCTTCGACGCCCCTACCAGACAGCTTGTGGTCCAGGCAACCATCATCTCTCGTCTGGACTACGCCAGCTCTTTGCTGGCGGGGGCTAACCAGGCTGAGTTAACCCGTCTGCAGCGGGTGCAGAACGCCGCGGCGAGAGCCATTGTTGGACTCCCTAAGTTCTGCCCGGTGTCTCATGTCATCCGCTCCCTGCACTGGCTCCCGGTTAGGAAGCGTATTCTCTTCAAGGTCCTGTGTCTGACCTTCAAAATCCTTAGAGGCTTAGGCCCTGAGATCTTGGCCAATTCTATTTCCTTCTATGTCCCTACCCGCAACCTTCGATCTCAAGGTCAGGCCCTTGCTGTTGTCCCCAGATTTAGGCTCAGCAGGATGGGGGGTCGTTCCTTTAGGGTGAGAGCCGCGTCAATCTGGAACACCCTCCCTGTTGAAATTCGGTTGATAGAGGACTTGCTGCCGTTTCGTAGAGCCATAAAAACCTTCCTATTTTAGCTCCCCTGTTTTAGCACTTTTCTGTAGCATTTCTCCATGTTGTGTTATGACTGCTCCGTGTCTCTGCGCCGGGATGCTCCTTCGCTGGAGTCGCTGTGCGCATAACAAATTGTTATAACATATAGGTGA
Organism: Lissotriton vulgaris; assembly: GCF_964263255.1. NCBI lineage: Eukaryota > Metazoa > Chordata > Amphibia > Caudata > Salamandridae > Lissotriton > Lissotriton vulgaris. The sequence goes on from NC_141687.1 coordinate 376,419,572, forward strand.
CACCTAAAAAATCAAATCTTCATTAACCTTGTCATATTTCAGAAAACAACATACACTCCCTTGCTCTTTCACTTCTAAATGGGGAAAATACAATTTTGGTTGTACCTTTAGATGCATCTGCTCCTTGAAATCTGTTTTGCACACTGCGGCTCATTTGATTTAGGACACTTGCAAATTTGATCACATTAGGCCACTTCTTTTAGATTGCAGTGGTTGCCCTTGCAGTATAGCTCAGTTCACGCTTTGCTGCACAATCTTCTAGGCTTTCACTTTTGGTTAGTCTGCTTACCTTGCTGACAAACTAAACGTTTTGGGGGGAGGGAGGTTGTGTTCCTGGACGGCAAGGAGTGAAGCGCTTTACAGTCTATTTTTTGCTATGTTACACACCTTCTGGCCTTTTGCCAGGCTATAAAGACCTACTTTGTAAAAATGGCCTTCTCATGCTGAGCAGCCACTTCTGAATTTTTCTGGCAGGATCCTCATCGTTGAAAAAGAAAAAGAGTGACAGCAAGTTCCATGGCAGCATGGTTTACCTGACATCACTTTTTCCCCTGAAGACAGGAGGTCTGTCTGGGGGCAATAATGGTCCTGATGTGGTGGGAGATTTCTACCATTGTGTCTGGGGCCTTTGTGCTTTGTATTAGAGCATCCAACCCCTACTACACTAATGGGTTGAACTTTGAATCTCAGTTTGCTATATGTTGGTTTATTTTTCTCATTGAAGTCCAACATTTGTTCCATCTGTACACCCAATATAAATAATTGCTTTCTCTCCTATCTACTTGTATGCATTAATTTGCATTCATTTGCTTACATATATTTGTTATTTCCAGATGAAAGCTCAATAAGTTTGACCTAGACATGATGTATTGAATGATCCTGACGGCAGAGCATACAGTGATTTTTTGTAAGGAAACTCCCTATCCCGGCATTCTAAATAAGGGAGGGGAAGGGAAGGTGAAAGGTCAGTGGAAGAGGCAGCTGGCAATTTTTGACAACAGGCCCTTTAATGGTCATGGGCATAGGACCTTGATCAACAACTATTCAGGTCAGCAGAGACCATTGCCGCAATGCCCCTTGTGGAGGACCACCGCCTTGTTTAGCGATCCAGGCCAGAGAAGTGAGGCTCTCTATGCGGCTGAACTTTGCCCACTGGGCTCATGTTTGTTCCTCCTGCTTGACTAAGGCTTTTTTTGCTTTCCCAAAACAACAGCCCTGGTGTGCTCGGAGGTAATTGATTTCCATGTTCGGGACCTCCATGTCTCCTTGGCAGAGAAATGTAGCGACTGTTGCCCTGTCCGAAATATGGACAGGCTACCCCATTTCTGTGTGCAGGTGGCCCAGAGGCAGATGGGCCATCACTTCTGATATTTTCGATGCAGATCCTACATAAGTGCCAGTTTAGTCAAGCTGAAGTGCTTATGTCCCTCTAAACTCTAAATAACACCCTAAGACTTTATATATGCACTTTTATAATAACAAGTAAAATGAGACGGTGCTGTGATGAAAAGTATATGGTCTCTACCACAAAACATATAAAAGTTCCAAGGCAGGTTTACAATCTCCCCTTATCTGAATGGACCTGCATTGGCTCCCTATTAGGGGGAGGATCCTCTTTAAAACATTAGTCCTGGCTCCTAGGGCCTTTTATCGTACAGGTCCACCACAGTACCTATCTACCAGTCTTCCTCACTATTGCCCTGCAAGAACTCTTTGGTCCTCTGAAGCTGGGTTGCTTTGCGTGTTGAGGTTTAAGTACAAAAAGTGGGGAGGCTCGTCTTTCTCCTATGTTATAGCCTTCCACCTTATCTGTGCAAGTTGAGGAATGAGAACATGTTGGGTTAGTGTGGAACGGGGAATGCAGGAGCGCGGGAGTTCCCTGCGTGGAACTGTGGAGCGGGGGTGGATGGCAGTTGCTGCTGGACACGGATTGGGACAGACGCACAATAAAAATAAGCCTTACCCAGTGGGTCATATAAGCTTCTTTTCAGTGGCGAAGAGCTCGTTTGCCCATGCCTGTGTCCTTGCCCAATTGCTCCATTCTGTCCTGGGAGCCTGCCTGGGAGGAGCGGTATTTAGTGGATTTCGCCACCACGTCGGAGCCGAACTACTGTTCCAGTGCCCGTACCTTGTGGGGCAAGCGGTAAGCGGCGTGGTTGGTAACAGCGTTGCTGGAAGCAGAGTGCGACAAAGTCATGGGGGCCAAGACAGGTCAAGAAGCCTGATGGCATATGAGAAGCCAGAGTGCGGTAAGTGTCTGCGGGCTGAAACGGTTGGTGCCCTATTGCCTCAAGAAACACACACTATGTGTGCAACGTGGCTGCCATCTTAGTTGGGGCCGAACGTATGCCTAGCAGCATCCTGGGCAACACGTTAATCTTGCAACTCTGCAGTTTCGTTTTGGGGTCTCATATCTTTTCGTATTGCCTCAGTGTTCGGTGACAGGCACACCATTCTCAGCCAAGTCTGTACCATTAATCTGCTGGCATCGCTGACAGGCACATCTTATATTCATACACTTGTCCGCACCATCCTGCTAGTGCAAGTGCAACTTACATGCAAAATTTGCATCAGTGAATGACACACCCTGTATCTCTACATCGGAGGCATATTGTTTACTGAATTTTGGCGGACAGTATATACCAGAAATGTGCTTATTGCGAGGCAGCAACTCACCTACACAAGTTACACAATGGATCGAATTCTGGCACCTCCACCCTTTCTTCAGACTGCAGGCTCTCCTCCATTAAACTGGGAACAATGGAAGGACACATTTGAGGTCTATTTGGAACCCATTGATGGCAAAACTTATACTCTTAAAAAGCCCTTTTAATTTACAATTAAGGTTCCAAAGGTAGGAACATTTTGAAGACTTTACCGATATAAATTGTTAGTGGCGGGGACAATGGTGATTCCATGTTAACTGACCATTACGCGTCCATCTTCAAAGCACTCGACAAAAGGTTCAACTCCAAGAAAAATGTTGTACTTGAATGCCACAAATGTTTGCAATGTGCCCAGATTCCAGGGAAATCAATTGATGATTTTGTTGCTTCCCTTAGATCTTTAGCCTCCACATACAACCATAGAGAATTCAAAGACGAGATTATCTGTGATCAGTTAATAGAAAGAACATGCAACAAAAAGGTTAAAGAGAAACTGCTTTTCACTGAGGAACCTGATCTCGCAACTACTACTTGCCAGGGGCATTGAAGAGCCCCAATTTTGCATGCGAGAGATTAACAAGACTACTAAGCTCGGAGAGGGTAAGCAATTGAGTGCTAAACATTCTGCAAACCTGCCAAAGGTCCAAATTCTAACAACCCGGAATCTTGAAATGATATTGAGTATGGAAAAATTTGACAAATCTGAACTCAAATGTTTCAGATGTGGTAGCAAGTCTCACCTGGGGAATGCCAATTTTAGTTTAACCCTAAACCAGACTTGTTTCAAGTGTGGTAGGAAAGGAAAAATTGCACTGATGCGCAAAACAGTATCAACCCAGAAAACTCCCACGCATACCGTCAAGGCTTTTAAGGAGAACTTTGACAATTCAGATGAGGAATATAACGTATTATTAATGTTGTCCTCTTCGACTGCATAAACTAATGTGGAATTTGAAATATCAGAGTTGCTGGGATTTCGTACAAGGAAAGCTCCAGCTTGTGTGGTCATTGTGAATAACAAGAAGGTAAGCTTTTTGGATGACTCTGGTTCTCTCTTCAAGCTCATAAATCAGAAGGATTTTGCAGAGTTACAAGACATTCAGCTGCAGCAATCCAGCACAAAGATGTTTGCCTATGGGGTAGAAGGGTGGATGTTTTAGGAAAATTTAAGAGAAATCTGGAGTTTGGTGGAAACTCTGCCACATGGCCTGTTTACATTGCACAAGAGGGTGCACATTTGTTGGGATGGCAAGCACAAGGGGAGCTAGGAATCATTTTGTACCTGAACCATCCCAACATGGTGTTATCCAGTCGAAAAATGAACGAATCTTGTAGTGTGTCCTAGTCTACTCTTTAATTCGCTGCATATGAGGTTGGGCATTTGATGGCTGATGAATGGGTCCGCAACTATCCTGAGGTGTTTAGTGAGTGTTTAGGCAGACTAAAGGGTTTTCAACACAAAATCATTCTCAAGGAGGGTGCCAAGGCGGTGCTCACAAGGTGTGCAAAGTACCACTGAGTTTGCGCAGTGAATTACATGCGGAGTTGAAAAGGTTGTGTGACATGGGCATAAATGAACCCAATGAGGGGTCAGAATGGTTGGCGCCCATATTTTTGGCATGCAAGGCTGACAAGTCTATCTTCCTTTGCGTAGATTTGCGTGATCTCAATTTGAGCATTTGGATTGATCGCAAACCCCTGCCTAACATTAATGAGATGTTGGCAACGTTGAATAGTGCAAAATGTTTCACTTCCTTGGGCATTTCTTCTGCATACCATCAGGTTAAGTTGAGTAGGGATTCCAGCCACCTTACGTCTTTTGTTACGCCTGTTACTGCTATGTCCATATGCTTTTTGGTTTGGCATTGGCATTAGCGGTATTCCAAAGCGTAATGGGGAATTTGTTTGGAAATACCTTGAGTGTTGTATTTTTCCAAGATGATATACTGATATATGGGAGGACTGAGTATGAACATGATGCAAGAGTGAAACAGGTTTTGGAGGAAGTGAAGTCGAGCGCCTTAACCCTAAAAAGAGACAAGTGCAGGTTGTTTTCAGGAAGGTGTGGATTATTTGGGTCACTACATTTCTGCTAAGGGAGCTGAGCCCAAAATGAAGGTTTTGGAGGCCATTCAGAATGCACAAGACCCAAAGATAAGGACCAATTGTGTTCCTTTCTTGGGTTGTTAAAGTTTTATGCTAAATTTGTAGGATATTTCTCAGATAAGATTGTATGTGTGCTGAATTTGTTGAAGAAAAACAATAGATTTGTATGCGACAAAGAATGTGAGAGCAGTTTTGAACTTATCAAAAAGGAAATTGTGCAAACCTGGCCTCTAAAACCGTTTAACATCAATAATGTGTGCATTATTTCTGCTGATGCGAGCAATGTGGGTCTTGGAGCTGTCCTCGTGCAGAAGAGATTTGACGGTTCTGAGGAAACCATTGCATTTGCATCACGGACATTGCAAGGGGCTGAAGGCACATATGCCCACCATTGAAAAAGAGGCCCTGGCATTGTGGTGGGGTGTGCAGCATTTTAGAAATTACCTGTAGGGGAAGGAATTTGTGCTCAGAACGGATCATTAACCCCTGGTGGAACTTTTCACCACCAAAGGGGGTGGCAGAGCAACTCTGCACATCGCCAAATGGCAGTACAGGTTGCAGGAATTTCAGTACAAACGAGTATGTGGCTGGTGCAGAGAACTATGTGGCTGATTACTTATCCAGGTTACCCCACATAGACATTGCAGAAGGGGAGGAATCTACTGATGAACTGGAGAGAGATGGTGTGTTTGTATCCTCTGTGGATGATGTGGTCAAGGATGCATTGTCAGAGCAAGAATGGTTGGATGCAGTGGGCAAGGATAAGGAGTTCAAGGCGGTGGAAAAGTTTGTTTCGGTACGAGGACCCAATAGTAAGGACACGCCCAGGGAATTAATTCCGTACAGGAGGGTTGGTGAAGAAATGTCAGTTGTAAGTGGGATCATACGCAGGTGTGGTTAGTCAGTGGTTGCCAATTGCATGCGTAAGAAGTTTTAGACCTAGCCTATGAGGGCAATCTTGGCATTCGGTCTATGAAAACAGAGAGTAAGGGGAGCTTTTGGTGGCCATGAGAGGACAGGGCTATCAAACACTATGTTCATGATTATTGCATTTGTGTACTTAGAGATAAGACCCAAGTCACATGGCCTTCCCCTGTAGACCCAGTTGTTCTAAGAATAGCCCTTAGTGCAAGCTTGCTTTTGACATTGTCGAGCCTTTCAGGGTCACGGGAGTTCACCTAAGTATGTTTTAGTCTTGGTGGACTACATGACGAAATGGTCAGAGGGGAAGTTTGTGGACAATGTGAATGCTGAAGTTGTGATCAAATTTTTCAAGGAGGTATTTCTCAGGGAGGAATTTCCTGAAGAGTTGGTGACGGACAATGGGACACAATTGGTGTCTAGAGAGATGGAAGGTTTTCTAATGGAGAACGGCTTCAGATATGTCTTCACGTCTCTTTACCACCCTCTCAGCAATAGTTTGGCTGAACGCATCAACTGTGTGATCAAGGATCCGTTGCAACTAGCCCTTGTGAATTGTTGCACTGGATGACAGCTGTTGAGGATATGTTGTTGGCATTGAGGACCACACCTCCCGTTAGCACAGGAATTTCTCCTTTTATGCTGTTAAGCGGTAGAGTTGCAGGAACTAAACTGAACAAGGGTTGGATGTCAAGAAAGTCTATAGATATGGGGAAGATGAATAGTGTGGTGGATATAAGAGCTGCGATGCAAAAGAAGTACAGTACCAGGGATGAGTGTTGCAGAGCGTCTCCTGTTTGCATTGGTGACTGGGTGAGTCAAAATACCTGGTTTTGTTTGCAGGGGTTTTTCACGATTATCTGCACCAGTTCAAGTAATGGAGGTTAAAGATTGTGTGGTTGTTCTGGAGAATGGTAAAGTATGGAATAAGAGTGAGTGCAGTTTCAGTGGTGCCTGAATCCAAAGCTGCCTATGTGAACAGTAAATTGGGGGTGCAGGCAGATTCTAGCCCTGCGTATCATGCGAGGGTTCCTTCCAGCGATCATGCGCATACACACCTAAGCCCTGGGCACCGGAAAAGTGTTTCTTCCAGGGTTAGTACTGCTCCTGCCAGGTTCAAGGATTATAGCAGATTCTACCCCCTGATCAGTCCTGCTGTGGAATTATCTTTTCAGTTTAAAGTGGATGTTCATTTGGTTATCTGTGTTATACTCCTGTTCTATGCACTAGTTTCCATTAAGCTGATTTCTGTTTCCTTGTTTTGTGAAGGATGAGGCATGTGATGGGTTAGTGTGGAACGTGCAGTGTGGAATGCGGGAGCGAGGAAGTTCCCTGCGTGGAACTGGGGAGCCGGGGTGGACGGCAGTCGCTGCCGGACGAGGACTGGGAGCAGATGCACAATATAGAGAAGCTCTACCTGTTGGTCGCATCTGCTTCTTTACAGAATTGTTTTAGGAGATCTCTTAAAACTTGGTTATCCAACAAGGCTTTCTGAGTGTAAGAATACAGAGTGTCGGTTGGATCTTCCAGCGCAACGAAACTCCAATTGGAGTAGCTGTGCCCTTTAAAATTGATTGATTGAGAAGTTATAATGAAAAGCAATCTTTAAAAACTATGGTTAGGATTCACAAAGACTGTGAGACTTTTACCTAGGGACCTTTCCTCCTGCCCGTAGGTCAGTGTTTGCCAAGCCTTGGAGAGAACTGGTGTGGGCACCATTGTGGTCCTTTTCTCGCATTACATTTGCAAAGCCATATGTTTTGGGCTCTCGTGAACTCCAATGGGCCAAAGTTAATCTATGAATATTTCAGCACCACAGGTAGCTCTGAGGCTTTCCTTCATGCTTAAGTAAGTTAAAGTGGGAGTGTAGTAACAGGTGCCTGCGGTTAAGAAAATAAGCCTCATGTGGGGTTGTGTCTCTACTGAGTCAGAGATTAAAAGTTTTGGGACAGAAAATACCCCTGCATGATCATGGACCTGCATCCCTGCCTTGAGTGCCTCAGCTACATAGATATCTGGCACCTGTTAATTATTTTTAGTCATTGATGAACACAGGAGAATGCTTGTGCACCATGACCTTGGCCTGACTTATGGTAAAGCAGTCTGGTTAGACCAGGAAGACCGCACGAAGGGCTACTCTCATGATGGTAGAGCGCAAAGCCCTTACCTGATGTTAAGTGATATGGTTACGGGGGTGGCAGCATACCCATTTTGTATTAAGTAGTTATCAGTAGGGTGGACAGGCCTTTTTACCTGTGTCACTGGAGTGAGGACAACTGTCTCACTCATGTAAAGTCCTGTGGCTGTGTACTTAACTCAAACTTGCCATGCATGGATTGAGTGTAGCGCCAGACAACGTATGATAAGTGTGCGTGCTGGGATGTACATAACAATGAGGCTTGTGTGTTCCATTTTGGAAGCCCAAGGCAGGGGCGGCCTTAGGCATGTGCAAGCTGTGCACCTGCACAGGGCCACCAAACCCCAGGGGCCACCACGCCAATATATATCCTTAATATAATAATCCTCTGAGTATTGATACATATTTGAGTGGCGGCCCCTGGCAGGGATTTGGCGGCCTCCGGCTCTGTTCCACTTCCAAACACCCTGATCCCTCCCTTCTTCACTGGCCTCCGTGATCCGCCCCGCCCAGACCCCTCTTCAGGGGCCCCTACCTACGCTCCCTGCCCAGGGCCACCATGAGCCTAGAGCTGCCCCTGCCCAAGGCCTGGAGAGGCTTATGGAGGCAAGGACTGCAACCTCCAGGCACAAAATGTGGATTGCCGACATTCCTGAGGGCTGGGTAGGAACACACACACTGCAGGAAGGGAGGCAGAACATCCTCTGTGGACATTAAAGGTCTCTTTAATGTATAGTGTTTCTATACTAGATTGATCTTTCCCTGTCACGCCGTGAGTTGGGACCCTTTTGCCTCTTGCTGACCTGGCCAGTCGGCTTGTTTGGTTTCTTGGGTTTTGTATGTCGTGTGCTGGCTTGGTGGTGTGTTTGTTGCTTCGGCTTGAGTGTAACGTGTGTGTGAGATTTGTCATTTCGTTTGAAACGGGGAGAAGTGGTGAATGTTAATTGCTGGGTTGTGTGTTTTATTTGGTTTCTGTGAATTTATATGTGTATATTGTTTTTCTATTATAGAAGGGAGATATGTTGTATTCCTGCTGCTCAGCCTTGAATGTTTGGTGTGAGAGCTAGTTAGAATGTTGAGTGTGAAAGACAGTCAGTTGGATGAAGGGCTGAGCGGCAGGGAGGCTGTTCCTGGTGGGGTTTCGACTTCTAATCTTGTAACATCATTCATGGAATAAAGTACCTACAAGAAACTACATGGACTGCGCGACACTTATTTACAACAAGTACACTATCTCTTTTGCCATCGCACAAACGCTGCAACTAGCAGGATACCTAGATTCCATTCGGGTTTTCTCCCAGAACTCGGAAGAATTACAGTCCATAATGGAAACCTACCTCTGCTGCTCCGCCTTTCAGCACAGCTGTCAATAATCTATATTCCCCATTGTTGAAAGGGCACATGCATCTGTAGCCCCCTCCCTCTCCTCGTGCCACGCTTTGCCAGGTGCGTCTTACAAGCGCAGCTGTGGGCAGTCAGTTTTTTCGCAGACATCAATCCCATTAGGAAAAATAATACCCAGGGGCGGATTAGCAAGGCGGGCATTCGGGAATGGGCCGAAGGGCCGGTGCCCTCTGTGGGCCTTTTTTTCTCCCCTGTCCCAGTCCACAGAGAGTGGACTAGGAAAGGGGAGAAAAAAAAACGGCCCACAGAGTGCACGGAGACAGAGACTGAGAAAATGAAAGCAGCCTCGCTGTGCGGCCAGACAGCGATTGTCAGCTGTGGGCTCTCCTTCACCCCTACCGTGCCAATAATTAAGCTGAGGCTGGGCTGGGAGGGGTGATTGTTTGCAATAATCGGCCTCCCTGGGGGCCAGGTGTTTCTCAGGCCTTTGAGCCTTTTGCACCTCGGCCCCCTGGCGCCCATGCAGCCCAGAAATGGTGTTAGTCTTAACACCTCGCCCACAGCCCTTCACATTCAGGGCATAGTGGGCGAGGAAGAATGGGTCTTGCTGTGGGGGCCTGGTGATGTTTGGAATTTTTTTGTTTTATTTATGTATTTATGCGATTTTATATAGCGCGGACTTTACCGAAGGTGTCAGAGCGCTTCACACTAGGAACAGCAATAATACATGAGGAGAAAATTATAAGTGGACAAATTACAAAAGCAAACGTTAAGTTACATGAATCAAAAGTGACAATAGTGAGCAACTAAAATACAAGAGGAGCAAACAATACATTACAGGAGGAAAAAGTGATATGTGTGCAGGTTACAAAAGCGTACAAAATACAAGTAGAGGTATAATACTGCAATAAATGGCAGACACTCCAGCACAAGATCAAACGTTATGTAGGCAATGGTGGCACTTGTGCAAGTATCTAAAGCAAACAAAAGTGAGAGGTAGCAAACAGTGTGTTACAAGAGAAAAGTGACATGTGCAAGTTACAAAAGGGTACCATACACAGGTACAAGGGTAATACTACAGTAAATGGTAAATACTCAAACTACCAGAACACACTGGGAAGGCACTTCTCATGCACCAGCTTCACCTCAGCCTCCCCCCTGGCTACCTGGCTACCTTGGATGACCCAGAAAGCTGTGTTTTGTGCTCCCCTGCCAGGACATTTTCCCAAGGCCTGGAGGGTTGATTAATTTACTAACTGCAGGGGCCTTACCTCTGTTCATGTGCTCCTGAGCTGAAGGTCTGGGGAGGGCTGAGTAGGTTAGTAATAGCAGGGGCTTTGCTGCTTTTCAGGTGCTCCTGTGCTGGAGGGCTGGAATAATTGTGACAAAAAGGGGCCTTGCTATTTTTTTTAGTTGCTCAGCATGTAGGCCATTGTCACCTTGGCCCTGTGTCGTGTGCAAGAACAGTATCCTCCCACTTTCATTCCTTGTCTGTGCAAATGGTGTTTCATGAAAGGGCACGCCCCTTGAATGTGGGCCACGCCCCTTAAATATGGGCCACGCCTCTTGAATGTGGGCCACTTTTTTCGTCAGTGCCCGGGCCGAATTGTGATCCCAATCCGACCCTGATTATTAATACCATGCGTAAAAACCCCAAACGAAGGTCTGTGACTGCAAGCAAACAGTTCCCTCACCTTTCGTTTTGTCGGATGGGCTTCTGGAAACATTCCTTTAAAACACTGCTTGCTGTCTGAAGGGAGTAACAAGGCGCATTACTCAAAGAGAACAAAAATGTTGGAAATTATTGAGTGGAAAAAGTTCACGCTGGCAGTACCAACAGAAACAAGCCTCGAGTGACGTGCCTGGCTCTAGCCCCACCTGTGCCCCTCACTCCAAAGAAAACAGCAAATTAATTAAATAACCAAGCGCGGCTGCTAAAGTGAGCGGACTGCGTTACAAATTCATTAAATAAACCGGTGCAGCCACAAAAGTGAAAGCGGCACGTGCTGCATATTAGTTAATAAACAAGCGCAGCTACTAAAGTGAAAGCGGACTGCGTTACAAATAAAGATAAAATTTTTTAAAAAAGTCCTCTTAGCCATGAAAAAGCAGACCATTTAGCATGACCAATAAAAGGTCCAGCCCTTATGGAAGTTAACAAACGGAGACAAGGTGGTACCAAGGCGGGAGAAAAACACCTATTTACCAATCAGAAGCCAGCATTTAAGGAGGACAATGACACAAAGCCAATCACAAATATGGGCGGAGAGTGGACGAGGCTTCCACAGCATACCCTAGTACAGCATGCCTCGCAGAGCGAGCAGTGAATGCGCGCTGCCGCTAGACTCGACCCAAAAAGGCTGCACCTCATAGCAGCCATGTTTCCCAGGTCCATGTCTGACTAGCTAGTCCAGTCCTGTATTTTAAAAATGTTTAAAAAGAAATCTGGGACTTACAATCTTATGTATCCCAGTATAAAACCAGGACTACAAGTTCCCGGTTTCTAATGAAAAAAGGGAGCGGACTAACTCGTCAGGCATGGACCTAGGAAACCTGGTAGCTGTACTGATAAACTGCTATCAAGCAGGCAGTCTCCAAATAACAAGTTCAGATAAAAAGTGCTCTCCCAAAACCTTGTTCTTAAAGTCTCATTATGTGTTCTTTTTAAACTACAGTTGTCAACGTGTCTTTGTAAAGCGCCCTAACACTGATTGTTGCAGGCATGCTATATAAATGTAAAAATAAGATAAGTATATTCACAATGGTCACTTTGAGTACCCCAGCAGCCGGGTCCTGCTGAGTACTTCAGAGCTGGGCTCTCTGAGAGAGACAGATCATAGGGTGAAAAAAGTTAAACAGCAGAAGTATCGGTGGGGGACCAAGCACATGGCGAACAGCAAGAATCAACATCTCATGCTCTCATCCTTATAGCAACTCTCGGAAATGAATCTCCTCTCCCTTCCATCCACAAAAGGGTTCACTTTTATCAGCAGAACACTCACATGCCACCAGTTCTCCCTGCTGCTACAGATTGGAGGGAGGGGCCCTTTCATTGCCAGAGGAATAGATGTTTGTTTTGGGATAGTGGCATACAAATTTGTAGGAACAAGATTGTTATCAGTGCTCCCAGCAACATGTAACACCAGATTAATTATCCTTTTTAATGGCTCAGACTGCGAGTGTGGAGGACGATGCAGAGCAGCCTTTGTGAATTGGATACATATAATTTCTTCAGTGGTTTGTCTCCCATCTCATTGCAGCTCAGAGACCATTTCCTCTTTGTTCTGTGGGTAAGTCCATTTTTATTGGTTAATAGTCCCCATCTCATCCTTTGTACAGTTGTGACTTTGCCTTATCGTTTTTACAAGTTATTAATTTCCTTATTTGATTTTTTATGATCTCACTTTTATGAATTTCTCAAACACCCTTCAGCATTAAAACCTTCAATCCTAAACACTTCAACCTTCAACCACGCACCCTTAAACTCTTCACCCCAAGCACATCTCCTTAAGCCCTTCAACATTCATTCTTAAATTAATGTACCCATCAACCTTTAACCCTTTGCCATTAAAACCTTCCCCGTTCTTCCCTTCGTCCTCCACCCTTAAACCCTTCACCTATAACCCTTCCCCTAAAACCCTTCATTATTGAACCCAATACTCTTCACCCTTCATCCCTTCACCACTTAGCCCTTCACCTTTCACCTTTTAACCAATAAACTCTACAGCCCTACACCTGTTATCCTTCAACCCTTCGCCTCGAAACTCTTGAATGCTTCATTCCTAAACCCTTGACTCCTAAACCATCAAACTCGTTACCCATCACCGCTAATCCCTTGACCCTTCCCCATTTACCCATAAACCTTTCACTCTTAAATCTTTCACCCTAACCTAAAAAATACTATTCATATAATATTATTTATGTTCCTGCATTACTTACAATTAAATGACAGACTAGGAGATGGTATAAAATTCACTGGCAGTCCACAAGGAAATGGCTTGGAAGTGAAATGAATACTACTAAATGGCATGCCACATGGGAACCGACAAAATAGAAATTCAGGCATTTCAGCATCCCCTCCCCCATCACGCAGCATTTGCCCAAGAAATTCAAGTATCTGGGATGTGCTCATATTACGACTTATGCGCTCCAGAGCTGCAACTTGGCTTATTTGCAACGACTACATATGGTAATAATGATCCATAACTCATTCCTCTGCCCAAAATTATTTTTTGTCCATGGTAGAGCAAAAGAGTGGGTGTGGAAGAGTATTTGTCACTCATGGCTAACTGACCAGTGTCCTTGCACAGGGTATGTAAAATAATTAATTCCATCCAAAAGATGACCTTTGGGGTATCCCACCCCCATGCACTTTGTTCTTTTAAAATACTGTGTTGTAGCGTGCCTGGGACACTTGAGAAGTCTTGATGGACTGTGAAGACACCAGAAAAGTCTGAATTGTCCAAATCTTTAATGTAAATCTGCAGGACAGTAATCCTCAACTTTAAGAGTGACACTCCAGCACATCTGGAAGTAATAATATCAACTGTGGCATTAAAGAACCAGGGACTGTTATCAGTCTGCAGCATGGCACTAGCACCCTGAAGACCCAGCAAGAGATTGAGTGTCATGGGCCAGAGGTGCAAATACAAAATCTTGTTTGCCAGAAGCCACGGCTCTTTGTAGCGCTGTCCATTTAAGTTGGAACCCGAAGCCTCTGTGCCAAGAAGATGAAGGCACTAAACAGGAAAATGTCTCGATGTTACAAATACTAAACTGACAAGCATTTGGCAAAGCCAATAGGGCTCAGCTACATGAGATTTATTGGCTTTGTTAATGTTTCTTAGCCATGTTGCACCATGGCTGAAAGTAAAGACAAAATGCTGTACAGCACAGCCAGTGTTGACCCAGTCATAGCACTTTTTTTTTTCTTTCACCCAGGCAGCACTGAAGTTAGTGCTGCCGCACAATATGGCTAAAAAACATTGACAAAGCCAGTAGATCTCACATAGGCGAGACCTATTGGCTTTGCCAATGCTTATTTTCATTGAGTGAGCACATCTAAGTCACTGAACAGGCTACCAACATGCAAACTAATAGGTTCTAGATATCCAGGTACTGGAAAGGTTTTTGCTTGGTGCTTTGCTCAAAATAGAATTAAAGGTTGATCTTAGAATTATTCTAATAAATCTTTTGAGTGTTACTGGTTGGCTATGTACATACTATAGAAAGTGCCATCTTTAAGTGTTATGTATCGGCAGGGGTCCAGATAAATAAATAAATAAATAAATAAATAAATAAATAAATAAAGGCATATATTTACATTTTACAGGAGATGCAAAATATGAAATGTCAGTTGCCAAAAGCAGTGTAGCTTTGTCATTGCAAGGTAGCTACAAGGAAATGGATGAATTAAGGCTAGTTTGTGGACAGACCTCAAACAAATCAGTGCCTCTCGACAAACCCCTTATGGCAAGGAACACTTTTCGTGGAGACACTGATATGCTATTTTAAGATAGCTTTCTGTGGTATGCTCCGTCATCATGATATCCAGCAGCTCAGCAGCAGTCTGCATAGATGTACTCATAGCCACACTGGCATGTAAAATGATCTGTAATTTATGGAAAGGCCAAACGGGCTAGAGTGAGTCAGTCATATGCTACAATCTTGGCATACAGTCCGATATAAACACACAATTTAAATTAAACAATGACAACAAAGTTTTGAAAACATGCAATGAAGAGATTGTAGCATGAACACAAACTGTCAAATTTCCCATGCTACTGTGACATAATGAAACCATATTTAGGCATAAAATGTACCAAAAAATAAAAGGCTTTCTGACAGATACAGAGGTACCTTAGCAACAAAAAGTGGAGGCTAGGTTTTAGTAACAAGAAAAATAAGTGCCCTGGGAAGACAGCGCCTTAACATTTGACTTCGCTCTTTGAATGCCCAGCAAATGTGAAGAGATAAAAATATGATTTACTTGCCTGTTTATTACAGAAAATGAGTTTGTGTAAAAATTAATGGGCCTCCAACCTTTTCTGTACTGAGAGCTACTTATGGTCAATGAAACGCATTGAATGCTACCAATATTATTAATGTTGTATAATTTCAATTTTTATTATACGTATAATAATTCAACCAAGCATAAGCTTCCGAATTTAATAGGCCCGGATGCACACAGGTGAGCTACTCAGAGGTAGCTGGGGAGCTACAGTAGCTCACGAGCTACAGGTTGGAGTCCCTACAGACACTGCTTTCGCATAGGGAGATACAAACTTAAGCTGGACAGCCTCAAGCAAATAAAGTCAGCAAATGGGAAGCCAAAAAACGCAAGTTACCAACCACATATCCAATGGCAAGCGACGGGTAGAATGCATTCCCAGGTCAACTTTCTTAAAGTCCACAAGCTGTCTTTCGCATAACACACAGCTGTGCTGTCTGGTAGACTGCCACCCAAATATTGTAGACAACTAAATTTGGTGACAAGCAGCTTTATTTTCACAGAGTTTAGCTAGGCACTGATAAAGGTTGACTTCTGGATGACTAAGGACCTGATGGCTAAGTCTGAGCACAGGATTGCACCTAATCTCGCCTACTGAGTGGTTGGGAGAGTGCATCCCTGTCTTTATGGCCCCTGTTGCCTGCTCACACCAGCTCCTACCAACTTCCACCCCAGGTACAAAGCCACAAATGGGAATCTTTGGTGGGGAAATTTGCAACAGTCAACTCCCCAGAGTGCTTCACGTGCCTCTATTGTTTCGGGTCTCATTTTAATATTGCTATAAATTTGCTTCCTAGATATTGCATTTTACTTGCTGCCTCCATTCTATCAATTTCTCAACGCAGATCCCTCTCTCCAACATTGTTATTAAATACATAGCGGAGGAACTCGCTTATTTTTAGCCTCCAGTAGTAAACACGATTATATGTTAAAGGCTACTGTGTTCTATTTTTACTTCTGCCTGAGAATTCCCCCAACCGTGTTTCAAAGTTATCGAGTCGATCCTGGGCCAGAACCCTGATCTATGGGTCTTCTTGGTGGAAGGTCACACGCTTGAGGGCAGGAAGAGCCATCGGAGGCTTCTATGTCACTTTGTTTGTAAAAGAGGGTTTAGGTGTGGTACATTTTCCAATGGAGCGGGAAACTGAAACGCGCCAATTCTGTCCACCACCATTCCGCTCCTCGCTTTCAAAGCCTGCCTCGCTATAACCAAGCCTTTTGCACGGATTAGGAAAGCACAGAGGCTTCCGCTCTTGGCAAATGCCAGTCAACGTGAGGTTGTTTCTCATACTACTCATGAAAAAAAAAAACGAGTTGGCAAGCGCCTGCTGCCCACTTCATCCCGCCGCCCCCACCGTCAGCACGCGCCTCTCTCACTGGTGTCACTACAGGATGAGCTGGAAGCGCACAACCGCGCCAGGCGGGAAGAGTTTATTGTCGCAAGCAATTCACAGTCCCACTCAAATCTATTGATAACTGTCGCCACGGAGACGCCAGCTGCGGCGCGCGAAAGGTGTGCTGGCGCACCAGCAGGTGTCCTCAGCAGACAAGAAAAGATGGCGGGTGGGCCAGGGCTAGCCACCTTGTAAAGGAACGCGGCCACTTCGGCCCGGCATTATTGGGTCTTCCCGCCTGGAGGAACTTGACGATAACAAGCGGGCGCACGGGTACACAGGCTGTACGAGAGGCCCAGCGCCCCCTGCAGGCCAGTCTCACACAAGGATTTTATTTGCAGCCATGTCTCACTCACTAGGTCGCATTTGGTTCCGGGTTACTGGACACAAGTCTTAGAAGAGCCCGTCCTGGCCTACAACAGCGACCTGGCATGGCCTACTCTGTGTCACGGACACACAGCCCTAGCAGCAAGGCCATGGCATAGCCGAGCTGCACAAAAGACAACGATGCACAGGCACAAATACAAGCCTGGTGCAGAAATTGCTATTTTGATTCAGAAGCTATGATTGTGTAGCAGTGGGAAAGCTCAGCTAGGTGGCAGTTAATTTGAGACCCCCATGAGGCTAGAGTACCTTTGGGGGAGCGTAGCCTGTCAGTGCCTGTGGCAACCATGAAAGTGTACAACTGAAGAGCACAGCTTGTCCTCAGTGAGAGCTTAACCAGGGAGACTCCCAAGAGGCAACTTCATGGTCTTGTAGCCCTGCTTGTACCGAGGGGAAGGCAGCAGGTTGTTGGCCCTCATGCTTGGCGTTGAGAGAGGATGTTGTTAAAGCTCAGCCCAGATAGCGCTCGAGTTTCCGCAGCAGCCTAGAAGATGCCTCAATGGAGTCAGGCTCTTCCACGCACAGCACCGGATTGCAGAGTAGGCTGGCGAAGTGCAGAAGCATGGAGGAAAGAGAGAAGTTTAACATAAGACTCTTCTTAGGCCTGCTCTTTCTAGGAATCACCATTATCGTGAACAATTAGGTGTGGCTAGGCTTATGCCCATTCCTATCAAACATGGTCACCTCTCTAGTGTTTGTTGTCAAAGTTTCCCAGTCTAAAACGGTGCCACCCTTTTCTTCCTGTGATGTTATTTTCTGTTCAGACCATACATGGAGGCTTTGGTAACAGAAGGATGTATTGCAACTATGTCATTTTTCAGTGTTATGCTACACCCATTACCCATTTGGATTTTTTTATCCCTTTTTCTGCTCCCTTTTTCAACAGCTCTATTCCTTATTGGATTTCTCTTGCTGTAACATTATGTTGGGCTCTTTCTTAACCCTATCTCATGGTAGTGTGTAGCCTTGCTTATCAAACCCTGTATAAATCAATCAAATAATCAACCAATCAATCAATCCAGCTTTATTTGATTTTTTGTACAGAAAATCATAAAAGCAAAACTGTTAAAATATCAATATTATATAGTTAAAATAAAATACCCAATACAATGTTTTTCAAAATCCTTTTGATATCTCATACATTTTCATATAATCATGCCTTTCCTGTGTTCAATAATGCTTTCCAAAAAGGAAGCAACTGACTTTTTGAAACATTTGTTATCCAGTAATTGCTAGGAACGCAGGCCTGCATTGTCTTAGTCCCCAGAGTCTTAAAACAGGTAAAATCCATCCCTTTCTTTGCGTTGCATAAAATTTACGAAATAAAACCACGTGCAACCCCTGTATCATTCATCTTGTACAATCTAGAACTACCTATATTACCAAATGGGGTTTTTCTACCGTTGGCTTTTTCTTCATAACTGTTGTATTGTATTGTATATAATCTTATATAGCGCAAATTGTCACTCTATGGGGATCCTGGCGCTGTGACTTAAACAGATGACATGAAACGCGATATACCTGATTATCAGTGGAAAGCATTACGCACACCCCTTGGAAACAGCCAGGTTTTCAGGCTCTTTCTGAAGCATAACAGGGAGTCAGCTTGTCTAATGCTCTGGGGCAGCTCATTCCATAGACGTGAGGCAGCAATACCGAATGCTCTGTCGCCCTTCCTGGATTTCTTGAACCTGGTGTTCATTACCAGATTTGTACCAGAGGAGCAAATATGTCTCACAGGCTTGTACCAATTAAATTTCTCCTGCAAGGGCATTGGGCCAGTGTCATGTACTGCTTTATACACAATACATAGAGACTTAAAACAGACTCTTTCCTTGATGGGCAGCCAATGAAGATCTGCCAGAGCCTGTGTCGTAGAGGATCTGCGCTGCCTATTTAACGCCAGCTTAGCTGCCACAGACTGAACTCTTTGCAACCCCTGCAGTATTAAGTGTGGTGCCCCCAAATATAGGGAGTTGCAATAGTCCAGTCTACTCAAAATAATGCTCCTCACTACGAGAGGTCTAACATCATTAGGCAGCAGCGGGAGAATCTGACACAGACACAGACAGTTTTATTAGCTTGTGACTCCATTTGGAGCTCGTGATCCACCAGAACCCCTAAATTCCGCACAGTTTTAACTGGAGCCAGAGGTTCACCCCCAGGGATAAGCTTGAACTCTAGCGGCAGATGCACAGACATTTTAGCAGTAGAGCAATATACCATCTCTGTTTTCCTCCCATTAAACTGTAAATTATTTTTTCTAAGACAGCTTGAGGTCTGGCGCATGGTCACTGCTTGCTTCCCTTCCAGGGAGAACACCAGTTGTGTGTCATCAGCATAGTTGACCAGGTCAATTCCGAAAGACTTGATGATGGGGATCAGAGGGCGCAGGTAAATGTTAAAAAGAATGGGGCTGATTGCAGAACCCTGCGGCACCCCGTGGTGCATCAGAGACTTAGTGGAGGAGAACGGTGTCATGGTCATGACCTGTTGTCTCTCTGATAGATACGATTGCAACCACTTCAGCGCCCATCCTTTCACACCTATTTTTTTCAGTCTTTCCACCAGTACTGCATGGCTCACCGTATCGAATGCGGACGACATATCCAATAGTGCTAGTACGTATGGAGTATCATTGTCAGCTCGCATTCGCAGATTGTCCAATACCGTTACCAGAGCAGTTTTAGTTCCATGGCCTGGATGTAAACCAGACTGATCCCTATCCAGCAGATGGTTATCCTCAAGATAACAGGATAAGGATTTGCTAACAGCCTTTTCTAGACTCTTTACTGGTTAAGGCAGGATGGATATGGGCCTAAAATGTACTGGATTTGTAGGGTCCAGAGATGGTTTCTCAAACAGGGGGGTCACCACTGCCTACCTCCATCCATACCTCTAGAACCTCTCCTTCTTCCAAAGACTGACAGCAACTCTGCCACATACAGGGAAATAGTTCTTGCCTAAACTCCTTCTAGATCTTATGTGGAAGAGGGTCTAGAGGAGAGCCCGAAAAAACACTGAGCGAGGCTGTAAAACAGGTCCTCAGTGAGGGGTTGAAAGTACTCCAAAGATGTTTCTACCTGGGGTTCCTCAACTGCTATCTGAGGTACTTCCTCCTGACAACCAATGTTATCTGGATGAAGACCTCCAACAATTTTAGTGAACTTTTCCTTAAAGTGAAGCGCAATTTCATCGCAGAGCTTTTGCGATGGGACCACCTTATTGCCTATACAAGCTGGGCTAGAGAGATCCCTAAAATATTGAAGAGTGCTTTTGTACTATTAGGCGCGTGCAGAATGGATTTGGCATAGAAAAGTGCCTTAGTCCTGGAGATGGTCTCTTTTTACCGGGCCTTCGCAAGTTTCAGCTCTTTCCTGTCTGATTCTATATATGACCTTCTCCACCTCCTCTCAGCCTGCCTGCATGAGGCACGCATTGACTTCAGCTCTTCGCTGTACCAGGGAGCTGAAGGTTTCCTCCTATTCTTCAGTTTTTTCACTGGGACACATGAGTCCAGGGTTCTAGTTATATAGTTACAATACGTTTGATAGTTTATTTCTACTGAATCATTAGGAGAAAAATAGAGTCTGATTCGA
Organism: Lissotriton vulgaris; assembly: GCF_964263255.1. Taxonomy (NCBI): domain Eukaryota; kingdom Metazoa; phylum Chordata; class Amphibia; order Caudata; family Salamandridae; genus Lissotriton; species Lissotriton vulgaris. The sequence continues at coordinate 376,440,133 of NC_141687.1, forward strand.
AAATGTTGGGTATGTTCTCTTTTTTAATAACTTGGCCCACTCTCTCCCCTTGCGATAGGTCACAGAATGATTGTTGTTACTTACTGGGCTGGACAATATAGTCCTAAAATGAATAAGAAAATGGTCAGTCCAGCTTTGAGGTACTATCTCAATCCCACATGTCCTCCTTGATGGGTTGGCTGTTGTATCAGTTGATATAAGTTAAGATGTTCACAAGTTTGCCTCAAATCTCTCAAATGGTTCCCTAGAGTCCCATTATCCCATAGATTAAAATCCCCCAGACGAATCATTCTAGAGTGAGTTAGGGTCAGAGTGGCGATGGTGTCAAACAGTACTTGGTACTGAGTATCTAGCCCTGGAGGTCTATAACAGACCATTCCTGTTAGTAGCCTTCCTTTAGCCTCTTATAGTGAAAAACCCAGTAATTCGATCCCCACAACGTAGTCAACCTGCAGAGGCATGAGATCCCACTTTTTTAAAAAAATCATTCCGACCCCCCTACCTCTCCCAGAGTCCCTTGGTTTATGAAACATTTTGTACCCTTCTGGACAGGCAAATCCTATTTTTACAGAGCAGTCAGTGCTAGTCTAGGTCGCTGTCAAAACAAGCATTTGCAATGCAATAGGTCTCGCATTAGGAAATTTTGAGCTATTGGTATTGTAAATGACAATTTTTTATTTCTTTGTTGGTTTTGAAAATAGCTAAATTAATAGCTTTGTCATTTACAATGCCAATAGTAATAACTTTCGCAAATGTGACACCTATAGCATTTGTAATGCAATTAGTGTTGTATTTACGTGACTTAGATGTATTACTATTACAAATAACAATGGATTTTAATTTTTTTTAATAATTAATACTTAAATAAAAGTTATTGTAATTAATAATAGCAATAGCTTAAACTTTTGTAAATAACTTTTGTGAAGATTGTGTTAAGTGTATTTTATTGTGACGAAAATCCAAGAACAGAAGTTAAATATTAACATCTTTTTGTGACATTTGTAATAAAGTTTGAGACATTGAGAGAACATATTTGAACCAGTTGTTGTTGAATGGTTGCACAGATTGATGCTGTGGTGCCCCTGAGTGGTGGTGCCGAATGAGTGCGATAGATAGATAGAGTGAGGGCGATAGATCGAGTGAGGGCGATAGATAGATAGAGTGAGTGCGATAGATAAATAGAGTGAGGGCGATAGATAAATAGAGTGAGGGCGATAGATAGATAGAAAGTGCCTATAAATAAACCAATCAAAAACATAAACACCTAATAAACAAAAATGCCTGATTATTGAAAAGGAATAGACCAAGATATTAGATTTGTGCAAATACAATAAACAGAAGCAAGACAGTGAAGGGGCAGGAGAGAGTGAGACAGAAATAGAGGAAGAGTGGAGAGGCCAATACAGTGAAGGGGCAGGAGAGAGTGAGGCGGAAACTGAGGAAGAGTGGAGAGGCCAAGACAGTGAAGGGGCAGGAGAGAGTGAGGCGGAAACTGAGGAAGAGTGGAGAGGCCAAGACAGCGAAGGGGCAGGAGAGAGTGAGACAGAAATAGAGGAAGAGTGGAGAGGCCAAGACAGTGAAAGGGCAGGAGAGAGAGACGGAAACTGAGGAAGAGTGGAGAGGCCAAGACAGTGAAGGGGCAGGAGAGAGTGAGACGGAAACTGAGGAAGAGTGGAGAGGCCAAGACAGTGAAGGGGCAGGAGAGAGTGAGACAGAAATAGAGATAGAGTGGCGAGCCCAAGACAGTGAAGGGGCAGGAGAGAGTGAGGCGGAAACGGAGGAAGAGTGGCGAGGCCTAGACAGTGAAGGGGCAGGAGAGAGTGAGACAGAAATAGAGGAAGAGTGGAGAGGCCAAGACAGTGAAGGGGCAGGAGAGAGTGAGACAGAAATAGAGGAAGAGTGGAGAGGCCAAGACAGTGAAGGGGCAGGAGAGAGTGAGACAGAAATAGAGGAAGAGTGGAGAGGCCAAGACAGCGAAGGGGCAGGAGAGAATGAGACAGAAATAGAGGAAGAGTGGAGAGGCCAAGACAATGAAGGGGCAGGAGAGAGTGAGACAGAAATAGAGGAAGAGTGGAGAGGCCAGGACAGTGAAGGGGCAGGAGAGAGTGAAACGGAAAGTGAGGAAGAGTGGAGAGGCCAAGAGAGTGAAGGGGCAGGAGAGAGTGAGACAGAAATAGAGGAAGAGTGGAGAGGCCAAGACAGTGAAGGGGCAGGAGAGAGTGAGACAGAAATAGAGGAAGAGTAGAGAGGCCAAGATAGTAAAGGGGCAGGAGAGAGTGAGACAGAAATAGAGGAAGAGTGGAGAGGGCAGGACAGTGAAGGGGCAGGAGAGAGTGAGACAGAAATAGAGGAAGAGTGGAGAGGCCAAGACAGTGAAGGGGCAGGAGAGAGTGAGACAGAAATAGAGGAAGAGTGGAGAGGCCAGGACAGTGAAGGGGCAGGAGAGAGTGAAACGGAAACTGAGGAAGAGTGGAGAGGCCAAGAGAGTGAAGGGGCAGGAGAGAGTGAGACAGTGAAGGGGCGGGAGAGAGTGAGAAGGAAATTGAAGAAGAGTGGAGAGGCCAAGACAGTGAAGGGGCAGGAGAGAGTGAGGCGGAAACTGAGGAAGAGTGGAGAGGCCAAGACAGTGAAAGGGCAGGAGAGAGTGAGGCGGAAACTGAGGAAGAGTGGAGAGGCCAAGACAGCGAAGGGGCAGGAGAGAGTGAAATGGAAACTGAGGAAGAGTGGAGAGGCCAAGACAGCGAAGGGGCAGGAGAGAGTGAGACAGAAATAGAGGAAGAGTGGAGAGGCAAAGACAGTGAAAGGGCAGGAGAGAGTGAGACGGAAACTGAGGAAGAGTGGAGAGGCCAAGACAGTGAAGGGGCAGGAGAGAGTGAGACGGAAACTGAGGAAGAGTGGAGAGGCCAATACAGTGAAGGGGCAGGAGAGAGTGAGACAGAAATAGAGGAAGAGTGGAGAGGCCAATACAGTGAAGGGGCAGGAGAGAGTGAAACGGAAACTGAGGAAGAGTGGAGAACCTAAGACAGTGAAGGGGCAGGAGAGAGTGAAACGGAAACAGAGGAAGAGTGGAGAGGCCAAGACAGTGAAGGGGCAGGAGAGAGTGAGACAGAAATAGAGGAAGAGTGGAGAGGCCAAGACAGTGAAGGGACAGGAGAGAGTGAGAGAAATAGAGGAAGAGTGGAGAGGCCAAGGCAGTGAAGGGGCAGGAGAGAGTGAGACAGAAATAGAGGAAGAGTGGAGAGGCCAAGACAGTGAAGGGGCAGGAGAGAGTGAGACAGAAATAGAGGAAGAGTGGAGAGGCCAAGACAGTGAAGGGGCAGGAGAGAGTGAGACAGAAATATAGGAAGAGTGGAGAGAGAGGAGAGAGTGGTGTGAGAGGAGAGAGTGGGGAGAGTGAGGATAGTGAGGAGAGGGGAGATTGAAGTGAGAGGGAGGTGAGAGAGGGAGGGGAGAGTGGTGAGAGGGGAGAGTGGGGGGAGTGAGGAGAGGGGAGAAAGGGGAGAGAGGAGGGGAGAGGGGAGAGTGGAGAGACTGAGGGGAGGGGAGAGTCAGGAGATAGAGGAGAGGAGATTTTATAGTATTGTTAGAAAGGAAGTGAAACTAAATAAGGGGGGGATGCAAGAGGAGGATGATATGGGAGTGACCAAGAGCGTGAGAGAGAGAGAAATATATTCTAGGATAGCTGAGTGGACTAAATCGATTACCCGAGACATTTGCCTGGGACTTGTAGACTAAAACTAGCGTCACATCTTTCTGACGCCAAAGAATCGAGAACCATTGAGTCGGGTAACACAGACACCTGTTTGGCGCGCCTGGAGATGAGTGGGAGTCTGCAATGCGCTGTATCAAAGGTCGCTATCAGCTGTCCAAGAGTCAGAGACTTTTTAAAACGAGTGTTAGGCACAGGGCTGGGATGAGTGAAGAATAAAAATAAATAAAAAAGAACAAGCATTACAATAATTTCACTGAAGTGCCCCCTTGGGTCTAAGCTGTGGAAAAAAGTCAGCAAATGTAGCATCTAACTGAAGAGAGGAGGCAGGAAATTGAGTAAAGAATGGAGGGGGCTGGTGGTTCATGTCTGCCAAGGCTTTACATGTTTCAGTCTCCAATTATGTAATTCTGAATAGGAGTTCTGCTGCAGATCTAGAAAGAGAAGCTAAGAAGGGGTGGGTCTTCTTTCAATTAAGGCAAAAAGGCACTCTGCTAAACCCAGGGCCGGTTAGGGCATTAACATACAAAATGCGTTATTTTGATGTGGCAGAGGAAATTGCACGCTTTCTACTTTTTATTAAGCATTTGACATCTGATATTTTTATATTGTTTTTAGCTATGTGTGTTATTTGCTATTAAAAGCTTTCAAAGGACAATTGTCCCAAAACCCGTATTTTATTACCTCCCTAATCGATTTCGATAGCCCAAAGGCCAAGTCTACACCAGCGTCTCCAAGATCACAATAAAGGTCTGGATTCTTTAGATTTTGGTGATTAAATGTGCTCTGATACACTATGCACCCTCTGCTGTGCCCCGGAAGTAGTCGAGATGCTGTTAGACGGCAGAAATCACCGCGTCTGAAAGACAGCTTGTGGGACCTCGATTGTTGAGGTCAAACTGACGGCCATAAAAGAAAATGGGAGTTGTAAAAAAAAAAAAAAAGCAGGCTCGGTTTATCCGCCCCTCACGTCCCAGTGCCCCACACCTCCAGTGCATACGAGACCCGCCAGGCGTGACTACAAAAACAAGCTCCCTTTAAACTTTATTTTAAATCGGTTATCAACACAATAAACAGATCAAGGGGGTTGTATCATGTGACAGCGGAGTTCCAATATGGATGAGCACTGCTGCGTCTATCCATCTTCACTGCAGTATTAAGAAAGGGTGCAAATGTTGTCAGGCAACCAGTGTTGCATCTACCCATCCTTGATGTGGTACCAAGAAAGGGTCTAAATGTTATCCTGCAACAAAAATTGTTGTAATGGAAAATTAGCTTTGAAAAATAAATGCATGTTAATGGCATGAAACATTACAGCAAATGTTAACTAATGTATGTGAATCCGTGTGTACCACACATAACATAAGCCAACAAGTCAGCATGGCTGGGGGGAAATAAAAAGCTTTGAGCATGGTAACGGGTATATTCCAGCAACCAGAGGAAGAATGTACCACGTAATCATGGAGGTAATAAACCGCCTGGGATCAGATGAAGTTCACACCAGATAAAGAGTCAATGCTATGGCCACAAACACGAAAAACATTCTACACAGAAAGAGCTAATCCAAGCATTTCTCCAGACAAACCATGTTATTTGTGACCAAATCTCCATGAGGCGGTCGCGATGCTCACAGCTATCATGCTCATCAAAGGCACTCAGAACTGGAAACATTAAATTTTTCAGAGGAAATGAAAGTAAAGTTATGCGTGCGGCTGCCGTGCTGAAACCTGAAGCGTGGCTGCCGTGGATGGCATTTACCACTGTTAATTAATGATTCTTTCAAAAAGCAAGCATAATGCAAGAATCAAATATTCCAATTAAAACGTGTTTTTCCTCACGTGAGTTTTGAGACGAACAGTGGCAGAAAACAAACAAACTCACCGCCACAGCCCGGCTTTAACAGGAAGCCAGGCAACCTTTGTTGGGACGGGGGCGGGGCCAGACAAAAACAGGAAGCAGGCGCTCCTGTGCCCGCCGGAGGATTTCCATGTTAGCTAGCGGGGCTCCCGTGCTCGTGGAGAGACCCGCGGCCCCCGCCTGTTAACCTGAATGACACGCTGGCTGCCGAGGGACACAAGAAGAACCTGGTGAGTGGGGTGTGAGGGGGATGTGTGCGCGCGCGTGTGTGTGCGACGGCGGGGGTGTCTCTGTATGCGTGCGTGCGTGCGTGTGTGTATGTGCGCTCGTGTGTGTGTCTCTGGTGAGGTAAGGGGGGGAGCGTGTGTGTATGCAGTGTGTGTATGCGACGGCAGGGGTGGGTTCTCTGTATGTATGGGTGCGTGCATGGGCGCTTGTGTGTCTGTGTATGCGCATGCGTGATGGGTGCGTGCATGGGCGCTTGTGTGTCTGTGTATGCGCATGCGTGGTGCTGTGCGCGCACTCGAGAAGGAATCTGAGACGGCGACGCTCGTGCTTGAGCTCCGTCTCACATTCCTTCTAAAACGCTGACAAAAGGTCTGAAGCAGACACTCTCAATGCTCACGCATTGAGAGTAAGGTCTGCTCGACCTAAAAAGGACATCCAGATCCATGTCCTCTAGCATATTTGACACCTCCTGGTGGTGCTTCATCAGGGACCTACTATTGATCAAGCCACAGTTTCGTATCATGCTGTTCTGAACGAGGGGTACAGGCTGTTCCCCCCAGCATCCCTCTCACCGATGCCGAGCATTTGTTCCTTAGAGACACTTATCCTGTCATACCCTCGGCTGAAACTGGCAGCGTGACTGGCGCTGGGCGCAACCCAGGCGCAGACGGGCTTGTCTCTGGTGCACCATCAGCGTGCGCTTGCATTGCCCCTCCTCAATAGAAAGGCATATGCAAGCCGGCCAACGACTAGAGCACTAACCCAAGATGGTGCTTATTGGGTGAGCTCCTTTTAAGTCACACTAGACACCTCTTCTGTATATTTATTAGGCCCCATGGCTACTGGGAGGAATGGCCCGCTTCTTAGACAATTGAGAAAGACACTAGAAAGACGTTTGCATTGCCAGTCCTTGACAGTGATGGAACAATGAGGCTGGAAATGTATAACTGGTATCAATAACAGCAAGACTCATGATGCTATGTTTCTGGAAGAACACCGGTATCCGAGCGTGTGCCGCCAACAAAGCTATAGTTCTGCGAGATCTCATATTGATGTCAGCGAATATGCAGCCCATGAATCTGTAGTGCTGTGTAGAGTGCACCTTTTGACAGTGAGTGTATGAGAAGGAAAATTTTACCCAGTAAGCATCTGGTCTTGGCATGTAGAGCTGTAGATTCACATGCTTTGCATACTCCTGCCATTGAGTATTGGATCCGGATGTTTGCAAGTTGTTTTTCTACGAAAAATTCTTTCTAGTTACGAGGTAGGTGACTCCTAATTTCGGTGATAGTGCGCATGGGCATCTACTCCATTGTTAGACTGTTTTTCTGCAAAGGATTAGAATTGAGTTAGTAAAGGTACAATAAAGATGTCCATGCATATGTATGGAAGATAAAAAAGAACTGCAACAGGTATAGGTACCCGGGTGGACGCATGTGAATCTACAGCTCTACATGCCAAGAACAGATGCTTACTGGGTAAGTAATATTTTCCGTTTGAGGCATGTGAGCTGTAGATCTCATGCTTTGCATAAACTACACAGCAGTATTCTCTCAAAGCAGTGGCTAACCTGGTCTGTTGCAGTTGTTTGAAAAAGTATTTTAAGTACTGCCTGGCCTACATTAGCGTTTTGCCTCGCTAACACATCTATACAATAGTGTTTGGTGAATGTGTGCGGTATAGACCATGTTGCTGCTTTACAGATGTCAGCTAAGGGAATATTCCCTAAGAAGGCCATAGTAGCCCCTATTTAGCGGGTGGAATGTGCTCCAGGGGGTATTGACAATGTTCCTTTTGCTTTTGTATAACATTTTTGTATACATTTAACAATCCATCTCGCAATACCGGATTTAGAAATGGGATTGCCTTTGTGTGGGCGAGAAAAAGCAACAAAGAGTTGCTCTGTTTTACGAAAATCTTTTGTTCTTTCTACATAATATAGTAGAGCTCCTCTAACATCAAGTGTGTGTAGAGCTTGTTCTGCTACAGAATCAGGTTGAGGAAAGAACACAGGTAACTCAACTGATTGATTGATGTGAAAAACAGAAACAACTTTTGGAAGAAATTTGGGATTGGGTTGAAGATGAAAGAAAGGCTCTTATATAGTTAGTGCTTGGAGTTCACAAACTCTCCTTAAGGAAGTGATTGCACTAAGAAAAGCAACCTTCCATGAGAGAAATTGTAGATAACACTTGTGCATAGGTTCAAAAGGTGGTCCCATTAGCCTTGTAAGGACTATGTTCAAGTTCCATACTGGTGCAGGTGGAGCTCTTGGTGGTACCCTAGTAGTAGGTCTCCTAGCCTCCTTTAGTATATTCATACAGTCTGGTGGTAATTGTAAATAAACAAACTTTATGACTTCAGGAGCAAAATCGCCAGGTTGAGTTCCTAGGAAATTGGATGCCTGATTTCTCCATGGCTTTCAGTGAGGAGACTGGAGTTGAGATGCAGCTTTTGGTGTGGAACTACAGACAGCTCCAGCAGGGAGGTGAACCAGGGTTGACGCGCCCATGTGGGAGCTATGAGAATCAGTGTGAGGGATGTTTGCCTGAGCTTTCGAACTACCAGCGGAATGAGTGGGAGACGCAGAAAAGTATAGGCAAATATCCCTGACCAGTTCATCCATATAGTATTGCCTTTGGAGAGCGGGTGTGGGAACCTGGAGGCAAAGCATGGGCATTTTGAGGTGTGGAGAACAGGTCTATGTGAGGAAATGCCCATTCCTGAAAGGAGGGAAGAACAATATGGGGATGAAGTTCCCACTCTTGGATTTGCTGTCTCTGTCTGCTGAGAAGGTCTGCAATTTGATTGTTTACTCCTGGGAGGTGTTCTGCTAGGAGATACATTTTGTGAGGTACGACCCATTTCCAAATGGCTTGTGCTAGGCATGACAGTTGGAGAGAGTGTGTCCCCCCCACTGTTTCTGTATGTAGTACATAGCTGTCATGTTGTCTATGCAGACTAAAACAGTTTTGCCTATAAAGTGAGTTTGAAAGGCTTTGAGCCCTAGAAACACTGCTAGTAGCTCTAGGTGATTGATATGTAGGCTCCTGTACTTTAGAGTCCATAATCCTTGGATTGTGTGAGTCTGTAGGTGAGAGCTCCAAGCAATAAGCTATGTGTCTGCTGTTAGTACTGTGTGGAGCAGGGTCTAGTAAGGGCCGCCCTTTAGATTCATTTTGTGGGTTCCGCCACTGCAGCAGCGATGGGTGCAGCCATTCACCAACACTAGATTGGTTAATTGACCCTGCGACTGGTTCTACTGACTTGCTAATCATTCTTGAAGGGGACACATGTGAAGTCTTGTGTTGGGAACAATAGTAATGCAAGACACCATCATGCCTAGCAGTTTCATGAACACTCTTGCTAGCAATGGTTGGTTTGGCTGAAATTGAGACAGAAGGGACTGAATACTATGGTAGTAGTAGTAAAAAGCTTTTATTCGACAATTTGTCATAAAGCCAACACATATAAAATACATACATAATCATATTTTAAAACTAGGTTACATTTGACAAAACATTCACAGTACAAAAAAGTGCAATATGTGCAGGTACCAGACCATCATCACAAATTATTTGTAATTTTAGGGCGATGCATTACTTGTTCGCTATTGATAAACATACAATCGAGCTTTCTTCCATTTAATTACAAGACCAGTTATTAACACATTAGCTGCGTGTAAACATTTCTCCCCAGTGCTGCGCTGTCCATTAGAACTAGTGCTGAATGGACGTTCAATGGTCGTGCGCAGCACTGGGGAGGTAGCGCTGCTGACGACCATTGGCCGTCAGCAGCACTTAAGGGGTTAAAAACAGCTAAATACAGTTATAAATAGTTAAAAATGCCAGCAGTAAAAACACACTTGAGTTCTATATTTTCATTCCAGATTTCTTTCTAATCAAGCAGACACTATGGAGATACCTGCTCACTCCAAATGTTATCAACCTGGTGGTCGAAGACCTAAGTAACCGTTCTGCCTCTTTATACGAACGTGTGCCCAAATTTTTACAAAGGGGTCTGATCCATTTCGTACGTTGTAACTTGTATGACGGGCAAAAAAAGAGGATATGAGCCTCGTCTTCTTTTTGTTTCAAATCACACAATTTGCAAAAAGGATCATTTCTTTTGGAGCTTCCCCACCGACAAGTGTTTGCGTTTATCTGTAAAACCCCATATCTATATTGCAGATATACGGTTTTAGCCAAGGGTGGTTCAACTTCGTCCATAAATTGTTCAAATATGGGGGTGTCCTTAAATTGCAAAAACTTGTGTGTTAAAGAACCAGTAGCACGTTCATATGCATTGATGTTCACGTAATTCCAGTAAGCAGATTTTACTTGTTCTTTGCAGAAAGTTAGCAAGGTGATTGATGTTACTGGTGTTTTCCAGAAGTGTGAAAGACCTATTTTTATAAGCCAAATGGATATATGTCTCAGCCACTTAATTGAATTAAAAGTGTCCAGTTCCCTAATTTCCAACAAACCTGCTCTGTAGTCAACGAGTTCCGGGGTAGACCATAATCTTACCCAATAGAGCAATGGCCTCAACCAACACAAATGATCTGTACGTTTTAGGCTAATATCTAAGTAAACAGGCACTAAAGGCGTTCTTACTGGTAATTTTAGTAGGCGTCTAAAGAACGCATTCTCGTCGGTATCAAATGTTTTATTTGAATAAGGCCCCCAAATCTCAGCCCCATACAGGGCGGCAGATTGCGCTTTGGCTTTAAACACTTCAATCGCGGGAGTTATAGCTTTTGAGGTACTCCCTCCATGAATTTTTAAGATGGGGAGAGAGTTATGCTTAAGTGTTAGCCTACTTTTTTCCAATTGATTTATCCAAGACATTTTACTGTCAATCCTGATACCCAGATAATCAAAAAATTCCTTGTACTCTAATTTAGTATTATTTAGGGCCAAATTCTTCTTAAAAGTTTTAGGGGGATTAATGGCCATATACTTGGTTTTGGATGAATTGATTTCTAACCCCTTTAGCTCGCAGTAACTGTGGAATTGGTTTATTAAATTTTGCAAGCCTTTAGGTGTTTGTGATATTAAAATGGTGTCATCCGCAAATAACAATGCTGTAATTGCCTCATTACACAGTTTGGGGGAGTCATGATTACATTGTGCCAGGTAGGGGGGGATATCATTTACAAATAGAGAGAAAAGGGTTTGGGCCAGCACGCACCCTTGTCGTACCCCCCTTTTTACTGGTATGGCTTGGGTGAGTTCGCCATTTCTTCCCCACCTTACTTTAGCAAAGTTATCAGTATGAAGCTTTATAAGATTAACCAGCAATTCATCCGGGACACCCATCTTCCTTAAAGTATCCCATAATAGGGAACGGGGGACAAGATCAAACGCTGAGCGTAAATCCACGAATGCTACATAAATACTACACTTCTTTACTTGGATATATTTCCAGCAAATACACATAAACCTGTACACCTGGTCCACAGTGCTTGTCTTAATTCTAAATCCTGCTTGATATTTTGAGAGGATTTTGGATTCCTCTATCCAAGTTAAAAGTCGATTTAAAATATGTCTGGCAATTTTTTTTTGTAAAATATCAATTAAACTAATTGGTCTGTAGTTACCTGGATTATAGCGGTCCCCTTTTTGTAAATAGTAACTATTTCTGCCCCCTTCCATGTTTCGGGGATCGGAGTTCCCAGCAGGATGGAGTTACACAGAAAGTTTATATAGGGGCACCATACTTCGATGTTGTGAGTAAATAAATCCCCAGGTAATTTGTCCGGGCCTGGTGCCTTGCCCGCCTTGATTGCCTTTATTGCACACAAAGTCTCTTCAATGCTAAATTTGACTGGATTGGTACACTGGGGGAAAGATCCAAGCTGATTACACTCTGGGGACACCCCAACCAGATCATATAGTTTTACAAAGTGATCAAACCAAATTTTTTCATCCAGGAAAAAATCCCTATTGGAGCTACCCGTTTTATTATTTTTGGCTATCAAGCTCCAAAAGGTACATTGCAGCATGTAAAAGATCTTCCCAGATTGAATCATCCCATTCCTTTTTTGCATTACACAGGAGTCTTTTATATTCATGTCTACACTCTCTAACCCTCGTCTGATCCCTGGAACTGAATACTATGAATCCTGGCTGTGTTGGGAAAGGCTAGTGCTTCGTGAGCGTCTGTCGTGGCTCCCAGATAAGTTTGTGTGTTGGAAGGCTGTGAATGAGACCTCAACACATTCACTGTTTAACCTAGTTGGTGAAGTAAGTGAATAGTGGTTTGAGTGTGTTGGAGACACATTTGGTAAGTACTGGCTTTGGTGAGCCAGTCGTACAAAAGGGGGTGGTGATGGACGGAGCACCTGAATCAATCAAACACTCACACCCAGTCAAAAGATCTGGGTTTAATCCATCACCGTTCTTTAGCCCACTCTGCCACCCCAGTTCAGACATGGCTATATGCAAATCAGTCTGACCCTGTGCCTCATGGGAACAGTCCAGCCCGAACTGCCAAGCCATGTCTTCCCTGGACCGGAAACAAGCTTGGTGAGCCAGTTGTCCAGGTATGGGAAGACATGAAATAGTTTTTTCCTTAGATGTGCTGCGACTACTGCCAAACACTTGGTAAATATCCTGGGAGCAGTGGTGACTCCAAATGGTTGTACTTTGAATTGGTAATGATGACTCACTGTGATGAAACTGAGGTTTTTGCGATGAGCGGGAGGAATTGGAATGTGGAAATATGTGTCTTTTAAGTCTAGAGTAGACATAACATCGCTCTGCTGTCCAAGTGCGAGCCCTTGTTGAAGTGTTACCCTGTGAAAATGCTCTGACAGTATGAAGATGTTTAGTTCTCTGAGATCTAGAATAGGTCTCCAGGAGCTGTCCTATTTGGGGATGAGAAAGTACAAGGAGTACAAGCCTGCCCCTTGATACTGTAATGGCGCAGGTTCTATAGCTCCTTTGGAGAGGAGAGACTGGACTTCTTGCTGAAGAAGATGCAAATGTTCTGGTGACATTTTATGAGAATGTGGTGGTATGCTTGGAGGATGGTTGATAAGCTCAAGGCAATAATCATGTTGGATAATTCCTAGTGTCCATTTGTCTGTGGTGATAGAGTGCCAAATGGGGAGGAATTGTAAAAGACGTCCCCCGATAGGTGTTAAATGATCGGTGGGACGTGTAGGCAAGTCACTGCTTGTTGGGGGAGGGGGAATAATACGGTGCAAAACCCTTGCCTCGACCTTTGTTGTTGTTACCTCTATATTCTCCTCTAAAGAAACTCCTTGTAGAGTAAGATTGACTGTTGCCTTTCAAAGAGGTGGCAGTATAGTCTGAGGACATTGTTTTCGACCCTCCACGGTAGGAGTGACAAAAGGAGCCCTGATTAGAGGGAGACTGCAGAGCTCCCATAGACTTAGCTACCACTGTGTCTTTTTTCATTTTTTCTAAAGACTTATCTACTTCGGGCCCAAAGAGATGTTCCTCGTCGAAAGTGGTATTTAAAATAGACTGTTGTACTTCTGGTTTCAAACCAGAAATCCTAAACCATGCATGTCTTCTTAGTAACACACTAGTGGTGATCCCTCTAGCTGCAGTATCTGCAGCATCAAAGCACACCTTATTGAGGAACTGGATATGAGCTTCCCTTCCTGGACTAAATCCTTGGCTTTTGCTATGTACTCATCTGGGAGGTGTTGTAGCAACTACTCCATTTCGTTCCAGTGTGCCCTACCATATCTAGCTAACAGGGCCTGGGTGTTGGCAATTCACCAATGATTTGCTGCTAGGGCGGCTACTCTTTTACCAGAGGTGTCTAATAGTTTTGACTCCTTGTCTGGAGGGGGAGCATCACCTGTAGTCTGTGAATTTGCCTGTTTATGGGCATTAGAGACCACCAAAGAGTCTAGTTATAACTGCCCTGTAATAAAGACTGAATCTGAGGGAACAGATTTGTATTGTTTATCAATCCTGGGGGTGAGAATGTAAGCCTGTGCTGGATCTTTAAATATGTTGTTGGCATGTCTCATCATGCCTTTAAGCACATGTAGAGTGTGGCTAGCCCTTTGAGTGGTACTGAGAATTTCAATTAGGATATCTTCCTCTAGGGATTCCTTGTGTAACTATTCCCCATGATATTCTGCAGCTCTAGTGAGTAATTCTAGATATTCTACATTGTCATCAGGAGGAGGAGGCCTTGCATGGCAAAGATCTGGGTCGTTATCTGTAGGTGAATCAGTGTGATAATCCTTCAAGGGGTCTACTGGTAAAATATTGTCCCCCCCCCCCCCCCCCCCCCATCTCCATTATCATCAGGTGGTGGAGAGTTAGTTGGTGTAATCTGTAAATGACGCAGAGGTGGAGACGTTGGTGTAGAGGAACAAGGTAAAAGAGGAGGAGGAGGGGGGTTAGTACACACATCCAGAAAGGAGCTGAGGCGGATTAACTTTTTGGGGGAAAGTTTGTTAAAGATTCGTCAAACGATCTTGTGGCGACCGCCACTGGGGGAGAGATATATATAGATATACATGACAGTGACAGTGAGCAAGGGCGTTCACGCCCGAAACGCGTCTGTTCGGCGTTTTTTGCACCCCTGCACTTTATGCTTGAAAAATAAAATCAAAAATATAACCTGAAGACTGGCTTCGGACGCATTTATCGTTGTCTGCGTACTGGGTAATGTGCATGAGGCGTTGTTTGCACAGTGACCGGTTGGAGGTACATACATATACATATACATATATATATATATACACACCACACTTCACGCCAAAAGTCACCTTTCCAAGGATGAGAAGGCAGACCCAGATTCAGTGCAAAAATTGGTTTATTCAAAGAATGCCCGCACCTCTGCCATAACGCGTTTCAGCCTCCTCCGAGGACATGATCACAGGACGCGTTTCGGAACCATTTTTTCATTTTTAAAGTGACAGTGCAAACAATCTCACGTGGAAAATGCATCATAGACATAGAAGTTACAATTCATGCGATAATAGTGAACCTGGTAACTCAGAGCATTTATAACATTAATCCCCACTGTGGGAATACAATAAATATGTGCAAAATTAGCAATGTAATAAATATTCATAAAGTCATCAATATTTAAAAAGCATGGCAAAATTAAATAAATAAATTGTTATGTTAAGATGTAATTACACAGACAGTACTAAAAACACTGGTAGACAAATGACATAAAAAAGATCCTATATCAATATATGCCTTTTCTTATTAATTAGAGGCCATTAAGACCCTTCTAAAAAATCTGTCATAAAACCAAGTGATTGCATAACAGTACATCTGGTCATGCTTGCCCATGCTTGCCCAGTGGGCCAATAACCATGAGTAACCATTCAACTCCAAAGTGCTAGTGCTGAAAGATAAAAAAAAGTGCACTAACCCTCTCTGAATCACAGCCGTCATTCAAAGATGTGAAATTGTATATATGAAAGGAATATAATTAAAAAGAAGATTTACATGTAAATGTCAGTGAGAGCATTACTGATGCCAGCTAAAAAATACTGGGTGTGAGAACAGGGTTATTCATAGGCAGGTAAAAAAATCCTCACTGAGATTCAGACCGTAGGGTGTTTTACAGTTAAGCTCCAAGATGTATTTGGTTTCAAGTTTCCTACGGAGATATTCACGGTTGCCACCCCTCAAAGGGGCAAGACAGTGTTCACAGCAAAGTACTTCAAATGTTGTACGTTGCTTTCATGGTGTTCCTGGAAATGTCTTGCCACTGGATATGTGGCATCTTTGTTGTTTATGGCCCTCATGTGCTGGAGTATCCGTTTGTGGACCTGCAGCTTCGTACTTTCCAAATAGCGCAGGCCACACGGACACTCCAGCATGTATAATGCAAATTCGGTTTTGCAGTTCAGGGACTTAGTGATGACAACAGGTTTTGGTTTAAACGGAGTGGTGTACGTTTTGGTATTAAGACCCTGTTTACAGGCTTTGCAAGTAGCACACTTGTAAAAGCCAGTCCTGCTGCCCAACCAATATTACGCAAAGTAATTTTTGGAAATATATTACAGTATTAACCTGGTTCAATATGTCTATAGTATGCATTTAGGGAGATTTACAACTTTATTTTATGAATTTACAAATATGCATTTAAACAAACATATCTATTACCAATACATAAAGAATGATTAATGCATTTAAGTATGTATTTCTTCTATTTCCATCAAATGACTGACATGCACTGTCACTTTAAATAAGGCGATCATACTCACTAACGCTGTCGAAATGTGTAATGGCGAGACTTTTTGTGTGTTAATAAAATATAAAGATAAGCACAATACCTGGGTCCGCTCTTGTTTGTTTGGAACGACTGGTGTGAATGAGGAATCGTGTTATATATATATGTATTCACTTAAAAAAACATAGGTTTCAGACATGTTATAGTTAGGAATTTGCATTTAAAAAACCTTAGAAATTCACTGAAAAAACTTTAGTGTGTTGTAGTTAGCTGGACATTTCACTCGTAAAAAACCATTGACATTCCTCCGTTATAGTTAGTTGTACTAAGTATAACTCGCGCGCCCGCAATCCACTGCTGATGATGTCACATATTTCATGACATGGTCAGTGACATCACTGATGACATCGCAAATGACATCACTGATGACATTACTGTTGACATCATCCAGTAAATGTGGTTTGGTTCGATATTGAAATAAGTATTATATATATATAGCAATCTGCCTTGAAGACTGAGTGGATGTATAAGTGTCTGAATGGGGGATTTAATAGCAATGTGATTGACTGTTTAAGTGACTAATTTAAAGTGACTCACTAAATATGTGGGATAGTGTTTAAACTGTATGAATACCTGTATCACTATCTCTTGTTGTGTAAACTACTACATAAGTTGGTTACTAGCTATGTGAAAGTCTATATTAGTTATTAACTAGTTAAGTGAGTATTTGTATGGGATAGTGAATGTGTGTGTGGTTGAGTGGGAGGTGTGTGACTGTCCAAAGATGTGTAAACAGTTGATTTACTAGGTATATGAGGTTAAGACTGTATGTGGAAACAGTTGTTTGGTTGAGTGAATCTCTTCATGGGTGTTGTGATGAGTAAATATATTTCTCAATGATACATGTCCAACAAACTAGAAATATAAAAGGGAGTGTATGTGACAGTTGTATATAAATAAGTATACATAATACTCAGTGATTGTATGAGTGACTGTATCGAAAACTGTATACTTGTAATAGTGATTTTATAGCACACTAAGTATGAGTTACTATCTATACGAATAAATAAAGTGGTGTTTGTATAAGTGTGTAGTAACTTAGTAAATGTAAGTATGATCAATTGTTTGCGTATGTGAGTAGAATGACTGCTTAAGTGAATAGGATGTGTGCTGGTGAGTAATGTCGATGTAGGTGTATAAGTATATTTAATAGTGTTCTATTGATCTTTGTTAGCATGTATGAGTGAATCTATAGGTAAGTGTTAGATGTGTGTATAGATATAGGAATCACCGAGTGGAGTTTTAGAAACTGGTATTGTTGTGTCAATGGACTCAAATATGGTACTCCATATTTTATAATGAGTGTTGAAAGGTTATACTAGTGTATGATGAGATATATCAGATTGTCACATGGATGATGTCATCAGTGATGTCATTTGAGATGTCATCAGTGATGTCATTGACCATGTCATGAATGATGTCATATGTGACATCATCAGCAGTGGATTGTGGGCGCACGAGTTATACTTAGTACAACTAACTATAACGGAGGAATTTCAATGGTTTTGAACGAGTGAAATGTCCAGCTAACTACAACACCCCTAAAACCTATGTTTTTTTTTCAGTGAATTTCCAAGGTTTTTAAATGCTAATTCCTAACTATAACATGTCTGAAACCTACGATTGTTTAAGTGAATTTCACAGGTTTTTTAAATGCTAATTCCTAACTATAACATGTCTGAAACCTTTGGTTTTTTAAGTGAATTTCAAAGGTTTTTCAAATGCTAATTCCTAACTATAACATGTCTGAAACCTATGATTTTTTCAGAGGTTTTGTAAAGTACAATTTTTAAATGTATTAGTTGTTATATTTATTTTTTGATACTGATTTACTACATTTTTTAAAACCATTTCTAGATATTTTATTTTTTAAATTACATTATAATTACATTATACATTACAAAATATACTTTCTCAGAATGAATTACTTTAATTTAAATACTTTGTAAATGTGCAATAGATTTTTAAGTACAGTAGTTACAGTTGGTGCAATGGGCAACTCAATTTCAAACACAATGCAACATTGAGCTCAATGTGAATTTCTAGTTAAATGCAATTAGTTACTTTTGGGATTACTTTTCTAACCACAGAACTGGATCCTAGATTCAGTCCTGGGACATCTCTTGTAAACAGTTGAGTAAAAGCATTTTGGTTACAGTAGTGATTTTTAATGAATATTATTATATTTTAAAAATTGACACTTTTTTCACATAAAATCACCAATGTTATCCTACGGGAGGAAATTCACTTAGCAGGTAAGTAGTGTTATTGTTACTTTTTCTTACTCAGTGGCGGATCCTGGATCCAGCACTGGGGCATCTCCTGTAAACAGTTGAAAGAATGCATTTAAGTCATACAGGTGATGTTTAAGGAATATTTTTAGTTTGTGAAAATAGACACTTGGAAACTTTTCTGGTGAAAACCAAACAATGCATTCCTATGGAAGGAAATACAAGTTACCGGTAAGTACGGCTAGAGTAACTTTTCATGGTCAGTGCTGGGCTAAAAGATGCAGCACTGAGTTCTCTCCTGATAACAGGTGAGTAAATCGGAATTCGTTGTTCGGATAATTTTAGGTGAATATTTTAAAGTTCCAAAACTCCACACTTAGAAGAATTTCCAAGTGAAACCAGTCAATGTAAGAATATGGAAGGAAATTCAAGTTAATAGTAAGTATGGTTAGAATTACTTTTCAGGATCAGTACTGGGCTCAAAGATGCATTACTGAGGTCTCTCCTGATAACAGGTGAGTAAATCGGAATTCGTAGTACATCCAGTAAGCGCCACAGAGCTGCATAGCAGAAAGATGTAAAAAGGGGCACGGCCTGCACCACCTCCCTGCAACGCAGCACAGTTGCGCTTCCTGGAAGCACCTGGTGGACTACTTGGCTCCCATGGTCCCTCAGGTTTGAAGTTGAATTTTTTCCCCAACTTAAAACGAGCCACAGGGCATGTTTGCACACATCACGTCAGGCCCCGTCCCCTCCCTTCACCACTGTGTAAACGCGCCCTGATTCTGTTCTAAGTTGTAGATTAAGTCCCCTTCAATCCTAAGGGTTCCTAGGGTCAAACTAGCCCACTAGGTGCCTCCAGTAAGCGCCACAGAGCTGAGTTGCAGAGAGGTGTAAAAAGGGGCGTGGCCTCTGAACACCTGTCTGCAACGCAGCTACCTGGCGCATACTGGAGATACCTGTTGGGCTATTTGGCCCTCAGGGACCCTCAGTATGGAAAGAGAATTAATTCCTCAACTTAAAACGCACCACAGGGTGCGATTGCATACTGGTGAAGGAAGGGGCGTGGCCTGAGGTGACATGTCTGCAAGCACACCCTGTGGCGCGTTTTAAGTTGAAGAATTAATTCCTCCTCAATCCTGTGGGTCCCTGGGGGCCAACCAGCCCACCAGATACCTCCAGTATGCGCCAGGTGGCTGCGTTGCAGAGAGGTGTTCAGAGGCCATGCCCCTTTTTACAAAACTCTGCAACACAGCTCCCTGGCACTTACTGAAGGTACCTGGTGGGCTAGTTGGCCCCCAGGGACCCTCAGGATTGACAAGGAATTAATTCTCCAACTTAAACCGCGCCATAGGGGGTGTTTGTACACATGTGAACTCAGGCCCTGCCCCCTCCCTTTACCACTGTGCAAACATGCCCTGTGGCGTGTTTTAAGTTGGGGGATTAACTCCCCTTGAATACTGAGGGTCCCTGGGGTGCAACTAGCCCACCAGCTACCTCCAGTAAGCGTCACAGAGCTGCTTTGCAGAGAGGTGTAAAAAGGGGCGTGGCCTCAGAACACCACCCTGCAACGCAGTCCACTGGCGCATACTGGGGGTTCCTGGTGGGCTAGTTGGCCTCCAGGGACCCCCAGTATTCAAGGGGAATTCTTTCCCCCTCTGCAAACGCGCCAGGGGGCGCGTTTGCAGAGTGATGCTGGTAGAGGACGTGGCCTCCGGCACAATGCCGGAATTTTTTTTTGTTTGTTTTACGAAGGGGGGGAGGGGGGGGGTGTGCCCCCCCTTCTTTTCCTAATCTTTTGGCCCTAGGGACCCCATCCCCCAGAGCCTGACACTTTTTTTTTTCATTTTTTAGCCGCAAGGCTCCTGCCCTGCCATAGCAAACAACAGTGTCCCGGGGGTGGGCACCCCGGGACACTGCAGGAGCCGGCCCTGGAGATGAAGTCTCCAGGGCCATCAAGGGCTCCAGGAAGGGGGCTGCGCGCGCAGCCCCCCTCCCACCATTTCCAAAGCCCTGGTGGTGGTGGTCCCCGGGACTGGGGGGTCCTTCACGGACCCCCCTATTTTGAATATTAGAGCCCCGGGGAGGTGGCGGTCCTCGGGGCGTGTGGGGGGGGGGCTTGAGCCCCCCCACACAGGTTACTTAAAAAAAAATGTAAACTATGAAGCCCCGGGGGGTGGCGGTCCCCGGGGCTGCGGGGGGGTGTGAGCCCCCCGCCAATATTGTGATGAAGCCCCAGGGGTGGCGGTCCCCGGGGTTTGGGTTGACCTTTGAGCCCCCCACTCATTACTTGCTTTAAAAGCCCCGGGGGGGGTGGCGGTCCCCCCCCTTGGGGGGCTATGAGACCCCCCCACATTTTCTCCTGAAGCCACTACGGATGCCGTTCCCCGGGGCTGGGGGCCTCATTTGGGCCCCCCACCCAATTCTTTAATTGCCCCCGGGAGTTGGCCCCCTCGGGGCTAATTACCACAGAAGCGCGGGAGCCCACGCTTCGTTTTTTTTAAATTTCCCCCGATATTCGCGCTAAGTGCGCAAATCTAGACGATTTTTTTTTAATGCTTTTTTGGCCCTGGGGTTCCTTGTGAGACCCCCTGAGCAGGCCTAGGGGGTCAGGGTGTGTCTACCCTGCCCCCTTTTCACGTTTTGCTACGTTTGGTTTCTTGTGCCTCAGTTCTACCAAGGCACAAGATGGCTGCCAACACTTCCTGATTTTGACAGTTGTCAGCCAATTGGCATTCAGCTCGTGCACGGCAGGGTGCTTGTACGCTGCGCTTAGGGTACGCGGATAAATATGCGGATCCACCGCGCCCATAGATATATAAATTACTTTAACTGTTATTTTCTCAGGGACTACTGAACGGATTTACACCACATAAGCAAAAGGCACGAGTCTGAACTAAGGACTACCTTTTTGCCAAATTTGGTGTAATTCCGTTCAGTCATTCGGGCTGTAGTCGTGGCTAAAGGTCCTACGGGAAACTGCATGGGGAAAACACGTTTAAGGACCCCCTTTTTTCTCTGCCCCCGCTTGACCAATCACCCCAAAACTTTCAGGAAAGGAGCAGAACTGAGCTGGCCAAAAGTTTGGAAAATTTCACGCACATTCATCAACCGGCGCCAAAGTTATTCCAAATAGAATGTTGCGGATTTCCAATGGATAATAGGTCCTGACTATAACTACCTACTGGCGACCGCCAGTAGGATATCTATCTATCTATCTATCTATCTATATATATATATATATATATATATATATATATATATATATATATATATATATATATATATATATATATATATATATATATATATATATATATATATATATATATATATAGCTATATATATATAGATAGATATAGATATAGCTATATATAGATAGATATAAAGATATATATAGTGCTTCTTTTTATTTTACTTTAATCAATTAAATTCAAACCATTCACAAAACCAATAGATTTCTCATAGACGAAACCTATTGGATTTGCCAATGTTTGTTCTAAATTGGTTTGGGATTTTTATTGTGCCGTATTTTCACTTTATTACTGTTTGTGTGCTGCATAAATATTTTACACATTGCCTCTGAGCTATGCCTAATTGCTTTTGTGCCATGCTACAAGAGGGCTAAGCACTGATTAATTTAATGACTTTTGTGGTGGATATATGTCAGTACAACCCGATCTTTTAGTTCGCTGTACTTTACAACGCGGTTATTAGAACGCAAGTCGTTACAACGACTTGCGTAGGAGGGCGCGGATTGAGTATTATTATAATTTTCTATTCCAACACCAGCCCACGTAACAGTAGGAAAGGTGTTGGGATATAAAATGACAATATTCCTTAACCAACATCGCCATCCAGCTCAAGTCGGAGTAACGACTTGCGTTGTAATGGCAGCGTGGTAAAGGTAGTGCGGTGTAAACACCGCGTTGTAAATGAAGTTTACCTTTGTGGTTCACCCTGACAAGGATTGGGATTGTTGCTTGAGAAGGGTTTCTACCCCGCTCAATCAAAAACCAATTGTACGAAGCAGGTGAGCTGTAGATCACATGCGTTTCATATGCCTGCCATATAGTGTTGGGTCCGCATGTTTGCAAGTTGTTTTTCTCCTTTTACAGGGTAGGTGACTCCTCCTTTTGGTGATATGCACATGGGCATTTACTCCATTCTTAGATTGTTTTTTTCTGCCATCGGGTTCGGACGTGTATTGCTGCGCACTCTGGTTCGAAGCCGTTCTACGGGTTCCCCTCGATGCGCAATCCACTCTACCCGCACGGTATTGTTTCGAACACGTATCGTATTCGTAGAGGAAAACCTTTATTTTGATCGAAGATCTTGGAAAGGCCGCCCGGCCTAACCGCGTCGGTCCACTTCGCAGTCGATCGAACGGACTCCATTCAAATTCTTCCCTTGGTTCTGCGCTAATTATTCATGCCCCGACTTGCACGAGTTGTGCAACCTGTGCTTGTCTCTGCAGCACGATGAACTGGACTGCGACATGTGCAAATCATTCCGATCGAAGAAAACGCTCCCTGTTCATTGGGTACGACGTCGCGAGATGCAGAGTCAAAACATCGAATACACGCCGAACATCTTCGGTGAACGATCCGAGCACAAATTCGATGCACAAGGGGCCGAGGAAGAACAAGAGGAACTAGTCTCCATTCCAGAATCAGACTCTGCGTTGGAAGAAGCTTGCCACAAGGTCAACGTACTGTGAGTACCAAACGCTCCTTAACCCAAACTCAAACTCAGCCGAAACAAAAGGTTGCAGTCCCATCTCAGCCTTCGGGCCATGGTTGGCACCGACAAGCTGTTTCCAACGCCACGCCCTCCGGCTCGGCACCGAAACACGTCTCCAAGACTATCAGCTAGGGATCGACTTGGGCAAAATCTGGCACTGAGCCGAAACCTTCAGTCTCGGAGCCGAAATCGTTGATTCTAAAAACAAAGCCTCCTTCAGCACCGAAACCTGCAGCGTGAAAATTAATTCTACCCGGCACCGAAATCCTTGGTGGCGAAATCTAAAACTGTTCCTCCGAAGCTGCAGGATCCGATTTTCGATGCCCCAACACCCAAATCGGACCCAAAACAAAAGGAACTTTATATAAATCCAGATACAGGATGTGTTCTTACTAAGTCACCTCTGAAACGCAAACCTGATTTAGAGGACGAGCCATTCTTTATTCCTTTCAAGAAAAAGAAAAGTTTCAGGATGATCCATCAAGCAGGGGCAAGAAAAAAGGGTGGCCCCAAAAAACAAAATCCCATGCATTTTCTATAGACTTCTTTAGGAAAGGCTACAGCAAGAACTGCTGAACGGAATTACACTAAATTTGGCAGAAAGCTAGACTGGGCTCACGGGGAAATTAATGGCTCATGCGCAGCCATATTCCCTTCAAGTAAACGGCTTTAGGGATCGGCTCCGCTGGACCTTTAATGGCTCAGGAAAGGGGGCAGCATAGTCCCCCTTCCCAAGACCCCAAAGTCCTTGAGGAAGCCAACCCTGGGGCCAAAAGCTTACAACCTGGAGAGGGGGCCACGCTGACCCCTCCCGAGCCATTAAGGCCCCCGGGGAGCCCATCCCCCAATATCAGATTACTTAAAGAGCGTGAGGGAGCGCGTCCCTGCTCTCCCTGAGCCATTAATGCCCTGGGGACCACAACCCCAGGGCTGTCTCTGTCTGGGCCAGACTGGGTACTAAAACAAGCACTGGCAATCAGCAGGGTGGGTGGGGTGCGGGTGGGAATCACCACTCCAGCTGCCGCTTTTGTTAAAGGTGGCCGATTTTGCATCACTGCTAAAAAACCGGCCACCCGTATCAAAACTGGCCCTCACCCTTCCGGTCCATTGGGGAAATGCCTGGTGCCCGCTACTACCAGTCCGGTCCTGGGCTCAGTAGCTATAAACCAGGAAGCCCACCCTCTGGACCTAGCGGCTTCCCTACTCGCACCTGCACCTGTGTTTGCTCCCACTTGGTGGGAGCATTTTTAAATGTCCCGCAAAGCCAGAGCAAACACCAAGCTGGAGCAAACACTAAGTCCACTCCCAGTGGGTGGGAGCTTCAAAATGCTCCTGCCTGCAGGGAGATGACTTTTGATCTGTTTCTCTGCCCATAACAAGCGGGCAGTGAGACGGATCAAAAGATTGCTCCTGCCCAAAGGGAGCAGCATTAGGAGCTGCTCCCTGCAGGTGGGAGCAATGCCAGCTCCTGATGTATGCGGGAGCCAGCTGGGGCTGCAGGGGTCTTGGGGCTCCGAGCGCAGTCCACAAAGAGGGTATGATGGGTGCCCAGGGCACCCGGCTTTATCTGTGCTGGGCCCCAGGAGATGGGGTCCCCGCAGCCGAAATCAGCCTGGGAAGGGAGGGTTGTGTGCCCCTCCCCCTCAAAATGACACGGTCCCCAGAGTCCCTGCAGCCTGACAGCAAATTTACACCAGGCTGTGGGGATACCGTTGTCGGGCAGGAATCAGCACAGGGAGCACATGGAAAATGACGCTGGGCCCCGAAGGATTGTTTACTCTATGGAGAGAGTATACTCTGTACCACACAGTTTGCAGACAGTGAAACTCTCATGAGAAATGCACCACTGAGTATAAAAGGTATCTACCAAGCACAGTGTTCACTCTGTGCAAAACTTGTCCAAAGAGCAACCATTTACTTAAAATAACCAAGGACTGAAGGTGCTAAAGATCATACTACCTGAAACCTTCAGACTGTGGTGAAAACTTTACAGATAGCCCATCTTCTGAGGCAAAACAAGCACATGTACATAGTTTAGTATCTGGTGCACACAGTCTTCTATGTTAAGTAGAAATTTTCAGGCTGAGACGATTTTGTCTAATAACTTAAGGCTGCTTACAATACTTGGCATGTAGTACGTAGAATCTTTGCCTGATGAAAACATTTTCTGCAGTACCAAAACACTGGTTTGTAACTTACTGTTACCTGCACCCAGAGTTAGTCTTCAATACAAAGATTTCTAAAGTTTTCAATACCTCTACACACCTGTGATGCATTAGAAGCATGTGTCTCATATACATATATATATGCGTGTGTGAAGCAATTAAACAGTAAAGAGTTTCTGTTATAAACATTTAACCCCTTTAATCCAGTTTGTTTTCGTGAAAACCTTGATGACATGTGATACTAGGTCACCTTAAATCATCTGCGCATAAACAAAGAGAGACGTAGCCCCTGTCTATATACCGGAAGTTCCACTGAATTGAGGTCTGCAGACAAAGGGCCAGCAAAAAAAGAGAGAAAAACATCAAATAAAAAATTAGTAGTGAAGGTGTATGTATTTATGCAAGATAAACAACTTGATTTGAGAATACAGTGGCCATGCATTTCAGTGACATATTTGGAAATCAAGTCATTTCTGAAAAATGACTGGGAATGAGAAACAAAGAGCTGTAATTCAAATCTTCCGCATGACTCTCTTTCCATAAGCATGAGCCAGAACAAACAAAACAGGTTCCAGTACAAAACGTGTATTTGTAAAATGCCTTTGAAGGCATCCAGTTATTGCATCAGTCCTTTGCATAATGCATGCAGCAGACTGAATGAACGTCTGGCTAGCAATAATTGGTATTACCAGCCAATTCAAAGTTCTCACTCGATTGACCTCAGAAGGGATGGACCAGGATTTGAACTTGTGGCCTGTAACTTGACGCTCAACCCACTGAGCTATCTTACCCCACCTCATTACATACCTTCTCCCATTCTACAGTCATGCGCGTAAGAAAGACCTGCCTAGCAAAATATTACTACACTGGAAAGTCACATCCTTTTACATTATTCACAGGACTAGTTGAACAACAGCTATAGCTCAAACGAGTCACAGAGCCATCAGCGATAAAAACATAGTCTTTGTCTACGTCTGTACCATAAGCGCCACAGGTTTCAGTCATTGCGGCGTCGGTCAGCTCCGGTATCATGTGAGCGTTTGCCAATAACCTCTGTTTATCTGCATACCGCCTTACTTACTTGCAAGCTACATTTTTTATTAGGGGCTGCTTATAGACTGTACATTTTATAACCTTAATGGACTGTCATTGTGAAAGTGGGGCTAAGCAAGGTACTACAGCGTACCTAAGAGTATGGCTTAACGTTAAAAAAATGTAAACATTTAAAAATGGTATGCCGCTATCAATGCTTGCTGCATCATTACGTTGTTATTTTGTGTTTTTTTTTAACTTTAAGCGAGGTGAAAGTGAGGGAATGGACATGCACTCAATTCAATTCAAATACGCTTTATTCGGTATGCAATGCACAACCATATAAGCAATTACAAATAAACAAGTTAAAAACCATCACAATACATAAGTCTTCATAAAATTATTGAAATTTTAAAAACAAATTGCCTTTGCAACCTGGACTAGTTTTTTCGTGCTGTAAAGTCCAAAACAGTTCCAGAATCAGACGGATTTAGGGAAATAGCAAACGTTCTTCTCAGGACGTCTCAAGTGCAAAATAGCTCACGTAAAGTGCATCGTTCATTCTAAAAGGTCCCAAACAATTCCAGAGGTCAGACGTGAAGGACCGGGTTTTTAGAACCCAGCGGCGTCAGGGAGAACGCCTGAAACCTTCGAGTTCCCCTGTCTTGGCAAACAGAGACACGGGATATTTCTTGATGACGTCAAAGACCAAAGTTTATTGTTGCAACCAGGGACAGAGATCTACGAAGTACACACGGGTAGTTCGTCAGAGACTGCACACTTCGATAAACGGAACTCGGTCTTTTATGCCGAAAATCACGCCTCTGGCAACATTACAATTTACATTTGGTACATACAAACTGACCAATGACCACGTAGCATTTCAAAAGTAGCAAATGACGACAGTCAAAGACAATCCCCTTTTCCGTTGTCCAGCCCACCAAAATCGATCGCACACATGCTTGGTTTCCTGTTCGATCAGGCCGGACAAACCCATCATAAACCCTTCAACCCAGATCGACGAACATGTCGTAAAGGAAAGGCAGAAACAGATGGAAAGGAGATAGGGAGGTGGGAATGGTGTACCATAAACTCGGACACGTTCTGCCCTTTGATCTTTATCAGGCCAGCTGCTGCACAAGGAACTGGCTCAGCGGGATTCGCCCCAGGCAAGGAGTCAGTTTGGCCAGGTCAACCAGAAGTCAGCTAAGGCGTACGTGTCTCAAGGACTTTCTCGGCCGCAGTCATCGGGCCTATGTTAGGGCAACCACACAAAATGGCTGCCGTATACAAAATGGAACCCGGAGATTCAGACTAAATCCTCAAATGCAGAGTGTTCTCCTATATCGATTCATACGAAAACACTCAGACACGTTACACTCGCCATTTGCGGTCTGTAGAGACCAAAATCGTCCATTTCCGACGATCTTTATAAATCGGGTTTCGGAACTATCGAACCCAATTCGGAACCATGGAACCACAGACGAATTAAAAGTATTACAGACTTACATCTCAGAAGGGCTCAAGTGAGAAAATAGCTCTGAAAAAGTGCATTGTTCATTCTGGACGCATCAGAGTTCGCTTATGTTGCTATAAAAAAAGTATAAGAGTTCTAAACTAAAGCAGTTAAAGGAAATAAAAAACGGTCAGATCGGAGTTACTCTTGTGCAAGTTGGACAGGTAGTGTACATGGTTCAGTCTGGGGTCTTCCAGATACTTTTAGATGATTATAGAAGATGTGGGCTTACCAGAGTTCCACCATGGAGAGCCCTACACGATCTGAATTCAATACTGTGCAAATATCGCCTTGGTAATTCATTAAAGAAACAAAAATAGATTAAAATACATTACAAGATTCCCAATACATCATGTTTTCACAGAGAATGAGTTCAAGTTAGAGTAACTGCCTCGAGTACATTCTCACACATAATCTAAGGCTTTATGGAATATATTAGCAGCATCATTTATCGGTTCTTTTGGGATATGATTTATCTACAGCTAAAGGTTGGTTCGATGCCTAACACAAAATTTTAAGAACCTTGCCACATTTATAGCTATAAGATCTAGTTCCAGCCTTTGAAGAGCCAAGAGAGCAGGGCGGCAAAGTCGATAACCCATAATTTTAAGCATTGGGGTCAGCCAGCGTTTCCTATGTTCAGCGTAAAATTTACAAAATAACGTTACATGGAGGAAGGACTGAGTTGAAATACCGTCGCAAGGACATTTAAATAACTACTTTGACCAATCATTTATAGACGGGAAAGTTAAAAGGCGGTAAAAGGCATTTAGTCTGAATCTGGTTAGTAAGAATATGTCAGTGGTTAGCTTCATAGTTAAATAGGGCAGGATCGAATCTGTCGTTTGGATTGTCAATGAGTGCTGCACTGAAAGTTTGTTAATTTCAGTAGACAGTCGGCGATCAGCTAGATGGTTTAAGCATGCATTTCTTCGCGCTTTTCTAGAGATCCTAACCATTTCAAGGGGATTCTTACAGAAATTCTCGAGACCCAGGTCACACAAGAACATCTTAACATGCTGTAGCCATAGGATCTTATGGGCCTAGGCTAACTTAAGGCAGTCTGAGACAATTGCCTGGGTGAACGTTAGTTTGCTAGATGTTCAAATATGATGCAACAGCAGGACTGGTTGCATCCGAATGATGTCCGAAATATAGGGAATACTTAGCTCTATGTGGCAACTATATGTTGATGTACTTTGCGGTACAGCAAGTAGGAAACTTAAAAAGCTGTTTTCAACCTTTTGAATAATTTCAGACTGCAAGTGCCCCCAAACCCTGGCCCCGTAAATGGCAGTGCTGACGCATTTAGCGTAATAGATTTGGGCATCTCTGTAGGGGGTCTTTTGCCAAGCCTCTGGGTAAACCCGACTAGTGCCATAGTGGCTTTTAGGAACTGGAGTTTTCTGACCTCTATTGCCCTTTTCCAGGTGCCCTTTTCATCTATAACCACTCCCAGGTAGAGGTAAGTTGGAGTATGGTCAAAGAGTGCATGCCGAAAAAGTTTTTAAATAAAAGAGAGGAGCCTGCAGTGTAAGGACACTGCCTACCAGATGTGGTACTTGGTCCAGGCTTCACTGCAGAACAAAGACTCAACTCTAAGCCCAAGAGAAGACGGAGGCAAAGAGGAGGTGCAGACCAATAATAAGCAAGGAAATTAGTTACATGGGAGCCAACCAATGGTAGGTAAAAGGTAACAAATTGGTGAGCTTTAAGTCTTTTTAAGATTTTTTTTAAATACAAGAGATTTTGCAAACACAGCGCAAGCTATGTGCAGGCAAAACCTACAAATAGAGTAACATTTAATTAAAATGAGACCAAAATGACAAAAATCTCATCAATAGAACCAGAGATTATCAATTTTAAAGTTATAAGTACACATAGTGCCAAGCTGCAGAATGCGTTAACTGGGGACATCTGGTAGAGCTAGACTGAGACAAAGTCACAAGTTCAGGCCGACCAGGATGGACTGGGCCGGTATACAGGAACCAGGTTAATCCCGCAGTAAAAGCCACCTTCTCAAAGTGTGGCACACAGAGTTCAAAACTTCAAGATTTCACAGGAAGTGCTCAACTGATGCCAATCAAGGGTCCAGGACCTGGGGAGACACCTCTTCAGGATTAGAAACTCACTCCAGCAGAGCTCAGGAAGACCCAGTAGCAGGTCCAGGCAGGGCCAGTTGCAGCAGGTCAGCTGAACAGTTGCAGGGAGGCCTCCGGAGCTTCTGGTTTCCCTGCAGCTCAGAACAGGATGTCAGCCAACTGACCCTTGGAGTCAAGTCACTCTGGTAGTCCTGAGTTCAAGGAGGTGGTTCTCTCTCCTTCAAGCAGAAAGGCAGGCCTAAGGTAGCAGGGCAATCCTCTGAAGAACAATGCAGGACTCAAGCAGCAGGCCAGTCCTCTGAAAAACAAGACAGGCCTCAAGTAGCAGGACATACTTCTGGAGTACAAGCGAGTCCTTCTGTGGTCTTTGGCAGGTCAAGGAGTGTACTGAAGAGTTAGTCTAAGGTTCCACTATTTATACCTGTTGCTAGCTTTGCAGTGAAAGGAAACTCTGAAGTTCCCACCTCCTTCACCTGACAGATGGTTCGGGAATTTCCTACCTCCCTGCCCAGGTCCCAATAAGTCTGGTGTAAGAAAAGCCTGGTGTCAAGTTCTTTGTGAGTGTGCTGAGGCAGCTCCTCTGAAAAGTAAGTGGGACAGGGAACATCTCCGGACCTCCCATTCTGGCAGACTGGCCCTCTTCTAGTTCAACTCAGGTCCTATTGTTCACTGTCTGGGCTGAATACATATTCCTGCTTAGGTGGGGGTGGGGGATGAAAGGGGAGGGGTCCCGGGCCCCAGTTCAGTGCACGGTACTTGCCTGGGATCAGGGGAGCGCCAGCACATAGCTCCATTCCGGGCCGAAATCAAAGAAGCAACAACAGGAATATGTCACACCAGCAGGCTACACCTACCTCTTGTGTCTTCCCACAGCGAGGCAAGAGGACGAACGAAGGCGGAGCTGACCCCAGAACCAGTGGTCTCCCACCACTGAAAAGAGAGTTGGCCCAGGAAGGAGTGTCTATGATCCGAGGTGGAGTCAGGAGTCGAACGTAGGAGCAAGCGGAAAGGAGAGACGGAGAAATAAGCAACGTCGGGCTTGACACAGCCAAACACGGAGACGGAACCGATCCGGAGGACCCAGAAGACTGCTGGAGTGAGGAGTGGTGGTGTCCCTCGGAGGAAGCTGTGGAGCGGCCGCAACTCAGGAGAGTTGCGGCGAGGCCGGTGAGTGTCGGAGTTCAGGAGGAAACGCGGGCGGGAACGTGGGAGGAGGGAGGAGTTTAGAGGGAGACAGGATGGAAGAAGGTTACGGCTTGTATTCACGGGCACGGATACTTTTCATTGTGACACCATCCTCCTTGCACGCCCTTGCACGTACGGACCCCTATCCTTGCACATCCTTTGCTCAGCCTGAGTTCACTTTAGGAATCCTCTCCCTTCACACAGTTTGCCTACCGGATTTTACCACTCCGCCTTTAAGAAGCGGGTGCATTGGTCTCACACAAGTCTCCTAAACACCTATAAAACTCATGACACCATTGTTGAACAAACCCTTGTTTGCTGTAAGAGAGATAGCCTGCCCTAGTA
This sequence comes from Lissotriton vulgaris, assembly GCF_964263255.1. NCBI lineage: Eukaryota > Metazoa > Chordata > Amphibia > Caudata > Salamandridae > Lissotriton > Lissotriton vulgaris. Next base: position 376,471,494 of record NC_141687.1, read on the forward strand.
ACGCACTGGTGAGGTGACGGGCAGAATAACGCCTACATAGTTTAAGTGAACTTATCACTGATGGCCCACCCTCTCTTCCTTTTTGTGAGCCTTCGGGAGGAATCAACCATGGCGGAAGAGTCCAGGCAGGTCCCATTGACGACCAGCTCAGAGGAGGACAAAGAAGAGTCTTCACATCCAAGCACCCTACCCAAGGCAGAAGATTCCTCACCAGAAGGAAAAGAGACTATCCCATTAGTGAAACTTAAGAGCGCCCTTTCTGATAATAAAACTATCACACTTGGAAAATATATTCAGCCTCCGCGTCTGTATATCCGACCCGCCCTCCCACAGGGTCCAATCTACAGGCTTAGACAGTTGGAAACTCCTAGAAGGCCTCAGAATGTTTAGTGCAGGAAAATGCCAACTTTCTAAAAGTGGCATATTCAAAAATGTAATCTAAAATCCTACTTTAACACTAAAGAGGATTTTAAATCATAATTAATTTGAGTCCAAAGAGGATATTTCTACCTACTCTCTGCTCCAAATAAAAAAATGCTTTTATTAAGTATAAAAAAAGTAACCCAACGTCATCCTATGGGAGAGGTAGGCTTCACAGTAGAGAAAAACGAATTTTAGAGTCTTTCACTACCCATACATGCAAAACTTAAAAACACATGAACCTTGCCCTATGGGGTGTTTATGTTCTTCTTTCGAGGTTGCTTATATGAATTAAAAAGTGAGGGTTACACCTGGCGAAGGGTTTACTTTGCCATGTTGAATTGGTAGTTTAAAAATGCACACAGGCTGCAATGGCAGGCCTGAAATATGTTTTAAAGGGCTACTTAAACGGATGGCACAATAATTACTGCAGGCCAACTAGTAGCATTTAATTTACAGGACCCATGTGCATGTAGTACCACTTTACTAGGGACTACAAGTTAATTTAATGCACCAATGGGTTGTAAGCCAATGTTACCATGTTTGAAGGAGAGAGCACACGCACTTTTAGATCTGGCTAGCTGTAGTATAGTCCACAGAGTCCTAAAGAACAACAAAACATGTTCATAAAACAAGAGGGGTGAAGGCAAAATGTTTGGGGATGAACCTGCAGAGAGATCAAAGTCCAACGGTGTGGAGCCCCAAAGCTTTCATTAAAGACGGAGCATAAGGCTGCAGAGCTGGAATAGAGCTCAGCTTGGTGGTTGGGAATGCATGCCCCAAAACACTGTATAACAGGAAACCAGTGCTTGGGTGGGATGTAATTCTCGCACTCTCAATGTAAATTCAGTGGGTGCTGAATAATCACACCTATTTATAAAGCCTTTTATGTAGTGCACTAACACCCAGCAGGTTTTGTTGACCAAAAACATATTGTGCCTCATGTCTCACTCCACTGTACACAGACAGCAGATTGCGGATTAGGCTATATTTTGATGCCATTTTCTATTTGATGGCAGCATAATTCCTCTATGGCCAGGAATACTCAAACTAAGGCCGAGGGGGCTGCTTGATCCCCTCCTGACCTTTACTTGGGGCCCACGGGTGAACAGAAGCATAGGGCTGTGTTTACTTGACCGAACACGAACATGGCCATCACTTACATACATCTTAACTGAAGTAAAGGAAAAGAAGAAAAGAAGGTCTTCTGTGAAACGTAATTTAGTTACCCCTTCATTTTTAAAGACATCTTGCAATAAATATTTAAAAATATGGTGAAGTCTTTTCAAAAAGTGTAGTTCATTAACATGCAGGGGTGTTTCACCTAAGTACATCAGATACTGAGGCATTGAGAGGCATTCATTAAAAGTAATAGTTTTTAAACTTGAACTTAGAAACTTGCATCCCCCTACCCTAGGACTAGAGCTCGGTCCAAAACACCCACCCAATGACGACGCAAGAAATCCAGGGATCATCCTAGTTGACAAGCTCAACAGGACAGTTCAAATCAACGCAGTGTTCACCTCCTGCTTCCACATCCTATGCATGCTGCGAAAGATCTTCAAATGGTTGCCTCAGAACACCACTCGGACCGTCATGCAAGCACTCAAAATCAGCAGGCTGGACTATAGCAACACTCTACACAGGAATCTCTAAACAACTCCTACATAGACCATCCAGAACACTGCAGCAAGACTTATACTTGACCTCCAACGCCGCACCCACATTACACCACACCTCAGGAAGCTTCACTGGCTCCCCATTCACAAATACAGCCAGTTCAAACTTCTCAGGCGCACAGAGAAAGTCCTGCACAACACAGGAGCAGAATACCTGAACAACCGTCTACACTTTCACCCACCCACCAGACACCTACGCTCTGCCTCACTCCCACTCCCCAAATCCGCAAAAGCAAAACTGGAGGTCTCTCATTCTACATTGCACCCAAGACATGGAACAACCTCTCTCAACACATCAGAGCTCCCTCCTCACTTCTTCAGTTCCACATGAAGCTGAAGAGCTGGCTCTTCCTATAAGCCCTTGATGAGCACACACCTGCCATAGCGACTGGATACCCTCAGGGGTGATTAGTGCGCTATAGAAATCAACATAAAATAACTATCCAAACAACAATGCCATTAGTGAACCAAGAGGCACGTAAGTTGTTATGTGCACCCTCTTTGTGGCCTTGGTTGTTGTTATACATGGAAGAACATTATTGTTTATTAGATCAAGCACAAGAGCAGGTTTTGTACAGCGCACATCCTGAAATGCTCTCAGATGTGATAGTGAAAAAAAGATAGGTAAATAATTCCCTAGGGTTACACAATTTAGCCTAGTGGGGAAGCCAGGATTGATACCACGTTTTCTGGATTCATATTGTCCTATTAAGTCCCTAGAGTGCTCTCTCTTTCAATGTCCTGTTTTAAAAGTTCAAGCTTAGTCTTTCATTCTTAGCGCATGATGTTAGAGCATGTAAGGCAGACAGAAGCTGCATGAAGGCTCGGCTCGTTCTGGGCTTCGAAGAACTCCTTGTTTCTAGATTCATAACGTCCAAATCTTGCCATATTTTAGTGAATGGACTATGAGACTTGGTGTTCGCTTCCCATGGTTAAAATCAAATCATTTAACAGCGACATTACAACCCAATCATATGAAGTTCCGAAAGCTTCTCAAAACCCACCTCTTCCCGCATTAACCTTTTCCCTTCCCCCTCAGCCTCTATCCTCAGTTGTTTGTCTGCAATCTCAGCGCTGGGACGCTTTCGGGCAGCCATGCGCTATATAAGTCCCAAATTCATTCATTCATTCATTCATTCATTGTTGGTTTACAGTGCTGTTTTCTTATTGCATACATATCAGTGTTTAGTTTATGTTTTTCCACTCTCTATTAATAAAACAAAGGACCTGAGAAACAGGTTGAGTAAGTGGTTACCCAGGAGCGCACAATTTGTCACAAGCGAAATATTTTTTTTAAATGCCTTCTGATGCTATAGTTTCCATCTGGCCATTACACAATAACTGAGGTGTGAGTGGTTCTGATGATGAGACTCCGGGACTACTCTCACCAAAGAAATGCCACTGTCCTGTGGAAAAGTGGTATAACAAAAGCTCCCGTAGCCAGGGCCGGACTGGCTGTAGTGGGCACCGGGCATTTACCTGGTGGGCCGTCAGGGCGGGGGCCAGTTTTGGGCCCCTGGGGAGTCGTTTTTGTTACAAGGGGGCGGCAATATCTGTCCCCTGTAACCAGTGCTTTAAATGGGCCGGTATTCACCGGTACTGAGTACCGGCACTTCAAAATTTTCGAGCCGTCAGTACCGGCACTTTTCTTTAGTTCAGGGAGAGTACCGGTACCCTGATTGATGGCACAGCAGGAACATGGTAGCCATGACGTAGCCTTTTGCAGAGAGGCTGCTAGATTAGCAGCTCCCATTTGATTTTCGCAGACTGCTGGGGTTGGTAAGGGCTTGCGTCACGCTGTGATTAACAGGACAGGGTCTCGTCAGACCCTGCACTGTTAATTAGCCGTCAACGACCATTCAGTTGAAAGTGCTTTAGCCTCTCCCCTGCTGGTCAGTAATTCAGTCCCATTTAGGATATTGCACTAAAACAAGTAGCAGGGAAACACAATCGTTCACCTTCGACAAAGCCGGTTTCCTTTTCAACACAGGAGCTACTTCCCTTTGTGTGCCCCTACAACACTAGTCGCTGAATTTACATGATAACAGCGACATTACAACAGGTTCATGAGTGTGAAGGTGCCCTGCCCAAAGAGCAATGAATAGCAGGGAATGCTGCAGCACTCCGGGAAATGGATCTGGTTGGGGGAAAACGACATGAACACTGAAGGAAGGGGGGGAGGAATGGAAAAAAGTGAGGTGACAGCTGACGTTGGAGTTGCCACTTTTTTCCAGATACAAATACCAGATATTTGTTCATGTCTGAAAAGGGTGCTTAGAAATGGTATGTTAACACAAAACTGTGTAAAGTATAAATATGTTGTATTTCTTGAAGTAATTGGTTTAACTATTGGGGAACCACATGTGATTTCAATCGAATCGCGTCCTTTAATGCTTGGAAGCAGTCTGATCAAGAGAAATTAAATAACCTTTAGCCTGAAATCTAGTTTTAAACCCTGCCTTGCAGAATTTACAGGGCCCCGACACGCACACTTTCACAGCTTGGAAATACTTTTGTACTTTTGAAGTGAATAAATGATTCATGCTTTTATTTACTGGAAAAATTAAAAATCATGATTTAGCAAGTTTTTTTCTGCAAGCCTATATTTAAAAATAAAGCCCTCAGCAGTAAGCTTACTCTATCAACAAAAAGAACGATGTATAGCACAACGAAATACTCCTTTGAATGTGGGGAATAGGTTTGTGTACATGTCTGCGTGTTTCTTTCTGTGTGTGTTTGTGTCATGATTCGTCAAACGGCGCCTACCTGACTACAACTCCCAGACGGACAACATAGTGGGAGGAGTCTAGGACATATACACCCATGCAACACCAGGGCGCGCTGTATGTGATTACTCTTCTGAACCTAGTTTGTTTGTGTTCGTTCCGGATCGAGGAACGAGTATTTGGACTATCGTGTTTGGGAGTACGCTTGTGGGTGCAAGCGTTCCGTCAATTGTGGAGGGTTCTTCTTCGAACCCGGAGGAGTTTACCTTCGTTTCCGTCCTTCCCGCTTGCGGCTGCAGCGGGGAAGGACTTTCCTGCGTTCTCGGCTGAGACGCATCGTCTTGGAGCTCAGAAAAGTCAGAGGAGCTCTTCTACGTCCTTTGCTACCATTGAGTTTCCTTTCTGCTTGTGACTGCAGCGAAGAAGGTTTGGGCGTTTTCCGAGTCCCGTTTGAGACGTGGCTTGAACTCAGGTGACACGCCCGGATTTCATTTTGGCTGTAGTTCGCATTTGTTTCCTTCCCGCTTGCGGCTGCGGCGAAGAAGGAATACGTTGGGAATTAACGCAGGCTTAAACACATGAACAAAACATCAAACTGGAAAGGCTTGCGTAAGTCTTATTGCGCTTGGAAGCTACTATCTGGTAAGCCTCGGTAGAGGTTGTAACTGTATCCTGCTTCACTTGGTATTATTTTTTATGAGTGTTCCGTTTAGTTGGGCCCAGCTGGAATACTAGTAGTTATTTTTGTTTCGTACTTTGGATGTTGTCCTCCCAGGAACTTTGTTTGCCCGCGCACTGCAGGAGTCTTCTTTTTCCAGGAGGGGTACAGCATCTGGGTTACTGGAGAGAGTTAATTATTGTTTAAGGGAAAGATAAAAGGGTAGGTTTGTTTTTGTGTTCTTGTTCTCACATGGTTGAGTGTATGAGTTGTTGGAAACTAATTCTGGAATTATCTTTCAGGCAGCTATTGTACAGTAGAGAAGTATCTGCTATTAGAGAGGAAAGAATCCCCTCCTGATTTACGGGGTAGGTACAGGCTACTAGCGAGAATTAAATGAGAGTAGTTAGAATTGTATGCTATAACCTTTCCTTCTCTCTTTTTGTCGTTTCAGCTATCCCTTCCCATTGCTGTCCCTTCCCTTACCTTTTCCCTCGCTTGATTGCCTTTACCCTCTGTGTTGGTATAACAGTCAGAGAGTGGGGAAATCAGGAGGTGGACCCTTTTTCAGCATCACCCTGATCCTGAGGGGAAGACGTCTGTGACAGTTTGTGCGTGCTTGAGAATATATAGCATTGTGCCACACAACAACAAATAATGGTATGACATTAAGAAGTTGCAAATATTACAAAACTAGAAAAAGTTACCATATTATTCTGTTTGGCTTTGATTTTGTGTAATGATTTAACCTGTTTTGTTTACATAAATACATTTCTGTTGTGTTTTGATATGTGCTGCAAGAGGTATATTAAAGTTATTATGTATCATCCTGTCTTGCCGTAAGCCCCGCCCACTTGCCACACCTCTAGCTCATTTTAATGAGTACCTGCACTTATTTTTTCCCATTTAAAGCACTGCCTAACAAAATCGTCCAAAAGTGGTCCAAGCAAACAGCTCAACCGCAACCCGCGAGCAATTTGCCAGGGTCGGTTTTGGTTCCCAGTCCGGCCCTGCCCACAGCCCCCGCGATGCGGGGTGCTTCGAGCTACATTGGGCCCCCTCAGCAAAACTGGCAGGTAGGGGGCTGTGTAGGTGCCACCCCCCATGTACTTTGCAGGGGTCCCCCTCAAGTTTTTAAATACAGATTTCATAACCAGTATATTTCGGCAAAGTAGTAAAACCTGGATTAAACGTTAAATTCCCTAGTGCCATGGCTAAAAAGTTCCCACTGTTCCTTGCCTAGTAATGGAGAGATGGACATTGTCTGTTTGCTTCTGCCCAGCTACGCAAATTGCACACCTTGTTGGGAGGTCTTTGTCAAGTATTTTCTTTTTTAAATGAAAGTCACTACCTGAACTGAGTCTCTTTCTAATCACTCCTAATGTTTACATATAACAGACTAAAGGAATAAGGAGAAAGTGAGGCCTAGAATTCTATTTCATTCAAATTCAATAAACAAGTTACTTTCTTGTACACCTGACTCACCCAAGGTAGCGATAGCAAGCAGAGAAGGCTTACCCTAGATTGCTGCAGCGGGATAGGGACTTAGTAACACAGTACTGTCAAATCAATGAAGCTTCTAGGCACAATGAGCTTAATTTAGAGCGCAGGATGAAACGAAATCCTCAAAATAACACCACAACTTCCTATTCATGCCATGTACATGCTTCGCTTCCCCTAAGCCCACCTTACAACCAACCCACACCCTGGCGGCATCAATGCACGCAGCCCTTGGTCATGCGGCCGAACCATACATTTTGGCCCCTGGGAAAATAAGTGTATCGATGCTCAGGCCTAAATAAAATACATGCCTGTTTGTCAAACCCTGTGGCATTAGTCCCTGTCTCCTGCATGACTGCAGGACAATGCCAGTTTCTATAGGAAAAAGAGTGAATAGCGGAAAACGAACTCTTAAAGAATGAAAGAGAAATGGGAATCTAAAATCACTAATGCAATCTTGCATACAATGTTTCCCTACAAATAAAAACATGCTTTACCAAGGAAAACGTGAAACGGTGAGCTCTAATTTTCTTTTAATTTTCCAGAGGAGATTAACAATTTCTCTTCCAAGACCTGCAGCCATGCGGGCCGTCAAACCAGTGTGTTGCTTCACATCGAGCCCCTACTGTAACTGCGACAAAAACGCATTGCCTGGCCCCTGGCTCGTCCCCCGAGGAAGTCCAGCACGTCCTCTGCGTGCACGTCTCCTTCCTTCCAGGCCTGCTAGCACCATGAACGCGCCTCGGGGCCGCATCAACCCCAGCTTACATTTAGCCATTTGACAGATAACGCTTTGTGTTTAATATTTTAAATGACACATATTGCAAATAATTTAAGTGAATGTTTACGTAAGTTTTCGACAATTCCGATTCTTCTGTTTATATGATGTTTTCACGTAGTTGTTTTGCTTGATTTTCGTTGTGCAGGGACCTCCCTCTGTGACCCTGCTTACTTCACACAACCGCCTTTACCTTCACTTACTCCTAGTGTTGCGAGAGTAAATCCGCAGTAATTCCGCCTGGTCATAGAGAACGTTGACCTTGGCCTAAACAGGGCTGAGGCGAATTCGCGGATTTTAATGTACCCTCCCTGGATGTCGGGGCATCCACGAGGCCGCGGACTCCTCCTTGCCTCGAGTTAGCCCAGGTGTGCCGACAGACGTCCGGGTTCGGTGTCTCCATGCATGAACACACGCGCACACAATGCAGCGTTGACGAACAGAAACAACAAACCCGCCGAACCACCTTAACGCCAGCTGGAACCTGGTGAGCCTTTTCTGTCTTCTTTCTCTTCCTTCTTTCAGGTTTTTTTTGGGCTGATTCCATCATGTTTGGACTTCAAAGTTAGCAGCATCTGGGACAGGGAGGCAGTTTCCATGGTAACAGAATCCGGAGCGCAGCACCGCCTTGGGAGAGGAGAGCCCCTCTGCCTTCTCTTCAAACAAGACACGTTAAGTCTTGCAAGGCACGCACTTTGCTTCCTTTCTGTTCTTGAGGGTGGTATGGGGGAGGGAGGGATAAAAAATCTCACATAAATCAAATCTAATACTCTCCTTCGAATGACCTTCCCCAGCCTTTGGCTTCAGCCGTTCGCCCAAACACTCCCACCGACCCTGCCCATGTACGGGAGGGAGGCAGGGTGCCCTCTCCAGGACAAACCTGGAATCGACGAGGAACGTGGTGGTGGTGGGAGGGGGCTCGGAGAACTAACACTGGAAAGAGAAAACGAGGATTGAAGAAACAGAATACATATAAAGGAAGGAAAGATAAGGAAATAAACGAGGAGGTAAGGAAGGCAGCAACAATACTAGGACGCATGGAATAACTACAATTTAATGAATAGAAAGAGAAAGACATGGAAAAAATGGCAAACAGATGCTAATGCCACAAGGAATGAATGACGCAGAGAAGGAAACGGGGGTGGGGGTCCGGGCGCGGAGGGGTTAACCGCGTCTAGGGGGAGGGGGGGGCAAGTAAGTAAAACATTTTTTTTAAGGGGGGGGGAGGTAGAGATGAGTGAAGGGAGGAGCCACATGAAGATGCTAGAGAGTTGTAAACTGTAGGCTGGAGATGGGCCTAGCTGAGTAGGGGAAAGAAAAGAACGCACACACATGCACGCCCCCCCCACCTCCAAACACACACAATACCCCAGAGGCACAGGCTCTAGTTTAGAGTGCTACATAAACAGTACACATTTGTGGTATTAGTATTACTGTACACTTAGAATTTCCATAGTTCTAGTCATGTGGTAATTCCACATTTAAAGTGCAGTGCAGTCTAATACAGCAAGCAGAAAAGATGGCGGCTCACCACCAGAGCAAAGCTGTGCACATACAAGCAGAACAAATGGGTCAGTGAATAGTTCATCTGCTGGTAAGAAATTCATTGAATGAAGGACCTGATCTTTTTAATAATGTTAAACTGTGTTCTTTTTATGACTGTTATGAACCCAACATAATAGGAACAGTGTTGATTTTTAGTAGTATTCCCTACAGTCCTCGTCATATTTCTAGGTGTAGCCTTGGGTGTTTATTAGCCTATACCTAGGGCCACCGGAATTGTGCTATTACTAGAGAGGACCAATGTATGTGGCAGGGTTGGGTAAACTATGCAAGAAAAACGGATGCAGCACATTTTGTGACAGTATTACTTCATACGTTTGTGATTTTTACACATGCTAACACTGTCTGGGCAAAGATTTCACCTCATTATAACCAGATTAACATCCAAATGTAGTAATAAGAAACTGAAAGGTGACCAGTCCACCTTTGCATAGGGCCTTCCACTGTGCGGCAACACATATCACTACGATTTTATTAACTTTTGATCCATTTGAGCTACACACAAAAACATTTTTTTGTTAATATCCGTAGATTATACAGCAGATGGAGGATTATGTGGCAAATGTGCCAAATTAATAATTATGCAGAAATCGGCGCAGCTACCGAATGACATAATTCCAGCGGCCTTGCCTATACCCCATGTCATTTGTTTAATTTGTTAGGAGTTAAAGGTGCTCAAAATATTCATTTTATCACTTGGATACATGCTTGATTACAGCTAACATAGCTATAATTTGATGGATTCATTACTACAGTTAATTTTGATACAGATAACTATTTTCTTATTTTCTACTGTTTGCCTGTGTTTGCTACAGTCACTGATAGATCTTTACCCATGCATTTCTACTCCTTTTGTACTTTATCACAAGGATTCACTTAAAGTTCCCAACAATGAACCTAAATCTGGACAAAACCCTATTACATCTTTTATCTATTACATCTATCAAAAAGTGCAGCCAAAAATATTACATATATGTTAATGAAAGAGCACCCCGACATTGGACCAATATCATAATGAGGCATACAAAGGAAATAATGCACTCTCTTCTTCATTTGTAGGACTTCTACCTGGATTTATTTTTTCCCCAAGAAAGGTTAATATCTCATACAAACCCGAGATTCGTTATGGACTGACCACGATAACCACTCCACCTTCACTTATAAAAGCCAATCTGAACTAATGGCAAGGTTATAATCCTGTCCTCTGATAACAACCTCGAAAGACCACTGATGACGTGTACCTTGGAAATATGCCTGTGCAAACTACTTTACATGTCTCTACATTCAGCAAGACTTGCAACTTTGCTGTATGATGTTTGAACAAGGCAACTTGATAAAGCTGTGTTGATTCAGTATCATAGTGTTATTACTACTTTACCGTTACCCATGGGGTTTTTTCTGCATTGGGTTATGTTTTCCAAGACTGTAAAAAATACAATACTAACAGCGTTGAAAGAATTTACTTTCAATTCTTAAACCTTTCACACTTCTCCAAGGTTTTCCAGCCCTCTACTCTTAAAAGCCAGGCTTCATATCTCTCTCTCCTACTCCTAACTCTGTTGATAAGAAGCCTATCCTCGAATCACAGCATCCCGACTACCCTACCCATTTTCCAAAGTTTCTCTTCTAATTCTGCACTTCACAACATATCTCTCTTTCATACTTCTCAGAATTCTGCTAATCGAGAATTATCTCATTCCCTTTCCCTTTCCTCTTCCTTGGGTTACTCCTAATTCTGGATTCTCTCATTCTCTTCCTTGGTTCTTCCTCAGTCACACTCCTCACATTCTTCACAGACCTCTGTGATTTTCTACGCTCTGGATGCCTGACGCCCACCTCTTCACCAACTCCCCATGTTTATGCCTTCCTCTTCACACCACCTTTCATAGTCTCCACCACACTACTGTCATGATCCACAACTTCCCTGGATCTTTATTCCTCTGAGTCCCCTTACTACCTCTTTTACCAAGACTCCTATGCTTGCAGGTGATTACTCCTGCAGTATATCTTTAGTTTCAATGAATACAAACAAGCATATGTTCTCTTCTGCTCCTAATCGTGGTCTCCCAACACATATCTTTACTTCAGAGGTGAGTAAAACATATCACTCTGTGATTCCCTCTTCTTTCAAAGACTCTACCATATCTCAGCCCACCCCTATCTGCACTCCACACCTCCCTACTTCCTTCACAGTGAGTACATGTATTCTGTCTATTAGTGGGGCTACATCTCTGTCCATTTATAATTTCACCCCAGAATTTGATCTTAATTCCAACATTTTCTTTGCACCTTCAGTTTTATACTTAACAAAATACTTTTTCTGTTGAGGGAAATTCGGCTTTATTTGAACCAAATTATTAGTATTAAAATTCCAGTTTTCAAGGACACGCCGATCACAGAGAAAGAACATTCCTGTTTAAGGGTTAATCTACTCCCAGACCAAACAATCAACTGCACTTTCACAGAACTATCCCTCCATCACTCTGTAGAAGGTAATGGATTACTTGTACACTATCCATGTCATGATGCCTACTCCTCGGTGAAACAGAACACCCCTGTTAACTATACCTCTTCTGATGAGCTCACAAAGGCTGACAAGGCATATTTTTTTAAGCCAAATTTCAACAAAAGGGGAGAGAGAGAATATTACCTTGAAATGGATTCGTTCTCCCTGAGTTATATTCATTAACAAGAGGAATCCATTAGGAATTGGGTAGAAGGTGTCCCTACTGTGGTTGGGAACACACTAGTTGTTTTTGGGTACCCCTCACACACCAACAGGCCCCTTGGTGTCATGCTTCATTATTGGGGTCCTCGCAACACCACACATAGTCAAATAAGTGCTCCCACGCAACCGTCGGTCGCAGCACGCCGCATCCTGTAGAGGGGCGCGAGGACCCCAATGATGAAGCATGACACCAAGGGGCCTGTTGGTGTGTGAGGGGTACCCAAAAACAACTAGTGTGTTCCCAACCACAGTAGGGACACCTTCTACCCACTTCCTAATGGATTCCTCTTGTTAATGAATATTTTTTGAAGCACAATAATTCTGAGATTCATCAATCTAAGCAGACCCTCCAGCAATGGTCCTTCCAGTCGAAATGAAGACATAAACATATCAATATTCCATTAGTTTCAATACAGATAACCGACTATCGTTCATATAGACCATGGTCCCATGTTCTTGACAGAAACCATGGTTTAACAAAACTTCACATCCCGTCATGGACCTTCCTCTCTTTATAGATTACTGTATCATTTGTCGTGATCGCGAAGGTATAAGGGGGGAGGGTTTGGGTAGTGTTTGTTTTCAGAAACTCGAATCAATTATCTGCTGGGTAAGAATAGGACCTTCATTGAACAGTATATGAATCATTTCACCTTCCACATCATTTTGTGCTACTTAAATCTACTTAGTGACTTTCATCTACTTTGGGGATATCAGAGCGATGCTTTGTACTGCCTCTTCTCCGACTTCTTACAAGAGAATGACTGTATCCAACACTGCCTGAAACCTGACCCACATTCAAGGAGCAACTCTTGTGAGCCTTATTACTAAAAAGAACTGCATGTGGGTTGGAGATCCAATTATAGTAGACTGGTTTGACCACTTTCAAATTCCCTTCTCTTTGCCTTGCTCTAGAACCATGACCTGCAGACAACCTACAAATGAACTCCTGGCTCAGAGGCATAAAGAACATAAATTCAGCTGATATGTCTGCTCATCTTCCAATTATCCTCCCCTGCATTATTGAAGACCAGGATGTTAATGATGCTCGTGCTAACATTAATGCGATTATGACTGAAATTGTTAATGAATTCGCTCCTCTGCAGGAGAAAAGAAACAGGGCGAAAGGTTTACTGCCTGGTTCACCAATGAAGCAAAGAAATCTCTGGGGCTGATCAAATGCAATTGGTGCAGAAATCTCTCACTGGATTGAATCTTGATCGCTTATGTGACACTAGGAAATAATATAGGGGACACATTTTTGAAGCAGAGTCCATGGACATTAAATTTCAAAAGGACACTGCTAAAAGTAGGCCTACAAATCTGTTTGAGATTGTCAAATTTGTCAATAATCCCTTACTTTTGCTGAGCATGGAAATAAATGCAATAAAAAACAAAGTCAAAATGATTGGCACTCCACTTTTATTACAGATCAAGACTTCCTGTCTCGTCATGATCTGAAAGTCATACACCGCCTGGTCCTAATTTAAGAAAATGTCCAGGATTGAACGTCTCTACATTATGTCCAAATTAAGCTGTTGGGACTGGGATGGGATACGAGCGCATTCATCGGCCCCAACTGCGTGTGCATCAGGGATCCTGACTTATATTTTGACTTATTGCCAAAATAATATAAGCATGTATACAGAGATCTAGGCCTGTCCCTGATCCTGGATCTATCTTGTAACCTGGAGGGAATCACCAGTCGTGCTCTAATAAAGGATGGAGAACTACTGTCCCTGTCTTGTGTACGGCGAGAGTGCATACAGCGGTGGTGGCAGCATTACTATGTTGTTTAAATTGATTGTATAACCAGATGTTTTTATCTGTATTACTGAGTGTGTCCCACGGGCCCCTCTTGTGTGAAGTTCCTTTGTTATGTGCAAGCACAGAACCTTGTGCGGGGGGGGGTAGAAAGGATGGGGGAGATACAGAGAGTGTGTGTCTGTCTGTAGTGTCCGTGAGGCATGTGTGCAGTAGTAGGACTCTGCATACGAGTGAGCCGGAGTATTGAAACTAGTCGGATCCATTTTGGATGACCCTTGCTTGACGTGACAAAGGATGGAGGATAAGGACAGTTTCGCCATTCAGTGGAAGTGTTTCTGTGGCTGGATTGTTGAGATTCAGACACTGAAATTAAGAGGATGGAGACAGAGCTGCCTTTAAAACTCCATATGGGCATTTAGGTAGCAAGGGGCTGCGGACTCAATTTTCCTGAGTATTGCTATTTGGTTGATGGTAATGTGTGGAGTAGAACTGCAGTTTCTGCGAGATGAAGCTTCTAGGTCATACCTGCCCGGTTGTCTATGCCTGATTGCCAGTTCAGAGAGGCCGTCGTCAGCCATGTGCAGAAACCTAACAGTTCCCTGTGCCAGTGTAATGGATGCTCCAGTCTGGAGACAGGTCCAGTGCTACCTACGGTGAGAAGTACCCGTCTACACGAAGGGTGTGTCTGGAAAGCAGCTTGGGAATGATTTGTCCAAAGGGAATCTCTTCAAACCAGTTTGAAGTTTGAAACAGTGGATCCACATTCTGCCTCTCACAAGCCGGACCCAAACCACACCATTGTTTTCTAGTTCCAAGTCCCTCACGCCCATGGAAAGCACTCAAATGACCGCCATCTTACTAGGACTGGTGTCTGCCTGCCAGCCAGTCTCTCAGACGTGAGAGGACATTACCTGAAGTCTGCACTTTTAGCAGAAGGAGCAAGGAATCTGCCTCAAGTGCCTGGAAGTCTGAAGGCCTGCTGGGAAATGGAAGGAGAATGCCTGCCCTGTAGGGGGAAAGCCTATCCAGGAAGAGAGCGGGCCACTTTGCCCTAGGACGGAGGGATATCCAAAGAGTGCGGACTACCTGAGTATAAGCTAGGAGCGACCCATGCTGCAGAGGGTCTCCCTGGTCTGTCACAACTGGTTCCCAGCAGGAACAGATTCAAATGTCTGAGCCTACGGGCCCGATTGGGGCGGCAACTGCCATTGTTACTGCATCAGTCTCGTCCGGACTGCACATGCCTATCGGAAAAATCGGGCTGCATCTGCCATAGTTACTCCATTTGCCTAATTGGGGCTGCAACTGTCTATCAAGCCAAGTGGGGTCAGCAACCAACCCATTGTCCGATGGAGCCACATTACCCATATCTGCATTTAAGTTTGGGCAACAGGTTAGCTGAGCTGTGGGATGAAGCTCAGCAGGGTCTGTGGCTGACATTCTGGGGGGCTCCTGAACTCTCTTTGTTTGCCACGGTCCCCACCTACAGGATGCAGCAGAGCAATCAGATCAACGCCAGAGAAAAGGACTATTGTATATTCTATACACCCCCAGGGGTAGGAACTGAAAGAAATTGTGAAGTAAGTGTGCATTTGACTTGTGAGGGAAATGAAGACCACATATTAGACTGAGTGATGCTTTCAACTGCCTACTGGTGGCACCAGTCATCAAGCGTCACCTGGGCGAGATGAGCTCAAGGGAACTCGTTTGTAACGTCACAAGGGTACCCATTGTTACTGCCCTATACATTAAGTTAGATTGTGTAGTATTTAGTACTGCTATCTAGTTGCAAAGAATTTTCTTTTTCTTAAAAAGACCAACACTATGCTGGGCATTAAAGTTATTATATCTACTGGGTGACAGATGAGTGTTGAGCTCGGTCACCCCACATTAATTACCTTCCTGAGAAGCCGGTGAATGCTCATCCTTGCTACCCTCTGAGTCAAATGTGGAAAGGGTGGTACTTGGCCCAGTTTACAGAGCAGTAGTAGGATGAGGCCCAGGACACCACTGGTAAACGAGCTCAACCACATGGTTAAGGCCCAGTAGCCCCGGTCTGCCCTGTGACTCTCAGAACGGAGTCGGACATAAACCCTACAATTGTTTTTTGCAGATCCTTTACCTGTAAACTTAACCGAGGCGGTAACATATTGTCTTACATTGGTATAAGCTCATCAACCCCTCACTCTCCAGCGAGGTGTTCTGGAACTCCCTGGAAGTTGGCAAAGTGTCTCCCAAAAATCCATTGTAGACCCGAATGAGCACAGAAACGTACGCTCAATCTCTGGGCGGCCCCTTCACGCCAAGATTCAGGAACGCTGCGTGACCAATCAACTCAAGCAGATTGTTGATGATAATCTTTTTAATGCTCTGCAGTCCAGTATTAGATGAGGCCATAGCACTGAGACTGCCATCTTGCGAAACATCAACAACTCTGTAATGATGGAGACTCCTGTCTGCTGATTCGATTTATCAGCGGCTTCTGATACAGTCAGATATGAGATTCTCCATCACACTCTGAAAGACCACATGTGTTTTGAAGATAAGGTTCTGGATTGAATGATTCATTCCTACTTAGCTAATTGCCCACAACTGATCAAACTGTTAGTTCCCGCTCAAACTTGGTTTTTGCTCCACAGGGAGTCTCTCAAGGTTCTGCCTTGTCCCATATAGTTTTTAATCTCTATCTTGAACAGCTGGGTAGCATCATCGAAGAGCCCGTCGTTCCACATCACTGATATGCTCAGGAGAGCCAGCTATAGCTGAAGGTTTCCTCTCAATTGGATATCTCTTTACTATCTTCTATCCTCCCCAACATACACAGATCACCTTAAATTCAATCGCGACAAAACCAAATTTCTACTTATTTTGTCGCATTCCTTTTCTATGCCAGTTAAAAAATGACTGGACATCAGCACCATCGTGTTCCCCCGACCATGCTTTAAAGCACCAAATGGATCGGATTTATTTTTGATGACCCAGTAAATCTTCTAAACACAGCTATAACATGGCTCGAAATGTAAATCATCAGTTCAGGCTTATTTGAAGGAGTATTTTTTCCTTCCTGGACAAGACTTTAAAGGGGAAGTGCAAGCCATAGTCTTCTCTGGACTGTACTATAGGAATGGAGTCCCCTCCAGTAGTCCTAATATGTATCCTGTTCCACTCAAAACCTGCCTTTAAGTCGCTCTCATCTTATATTTGGAGCTGGTCATTTGATCATATAACTCCACTCGCTCCTGTTGAGGGTGAAACATATATAAGCGTGTAAACTCTTACACTCTAAATCAATGCCAAAAATCTGAAGTTCTCATGAGGTACTCAACAACTCTGTAGGTGTGACATGCTCCTACCTGAAATTCTATTCTATATAATTCTATGTTAATAACTTAGTTATTAACATATTACTATTGTACCTGTAGACCTAATTGTTTACAACTGTTTATATTTGTATATGAAATTAATAACCTTTTTATTACCTGATAAATTCTATTTTTCCTATACACCTTTTGTGTTTGTTTTTTATGTTTATTGTATGTATTGTGACAGTCTGTGTCCACACACAACCAATAATCATTGTTGGAAGAATTGATTTCTGGAAAGGATCATTAATTTGTCCTTTAAAGTTAGTTGAATCATTCTTTAATTTTATTTTGTTAAACAAATTCCCTTGAAGGCACCTATACCTTTCTACTTACTTACCCAAGCCCTCAAGGGTATTTCGGGTCGCTCACTGTTTTTTAACCTGGTTTGAAGTTAGGCATTGGCTTCATATGCACTTGTTTTAAAGCTTAATGGTAATATCACCTTTGAACAGGGGGAGGGGATGTTGAGGTCATCAAAGTGAAGCTACAGATCTTCATCAGATGTTTTCTCATATCCTAGCTCAGTAATATGCCAGGGTCCCACAGTAGAGACAGGCAGAAGAAGAGGAGAGGCTCCACTATCCAACAGTGCCTCTCCCTCTGTGTCTGCCCGGGATGCTCTGATCATGGCCACTTTCTAGAAAGTCGGATAAAACGGTCGGATGCTGAGTGTTGGAAGGATTACCTGCTACTAGGCATGCTTGTGGATGTGCGGAACAAGGACCTGTGTCAGGAGGTTCAATCCTTCATTCTAGGAACCAGAGACTTTAAAAGTGAGAAATCAGGGGGTGTGGATTGTTGGTATCCCACCACAATGTCCTTCCCAGAACTCACGTTCAGACGTCAAAGTATAGCTAAATAAACACAATCTCATTGCATTGAGCTGCCAGAAAACATTGGAATCTGAAATGTCAAAATCCAACCTCCCAGCATTGCCACGTTGTATCCGACAGAAACGGTCCCGAAGAGACGCCGTTGGGTCTACTGTATAGGGTAGGAAATTGCCAGAACTGTGATTGCATAAGTGGTGGGATCCAAGCATGCTGCATCATCCTGGATGCCTCTGGAATTCTAGTTTGCAACAATGTCTGTGGTTGGTGGGGTGCCCTGGGTGATGGCTGACCTAACCCAAAAACTACACTACCAGCACAGCAATTTCCTACACTTTCTTTACTTAAGACTCACACTTGACATGATCTCAGATTGAACCCTTTTGTCTCCTGCACAACAGGCCTACTAACACATATGTACCATTTTTATTGGGAGAGGCTTAGGAACACTGGACTGTAAACCATAACCCCTGAGGTTTAGCTATAAATTCTGTTGATTACTTCTTTTTTTAACGCTTTTTTGTTAAAAACGAAATAATAAGCAACAAAACTCAACTGATGTTCAAGTGCAGGGCGAAACACAAGGTATATTTCCATGCCACACAATCTAGTCCAGTGGCCCCAAATTCGCTCATACATTTGCAGAACCCCCCACGCCTTGAACACAAATGTTTTCATTGATGCACGATTGTCTATGCCCCGGACCAATTAATGTATTGGCGCCTCTATGTCTCTGCACTGCCTGGCCAGGTGCCTTTTGGCCATCAAAGATGCCATAGCAACACGGGC
Organism: Lissotriton vulgaris; assembly: GCF_964263255.1. NCBI lineage: Eukaryota > Metazoa > Chordata > Amphibia > Caudata > Salamandridae > Lissotriton > Lissotriton vulgaris. Next base: position 376,490,297 of record NC_141687.1, read on the forward strand.
TTGTGAGACTAGTGTCTCCCCCTGTGTGTCAATAATGTCCATCAATATAACCCTGGGGTCCAGAGCTAATGGCAAGCCACAACCCGCCCAATACGATCACTGACCTCCCTCCAATACCCTTGGAGCCACCGGGCAATGCACAGATATTATATAGAGAACCCGGGGAGCGGTGACACCGCAAATACTCCGACCGAAGCCTGTTTCATGCGCCATAGATGCACCAGCGCATAATAAATCCTATGGAAATATTGAACTGGATTAGGCAGAAGTGAATGGATATAGTCAGCATCCTAGATGCCATTTTAACCTCAGCCTGTTCCTCATCAAGTGCCCTCACCTACTCTTCCCACCTCGTCCTCAGGCTCCGCAGGGGATCTAGCGTGTTCACTACTAAGGATTTGGATAGCCTCGAGATACCCTGCCCAAATCATTGGCTTACATTCTAAGGGGTTACATTCTGGGATGCTAACCAGCCTTTGTTTATAACACTGACGTAGCTCAGGTTCTGTTCCCGGTTGCAACAGCAGAAGCGCTTTTGCTAACTGGGCCATTCATTATGGACTTTCAGCAGCCTTAGTGCAGTCAATGTTACTCTGTGTTGTGCTGTCACTTCATGCTGCGCACATGCCTCCCTTGAGTAACACTGGCCCTTGAAAGCCCCCCATGGTATATATTGGTTGCGATTCATTCAAATCTTGAGGGTTTTGCAGATATTGGGATCAATGTGATTCCAAGGCTTTGTGAAGCCTGGACAATACCTCAAAGGAGCCCCCATTCATTAAACAGGTGATCCTCACCACCTTGGTTACATTATATATTATGTAAACTACACTGTGTCATAACAAGGACTAATGACATTAAGTTGTCAGCATGTTAATGGTTCAGTTAATCTATGGGCACATTAAAGCTATACTGTATCTGGGCACTGACCTTTACCGATTTGAGATAATCTGTGTTAAATTATAATTAGTTTCCACTTTCGCACTATTTCCTTTGAGCAACCCTTGACCACTTGACCATAGGTATCATTGAAGACTGAAGGAAACTAGGCCATTGCTAACCACTGCAGGCCCAGGGTCCAATATCTTGGGTCAATGGAAAGAACTGCAGGTTTGATTTCTGGTAGTGGAAGATCCCCTCTATTAACTACAGAATCTGGAGAAAATGCAGCCAGAACGCAGCCGCCAGACTGCATGTGTCTGCTCCTCCACAAATCTCCTAGCGTGAAGATGCCTATGAGGTCCCAGGAGTACAACCCAGCAAGGCCTGCCATCTACGATAACCACATCTCATGCCAAAGTGGAGTCAGCAATGGGAGTGAGCCATGGGGATGCAACAGGTCCAGTTCCAGCCTGTGGGCGGGGTTAACCCTGTCTGTTCGGAACCAGGCATTGATGTTAATTAACTGTAAGGCCCAATAATACAGTTGAATATCCGCCCGCCCTAAGTCTGCTTCAAATGGAGTGAGCCGGCACTTCTCGAAGGACACGCTAGGTGTCTTCCCCACCCACAAGAAACTGGTGATATGTGCCAGTACGTCAGTGAATAAAACTTTGTGAGATTGAATGGGGATAATGATGTAAGGCGTACATGAAAAAGAGGAGGGACACCATCTCAGAGAGTGCGCCGCGGCTTGCTATTGAGAGCAGCAACCTAGCCCATTTAACACCAAGCACTTGTCAGCAGTGGGGCCACATTGAGTTCCTAGTGCCTAGATGGGGTAAGAACCACCGTCATTCCTAAATAATGAAAACTGTCCTCCTCTACGTGTAACCAGTGTTCTTAGTTGGGGGGGAGGGAGTAGGGAAACTGTGGGCAGAGTATCAGAAGGCCAGAATAACCTGAAGATTGGGTCAGTGGGCAGAGTCACAGGTGTGGCCAGAAAGAGCAAAACATGTACATGTTTAGTATTTGTTTGACATTTCACTGACCAGTTACAGCGTATTACATTATTTAATTTAACCAATGGATACACATGATTATTTAAGGTTTAATATGAGTTACTGACATTAATATAAATTCTTACATTCACAAAGTGGGATATGTTTCCAATCACAGGAATGTCCCAAACACGTTGAAAACTGGAACCACAGGCAACTTTCTCCAAGCCATGACGTTTCTGTCATCAACAATTTTCCATTTTTTCCACAAGAGCGGTTCAAACATGAATGGCAAAATATCGGAATTTGCAAATGCTTTCCACATAATTATAGCTCCGCCATATCTGTCACATAAATACATCATCTGTTGCATAATCAGACAATTTTAACAAAAGAATTGTTTGTTGCTGAAACGGATCAAAAGTTACTAAAAATTTGACTTGTGTTGCTACGAAGTGGAGGGCCCTTTGCAAAGGCTGACAGCTCACCTTTCTCACTGCTGCATTTGCATATTACACTGGTACTAATGAGGCAACATCTTTGAAGAGACTAGGTGTAAAAATGTAAAAATAATAAAGTATCACAAAATCTACCGCATTAAGCTGCAGCGTTTGTTCTACTTCATAATTTAGTCAACACTGCAACATCATTTTGTTCTCAATTGCTGCATAATTCCAGTGGCCCCAAAGTAGGTAGCACATGTTAACAAGCATTGGAAATGCAATAGGTCTCCCAGTAGTAAAGTTTGAGCTATAGGTGTTATTTATTTTTTTGTTTTTTATTTATGTGTTGTTTTTTCTAAATAGCTAAATTAATAGCTTTCTTCTTTACAAAGGCAATAGTTATAATTTTTGTAAATGTGACACCTCTAGCATTTGTAAAGCAACATGTTTTGTATTAACGGGACTTATATGTGACTTAGATGTATTGATATAAAAAAATCAATGGCTTTAAAAAACAATTAATAATTAATACGTAAATAAAATGGATTTTATTTTATATTGCCAATAGCTTAAAGTTTATTAAATATATTTAGTGAAGATGCTGTGGTTGCGCTGAGTGAGGGTGAGTGAGGGTGAGGGTGGGTGAGGGTGAGTGAGGGTGAGTGAGGGGTTGAGGGTGAGTGAGGGTGAGGGGTTGAGGGTGAGGGGTTGAGGGTGAGGGGTTGAGGGTGAGTGAGGGTGAGTGAGGGTGAGTGAGGGTGAGTGAGGGTGAGTGAGGGTGAGGGTGAGGGTGAGTACCCAGGTGTTCTGCAGAACTCCTGAGGCACTCTAAACTGACCACACAAAATAGAGAGATTACAGTCAGAATTGTGAATGATAAAAGGGATATAGTGGCGTAAAACTGGACTGGGTGAGTGAGGGTGAGGGTGAGTGAGGGTGAGGGTGAGTGAGGGTGAGTGAGAGTGAGAGTGAGGGTGAGGGTGAGTGAGAGTGAGGGGTTGAGGGTGAGTGAGGGTGAGGGGTTCAGGGTGAGTGAGGGTGAGGGGTTCAGGGTGAGTGAGGGTGAGGGTGAGTGAGGGTGAGTGAGGGTGAGGGTGAGTGAGGGTGAGGGGTTGAGGGTGGGTGAGGGTGAGGGTGAGTGAGGGTGAGGGGTTGAGGGTGAGTGAGGATGAGTGAGAGTGAGGGTGAGTGAGGGGTTGAGGGTGAGGGGTTGAGGGTGAGTGAGGGTGAGGGGTTGAGTGAGGGTGAGGGGTTGAGGGTGAGTGAGGGCGAGTGAGGGTGAGGGAGGGTGAGTGAGGGTGAGGGTGAGTGAGGGTGAGTGAGGGTGAGGGTGAGTGATGGTGAGTGAGGGTGAGGGGTTGAGGGTGAGTGAGGGTGAGGGGTTGAGGGTGAGTGAGGGTGAGGGGTTGAGGGTGAGTGAGGGTGAGGGAGGGTGTAGGTTGCAGTACTGCGGAAGAGCGGTGCGCATTAATAGGTCACGAGACCTCACGACAACCATGGCTAAAAACCATTGGCAAAACTAAAAGGTCCCAAACGGTGCGATCTTATGGGTTTGCCAGTGCTTGTTTTCTGTGGTTTCCATCGCATTCCGGTGACGTCGCATCCGTAGCAGCATGGCAGCCTCCACTAGCACAGCAGCGCCGCTTTCTCTACGACAGACAGGGAAACCTGAATCCTAGTCAAATGACAAAAATGTGCAATAGCCAGGAAAATCAGCATAGTTACTTTAAAAATGTCATGGAAGTGTTGCACAATATACGTGTTATAAATTGCGGACTAGTGCTTTATGTTTTGATAGGACAAGAATAATCTTAGGCAAATAATTAGCATCTCAAACTCAAATGGTAAACTATTTTAAACGCGAAAGGGTCTTATCGAGGTCTATATGTAGTCATCAGTTTTCCACAACGGGCTAAAAATAATACCCGCAGATGCAACCATTACACACAAAAGAGCATATGCCTGGCTGTTGCAGTAAAGAAAAGTTATTTTTTTCGATCTTCATGTTGTAGAAGTATAAAAAGCACAAAAACAGTATACAATGGCGGCCTGCAGCCACTACAAAAAGAAGGTGTCATCACTGAATTTACCCACCCCCATTTAGAAACTGCTTGTAACGTCTAATACAACCACCATCTGGCCAGCGACTAAAGTGTCAGCGGCTACAGTACTAAAATAGATTTAAGCCACTAATTCTAGTAGCCCTAATGCCGACATTTCACTTGTGCAAAACTATCATGTATCTTTAAGGGATTTTGAAACTTAGAATGCATGTATCTTATAACATTTTATTCGGGACTGTGCATAACGCGAGCAGCTTTTTTTTTTTTTTTTTGAAAAATTCCTCATATACCAGAAGTGGGTATTCTAGAAAGGGTATCTCCTCCTCTCCTCAATGCGATGTTCTGTCCAACGGGACCAAAACTACCGTCTTGGCTCCAGATTGGGAGAGAAGGTCGGATACCCCTCCAGTCTCCACTGTGAGCTAGGTCCACTCCATACCCTATAGTCGATACGGCCCTCAGTTGGGTAGGATACCAAGCGTCCACAGGACCCAGGTGAAATCATAGGAATATATGTCAACGCGAGCAGCTTTTAACACAATTAAGGATCGACATAAAGGGCAAGGAGAGGTTTAGAAAATCGAACACTCGGTGATACTATGTCCTGATGGTGCTTAAGCCAGAAGTAGTATCCTAAACGTGAACCGTATGAGCGAGGTCATGTTCTCAGCAACAATGTTAAACAAAGGCATGCAACAGCTTGTGTTTAGAAGTTGAACATATCGAGGGGAAAAACACCAGAACCCACACATGTGAGTCCAGGTAGGCTTTACCGGAATAGTAGAGCAGACTGTCCTTAAGAGTAGATTTTGAATGACGGAGTGGTAGGCTAAGACAGCAGGGAGGCAGGAGTGAGATGGATGCATAGAAGAGTTGAAGGGAAATTCGAAGGAGTGGAATGAGTGGTACGAGTGGTAATGGGGAGGACAAGCACACGGAGGAGAAGCTCGCAAAGAGCGGATTATTAACTAGATACGAGGGGCTGAGGACGAACGCTTCTGAGTACCACCAAAGGGTCATTAATAAAAGGATTGCACCGGACCGGATACAAGCCAGCACAACCTGGCGGGTGTCAGTATGGCAGCACGTCTGTTCTTGGGCTGACGGGGAAAGGCGCAAACTGCAAGCAACGCAGTCTTTAAACCAGACATGGGTGTGCGATAAGGGTAAGATTATTTAAACCTACCACACAAGCCAATCACCACGAGAACTACCAACTTAAACAAGAGCTAAGCCTGTGATATTGCATTCTGGCAATTCTTCAGCCCACTGAGGGTGCATGGGGAGGGGGGAGGAGGGAGGAGGGAGGAGAAATGCGTCTCGGCCGGAGCAGGGGGCGGAGCAGGGAGAGCGGGCTTTGAAATGCACTTCACACGGCCGGCCGGTCGTGAAACTGAAAGCATGGCCGGCCGGCCGTGAAAGCCTTTGATGCCGCAGGGGGTGGAGCGGCACCAGCTGGGAGAGTAGGCAAGGCAGGCGGCTGGGGGCATGTGCACGCGCTTTTAAGCTCAATGCGCATGCGCATTGAGCTTAAATTTCTCGTGCACTGCAAGGAATCGCCACGATTCCTTGCAAGTTGGATAAAGAGTGGATAAGCCCCCATAGTCTCGCTTGCTCGATGCGCATGCGCATCGACAGGCGAGACCTAAAAATGATTGTGCATGAAGCAGAGAGACCGCAAAGTTCGAGAACTAAGTTTGTTTTGCATGCAAATACTACATTGTCGATACCTGGTGAGTTTCACTACTACTGCTGAGACAAGGCAAATGGAGGTAACAAAGGGTGGGGCGGACTGGTCTCAAGGGTCCTGTTACTGTTGCTCTAGGGTGTGCTGCTTCATAGGCCTGTCTGCAAGACTGGAGGTGACTTTCAGTATGGATTGTGGTGGACACGCCTTCAAGCTTAACCCACACTTTCCGCCGCTATGGTCCACCTGCTGGTGCTAAGACACCAGGGTTTCTAGGGTCTAGCAGGGCCATCTAAGGTCTAGCATGGGGATGTGTTCCCTCAGGAGAGTGGTGTGGTGGACTGGTAATGAAGGCTGAACCTAGTTCCCCAGTCCCAAATTCAGCAGCTCTGGCCATAGTGCCACATCATCTCCCCCACTGAATAGCATACTGTCCCACTGAGACCAACTCGCATTGCCTTCAGCTACAACCCAAGTGTGCCCCGCTTAAAACACCTGGCTGTGTCTATGCACTAGACATGAGTAATATGCTACCTAAAGAAAAAAAACGTAATAACATCCTGGAAAAGGCAAACACTCATAGGGAAAGCAAGACTAAGTAAAGCATGTGAAATGTAAGCAGGAACAACATGATTAACTTAACGCCTTTACACTTATTTTCCAAAAATCAATATTTTTGCCAAAAAAGTTAAGGACCGGACTACAGGGTCTGGAAGGGACTCGTTTTAATGTCAATTGCTAATATCCTTACAAAACGAAGCAGTATGGTTTAAAAAGACCACATCCTTGAACATAGAGCTGTGGCACACGTTTTATAAACTCAAATAAGGAAAACCGCTGATAAGGATCACATTAAAGGTTTTCCACTCTACCCAGAATTGCAGTACCTCCAGGAAAGATGCACTTCCACACCCAGGAAAAACAATGCTGTTTAAAGAAAGATGAAAAAATGAAAGCAGTATTTCACTCTCAAACTCTGTAAAGAGGCGGTAATGTGTGTGGGTGTGGATAAACTAATCTGGCCACTTTGCAAGCACTTTGTCTTGCTTGATTACGTTATTTTACGTATTTTTTAACTTTTTTCTCTCTGTCCAAGGTTGCACTTTGGAATAGAAAAATGTCAGAAAAGGGCGGCATTTCCAGCAAAAGTGTTTCTGCCTTTTTGCGATCCATGTCACAGGGGATCCAATGAAGGAACGGAGTGGAAAGAAAGGGTAAGAGACGTTTCTTGAAGTTACGGTTTTTATTTAGCTAGTGAGGAGGAGCGAGACAAAGACAGAACAAGAGGGAATAAGAGTAACAGGAAGAAAGAGAGGTGGGCAGCTGACTGCGGCAAAGCAGGAGAAGTGGACACTGTCCTTGTCTTCTCTGGTCAAGAAGGAAAAGACCACCCCTCCCGTCCCCTAACGGCCGAGCCTTAGCTAAAGGGCATGGCTATTTCTACCATCTTGAGACAAATTTTTAAAATAAAAAAGTAGGGTAACTAATTCAATTAATTTGAAAAAGTAGGGGCACGCTGTGCCCTGCCGATCCTGCCCACTTCGACCACTGTGTTTAACCAGTGGTCTACCCCCACCCTCCGAGCTATCGCTCCCGCACAGGTACCAGTGTTGACTTCCTCCAGTTGACTCTGAAACCTGACGCTTCCCCATGTTACACCAGGATCTCCATTAGCAACGGGATGGTATCACTAAGTCTCTGGAGAAAGAGCAGCATATAATCAGCATTCAGTGACACCTGGTCCTCGGCTGCTCCCCTCCACTAAGAGCCACCCCTTCTGGCTTCAATACTAATAAGCTCCGCAAGTGGTTCCATCACCATGGTGAACAAAAGTGGGAAAAGGGGACAGTCCTGCCTAGTGTCCCTCTCTATTGGCAATTTGGGTGCGAGAGCTCCATTTACGGGGACCTGGGCCAACAGATCTGTGTATAATAGGGATACCCAGGACCTGAACCTAGGTCCAAACCGCATTCTCGTAAGAACCGTCAACAGATAGCGCCAGTGCACTATATTGAAGGCCCTTTCGATATCGACCAGGAGTGCAGCATTCCCCAGTAGTTCATCGGTGCGGGCATGCACCAGGCGCAATAAGCAAGGACTAGTGATTTTTAGCCTCCAAGTTGATTAAATAGATGGGGCAATGGATCCTCCTTCGGGGGCTTAATGACTGCAATAGTTGCTCCCTAGAGGTCCAGGGGGAGCATCTCCTCCACCCCTTCCCGGTAAAGGCAACTTCATATAGATGCAACAGATGTGGGATCACAGAGAGAAGTATCTCTTATACAGTTCCAGTGGGAACCCGTTTGGACTAGGCGCCTTCCCAGAGGGCATCGATGAGATCGCCTGCTGTATCTCTTAGGCAGTAAGCAGAAGATCCAATTCTCCGCTCTCTGAAACTGAAAGCGGCCACATGGGCAGGTCATGGATGATGGACCTGTCACGCTATGGAGTGGTTGGAACTCGACCGACATATCAGGCCCAGAAGTGAGAAGCAAATTCGCATGCCAAAATGTCAGAGTCTCTCAAAGTCACACCCGCAGCAGTCCACAGCTCTGTCGCCAGGCTGCATAGGCGGCTAGCAGTCGCAAACCAATAGGTCAACTTTTCCCCTATTTCATACACCCGACCCTGAGAATGGAGCTGGCTCAACTTTGCTGAATTCAAGAGAGAGCTTCTGATGAAGTGCCTGGTCCAGTCCTGCTGCATAGAAAGGGGGAGGGACCTGCAACACCAGCTCACGGCCCCTGATCTTGGAATCTAGGCAGAGTAGCTCCCACTCAATGCGCTTAGTGCGCTCCTCTATGGACGAAAAAGCCCGTCCTCAGAGGACCGATTTGAACGCTTCCCAAAGAGCAGTGGGGGAGAAGGCAGTTTCTTTATTGAGATCATAATCGTCATTGATGGTCTCCCGGATTTTCTTTGCAAATGTTGTTTACCTTCTTTTAACATAGACATTTTCAGTACAATCTGCGTGAACAATATTGGTGGGATACACATAAACACATTCAGCCTGTTCTCTTTTCAGTGTCTAGTGTTCAAAGATGTCAGCATTTCCCAAAAACCGCAGCCATGCCACTCATAAATGCCTCCTTTCTCCCTCATCTCAGAGTCACTGTTTGAGCCTTTCCTATTGCAAACTGTTGCATACAGTAAGTCTCCCCTAGCATGTCTGGAACAGAGTGGCATGGAGGTTTTTTTTATAGAGAAGTGTGAGAATGTAGAATGGTAGGTCATATGCTATTATAAGGTGATTTTCATTAAAGTTATGGCTTCATATTGCAAGCACATGTCAAAAAAACACACTTAGCACTCACCACCTCAAAACTTCATGGTATTATGTGCATACCAAATTTCATAAGACTACTTTCGCTTCTTCCCACAAATACATTCAATATTTTGTGAATTCAACAATACTTTTTTAATAAACTCTTCAGCCATCAACCCAAATGAACTCTTGGTGAATTCAGAATTTTGTCTACCCTTCCAGAGTGTAGAGTTTTCTGAGGTCATGAATGGAAGTCACACTTATTTCCTCCACAAACTACAAGTAGGTATAAACCAAAAAAAGTATATGAAATATTGACCACCACTTCCAAAGTGCAAAAACAGTGGTGAAAAAAAAAATTCTCTGCACATTTCAGAAACCTTTTGTTGACGCTTTGATTAGAAATTAAATTGCACATGTTCATGTCCAGCACTTTCTTTCCACTTTTTAAGTAAGAAAAACAAAGTTTGCAGGAGTTTGGCTTTGTTGCCTGGCATATCCACAAGCCCCCCCTACATGTGGGATAAAAATTTGCCCTTGGTATATTTTGTGGAAAAATGCAATGAAGGCTTAGAGGGTACCTTAGGGGGAACCCTTATCATTTAAGGGGTTCGTACACGATATGTTGCAATATTAAAACAATAAACATCTGTGAAAATCAGACGTGCCTACAAATTATGGTTCCAGACCGGACTACCCAATAGGCTTTACCTGGTATATTATAACATCAAGAAAATGGGGGTGACTCCATACAATATAACTGACCCACTACTAATCACGCAGAAACATTTGCCTGAGAAGGGGTTTAGCTTCAAGACTTTGGCAAATGAATACTTACTTTACTCTTAGGATGTTGATGGGCTTGGTAGGCATGTCTTCAACAACAGCCTTTTGAAGTGTAAAACCATTTTCCAAGGCACCTCAGTGGGTTTTTCTTCTGCCGGGGTGTTTTGGGACAAAAATGAAACATTGTGCAAATAAACTGAAAAACGTGCATACGGCATTGTACGGCCCCGGAAACTGCAAAACGACAGGCTTATCAGGATCAATTTGTTCCACCTAGAAAATTGAAGCAAACACAAGTTGGGGAATTATTCTAAGGTTCATCCACTACTGGGACAACCATTATTCAGAGGCTCCAGATAGACCGAATCGCTCCTATACCTCTTATACACCAATCTTGGAGAGAATATAAGAACAGTATGGACTTGTCTCCATAGCCTTGAAGAAGTCCAGGAGGACGAAACACGTGTCGGCTGCTGTGTTTTGAACAATGCCTATGAAAATTTGCCTTTGAAGTAAAAAGCGATGTGAAAGAATTTGACTTATGTGGACTGGATTTGATCATTTCAACAGATCTTTACGAAGAAGAGATCTACCAGTGCAAACTGGACTGTGGGTGCTTGAGGGCATTTTTCTTTTTTGGAAACTGAAAAACGTTGACTATATTTCATAAACTTGAATTTCTCAGTGTCATGGTGTCCTGGAACCTTCTTTGCCTCACGTTTTTCTGCAAGTGGCTATATAAACAAAAAGATAAATATCTCATACCCGACTGACCTCTGTTAAATGTAAAAGAATGGCAGGTTTGACTTCTGGTAGTGGAAGCTCCCCTCAGTTAACTACAGGATCTGGAGAAAAAGACCGACATGCCCCACATCTCTCCCTTCAGGTGGTCCCACTCTTACACACTCACTTTAGCCTGTCCTTCTTGTATCCATCCACACAGCAATTGCTGCTTCTTTTGAAGCCACTGCTGCGTACCCCGTGTATCGCTCGGTTTTATTTGTTTTTGTTAAGCCAGCCATCACCCTACAGTGCTCCTGCTTGCCCCACCCAGTTGTTGCTCCCGCTTGTCCCACCCAGTTGTTGCTCCCGCTTGTCCCACCCAGTTGTTGCTTCCACTTGCCCCACCCAGTTGTTGCTCCCGCTTGCCCCACCCAGTTGTTGCTCCCGCTTGTCCCACCCAGTTGTTGCTCCCGCTTGTCCCACCCAGTTGTTGCTTCCACTTGCCCCACCCAGTTGTTGCTCCCGCTTGCCCCACCCAGTTGTTGCTTCCGCTTGCCCCACCCAGTTGTTGATCCTGCTTGCCCCACCCAGTTGTTGCTCCCGCTTGCCCCACCCAGTTGTTGCTCCCGCTTGTCCCACCCAGTTGTTGCTCCCGCTTGTCCCACCCAGTTGTTGCTTCCACTTGCCCCACCCAGTTGTTGCTCCCGCTTGCCCCACCCAGTTGTTGCTTCCGCTTGCCCCACCCAGTTGTTGATCCTGCTTGCCCCACCCAGTTGTTGCTCCCGCTTGCCCCACCCAGTTGTTGCTGCCGCTTGCCCCACCCAGTTGTTGCTCCCAACCTCTCTTGCTGCAGCAGTTTCATCCCCTCCAACCTGTATCCCCTCTGCAATTCCTGCCAGTGGCGTAGGAAGGTCAGGAGGTACCCAGTGCGGAACATTTTCTGTCACCCCCGGCTTGACAAAATGCAAACGTGTGTTTAAAACACATATTTTTGCCATTTTGTCAACCCCCACAGTGATGACACCCGGGGCTGTCCGCACTCACCGCACCTCCCTTCCTACCCTCCCTGGCTCCTCTCGCTATTGCATTATCAGTTCTCCCTGACTCTCTCCATGAGCGGTTCCTGCTATCCATCAGGGGCGGCCCTAGGCATGTGCAAGCTGTGCACCTGCACAGGGCCGCCAACCGCCAGGGGCCACTACGCCAATATATATCCTTTATATAATAATCCTCTGAGGCTGGTTACATATTTGCGTGGTGGCCCCTGGCAGGGATTTGGCGGCCACTTCCAAACACCCTGACCCCTCCCCTCTATAGGCCCCCCCCCGACCTCCTCTTCCGGGGCCCCCAACCTATGGTCCCTGCCCAGGGCCGCCATGAGCCTAGAGCCGCCCCTGTATCCATAAACATTTCCTCGCATGATTCCCAGGACAACACCTCTTTAGCCTAAAATACGCATAACTGGCTGAAGATGTGACGCAGTACTGAATGCGTTGACAGCTATGTCGTCAGCACAGTAACACGCCATCACACTTTCCTTTCAGTAGTTTCTACTCTCTCTTTGTCTGTCTCTCCTCTCAGGAGTTTCTACTTAACATACTGCCTCGCCTCATGTTTCCTGACTCCCTGGGCCTGGACATATAGCACCCCCATGTCCGCCCCCGTCGCCCCAGCAGTTTCTACGCTCTCGCTTGCTCTTCGCTTGCTCTTCGCTGTGCAGCTCCTGCTCCCCCGTCCTCCAAACCCTCATAATATCCACCACCTTCCTTTTCACTCCTCAACTTTCTTACTGCTCCAACCTTTTCCCTTCTCTGATGTTTTGCTCCCCTCCTTTCTCTTATCATTTTGCAGCTCTTCCTTCTCTATCCTCAGCAGTTTTTGCTCTGCCTGCCATTTTGTTCCTCAGCAGTTCACTCACTTCATGACTCGTTCATTTCCAGCCCTCTTCCTTGTACATATCCTTTGCTATCAGCTCCTGCTCTCCCAGCCTCATTCCTTTCAGTATGTCCCCCTCTTCCTCCTCAGTAGTTCCTGCTTCTTGCCTACCCCTCGTTAGCACTTTCTGCCCTCTGCTTCTCTCCTCAGCATCTCTCCCCCATACCTCTTTCATCAGCATCACTCCTCCACCCCGTTCCTAAGCAGTACATGTTCTCCGCGCCTCTACTTTCTCATCACTTACAGCTCGCCCCTGGTTTATTTTAATGATCTTCACTAGAATAAAGCACAAAGTGCTGGAAAAAATCCACATCCCCTTGAGGTCAGTAGCGGAGGATAAAAATAGACCTGGATGAGCCAGAGCATTAGCATTCATGTGTTCGACGGGGCGTGGGAGAGCGAAGGGGGTTCCATAAGATGTAGTTGGATGAGATTGGATGAAGACAAGGTGGTAAGCCTAAGGGGGAAGGTGATCCACAGGGGTCGTGGAAGAGAGGTTGGGCCCTGAGGTCAGTGAGGTGATAGTGGGATGGTCAGAATGGAGTCCAAAGAGGGGGTAGTGAAGCCATAATGGAGGTCAGACAGTCTCTGGTGGGAGGGGAGAGGTTTAAAGGTCAGGCCATGGTTAAGTGGTGAGGGTTGAACCTGGGGGAGAGGGTTGTGCATTGAGAGGAAGCCACGAGGGAAAGTGCTTGGCCACAAGGTTGCAAAAGGACTTAAGGTGACGGATACACTGAGAAGCCCCGAGGATGTACGATGGTGTTGGGCAAGTTGTAAGGCTGTGTACGGGGATGGAGGTAACTGGGTCATTTAGTAACACAGTGGATAGAGCCTGTCTGTTGAGGAAGTGGCGATAAGTGGGAGTCACCCATAAGGTGAAGATAGAGCTTCAACTTGGGGAGGATGCTGAGTCATGGGAGAATGAATCTTGCAGTCCTCAGTTGTAGTGAGGTGAGGTGCTAGACCATGGGCTGCGAACTAAGTTCTGGGGTGGAGGTTAAGCAGTGTATGGGAGCAAAGACACATGGTGGGGGATGAGCCATGCTGAGAGGACCTGGGCCCTGGTCTGGGAGAAATGATGAAATAAGAAAACAAGCATTTGCAATGCAATAGGTCTCGCATTATTAAAGTTTGAGCTATTGGCATTGCTAAATAATGCAACACCAATAACTCAAACTTTAATAATGCGAGACTTATTGCATTGCAAATGCTTGTTTTGCATGCTTATAAATCCACACATTGCGCTTGCCATGCACCTATGAGCGTAACATAACAACTACAAGTGTGACAGTTCGGACTATTTCATGCCCCAATGCTATAAGAATGGCTTGGGTGGCTGGGAAACGTCAATTTTAATGACTATTGGATTGGATTAAAAATGAACAGTTGTTGTGATCATCTCTAAATTAGCCACACAGCGCAACCTTGTAGCAGACTACCACACGAGCCGGTGTTGACAATTAAGCATCGGAAAACACAGGCTCAAATGAATGACGGCTTACATATAGCTCGGGAGCAGCAGAGGTCTTTACACAGAACATCTGATAGGTGCTCAAACAGAGTCCATGTAGGATGAATTACAGAAAGCAGAATATGATGGGAACTTGGCGAGGGGAGAAAAAAATGTAATTGAATCTTAGTTTACATATTGAAACTGATCAGGTTTAAACTTTGAGGTATATGCAATAACGTTTTGTTGTAATTGTATTTCGAGCAACCTTCAACCCTATAGGATTCTGCCAGTACCCCACCACCCCCAACAATTGGGCCAATGAAGGTTGACGTAAAGTGTGCATTTCTAGCCCTGTGTAACCAGGCTAGTGGGGTTCGAGCACAGTACCATCAACCAGACTGTAGGGCCTGAAGAACTGTCTGCAGCAAGAGACACCGTATCGAGGATGCCAGGGTGAAAAGAGGGGAGAGCAGCATGCAAAAGGGGAGAGGAATCAGCCACAAAAACGAAAAGAAAACAAATAGGGGAGTGGGGACCCTTCAGAGTTCATTCACCTCCAAAACCCACCCGTTTTGAACCCATGACTTTAGAATGTATAATGTCAATCAAAATGGATTTCAACGCAAAAGGATTCATCCGTAGATAACCTACAAGCAATTGGGTAATTACTGCCTACTTTTTTGCCAAAGGCTTTGGAAATATAGGCCAGTCTCTACCGCGCACATCTGGTGGGCAGAAGCACATACCAGGAATTTCCTCCAAGCACAGGCAGGCGGTAGCACCTGCTGGATCCGAGGACGTGGGAAGATAGAAGTGCAAGCAATAGCCTGCACCCTTCCAGAATTTTAGGCTCAGAGCCCCCAAATCCCATGCGACAGTCCAATTACAGCCCAGACACCTCACCCTTGATTTGACAAGTCGAATATTATACAGGATCCCTTGGCAGCCGCGCGCCAATGAAGTAATTGCAATCAGATCTGAGGTCATGGCCTGCATTTCATAATCACTGCACTTGGAAGAACTTCCAGTTGGAAGCAGCGTCCAGGTATGGACTGTAGCACAGCGGACGTGGAAGATCGACAAAGTCCAACTGTCTGTGCTGGAAAGGCCACAAATCTGAGCGTAGTCTCTTGACAACGTTTAGCACTCTGTAATATCCTGCAGATCTCCCTCCACCCTTTCCAAGCCCGAGAGCTCGACTCTCTAGGGATCCGAGCACAGCCCTTTAGAAAACCCAAGGATCAGAGACGACCATCGAAAAACCTAAGGATCAGATCACAGCCACTCCTAACCCCTCAAAGATTAGGAGCACAGACACTCCTAACCCCTCAAAGTATAGGAGCACAGACACTCCTAACCCCTCTATGTTTAGGAGCACAGCCACTCCTAACCCCTCAAAGTATAGGAGCACAGACACTCCTAACCCCTCAAAGTATAGGAGCACAGACACTCCTAACCCCTCTATGTATAGGAGCACATACACTCCTAACCCCTCAAAGTATAGGAGCACAGACACTCCTAACCCCTCAAAGTATAGGAGCACAGACACTCCTAACCCCTCTATGTTTAGGAGCACAGCCACTCCTAACCCCTCAAAGTATAGGAGCACAGACACTCCTAACCCCTCTATGTATAGGAGCACAGACACTCCTAACCCCTCTATGTATAGGAGCACAGACACTCCTAACCCCTCTATGTATAGGAGCACAGACACTCCTAACCCCTCTATGTATAGGAGCACAGACACTCCTAACCCCTCTATGTATAGGAGCACAGACACTCCTAACCCCTCTATGTATAGGAGCACAGACACTCCTAACCCCTCAAAGTATAGGAGCACAGCCACTCCTAACCCCTCTATGTATAGGAGCACAGACACTCCTAACCCCTCAAAGTATAGGAGCACAGCCACTCCTAACCCCTCTATGTATAGGAGCACAGACACTCCTAACCCCTCTATGTATAGGAGCACAGACACTCCTAACCCCTCAAAGTATAGGAGCACAGCCACTCCTAACCCCTCTATGTATAGGAGCACAGACACTCCTAACCCCTCAAAGTATAGGAGCACAGCCACTCCTAACCCCTCTATGTATAGGAGCACAGACACTCCTAACCCCTCAAAGTATAGGAGCACAGACACTCCTAACCCCTCAAAGTATAGGAGCACAGCCACTTCTAACCCCTCAAAGTATAGGAGCACAGACACTCCTAACCCCTCTATGTATAGGAGCACAGACACTCCTAACCCCTCTATGTATAGGAGCACAGACACTTCTAACCCCTCTATGTATAGGAGCACAGACACTCCTAACCCCTCAAAGTATAGGAGCACAGACACTCCTAACCCCTCTATGTATAGGAGCACAGACACTCCTAACCCCTCAAAGTATAGGAGCACAGACACTCCTAACCCCTCAAAGTATAGGAGCACAGACACTCCTAACCCCTCTATGTATAGGAGCACAGACACTTCTAACCCCTCTATGTATAGGAGCACAGACACTCCTAACCCCTCTATGTATAGGAGCACAGACACTCCTAACCCCTCAAAGTATAGGAGCACAGACACTCCTAACCCCTCTATGTATAGGACCACAGACACTCCTAACCCCTCTATGTTTAGGAGCACAGACACTCCTAACCCCTCTATGAATAGGAGCACAGACACTCCTAACCCCTCTATGTATAGGAGCACAGACACTCCTAACCCCTCTATGTATAGGAGCACAGACACTCCTAACCCCTCTATGTATAGGAGCACAGACACTTCTAACCCCTCTATGTATAGGAGCACAGACACTCCTAACCCCTCTATGTTTAGGAGCACAGACACTCCTAACCCCTCTATGTATAGGAGCACAGACACTTCTAACCCCTCTATGTATAGGAGCACAGACACTCCTAACCCCTCTATGTATAGGAGCACAGACACTCCTAACCCCTCTATGTATAGGAGCACAGACACTCCTAACCCCTCTATGTTTAGGAGCACAGACACTCCTAACCCCTCTATGAATAGGAGCACAGACACTCCTAACCCCTCTATGTATAGGAGCACAGACACTCCTAACCCCTCTATGTATAGGAGCACAGACACTCCTAACCCCTCTATGTATAGGAGCACAGACACTCCTAACCCCTCTATGTATAGGAGCACAGACACTCCTAACCCCTCAAAGTATAGGAGCACAGACACTCCTAACCCCTCTATGTATAGGACCACAGACACTCCTAACCCCTCTATGTTTAGGAGCACAGACACTCCTAACCCCTCTATGTATAGGAGCACAGACACTCCTAACCCCTCTATGTATAGGAGCACAGACACTCCTAACCCCTCTATGTTTAGGAGCACAGACACTCCTAACCCCTCTATGTATAGGAGCACAGACACTCCTAACCCCTCTATGTATAGGACCACAGACACTCCTAACCCCTCTATGTATAGGAGCACAGACACTCCTAACCCCTCAAAGTATAGGAGCACAGACACTCCTAACCCCTCTATGTATAGGACCACAGACACTCCTAACCCCTCTATGTTTAGGAGCACAGACACTCCTAACCCCTCTATGAATAGGAGCACAGACACTCCTAACCCCTCTATGTATAGGAGCACAGACACTCCTAACCCCTCTATGTATAGGAGCACAGACACTCCTAACCCCTCTATGTATAGGAGCACAGACACTTCTAACCCCTCTATGTATAGGACCACAGACACTCCTAACCCCTCTATGTTTAGGAGCACAGACACTCCTAACCCCTCTATGTATAGGAGCACAGACACTTCTAACCCCTCTATGTATAGGAGCACAGACACTCCTAACCCCTCTATGTATAGGAGCACAGACACTCCTAACCCCTCTATGTATAGGAGCACAGACACTCCTAACCCCTCTATGTTTAGGAGCACAGACACTCCTAACCCCTCTATGAATAGGAGCACAGACACTCCTAACCCCTCTATGTATAGGAGCACAGACACTCCTAACCCCTCTATGTATAGGAGCATAGACACTCCTAACCCCTCTATGTATAGGAGCACAGACACTACTAACCCCTCTATGTATAGGAGCACAGACACTCCTAACCCCTCAAAGTATAGGAGCACAGACACTCCTAACCCCTCTATGTATAGGACCACAGACACTCCTAACCCCTCTATGTTTAGGAGCACAGACACTCCTAACCCCTCTATGTATAGGAGCACAGACACTCCTAACCCCTCTATGTATAGGAGCACAGACACTCCTAACCCCTCTATGT
The DNA here is from genome assembly GCF_964263255.1 of Lissotriton vulgaris. NCBI lineage: Eukaryota > Metazoa > Chordata > Amphibia > Caudata > Salamandridae > Lissotriton > Lissotriton vulgaris. Next base: position 376,508,804 of record NC_141687.1, read on the forward strand.
TTAGGAGCACAGACACTCCTAACCCCTCTATGTATAGGAGCACAGACACTCCTAACCCCTCTATGTATAGGAGCACAGACACTCCTAACCCCTCTATGTATAGGAGCACAGACACTCCTAACCCCGCTATGTATAGGAGCACAGACACTCCTAACCCCTCTATGTATAGGAGCACAGACACTCCTAACCCCTCTATGTATAGGAGCACAGACACTTCTAACCCCTCTATGTATAGGAGCACAGACACTCCTAACCCCTCTATGTAAAGGAGCACAGACACTCCTAACCCCTCAAAGTATAGGAGCACAGCCACTCCTAACCCCTCAAAGTATAGGAGCACAGCCACTCCTAACCCCTCAAAGTATAGGAGCACAGCCACTCCTAACCCCTCAAAGTATAGGAGCACAGCCACTCCTAACCCCTCTATGTATAGGAGCACAGCCACTCCTAACCCCTCAAAGTATAGGAGCACAGCCACTCCTAACCCCTCTATGTATAGGAGCACAGACACTCCTAACCCCTCAAAGTATAGGAGCACAGACACTCCTAACCCCTCTATGTATACGAGCACAGCCACTCCAAACCCCTCAAAGTATAGGAGCACAGACACTCCTAACTCCTCTATGTTTAGGAGCACAGACACTCCTAACCCTTCTATGTATAGGAGCACAGACACTCCTAACCCCTCTATGTTTAGGAGCACAGACACTCCTAACCCCGCTATGTATAGGAGCACAGACACTCCTAACCCCTCTATGTATAGGAGCACAGACACTCCTAACCCCTCTATGTATAGGAGCACAGACACTCCTAACCCCTCTATGTTTAGGAGCACAGACACTCCTAACCCCTTTATGTATAGGAGCACAGCCACTCCTAACCCCTCAAAGTATAGGAGCACAGCCACTCCTAACCCCTCTATGTATAGGAGCACAGACACTCCTAACCCCTCTATGTATAGGAGCACAGACACACCTAACCCCTCTATGTATAGGAGCACAGACACTCCTAACCCCTCTATGTATAGGAGCACAGACACTCCTAACCCCTTTATGTATAGGAGCACAGACACTCCTAACCCCTCTATGTATAGGACCACAGACACTCCTAACCCCTCTATGTTTAGGAGCACAGACACTCCTAACCCCGCTATGTATAGTAGCACAGACACTCCTAACCCCTCTATGTATAGGAGCACAGACACTCCTAACCCCTCTATGTTTAGGAGCACAGACACTCCTAACCCCGCTATGTATAGGAGCACAGACACTCCTAACCCCTCTATGTATAGGAGCACAGACACTCCTAACCCCTCTATGTATAGGAGCACAGACACTCCTAACCCCTCTATGAATAGGAGCACAGACACTCCTAACCCCGCTATGTATAGCACAGACACTCCTAACCCCGCTATGTATAGGAGCACAGACACTCCTAACCCCTCTATGTTTAGGAGCACAGACACTCCTAACTCCTCTATGTATAGGAGCACAGACACTCCTAACCCCTCTATGTTTAGGAGCACAGACACTCCTAACACCTCTATGTAGAAGGAGCACAGACACTCCTAACCCCTCTATGTTTAGGAGCACAGACACTCCTAACCCCTCTATGCATAGGAGCACAGACACTCCTAACCCCTCTATGAATAGGAGCACAGACACTCCTAACCCCTCTATGTTTAGGAGCACAGACACTCCTAACCCCGCTATGTATAGGAGCACAGACACTCCTAACCCCGCTATGTATAGGAGCACAGACACTCCTAACCCCTCTATGTTTAGGAGCACAGACACTCCTAACCCCTTTATGTAAAGGAGCACAGACACTCCTAACCCCTCTATGTATAGGAGCACAGACACTCCTAACCCCTCTATGTTTAGGAGCACAGACAATCCTAACCCCTCTATGTATAGGAGCACAGACACTTCTAACCCCTCTATGTATAGGAGCACAGACACTCCTAACCCCTCTATGTAAAGGAGCACAGACACTTCTAACCCCTCTATGTATAGGAGCACAGACATTCCTACCCCCTCTATGTATAGGAGCACAGACACTCCTAACCCCTCTATGTAAAGGAGCACAGACACTCCTAACCCCTCTATGCATAGGAGCACAGACACTCCTAACCCCTCTATGCATAGGAGCACAGACACTCCTAAACCCTGTACGGATAACAGCAGAGATTCTCATAAGTCCTTTCCAAGGACCAGAGCACAGATCCTCATTGGTCCATTCCCAGGATCAGAGCACAGATCCTCATAGGATCTTTCTGAGGATCACAGCACAGACCCTCATGGGCCCACTCTAAGGATCACATCCAAGACCCTCCTAAATCACTAAGGACCACAGCACAGACCCTCAGGCTCCAGACAAAGATCAGATGTGCGTAGACCTGCTAAGGGTCACAGCACAGGCTTTCACAGAGCCTGAAAGTATCAGAGCTTGGACCTGTATAGACACTCAAATGATTACAACATGGACTTGTGTGTACAGTCTAGACTACAGCATTGTTCCGCCAACAGTAAATCAACACAAGCCTATAAAATACAATTACCAACAATGTAAAGATAAAATTGTTTCATTTTTAAATATTTAATGTAAGACCATGGCAAGTCTTTTTTTTACTGAAATCGTTAAAATTTCAAACGAAGATTTGCTTTAGGCTTAGGTTGGTTCGGTCCTCGGCTCATCAGTAGTCTAAAGGGGAGGCCACAGGACTAGGGTTAGTTGTACGGCTAGAATTAGGCTTGGGGTAGGTCTATTGCTGGGCCTTGGTTTAGTGTAAGGGCAGGCAGAGGTTCAGTAACGGGCTGATTGACTGCAATGGGGTGTTCTGGCACCTAGGAGAGCCTCCTGGAAGACCTGTAAGAGACTTATTAACAGAGCTGGGACTTTACGAGAGAGCATCCGAGGGGCAGAGCTGGGATTTGAGACTTATGAGAAACGTTTGGACAGAGCTGGGATGTTTCCCGACCTGACAGAGGCTCACAAAGAAATTGTGTTTTTCTGAGTCTTGCAAGAGGCTCGTGGACAGAACTGTGGCCTTCAAATGGCGTGTTACAGAACTGGGATCCACTGGAGGCTGCAAGATGCACACTAACAGATCAGGGGTTTCCTGGGACATGGAGGGGCTCTTTAACGGAGCAGAGATTATCTTGGACGTGAGATAGGCTCAGGAACAGACCTGGATCCTTGCATCTCTGAGCCACACAAGAGGCTAAGGGACAGCGCAGGGAGTTTCAGTGCCCTGTCGGATACCTATTCCAGCAGAGTGTTCTGGGAGGCTGTCACACAGAGCGGAGGCGCTCTGGCACCCATGAGAGATGTCTCCAAAAGCACCTACAGTGACGCGGATAGCGACACTTCGGATAACGGTTCCTCAGGTTCCAATTCAAGCGGCAACACAGGAAACAGACAACGCAGAGGAGGTTGGAGACAAAGGAGACAGCAGTTCCCTAGACAAAGGGGATGGCGCGGTTATCAACCACAAAATCAATTCCCACAATTTATGGGCCCACCACAATTCAACCCTTTTCAGTATGGACCTCTATGGAATCAAGAATACAGCGATGGTTACTACGGCCAACAACAACAATATGGAGGACCACAACAACCTTTTTTAGGGGCACGCCAGAACACACGAGGCAAGAACCGGAAAGGCAACACTGTTGCATGGGAAGACCAGGAGCAACCCAACGCCCGGACAACCCGGAGCATGACGGGATCGCTACCCAACCAGCCATCAACCAGCAAGAGAGGGACCTAGTTGTGAATCTCACACCTATGACATTGACAACGACACAGAAGGATGTTTTAAACAAAGGCCTGGGGTTTGTACCTACTCAGAAACCAGATATCTTCAAACTCAACATGGAGTTACAGGATTTCTTCCGGAAACTAAAACTACAGGCTTTTTTCAAGGACAAGCCACTACCAGAGGATAAAACAGACACTGGCTTAAAGTTGAAGTCAACCTTCACCCCACCAGATTCTACAATCCCTGTAGAAATCCTAACCTTTGAAAAGGCAGTGACCACTGAGGTCAATCAACTGAATACAAAAGGGAAGAACGTTTTCTACAACACAAGTGGTGAAGAACAACGCGCCCTGAGAGAGCTGACAAACAACGGTGAGCTTGTTATAAAACCAGCAGACAAAGGGGGAGCGATAGTATTGCAAACCTTGGAGGCATATGATAAAGAGTGCCAGCGTTTACTATCGGATGAACGAAACTACAAAATTTTGGAAAGAGATCCAACGGAAGGACTTCAGATCCGTATTGGCGGCATGGTAGAGGAAGGTCTAGCCCATGATTGGCTCAGCAAAAAGGAAGCTGACTTCCTACAACAACCTACCCCGAGAATACCATACTTCTACTGCATCCCGAAGATCCATAAAAACATCGAGGACCCATCGGGAAGACCCATCGTCTCTGGGATTGGGTCAATTCTGGAGCCACTGTCGAAATTCCCGGATGCTTTCCTCCGACCGATGGTACAAGCAACAGACACATATTTGAAGGACACTAAAGCGGTCTTACAATTGCTTGAAGATAAGGAATTTGATCCATCCACACAGCTCCTACCAAGCCTCGACGTGGAGAGCTTATATACAAGCCTGCCTCATGAGGAGACACTACAAATCATAGAGGAAGTGCTCTTCAGTAATACATGGAAGTACCAAACACCAAGGAACCTGGTCCTGGAATGCATCACCATGGCTTTGAAAGACAATTTTTTCAAATACAAAGAGACCCTATACCTACAGACCCATGGAACGAGCATGGGTAGCACCTTTGCTCCCAGTCTAGCGGGACTATACGTTCACCACCTAGAACAGCACAAGATCCTACATGAAGACAATCCATACCGTTCCCAGATTAACACCTGGAAACGGTACATAGATGATATCTTCATCATATGGAATGGGGATGTAAACAGTGCCACAAATTTTGTAGCTTGGCTCAACAACCAGAATGAATACCTAAAATTCACAAGTACTATCTCCAACACATCAATGGTTTTTCTGGATTTGAATATATACACTGAGGATGGAAGGCTGAAAAGTACCACCCATTTCAAACCCACCTCCAGGAACTGTTTATTACGATACGATAGTTTCCATCCCAGACACTTAAGGGAGAATCTACCGTATGGACAATTCTTACGTCTCAGAAGAAACTGCACAGAATTGAACCAGTTCAATAAACAGGCCAAAGATTTAAAAACAAACCTAATACAGAAACAATACCCTGTCAAAACCATCGACAAGGCGATGAAACGCGCAAGGAACAACCACAGGGAGGCACTCCTAAAGGATAATCCACAAGACAAAGGAGCAAGCAAAAGACCAATTTGTGTTACGACATACACATCCATATCGAATCAGGTATCGAAAGTCATAAACAAACACTGGGGAATACTGAACTGTGGAGAGCTAATGTTTGAGAAACCAATGTATGCACACCGGAGGGGCAGAAACATTAAAGACATGCTGGTACATACTAGACCACGACAAAACCCCACTGGGAGACAGAATGTAACTGGGGTCCAAGGACACTTCCCCTGTGGCGATTGCAGCTGCTGTCACCAAACCCAGAAAAGCAGAACCCTAACCTTTAGGAATGGCACATCATGGGAACAACGTCATTTCTCCAATTGCAACACAAAGAACGTGGTCTACATGATAACGTGCCCATGTGGTCTAGAGTATATAGGCATGACCACCCGACCTGTCAAAGTGAGGATAGGGGAACATAAAAGCAATATACGCTGTAAAAAAACGACCACCATGATGGCATCACATTTCTTGGAACATCAACATTGCATCAACGACTTACGTTGGACTGTAATCAAACGTTTAACATCTGAAATAGGCCTGTTCCAAAAAGAACAACGATGGGTGTTTCGCTTGGGAACCCACATCATAGGTCTTAATGACGATATTCCATGGAGCCAAATTACTGGACAATAACTGAAACACAATAACGTCATTAAACTCATTTCTTTTCATTTCAGAAAAAGGAGGGACTATAAAATCTATATCAACCTGATGTGTTTTTATCTTACAAAACGCCCCTAAGAAGTGCACACTCCACTGTTTTGGGATTATATTAATAGCGTTTTACATTTCTGCCATGGCCCAGGCGATAAACAAAACCATGGATCGCCCTATGCGATGCCCCAGTAATTAAACAAGCAATATTCATAAAATGGAGGCACGCGGTAGTAATTAGTAAATACTTGGGATGTCCCAACATCAATGTGGTACAATTCAAATGAGAACAGTGTTTCACAGAGACGACCCATCCGACTGCGCATGCGCCGAGGACTAGTAAACCATGACTGAACGAATGCGATTTGCGCATGCGCGAACGCTTACTGACCGGGCATGCTCAGAAGGACACATGTCAGCAGGAACCCGTGTCCGAGCTCACGATAGGCAGAAAAGCGGATACTCCTAATTTGGTCTGTCTAGAAAACCCGGCAATTAACGAATGAGATGAGTTAACAACGACACATGTCAAATTGAGACCGTGAGCATGTTCATGATAGGCGGGGATACGGATGTCCCTTATATGGCCCGCTTGCTATTTCCGCTAATTAACGAATCACACAACACCTCAAATACCCAATATATACCACAGCCCTGCTCGCTAACGCATTCTCAGCGGAGCAGCACAGGGTGGTAGAAGGAGGCCAATTGAGGCGGATTTCGTGAGTATATTACACAAAAGAGACTCCCAGATAACCCGATTTAGCGTGGAATCAAACAGTGAGTAAAAAGAGTAAAAACACTGAAATCAACCCTTTACCCTCACAGATTGTGGATCCACCTACCTACCTTGATGTTCTGGATATGCTCATGATGCAATATACAACAGTAACTATGAGTATGTCTTACAGAACAAATACAAAAAAACTATTAGTGTGTCTTCTATGTTGTGTGTCATGTGTGTCCCACTTTTCCTTTACAGGTTAATTTAACTGTTTGGGGCTCCAGGTGACTGCACCTGTCTGAGCCAGTCCTTTATGGTAACCAAACCTAATTGGGTTTTTCTTTTTTTCAGGGCATGCAATTGCATGAACCTATAATACCGCTGTAGGCACATTGTTAGCCTCCATGAGATTGTTATCACTTTTCAGTAAATAGATTTCAAGATAACACTTTTTTATAGAAATACGTGAGTAGGGTTGGGAAGTTGTGCCCCGTCCTGAAGAAGGAACACCAGTTCCGAAACATGTCGACGCACACCAGAGGTTCTGTCCCTAATTAAGACAACTGACCTCGCCTTTTTGCACATCTTTTTAATAGCACCAGCTAGGGGTCCTGAATAAAGTTTTTTCACACCACCCACTAGCCAGGTACTTTTTAACTTTTCACTACACCCTTCACTCACATATATCCCCTCACTTGCACTGAACACACACCACACATAGTCAACCTTGTCAACGCTCCCGCGTAGTCGCAGGTCGCAGCGTGCCGCATCCCTTTAGCGGGGTGCGAAGACCCCGATGATGAAGCATGACACCAAGGGGCCTGTTGGTGTGTGAGGGGTATTTTACACAACACTGAGTGTCCCCCATCCTTGTGGTGCACACTGGAAGTAGGATTCTTCTTGTTTAATTACCCATGAGAGATTCACGGGCAGAACCGGGACACACAGAGCTCTGGGAGAGGCACACTGTACTTAGCTGGCATGTGCTGCTCTCAGAGAAACTTGTAAAAAGCATAACAATGTTGCAGAATGAGGCAAACAAGAATTAGCGAACATACTGCACCAAGATAAGAAGAGCTGGAATAAACCTGCATTTAGAAACAAAGTCATGCTCGGGAGAAAGGGTGCTCAGGGAGGGGGAGGTGAAGGAAGAAGCGAAGCAAAGTTGTCCTGGTTTACGTCAGCAGTGATGGCCAAGAGAGACCGTGCAGATGTAGCGAAGGCGAGAAATGAGACAGCGAGAAGTTCTGTGATCAGAGAGCAGGGAGCAGACTGTGATAAAGCGCTCTTGCACAACCGCTGCAGCTGCACAGACCACGCCCCATTAGAAGGATTCTGCGCCACTCACTGGTGCAATGCGAGCCAGAGCAGACTCTCTTCTTGCTACAAGGGTACCACCCTGCCCACGCCATCAGCAGAGGAGACCGCTTACTCTCGGTCTCAGACTGGCACCCACTTTGATGGTCATCTAGCTGGCAAGTGAGGCATTCTTGTAACTCAGGTGCAGTACAGGCGCAAAAACCGGGCATTTTCAGTGAAAGTTTGGCATTGATTTCAGTCATAGAAACAATGAGTATACACACACACACACATTTCATACAAATCAAATCAAAACCAGCAGTAATAGAAGTAACAGACTATACACGGTCCTGTGACAATAGCAGAGGCCAACACCGCAAAGGAAACACATGGGATGACAAGCCTGCGAGTGGTACACACACGCGCGCCACAGCGAGCGGTCTATTTTCAATGATCGCGCCCGTGTCTGGTCACGATAATTGAAAACAGATGTTGGCGTGCAGGTAACAGACACCAATAGGCCATGGGCGGAGCAACGCGACCGCCTTTGGCCTAGTGCATGCTGTCTTTCTAAAAAAGACGACCACAAACACCAATACCGTGGACCAAAAGGAATCGCACATGCACAAGAGTGTGCGATTCCAGGGTCCGTTTTGGAACCCTCCACAAAAGGGCTTTTGCCTGTGCGAGCAGTGCTGCGCACTGCATCGCTAGGGTCGATCCCTAAATAGGGAGGCACCTCTCAGAATTCCTGCTGCTAGAGCTGCTGATACCAGCAAAGGCCACAATACTATCCATTGTCATCTTAGTGAGGTAACATAAGCTAGTTTTGCATATTCACCGATCCTACTAAGGAATATTGCATTATGGTATATTAGCAGCCTTTATAAAACACACTTTTGCCATTTGTGTGGTCTTGCAGCCCTCTCGCCACCCGACAATTTACCTGTTTCTTTGTTGTATTAACCTTCCCCAAGACAAATAATTCTTATTTTCATATTTTCCAAAACTTAATATCAGAATATAATGCTAGCTATCTTTACGATCAGCAAATAAATTTTCACAGTATCTTGAAATAGTAGTATGTGCATTGGTTTATACGATCAACACATCCAGACATTCATATGGGGATCAAACTACAAGCACAGCAACTAAAGGAATCATTTCAATGTTTTATATAAATGTAATTCTAGAACATTAAAATGGCTCAAAAATATTTTCTACTACCATCTAGAGGGAGTAGCTTTTGGGCAAGAAGTGTGTTAAAGGTCAGCGAACAATAATTTGAGGACTTGGAGTAACATAGCATCAATAAGAGGGAACCAAAATCAAATTTACATCCAAAGGTCATCCTGGCTTTGCAGAAGCAAGGTGCTAAAGCAAAAAGCCTTAGTTCTCTCCATGCAAAAGCAATAAGCTGAACGTTTCCTATGCAAGTTTCTATCTTGAATATTCCCGAGCGCTGATATAACTTTAAACAAACATTACAATTCTGCTTATGCAGACCAAAGAGTTTCGGCATCAAAGTAACATTCCCATTCCCATGCCTAGTAACTGCATCATGCAAAACACCCAGACATCTAGAATTAATCCAGGCTGGGCATGGCTGCAAAATTCTCCTAATTCAAATACTCTCCAGAAGGCACGCAAACATCCTATGATTGGATAAAAGGGCTTGAAAGTGACATTTTTTGCAGACCATGCAGATATCATTTCTGGTCGCACATCTTTTATCCAACAGCTACACTTAAGCGGAATTACAACAGTCGCATGGCGGCGCTTCTGCAGTATACCTGCTTCAAGATTTACCTGGGATGAACAATGGAAATCAGGTATCAATACTCTACCCAGGTGGTATCAATCCTGTGGCCATAATACTGTGCTCTCTCAACCTTTTCCTAACAGATACGCTCTTCAATAATACATTCTAGTAGTTTATAAAGCATGTACGATGGGTGCCTCGAACCCGCTACTGCATCTTAATCACTCTGAATCAATCCAATCTGATCGCATCTAAAGACTCAACCCTGAGTTTCATGAGATTTAACGAGCAAGAGCCAAGTGCAACACCCTAACATGTTCACTTGCTACACACCACAAAAGCTTGGGGGAAAGAGCGCATGGGCAGGTTCCCATTTAAATTTAAGGTCGTATTCAGTCACTTCCCCCAACGTTTTATGATCACCCATTAATGACACGAACCGGTTCTGTAAACGTTGTTGCATCAGCAGACACTGCCACAGTGGATGTTGACTACTGAAGAGTGACGGGTGACATGAAAGTGTTGTTTCATAAAAAAGGAAGACGGAGCTGCAGATATAGGCAAATAAAACTGGGTAACACATGCAGAGAGATTTCTCTTGTGCAACTACCCAACTCTGCCCTGAGAAAAGTAACAGAATTGGCACTTGCAAGCCTTCACTATCAGCCTCAAACATTGGTCTTCCAGCAAGTGTAAAACTGCCATGGTGTCTTCCTACACCACACAGAAACTGTGCATTGCAGCCCGGACCTTGTCTTCAGTCACTGAAGGGTTCCAGGGTCATTCAGTCACTTGAAAGGTGTGACCCTGAATCGGCCGTGCAGGCCACTGTTTTTCTTGCCATCCAGAGTCAAAATAATCTGTCAATATTCACTGGTTACATCAAAAGTGCTCGTTAACTCAGCATCCAACTTGAAACATCATTCTTTCTTTAGTTCACTTACACAATATTGTGGTAAAGAACATCATTGACAAAAATATTGTGTCCGAAATAATCACCACACCATGCCGGGTTGTACTTTATACTATTTTGCATGTATATTGCAACATATGAATATTCCATTAGCGGGGGCAGAACCAGCCAGCGTTGCTGAGGCTCCACCAATATATCAAATGCTATTGGGCAGTGATGCAAAAAATTGGCTATTTGTTAACCTGGAGCCAAGTTACTTTAAAAAAACGAGTTTTAAGGTTTTAAATGCCGCTTACAGGGTGTGGAGAGCTGTGCGAAAATACTATAGATTGGAGAGAGTCTCTCAGTACAGCCCACTCATAGCTACGACACTCCTCCCACCTATATTTTGGGATAGGACTATAGATAAATGAAGGACTAAAGGTATTCAATATATTGGCGATTTATATGCTAATGGCGGGTTAATGTCCTTCAAGATGTTAGTTGAGAAATACCCCCTTCCCGGATTTGAATTTTTAAAAATATTTACAAGTTCGTGATTATCTATGCAAAAATCAAATGAAAGTTGAAGTAAATCCTTTAGTTGAAGCTGTGAGGAAAAGCTCACACTTCGACACTCTATACAATTTGTTATTAGACACTAAGGGGCCCATTAGGATGCCGGGCGGATTGCCCCCCCCAAGCTGGCGGTGGCTACTGCCAGCCTGGCGGGGGCAATCCACCGACATCTGCATTGGTATTCCCCCCCCGCCATATTTGTATGGCGGGGGGGGACCTCGGCGGACATAAAGACCGTCTGCCGCTTTTCCGCCCGGTCGCCTTGCGGCCGGGGCGGAAAAGGATTAATATGGTGGCGGTGTCTATCAGACACCGCCAGCCATATTACGATGGGCTGCAACAGATGCCTTTCCGTGGCGGCATCAGGCATGCAGTCTTCACTTTGGGGGCCCCCTGCGGGCCCCCAAAGTGAAGGAGGGGTAGGGGATGCACATGGGGGTACCTGTGGTACCCCCCTGCATTTGCATACACAATGCGGCAGGCACCGTCCGGTGCCTGATGCTTTGTGCATGCAAATGCATACATGCATTTATGCATTGTGGCGGGCGGTGCAGAGAACAACACCCGCCACAATGTTATAAATGCAGGATGCGCCCGCCACTGTGGTGGGCGCATCCTAATACCCCCCACGGGACCCCCGCCCTTATGGCGGGCAGTCCCGATTTGCTTCAGGATGGCAGGCGGACAAAGTCTGCCCGTCATCCTAATGGGGCCCTAAGGGTGGTGACTTAGACATTCACAACACTAAATGGGAGAATAGGTTAGGGTGTCTTGGCACTCGGGTAGGAGCCTCTATCGAACTAGAGGGGCGGCTGCTGATGTCTGCTAATCTCCGGGCACAACACAATAAGACCGTGTTTAACCTCTATACCCCAGCCAGGTTGGTAAAATGGGGTGGGACAAACAATGGAAGATGTTTTTGTTGTGGAACAGAGGATACCGACATAGCGCCCATCTTTTTTTACATAGTAGGCACTTAGGTAATATCTTGGGGCACCTAGAGAAATTGTTAGCGGAAATCACGGGGGATCCAGTGTGACTGTCAGCTGCTCATGTATTATTGGGGTAGCGGAGAGGGATAGGTGTGACCTGCTGGTTTATAAATTCGGATACCTGATTTTTTGGGCTACAGTTGTTGCCAGGTTATGTATTGCCTCAATGTGGCTACAGAAAGATGCTCCGTCTTTTGAATTATGGAGGGCCAGATTCTTAACCATTTTTAATTTAGAACATAGTCTATATGTACTAAATGGGGCCCGAAAAAGGAAATTGGGCATGGAGATATGGGGGCCGGTGGTGTCCTATATGGAAAAATAATGTGTTATGCCGGGGTTATACCTCGGTGGCCTATGAATTTGTACTTTAAGGAATTGTTATGCACTTTAGATATGCAACGAAATTGTACGCACTGTAAACTGCTTTTTACGACTGTGTTATATGTCTTGTTTTCAAGCATTGGATATTTTAATGCATTGCAATGTATTGTACTATCATGGATTAATAAAAAAATATTTAAAAAAATAAGAAATAATCGCCACATATGGGAGAAAGTCTGGGGGGCATGAAATACATTTAGGGGTAATCTATGTGAGCCGCCTACACTAGAAGCGGATAGTGATTCTGAGGAATAATGGACGGGAGGGAGAGATCGGAAGAATGTATTGCATATAGGATTTCAGCAGACGGATAGTCTTGTAGTGAGATTTATTGTCAATCTGGTATAGTAATCAACTATTACATTCTTGATCTGTATCGTCTTAATGCCGAATGTCCTGTATTGTTGGCAAGGAAAACTTTAATAAAAAAAAATAAAAAAAATAAAAATCACCACAATATTGTTCTACTATACTTATGCATGTAAGAACAAAAATATCAGAAAAAAATATTCCTTAAACCAACATCGCCCAAAATTAGGCACAAAAATTGACCTTGTAATATAAATAGAGTTTACAGTAGTAAATGGTAAATATTTCAACATATTTAATTAATATATTGTAAATAAGGCTCCCTGTTTTCTGTTTTTACTGATTTTTACAGATAGATAGAAAACCATTTATTTTCCGGTCTATATTTATTTTTACATGTGGAAAAAACGGAAATATGGGTTGTTTTTGAGTGATTCTAAATGCTGTCTATCATGACTGCCAGGCCAATAGCCGTGCAGATTGACAAGCAAGGGGATTAAAAAAAAGATAGGGATTTTAGTAAAGAGCCTTGAACCGCAGATTTGCAAATCTTTCTACTAAAATTTACGTATTTTCTTACAAGTTCATATTTTACCATCTGAGTGTGGCTATATCATTGAAACCTGTCAGGCGTTGAGGCACAAGTGCACATTAACTGGTAAAATAAATGCAGAAATATACACATTTCAGCTTATTTTTTTCATGGAACCTAAAATAAATATGGATAAATGTAGATAAAATTAGCAAAAAATAAATATGGATAAATACAGAGGGTAATGACAAAAATATAAATATCATAAAACCCGGAGCCCTAATTGTAAACTAAATATAGTCCACTTATAATAATTATTTTATATAAAAATATATTTATATAAACACACAAATAAATATATAAATATCTTTGTATTTATTTGAATGAATATATATATATATATATATAGTGTAACAATTCCTAAAAATATTTATTTTACATTATATTTGATATATTTGACATTTATCTCTATGACAATATATAAAAAGTATTTTACATTATATTAGTTTAATATTTTACATGCATAAATTATTCATAGCAATAAATTCCAAATATTAATACAATATAATGTAAAATAAATTATTAATCATATATATATATTGTGTTTGTGTCATTGAATGGGTGATCAAAATACATGAATTATAACCAATTGAATTAGAAAATATATATATTAATAAAGATGACAAAACATTACAAATTCAGAAATCCAAATAACACATTTAATGAAAACCCTAATCCACTTTAAACAACACAACAGTAAGGAACGTGTTGAACTTCGGATGGGTGCAATTTACTATACTCACTCCAAACATAGCCAAAGAAGGAAAGCACTGGATTTCAGAGGGGTAAAACTTATTATTTCCACTCCAAACAGCGCAACAGTAGGAAAAGCGTTGAACTGTGAAGAGGTTCATTTTGCTATTCCTACTGCAGTCTAAGGAAGAGTAGGGAAAGTACTTCACTTCAAACACATTGCATAAATGAGTATTCCCATGAATATGGAAAAATTATTAAACTTTATATAAAAAATATGAATTTACGAAAAAATATCTATCTTTATGTATTAAAGTAATCTACAGAATTACTATCCAATAAAAAAGTAATTATCAATTAATAAGCCATGGGATTGCAATACATACTTCTCTATCCGGAATAAGTTGAAAGTTCTACATGTAGACCGTGCACACTTCTTCACAACACCAGAGGAGGCGTGGGACTGGTTTGAGATACATGGGGAGGGTAGAGTGTTGCGGGGGGAAGGAGGGGCCAGTGGTGGCAAGGTCCAGGCCACACGTCTCGGGTGCAACTGGTGGTGGCTGCTCAAGACGTCTTAGTAAGAGCTCCAGGTCACCTCAGAGAGTGGTGGTGCAGCAAGATGGATCCTTGGATCCTTGGAGCTGGAGGGTGCCGATGATGGGGGCGGGGACAGGAGATCCCTTAGAACTGACCTGGAGACGCAACGCGCTGAGCAAGATGTGGCCAGGGCCCAGGTCGAGGTGGTGATAGCTGCGGGGTCGGACACAAGTATGGGCGGTGTGGTGGAAGACAGCCCCCAACAGTCGGACCCAGCATGAATAGCCCACTCGAGGATACAGCGATTCATGGACTAAACCAGTTGAGAGGACTGTTGGGACATAAATATGTGCCTTTACCCTTGTGAGAGTGTGCGAGTTGGAATTTTGGTGGGGATGTCTGCTTTTCTCTTGTCGCCCCCTTCCCTCTCCCCTCCTCGCTTCTGATCAAGTGGGGTAACTGGATGACTTCGGCACACTATGCGGGTTGGCACCATCTTTGGACCTTCCCCCCACCCCCTCTATACTCTTTCTTTTGCTTTCCTCTTATCTTTTTTCTTATTCATCTTATCGTCCTCTGGACATCATATATCCCCTTTCTATCTCTCCCCCCCCGGGGGGGGGGGCACTTTTCTCGTTTGTCCGAGGGATTGATTGTTGAGATGTGAGGCAATGTATGGTGGTGGTATATATGGGAGTGATTGTTGATTGGGCTGGGGTCGGTTTTTAGCTGACGGTCGCATTGGTGACCTCGGCGGGGCACAACCTTGGTCCTGATCATGGAAAAATTGGTATGTTCGTGAGTGTGATTTAGTATACAGTGAGGTGTTTGAGTGGAAAGGACGAGAGGTTTTGTTATTGTTGATATTTAGTATTATATGGATGGGGATTATGTCAGGAGTACAACGATGTACAGTGAGGGTGGAGGGTGTTTGGTTAGGGGGTTACGTGGGGATGCACGCCAGTTTCAAGCAGTGTCTACACGGGGGGTTGGGGGTTTCAGTTATTCTAAGGGGGGGTGTTTTGTAAGGACAGCAGCGGCAGGCAGGCTAGATGCACAAAAAGAAGAGACTTCGGGGATAGCTGTTGTCATGGGACACTATAAGACTATAACATGGAACGTGAGAGGGCTAAACTCATTTACAAAAAGCTTTAGGGTGCAGACATATCTGAGTTGGTTGGGTGTGCATGTGGCTATGCTACAAGAGACTCAACTACTGGACGCGTAAATACAGAAGCTGCATAAAAAATGGAAAGGCCAATTGTTTGCATCTACCCTCTCCTCCTATGCAAGGGGGGTATCCATCTGGATAGCTCCACAGGTCCCGTTAAATTTGCGTAGTTACGAAGCAGACAAAGTAGGTAGATATGTAATAGTACATGGAGACATAGATGGTATGGAGGTGTGTTTGGTGAGCATTTACACTCCAAACTTGGATGATGCAGAATTTTTGGGGGAACTGGAGGACAGGTTGATGCCATTCATTGGAATTCCCGTGATATGGGCAGGTGACTTCAACTGTGTCTTAGATGGGGCACTGGATAGGCATCCCCCCCAGGCACCACAGAAAACCACATATGACGTAAGCCCTGAGCAAGGTGATGGATAGGCTGCAGTGTGTAGATATATGGCGTGATACACACCCTGGAGACTGTCAGTACACATGTTACATCCCGGCCTGCGCAGTGTATAGCAGACTAGATAGGTTCCTGATATCACGTGAGCTGTGTGATGGTGTAGGTGACGTCGGATCACGCCTCTGTGCTGCTGGAGTGGGGACCTGAGAGGGTTAGATCGAGAGTCCCGATATGGAGGCTGCAAGCATAGACACTGAAATATCACATTTTTACAGAGGAACTCGGGAGAACCGTGACGGATTACTTTAGTAAGAACTGATCTACTACCAATTCCAGGAGCATTAAATGGGACAACTTTAAAGTGGTCACTAGGGGGGATTGCCTGGTTAAAGTGGGAGGCACAAGTAAAAGGTTAGAGGTGGAATTAGGCGAGGCAGAAGACGCACTGGCCCGGTTACAAAATGGAGCGCACGCGACTTACCATTCCTCGGAGGCCCTCTTACAGGCACAGCACACAGTGGGGGAGACTTGGGACAGGCTGGACTGTATGACCCGCAGGGAATTTCGGCAGTTATTGCATAGGGAAGGGGATAGATCAGGTAGACTGCTTGTGTGGTTGTTAAAACGTGAGCCCCACTCCCCCTACTGATTCTTACGTTACGGCGCCCTGAGGAAGGTTTTGCTAACAAACAAGCCGGGGTTATCATGATTCTATTCGATCACCTAGTGACCACGTACAGCGAGAATACAGGAGAAAATGACCCAGATGGATGTGTTTTTCTCCAGGGGTCCCGCTTCCGAGGCTCTCGGACTACCAGCGGAAGGATTCAGAAGCGGAGTTATGGTTGGAAGACCTTCAGGAGACCCCGAGAGAGATTGCCAGGTGCAAAGCGCCTGGCCCAGATGGGCTACCTGTTGAATTCCATCAGGCATATGCCTATATTATTCTTCCACGACTTCTAGATACCCTGCAGGAGGCCAAACAGGCGGGAATTCTCCCCCAATCCCTGCATGAGGTGGAGATCGTCATGATACCCAAGCCTGACAGAAACCCTGATGACTCTGCTGCATAGAGATCCTTGTCCATGTTGGGTGTGGACGCAATGTTATTAGCCAAAGTCTTGGTCTTAGGCTACGGAACGTGGTGGATTCCCTGGTCCATGAGTACCAATGTGGGTTTATGCCTGAGAGGGGAACGCACATGAATTTACGCAGACTGTCGCATGTCCTCCACTCGGTCACAGACATGGATCTCAGGGCGGCGGTAGACGCCCTGGATATTGAAAAAGCCTTTGATACTCTTAGATGGAGCTACTTCTGGGAAGTACTGTGGAGAATAGGGTTTGGAGATGAGTATGTATCTTGGGTTAAGCTATTGTACCAGGTACCGATGCCCAGGGTTCGGTCTGGGAGACATGTGTCGGAGACCATTAAGATCCGAAGGGGCACAAGGCAGGGATACCCGTTGTCTCCGTTGCTGTTTGCCCTGGCCATGGAGCCTCTGGCGATACGCTTGCATAGAGACATGGAGCAATGGGGTGTGAACGTGGATGGACGCACGCATGTGGTTTCCCTAAATGCAGACAATGCTCTCCTCTATATATGTGAGCCAGAAAGAGCGATTCCCACGGTCCTGGAAATATTAAATCTATTTGGAACTTCCTCGGGCCTCCATATCAATAGTCAGAAAACCATCCTTTTCCCACTCGCGGCTCTGACACGTGGGGAAGCTCATGATTTCCCAGCAATTGGCATGGATTGGAAGTGCGATCGTTTCTGGTATCTTGGACTGCAGATTGCGCATAGTCCAGAGGCCTAATATGCCCTGAATATAGGACGGGTCTTGGATGGCCTAAAGGCATCAATAGCGTTCTGGGATAGGTTAACTCTGTCGGTAATGGGGAGAGTAGTGTTAGAAAAAATGGTGTTGCTACCCTGTTGTCTCTATGTGCTCCAGAACTCCTTTTGCAAAATCCCGAAGTTGGCATTTGATACGCTGAACAGCCTCCTGATATCCTTGTTCTGGGCTGGAAAGCGGATCGAAGCCAAATTGGATATACTAAAACTTGACATGGATGGGTGTGACCTAGGGTTGCCGGACCTACCACTATACTATTTGTTGGGCTTGCTGCAATATGCTGCTCAGTGGTGCAATGGAGAGCGCACAGTTGAGATGGATTTACTGGGGAGTTGGAATGAGGGGATGCACCTGCAGAAATACCTAATTATGGTCTTGAGGGTCCCGGAAACGTGCCTGCATACAGTTCACCAGGTTACTGAGGTCTGGAAGCAGGCAGTGACTTGGGTGCTTAGACAAGCACCATAGGCTAGTGCACTACCACTGCAATGGTTACAGGGGTTTCGAAGGGTACAAGGTGAGAAGGATCTCTCGAAATGGTATGGCGGAGGTTGTGCGACGGCCGAAGATTTATACCAGAATGGCACATTCACGACCTTTCAAAATGCACAGGCCTGGTTTCAGGTGCCACCAAGACATTTTTTACAGTATGTCTAGATATCGGGTACTGTCCGGGGGGTGTGGACAACATTTCCTGACTGGTGTCCATGCTAGACCCAGGTTCCACTCTAGGTCTTATCTCCCGCATAAATAAGGCCCTGAAGGTGGATCGGGGATCGAATTTAGACAGAGTAAGGGCACTCTGGGAAGAGGACCTCCCAACCCCTTTGACAGATGGCAAGTGGAGGAGAGTGTTCGCACAGGTAGCCGAAGCTACCAGACCAGTAATGCACGGTTTAAGCTTATTCAGTTGTATTATCTTCATCGCACATATCTGTCCCCCCTGCGCCAAGCTTGATTCACGCCAGGGGTATCTTCCACATGCCAGCGATGTGGCACAAACCCACCTACATTTCTACATATGGTCTGGACCGGCCCCAGTCTGCAGCGGTCCTGGCACCAAGTGGTGCAATCTCTTATCACAGCCACCGCGGTGTGAATAGATGTCTCCATAAAGAATTGCCTATTGGGGGTACTTCCGATACCTAAGAAAGGGAAGAAGATGCGTTATAGGTTCGCACTCTTGGGATTGGTCCTAGCAAAACGACGAATAGCTATTCACTGGGTACTACCAGGTCCACCTGCATGGAAAAAATGGAGGGAAGACTTACGGGAATGGGGGCGTAGCTGAAGAGTGTCGCCTCAAGATAGTGCGGACAGATGACATCGGGGAGAGCGATTTCCTGGAATTGGGGCAAATGTTAACCGCAATGTCCACAACAACAAATGAGTGAGACGGACAGTGTGCATGGCACGCAGAGTACCATGCCCGTCTCAATACACCCTGAAAAGCTGTCGTTCCATACACCTTCTCACACCATGAGCACATGATTCACATGCTAGTTATGAGTCCATCACCAGCTCTCTACTAAGGTTAACCAGGTTGGACCACCTGTCTGCCGCTGTCACGAGGGTGTGGGAGGGGAGGAGGAGTTGGATTGGAGAGTGAACTTAATTCCCTAGTTCAGAGGATTATTATTGTTGTTTATTTGTTATGAAGTGCATAGGTCTTACGAATATAGAAACAAAAACTGCATTCACACTGATAGACAAGTGGTATGCTCACATGGTGGTGGGACTGTATGTGGACAGGATAGGATATGTGGATACCACAGACTGTATATTGATTATAAGATCCTAAATCGTAGATGAATGTATTTTGTACGGGATGCAGTGGAAGCGGTTTTTAACAATAACAAGTTAAAAAAAAACAACATTTACCTCATTAAACGCCCTACTAATGCATTTTAAAAAAATCCGGCCAATCTTTTTACCTAAAAAAGTCAACAACCAACCTAACCCTAAATAATCTGATGAAATACAGACCAATCGCCAATGCACTGCTAAATTGATTGAAAGAACATTGTTGTCTAAACTCCAATTCAAAATACTAATGTTCAAGTCACAGTTTGGGGACCTAACCTTCATTGTCCAGACAGCAAATTTTAAGAATTCACTCCCTGCTCCGATAAGGGCACTTGATTAGCACTGAGAATCTGGCTGTTACTCTATACTTTAACCGCACGAAGCATCCATTATACAGGAAACGGCCATTCTTCTATAGCACCACCAGCTAAGTCACACCTCACATCAAGTAATTCCAACTCTGGCTTTACAGCTTATGAGACCAATGGTTATGGTTGACTTTTAATCAAATGACTCCGCTCCCTAAAACATGGGTTCCACATCAAGGACATTTAAAGAAATGAATTTCTGATATTCAGATGAGTATGCTTGACAGACATTATCGCCCCTCCAACAACTAATCTGTGCCCATCGCTCACTGTACCACTGCTGGAGCATATCTCGGATCGTCAATTACATCATTTACACCCACATGTAGCCCACCCTTCAATT
The DNA here is from genome assembly GCF_964263255.1 of Lissotriton vulgaris. Taxonomy (NCBI): domain Eukaryota; kingdom Metazoa; phylum Chordata; class Amphibia; order Caudata; family Salamandridae; genus Lissotriton; species Lissotriton vulgaris. Next base: position 376,529,522 of record NC_141687.1, read on the forward strand.
ATGCACATATGCAAAATGAACTACATAACTGCACATTGCCATCACTATGCAATGACTATCCCACGCAGATTCTTTGCAAAGCCTCTTTCATATGAGATTATCCTCTTACACTTCTCACCAATACGAATGGAGCACTTTTCCAGGACAGTCCAAACCACCAGCTTAAACTGTTTGCACCACTCAACACCCTTCTCATTCACACCTCTGTACTGTTGCATGCCTCCAAGGATGAGTTAACAGTGCTTCGGAGGCACGCTAATGGCAGCAATAAAATAAGTGACAATCACAATTTAGAGTAAATATGATAAAGCTAATACATGTACTTTGTGAGACTGAGTCACTCAAATAACCAGTTGTTTATCCAATTTTTGTTGATGCAGTCTTTAGGTTTAGTTTACATACTTTATAGCTTAGAGTTTTCAAAATGCTGTGAACAGTGATGTCAACGCAAGGGCCAGAGATATCAGTGAGAGAAGGGACTCAAGACTGCTATACATTAATCTTTCTGCAAAGTGGTCAAGTTTGAAGTCAGTTGAACTCTTTCCAATGAGCCCTTGTCATATGCTCCTGGCAGCAGACCAGGGAGGAAATCTGTTTCCTCATCCTAGTCTAGGGCAACAAGGAGTACTGCCCTTTCCAAACAACCAGTGATAATGTTTCAGTCAATTCACAAAGAATACATGATGATTCCAAGTGGATCTAATGTCAACCAAGTAGCTGACATCATTGATTTATTTGAGATCAATATGAGGGTAAGATCAACTGTAATCTAGGTATTGTGGCACTCGTGGTTGCAAGTAAGGGTTACCTTCAGATCATATCCATCCTTCTCCACCCGCTAGCTGGCGTTCAAGCTGTCCTTTGCTTTATGCAAGCGCTGAGCCACCTTTTTTTAAACTGTGGTGTGGAATTTAATAAAATATCTACTGTCCATGGTGCAGGTTACTTCATAAATTACTTGTGCTGTAACAAAATCCACTTGTCCCTATGGTGTCACGTAGTGCAGCGACAAATTATGGCACAATCACATTATATAAGAACTCTGATATAGCCTCTCTGATGTTGCCAGGGTTCATACCATAGTAGTGTTTGAATACTTGCAATCTGCTTATGTTGCTATGTTTCTGCAGATCTACATACAGGGGCTGAAGGTAGTGGTAAGCAATAGTTCCAGGGTTAGAATGTCCTTTTGAGTCTGTACAAACCTACTAACCTGCATGTTTTAAGGGTTTGCAACAACTGTTCTCTAATCTTTTCCCATACTGAAAAATGTTGGAAATTTACTCCTGACAATGGCAGACGTAAACCATCTTCCAGAATTGGGAAACAGTGGTTGGAGGGAAAGAGATTTTGCAAACACTCAGATTTTGGCAAGAGCAAATCTATACATGCGCATTTTCTCATGCTAAAATGCAGCTTACAAATATTTCTAGAAGGTACCATTTCTTGTCCTACTTCTGTAAATTATTTGGAATTCACAAAAGCCGTATAGCTGCACTTAATGCAAGGACATAAACCATGGGTGCACTTTTGAGAGTTTATTTAATAAATGGGCCCCTAATTTGATCTGGTGTTGACCATGACCTTTTGCATTTATTAAAATGGTGTGTCTCTCTCTCTCTCTCTCTCTCTGTATTGGCTGGCTTCAGTGTGCCACTGGAGTCAAGCTAATGAGGAAATATAAATTTTATGGTCAAGTTGTGTTCCCTAGCGAGTACCCCACCGTCTCCATGTACGAGTTAAAGTGCATGTAACTTCCCTCCTGTGCCAGCTATGAAGACGCAAATACATTTGCGTCCAACGTAAACATGTCCTCTTTCAGACCCACCATGAATGAGTTGAGTGGTCCGTTCCTAAGTATGCTATGCCAACGTCTTTTTGTAGTGTACTCCTACGTTTTTCAGCTCTGGCTGAAGTAGGCCCTGAATCTCTGCCACCGAACCTCTTTTCTGGCTTCTGACTCCGAGAATCTCTGCCCAGGCTGCCCCCGTACTCGTGAACTCTGACTTACTTTCGGCGCGGCCCCTCGCGCTCGGCTCAGCCTGCTGCCTGCCAAGATTGACTATAACCTTCGAGTTATCTGTATCCCTCCCCGAAAATACATTCCTGCCTGCTAGCTCCAGTAAACATCCTTCCTCAGCTGCAGGGCAAGGGCCGACCTGTCTCTATGCAACTAATTCAAGTAATTCATAGCCTCTGTTACCATGCTACCGGGGAGGCCCATGCCCCCACGCTTCTCATACAGACATTCAGGCGCTTATATACGCACTCACAGTTAGTATAGAATAGCTTCTGCCCCAGAGACCTTTCCGCCCAGATAGCTTAGTTCCTAAACATTAGATATCAGATATGATAGAAGCACAAGTTGATCTGACATGCCAGACTTCTGTCTCTTTCCGTCAGTTCAAATGTCAAATCCCCAGCACCCTCCGACTCCATGTCATGCACACGTCATGCAGCTGCGCGCGCATCCAAGCTTCCGATTTCTGCTGACATTGCAACATTTTCTGTTAGTGCCACCCCTTTGGTGACACCTACCTGTGACGTTTCTAGAACACACCTCTAGTTCACGCCTCTTGATTACACACATGTACCACGTGTAAACTGTTATCTTGTCTTCTCTCAGCTGTTACGCCTTCTATACTGTTTCCAATGACGCAAAATAAGTATATAAGCTATGTACTGTTAATAAAATGTAGCGCGCTCTATCCCTTCTGACACCCTGTGTGGTGTTCGGAACATGATAACTTGGTCTTGACCATTCCTTTTTAAGGAATAAAACCCCTAAGAACTCTAACACCACGGACTCTGTTTTCTTTCATTTCCGATTGAGTTATTATTGATTAAGTACTTACCTGCATAGAAATTAAGAGTAAATTATTTATTTACATCATTCTGGCGCCCGAACAGGGACCCCTCCCCCACCTCACGCGCCGGTTGGTGCGTTGCCACCTGTGTCCCCTGCCGTCAGTTAGCCGGAACATACGCGTACCGGCAGGATTTCCTGCATCTCCCTCTGACCCACGGAGGTGACGAAGACTGCAATCAGTACCCAGACGAGGCGGTGAGGAGTGCGGAGGATCCCGACCAGAGCCTAGCCGAAAGAAGCAAGGTCCGAGGTGTCAAGAGGCCCACCAGTTTTCCGAAGTTTTCCGAAGTTTTCCGAAGTATCGAGTCGAGTCCAGTCGAGTTTTCCGAGGCCTTCTGTTTCCGTGCTTCCCGGTGAGTACCATTGCTGGGTCGTATCTAGACGGGTTTGGGTACACAAGTCCGGTCTGCACTGTTTTTAGGCAGTGTATCTGTACTGTTTAGCAGTATATCTAGTATTCCGAATTTCTGAATTTTTGCACTGATACACCAGTGTATCTGTACTGTTGAGCAGTACATCCAGTATAGTGGGGTAGTCATCTATGTCTTAAATGTTTTTTTGTGATTAATGTCGTGGTATGAATTTGACTGTTTTTTTGTGCATTATTGTGTTTTCTTGTATAACTAGTTACATTCAGAATTAAGTATCAAGGATTGCGCATTTCAGTACCAAGTAAGCAGAATGCCGTTTTTCAACAAGTTAAAGCAGATAGGAACTAGGAAAGGGATGCTAGAGGAAGAAATTCCTATCCCTCCTAGGGACACTCCAGGCAATTTTATGTATAATAAGCATGGCATAGATGCCATATTGTATCTAGAATTATGGACCGATTATACAAAGCACTTAGACGAGAGACACAGATGGCCAGTTAATGGAACATGGGATGCCGAGTGCATCATGAAGGTAGAAGAGGCATTACGGAAAAAGAAAGCCAGACAATCTCAGAAAGATGCCATAGAATTCTGGCGTAAGGAATCACATAAACGTGCTGAAAGAGCACTTCGTAGAGAAGACAGACTTAAAGAATCAGAAAAAGCTCGAGAAAACGAACTAGTTATTGAAGGAATCCGAGTAAAATCAGAACAAATAGATCGCATCCGAAATAGCCAAGTAAACGGCATGTATCTTATGGCCGAGGGTACACCTGACGCCATTTCAGAAATACCGAAAAATCTGCCGTCGCCATTAGTTCCAACTAGAGTAATGCACAAGACTACTAAAGACATATTCCTAAATTCCTACCTAGAAGATGTAGCTCCAGCTTACACCAACCTGCCTGTTCGTGCCCTGCCTACTGACAGGGACGGGGGTGGCACCCCGCCCCCAGATCATGCTTCGCCAGTACCACAACAGACTTCTCCTGCTCTGCCAGCCCCGCCGCTTCCCGTACTCAAAACTGACCTACCGAAACCACGTTTGCCTGATCCACCTAAACGACAAATTCAAGTTCAGATACAGACTCCACAGGGAGGTAATGCACAAGCTTCCGCTTCAGGAGGTGCGACCGCGGGTCCTCAGACCCCGCCACCAACTCACAGATTCAATCTCAGAGGTATGCAGAGTCCTCTCACGTACAGGTCTCCCCACTCCTCTAATTCATCCCGCCTTGACGCATTAAAAGAAAACATGTCAGTTTGCAGATATGATCCAGTACCCGGAAAAGACGATTTAATGATATTGGCATCATTACGGTTAAGATCTGCTACTGATAACTTGTTATGCTATGTAGGAATGAAGGAGCGTCTAGATAGAATATATGAGTTTGTTCAGACAGGGAAAGACCCTGACAGTATTAAGGATGCCATGGAGAAACAGAAAGTTGACATGCAAGCACTGATACTACGATTTTTCATAAATTGTCTAATAAGAGAACGAGACAGGCCTGGAACAGATCAGAGTGAATTAGATGCATTGAACAAGTGGGGTCAAAATATAGCTGAAGGAAAACACGACAAGGGGACTTGCATAGCCTCTATGTACAAGAAGATTAGGAAAGCAGTGATAGCAGTACACCAGAAAGAGAAAGAAAAGGCTTCCTCCGAGGAGGAAGAAGAACAGGAAGAATCCGAAAGAAATGTAGGCACCATAGCAGATGTAGGTAAGGGAACTTACCTTAGGAAGGGTATCCGTCCAGAGAGCAAGAGAGTTTTCTTCTCTGCCTTGACAAATCCGAATTCTGCTGAGCATCAGTTCCAGGAAACTGATAAAAGGCTTCGAGATCGAGTTGGGTACCATGTACTCAATTCTATGGATGAACAAGAACTAGCCCGATCAGCTGTATCATGGGCCGAAAATGCAGACATATATAATGATGACACAGTGGCACAGACATTTCTGAACCTCTCCCCCGATGAACAGAAATTAGCAGGTGTATACATGATTCAGCACCTTCTCATAAAATACAGAAAACATTATTCTGATCCCGGTCCCTTACATGAAACACTAGAAGCACTACTGATGGATAGATGGAGAGGCTTAAGTACCAAATTAATTCAAATAATTCTAGAACAGCGACATAGATATGATACCTTTGTAAGCTCTGAATATGTTCCCGCCCCACCTCCAGAAAGGAAAACGTACCACATGCAATGCGGGGGTAGTATTGAAAGTCAGAACCCCTTACGAGAAGTGCACCCTGTTATGGGTGAGGATAAAACCTTGAAACGCGTGTATGTACACACGCCTCTGACTAAATTAGAACTGTTAGAAATGAAGAAACTAGTACCATGCCATGATAAAGACCCTGCAGGTTTTCATAGAGAGCTTAAAGACATGCTACTAATGGGGGATTACACGTATGATGATATCATGAAAATGTTAAAGGTACTATTACCCACGGGTATCTTCGAGAAATTAAAAGAAAAGGAATGGGAGGTGGGAGACACAAAGATTGCATGGGCAGAAATAAAGGACGAAGAAAAGAAACGGATCCCAGGGTTAGGCCTTGGGGCAAAACTAAAGCATTACCAGGTTTGATAGTACAGGTTCTGCCCAGATTATTGACAACTAGAAAGGAAGATTGGGACGCCATCTCGTCCTGTAAACAGAAACATGATGAAGATACTAGTGACTTCTATTCAAGATTCGAGAAATGTTTTATTATTAATAGTGGCCTCAAGCCAAGTAGCGAGTCGTACCCGCATCTTTTTGTATCAAAGTTAGTCGAGAATTCCCTACCGTTAGTTAAAAACCGTGTGTACAAGGTCGAGAGTACATGGCAAGCAAATACGCCATCACAGATGTTACAAATGTTACAATATCATCAGAACAGAATTAGAGAAGAACAAGATCAGGAACAAAAACGCATGAAAGACACAAAGATGAAAATGTTAGTAGCTCAGACGGTCCCATCCGACGGTCACAGAAAGGGTACGACCCAGACCAGTCACACTACAGCTCCCGTTAAAGGGACATGCAATTATTGCAAGCAACCGGGTCACTACGTACACGAATGCCCAGTCCTGAAACATAACATAGCGACAGGTAAAACTAAGGAAAGACCGCATCCGCCTAGACAAGACCATAACCAGCATCAGTCTTCACAGAATACACAGAGTACACAGCCTATGCATGCTTCTTCGACTACAGCACAGACAGTAGCGGTACCACAGTCACAGCCCATTGCCGCGACTCAGCAAGTTTCACAACAGATGTACCAGTATGCCCAGTCCGCTTACCCCGAATATTCACGATATACATGAAACAGCCTAGAGAGGGAAGGTGGCTTGCCTCTTATTGAGATTCCTGTAGATCAAGAAGGTCCTTATGTACACAGTCAAGTATTGGGAAAAGACAGAAAGTTTTTAATTGACACAGGGGCAAGTCGCACTACAATCAGCCATGATGAAGTTCCAGGGGCACCCCTCTCAGGCTCACAGAATGTTTCCCTTGGTTTTTCAGGACAGCCTATTGTAAATGAAGTATCGCAACCAGTTCCCCTGGCTGTAGGTCCATTATCACGTGTTACAGACCTGTTACTCACGAAATCATGTCCAGAAAATCTGTTAGGAATTAAAACATTGAAGGCTCTAGGAGCTATAATATGCTGTTCCCCGGAGGGGGTTAGACTCTTTCTGCGGGATTTCAAGGGTCATTATGTTTTGCGAGAATTCGATGTCAGATTGAAAAATGTACCAGATTACTTGTGGGCAAAAGGCCCAACTGATGTAGGTTGCATGCATATCACACCATACCGTGTTACACTCAAAACAGGTGTTGTATTACCCCGAATCAGACAATACAAGTTACCACCCGATGCTGTAGTGGCTTTACTGAAAATCATTGACGAGCTCATTGCCCAAGGAGTGGTCGTAGAAACCGACTCCAATATCTGTAATTCACCCATCATTCCGATTCTTAAACGTACAGATCCCAATGCACCGCCAGTATATCGGCTGGTGATTGATCTTCGAGAGTTAAATAAATGCATTATTCCACAGTATCCTGTGGTCCCCGATATCTCATCCCTATTGACTGCCATTGATTCAGAAGCAACGTTCTTTACTGTAATTGACCTCAAGAACGCCTTCTTCAGCGTGCCTATTGATCCAGAGAGCCAATATCTCTTCGGATTCAGTTTAAATGGACGCAGTTTCAAATTTTCGCGCGCACCTCAAGGATTCACAGAAAGCCCCAGCATCTATAGTCAAGCACTGAAAAGACAACTAGATTGCATTCAAATGCCAGTTAACACCGCTTTACTGCAATACGTCGATGATCTGCTGATCACCGCACGAAGTGAGCCCGAATGTGAAAAAGCATCATTGACAGTTTTACATTTCCTGGCCGACAAGGGGCACAAGGTGTCCCCTTCGAAGCTACAATTCTGTGTTCAGCAAGTTGTGTACTTGGGCCACTTGCTGTCCAAAGTGGGGAGACAGCTCACTCCCGATCGCATTCAGTTAATTGTAAATATGCCGCAACCCCAGACACAAAAGGAAGTGCGGGCCTTCATAGGTCTCACCTCGTACTGCAGACAATGGATTCCCCAGTATGCATTTCTAGCCAAACCACTCATTCAGTTAACGACACAGGAGGCAGCAACTTCGACCGCCCTCCCTTGGACTCAGGAGCACACACAAGCTTTTGAAGAATTAAAGAAAGCCTTATGTCAAGCACCAGTTTTAGCGACACCATGTTACAGCAAACCGTTTACACTTTTCGTTACAGAACGTGATGGTACAGCGTTGTCTGTCCTCACCCAAGATCAAGCAGGTTCACATAAGCCTTGCGCTTATTTTTCAAGTACATTGGATTCAGTAGCCCAGGCACTCCCTGCGTGCTTAAAGTCTGTAGCAGCAACAGCGTTAGCAATCAGACAGAGTGATTCAATTGTTTTAGGTCATCAGTTAACCGTTCAAGTACCACATTCTGTAGAGGTTTTGTTAAACAGAACCCAGACTCAACACTTGACTATAGCACGACTGACAGGTTATGAATTAACGCTATTCCAGCCACACATAGAAATCAGACGCTGCAGTATCCTGAACCCCGCAACACTGTTACCAACAGTTATGACAGATCCAGCCCCACATGATTGTATAGAAATCATTAATGCAGTAACAAAGCCTAGACGAGATTTAACAGATGTTCTATTGACAAATCCAGACCTGACACTTTATGTGGACGGTTCATGCATGAGAACAAGTACAGGAGAATTAGTGGCCGCGTATGCCGTGACCACTGAAACTGAAGTTAAAGAAACACATCGTATTGACACACTGTCTGCTCAAGCAGCAGAGCTCATCGCTCTGACCCGAGCTTGTATTCTAGCCAAAAACAGAAATGTTAACATATACACAGATTCACGTTATGCATTCGGAGTTGTACACGACTTCGGAGTCCTCTGGCAAGAACGAGGTTTCCTGACCTCTCATGGGGCCAAGATTCAACACGGTCCCCTCATTCAAGCACTGTTAGAAGCAATACATTTGCCTTCGGGCATATCAGTCATGAAGTGTAAAGCACATACTAAAGTTACAGACTCTTTGTCCCAGGGTAACGACCTGGCAGACCAGACAGCAAAACATACAGCACTGACTCACACCCAGATTACTGATGTGACAAAGACAATAGTACCGACAAAGTGTATGACAGTTAGAGATCCCGCCCTAGACGTAATTGATATCCAGACACATGCTACTCCAGATGAAATAAAGAAATGGACTGAACTAGGAGGGATTCAGACAGATCAAGGTTGGATAACGAAGGAAAAATCTATATGGTTTCTCCCTGACTCGATGGTTCAAGTCATGATAAATACAGCACATAGCCCGGCACATCTAGGAGAGAAAGCGATGTTAGACAGTCTACAAAATCTCTGGTACAACAAACACTTACGAGCAGCAGCAAAACAGAAAGTGCGTACTTGCATGATCTGTTGTCAGTTCAATCCAGGTAAAAGCGTCCCTGTAGAGCAAGGTGGATTTCATCCTCCCGATCACCCTTTTGAAGTCCTCCAGATGGATTATATCCAGATGGACCGTTGTCGAGGTTTTAAATATGTTCTCGTAGTTGTCTGTGCTCTGTCCCGCTGGACCGAAGCATACCCAGTATCAGATTACACTGCTCCGACCACTGCCAAGCAGCTGGTTCGTGAATTCTTCCCACGATACGGCTTGCCCCGTGTCGTGTACTCAGATAACGGTCAGCCATTCTCATCTGCATTAATGAAAGAAGTCTCTTTACTATTAGGATACCAGTGGAAGTTCCATTGTGTCCGACATCCCGAAGCAGCAGGCCTTGTAGAAAGGCATAATCAGACACTAAAATTACGTCTTGCAAAGATCTGTCAGGACAAAGGGGTCGACTGGATAGTCGCCCTGCCAGTGGCACTATTCTACATGAGGATGGTCGCCCACTCGAGATCAGGGCTATCCCCGTACGAAGTGGTCTTTGGCAGACCACCGAATATGTGGGGGACGCCCATTCCGAAGAAAATCACTGATGTTGATTGCAATATGTTGACAGATTACCTTGCCTCCTTGATGTCTGCACTCCAATCATGTCGTTCACAGGTTGCCGCAGCTTTTCCTGACAACACTGATGTAAAGCCGCACGACGTCCGTCCTGGCGATCTGGTACTCGTCCGGAATTTCGACCGGAAAAGTCCGCTGGAGCCCCGCTGGAAGTCCCCGAAGACCGTTCTTCTCACCACGAGGACCGCCGTGAAGATAGAGGGGAGAAAGGGGTGGGTCCACACGAGTCACATCAAGCTTTGCAACGAACTAAAAAACGAACTAAAACAGGACTCTGACTCGTCCACCCCCACCAAAGACTGTATAAAACCAAGTGACTTTACCGTTACCGAACGAGAAAAGACTCCCCAAGAACAATATCGTATGAAACTCCGATCTAGCAAGTCAGACAGTTTAATTGTTTAAGTCCTCCCCTAGGTGAATCGGTTAAATAGTTTCTGACATGTATCCCCTAGATCGAGATAGAGAGAGAGAGAGAGAGAAGCAAAGAAACGTACATACTGTAAATCACTGCGTAGTCACTGTATAGTGACACTATTAATCATGTTCTTCCTAAGTATTCTAATTATTATTGCCAGCATTCTGCTACCCATCTATTGGCCTATTTTCAGGCGTGAACAATCTGCTTACAATGTCTCTGCTGAACACACTTTTAGTGAATTACCTGCACATGAACTCTCTTACAGACTTGCGCTGCGCAATAACACTTTCATTAGTATGTTACATCACTCCCATCAGACAAATAATGCTACAGACTGCTGGATATGTGGCCGACTCCCTCCCTACCAGAATTACAAGGGAGCCCTTCCTCTCTTTCCGTACCCGTTCACTCACAATGGCTCCTGTGGTGCATGGTTTAAAATACTTAATTCCTTAGATCCTGATATTGCTGTTTTCGATGGAGGCTGGGTTTGGGGAAACCTGAACTTAGTTCTGCTAGATGTCTGTTACCCTGACAAGGAGGGACTCCCCACTCGAATAGGTACTGATCTAGAAAATGAAGTATGTGGATTAGGTAACTACACAATTAGTCTCATGATCCTTACTGTTGAATCCGAAGCCGCTCCAGTTCTGCCCCATATGTTAGTATTACCAGTCACAGGTGAATTATGTGTCCGAAAGAAAGGTTCAGTACACGTAGGTCATAGTAAATGCACTACTGTGGTCAAATTCATTGATCAGGGTAAATCGTCCTTCAAAGCTATCAGTCACTCTTATTTTGTTTGTGGTCATACCGCATACATACGTTTGCCTCCAGATTGGGATGGTACCTGTTATATTGCATTCCTTCTGCCACCTGTTTTTCTAGCTCCCCCTGATTACCATAGAAATACAAATCTAGTCAAGAATAGATCCAGAAGAGATATTCCACTTGTCGACTACACAGAAACGGCATGGGAACAATACACTGATTTCAATAAAGGATTCTTTTTCTTTCTAGGACCTGTCCAAAACAGTAAATTAATACGTAGATTAACTAGAACACTTGAAGCAGTAGTACATGAAACTGCCTCCGCCTTGGGTAACTTAACAGAGGAGCAATCTGCTATGCGGGTTGTTGTCCTTCAGAATCGTCTTGTTATTGACGTCATCTTGGCAGATAGAGGTGGAGCCTGTAAGGTCATCGGGTCAAGTTGCTGCGTTTTCATTCCACAAAATGCACCATCTGTCTATCAAGCTATTACCCGTCTGCATAAAATTGCAAATCAGATACATCAGAATCCAGGCACCTGGACTTGGTCCGGTTGGTTCTGGACAACGTTAACAGCTTGGGGATGGAAGATCCTATCCTTCCTAGGCATTGGCCTAGTCATAGTATTCAGCTGCTGCCTGTGTCTACAATGTGGACCGGCGATATGTGGACTGTGTGCCACTTCCTGCATTGAACATTCCAGTTGTCTCTCAAATCGTCAAAGAAAGAAAGATGAACATATAATGTTACAAGAACAAACTGATCGATTCATGAGGATCGATATATCATGAAGGGTCCGTAGGGAACAAGGAGGGAATGAGGAAATATAAATTTTATGGTCAAGTTGTGTTCCCTAGCGAGTACCCCACCGTCTCCATGTACGAGTTAAAGTGCATGTAACTTCCCTCCTGTGCCAGCTATGAAGACGCAAATACATTTGCGTCCAACGTAAACATGTCCTCTTTCAGACCCACCATGAATGAGTTGAGTGGTCCGTTCCTAAGTATGCTATGCCAACGTCTTTTTGTAGTGTACTCCTACGTTTTTCAGCTCTGGCTGAAGTAGGCCCTGAATCTCTGCCACCGAACCTCTTTTCTGGCTTCTGACTCCGAGAATCTCTGCCCAGGCTGCCCCCGTACTCGTGAACTCTGACTTACTTTCGGCGCGGCCCCTCGCGCTCGGCTCAGCCTGCTGCCTGCCAAGATTGACTATAACCTTCGAGTTATCTGTATCCCTCCCCGAAAATACATTCCTGCCTGCTAGCTCCAGTAAACATCCTTCCTCAGCTGCAGGGCAAGGGCCGACCTGTCTCTATGCAACTAATTCAAGTAATTCATAGCCTCTGTTACCATGCTACCGGGGAGGCCCATGCCCCCACGCTTCTCATACAGACATTCAGGCGCTTATATACGCACTCACAGTTAGTATAGAATAGCTTCTGCCCCAGAGACCTTTCCGCCCAGATAGCTTAGTTCCTAAACATTAGATATCAGATATGATAGAAGCACAAGTTGATCTGACATGCCAGACTTCTGTCTCTTTCCGTCAGTTCAAATGTCAAATCCCCAGCACCCTCCGACTCCATGTCATGCACACGTCATGCAGCTGCGCGCGCATCCAAGCTTCCGATTTCTGCTGACATTGCAACATTTTCTGTTAGTGCCACCCCTTTGGTGACACCTACCTGTGACGTTTCTAGAACACACCTCTAGTTCACGCCTCTTGATTACACACATGTACCACGTGTAAACTGTTATCTTGTCTTCTCTCAGCTGTTACGCCTTCTATACTGTTTCCAATGACGCAAAATAAGTATATAAGCTATGTACTGTTAATAAAATGTAGCGCGCTCTATCCCTTCTGACACCCTGTGTGGTGTTCGGAACATGATAACTTGGTCTTGACCATTCCTTTTTAAGGAATAAAACCCCTAAGAACTCTAACACCACGGACTCTGTTTTCTTTCATTTCCGATTGAGTTATTATTGATTAAGTACTTACCTGCATAGAAATTAAGAGTAAATTATTTATTTACATCACTATCCTGGCTGATGAGGGTTGACACCCCGAAACTGGTTGTAGGAGGTTTGTTTCCAGTCGAGGGAGGACCTGACCTGGCCTTGCTTTTCGGGCTGGACTGTTCCCATCGGGCGCAGGGGTCAAGACTGATTTGCATATGGTTGGGTTCAAACTGGAATGCCTTAGGGAGCAAAAGAACTATGGATTTAGGCCCAGATCTCTGTACTGGGGTAAATGTAAAAAAACATTGTTCTGCATTCTGTCCTTGAATTGTCGTTTTTGTATTTGGCTTCAATGTGAGTGACACCATCTGCTATTTCACAAGGAGCATATCACACACAAAGTAGTTTTGGTCAGTACCAGTAACTACTGTGGCAGTATGTGCTTTTTGAGACCAAAAACACATTTTGCCTTGGACAATGTTTGTTATAATGTCGAGGGCCCTGCAGCTCCCACACCAATAAGGTTTTACAAAAATCATGCCAAGACAATTCACACATTGACAAAACTAAAAAGATGACCACCAATTTCAGTCCTACTGGCGTTGCCAATGCTTGTTTATTTTTGTTTCCCTTAATCTTATTGGAACTAGTTACACTGATTTTCCATTATGAATATTTTTGTGAAATACTAGCATGCATCAACACGTTACTAAATGATGCTGCAAAGAAATGGTACCTGAAATTTGACTAGTTTAGATAAATGTTTTTCTTCCTGCTTTCATTTTTTTATGAACATCTTATTTTGAAAGCAAAGAATCATCAATCTTTCTTCCAAGCTTCTGCAAATATTTGCATCTAATCAGAGAGCATTATGGGAGCATTATACATAGCCTCATATTTCTAAACTTTGAAAACGAGTGTACACATTTTTATACTGGAACCACTGTCAGTAGTGCAGTCAGAGCTTACAACATTTACTTAGAGCACTCACCATAATAATAAAGGCTTTCAATTAATGAACCCTAAATACATGTTTAAACAGCATTAACATATGGACAAAAATATTACCTTATCTGCAGACAGTCTCCTTCCCTGATCCATAATGTGGTACCTCAAACTAGCAGACAAAGGGTTTGTGCTGCAGGGGGTTGGTCCTACTTGTCCCAAGGACAAAATACACATGAAAACAAGTTGACCTTGACTTCAAACAATATGTCCTGTGTGTTGGACTATATGAATTCCACATCTCAGCTGAATCCCAACAAATGATCAACCAAGTAGTCAGCTGGGGCCCGGAGGCTTCCTTCACTGCTCTCAGTCAACACATTGAGGAGGACACCCAATTTTGTACTGGAAGAAGAAGCTTAACCCCTTGGCCGCAGCGGTAATTCAGTCGAGGCGCTGGGGGGGGAAGGGGGTCGCGCGGCGCCGCCATGCTTGTGACGGAACCATTCCGTCACGAGCCAAGGGCCCGCTGTGCTTATGACGGAGTGGTTCCGTCACGGCTCCGTCCACTCACAAATTCGCCGGCACAGGCGGGGAATCAGTGCCGCATGGGCGGAACGGCCGCGGCGTGACGGAACCACTCCGTCATGAGCACAGTCCGCCAGTGGCTCGTGAAGGAGTGGTTCCGTCACTAGCACGGAACGAGTTAAAGAGGTTGAAAAAAACCCTTCTTTAGTACCTCATGGTAAGTGAAAGTACACATGCTGCAGTTCCAAAGCACCCATTAGGTTTTCAAGCGTGTTCTTCAAAAATCCAATAATTTATTGGTGTGCAGTTTGTATGAACTTGTAGTTCATTGTACACTCCTACCGCACAGCCTTCCTATAAGTCAATTTGACACTCACCTCCCCCCTATCCCCCCCCCCCCCCCAAGTCATAAATAAACTCCTAGGCAAAACCAAAGTACTAAAAGATGGCTAAGGTTTGTATGAGCGGTTTCTTGCAGTTGAGAATACTAGGGCAAATTATTTCTTATTTGCCTTTACCAAACCTGTGCTCATTGTGGTTATGGTGTACTTTCACATTTAGATAATGATAATAAAATCACCTGTATCATGGCTTCAAGATTTGTGTGCCAGCAAACTAGCACGGTTCAGCCTTCTGCAAGACGTCTGGTGCTTCGGTCACACATAATAGCCCCCAACGTTCCTCTAAGGATTGTGAGATCAGGAATAGTAGTAATGCCAACAGACCTACATTTCAAGTGGTAACACTGTGGAAGAAGAGCCTTCATAGCGCTAGACCCTGAGCCCTGAAATTCGCCCCGGTCGGAGCTTTCCGATATGTCTAGGTTTGTACTAGGTTTGTACAGTTTAGACGAGCTCTAAAGTCCTGTTGTTTCTCCAAGTCATACCTCCTGCTTTCTAGTGATACCAGCAACCTTGCGGTCAATTCCTAGTACCATACCCCGGGGGCATATGCTCTCTGCAACTTAAAAAAAAAAAAAGCTTTCAACCATAGCACAGGCGTTTATGATTTTCTTGAAGTGAGTAGAGTTGGGGCAAATGGTAGACCAACAATCATTAGCCTTACTGTATTTTTTTTTTACCTTACTGGTCAAAAATGTTTCTCAGTGTGACCCAGAGCATTTCTGCAAATGTTTCGGTTATCCCCCTGCCTTCAGTTTTCCACTGAGTATTTCTGAACATCACCGACTTTAAGAAACTCCTAAATCAGAATTGGCATATTCTGTCATCACCGAGGTGCCCGCTAGAAACTGATCTTTGTTCACATAAAAGAAAAAAATAGAAGTTTAAAAGGTGAATCGGCTCGGGCTCCTGTGGATTCAAGCACTAGTACAAATACCACTGTATCACCCATGTGGAACCTTCAAGGACACAGTGTGGCTAGTGCTTAGCATGCTAACAAACTAGTCAGGGTGCAGAAAACCTGTCTAATAACATCAAGATTAAGCACTCCTCTTTTGAATTCCAATACAAGGAATGTAGTTTATGCAATCGTATGTCCTTGTAGCCTCCTCTACACAGGAAAAACTAACCAAAACGGTAGGAAAAGAATTTGCCAGCAAAAAACAATATTCACTGCAAAACACTGACTTCACCTTTAGTCCAACAATTCATGGAATCGGGACTTAAGGAACTCCTGGGGTCAGTTCTGATGTCATACAGCAAACCTCTAGAAGACGCAGTATGGAAAAAGTATATGGAATAAGTTACTTGAGCTCAAAATTATGATCACTAGACAGAAGGATGCTTCTGAATTACACAATATACTCTAAAGTTATACTTCTGCCTTTATGAACAGCCTTTGGTTACGGATTCAGCCAAAATGGGTTTTTCCTCCATTGTTCCATATATGCCTAACTTGTGTTACAGCAAAGGCCCTTGCACCAGGTCTGCGCAACTCAGTCCTGTCACAAGTGATTCCAGCAGATGGTGCCAGTAATGTCACCTGCATTTTAATACAGTTTATTAGCGTCCCTTTCTAAATGTGTGCCTTCTGTCTTTCACTAACTGGGCCCTTTCTTCCATAGTCGGCAGCAAGGATAGGTAACAGAAACATGAGAGCACACACGGTCTGCAAAATGAGTAAAACATTTCAGTGGGATGCACAATGACGTCACTATGCAAGGCCGCCATGAAGACAGGCAAGATAAGCATCCCTTAAATGACGCGCCGAGACTCCTTCACCAGGCGGATGCCGCACACAGGGAAGTTATCAACCCTGGCTGGCAGCAAAAGTATAGAAAGGCTGATGATAACAAGGCGGTTCCTTCCCACACCGAATGCTGATTCTAGTGCAGATGCGCCCCTCTCTTTCCCTCTGACATGGGCCTCTCTCCCATTAGAATGCGTCGGTCGTTCGAAATGGAACTTCCAACAGGATGAGGGCATCAGCAACACATGCAAAGTCATATATTGAAGTATGAATTCATTCATGCAGTCTTCTAACCAAGAAAATCTGTCAGTATAACATGCTGCAGTGCTAACCTTGGATTATTGACCCCGCTGCAATGGGTTTTCCTGGCCGGTGGCAGTTTCTAGCCCTTAGGTGCCTCAGCTAATGAGAAGGCGTGCCTGCTTTGCACAACAGCATGCATTTTCACTTGTTTTGCACAGCTGTTTATTATTTTATCCTTCAAAACAATTACTATTTCTTTTTCACATAGCCAACGATCAGACCAACATCCCAGTCCTTGGGAAATACATGAAAGAAATTTGGGCCAAAACACATCGACGTGGATGTATAAGGAGGAGTAATTATGCACATAAATGACAGGTATACATTGCAAGGGCTAACAAGGGGATTAAATGTTTCCTTTTTAGCCTCCCATACACCTGTAAAATGGATCTTTAACTCCGTATTATCTCCTTAGAACACTACTTTCCTCCTTTTGCTTCAAGTGGGCTGGTGTTATAATGTTTTTACTAGGAAGTGGATCTTCTGACTAATGAAATAGCTTGTGTTAAGTTCGAATATTGTTTTCTATATACATTTCCTTCTACTCGTACATGATCACAACTTTGAACAAGGTGTTGGTTCTTGTTTCAAATATGCAATACAAAAAGTTCATTGTCAAAATGTAAAATATTGTTCACATTATAGTGGTTGCCTAATTAAAACGCATTTGTCTATTTATTTCGTTGATTTTTGATGATTGACAAAGATGCAAGTGAAAGGGAACTCATTAAATACAACCAGTGTTTGAAACTGCAGAAATATACTTTTTGTAAATTGAAGGTTCTGAACAAGAAAGGGGTATAACTGCCATTTGTCTATGCTTCCTAAAACATGCAGAGTTTGCTTCTAGGTGGAGTCTGTGGTCAGAAATGATCACATGAGAAAGGATTCCGGTGAACCTTTTTGGGTAAACAGTGGAGTAGCACGGTGCGAAACAGCAGCAATAAAACAGCTGAACGTTGGCTCTTACAATCATCTATCCCAGATCAAACTGCAGTCAGTGGATGCGCAGTCACCTGATCCACTGAACTTCCAGAGAGGTCCACCATTATTTCAGTGGAAAGCTCCCACTCGACACTACAGACAAATGGAGGGATTCCATCAAGGGGGACTTGAATTGCAGTGTGTCGGATCTACTGTCCCACCAGCCAAGGTTCTGTCTTTCAAGTGGGCAGAGTTCCTTGTCCTGTTAACTTTACTGGACAAAGGCACTTCTTGCGACCATTTCTGTCCGAAGAACTTAAGTGAGAAGAAATGCTGAAAGCTGAGTTCCTTTTAAGAGCAGTAAAAACGGTGAAGAGTATTTAATGAGGTAGCTTACAGACTATAGAAATGGAAAAAAAATATTAATGATAGTGACGTAAACACCTACATGTATCAGAATACACGGGTGTCTCGCGGGGCCCAACCTCTGAGTGGCAAAATGTAATTGATGGCAAAGACTGCAAGCAGCAGAACACGCAGGGGACCAACAGATGAAACCTGGAACTGCTGAAGATGACTGGTATGAACATAATCACCCCATGTTTTCACACTTTCGTTTGATTGCTTGGAAACCAGTAACAGAAAAATTATCTCCCTCCCATCACGCAGGAGGGAAGGCTTAGTGTGATTAAAAATGGAGTCGAGCCGGATACAGAGGTTTTTTTTTTGCTCAAAGAAGTGGAGGAAGTGTTTTTGGCATGTGTCCTTCACCTGGTCCCAGTCACTTCCACAAGCGTGGCCAGTTTGCCCCTAAAAGGTGCCTACGCAACCATATTCTTCGGTGCAGGAAACAAGTGTAGTTTCATGTTTTGAGGACTATCCATCCAAACTTAGAAGGAGGCAGTTGGGATCACTCAGACTGGGAGAAACCTTTCTCCTAGCTCTAGGTTTCTCGGTACAAGTCTCTCAAAGGAGGGCCCGATCAAGGATTCAATGCAGGGGAGAGGGAGCCTATGCCTGTCTTCTCTTCCATCAAGACAGTGAGCAGTCACAAATCCCAAGTCTAATTTTTCCCTTTTACAGATCATCTTGAAGAAGGAGCAAGCCAAAAAAAAATGCGCCCGGGCTATGCAGTCCTTTGCCTCATCACTCGGAAAAAAGATCACTACTCTCCCATTCATGTTGAGGTGCTCTACTCTCTCACTCGTGGTGCAAGCAGGTTTGTGATCTATGGATGCATTAAAAAAATAGCCCACCCATAAGATCGTTAGATACTAAGCTGCAACGGTATTTCATTTCAGTGTCAGGGTAGCTTCAAAAGATATGGTGGAGCTCTTTCTAGGGCCAGGACAGCTGCATTCGGAAGCACTCACTCCAAGAGTTTACTTAGTCGCTAATGTGGGGAAGTGACAAAGTATCTCCAACGGTACGTTGAAGTTGGTCACTATTCCCAGATGATCACCCAGATATTAACGGCAGTGTTTCCCCAGCAGTGCCGTAGGCTGCAGCTAGGAGGAAAGGTCCTGCCATCCACCATGTTCAGCTGGTTGAGGGGTTGCTGCATAGCGGGTGTCAATGTGAGTCCCTTTTGGGAAGCAGCCTTTATGCGTATAATTCGGTCTGTATCTTCCACCCCCAGCATCAAACTCTAAGGGGATGTGCAGTCAAAATACCTGATGAGCGTCTGAGAACTTGATAGATGGGACGAATGCCAGTATTGTGGAGCTGTTCCTGAGAAGGCCAGGCCTGTGGATGTCTCCCTCTCCTTCCCTCACCTCGATTTGCCCAGTTATTAGAGTTGTTCACCAAGTATCTTTGTGGCTTTGGAGCACCTGGAATTAAAATTCTCCTTCTGCCCAAACTAAAAACTCCCAGTCCACCCAGGAGAAAGACCAAATAGTTATTTCTGGCTCGTCTGGCCACCAGAGATCTGAAACATACTGAGGCACCAAATGGAGCAGGAACACTGTCAATTCTCCTCCTCCCTCACTCCGATTAAAAACTGGATCCCAAGGTCTGATAATTTGAATGGACAAGATCTAGGTGGACTTGGCTAGTGCTTTCCGGAAATATATATAGCTACATTCTGGCCATCTTCCTAGGCTCAGCTCAAGCCTGAAGAAACAGTTTTGGAGCACTAATTCCAACTAAGGTGGTTGTCTATAGATGGGATATTGACTCCCTGCGAATGAGAACCTCCAGTAGCCTGTCCACTCTGACTGTGGCCCATCACTAACTTCAAAACAGAGGATTTCTGACCCCATACACAAAACAGAAATAAGTTCAGTGACTCCAGGATTAGAGCTCTTGCATGGGTGTTTTCTGATGTCTGGGCTCAGCCAGTTGCCATAGAAAGAATCTAGTATAGGGAACAAAAACAGCTGGAAGTGGACTGCAACAAGGGAAGACATTAATGCTTGCTCTCAATTTAATCTCAAGTATTTCCTTCACAAGTGTTGTGTCGTCACTAGATATCGGCGACGAGGAGCTGATCTGCTTCGTGCTCCCAGGTATTTGGATGTTACTGGATTTTCTCCGGGTGTTGATGTTGGCGGCATACCGCTGTGATTTGGAATGACTTGCCAGCGGATCTAGGATGGTGAGAGCAGACAAAGGGATTCAAGAACCGCTGATCATGGTGTCCTTGAATTTGGAAATTCAAGGAATTTATATGTATCCCGTTGACAACACGCTGCTTCTTGACCGTGAAATCCTCTGCTGCCACATGGTTCCTTAAGGCAAGCCATGCTGCAACTGCGCATGCTTAAGGGAGTGGCCTCCCAGGATTCCTTGTGTGATCAAGCAGTGTGACCTTATGTCGCGGCCAGCTTAGATTGGGCCGCCATGCATCGATACAAAGTGCATTGACATTTAGCAGTACCTCCTTACTATTCTTTGCCGGCACAGTCTTGCTCCTATCGTAACATTAATATAATGAGGCCCTCTCCCCTCTCTCCACTGGTGTCCCACAGGGCTCTTCCCTTAGCCCCCTTTTGTTTAACATCTTTGTGACTCCCCTGGTTTACCTGGCGGAGTCACTGGGGGCTAGGGTGATGGCCTATGCAGACGACATGCAGCTATTGTTTACCTGGAGAAAGGGCGAGGACTCAGTCAACACGGCACAGCGCTGTCTGTCCGCGGTGTTTCGCTAGTTGGCCAATGCACAACTTAAGTGCAACGAGGAAAAGTCGGCGGTGCTCCTGTTTGGAGCGTTTCCTGCTGGTTTTAGAACCAGACTGTGGCCTCCGGACTTTCCAACCCCCCCAATCAGACAAGGGCCTTGCAAAAAACTTGGGGGTCTGGTTTGAGGAAAATCTGAATTTTGCGACGCATGTCAATAAACTTACAGGGACCTGTTTTGGCATACTTAAAACCCCGCGTAAATTCCTCCCTCTTCTGCCTGTGGAGGCCAAAGAAACAGTAGTCCGGGCATTGATCCTTTCTCGGCTGGATTACTCCAATGCGCTCTTAGTGGGATGTCCAGGCTATCTGATAAAAAAATTACAGGTAGTTCAAAATGCGGCTGCTCGACTCCTTCTGGGTCTTTCTTCCAGGCAGAGCATGCGTGTCCATCTCCGCCACCTTCATTGGCTCCCAGTTGAGGCCCGTTTGAAATTTAAAATGCTGGCCATTGTCCATCGGGCCTTGTATGGATTGGGCCCCCATCTATCTGCAGAACCGCTTCTCTTTCTAAATCCCTTCCAGGACTTTGAGAACCTCGGACCAACTCCTTATCCAGAGCTTCCTCTTGCTCTCAGGAGGATTTCAGATCCGGCTGTTTCCAAAAAGAACATAAAAACACTACTGTTCTGAGCCCATTTTCTTAGAGGCTCTTCCTGTTCAGCTTGTGGGTGGGGGTTCAAGGTAGCAGCGCTGGGATACTCTGAGTAGCTGTGTGCTTTAGAAATGCAGTATAACATAACATAACATAACATAACACAACATAACATAACATATTAGTTCAGTGATATGCAAACCTCCATATGGTCTTGGAAGCTCGTTACCTTTATATCCTACAGTGATATGCATATGATATACATATTAAGGTACTTGTTCAATGTACAAACAATAAAACTGAGCCGAGTACATTATAAATACTGTTTCTTGACTGTCTTACATAATAGTCTATTTTGTGTGTTTTTAATCTATTTTTTTTGTGGTATGTGCCTAACCTTTTAGCCTTATTCCTCCACTATCTTTCCTTCCACTTCCTGGAGAACCTCAAATGAAATGGCTACATCGGAAGGAATGCTTTCTCATGTATATCTCGGCCACAGAGAAAGAAGGCACAGAAGATTTTATTTCCTTAGGGAGAAAGAAACTTATTTTGCACAGCCTATGTCCAGAAGGGTTGTACATTTATGGCCAAATGGAAAAAAGCTGAAGAGGATACAGATGTTTTCAAACATGCCTTGGAAGACCTTATTTTTTACCACCCGGCAATATGTGCAGCAATTTATAGATATAATTTTTTTTCAATGCAAACTGAGCAATTCGGAGACAGTGGAAAATTATGCAGAAGCTCTTAAGAAGTTAAGAGTTTCTTGTAAATTTGTCTCTTTACATGATGAGATAATTCAAGACCAGATCATAATACATATACCAATGATCCTAACATACAGGAGAGGTTATGGGTGACAGAAGGATCTTCACTCAAGGACATATTAGGCATTGTGCTGTAGGTTGAATTACCCAAGCGATGTGCTAAAGCAGCCGCGAATAATCATTCTTCTGGTAAGCACTCTTTAACCATTTGCAAAGTTTCAGAAAGCTCCTACAAAGTTGGAAATAAGAACTGGAAACTGGCCTTGAACATTGTGACTACATGAAGTCAGAATGGATAATTAGGAAGTGGCAAACGCTTGTAAACGTGCTGGGAAAACTCTGCTGCACTCCGTGGAGTGCCGCCAGTGGCAGAGTCTGTTAAGTCGCGCTGCTTGCGCTGGCCAAATTGTTGGAAAAATGTGTTCACAAACAATTGAGTCAGCACATTGATCAAGTTAATCTATTCAACAATTTTTAATCAAGATTTAGACCAGGGTACGGCACAGAATCAACTATTGTTCACATAATGGATGACACCCTTCAGATGCTAGACAACATTGACTTTGGCCTACTCATTCTACTACACCTCTCATCGGTGTTTGACATGGTCAATCACAGCAACCTACTAAAATTACTAGAAAACAGAATGGGGCTGCCGGTAAAGTGCTCTCCTGGTTCGCATCCTTCCTGCAGAACTGCTCACAATGAATCAAACTAGGCAACTCCTTCTCAGTTACTGCCCCAGTGAGATGCGAAGTTCCACATAGGCCAACCAATTCCCCCACACTCTTTAACCTATTTATGGAGCTACTAACGGAAATCTTCAAACAATCGAACGTTGCATACTACATGTAGGGAGACGACACAACTATACTTAAATATAATCCTCCTCAGAGGATATCATCCAACTAAATGACACTACATTCAAAATTCAGTCCTGGCTAGTTCAAAACAACCTCAAGCTCTATGAAAACAGAATTCCTACTTTTCTCCCCTCATAACAGCTCTACACACATCCAGGATTGGCTCAATCTCCTAGAAGCCCTCAACTGTAAACCCATCATTATTGATTCCACTAAATCCCTTGGAATAACACTAGACAAGAATCTGAAGATGCTAGCACATATCAGTACAACTACGCGCAGAGCGTCATTTCACCTCAAACTACTGAAGAAAGTGAAACTATTCCTGCCACCTCCAGACTTCAAACAAGCAGTACAATCATCAGTGGTCTTAAGACTAGAATATGGTACTGCGACCTCCTCAGGTCTTCCAGCATTAAGTGCAGCTCCACTCAAAGTGACTCTCAACGCAGCAGCTAGCCTGGTAACAGGCACTAGAGGCTTGGACCACATTAACCATCACTTAGGTCTTTTAACTGGCTTCCTACCTAGGCAAGAACTCAAATGAAAATTGCTTTCCTCACGCATAAAGCCTAGCATTGTAATGAACCAAGGTACATTGGCAGAAAAGATTTGAATCGCAGGAGGCATCCACTCCCTCAGAAGGGCAAACTCTCTAAGGTTAGAACCCCCTCCGATTCAGAAAACAAAAAACCTACATGCGCTTCTTTTCTGGATCGGCTCCTAGGATTTGGACATTTCTACCACCCAAAGCTCGGTCTAACCCATCCACGCACATCTTCAAAAAAGAGGTGAAAAAGATCCTAATGAGCAGATTCCACTTGTAAAGTCACAGTGAGCCTGTCCCCTAGGCCTATTGGCCGCTACAAGGGCAGTAATACCATTACAGGGCAGAGGCATATCAATCCCAGTAGAATCCTCACAAACATTGTCCTTGAATACCTGGAACTGAACCGACACAAAGCAGACTCGTGAAAAACCATCATAACAAACTAGGAGCCTAGAGGGAGAAAAAGGGACTCAGGTTACCCTCCACTCAAAGTATTCTCAACAATAAAACCTGTTCCCAGCTATCAAAAGGCCTTTTATAACATCACCTTGGGATGTAGGAATACATGTAGACACAGCCACGCAGAAGTTTTTTAGTAAGAATTGAGGCACACCCTGTTTAATTATGCAAATGTGTTGCAGACTAGAAATACCTTCACACAGTAGGAGGCAGGTGATGTTATAAAAGGCCTTTTGATAGCTGGGAACAGGTTTTATTGTTGAGAATACTTTGAGTGGAGGGTAACCTGAGTCCCCTGTTCTCCTTCTAGGCTCCTAGTTTGTTATGATTGTTGAGAATGGCAGAACAGCCGTGAGAGCCACACTTAGACATTTGTTTTAATCGCGAGTGACACAGCCCTAATAATAATTGTTTCAGTGGACATGGATTCATACTATGGATACGAACTGCTTGGACTTCTCTGAAGACCAGATAGCGTCCATCCTCTCGGACCCGTCCCTCCTTCCAGATGCACCTTTGATAGGAACAACAGCAGCTCGTGAAGAGTGGGACAAACTCAGCAATCTCAAAAAGTGTCAAATTAGGGTTGCCCTTCATGGCGCGCTCATGACGGAGTATCTCCGGGAAGGGACAGCACCAGCTAGTCTTTTGATATGTTTGGAGCCCAAAATCTTTCTTGAGGATAAGAGGTTCCTGGTGGACTGGAGTTACATCGCAAAAAAGTGCACCCGGGACTGGCTTATCCTCATTATTAATACAGCCAAATGCCTCAGTGAAGAATTCCTCAAGGATATTCTCGATTTAGAGGAGGCCATTAGGATCAACACCACCATCTTCGACACAAGGGAACAACTTGCCAGGATCCGAAGTGACCTAGGAGAATACAAGACCTATATGGTCAATCAAAAGATAAAGGGCCTCAAGCAAAACCTTGAGAGATACACACACGAGTGGGCATTTCCATACACGGAGGATAAAAACTACCAATCCAAATCTGAACAAGTGTATCAACCGGCAGGCCAGAGAGGGGGGAGACGTCAGGGCAGGAGGAGACCTCAAAACTGGACATTCGAGAACACCAGCAGCGAGGACGACGAAATCAGTGCCCAACCATCCACCTCGTATCAGGGAAGAGTGAGGTTCAATCACCAGGATAGATTAGACGAGGACCTTGGAGCACTGTTCAGGTCTTTTTTAGGTCAGCAGCAGGCGGACCGAGGAAGAGGGGGAGGTCAAATACAGAGAGGGAGAGGCTGTGCCCGGCAGAATCAAACATGGCAGACCTACTCCCCCAGGGTCACGCGAAGCAGGGGACCAAAACCACCTCAGTTTTAACACAGACCTATGACATAGTGGAGAACTTGTCCGATCACACACTAACACAAGAGGAGTGTCAAGTTCTGACAAAGGCCTTGGGTTTGTGCCCACTCCTCTCCATGACAGCTTCAAATGCAGGATTGAATTTTATGAAGTGGTGATAAAAATCTAATTGAAAAACATTTTTTCAGACAAACCATCAGATCCCCCCTCGTTGTTTAACTTAAATCTACATCGTCCATCAACGTTTTGTCCACCTACAAGCTCAGTTGGACCTGAAGTCTCAGTATTTGAAGAGAAAGTACTCCATGAGATTGAACAATTGGAGAAAGCTGAGCATAAACGCAATTTTTGCAACATGAGCAAGTCTGAATGGATGGCAGTTAGAACATTAGAAAACAATAGTTCATTGACAATCAAACCAGCTGATAAAGGCGGGGCGGTGGTCGTTATGAACACTACAGACTGTGAGGCGGAAGTACTCCGACTGTTGGGATCACGCCAAAATTACCAACCATTTGCCCATGACCCCCACAGGCGAGCTCCTTGTCCTCATAACTGAGTTAGTGACAGGGGCCAAGGAGAGAAAATGGATCACTGCTAAGGAAATGGACTTTTTGATCAACTCCAAACCCAGAACCCCGGCGTTCTATATTGTGCCAAAGATTCACAAAGCTCAATCGCCGCCACTGGGTTGTCCCATAAGATCGGGGATCCAGTCGGTACTGGAACCGCTGTCACCGTTTTCTGACTTCTTTCTGAGGGAATGTGCTATTAATCAACCCTCCTATTTACAGGACACCACAGATATTTTAAATATCTTGGAAACATTGGAGTATGATCCTAGCCAACAGTTCCTTGTAACAATCGACATAGAATCATTATACACAAGCATACACCAGGAAGCCACGCTGGTGGCAGCAGCGCGTGCACTGGCGGCATGTGAGTGGTTTTACGACAAGCCCCAATCTTTTGTTCTCCAATGTGTGGAGATGGCCCTCACCCCCAATTACTTCCAGTATAAAGAACAGCTGTACCTCCAGGTGTCTGGAACTTCAATGGGGGCTGCATTTGCCCCCAGCTTAGCCTGCATATATGAAGGCCAATTTGAGGCACATCATATCAACCATCCATCTACTCCCTTCCAGAAGAACATCTGTCTCTGGAAGAGATTTATAGATGATGTCCTATGTATTTGGACAGGCACTGAGTCAGAGTAAAACAACTTTTTTGTATGGCTCAACAATCTAGATGAATGCCTCAAATTCACCTGGCAGGTCAGCAGGGACACAGCAATTTATTTGGATCTGGATATATTTGCGCAGCACCACCGTCTGAGCACCAATGTCCATCAAAAACCTACGGACAAGAACTCCCTCCTCCACTACAAGTCATTCCACCCACGTGCCCTCCGGGACAATATACCAGTAGGTCAATTCCTCCGGTACCGGTGGAATTGTAGCACCATCGAAAAATTTGTGGATCAAGCAAATGAACTAGTGGAGAAGCTCGGACACCGTGCATATCCAAAGAAGATTGTGAAGACAGCATGGAAGAGGGCATTGAATACACCCAGAGAGGCATTACTGGAAAGAACCAGAAGGGAGCGAGCGGAATGCCTTCCGGTAGTTACCACATTTGATTAACAGTCGACAAAAAACTGTCAAATAATCAAGAGGCACTTGCATTTGCTTAGTACCAACAACTTCAGGATGCCTCCCCCAAGGTTCGAATTTAAAAGATCCCAAAACCTCCGGGACAGACTGGTACACTCTCGCACCAGACAAGCACCAAAACCTTTGGACACACAAGCAGGGGAAGTTGCTCAGTGTACGAATTGACTGAACAAACTAAATGTGTACAATTGGTGAATGGAAAAACGTGGCATCTCAATAAATTCACCAATTGTAACCCAGCCAATGTGATTTATCGATTGACCTGCCCGTGTGGCCTATACTACATTGGCCTTACAACAATGAAAATCAAAATTCGCATACAGGAGCAGCTGAACACTAATAAAGCTGGCAGATTGACAACGCGTCTAGTAGAGCATTATCAGGACCACAAGCATAACTTCAGGGACATTAAATGGGTAGTGCTAGAGAAAGTCTGGGGCGACCCATCCAACATCGAGAACAGATTGATTTCAAAAGAGGCACGGTGGATATATCAGGAGCGAGCTGATAAGACAGGACTGAATGATGTGATTGAATGGAACAAAGTCATAACACGCAGATAGTCACATTTCACGGAGGGCCCACCTTACTATGAAATTCGGTTGGTGTCGATCCTGATGGATTCCCTCTTTAGTGAGTCCACAGTACTGTGATCACATACACCTTCTAAGTACTCCTCTATTCACAAAGGTTAGAGGGCTCTTTGTGCCCAATGGATAACATGTCCGGCTGGGCACTCTATATATGGACTGCAATAATAAGGTTGAATTACAATGCACTCCCTTTTGAAGCTATAAGAAAATATTCCTCAATATCCCTGTGAGTTTTTTAACCCCCTGTAAACATTCAATTCGATATTCAGTCATAGCGAATACAAGCATGCATCAAGTTCCTAAAATAGCTTGAATTGCACCATACGAAACAACTAAACACGTTATTTTCCCATTCTAAGATGGCCGCCACGGTTCTACACCACATGATTGCCGAGCACACGCCATGTACTGACGTCACAGCGCGCCCGACCGAGGGATCACCGGGCTTCGCTTCCCTTTAAAAACAGTCTGCGGTAAGAACACAGCGGAACGGGAGCCCGAGACTACACATGACAGGAAAAGGTCCGGTGAGGGGGTATAGCCACGGAGGGGGTGGAGATTGATTCTCAGATTATAGAGAGACGCGAGGCGGGGCCAGCGCAAATAACAGAAGCACTGGTGGCACTAGCGGATTGACAACGGCGTATTCGCCGCACAGGTTTGCATAAAACTATAGCACACGCCAGTGGGGCCTAAGACCACGGGCAGACGGGGACTAAACATGGGAATGTTGAGGCCGTGCTTACTGAGTGGAAGGCTAGATACTGCAGGATACCAGTACAGAGACCATGTAAATAAAGACAGTACTCGGGCAGAGCTACACTACAGTGGCTAAATGACAACTCCTCATAAAGTGCTAGAAACAGGGAATACACACGTATCCGATGCGTTGAACTGACTGGCGGAGTATATGTATATTATGTTACAGGTTGACGGATTGCGACCGTAATTGACAGACGTGGAGATACACATGCCCATCTAATTGGTGGCTGCAGGTATGCAATTTAGTGGCAACCACCAGGTAAAATACAATGTCCATGAAACAATTGGCAAACAATTCATGACTTTATGATAAGAGCATTTGCTAATCAGTGTCACTCTGTGTGTTTTTATATGTCATGTCTGTGCCTATGTTTTAACAGGTTTGAATGCTGGATAACTACAGCAGAGTGTGACACTGATCCATAGCCCTGAAGAAGTTGCCGACCATGTATGGCAGGCAACGAAACATGTTGGCTTCATATAGGTTAAAACGAGGCTCAACAGTAGAGTGTTGGTTTTAAGATGAGCAGATACCCAGCAGCAATCAAAGCATATCATTTAGCTAGAGGTATCTAGCTCAGTTTTAGTTGGGTGGAGCATTGAATAGCGGTACTCTCACCTAGGGGGTTGGGCGATTATAGATGTAAGCAGTTAGGATCACATTTGAGTTCTTATGAATCACTTACACAATTTTTTCACTACATTTTCGTTTGTGGTTGGAAGGAGCCAATGATGATAAGCGGAACACACTGACGAGTACCAGTCAGCAGTTCCCTGGTGGTTGCTTCCGTGAGGTTTCTTCCTTCCCTACACACATTTTTTTCTCTACACTCTGAGAATTGTTTGGGATGTAGGAATACATGTAGACACAGCCACGCAGAAGTTTTTTTGTAAGAATTGAGGCACACCCTGTTTAGTTAATGTGTTGCAGACTAGAAATACCTTCACACAGTAGGAGGCAGGTGATGTTATAAAAGGCATTTTGATAGCTGGGAACAGGTTTTATTGTTGTGAATCATGAAAAACCATACCGAATTAATAACGGTCATTTAATATTAACTCTGCTACAACATATCAAATCTTAAATTTCTAAAATGCTGCTCTCTGTTTTTGATAGAGTTTCTTTTTTTATATATCAGCTCTTTGCTTATGTTTATCATTCATATGTACAGCACTCGGATGCCCTATGCTCGTGCTTTATAAAACACCAAACATAAATAAAAAAGGATATATACACTGCAGTTCTTTTACTGAAATTTTAGTCTACTGCTTGCAGTATACTGACCACTAGTGCTAGGGGAGAGGGAGTGCTTTTATCACAGATCTCAGAGAATGGACTACAGTACACTGTGTCATTTGCTTCTCGTTCTTCATCACCTATGGAAGAGAAATATTCTGTGATCGAGAGGGAGATGTTGGCTTATGTATGGGCTGTGGAGAAATTTAGATAGTACCTGAGGGGTGAAAGATTCACATTACACACAGATCACAGACGACTGATCAAGGTTTCTACTCCAGAGGGTACCATTAAATCAACTCCTTGTATAGCTAGAATGTCTGAGACTTCTGGACTATGATGTTTTTTATGAACAAAAACAGGGCGGCGGATTACTTGAGCAGATCAACATTGTTCCTAAAGGAACCCAGAGACCGGGATACATATTGTGTAGTAGCTGTGAATGACAATACAGATGCCATTGCCAATGAAGATGGGCTATCTGGCTACAAAGGTGATGATGTTTTGTGTGAGGTGAAGAAGTACATTAGGCATGGTTGGACCAGCAAAAGTAAGCTAGCAGCAGAATGCAAGAAGTTCTGGGAACTAAGGAATGAACTATCTGTGTGTAATCAAGGAATCCTCTTGAGGGGTGATAGGGTAGTTCCTTCAAGCAACCTTAGTCAATGAATTTTGTGTTCTGCACAGGAGGGGCACATGGGCATAGTAAAATGAAAAAAAGATACTGAAATCCTCATATTGGTGGCCAGGAATAGATTCCTATATGGAAACATGTGTGAGATCTTGTGAACAATGTGTTCATTCTGACAAAACTCTGTTTTCAGGCCTCCCTTAGGTCTTATGGAATGTCTGAAAAATCCTCGGGAGATATTGGTTGAAGATATTCTTGGTCCTATTCTGGACTATAAGGGGATACTACATATACAAATTGCCTAAATCGACGTGTATTCTAAATGGCCTAAAATTGCATTTTAAAAAAGTCCATTCTGCATAGGTTGTCTCCTTCCTCAAGAGTTTTCTTAAGAGAATACTTTCCCAAGTCTAAGGTGAGTGACAATGGTCTTTAATTCACAGCTGAGAAGTTAAAGGAAGTCCTTGTTAGTAATTGTGCTAAACCTAAACACACTTCCTTATATTATCCTGAAGGGAATGGTATGGTGGAGTGCTTTGGCAGAGTGATAATGGGGAGTGTTCAAGCTGCCATAAATTACTGGAAGGATTGGAAAAAAGAAGTCTGTTAACGTGTGTGGGCTTATAGGATTACCACTACCATAACGGGGTATAGTCCTTTCAGGGTGCTACTGAGGCGTTTACTAAGGCCAACAGTGCATCGATGACTTTAGAACTTCAAAGTGAATAGTATCCTTCTGTTGTCAAAGCAAACTTGCTGGAAGCACAATGGATTTGTAATGAGTACTATGATCAGCTTCGTTTGAAAGAAGTTACTCTTGAATAGGAAGTCTGCGTACGAGTGAAATTGGGTCTGAAAATGAGGAATGGGTGCAGTAAGTTCACTAAGCCTTCGCAAGTGATGGATGTCTATTTCTGTTCCACCAAACTTAGTGATGGTAAAGTGTTGCATTTCGGTAGGTTTTTTAGATGCAATAAACTAAGGTCTTAGAATTAATCATGAAGGAATTGAACCAATGCTGTTAACCCTAAAATCTGGTTAAGAGAGGGGACAGACAGGATGGTTCTGTTCTTGTTCCAGGTAATGGTGAGGTTGAAGGTAATGATGATGATGTACCTAGTAACCGTATCGGAAATGTAGCCAATGCAAATCGAAATAAAAATGTCCCTGAAGTATGTTCTGGAGATGGGTTTCCTGGGGAAGGTTCTATGAGAGGAACCTAAAATGTGTTTCCTAAATGAACCAACACCCATTCCAGAAGAGTTACTGTTCCTCTTATGAAACTGAAGGACTTCACTGTGGGGTGAAGGTGTTACAACTGCTTGCATTTTAATGTGCTCTGTAATGCAGCTGTCATGTATAGTTACAAGACCTCTTCCTTGCTTTCAAAGAGAATGAGAGGGTTACTCCTTGCCTTTCCCAAGAATGAGACAGAGCTAGACCCCGCCATTCAGGTTGAGAGGCTAAAAGAGTGTCTCACAGCTACACGTTTGGGTTCCCCCACCAACCACTAGCTTGGCTGTGGAGGGATCAGATTAGACAGGAGCGGCTTTCAGAACCCAAAACTTGAAGCTGCAATTGTGTTGGTGCCCCCAGGACCCAGAGAATCCTGAGAACGTAACCATAAAGAGTCAAACTGAGCTGGCTCTTAGATGGTGGGGTCAGGGGACTACAAAAGCAAAGTATCCCAGGAAATCCGGAAATACAATGCCTTGACTGAACAAGTCTAGTCCAAACACGAAGCACATTACGTCTCTGAGGTCAATCACAACATACCGGGTAACTGGGCAGAATCTGGACATCTCCACCATATTAGCTGGTCCAGGAATAGAGGCCAGTTTTAATCCAAAGTAGTCTTGCACTGTAAACGTTAATTAGAGAGGGGGCGGGATCCATAGCCAGTATGAATCAGAGAAAACTATTCGAGAGAATTTTGGATTTTAACTCAAAAACTATGTAAACAAGCAGAAACCAACTGGAGCTCATGGAAAATTGTCACTTTAGGACAGGCCCCTACCTACAAGCTACTTATCAGCTTCTGTGCTTAACGGCGATAATAGATTCAGCAAGACGGACGGATCCTAGCCTATCTACAAAGCAGAAACATCATAGCATAGCACTGTCCCACTTTGCTGTAAGAGAGCGAAACCGCAAACCCTACTGGATGGTCCTAAATAAGGTCATTGTTTTTTCAAGTAAGATCTCAGATTGGACTCTGCTCTTTCTTGTGAGAGTGATAAAAACCTTCCCAATAGTAAGGTAGAATGCGGGGTCCCCCAGGGTTCATCACTTTCCCCTCTTTTGTTTAACCTCTACATCTTCCCCCTCATTTTTATGTTACAGCAACTGGAGGTCACCGTGTTCAATTACGCGGACGACCTCCAGTTAATCTTCAACCTGTCCCACTCACCTTCATCTGCCCTGAACGTCCAAACCATCATGACCCTCATTCAAGAATGGATGAACTGCAGCCACCTCAAACTCAATCCGGACAAGACCGAGCTGGTCCCGACCGGAGGTGGCTGCAGTCCCTGGTCTTCTTCCTTCTGGCCCCCCTCCCTTGGTGCCCCTCCACTCCCGGTTCCCAAAGTGAAAACCCTGGGAATCTTTCTTAATCCCCAGCTTACTGTTCTCCCACAAGTTAACTCCGTGGTCTCCTCATCTTTCTTCTCTCTCAGAGTAATTAGGAAAGTTTCCCGTTTCTTTTCCCCCCCAGCTTTAAAAATCATCATGCTGGCCATGGTATTGTCCCGTATAGACTACGGTAACATAGTCTATAACGGAGCCCCTGCATACATGATCCATCGATTACAACTGGTGCAGAATCAGGCGGCCCGCCTGATCCATGGCCTTCCCAGATATCATCGGGTCACCCCATTACTCAAAACTCTGCATTGGCTTCCCATAAGAGAGCGTGCCCTGTTTAAGCTCGGCTGTCTTACTTATCAAGCCAGAGCGGGCACTGCTCCCGAGTTCATCTGTTCCCTCATCAAACCATACTGCCCAGGCAGAGAACTTCGCTCGGCCCATTTGGCCCTCCTTACCATCCCCCGCTTTAAAAAGCAGAGGGCGGGCGGAGCGAGATTCGCTGTCCTGGCTCCAACTTTTTGGAACTCCCTCCTGATTGCTCTGCGCACCTCACTTTCCTACCCCCTGTTCCGAAAAAATCTTAAAACTTTTCTGTTCACTCAAGCCTACCCTTAAATCTCTCTGCTGCTGCCATCCACTGATCACCACTAGCGCCATGAAACCGCTGGGTATGCGAGCGCTGTACAAATGTTTTTAAATTCAAATTCAATTCCAATAACTTTAGTAACATGGTCACAAATGCACAATTTAAACGTAAACTACGATAAAAAATATAACCCTACCTCCCCACCGTTGGCTTCGGGGTATTTTATCCACTAATCCTTGGCCCATTCAAGAATGCACCATGGCAATTCCCTGTTTTTGGTAATCACCAAAATTCGACTTGCTTCTTTGAAAGCTGTGCCGCGGCTTGTCTGCTCTCTAGAAGCATATGTTCCCACCATCTCTCTACTATTTCCTTCTCACTCGAAAGTCTTCCTATGGAAGCGAGGCGTTGAAAGCAGCTTGCTGTGGGCACAAAATGCTACACTTTTAATCTCTTGACTACTTAGCACAGAAGCTGAAAATCTCTGGGGTACCGGATGCCATCACAGCACAGACGCTCTGAAGTAAGTAAAAAAAAAATAGAATCATGCCTCACTCCGTTGCAGGCAGGATGCGCTGCAAAAATGTGGAAATCTAGTCCACCTTCTATACATCAACCCCCCAACTTACATCGCAAAGAGATAACAGGAAATGCTCCTATTCTAATGACACTGCCAACAATCTTTTCCTTTACTGTTCTATCGCCATCCTTGTGACATCACTTGCTCTAAGCTGGCCCCCTCGTCTTTCATTTGAGCAGCTTATAGTAGTATATCATCCTCTGCCTATACCTAATTCCAATGCATGGCGATCAGCTTCATTGTGTTTTTGTAAATCATGCTCAGACTTTCTCCGCTATTTTAAAGTTACAATTCCACATTTGCAATCCCTAATATCTCCCTTATTTGTACGTTTGTAGGGTTTTGTCTTCGTTATTCGGTTCACTTTTATGCTTTCCTACATCTATGACAGGCCTACACTATTTTAACAGTAGACTGCTCGTGATAATTTTATAATGCTCTTCATGTTCTTTCTCAGTTTTATATAGTTTTTTTACTTGGGTGTCAGTGTTAAAGTGTGAAAAATGTGTTTACTGAAGTGTCATTCACAGCCTTTGAGAGCGAAATCCTTCCGAATGAATCTATAAATGTACATTTGTACTCTTGACACTATGTAAAGCACTCGGACACCCTCAGACATATACAAAGCTAAAAAAAATTATAATAAGTAAATATTTTCAAAGTAATCCCTACTGGATGTTTATCCACATGTATGACCGAACTGATAATCTAAAGGCCTGAAGTCTTTCTTGGGGTTCAGGTGACCCCCCACCAATACCTGTTGCAGATGTGCTCTTGGAAGAATTTTTTACTATGACTCCCCTCAGAATTCTCCCCTTGAGAGATTGGGGACTTCTGTGGTTGCAGCCAGTATCTAGCCAAAGCTAGCGGCTTATGATATGTAAACTGAGAGCCAGCTAAGTGCTGACGCATCCCTACAGGACATGTGGACAAACTGTGCTCCACAAGACGCAGACCCAAAAATATTCACAGGTCTCACACATCTTTACTCGCACAGACCCAGCCCACTCTGAGGCGTCCCGTCCACTCGTGTTTCCCAGCTCACATGCGGCTTCATTTGGGTTTTTTAAAAGACACCGATGTGTCTTTCATACAATTTTCATCACTTGTTTAACGCTGCAGAATGGCTGCTTTCCAAAACCAGAAGCTGATTGGAACTGCAGCTTCACACCTGTCAGCTCTTCAGAACTAAAATGAGGAAAGTAATCATGCAGCCTGCCAGCCGGTCTGAGCAGGCTCGGAAACAACAGTGCAGTTTGAGGCCCAGAGAGGAGCAGCGCTCCTGGGAACCGCCTCATTACAGGGATCAGTTTCGAAATTCACCTGAATATTTTACCCACCTTAATTCTGACCAGTTTCTGGTTGGGATAGTGAGAAGATCATGGCAAGCTACCAGTAGTCAAATAAATAAATGGGAACACACACAAGTGGTTCCAACGGTTAATCTCTCTACTCAATTTGTAGCATGCTATAAAGGGTCTTGCTCTCTGATCCTGGAGAGTGAGTAACATTATTAAGTGGCCGCGTCCCCTGTTAGGGTCCGTCCCCTTCAGCACAGCAAATGCCCCTATGTCCAGGGGTTGTTTAAACATAATTCAGTTTAGTTTAATTTCAAATGTGATATATTTATTATATCAAGGCAGTGTTCAATTTTCATCTGCCTTGTCAACCATCAAATTCATTCAGTAGATCATAAATTTCTCATAATGATTTACATGCAAAGCAATTCAATTGTATTATCCCATCCTGATGCATTTCGGGGAGTGGCCCTTTGTCGGGGGATATCAATTATCTCCAGCGTCGGCGAGAAACCTCATGCGAGCGTCTCCCGGTATTAGGGATAGTGACAAGATCATGGCAAGCTACCAGTAGTCCCATTTAGCACATCATGGCAACTTTTCAATATGTCGAACCAGCAGATTCTCGCTCAACTCTGGTCATTCTAGTTGGTACACCATGGCTGGTTTCCAATATGTGAGCAAGTTCCTCATGGTAAATTTGCAGTTGTGCAATCCAACGCATCTAGGGCATTTCTACGCATGTCCAGTAAACACTCAAAAGTCCTGTGTTTTCCACCTTTTCCATGTCCCCCAAAACTCTCTATCTTCAACAGTGCTCTTTGTAGAGGGAATTCCAAGTTACTGGTCAGTAGGACAACTCTGCAGCTCACTCTAGCCAGCCACCTCCTAGAGCTCTGCTGACAGGCACCTAGAGATGACAACGGGTTAGTCTCTGGGGCAGAGATCACCAGGTAAAAAAAACAGGGACTTCACAAGGGAAAAACAAAGAAAATCATGGATGTGATTTGGCGATCTACAATACATAGCTCTGGGCCTTACATCAATTGGCAGTGTTGAGATCACAGGAATTGGATGGGGATTTGAATTCAAACAACATGAGAAAATCACCTGCTGTCCAACAGGAGGGAAAGGTGGTGGAAGGTTCGCCACATAGCTCGTAGAAAGGCCTTAAAATGTAAGTTTTGTTATGGTACCTTAACCAAACAACATCCCAATCTGAACACAAGACATATTATTAACCGAAGAGCAAACCTTCCCACATAAGTCAAAATCTCGCAAACCATCCAAAGGGAAATCCTACACTGTTGTGGAACATACCCCACACCAAGAAAAGGGAGACGCCATGTCTTTGTAAATTACTTACTAAGGCAGCTGTGGCCATAATGCACCATAAGATCCGCCCCCAGGGCCCGAGCTGTGAAGTCATCCACGCAACAAGCACCATATGTCACATCCCCCATCACCACCGCCTCAGCCTCAGTGAACCTGCAAAGAAAGAGGAGGAAAGTGAGGGCTTTGGTAAAAAATCACTGCCGCTACATTTGATACCACATAATTATCTTGCTAAACGCAATGCAATTTTCAAAGTCCTCTTTTGCTTTCCACCTTTTGCTTGCACCTATGTTGCTGGCTCCTAACGTTTTACCACCAGTGATGTCACATCTGCAGTCCCTACATTGATCACTACTAGATATTGCTACTTCAGGTAATCCTTTCAAGCCACAATCTTCTATCCTGTCAAAGTACATTTCATTCCAGTTCTCGGAGAGGAAAGCCATGTAGGGAATACAGATTCCCACCATACGAGAAGGGGTGATGGCGAACAGTTCCTCTATACTTTGGCAGATGGGGCCGGACAGCAAAGACACTAAGAGAAGCAACATGGCTTTCAAAACTGCCTGAGGAAGAATTCTAGAGGTGGATTCACAATAGCATTTTTTTAAATGCCTAGGTGGAAGGACCCCTTTAGGAATGGAGCAGCGGGGTACTATGACAACAGAAGCATGAAGCGCCAGGCCTGGACAGTTAGGCTCAGCAAGGCCATAGGAATTGGGTAATGGGAATTACAAAGGCAGAACTCAACATACAAAGCAATCCAGGACAGTATCAGCAGAAACTAAATTTGGCATAGTCAAGAAGACCGTGCCAGTAGCAAAGCAGACTGGACCATAAATACCGAGAGAATTGGACAAGGATCCGTACAAACCAAAACCCCTGTAGAAAACACTATTGGGCTAGACAAATTGAGCCAAGAGCAGAGTAAACTAGACTTGGCATAGTGAGGAGGTGCAGACTAGGAGTAGAGCAAACTGGACGCGGCATAGTCAAGATGATCAGACTGGGGAAGAGCATACTGGACTCGGCATTGTCAAGAAGATCAGACTGAAAGCAGAGCAAACCGTACTTGATATGGACAGAAGGCTTAGAGTAGGAGCAGAGAAACTGGACTCATCAGTGTCGAGAGAATTGGACTAGGAGCAGAGCTAACTGGACTCGCCAATGCCCCCAGGCACTTTTTTACACAATCACTGTTGCCCTCTTCACTAACATGGCTAAGTAAGCAGTTTCTCAAAAAATTGATCGATGGGCACTCCTTTCAGTTTATTTTGTTTTTTGTAAAAAATTATAGTCCAACACCTGCTTCGCAGGTTTATCGATTCAACAGTTGAATTTATCATGCACTCTTTCAATTATCATTAATCTCTCATGACATCATTAAATTTCATTTTGCTTAGTTTTCCCTCTCGTTTCTCGTCATTCCCTGATGGGTTCAGACCAGTAACCGGTAACATGCTGCCCCGCAGGTGCATGCCCGATCTTTCCCAACAGAGAATGACAAATACATGTTGGCTAAAACTTCTAAATAAAACAAAAATTCACTGAAATTGGTGCCCCTTGCCCATTTTTTTAGAAAC
The DNA here is from genome assembly GCF_964263255.1 of Lissotriton vulgaris. Classification (NCBI taxonomy): domain Eukaryota; kingdom Metazoa; phylum Chordata; class Amphibia; order Caudata; family Salamandridae; genus Lissotriton; species Lissotriton vulgaris. Next base: position 376,567,976 of record NC_141687.1, read on the forward strand.
TGTGTTGTACCTTAAACCAGTTAGGGCAGGCTGTTCTATATTTAAGGGAGCATTGTGCCGGTCTATAAAAGGCGATGACCCAGCTTGGCTGATGTCCAGGGTCGGATTGGCAAGGCGGGCATTCGGGAATGGGCCGAAGGGCCGGTGCTTCAGTGCCCTCTGTGGGCCGTTTTTTTTCTCCCCTGTCCCCGTCCACAGAGAGTGGACTAGGAAAGGGGAGAAAAAAACGGCCCACAGAGTGCACGAAAGCAGCCTCGCTGTGCGGCCAAACAGCGATTGTCAGCTCTCCTTCTTACCCCTGCCCTGCCAAGCAATCAAGCCGAGGCTGGGCTGGGGAGGGGTGATTGTTTGCAATAAGCGGCCTCCCTAGGGGCCAGGTGTTTCTCAGGCCTTTGAGCCATTTGCACCTCGGCCCCCTGGCGCCCATGCAGCCCAGAAACGGTGTTAGTCTTAACACCTCGCCCACAGCCCTTCACATTCAGGGCACAGTGGGCGAGGACAAATGGGTCTTGCTGTGGGGGCCTGGTGATGTTTGGAATTTTTTTGTTTTATTTATTTATTTATGCGATTTTATATAGCGCGGACTTTACCGAAGGTGTCAGAGCGCTTCACACTAGGAACAGCAATAATACATGAGGAGAAAATTACAAGTGGACAAATTACAAAAGCAAACGTTAAGTTACATGAATCAAAAGTGACAATAGTGAGCAACCAAAATCCAAGAGGAGCAAACGATACATTACAGGAGGAAAAAGTGACATGTGTGCAGGTTACAAAAGCGTACAAAATACAAGTAGAGGTATAATACTGCAATTAATGGCAGACACTCCAGCACAAGAACAAACGTTACGTAGGCAATGGTGGCACTTGTGCAAGTATCTAAAGCAAACAAAAGTGAGAGGAGCAAACAGTGTGTTACAAGAGAAAAGTGACTTGTGCAAGTTACAAAAGGGTACCATACAAAGGTACAAGGGTAATACTACAGTAAATGGTAAACACTCAAACTGCCAGAACACACTGGGAAGGCACTTCCCATGCACCAGCTTCACCTCAGCCTCCCCCCTGGCTACCTGGCTACCTTGGATGACCCAGAAAGCTGTGTTTTGTGCTCCCCTGCCAGGACATTTTCCCAAGGCGTGGAGGGTTGATTAATTTACTAATTGCAGGGGCCTTACCTCTGTTCATGTGCTCCTGAGCTGAAGGTCTGGGGAGGGCTGAGTAGGTTAGTAATAGCAGGGGCTTTGCTGCTTTTCAGGTGCTCCTGGGCTGGAATAATTTTGTGACAAAAAGGGGCCTTGCTATTTTTTTTTAGTTGCTCAGCATGTAGGCCATTGTCACCTTGGCCCTGTGTCGTGTGCAAGAACAGTATCCTCCCACTTTCATTCCTTGTCTGTGCAAATGGTGTTTCATGAAAGGGCACGCCCCTTGAATGTGGGCCACGCCCCTTAAATATGGGCCACGCCTCTTGAATGTGGGCCACTTTTTTCGTCAGTGCCCGGGCCGAATTGTGATCCCAATCCGACCCTGCTGATGTCTAAGTAAGACCAGGAATTTATTGCCACTCTTCTGTTTCAGACGTGAGCACGAGCCCAACAAGCAGTGTTCTTGCGTGTATAAACTCGTTCAACCTAGCGCTTCAGAGATGATCCATGACATTTCATGAACTTACTATATTGGGACACTCACAGACCATGAGCAAAATTCCTGTTTCTCTGTATGTGCATCTGGGTCAACTTACAGTTTTCATCTGGAATATCTGTATAGAGGAGTGGTGTTTCCCCGATGCCTTCTCCCATTCCCAGTTCTTGAGGTCCCTTCTATGGTCAGCCTCCCAGGAAGGCTTCACATGAGTACGGTCCACCTTACATGCAGAAAGCACGGCTCTGTTAAAATGAAATCTCTTATCTACGGGCCGGCACTCCCATGCGTGAACAGTAGTCGTGTTGCTCCTTGTCCCTGGGGTTCGCATTTGCAGCATTCTGCCTCTCACACATAGTATGCACTACGGCATTGTAAAAGGAGGAATTATCCTGATTGAATTCTTTCTACATCAGTCAGGTCAATCATCAACTGCTATTCCCCAGAAGAGTAGCAGTCCCCTACAAAATCTATACCGCTGCAGTCCATACTTCCCTCTGTCCCGCCATGCAGCACTCCAAGCGTCTTGGCAGACAACCTTAGCATATGGCTTATGCATTTTTGGCCAGTGTTTTCTTTTCTTCAACTGTCTAGGGACAGTCGGGAAAAACTCTTAGGAGAGACACTTAGGGACTGATTACGACTTTGACATTTGGGCCGCCACCAGCCCGTCTATGGCGGCCTGACTGCCGATGGCCCGACTGGTGCATTTGGGGTACACGGATGACCCGTAGGCAAAGTCACAGCAGCGTTATGCGTTTAAGGCTCTCCTATGGGCCAAACATACTGCCGCCTCAACACCAGCCATTGATTACATTCAGAATCCGGTGAGCAGGACACTGCATGCTTGTCGATCTTCCTGGGACCACCATGTCGGCAGTCCCACGGCAAGACCGAGAAACTCCTAATCCGGCTCCAAGTGGTTTTTTAAACTAAAATAAGACCACAAGGCTCTATTTATTCATATGTAAACACTGGTGAGTCAAAAATCCTTGAGTGTGGGGTCCGGCTCTTCGTGCCCTATCTATCGTAAACTGCTCAGCGCCCTTAAAGCCAGGGACACCCCACCACCATCTGCCGATGGACGTTAAAGTGAGCTTTCTTTTGAGAGATGTACTTATCGGTTTACATTGTGTGGGAGTCAATGCACTTCACAACATAGATTAGTACTGAAAGTACATCATTGTGTTTATAAGCCTCAACGTGGGTGGAGGGTTAAAGTGGGTTTGCTGAATAACACAAAGTGATTAAACGTGTAAGTGCATCTTAAAATAAATAATCTATAACTAATAAATCAAAGCAGCACAGCTTTAAGCAGGAATAACACACTTTGCTTTCAATATATATCATGAGAGCTTTAGGATCAAGTTTCAAGTTTAAATTTATTGTCTGACTAATTAAAATCTTCACACTATGTCCACGTCAAACAATACAAAAAATATATATTTCATAGGCCTATTAACAACCAAGCAGACTAAAATTCTATGTTGTATCAGCTCTGATATCATAAGCATTTTTGTGGTCATTAAAATTGCGCAAAATAAAGTGCATTCAAAGGGTTAAGAATAGTTTGTGCATTGCACATACTCCATGTATTGAAGAAGTACCCAAACCTCCCTGAATCCATTCCTCATTGTTTTTATTCATGTATAAATGTTTCTGCTAATTTTTCTCATATGGTGATACTGATTGTATTGTTATGTTCCTAATTGTTAGGATTTGAATGTCAACACTATCGTATTTAGGGGGCGTGGCTTGAGCGCCGCACAAGATGGCGGCTTGACGGCGAGGCTCCGCTGACGAAACTCGAGCGCCGGCAAATTTCTCAACCTACACCGGGACTTCCCTGGACCACTGCACAGAATCGGCAGTCGGAATGTGAGGTGAGCAGGACGCTATATTCACTGTCTCTCAATTCCGCCGGAATGCGCTCTTTTTCCAAATGACGCGGTCCGCTATTCTGGCGGCCGCCATTTTCTTTTACCGCGATCCTTTCAAAAGCGGTTTTCACTCATGTAAGCCTCGTTTTTCTCTTCTTACAAAGTGACATATGAATCCTCCGCCTCAATCAGCCACATATTACTGCACCATGCCTATAAAGCTGCAATCTTTCGTCTTCTGTGTTTTCAAGGCTCCACGCTGTTTTCACTAACTTGCTTCCTCAACTCAGACCTCTCAACGTGGTTGGCGCCTTTTCTTCACGGCATTCATGCTTTTGGCGCATTCTACACTATTTTACTTATTTTGAAGTGGATTTTCATACAAAAAGAGGCCAAGTGATATACCTAACTAACTTTTGCTCCTTGATTCACGCAACCTTTGTTCTTTCTTCTATAATTTCACTTCAAAGACAGCATTCCTCACATAATCTTTTTTCTTGGATTCTGTAGCAGCACTGCTGTACTTTTCCCTTGCCTTATATGGGGAAATTGCGCAACCTTAAGCTTACTGCTTCCAAGACCATTTCTCGTCAATCCTCAGACTCTGATTCCACGACGCAGACCATGGATGATCCATCTCCCCTTAAACCGGTGGTTACACATGGGGCAATTCCTAAAACTAATACTTCCAATAAGCTTTTGCAACCTGGCTCTACGAAACGTCAAAAAAAAGATCCTCCCTCTCCAGGTTCCTCGTCGCACTCAGCGTCCATGGATCTTATCCTTGAAGAGCTTTGTGCGCTTAAACCCTTCATGGCCGAAACCACTAAAACTTTGCAATTTCTCCATGACAAATGGTCTACACTTGAATCAAGGGTTCTCTTGGTGGAACAATCTACGGAATCTCTTCAGACTTCTTGTGCAAAAATTTCGGTGTTAGAGAAGGATGTCTCTCTCTTAAGAAGGCAGACGCGCTTTTTAATTACTGCATTTCTTTTATTTTGGTTAATTGTGTTTTTACTTTTCCCTGATTTTAATAGGGACTCCTGGCCCTCACTGCACATAATTGGCTCCCGCACCGCTACTTAGCGGGTCTGGGTTTCCGTGGGTTTCCTAGCTCGCCGGTATTTGCATAGGCGCCATCTTGGGTGAGGACGTGCCGTCCTAGAGACGCCGGACCGAGCGCTCTAGCCTTGCGGCCCTCCTCCGCCCGCCCTATTTTAAGCCCTGCTCTAGCGCGCAGCGGTGACGCGCAGCGGTTCGCGCCTTCTCTGCGCCTGAGTCGCGCCAGAGTCCTGCCCGTCTGCGCCCGTCTGGCGCAGAGGAAGCGCTAGGGCAGGGCTCTGCACTTGGTCGGTACGTATAGCTGTTCATTTCAGCTTTTGCTGTAGCCATGTATTCTAGATCTGACCTATTTCATTTTCGTTCTACCCCTGCCCCTTGTTTGCCCCATTCTATTCATCCTTTGCATGGCCCCTTCAGATGTCCCGATTGTTCTTTTACGCTTCCGCCACCGACCCCTATTTCTACTCTTTGTTCTGCCCCCCACGTGTCATCAGAGCCCACAATCTTTAAGGTCTTTCATCTTAACGTTAGATCATTGGTTAAATACCACCTTGACATCCACGACCTACTCGATGAGTTCCCTGACATTCTTTTTATGTCTGAAACCTGGCTCCATAACGACGCATCAGTTGCCATTAACTCTGCACTCCCCCCAGAGTATACTATCTATACCCTCAATCGTGATTCTAGAGGGGGCGGCATCGCTGCCGCTATTAAAACTAGATATTCATGCACATGGAAGGCCATGGATATTGCGGGATGCGAAAGCGCCTACTTTTCAGTCTCTGTCAATCCGCATTTTACCTTCTCGGGCCTTCTTATTTACCGGCCTTCGGGCCCCGATGCTGCCTTCAGGGCCGCCCTTCCCGACGTGGTTAGCTCTTTGGCCCTGAAAACTGCTAATTTTAATATTATCGGGGACCTTAATCTGCATTTTGATTCTCCCTGTCCCTCGGCGGCCAGTAGCACATGTGCTGACCTAGAGGCTCTCCAACTCTTTCAATTAGTGCAACATAATACGCGCACTGGTGGTCATATCCTAGATCCTTTTTTTACTTCTATAACATCGGCCAAAGTATTGCCCCCTAGACCTATGGCCTGGACAGACCACCACCTAATCGAATGCCATCTGTTACTTGAGGATCCTCCTGCAGTCGCCCTTACTCCTGCCATTCTTAGGCGCTCCTGGAAAAAGTTGAAACTCAATGATTTCCATCAGCTGCTAGATGAAGTCCCTTTGGCCCCTTTTACAGATGTGGAATCCGGCTACAACTTTTATTGTAGCTGGCTCACCAATGCGTTAGACAAGCTTATTCCTCTCACCCTGACCAAACAACAGCGCATTCATTCCAGCCCCTGGTATGATGACACTCTTCGGCTACTAAAAAAATCGTGTAAACAAGCCGAAAGACTGTGGCGCAAGTCATATGATCCGGTCAACAAAGCCTTATACCGCGCCACTACCAAGAAATATCACAGAGCCATCTGCAGGGCCCGAGCCTCTCACTTCGCTCGTGAGTTCAATACTAGTAACAACCCTAGCAAACTTATTTTTAAAGCATTGAAAGACCTTGCCACCTGTAGAACCTGTGATCTGCTCTCCCTCCCATTGCGAGGATTTGGCCACTTTCTTTGTTGACAAAGTGGAAGGTATCTATCGCGCCTTTCCCAACCCTACTGACCTTCGACAGAGTACCATAGCTACTTCTAAAACCTCTATGTCATTATCCCATCTCTCAGAGCTTTCCATGGAGGAGTTTGATAAACTTGTTATCAGAGTGAAATCAGGCTCTCCAAAAGACCCTCTGCGGCCTGCACAATTTAGAGAATCCCCTTCCTTCTGCCTCCCCCCTCTTCGTGAGCTTATTAATTTGTCCTTGACTTCGGGTTCGGTACCCCATGCCTGGAAACAGGCACAGGTGGTCCCTATTCTGAAGAAACCTGCTCTGGATCCCAAAAAAGCAGAAAACTACCGCCCCATCTCTCTCCTCCCGTGGGCTGCCAAATTGACTGAGGCTCACGTCAATACCATTCTAGTAAACCATCTCCATTCTGCGAATATTTTAGATCCTACGCAGAATGGCTTCAGGCCCGGTCACAGTACTGAGACTGCGCTCCTGTATATGGCTGAACACCTTCGCATGTTGGTGGATTCGGGTCACACGGCGGCACTTGTGCTCCTCGATCTAAGTGCCGCCTTCGACACTGTCTCCCATGACACTTTACTCCAACGTCTGGTTGAGGCCGGGGTGGACAAGCTGGCTCTCGAATGGTTCAGATCTTTTCTATCTGATCGCTCCTTCAGGGTCACCACTCTCCCCTTCGAATCCAAACCACATGCGATTGCCCAGGGAGTTCCACAGGGATCGGCTTTAAGCCCCACTCTATTTAATCTTTATGTCCAGCCGCTAGCTGATGTCGCCATGCGTGGGAACCTTTCCATCGTGTCCTACGCAGACGACACTCAGCTGGCTGTTGCGATTAGTGGGGCTTCCGATCTCGAGGCAGCCAAGTTCCGCGAGGGACTTATATCCGTGGCCCAGTGGATGAATGACAATTTCCTGCAATTGAACGCTAAGAAAACCGAGGTGCTCATTGTGGGAAAACAAACTCATTTGTGGGGCGATAGCTGGTGGCCTCAAAAGCTCGGCTCCACTCCTACCCCCGTTACTGAAGTAAAAAATCTCGGGGTGTGGTTTGACTCCCAGTTGAGTTTTTCTACCCACACTAAAAAGACTGCTGCATCTTGCTTTGGGATTTTGCGTCGGCTTCGGTCCACTTTTAAATATTTTGACGCTCCCACCCGCCAACTTATCGTGCAAGCCATGATCCTGTCCAAATTGGACTATGCCAGCTCTCTTTTCCTTGGAGTTAACCAGGCTGAGCTCTCCCGCCTTCAACGCATTCAGAACGCCGCCGCCAGGGCTCTGGTTGGCTTGCCCAAATTCTGCTCAGCTAGGAGAACTATCTACAATCTCCATTGGCTCCCAGTGGCCCAGAGAATAAAGTTTAAATCTTTGATTTTGACTTTCAAAATTCTTACACGCTCTTCCCCTCCAATTCTCCAGCAACTTATCTCTCCCTATGTGCCTACTCGCACTCTGAGGTCCTCTGTTCTCCATCTTGCCACTATTCCTCGTTTTAAGAGATCTAGGATTGGCGGACGTTCCTTCCAAGTCCTTGCTGCCAAGCTATGGAATTCCTTGCCTGCCCATATCCGGGCCATTGAGGGGCTCTTCGCTTTTAGGAAGGCGGTAAAAACCTTCCTTTTCCCCTTGGCACCTTAGGTCCGTTGTTGTTGTGTTGTGTTCTCTCCCTCTGTCCGGTCCCCTTGGTTCTGTTCTCGCGCCAGGACGCCCCTTTGCTGGGGCAGCTGCGCGCGTAATAAATCCGGATAACATAACATAACATAACAGAGGAGTTGGAAAATAGAAATCGTAGAAATAACCTACGCCTTTATAATCTTCCGGAACTCACAGAAGGGTCAAATCCAACTGAATTCTTCCAAACCTTCTTACCGAAAATTCTAGATCTTCCTCCTTCTTCTTCACTCAACATTCAACGCGCACATAGACTTGGTCCGAAAGTTTCCACCAAACCCCGCGGAGTCATCATGTTGTTCTTGCAATATACTGACCTCCTCCAAGTACTTTCTGCAGCAAAAGCGAAAACACAAGTTATGTGGGAAGGTCACCGTTTATATCTTTCTCAAGATGTAGCTAAAATAACAGCTGACCATCGGAAGCAGTTCCTTGATTTACGTCCACGACTTCGGGATCTTGGTGCCAGGTTTGGTTTACTTCATCCGTGCCTCTTCAAGGTGACCTACAAAGATAAGACCACGACTTTTGAAGAACCACACGTCCTTGAAGAGTTTCTCCGTCATCATGAAGCCGAAAACATGGACACTGCAAGACCTGTTTAATTTTTCATGTTTCTACCCTGTTTGACTAAAGTATTTATCTCTTTCTTATCCTACCGTATCTAGTTTTTGTTTCCTCCATCCCAGTGATTACACCTAGTCCTCATTTATTGTGTCTATTATTGTGCATTTACATATTTGGTTCTCATATGTCTCTTTAACTTCCCCTTTTCAATTTTTGTCTTCCTACAGATCCCCTCCTCATGTTCCTCACCCTGGTGTATCTTCGCTCTCTTCAATTGCTCCTATGCTGGTTCCTCGAGTGTTCGGTCGCGTGAGTTTCAGTTGTCGATGTCGTCCTCTTCTGGCGTCGTCACCCCTCTTTCTTCTTCTGTATTTGTTGGTATTTTTTCTCTTTTCTTCCCACCTTTTTCTATTTTTTCTATGCTATCTATTTTTCTATTGTTCTTCTTACTACTTTCTTTCTTTACTCTTTTCTCAACCTTTCACTTATCTTACTCTCAACTTTTTCTCTCTCTCTATTTCTCTTACAGATTCTTTTTTTTTTTTTTTTTTTTTTTGCATTCTTACTACTTCTCTCCTTTCTTCTCAACTTATTTTCTACTACGTCTTTTCTTTTATATCATTCTCCTGATACTTCATATTCCGAGTAGTTACCTGGAATGTTAAGGGGTTAAATAACCCCATTAAACGTCAAAGAGTTTTAACACATTTGACCAGACTCAAAGCCGATGTAGCCCTCCTCCAAGAATCCCACCTTACAGAATTGGAGGCTACCAAACTTAAGCGTTGTTGGGTGGGTCACGTTTTTTATTCTCCTGCTTTAGGTAAGAAAAATGGTACAATTATATTATGTCATAAAAAGTTAAATGTTTCAGTTTTATCTCAAGAATGCGATGTTAATGGTCGTTGGGTTCTCATTAATCTTCTTATTGATAAAATACCTATAGTTATTTTCAATATTTATGCTCCTACAGGTGTTGATAAATTGTTCTGGCCTGCTATTTCTGATAAACTTGTTACCCTCAATGACCAATACGTTATTCTTGGCGGTGATTGCAACCAAGTTTTTGATCCCTTTATAGATAGAAATTCAAAAGTTAAATTTGTTCCTTCCAAAATGCATTTCCAATTCGTCACATCTATACAGAACAATGCTCTAGTTGACATTTGGAGGCTATGTAACCCGGACCTCAGAGAATACACTTTCTATTCCCCCACTCATCACTCCCAATCCCGTATTGATTACCTCTTCCTCAGCAAACCATTAGCACAACTTGCCATTCACTCGGACATAGGCTCCATTTTAATTTCAGACCACGCTCCCGTTTTTGTGGATATTGACCTTATTCCCTACTCCCCTCACTCAGGGCGCTGGAGATTCAATAATTCTTTACTCCTTGATTCCAATTTTTGCACCCAATTTAAAAACTTTACTACTGAATTTTTTACACTTAACCATCTTCCAGAATCTTCCTTTGTCATGGTATGGGACTCATTTAAAGCGGCTGCACGGGGATTCATCATTAATTTCGTTTCTCAAAAGAAAAAGCAATCAATCTCTAAATCAACTCAACTTTTAGATAAAATTAAGAAGTTAGAATATGCTTACTATAATTCAAACTCTGAATCTTCTCTTCGTGAACTTATATCCGCCAAATTTGATTTTAATAAATATACCACCAATGCTGCCTCCAATTCTCTTCTTAAATGCAACTCCCGCTATTACGGTGGACAGAACAAGATGGGCAAACTCCTAGCCAATTATCTCAAGATACGAAAAGAAAGAACAAAAATTGAATCCTTACAAGGCCCAGCTGATGTTTCTTTCTTTAAAGACAAGGACATATTAGCTCAATTTGTTTCTTTCTACCAAACTCTTTACACTCCCGAATCTAATCCTGACCCTGTCGATCTTCTTACATATTTTCAAGATATCCCCTCTCCGGACTCATCTCATCTTGACTTCCACTCATTAGATTTGGATCTTACCCTTTCTGAAATCTCACATGCAGTTTCTATCCTTCGTCGAGGCAAAGCATCCGGGCCCGATGGTTTTACCATTGAGTTCTACAATCACTTTTCCTCCCTTCTTCTCCCTAAATTACTTTTGTTATTTCAATCCTTTGCGGCTTCCGGTTCTTCTCAGGGTACTTTCCAAGAAGCATTACTATGTTTAATACCTAAACCAGATAAAGATCATACCCTTTGTAAAAATTATCGCCCTATCTCCCTAGTAAACACTGATTATAAAATTTTCGCCAAAATTATAGCTCTTCGATTAGATCCTTTACTACCGGAACTTATTGGCCCTGAACAGTCTGGATTTGTTAAAGGTCGCCTATCGTCAGACAACTCTCGTGTCTTCTTTAATATTTTGAGTAAGGCCACCTCCCTTTCTACTCCCCTTGCTGCCATCTCCCTAGACGCTGAAAAAGCTTTTGATAGAATAGGATGGGATTTTATGTTTCAAGCACTTCGTTGGTTTGGCTTCCCCCCTAAATTCATTTCTCTTATATCCTTACTCTATTCTAGCCCCCATGCTTCAATCTTTGCAAATGGTATGACTTCCGATTACTTTCCCCTTCAAAGAGGGGTGCGTCAAGGATGCCCCCTATCCCCTCTTTTGTTTATTCTAGCTTTAGAACCCTTTTTAACTAAAATCAGACGCGATGATAATATTACTGGTTTTCACTATGGTTCTCAAAAACAAGCTAAATTATCGGTTTACGCAGATGATATCTTATTTTATTGTTCAAACCCCCAAACAACTCTCCCTTCCTTCCTTAATCAAGTTTCTTCTTTCTCAAATGTTTCAGGTTATCGCCTCAACACTGACAAATGCGAAATTTTACCCTTAAACCCTTTATGTCAAAAACATCTCTTTGACTCCTCTGGCTTTTCCTGGCAACCCTCTAAGATTAAGTATCTAGGTATTTGGTTCGCTCCCCGTCTTCCTGATACTCTTAAATTTAATTTCGAATCTCTCTCTAATAAAATTACTGCATCGATCAATCGTTGGAACCCTCTCTTCCTTTCCTGGTGGGGTCGTCTGGACTCCATCAAAATGATGCTAGCACCCTTAGTTCTCTACTCTATTTCCATGATTCCCATCCATATCCCAGACCACTATTTCAAGTCGATAGACTCTCTTCTATTAAAATTTTTGTGGAAAGGCAAAAAATCTCGGATAGCTCTCTCTTCTTTGAAAAAAGATAAATCCCTCGGCGGCGTCAAATTCCCTAACTTTAAATCATATCACAATGCTTTTTCCTTAAAACAAGCCCTGCAGTGGATTTCATCTGATCTTCCTCACATTCCTCCTCTATGGCTCACGTTAGAATCTTCTTTTCTTCATCCTTATGAATTTAAAGAAGTTCTATCCTTTTCCTCTAAGGTATCATCCCTTCGTTCCTCTATCATTTCTCACTCTTGTTCTCTTCTTCGTCCCTATTTATTGTCCACATACCCCTCTGCTTTCTCCACTCACACCCAACCTATCTGGCATAATAAGCTCCTCAAAATCCGTAACCGATCCTTATATTGGAAAACCTGGCATTCTCTTGGTTTAAAATGGATCTCACAACTTCTTTCAGACACTCAACCTCTTCCTTTTCATGATCTTCAAACGCAATTTTCGCTGCCTTCCTCTTCGCATAAACAGTATTTATCACGGATTCCATCCCTTACCCAATACCTTTCTTCGCTCCCGACCACCAACTCTATCCCTGTCATACACCTTTCGATTTCTAATGCCTTCGACCAATCTCTTTCTGCTTCATTTATTTATAAATCTCTGCAGTCCTCTAACGATCGTACAAAATCTAAAGTTGAGTTGGCTTGGGAAAAAGATTTGTCTCAAATTTGGTCCTTCATTTTATGGGATAAAATTTGGTCTAAGATTCACAATACATCCAGAGCTGCAAACACTACACAAACCTTATTCTTTATTTACAATCGTACGCTATTCACTCCATCAACTCTGTCATCATTCTCCCCAGACACTCCCTCCACTTGTTGGTCCTGCCCATGCCCTTCGGCTGATTTGAAACATATGTTATTCGAATGTCCTCACATTTTACGTTTCTGGCAATTAGTTTGGTACCAATTGCAGAAGATTTTCATCTTTACATTTTCTTTTTCCATCATACACATTTTCTTAGGTTCCCTCTCTCCTGCTTTTACCGGGTCACACCACAAACATAAATTACTTGACCTCTTTATAGCCATTGCTTTTCACCATATTACATCACACTGGAAACAGGCTAAAGATGTTTCTTTTACTGCTTGGTGGAACGCAGTTTGCTTTAATCACCGTCTAGATACTAATTTTGTTTCCCCCATTTCCTTAGCAATCAAACGTGATCTTTTATGGCTCCCCCTTACTGAATATTTATCCAAAGTTGCCAGACCTCCTCCCACTTCTCCGATACGTAATGTTGAAGTTTGTAAACCACCATGAATGCATTTTCTTATTTGTTTATACTGTTCTCCATTACATCTACTGTTTATCATATTATTTATATACTTTTATAATTCAAGATGTTCCTGCATTCCCCTATGTTCCTGACATTTATTGCTTATTCTATTTTTTATGCATAAGATAGCCTCATTAAGTTTCGCCAGTATGTAAGAGAGATTTCATGTTTCTCATAACTTTTGACTGTTTCTTCATTTTCTGTCTTTGCTTCTTTTTATTTTAATAAACTTCAAACTTAAAAAAAAAAAAAAAAAACACTATCGTATTTAAATATTTTGCTCTCCTCCCCCCTTCTTCTCCCTTCCCCCTTCTTTCCTTTTTCCCTTCCCTTTCCTTGTTCTCTTTTCCCAACACATTTCTATGCATTGTATTGCTTACTCACTTTTGAATTTAATCTATGTGTAATACATTTTGTGATTTCAATAAAATCCTCTTTAAACTCAAAAAAGAATAGTTTGTGCACAATGGGGATAGAAACTTTCCAAAACCTCGTCTTCTGATCTGCCCCATACTGTGAAAGATCTTAGCTTCATGGTCCATGAACTAATCTCAGTATTAGTCTATAAGAAGATGCGCTCAAGCTGCAGTTCATTCAAGGGAGTCAGAGCTGTATCTGCAGTCCTGGTGCTAACAAGTTTTACAGGTGCGGTTTAGCTACATTACGAGTCGCTAAAATCATTCAAACTTAAGTGCAAAAGAATGGCTTTTAGCAGCAGCGTCTTAAGCCTAGCGCCACCAATGTAAGTCATCATTATTTAAAGCATTAAGACCATACAGTGTGAGATGCATTAAAAAGATAAAGCTATGTGTACAATGATGACGGTATTAACAGCGTTGTGGTGGACCGGGCGTCACCTCGCTATTAGTCTCAGTGCCACGAAAAACATGCTTTTTTTTATAACGAACTTTATTGAACATTTTGCAGCAAATCATATATAGTCACATTTCAAGAATGTTCGGTGCACGTGGGCAATATTACAGCAAGCCCAGTCGTCCACATTGCAAAACATCACTGTGACAAAGCGACAAACCATAGTAGCCACCAGTTCCCCCATATTCGGCTTCGCTTCTGGGGGCAGCCAAGAGGCGCTCAAGTGAAAGTGCATTCAGAAAGGTGCAAGCTGCATCCGCCATCCTGGCTCTGGCAGATATTACCAATTCAGTTTACCAAAACTATGTCTCATTGAATCATTCAAACTAAAGTGCGAAGGAAATATAAGAGCGGCCGTGATAATCATTCTTGCAGCATTGTCTTGAGCCTAGTGGCACGGGTTTAGTTCAGGTGTATCAACGTGGGAGGCGGGTTAAAATGATGTTCCTGAACAGAAGAATTTGGTCAAACTTTTAAGTACATCTAAAAATAATTAATCTATGACAAATAACACACTTCTCGGTCAATATTTAACATGAGAGCGATAGGGCTGGGTCTGGTGGCTTACTGGACGAATGCATCCAGCCTGTGTTTGACTTCATGGTCATATGGTCAAATCGCGGCATGTCCACTCAGCCTTTCATGCTTCACAGGGCGATAAAATGAGTACCATGTGTACCATTGAGTTGGATAACAATAAACATCTGTTATTCAGCGTTAAGATACCCTTCTGGTTGGAGTGTGAGCTTCACGCGTTAGGTTATATTTTACATATGTAAACACAGGTGAGTTAAAAATCTTTGAGTGTGGGGTCCGGCTCCACGTGCCCTATCCATCACATGCTGCTCTGCGCCCTAAAGCCGGGCCGCCACCCCACCATCAGCGTAGAGGGAGCATTCCTGAGAGCTGTACTGCTCGGTTTACATTGTGTGGGAGTCGATGCACCTCACAGCACAGCTCAGAACTGAAAGGACATTACTGTGTTCATGAGCACCAACGTGGGTGGAGGGTTCCTGAGCAGAACAAAGTGATTAAACTTGTAAGTACATTTTAAAATAATTAACAATCTATTACAAATAACACAAAGCCGCACAGCTTTAAGCAGGAATAACACACTTCGCCTCCAGTATATATCATGAGAGCTATAGATAAAAGCTGTGCACTCCTCAGGCTGCTTTGCACAGAAGTGCTCCAACATCACCATTCTGTCTCAGGGCTATAAATAGGAGTAAGTGCACGAAGAGAACCTGCTAGGGTGTGGGGGGGAGAGGGAAGGGGGGAGCAGGGTATGCATTTATCTTTGTGATTTTCCATAGCGCGAACAGGGCACCAGAGAGCTTTACCAAACAATCAGCGAAATCAGATCAATGCAATAAAAAAGAGGAAAGGGAGAAAAGCAAACGAGATAATTCCCAGGTGCATGGGACTTCAGAGACTAGGCCCTTGGGTCTTACGAAAAGAAGGATCTCGAGGGCTTTTTAAAGTTAGCATGACCGGGGATCGGACATGCGATTGGAGGAAGGGAGATGCAGATTATTTTGCTCTCTGAGACCGACTTCTTCTTCGAGTGTTCAATCAATCAATCAATCAATGACACTTATAGAGCGCGCTACATACCCGTAGGGTCTCAAGGCGCTTGGGGGAGGGGGGGTGCCGCTACTGCTCGAACAGCCAGGTCTTCAGCTTCTTCCTGAAGGAGAGGTGGTCTTGGGTCAGGCGCAGGTCGGTCGGGAGGGAGTTCCAGGTCTTGGCGGCCAGGTAGGAGAAGGACCTTCCTCCTGTAGTCGCTCTTCGGATGCGGGGGACGGCGGCGAGGGCGTGGTTGGCTGATCGGAGGTGGCGTTTGGGAGCGTAGAAGTTGATCCGGCTGTTGAGGTAGCTCGGGCCTTGGTCGTGTAGGGCTTTGTGTGCGTGGGTGAGGAGGCGGAAGGTGATTCTTTTGTTGACGGGGAGCCAGTGAAGGTCTCTCAGATGTCCGGAGATGTGGCTGGTTCGTGGGATGTCGAGGATGAGTCTGGCTGAGGCGTTCTGGATCCGCTGGAGTCTCTTCTGGAGCTTGGCGGTGGTACCGGCGTAGAGGGCGTTGCCGTAGTCCAGTCGGCTAGTGACGAGGGCCTGGGTGACGGTCTTCCTGGTCTCGGTGGGGATCCACCAGAAGATCTTCCATAGCATGCGTAGGATGTTGAAGCACGCCGAGGAGACGTTGTTGACTTGCCTGGTCATGGAGAGGGAGGAGTCCAGGGTGAAGCCCAGGTTGCGTGCATGGTCTGTCGGTTTGGGTGCGGTGCCCAGGGCGGGAGGCCACCAGGAGTCGTCCCAGGCGTAGGGTGAAGAGCCCAGGATGAGGACCTCCGTCTTGTCCGAGTTCAGTTTCAGGCGGCTGGTCGTCATCCACTCGGCTACCTCTTTCATCCCTTCGTGCAGGTTGGCTCTGGCGGTGGCGGGGTCGTTGGTCAGGGAGAGGATCAGCTGGGTGTTCTTGTCTGTAAGGTGGAAGGCTCTGGAGGGAAGGATTCTACATTTCTCAAACTCTATTGTATGCATGAGATTGTCTATTTTCCAGTCAGGCAAATGGGCTAAGTTAGTAGGCCTTTGTGTGTGGTGACCTCTAGCCTCAACTGGAAGGAAGGAGTGTGATGAGGTCAAACGTTATGGCAAGACAGGAAGCTAGCATTTCTTCACCATTTGAAGTTCAAAATAACTTTTCCTTCTTCAACTTTAATACTGTGACCACTGGTACCGTCCAAGTGCTCCCATGTGGTTGTAAGGGCATCCATCAACAGATGCAAGACAATTTGCAACTGGAAGGTGGCAATGTCATCTACGTTGCTGGCATTGCTTTAGCAAGTAAAGCGCAGTGACACCTTTGTTTTGACAACTGGCGGGGCACGCCTACTCGCATACTGGAATTCTTGTCAATTGACAGGTTTTTTTTTTCGAAGTTAGCTGTGCCCACTGAGAGGAAATTGAGAAATGTTGAAACTAAATCTAGTATTAGGATAAAAATACAAAGTGGTTAAAGTAAAAAAGGATTAATTTTTTTAATTGAGGTGGAAATGTGAAATTTTAGGCTGAAAATTATTTTTGATTTTGGTTTGTGTGTCAATATTACCAAGTTATTTTTTAATCCTTTTGAGTGATCAGGGGATTATATAATATTTTCTAAATGTCAGACAGTGATTGCAATATTAAATAGGGTGATACTCAGAAAGAAATCATGAAAAGGCTGTTCAGTAAGGAAATAAAAGATTCCATGCATGACGCAGTAAAGAGTCTTTTGGGAAACAAAAGGAAGGAGGTTTGTGAAGGGGATGAGGAATCGTGGTCCCTGTCATAGGATGAGGATAGCTTTTATATGAGTCCTGGAGGAATGCGTTCCATAAAAAAGGAGCTCCTGAAGTTTCAGTTTTCAACATATATGGAGTCCTTGGCGGCTGGAAAAAAATGGGTGTCCAGTGCAGTACACAAAGAGGGAAGGAGATTTCCGCGTGGGATGGGAAACAGCAATAGCCATTACTGCAGGATGATTTGAGTATGGATGCAGATGTGAATACATGTGTGTTGGATTTGAATGCAAAGGATTATTCAAACAATGAATCTGGGGGGAGTGGTGTTCAGAAACCACATGCACCTACACTGCTATGAGATCTTTTGGGTCAGAACCAGTTTGATCCAAAGATACAAGACATCCCTGTGGCTCTGAATGATGGCCATTGAATCACGTATCTAAATATATATTTATGGATATAAAGATCTCTGGGAAAAGGAGAAGAGGGGTGAAATAAAGGTGGAGTGTTTGCATCCTATCGTAGAAGAAGCATCCATGACACCTAATGTTGACCTAGAGTTAATTACCCACTTATTTAAGCTTGAGAGGGGACTGAGAAAGGGTTTGAAGTGCTCCCTCAAGCAATGTGAGAATAAATATTTGGATGTGTTGTATCAACTCACCTGTATTTTTAATTTGGTCAAGGAGACATATCAAGGGCAAGTAAGTGGCTCTGACGTTACTAGAGGTCATGGTTTCAGCCCAACGTTCAGTGATATGGCCAAGAAGGAATCCCGCTAAGAGGCAAAAGGACTCGTTTGGTGAAGGAATGGTGAAATCTCTAAGAAAATATGTGGCAGCTTTTATCACTTTAAACAAAGCACAGACACCTTTCTATGAGAAAGGTGTCTGACAGAAATATTTATATGGTAAGGCCAGAAGGACAGATCAATCTTTCAGCTGAGCATTGCACAAGTCCCAGTATGGCCAGATAGGATGTGCTTATAGAGGATCACAAGGACCCACGGGATTTTCCCACGTAGATGCGCAGGTGAAAAGTGTAGTCCTTCAGGGGCCAGGGGCGGTTTTAGAGTTACAAAGAAGGTGAATTCAGAGACTATTTTTGGTTTTATTCCATGGAAAGGTGGGAGCCAGTGTGAGAGAATCCACGATGGGTTGGCAAAATATTGCAGCGGATCATTGGATGCTAAACACTCTGTGAGAGGTTAAATACAATAATTCAAACCTCTTCTGCTACAGTCAAAAGACGTGCCATTGAAAAGTAGGAGAAAGCCAAAAGAGTTATGTGTGTATGCTTCTGGTGAAAAAGAAGGGCAACGCTTGGTGCCCAGTAATAAATGTATGGAATTTGACTGTATAGTTTACAGGCATTTTAAGATGGAGGCTGCCCGCCTTTGGAGAGATGTGTTCAAGGAAGTGGTACAAATAATCTGACAAACATCAGCGATTAGAGGTTGAAAAGGGAGGTATTTTAGAAAATTCAGAGTCCATTGAAGGTGGATTAAACTGTTTCCCGTTTGACTTGCCAGAGACACTTCAGCTGGCGAACAGATCCAGGGGCACAGGCAGCAGATGCTTTCATTTAGCACTGGACGCAGTTGAAGGGCTATGTATTTCCTTAGTTCGTAATGATACGTGAGTATAGTTACATGGGAGAAGGCCGAATTGTCAGAAGCTGTAGTGACTACTTTATGGACAACTCTGGCATGGTTCCCTTCCGTCCTAGAATTGGCAAGATTTTTTTAGAAGGTTTTGAAGAGATGGAGCATCCTCTAATAGATTTTGGAGTTCTGATCCTTATAATTTGTTGGATTTCAGAAATTCTGAAAGATTTAAGGATCTTTCAGGAGAGGCTTCGGAGCTCCTCAACAAGTTTTGGGCTCGAGAAAGAGAAACCTAGGTGCCTCGAAGGTATGGGTATGGTGTTGCTTGACAAAGGACGTGGATTCCTTACAAACAGATGAGATAATGGCTTAAAATTGTAACGGCTGAGTTGGGAGAGGTTCGAGTTATACAATAGTCATTCTCTGTAGGATTGTGTTTCAGAAGGCAGCAGTCTCTAGATCCGCTGGGTGATGAAAGGAATTTGTTTAAGGAGGCTGCCTCGGTCTAGATAGGAAAGTTTATGTGGGATTGGCTAAATATTTAAGCTATTTGGAGAATGGCCTTAGAAAAGATTATTAGCTCTCAGAGCTAGATACTTTACTATGTATGATACCGACTAGGAAAATACTAGAGTTGAACATCAGATAGATTTTTCTAGCCAACTGTGTGTTTTATGAGATATGAAAAAGGGCAAAGGCTATGTCAGAGTCAGTTTTTATCCAAAATTTGATGGTCATTACTAGTTGCGTATAGTGGGGCGTGTTAAAGAATATGAGATCATGGTTCTGGAGAACAGAGGAGTAGACTACTTGTTAATCTCAGATGTGAAGCAGTTTTGACTTGTTTATTTGGCAACTACTGCAAGATGGAGTAAGGCTGTAATATGGGAGGCAGGTGTTGATGTGGCGGTGATTAAAGCACATTTCGTGAGGAGTGTTAAGGCCATTAAGACTTATTGTGCAGCATGAAGACAGGAAGACATTATTTTGATAGCTGACTGGTCAAATGCAGGGGTTTTTGGAAAGTTTTATTTTCAGCCTTTTGAGCATACATAAGGCTTCTGCTGATTCTCAAGACCAGAATGAAAAGAGAATCATGATTTTATTACAAGACAAGAGCACTGTCATTATACCTTCCCTATTTTTATTTAGGTTGGAATATTTTTGTTTATTTATTCATAAAACACTGTATGGTGGAAGAGCATTTGTTGAGAGAATGTGAGTAAGCAGGGATAACTAAGCAAACACAAGGAGATGATGGACGGAGCGCTGAAACTTTCAGATACTCGCCACCAGTCACAGGTCTGGGTTGAATCCATCATCGTTCTTTAGCTCACTTTGCCAGCCCAGTTCAGAACCAGCCGTATGTAAATCAGTCTTGACCATGTTCCTCATGGGAACAGTCCACCCGAACTGCCAAGCCAGGTCTTCGGCAAACCCTGCCTACTTAGGGCGAACAAAGCAAACACAAGGAAATGATGGACAGAACGCTGGGATAGTCAGTAGATTTTAAGTATTGCACAAATTTAAAGGAGATTTATAATTAATTTTGCCGAATGATGTAAGATTTGTGCATAGTTTTTTTATATATAAAGAATCAATGAATAATACTAAGGAGTTCTCGGTTTGCCACAACAGGATGTGGTTTTAACATTTCTTCTCCATTAGCAGCACCCAGAAAAGGAGGAAGATGAAGGACAGAGAGCTTGTATGAGCCTTCAATGCTCCCTATCCTTTATGTGTTCGTTCAAGGTTCTACATTTCATTGTTCTTGTATGCTGCAGAGTGTTGAATAAAATGGATAACCTGTAATGCTAGGCTCCTTGTCTTTAATAAAATCACAAATTTCTTATATTCTGGCTTTGAGAATCTGCATTTCGTCTGCATGTAGAACTGCTATGGGAACAGCTAAATGTGCTTAGGGGATTCCAGCGAGGAGCGAGTTCTCATAGTCTAGTCTGGAGAGAATCAATGCCTGAACAACTGGTTTTAGTTCCTGTTCCGGAATGAGCTGCCTGATCCCCAGAGTAGCCTTAGTTGGAACCCCGCACACTTGGCCACAGCAAAGATTTGTTTCTGAATGTTTAGACGACTGTCGAGGATAAAGGCAAGCAACTTGAAATTCTTAACAAGTGCACATTTGCTCTCCTGGGGAAAGAGGGATTTCATACATTCTTGCACAGGTACGTTAAATTTCTGAAGGACAGTTTAGAAGGTAGACTGTTTCTTACAGGGTTAGCTTTAAGGTGGTGTGTTGGCATACGTGTTAAAAGAGGAGGAGAATGCTGTTCACGAATAAGATCTTCAGGTAGATTTGATTATCATCAGAATTCAGGTGGAAGAGGATTCCAGAGCTCGTATGAATCTCACATAGTGCTTCAAGCTAGAGATTAAGCAGAGCTTGTGAGAGGATAAAGCCTAGTAATGGAACAAACCCTTCCACCTAAATAGTAAAAGGTCAAAAGGGTATCCTCTGCTAGCCTTTATAGCAAGTGAAAAACAAAACTAAAAGAAATCCCTACGCTGCAGTAGCTTCTCATTGTATTGTAGTTGTATTTATATAGTGCTTACTACCCCTGATGAGGTGTCAAATCACTTTTCAGCGAGTAGCACGCTACTCCGGAACCCAAAAAGGATTTGTGGTGGATTAGTATAGTGAAATTTGAGTTTATTTGAGAAGTGGACATGTGACTCTGTTAGGTGGTGTGAAAAGGATAATGGGGTGATAGAAGAGGGAAGAGTCTATAAAGTTTATTGTGAGATAATAGCCTAGACTAAAGTGGTGTAGAGTGGTTTAGAGTACATTGGCATAGAGTAGAGTGATGCAGAGTAGAGAAGCGCAGAGTGAAGAGGCATAGAGTGGAGGGATGTAGAGTAGAGTACAGTGCAGTGGCCGAAGTGCAGTGGCGTGGAGAGGTGTAAAGTGGAATGGTGCAGAGTAAAGTGCGGTGGCATGGAGTGATGCAAAGTGGAGACATAAAGTGGAGTATGCATGATGTAATAGCACAGTGGCATTACAGACAACACATTTTCAATTGAAATGAGCATTACATTTGCACAGACAAACAGTTTTACTAATAAAACGATACATTACACACATTATGATGTGTGGAAGTGGCCTCACCTAGAGTATTGATTTCTTTGGATCATATTAAATTATTTGTTTCCAACACACTTCAGAATTAACGAAAAATGTGCTTCATTTGTGTTTTCCTAATTCGGATCTATTCTGAAATACTTGCACAGTTCATTTAAAAGTTGTTGATTGCTGGGAAAAAAAACCTTTCCTAACACCAGTATCCAGCAAGATCGTCACATAAATCCTCTCAGTTTGAAGTCAGAAAAAGAAAAGTAAATACCAAGCTCCCTCAGAAGGCAGAGCCTGGCATTTGATCTCCATCTTTGAATGTGGTAGACTGACAGTGGTGGCAGCAATAAATCTATAATCAGGAGGGGTGAGTCACAAGCCACCATCCTGATCAATTCTGTGCCGTCTATCTTTGCCTGGGTTCCTGGTGCCTTTGTCTACCTGATGTGTGTTTGAGAGACAGTGGGTATGCTTGGGAAGAATGGTGAGTTGAGCCATTGTGTGGAATGCGAGCTGTTCTGCTAGACATCCTCGCCCCCCCCCCCGGCCCCTCCCTATTTCCTTGGAGAGGCCTGGTGGGCTGGGATAGCCACTCAGCTGCACTAAGCTGCACTAAATCTGCTAAGAGGACCCTCCCCCCCACCCTATGGTCAGTGCCTCCTGGTCTGGAGTTAATCAAAATTCCTCTTTAGGGAACAGCACAGGTAGGTCATCTGTGCATGCTTTGGTCAGGCATTGAACACGC
The DNA here is from genome assembly GCF_964263255.1 of Lissotriton vulgaris. NCBI lineage: Eukaryota > Metazoa > Chordata > Amphibia > Caudata > Salamandridae > Lissotriton > Lissotriton vulgaris. The sequence goes on from NC_141687.1 coordinate 376,590,519, forward strand.
CATGAATGGTTTGTGATTGGAGGTGTAACCAGTCTGCAAAAGTACCAAACCCTCTGTTTGGATCAGCCTATCAATCAGAGGTGATTAAAGTCTGGCCTGAGTGGTCAGTTGTTGTTCAAGACTGGTCTGTGACTGAAGAGGCGGACACACAAGGTCTGTCAAAAGGAAGCCAGCCGGGACCCGCGGTGAGAAGGCAAGATAAGGCTACTTGCTCATTGCGTCTGGAATTTGGGGAGCTGTGTGGAAAGGAAGCTTGCAGCACATCAAGGACCTGGTGTGGAAAGGTAGCTTGCAGCATATCAAGGGAGCCAGAGAAGGGGAAGCTTGATTGTGCTTGGAGGTGAGATCGCTTTTCCTAAAAGCCTCCCCTGTGCTGCGGGCGCCTGTACAAGCACTAGCTGCGGAATAGAGGCCAGTGTAACAGGCCCCCACCTTTCTTTTTGTGATATCTGGGGGTATCAGGGTGAACTGGCACTCTGTCCAGCCACTACCATCCTACAACTAGCCAGTGGCTACTGGACTAGTGGGACTCCAGTAAACTGTGCCAAGACATCAGGCACCTGTGATCAGATCCTGACGCCACTAGAGGGGTGTCCTCACACATGACGGGAGGGCACTTCTGTTGCTTTGGGTGGGGGTTATGGGGCTGATCACGAATCTTTGACTTCACATCATATGTTGAAACTATATCCTTTCAATCCAAAGATTGGTATCAAGGCTCTAGTGAATGAGAGCAATCCTGTGCAACATGGTCTGTAATACGCAATGCTAATTGAATGTTTTCAAGTTAACTGTGTTTTTATAGTGCTTAGTGTCTAGGCACTATAATAATGTTTGGGGTCAGAACTCTGGCCCAGAGAGTAGAGGATAGAGGATAGTAGAGACATCTGGTTTTCACTGTTTATCCTAGTTTTATGTGTAGTATAATTCTCTTGTGTGTATTAAAGTACTTTTCTTTTATAAAAAGTAAAGCACTGACTGGACATTGATTTTATCAGCTGGTAGGACAGTGAACACTGTATTCTGAATGTCTAACCCCACCTCACCTCCTTGAGTAAGCCTTGGACTGCTCTGTCTCACTACCCTGAGAGATTCTGGTGCTGGAGAGGAGTACTTGGTTATCTAGTTTTGGGTCCACTGTTACTGAGAACCCAAAACACCAGCGGAGCACACTCCAGTTGGTGCGATTGGAGCGCCGTAACCCCTTAGTGCCCAGGAAGTCGGGTCTAACAATTGTCGACTGTAAACTGTGGCTGTTCATTGGTCAATAGGCTTAGTAGTCCCTCCTTAGTACCGCCTTGTCTCATTTTGTAACCTCCCATGGCCACACCCCCTGTTACGTGTGTTGTTACTCAATAGGCTTTAACTACAGCCTCCAAGCACTATTGTCACAAATAGCGTTGTCCTGCACGCTGTCTCCTAACACTTTCCTTTATTTTTATAGCGCAAATGCATTTGCAATGCAATAGGTCTTGCATTCGCGAGAGTTTAAACTTTTGGCATTGTAAATGACAATGCCTTTTGTTTATCTGTTTAAAAAACAACATCAATAAAAGGCATTGTCATTTACAATGCCAATAGCTCCAACTCTCGTAAATGCAGGACCTACTGCATTGCAAATGCTTGTTGTTGACATGAGAACGTGGCCCAGCAGACATGCTGCTGGCATGTCTTCCAACATCTTATGCGTGATCCCTGATAACAAGGGTTGCTATCGAATTCCAAAACGATGTTAGCGCCAGGCAGTCCCCTAGCAAATGACAGAAACTGGCTACAGATCTATCGGGTCTCGGGGCGCAGTCCGTCGCTCCAAGGGTACCTTTTATCTGACCTCGATCTGCACGAGCTCTGAGGCAGCATTTCCTGGGACAGTGTTAGTAGTGTCTTCTATGGTCTCGGCCACTCTACATGTGACAGGTCCTTTCTCTATTTCTTCCATTTGACTTCCTTCTTGCAGTGCTGTCGTCCGTCTGCGTCATATGGCTTTGTCAAGTACAGTCACTGCGCCTCTGCCGTGTCCCTGTGTCACTAGTACTTGTAGTCCTTCAGATCCGACTCTGGCCGCCCTGGTTAATGCTTGGTATGACGTCAAATGGCTCGGGCGGGCCCAGGTAGTGGGTGTCTGTAATTTGGTCAAATGTGTCTGATTGCTCACTGTTGCAAAGGTTCTCCACTGTGGCTATGTCTGCTGCTGTCCTTGGGGGACTGTCCCTTGTTTGTGCACCATCCCACAGCCTCGAGGGGGACCACAGTGGGGCGAAGGGGGGGTATGCTGCAGGTTTGCGCAGCCTTCTAAATAGCCTGGCGGCATCTTTCGCTCCTGGTAGAAAGAGACCGCAGCACAATCACCAGTGATGTATGCCTCGTAAGGTCGGTTTGCAGCTCTTCTCCCACTGGGTGCACACGTCACTCCATCCAGTTAGCTGGCCACTGGTATTGTGGCGCCAGATAATAAGCCTTGTAATTGAGAGCTCAACCCCTCCGCCCTCATTTCCAGAGGTTTCTGTGTTTTTATGCACTGCACTCTCATCTTTCCTCGTTTTCCCCAAACCAGTCCAGACAGAAGAGTAGTACGTTCTGCAAAGAGTACACTTCTAATTATTATAGGCAGAGCGGCTCAGTGATATAAAAGGCGCAGTGGCGATATTATTTGAGCTAGAGCCGCTCTTCCCAGCCAGGGGCAGGGGGTGTAGCCCATCCCAGAATGGGAGTGTGTGTCGGAGAGGATTCATTGCTTTGCCCGTATTGCGCGCTACTATCTGTTCACGGTACATCAGTACCCCAGGTATTCGAATGCCTCCGTTCCCCGCGAGTGGTGTATTCAACTGAGGCTGGGACTGTGGAAAGAGATCGGATTTACCACAGTTTTGATCTTGGCCTTGGCAGGCACGGCCATTACTCCTCGGTATACTGTGACATTACAGAGCATCGTATGCGTACAGCGACACCATCAGGTACCTATCAGTAATTCAATACTACACTCCTGACTTCTGCTGCAAGGGAGGCAAGCTAGTGGCTCCCTGGCCAAGGCAACAAGATGGGGGACAGCGGGCACTGCGGCCTCGTGCCTCTGCCTCTCTACCACTGGTCTAGGACTACGTGCATCGTCTGGACCCTGGCCAACACAGCGCTTTAAATGGACCAGTACTCACCGGTACTGAGTACCAGCACTTCTCAGTTTTCTCCCCCTGAGTATCTGAACTTCTTTTTGGGCAAGGAGAGTACAGGTACTTGCAGAAGCAGCAGGGCTCAGGCCCTGAAGTACAGGTACGTGCAACGCAAACACGACTGAAAATGACCCTGTCCGATGGAGCGTGTGTATGTGCCGCTCTGGCAGGCAACGGGTAGTGTATTCTTGCGCTGGGCTGCTCTTGCAGTGTTCGGTTCTAATTGGCATCGCAACAAGAACGAGGATGTGGCCAGAGCTTCCGACAGTGGAACTGGGGAACCAGGTTTGAATCCCGACGTCGACTGATCATCCAGTGATTTTGACTAACTCATTTAACCAACGGTGCTTAAAAGAAGTAATCTTTAATGCAAATGTTCTGACCGCGCCCAACCCGCGCCGAAGGTGCGCCAAAGGTAAGCCCGTCTACGCCCGTCCGCGCCTGGACCGCGCCCAGCGCCAGTCCCCCTGCCCCTCGCGCTGCGCTGCCCTCCCGCATCACCTACGATGCCGCCACCCTCCTAGCCCTCAACCCCGATCGCGCCCCCAACTGCGTCCAAGCCGCTCCTGGACACACCCATGGACCTTTCTCCTGCTACTCCTGCAAATTCAGCGGCACCGACAACATCTCCGCTACGACCACACCACAGATTCCCGACCCCAACCACCTACAATGCATCCTTCTCAACACCCGCTCGGTCCACAGGCACGCCATTGACCTATGGAACCTACTAGACACCATCTCTCCAGACGTCGCCTTCCTAACGGAAACATGGATGAACGCTTCCTCCGCCCCAGACATCACCATTGCCATCCCTGAAGACTATAAGATCACACGCAAGGACCGTACCAGCCACACAGGAGGAGGCATCGCTATCGTCCATAAGAAATCAATCCGCATCTCAACCAGCTCTGACGCCAACCTCGCCAACTCCGAACACCTTCACTTCCAAATACACATCGACCCCAAGACCACACTCAGAGGCACCCTCCTCTACAGACCACCAGGACCCCGCGCAAAATTCAGTGAAGACATCACGGACTTCATCACTCCACACGCGCTCCCCTCCAAAGATTACATCCTTCTGGGAGACCTCAACTTTCACCTCGAAAAGATCAACGACCGCAACACCACCACCCTCCTGGACAACCTCGCCAACCTCGGACTTAAACAACTAGTCACTTCCCCCACCCACATCGCAGGTCACACACTCGACCCCATCTTCACCTCCAGCAATCATGTCTCCTTCAGCCACACTACGGATCTCCTCTGGACTGACCACAGCTGCGTTCACTTCACCTACAACAAGCCAAAACCCACCAACCACCTCCAACCAACTCTGCAAAGAAACTGGAACAAGATCACCACCGACCAGATCTCCGCATCGCTCCTTCTAAACACCCCAGCCCACTCTTCTAACCCAAACCAAGCCGCCGCCAACCTCACCCTATGGCTATCCAACACCGCCGACACCTTAGCACCACTGAAAAAACGTCAAAGCAAACCGGCCAGCAAGAAGGCCTCATGGTTCAACGATGATCTTAAGAAGTCCAAGAAACTCTGCCGCTCCCTTGAAAAGGCCTGGAAAAAAGACCCAACCACTAGCACCAAGGACGCCTTCAAAAACGCCACCCGCACTCACCACCAACTAATCCGAAAGGCCAAGAAAACAGCATTCAAGGATCGACTTGACAACAACGCCCACAACAGCAAGGAACTTTTCAACATCGTCAAGGAATTTTCCAACCCCTCGGCCAACTCCAACGACATCACCCCCTCTCAAGCCCTCTGCGACTCCCTAGCCTCATTCTTCCCCAACAAGATTGCAGACATCCACAACAGCTTCGACAACCAACCCGGAGACCAACCCACCCAACCATTTGCTGAACATCCTCCCCCCGTGAACACCCTCAACGACTGGAACCCAATCTCCACTGAGGACACAATCCGCCTGATGAATTCCATCCACTCAGGATCCCCCACAGACCCATGTCCTCATCACATCTTCAACAAAGCAGACTCCGTCATAGCACCGCACCTCCGAGACGTCATCAACTGCTCCTTCAACTCCGCCACCTTCCCGGAAGACTGGAAACACGCTGAACTCACCGCCCTTCTGAAAAAACCCACAGCGGACCCCACCGAACTCAAAAATTACCGCCCCATTTCGCTCCTTCCATTCCCGGCCAAAGTCATCGAGAAAGCCGTGAACAACCAACTCGCCGCTTTCCTCGAAGCCAACAAATCCCTCGACTCCTCACAATCTGGCTTCCGAGAAAAACACAGCACTGAGACCGCCCTCATCGCAGCAACAGACGACATTCGAACTCTATTGGACAATGGAGACACAGTCGCCCCCATCCCCCTCAACCTCTCTGCAGCATTCGACACAGTTTGCCACAGCACCCTGTTACAACGCCTCAATAACATCGGAATACAAGGAAAAGCACTTGAATGGATCACCTCGTTCCTCACCGGAAGAACCCAGAGAGTCCGCCTCCCACCATTCATGTCCGAGGCCACTGAAGTCATCTGTGGCGTACCTCAAGGATCCTCACTCAGCCCCACCCTCTTCAACGTTTACATGAGCCCCCTCGCGGCCATCGCCCGCCAACACAACCTCAACATCATCTCTTACGCGGATGACACTCAACTAATCCTTTCTCTCACCAATGACCCCAGCACCGCCAAAACTAACCTACACGAAGGAATGAAAGAAGTTGCCGAATGGATGAAACAAAGCCGTCTGAAACTGAACTCAGACAAAACAGAAGTCCTCATCTTAGGTACATCCCCCTCTGCATGGGACGACTCTTGGTGGCCGGAAGCCCTTGGAAAAGCACCCATCCCGACAGACCACGCACGGAACCTAGGCGTCATCCTGGATTCTTCACTCTCAATGAACAGACAAGTCAGCGCCGTATCCTCATCCTGCTTCAACATTCTTCGCATGCTCAGAAAAACATTTCGCTGGATCCCCACCGAAACAAGGAAAACAGTCACCCATGCTCTAGTCACGAGCCGACTGGACTACGGAAACACCCTCTACGCAGGTACTACCACAAAACTCCAGAAGAAACTCCAACGAATCCAAAACGCCTCAGCCAGGATCATATTAGACATCCCGCGCAACGAACACATCTCTGGTCACCTGAAAGACCTCCACTGGCTACCCGTCAATAAGAGAATCACTTTCCGACTACTAACCCACGCACACAAATCACTCTACGACACCGGACCAGAATGCCTCAACTCACGACTGTCCTTCTACACCCCCTCCCGCCAACTTCGTTCTTCCAGCCAAGCCCTCGCCACTGTACCTCGCATCAACAAGACCACCATGGGAGGCAGATCCTTCTCATACCTGGCTGCTAAGACATGGAACTCACTCCCCGCTTACCTTCGCCTCACCCAGAACCACCTAGCATTCAGAAAACAACTTAAAACGTGGATATTTGACAAGTAATCCTCCTCCCCTTTCTAAGCGCCTTGAGACCCTCTGGGTAGGTAGTGCGCTATACAAATTCTCTGACTTGACTTGACATTGTCAAGTAAAGCGCTCTGATGCCCACGGGCCAAATTCGCGCAATAGACAACTGCAAAAAATTAGGCCCTTTACATACGACAGTCATAGAAGCTGGTGCTTGCCATGTCTCCTAATGTACATGTTTAGAGTCGAGTGTTCATTGAACTTTCTGAGTAAGGAGGTAATGAGCTGAGGCACAGAACACATAAACGGGACCGCAGCCACGTGTATAACAAATAAAACTTTGAAGGTCACCTCAAATGTAGACTTGAATTTTCTTGAATGTATGCGTACGCGCCTATGCCCACTGTCACATACCCACATTTAGTGGCAGAGCTGGAACAGACAAGCTGGCACTTACTCCCTCTCAAGCCCAATTCCAGAAGCAGAAGGAATAGAATGTGGGTCTCATGGTGACAGTTTACAACTATCGAAAATACACCTTCTCGGCAGTGCTACATCTTTTAAATTTTGTTGTGCTATACGATATTTGTTTGAATGGTTCAAACTTCACCAACCTCTGATCCACGCCAAAAAAGGTGGCTACTGTTAAATGCCTGGCTCAAAGCCACGCCCCCAGCAACGCCCTTAATTGCCCACCCAGTCTAATTAGTGAGTACCGGCACTTCTAACTTCCCATTTAAAGTACTGGGAGCACAGAATACACATTCATTTTATAAGACCTCTCTCTATGCTGAGTTTCCAGAGGATCGCAATTAAATATGTCCATGACAATGTATCAAATGCCCCCTGTATGCGGAGAGGGGAGACTACCAGGTTCTGACTCCATCCTGCGAGTCTGTCTACTACGTCATTGAGTCTTTTCAGACTGACTTGTGTTTCTGCCAGGAATAAACCCACTCTGATAGTGGTTGTAAAGTTCATTTATTTATTGTAGCAGTCTGTTTGCTATAATTTTGCTTAGTATTTTGCATTCAGTATTTCAGAGGGACACAGGTTAGTAGGATTTTATGTCCGAAAGGAGCTTTACCTGTTTCAGTAACCACAATAAAAGCTGCCCTAGTGGGCTGTTGGAGAGGTGCCTGTCGGATATGATTTCGCATATGAGCTAGCTGTCTTGTTAGCTGTAATTTCATTTATGTGGAAGTATTAGTCTACGTGAGCTCCCATGGTGGCACAAAATGGTGGGCTCTGTAAGGACTTTACTAGGTGGGCACCGCAGGGGTGGATCTCTGCCACGCCAGTGTTCTTGACAAAAGGATTGAGTTCTGAGTCTATTCCTTCCAGATAATGTGAGTTCACCACTTTGTGTCCTGTTACAAATGAGCCCAGGTACATATCAAGCCTTGTGTACGTGCCATGGACTGTGGAATACAAGGAGTAGTCATGGCTCTCAGATGTCTACCATCCACCAATGCCGGATCAACGTGTAAAATTCAGCCGAGACTGCTGCTCTGAATTCTTTGACGAGAAGAATTTGACCTATCTAGGTATACGTCATGAACGCAGTTGTAATCCCCACCCCACAAGATGGGTATTTACTGATTCCTAATAGGAGGATCTGGGTGAGGGATCAACAAGTGCAGCTTGATCAACATTCAGATCGTTGACACTGGCTGAGTTTAGTGGTTCCCTTCAAGAGCTTCCTCCACTGTTGTATATCTCCCTTGGTAAATACATGTTTTGTATCGACCCTATATACTTTCAAAATCTAGGTGCTCTTCGAGTAACCCCAAAATGTACTACCTAAATTATAGCCTCATCATTTCTTCTGTAAGCTTTTGATTTCCTTCTTTGTTGGCCAAGCTCCAGCTTTTGAGCCACAAACAAGCACACATTGTAGTGCGGAGGACCGGCGTGGCGGCTGGCGTGCCATATGCCGTTTGTTTCTGCCGCTCCACCTCTTTGCCTGGTCTTCGATGGGCGGCACTTGATCGCCACTACAGGGCTGTGATTTGCTCCACACAGCCAGTCGCACCCACTGTTCCCGCCTGGGCATGGTCGGCGCCATCTTGACTTTGGTACTGTTGCAGCGCTATACCAAGGCTAAATTCAGCAGCATCCAACATTGGAAAGTTCACTCCTCCATCCCTATGGTGCACAAGCACTTCTGCTGCTGTGCTTTAGTTTCTGTGGATTGTTACAGTTCGTACAATATTTAGAACTATGGGCTGGCGGCGCATGAGCTCAGCTCCTAGACCACCATCGCCACCTTAAGCTCGGCCAAGAGCCCTCCGCACTCCCCCCACCTCCCTTCTACCTCCTACTTATATTAAGACTGCAGACATAGTTTGTGTAGTCCACGGGTCCTGCTCTGGGATCAGTTTCGGGCAGTCCTTAGCTTTTCTATGTTCCTTCCACTACGCTCCAGATACCGTGGGTTAGAGCAAAGAAGGAGAGGCTTTCACACTTACCCCCACAGGCAGTTAACACTTCCAGGAAACAAAATAGGACCCGGACCCCCCAGCATTGTCCCCACCTCCCCCTATCTGACATTAACATGCAAGCCCACAATGAAATCACCATGAGATTTACGTGGGTTAAAAACGGCCATGTTTATTCACAAACAATGCATAAACATGACAAGCAATTTACATGCATAAATGATATTTCAAAATTACACTTTTAATAACGACTTTTATGATGGCTCTTCTCATGTCCTCCAGCACCAAGGGAGGAGCCCCATCTGGTTCGCCACTCGCAACTGAGTATCCTACGCCAGGTGCCGCGCACCTGCCCCTTAGAGTGGTGGGCCCCAACCTCTGATCCTTGTCCGCCATTACCAGGGCCCACCCCTCGACCACCAGGCTGCCCAGGGACCCAGGAGGCTCGAAATCTGTCGCCCTAGCCTCCCCAGCCGGTGGTAACTTCCTCCCAGCGGAGAGCTTACCATATCCCCCCTCGGTGCTGGCCAATGGAGTACGCAAGGCGGACTCCCGTCCATTGTGTTAGTCACTGTTACTGATCGCAGGTCTCTTTCCCGCAACACGCCCCTCTAACCACTAATCTAAGGGACGGGTGGGTGGGAGTTCACAAAGGTCGGGGTTCCGTAGAAGGGGAGAAGCCGGTTTCAGCGCTGACGTGGCATCTGGGTGACTGGAGTGGTAGCGGGGACAGAGACAGAGGCCCCGGGGCTTGGACCCTAAATAGGCCACAGGTCTCCGCCCCCTACCACTCCGGAAGTGCGTCACCCATTGACCCTGAAGGGAAGGGCGGCCGGCTGCCCATTGGACTACCCGGCCGCCCAACCACAAGAGTCCGGAGGCGGGGCCCGGGGGGGCCGGATCCTAAGGGCGCGCGTCTCGATTTTCCGCGCTTGGCATAGGACCCGGACCCCCCAGCATTGTCCCCACCTCCCCCTATCTGACATTAACATGCAAGCCCACAATGAAATCACCATGAGATTTACGTGGGTTAAAAACGGCCATGTTTATTCACAAACAATGCATAAACACGACAAGCAATTTACATGCATAAATGATATTTCAAAATTACACTTTTAATAACGACTTTTATGATGGCTCTTCTCATGTCCTCCAGCACCAAGGGAGGAGCCCCATCTGGTTCGCCACTCGCAACTGAGTATCCTACGCCAGGTGCCGCGCACCTGCCCCTTAGAGTGGTGGGCCCCAACCTCTGATCCTTGTCCGCCATTACCAGGGCCCACCCCTCGACCACCAGGCTGCCCAGGGACCCAGGAGGCTCGAAATCTGTCGCCCTAGCCTCCCCAGCCGGTGGTAACTTCCTCCCAGCGGAGAGCTTACCATATCCCCCCTCGGTGCTGGCCAATGGAGTACGCAAAGCGGACTCCCGTCCATTGTGTTAGTCACTGTTACTGATCGCAGGTCTCTTTCCCGCCACAAGGGTGGCAAAGGCCCTCAGGTCTGACACCCTCCCCCACCTGCGCTCAGAAACTCAGACCCAAGTTCCCTGGTAAACTATCTGTGCCCAAGTCAGATAACTGCGCACCATCGTGGTGATACCCTGTGACCCCTGAGGTCATCCGGTCCTGGCTAACACGCAGGCGGCCCTTCACTGAGCACAACCCTGCCAACTCCTCATAGACATTTAACATTGACTTCCAATGTAGTCTCCGGCAAGATTCTAATCTTCCCGCACAACCGCCTACCAGCTCGCATCTTCTCTGCCGAGCATCCGCGCCTGGTGCAACGCCCCTAATAGGCCACAGGTCTCCGCCCCCTACCACTCCGGAAGTGCGTCACCCATTGACCCGGAAGGGAAGGGCGGCCGGCTGCCCATTGGACTACCCGGCCGCCCAACCACAAGAGTCCGGAGGCGGGGCCTGGGGGGGCCGGATCCTAAGGGCGCGCGTCTCGATTTTCCACGCTTGGCAGAGCAGGAAAGGACAGGGGCTTTCCCTGCATTTCAAAGAGGACCCTCTGGCTCCAACTCTCCACGAGTCTGGTTGATTACAAGAGCCTCAGAAAAGGATTGGAAGAGGCCTACAGCTCCTATCTTATGGATTATCCTATGTACAACTCACATTTCATGAATTAAAATCGATTCCAGTGCACCAGCCGTCAACACACACACACACACACACACACACACACACACACACACACGTGCATTATATATGCACGAATACAATAACCATAACAAGTAAAGGAACAGTTTGTAGGGAACTGGAAGACCACCTTGAACTGGAGTGTAGGGTGAAGGTCATTAGGACATCGCCCTGCGCCAGCACATGTAAAAAGACCTAACCCACCATTATAAGCTTTTGCAGCCTCTACCATCATTACTTCACAACTTCGTGTGGTCTGCAGTTATCTGCCTTGCCCAGCACAAATGGCTAGTGGAGGCTTTTGGTAGCTTAGCAGGTTTGGTAACTGCAAGCGTGATTTGGTAAAAATGACCAGTAAAAATTAACTAAATTGACGCTGGTTGAAATTAACGGTCAAAAATGTCTACCATTGATTGACATGAGCCCTTGAATGACACTTTTTATCTGGGGACAATGGTTATACCTATTTTACAGTTGGATCGACTAGTTAGACATTTGTTTGATTTTTCTGCATGCTCCTTTGGGCACTGTCAACTTGTGATTATAGTTTGAGATATCAGGCAACTTTAGAACCCGTATCTTGGAGGAAGCTAGTTACAGTCAAAAAAATCTAGTTGCCTAGTGATGCAATGTTACTAATTCCGATTTCTCACTTGTATTTTTTGTTTTCTGATCATTCCCCTGTGGTACAGGATCCACTCATCCACAGCCACCTGCCCCTAACTCATTTGCAGTTCCCATATGTGCAGAGAAAGTTGAGCATGGGGCCCCCGAGTGGTCACAGGCTATTTTTGCTGGGGATGCAACCAATCTTTTAGCCAGTCCTTCAGCAAGAAGTGAGGCTGGCAAGTGTCTTCCGGCAGGATTCCTTTTTCGCGTTTAGCTTACATTCATTCTTTTTTGTTTTGATTTCCACAGAGTTCCCCCGCCTACTTGAATTTTGTTGTTATTTCTCTTTGTGTTAATTGTAGGAGAGAACCATCATACCCTATTTTCTTCTCTTGTGACCCATCTTCGTTTTCCTTGCCATTTTCCTTCTATGGTCCTTTCCAACACCTCGCCCCCCCCCCCCCCCCCCCATTTTAAAAAAAAATGTTTACTGCGTCGAGATCGGAACTACAACCTTTAAAGTATTAATCTGCAGCGTAAATAGAATCAAATTGTTGAGGCATTAGCGAGCTGCTACATTTTGCTATTTCATGGGTAACTGGACAGGGGTCCAGCTGCAAATATATATAGTGTCTGGTTCCAGCGCAAAGCAGCTTCCATACCATACCGGAAACAAGAGCGACTTCACCGGCATTTGCAGGAAGCAGACACATTGGACGTTCGTACGGGCTGGATAATAGGGTTACCCTGGCTTCTGACTCAGACACCATAAAACAATGCTTTGCCTGGTGGTGCACACGCGCTGGCACCTGTATTGTCTGTAAGATCAGGAGACCGCAAAGCGAAAAGGATGCAAACTGGGTGAAGAAAAGCAAAATACACCCGGTGGAAATACGCGACAGAAAGCTCAGGATTTTCACACTCACTCACACATGGTATGAACTCTGTCACCAGATACAACTTAACACAAATGTATACAAAGCACTGTGTATGATCGTCAAGTTAGAGGTGTTAACTTTTAGAAAGAGCGTCTGCTTTAATCTGGCTAAAACATGCCGGTGGAATAAAACGGTACTAATAAAACGTGGAGGTTGTGCCCCTTAACAGCCCACAAAAAAGCCCCCCCCCCCCTCCCCACACCAACAATCACAATTTCGCATAAAGGTGAGGACAGGGGAGCCAATGTTAAGCAATGGGTAATTACAGCCTAAGGTGGGGTTTACAACCTCTAAGCCTTGCCCACTCATAAGAATGCCCCATTGCCATCCAACGAGCCTTTCAGCACCATGGACAGCTCTAGGGCTCCCGCTGGACCGGACTGATAGGAATCCAATGAGGAGCCAGTGGACATAAACATGTTGTTCCAGCAGGGTTCTCGTGGTGGCCAGCCTCGCCATACTGCGTTTCATGATCCACTTGACTTTTGTTGCTGCTGGGAACTCCAAGAAACAGGATAAAGCACGATTTCCTGCAGACTAGATTTTTGGTGCTCCCAGGCTAAGCGGTTATATTTTACAGAACCTTTACAAATCTTGGGTCAACCAAAGCAGCTTATCACTCATTTGCAAATCATTCGAAATAGTCGCGCCTATTTTCATGTAGCCTTGCTGGGGCGCTGTCCCATCAAGTGCTCCTTGGCTAAGCTGCACCGGGTGCCAAGAAAACAAAATAATTACTTTCAGGACCCTGTGCTGTGCAAGGAGCTGCTCGCTGTTCTGCCCCTTCTCTTTCCGCAGCAAATTTCGCGCAGTATGCTCCATCTTGTCCCTGTGTCCTCCCGCTGTGGCCCTGCTTGCAATATCAAGGGTTTAGTACGCATTTATGGGAGATTAAGCTATTTAGACCATAGCACCTATTCTACGGAACAATATTCCCCTTCCCCTTTGCCCATCCTCCATCTTCTGAAACTCTGTCGATCTCTTAAGACCTAGTGGGTTGTAGACTAGGCTCTCTGAGCGATCTTATCCAGTGCAAGAAATCCTCCTTTAATCAATCAATCAATCAATCGTAACCTCAGCCGCAAACCATGGGGTTGACTTTGTCTCCGAGTAGAAGAGTCCCCCCACCTGTTTTGGTGCACAGTCTGATCACATTTCCCTGTGGGAAAGGTTCTTCTAAGTGCTCTCAGCAACACCCTGTAGATCCACGTTGGCCCAAAGGGAAGAAATCTTCTTTATTAGCCTTCAGCAGCACAGCCCACTGGTCAAATCATTACAAATGTCATCCAAGCGAGCCTGCTACATCCAGAAATCTGTATGGTTTTGTGGAACGCAGGAGACTGGCTCGTCTTGGACCCAGTGATTCCACAGGCTTACTTCAGTCTAACCTACAGAAGTACTGGGAAGGACAGCGATGAAGTATGGGGCTGAGACAAGTGTGTTATGATCATATCATTCCACAAGTATTCCCAGACAAGAAAAGTCTTGGCAATAATAAGTGAAACCAACTTGTGTAACGAAATGCCCGTGTCACTTTAAGGCCTGACCAGCTAAGCCCTGATGCCACACCCAGGGTGTCTTTTGCTTTCTCGCCCTAAATGCGCAGCATGTACCAAGACGTGGGTCCCGTCCTCACTGTGCCGCTCGATTCAAGCTATCCTGGCTGATGAAGGGTGAAACCCCAAAACGGGTCCTAGGTGGCTTGTTTCCAGTCTAGGGAGGACCTGGCTTGGCAGTTCGGGCTCGACTGTTCTAATGAGGCACAGGGTCAAGACTGATTTGCATATGGCCAGGTCTAAACTGGGGTGGCTGAGTGAGCAAAAGAATGATGAATTTAACCCAGATCTCCTGACTGGGGTTGAATGTTTTGATTTGTTCTGCATTTCGCCCATCAATTATGTGTCTTTAGCTTTCTCGCCCTAAGTGTGCCGGGTATGCCCAGACGTGGGTCTTGGGCTCACTGCACCACTGGATTCAAGCTATCCTGGCTGATGAGGGGTGAACCCCCAAAATCGGTCCTAGGAGGCTTGTTTCCCATCCAGGTAGAACCTTGCTTGGCAGTTCGGGCTGGACTGTTCCCATGAGGCACAGGGTCAAGACTGATTTGCATATGGCCAGGTCTAAACTGGGGTGGCATGCTGAGCAAAAGAATGATGGATTTAACCCAGATCTCTTGACTGGGGGTGAATGTTTTGATTCGTTCTGCATTCCGTCCATCAATTGTGTGTCTTTTGCTTTCACACCCAGAGGAGCAGGACATTTGTTTCCTGCTAGATGTACTTCTTTGGCACAGTATGTTTAACACAGACAATCAAGAGACCCGCTGATAGAGAAAACTGGGGTGCAGCAATAACTATTTTGTTACTACAAGAGGTACCTGGTGTATTTGTTGCTGATAATTTTCGCTCTGAGTACTTGTAGGCATACTTTTCTTGTGTTAAAAGAATGCAATAATGTACAATTAACAGCAACTTGGCAAGATATATATGTATTCCAGTCGGCTACTACCAGCGGATAAAAACAGGTCCTTGCATAGGCATCACTGTTTTCAACAGTGGCCCAAGAGAAATTGCTTGTGCAAAAGGACACGAGCTGCCTACAGGTGAGAATGAGAGATCCAAGCATAAATCCTTATAAAAGGGCCATTTTGTGTTAAAGACTTTTTGCACAGATTGGATATGTGAGAACAATGCCCTGGTCATAGGAGGCTGGATGATTTTATACACATGGGCAGTGGTGCTGGAGCAACATCCATGCTGCCATTAATGGTATATCAGTAAAGTCACAGGCACAGTGAGAAATCCAAGCATCACACAAAAAGTGCAGCTAATGTGCTACGCTGATTCAGCAGGGGAGTGGCAATGGTGTGGTAGGCAGCCAGTGGTGCATTTTGAAGCACTGGTGTGGTAGCACACAATCATTTACAGGCAACACATTTCCATGTAAATGTCCACTAAACGTTCACAGACAGTGTTATTGATAAAACTATGTAGCGCACAAACAATGTGTGGGGGGTCGAGCATTCACAGTAAGGGGCTTCCGTGAGAGGTCCATCTGAGCCCGCCCGCTCCTCTGCCCTCCTGTGGCCTCCTCTGCGTGACCAGCAGCTGCTTCGGACCGAAATATGATTAATCCGAAAAGATAATCCTCTCCTTCAATTGGTTAAATCTGTTTGCAATTCCAGGGATTATCCCATCATCAAATAATACACCGCGAGGCCTTGGGGAGGCAGGAGGCTTCCTCGGCGGCGGAGTCAAAGATTATCGCTGGAGTGTGGGCCTCGGGCAAGCGGCCGCGGCCAGGCACAGCCCTCCCGGGGCTTTGAGGGGCGAGCCCGTGGGTGCATCAAGCGAGTGAAGCTGAGTGTGCCTCAAGCGAGTGAAGCTGAGTGTGCCTCAAGTGAGTGAAACCGAGTGTGCCTCAAGCGCTGATGCCGTGGGTGTGCATCAAGTGAGTGAGACCGAGTGTGCATCAAGTGCTGATGCCGTGGGTGTGCATCAAGTGAGTGAGACCGAGTGTGCCTCAAGTGCTGATGCCGTGGGTGTTCCTCAAGTGAGTGAGACCGAGTGTGCCTCAAGTGCTGATGCCGTGAGTGTGCCTCAAGTGAGTGAGACCAAGTGTGCCCCAAGTGCTGATGCCGTGGGTGTGCCTCAAGTGAGTGAGACCGAGTGTGCATCAAGTGCTGATGCCGTGGGTGTGCATCAAGTGAGTGAGACCGAGTGTGCATCAAGTGCTGATGCCGTGGGTGTGCATCAAGTGAGTGAGACCGAGTGTGCCTCAAGTGATGATGCCGCAGGTGTGCATCAAGTGAGTGAGACCGAGTGTGCATCAAGTGCTGATGCCGTGGGTGTGCCTCAAGTGAGTGAGACCGAGTGAGCATCAAGTGCTGATGCCGTGGGTGCGCATCAAGTGAGTGAGACCGAGTGTGCATCAAGTGCTGATGCCGTGGGTGTGCCTCAAGTGAGTGAGACCGAGTGTGCATCAAGTGCTGATGCCGTGGGTGTGCCTCAAATGAGTGAGACCGAGTGTGCCTCAAGTGCTGATGCCGTGGGTGTGCATCAAGTGAGTGAGACCGAGTGTGCCTCAAGTGCTGATGCCGTGGGTGTGCATCAAGTGAGTGAGACCGAGTGTGCATCAAGTGCTGATGCCGTGGGTGTGCCTCAAGTGAGTGAGACCGAGTGTGCATCAAGTGCTGATGCCGTGGGTGTTCCTCAAGTGAGTGAGACCGAGTGTGCATCAAGTGCTGATGCCGTGGGTGTGCCTCAAGTGAGTGAGACCGAGTGTGCATCAAGTGCTGATGCCGTGGGTGTTCCTCAAGTGAGTGAGACCGAGTGTGCATCAAGTGCTGATGCCGTGGGTGTGCATCAAGTGAGTGAGACCGAGTGTGCCTCAAGTGCTGATGCCGTGGGTGTGCCTCAAGTGAGTGAGACCGAGTGTGCCTCAAGTGCTGATGCCGTGGGTGTGCATCAAAAGAGTGAAACAGAGTGTGCCTCAAGTGCTGATGCCGTGGGTGTGCATCAAGTGAGTGAGACCAAGTGTGCCCCAAGTGCTGATGCCGTGGGTGTGCCTCAAGTGAGTGAGACCGAGTGAGCATCAAGTGCTGATGCCGTGGGTGCGCATCAAGTGAGTGAAACCGAGTGTGCATCAAGTGCTGATGCCGTGGGTGTGCCTCACGTGAGTGAGACCGAGTGTGCATCAAGTGCTGATGCCGTGGGTGTGCATCAAGTGAGTGAAACCGACTGTGCATCAAGTGCTAATGCCGTGGGTGTGCCTCAAGTGAGTGAGACCGAGTGTGCTTCAAGTGCTGATGCCGTGGGTGTGCAGCAAGGAGTGAAACCGAGTGTGCATCAAGCGAGTCAAGCCGTGTGTGCCTTAAGTGTGTGAGAGAGAGTGTGCATCAAGTGCTGATGCCGTGGGTGTGCCTCAAGTGAGTGAAGCTGTGAGTGTGTCTTAAATGTACGATCCTGTGGGTGTGCATAAAGTGTGTGAAGATGTGTGTGTCTCAAGGGAGGGAAGTTGCGAGTGTGCCTCAAGTGGTGATGCCGTGGGTGTGCATCAAGTGAGTGAGACCGAGTGTGCCTTAAGTAAGTGAGACCGGGTGTGCCTCAAGTGCTGATGCCGTGGGTGTGCCTTAAGTGAGTGAAGGTGTGAGTGTGCCTCAGGTGAGTGTAGTAGTGAGTGTGCATCAATTGAGTGAAGCTGTGAGTGTGCATCAAGTGAGTGAAGCTGTTGGTGTGCATCAAATGAGTGTAGTTGTGAGTGTGCATCAAGTGAGTGTAGTTGTGAGTGTGCATCGAATGAGTGTAGTTGTGAGTGTGCATCAAGTGAATGAAGCTGTGGGTGTGCATCAATTGAGTGTAGCTGTAAGTGTGCATTAAGTGAGTGAAGCTGTGGGTGTGCATCAAGTGAGTGAAGCTGTGGGTGTGCATCAAGTTAGTGTAGTTGTGAGTGTGCATCAAGTGAGTGTAGTTGTGAGTGTGCATCAGGTGAGTGAAGCTGTGGGTGTGCATCAAGTGAGTGAAGCTGTGGGTGTGCATCAAGTGAGTGAAGCTGTGGGTGTGCATCAATTGAGTGAAGCTGTGAGTGTGCATCAAGTGAGTGTAGTTGTGAGTGTGCATCAAGTGAGTGTAGTTGTGAGTGTGCATCAAGTGAGTGTAGTTGTGAGTGTGCATCAGGTGAGAAGCTGTGGGTGTGCATCAAGTGAGCGAAGCTGTGGGTGTGCATCAAGTGAGTGAAGCTGTGGGTGTGCATCAAGTGAGTGTAGTTGTGAGTGTGCATCAGGTGAGTGAAGCTGTGGGTGTGCATCAATTGAGTGAGGCAGTGGGTGTGCATCAATTGAGTGAAGCTGTGAGTGTGCATCAAGTGAGTGAAGCTGTGAGTGTGCATCAAGTGAGTGAAGCTGTGAGTGTGCATCAAGTGAGTGTAGTTGTGAGTTTGCAGCAGGTGAGTGAAGCTGTGGGTGTGCATCAAGTGAGTGGAGCTGTGGGTGTGCATCAATTGAGTGAAGCTGTGAGTGTGCATCAAGTGAGTGTAGTTGTGAGTGTGCATCAAGTGAGTGTAGTTGTGAGTGTGCATCAGGTGAGTGAAGCTGTGAGTGTGCATCAAGTGAGTGTAGTTGTGAGTGTGCATCAGGTGAGTGAAGCTGTGGGTGTGCACCAATTGAGTAAAGCTGTGGGTGTGCATCAAGTGAGTGAAGCTGTGGGTGTGCATCAGGTGAGTGAAGCTGTGAGTGTGCATCAAGTGAGTGTAGTTGTGAGTGTGCATCAGGTGAGTGAAGCTGTGGGTGTGCATCAATTGAGTAAAGCTGTGGGTGTGCATCAAGTGAGTGAAGCTGTGGGTGTGCATCAATTGAGTGAAGCTGTGAGTGTGCATCAAGTGAGTGTAGTTGTGAGTGTGCATCAAGTGAGTGAAGCTGTGGGTGTGCATCAAGTGAGTGTAGTTGTGAGTGTGCATCAGGTGAGTGAAGCTGTGGGTGTGCATCAGGTGAGTGAAGCTGTGGGTGTGCATCAATTGAGTGAAGCTGTGAGTGTGCATCAATTGAGTGAAGCTGTGAGTGTGCATCAAGTGAGTGAAGCTGTGAGTGTGCATCAAGTGAGTGAAGCTGTGAGTGTGCATCAAGTGAGTGAAGCTGTGAGTGTGCATCAAGTGAGTGTAGTTGTGAGTGTGCAGCAGGTGAGTGAAGCTGTGGGTGTGCATCAGGTGAGTGAAGCTGTGGGTGTGCATCAATTGAGTGAAGCTGTGAGTGTGCATCAAGTGAGTGTAGTTGTGAGTGTGCATCAAGTGAGTGTAGTTGTGAGTGTGCATCAGGTGAGTGAAGCTGTGAGTGTGCATCAAGTGAGTGTAGTTGTGAGTGTGCATCAGGTGAGTGAAGCTGTGGGTGTGCATCAATTGAGTGAAGCTGTGGGTGTGCATCAAGTGAGTGAAGCTGTGAGTGTGCATCAAGTGAGTGAAGCTGTGGGTGTGCATCAAGTGAGTGTAGTTGTGAGTGTGCATCAAGTGAGTGTAGTTGTGAGTGTGCATCAAGTGAGTGTAGCTGTGGGTGTGCATCAAGTGAGTGTAGCTGTGGGTGTGCATCAATTGAGTGAAGCTGTGAGTGCCTCAAGTGGCGATGCCGCGAGGGTGCCTCAAGTGAGTGAGGCTGTGGGTGTCACTCAAGTGAGTGAGCCTGAGTGAGTGAGGCTGTGAGTAGGTAAGGGTTTCACAGTTTACCCTGAGTGTGTACAGCTGCATCGACACACACGGAGCCAGAATGTGACCCCCTTCACAAACGTAAGAGGAAGTCGATTCACAAAGGAATTTATGAAAGAATGTAGTTCTACCCGAGAACCACTTCAGATGCTCATCATTTGTGAATCATCCAGCACGCGCAAGTCAAGATCATCAAAGGCTGTATGTGTCCAAACTGTGAAATGCTGCAGGCGTGGATGTTCACACCACAAACTGTCCAAAACAGTGTGGATGACGATCAGCATATCCGATGCTACTAAAAAAAAACGAAGCGATGTCTTTTTTGCCAGTACGTGTGAGTGCTCCGTCTGGGCACCTCTGAATTTAGACTGAAGTGTTTACTCTTTTTAGGTTTTTCCTAGCCAATGCGTACGAAGTACGCATGCGCTAGGAAAAACTTAATGATTTCTGTGTGTGGGGACTGGGCCATCCCCACTCTCCCATTGGCTAGCTCCATAAATGGAGGCTAGCCATTGGGAGACAGCTCTGCCCGTCAATCCCGGACCAGATTCGGGGGCGTTCCCGAGAATTTTTGGCTTTTGGCTACGTCAGCCGAAAGCCTGTTCTCGGGAACGCCCTCCAATCTGTGCCGGCATTGCAGTTGCCTTTGCCGATTGTCCTTTGTCTATTTTTTGGACCACCCCACCTCACTTGCGCCGAGGTGTCCAAGTAAAGAAAAAAACATTTGTGCACACAAGACCCAGCATTGTCCCTTTGCTTCCCACCGCGGCCCCCGAAGCCGAAGGAAGCAGCCGTCTGCCTCTAGCCAGGGCCGCGCTGGGATTGGCCCAGCCGGCCGAGCCTCCGCCGCGTCATCGGGAGGAGGAGGAGGAGTGGAGAGCAGGAAGCAGCCTGCATCGTCTGTCCCGAGGCTCCCGAGCGAAGGAGGAGCCCCGGGAAAGTACCGTGCAGTGTGAAGACAGCACAACGAGTTCATTACCTGTCATGTAGGCTATATGTAATTTGCAGTTCATCCTGGCATAGCGGGTTCAGCCTTTCATACCTCTCACTCGCGCCGGACGTCACATTGCCAGTGCCCGCCCCCTCTCAGTCGACCTGTGGGATCTGCAAACATGGTCGTCAGGAAGCAAGGTAAGCAGAGGACAAGTTTGCCTTCTGGTGTTGTGCATGCTTCGTGTGTATCTCTGATTGCAGCATGTGTGCGCGATTTGCAGCGGCTGGGGCAGACCCTGAGAAGGAGGGATACTTCGACAATGTGTTGAAATCTTGCATACGTTCACTTGCACCCCAGTAATAATTATTCTGAAGTCTCTTCTTGAGCGTTCCCATGTCCATTGGATTTTTAATTCTTTTATGATAATCGGGTAAATTTAATTTCACAGAATCTACAGGTTGATAGAAGGGCCATGCAAACTGGTGCTTCCACAGAGTCTTCACAACCACATTTTGCATGTACTGCAGCTGGTTTGTCTTCCGACCGGGTTTGTTGGGGTTGGGGACTTCAGGAGGAGGAAGGTTGATGGGGCCAAGCATGAGGCTATCGAGCCGCCTGGGCAGAGTTTTATGACATGTCAATTCCCGGGACCTATTGACGTTAATCTACTTGACTTGCAAATGTACCGAGAGAGAAAGGCGTGCTGTTGTTTTGCCCAAGCGCCTCGTTTTGACACAGCTCTTGTTAGGTCCAGACACTAGAAGATGTTTAAGTGACAGCACAGCTGCACAACGTGAGGGGGGCGTGTTTGGGTTCAAACGAGGGGCATGCTCAGTCTTCGCCTTTCAGAAAGCTGTGTTTGGATATAAACGGGGAAGTGCAATGTTATATGTAGAAAGCATGCGTTTTGTGTTATATAATATTGTTTTGATTGTAACTGCTCATATTTTGTCAGCCCCTGTTTACATGATCATTGCCGCTCCTGTGGTGCTACTCCCTCGAATAGCCCTGCTGCAAAAAGTGATTTTCCAGAAACTTTCTGGATAGTTTGAGGAGCCTGATGCATTGACTACCTCTGTGTATATTTATTGAATGTCTGCCACTTAGGCCAGATCGCCCTCAACAGGGTCCAGCTTGTCTCTTTTCATTGATTTTTTTTTGGACGATCTAGTTAGTTTAACAGCTACTAAATGTGCAGGCAGTCGGACTTTTAGTGTGTGTTTTTTTTGTTGAAGGGTCGTACCTCATCAGCTGGGATGGGTCGGTGCTAGATGCTACGAATGAGGTGTGTGGAGCTTGCAGTGTGTGGGGCTTGTTGTGTCCTTCTTCCCTCGGTCTGCCTGTTTTTTGTGCCAATCTGCCCTCAGTTATAATTGTTTCCCCTCGTTTTTGTGTCCTTCTGCCCTCTGTCTGCCTGGTGTTTTGTGCCGTTCCTCCACCTGAACTGAGCCCTTTAAAATAAGACCATGCTCCAAAAAGTACCGCAGCCCCCTGCCCTGAACAATAAAAAACTGCCCCCTACCTCTGTGAAGTACTCTGACTCTGCTCCCTACCCTCCCTTGGCGCCTAAAACTGTCCCCTGCCATGCACCCTACAAAGCCTCGACTTAGTAAACTGTCCCTTCTCTGTGTGCTTCGAGGCCGTAAAATGTAAGCCTAGGCACAAATGGATGGTTGGATTTGTGGGGTAAAGTTTTATTTAATGTGATTTAATGTAGCGCAAACTTTACCCGAAGGTGTCATAGCGCTTTACATAAGAACCAGTTGCCAAACCTAAGGACTTTGATTTACATGCGGTAAGTAAAAGATACAAACAGGAAAACAATTGATATGTACTAGATGTAGTCACACAAAGAAGAGACTGTTGATTCTCGTTATATTTCTATATACATATGGAAGGGATATGAATAGATGTACTGCAAGAGTCACATAAGAATGTTAGAGTAGAAAGGTCTACTGCATATACTAGTGAATACAGTCATCTCTATATACAGAAAAAATGAGTTATATTTAGAGGGGTCGGAGTGGGACACAGTGGGTGGATGGATGCATGATGGATGTATGCATGATGTATGGGTGGATGCATGGATGGGTTGTTGGTTGGATGGGTTGGTGGATTGCATAAATTATTGAGGGATTGGCTGTATATATGCATCTATCCATCCACCCATCCATGCATCTATCCATACACCCATCCATACACCCATCCATGCATGCACCCATGCATGCATCCATGCATGCATCCACCAACTCATCCATGCAAGCATTACAACAAGAGCCCGCAGCTCTCCTTCGTCTCTCCTCGCCCCCCCCTTCTCTGAGCCCGCAGCTCTCCTTCCTCTCTCCTCGCCCCCCTTCCCTGTGCCCTGCCCTGCTATTGTAAATGACAATGCCATTTATTTATGTTAAAAAAAAACAAATAAAAAAAATGTCAAGAGCAATGCCAATAGCTCTAACTTTAACAAAGGCAAAACCATTGCATTGTAAATGCTTGTTGTATGTTTTTTACTGGCCCTTCTGTGTGTTTTAACGTGCGAGTCAGGGCAGGCCACCTGGACGTGGCAGGCGGTTGTCCTAGGCACACAGCACAGGTGGGCAAGCCAAGTAGGGCATCTCGAACTCAGTGGTGTAGCGCAACTCTTCAGGGGTGCCTGATTCTTTGGGAGAGTCCCTACCTATCAGGGTGCCCCCACTCGGCCCAAGCACAATGAATATCTGTGTGGGAAATGGCAGACTCAGAGACCCCTCCTAGTATTCTACAGGGGGGTGGGGCGGGGGAGTATCACATTATGTTACGCCACTCGCAAGCCGTTAGCCGTGGACACTGAGAAGACTCTTGCCCTGCTTCTTGTGGGAGTCTAATCGCCGTGGACACTGAGAAGACTCTTGCCCTGCTTCTTGTGGGAGTCTAATCGCCCTGTGGAGGAGAAACTCGCCTTGTGTATCCCTGGGGCTGCGTACACAGCAGGAATTATTGGGACCTGTTGCAGGTGGAGAACGGGTGCGGGACTGCGAGGCCCAGCATTCTGAGCGGCCTGTCACTCGCCGCAGCTGGAGCCTCTTCCCGCCCCGCCTCCCAGCAGCAGCTTAATACGGCTCGCGGCCCCCGCTCCGCGGGAGCCGCTCGCAAGCCGTTAGCTGTGGACACTGAGAAGACTCTTGCCCTGCTTCTTGTGGGAGTTTAATCGCCGTGGACACTGAGAAGACTCTTGCCCTGCTTCTTGTGGGACTCGGAGTCTAATCGCCCTGTGGAGGAGAAACTCTCCTTGTGTATCCCTAGGGCTGCGTACACAGCAGGAATTATTGGGACCTGTTGCCAGTGGAGAGAGAGGACGGGTGCGGGACTGCGAGGCCCAGCATTCTGAGCGGCCTGTCACTCGCCGCAGCTGGAGCCTCTTCCCGCCCCGCCTCCTCTTATCTAGCTCCACCCACTACCACGCACGCGGGATGCGCGCGGGTGGGTGCCGGGCGAAGCCCGGGCCAAGGGCGGGCCCGTTTTAGCCCGCTCAAGCCCGGGCCAGACCGGACCGGGCGACCCCTCTTGACCTACGGCTAGCCCACCCGGAGAACAATCAACCCGTACTGTAACACACCTGGCTGGGATCTCGACTAAGAACAAGGGATATGACATCAAGGGAGACAAGAAGTAAAGCCATGGCATCAACATCCATGGTTGCAGGTACTCTGGACAGTTTTTTAAGTAGAGCCAACTCTGTGGTGAACAATGAATTAACTATTCTTGAAAGGCGGCTTTCGGATGGGATTGAAAGCGCTAGAAGATCCTCCTTGGGTCTAATTGCGAATGCCAAATCTCCTGAAAAGGTTGATGCTTCTCATTCAGCTCTTCTGGACAGTATCGACCAAACGATTGAGTCTGTCCTGCAAGAGCTAAGGAGTGCTTCATCTTTTCATCGAGACTCACTCCAGACCATACCTGAGGTTGCACCTGCTCCAACAGCGGAGGCAGTTCTGATTTTGGATGAGGGGAGTCACCTTAATTCATCCCAATCTCGAGGATGGTGCTGTCCCGAAAAGGAAAAGAGGGAAGCAGCTTAAGGGAGGAAAAAAGGGCTAAATTAGATCTTTCGCGTAATAACCCGGAGAACACCCCCCATATAGAGGACTCTCCTACCCCTTTAAATGTTAATGTAAATTCTAGTCCAACTCAGCCCGCACAAACACAGGTGACAACACTGCCTGTTTCTTTCTTTTTGGTGAGGGGTCCTCTGGTGGGGGAGAACAGTCTACCCATGCTTTCACTAATGTTCTGAAGAATCTCTTAGACTTCTTGATGGCCAGACTTGACCACATTGATACTAGGCTACAAGCAATAGAAACGGTCACTGGGGGTATCGAGGATCACTAGAGAACTATGGGCAGCAACCAAAGAGGGTCTACGAATGTGGGCGTTCCCCCTCTACCTAATCCATCTGGTCTGGTAGCTGCCAAGAAAACCATTCCCCCTACTCTAACTAGCACAATTTTACCCAACCCAACAATCCCCATTTTAGTACCCTCCCCTAGGCAACCACCCCCCTTGCCCTTAACACAGAAGTCTAACCTGGCAGTTACAAAGAACTTAATTAGGCCAGCGAAGATCCCCACTGAGATTGGTGACCGTTCTGCCCAGGATCCAAATATTTTATGCCAGAAAAAAGTTGTTAATCTACCCCCAGACGCGGAATCTCACGTGGTAATCTTAAACGGTGTGCCTGAGCTCACCAACTCTGCACCAGAAACTTTTGATTCCTTAAAAAATAAAGTGATCAGTTGGTTGAACATCCATAGGCCCCTTCCCCCCAACATGAGAAGCGAGTTGCTGATGGTCAGGAGGGTTGCTTGGGTGGGAAACACTACGAAGAAAATCTAGGGTGACTGCATCCTGGTGAACTTTAGGGATCCGCAGATCGTCGCTCATATCTGCAATTGGTTGGGTAGTTCGGGAAACACAACCATTCAACCATTGCCATTGTCCTTCTTTTACCCACCACCAAACATCCGATGGCATCCAGGGACTGAGGAAGGATGGACAAGGGTGGGACCAAGCTTTCAAGGCAGAAGGTATAGGCCCATTCGATATGATGCACCCACCCCGGGTGACTACTCATATACCAACAGATACAGCTGTCTTGATCAGGTAGACTGACTCCAGCTGGAGGTATGCACAGGGGGAAGAGTAGGGGGGCGCCCCATATAGTACAGCCGGGGTCAGTGGCAGCCATCCCTGATAGTGGTCATCTCTCTCTCGAGAATACTCACTTCCTGGTCTTGTGAGCACTATCAATGAAGAACCCTCCATGCAACCTCCCAGCAGTTTTTCCGGCCGGTGTGTTTTAAAAATCCTTTCCTGGAATGTAGCTGGCCTATGTAACAAACTGGCATGCCCTGACTGGGGATCATTTGTATATCTGAATGATATTTGTCTCTTCCAGGAAACATGGGCACGGGAGGAGCAATTTCGCCTAGGATTTGCTTCATTCTCAGTCCCAGCAAGGTGGGGGGGGAAAGGTAGACCGTCGGGGGGTCTAACAATTTGGGACGCAACCCATCTGGGTTGCACTGCACTGCTAGAATCATGGATACAGCATCTGAGGATGTTCAGTGTGTGATTCTAGAGTGGCAGAATGGCTCTAGACTGGCACTAGTCAATATCTACTCTAGACCTGTGAGTTGCACATCTGAGTCTAAAGCTATTGAAGAGCTATCCTCCTTCTTAATTAACATTCCAGGGGGAGTTATGTTTGTGGTGGAAGGAGATTTCAACTCCCACTTTGAACCATTGGAGGGTCTACTGGATGGCGTAAACCAGGAGGAGGATGATCTTTGGAAAATCCCACAGGTGGCAGGCCCCACGGCAAGGTCATGGGCTCCTTTGGCCATTCAAATTACATCTTTTACGTTGGCCTATTCTATCAGGGCATATAATGGCCATACAAAGTCTGACAACCCGCCTATGACCACTTTTACCAAGCCAGGGAGGGAGGCACGTCTTGATTACATTTTTGTTGAGTGCAGGGCATGGAATAGAGTATTAGACTTTAGGGTTGTACCCAGGCGAGAGAGTGACCATAACCCCTTGATTCTGGACTTTTCTGTGCCTGGTATCCACAAGGGCAGTCCAGCACCACAGTCTGATACATCTAATGGGGCTATTCTGTCTAGTAATAGACGCAGGGTAAGATGGGACAAGCTGGTCAACAACCCAGATGGAGTAGGTGAACTATATGACCGGGTCATCCCTGTATTAGTTGACGTAGTTACTCTTATCGATCAGCACCCTACGCATGACTTCTCCGAAAGGCTGGGAGCACTTAATAAGGTATTATTTGATAGTCTCTCAGATATCCTAAATCCCACAGGTCCTAGGGGGAGAAGGGTTGGAAGGAAGCCTACATGGTATAACAGGGCATGTAGATTGGCAAAAAGCGAACTCCTTGGTGCATTGAAACAGAATAGCAACAGGGAACTTATAAAGCGGAGGAGGCAAGCATACCGGCAGCTAATCCACCATGCTAAAATCGAGTGGGGGAATGAAAATTGGGCAAAGTTAACATCAGCCCTAGCGGTTAAAGATCCACGGAAGTTCTGGCAGATTGTGAGCACTGGTTCGGTTGAACCAGAGTTGGCAGTACAGCCGAACATTGCTGCAGAGGTATGGGAAGAACACTTTAGCACCCTGTATAAGGGGGACAATTCCCACATGGAGCTCCACTCGGGCGATATAGTGAGCTCCCCTGTGGATGCTTCATCTGAGATTATGTTTTCTCTAGGAGAGGTCCGGGACTCTATATCCAAGCTCCCTGTGGGTAAAGCACCAGGGTTGGATAAGGTACCGGGCGATCTTTATAAACACGAACCTGGGATTTGGGCTCCCTATTTGCTAACGATTTTTAATGCAATCCTTGGAGGTATGGCGGTCCCAAGTACTTGGCTGGGAGCAGAGTTAGTCCCTATCTTTAAGAAGGGGTCCCCTCTGCTCCCATCCAACTACAGGCCAATCAGCCTAATAGATGTATACCTGAAACTCTTTGCAAGGCTGATTTTGGACCGCCTCTTGGACTGGATGGAGGATTCTGAAATTTGAAGGCAGTATCAAGCGGGTTTCAGAAAGAACGTATCCACCATTGACCAGATTTTCAGATTATCTATGCTTTACTGGAAAACGGTCACTGTGGAGGGCGGGTAATTATACACCGTTTTCGTGGACCTCCGTGCGGCCTTCGACCTGGTCCCACGCAGGAAACTTTGGAGCGTTCTAGGGGACTTAGGCATCCCAGTCCCCCTTCTGGACATCATAATACGACTCCATACTCAGAATTTCGCAAGGGTCAGGTGTGGGAGAGAAGGTAACTGGTCATGAAGCTTCTCCGTTGGCAGGGGGGTAAGGCAGGGTTGCGTCTTGGCGCCAACCCTGTTTTGCCTCTATGTCAACTGAGTAATCCCTCAGCTGAATGCGGTCCCCAATAGAGATGCATCAAGGCTCGCTGGGTCGGGAATCTCTGCGATCATGTTCGCAGATGATACCCTGCTACTCGCTAAGACTCCAATGGGTATATAGCGTGTCTTGGATGGCTTTGTCACCTTCTGTTATGATCGGGGGCTAGAAAAAATACATCTAAAACGAAATTTATGATTTTCAATCCCCCGAAAACAACACGCCCAAACCCTGCTATAGGTGGTGTTCGGTTAGAGAGGGTGCAGACGTTTGAGTATCTGGGTCTGACTCTTAATGAAAGTATGACTTGGGCTCAACATCAGATCAAATCCCAATTAAAGTTCTCCCAAAAGGCGGGGGGATTCTTTAATTACTGAATAAATCTACGATAAAACTTATCGCCCCACCTCTTGAAATCTACAAAATGCAGGCACGCGGGGCAACAATTTATGGAGGTGAATTGTGGGGCCACAAATGTGCCCCTGCAATTACCACCATGGAAAACAAATTTATCAGGCAGTTGGTATCCCTGCCTGTCAGTACACCCCTGCTTCCCCTCAGGCTAGATCTGGGATTGAGATCATTAAAAGAGGAATTGGGCCTTAAGCCCCTAACATTCTGGAGGCGACTGTGGGTCACCCCGGAACTCTCCAGTTACAGGCAAGAACTTCTGGAGCTGTTAAATCTCCCAAATGCATGGAAACTTCCCTGGTTAAAATATATAAGGCAGGAATTTGAGAGGTTAGGTTGTCCTTTATTGTGGATCAACCCGGAACAAGCTTGCAGAAGTATAACCCGTAAATATCTGGTTAATATGTATGATGATCAGAATCTGTCTGCTTGTTTATCGAATGCCCAAACGGGGACACTGCCGAGCACATTCATAGCAATGAAAGATCACTATAAAATGGAGACTGTGCTTGATGACATTAGCCCTACCTCTCTTAGGAAGTTGTATCTCCAATGGAGACTCAGCTCTTAGCCAATTAGAGCCCTCACTAGCCGTTGGTGCCCACCTACTCCTAAACATTGCCCAGCTTGCACAGCGGAGCTAGAAAATGAAATCCATGTAATGTTCTTCTGTCCTTTCTATCAGACATCTAGAAAGAAGTGGATTCTTCCAATTTGCAGAAACTTGGGGATTAGGCAGTGTTTTCACTCCTATCGAATATTAAAAACTGATTTATCTCGAGTAATTGTTTTTGCTGTAACCAAATTCTTAGCTGCCATGTGGCATATCAGAAGACAGTATGTGGCAAAATGAGATTTAGTGTATTTTTGTATAGCTCTCTGCTGTCTGTAGGTTTTTAGTGACGAGCGGGACCTTGATTCGACCTTCTTTTTAATTGTTGTAAATGCTTTTATGATGAATTAGTTTTATGACAAGATGTACTTTTGGTTTTATCTTAAAATTGTAAAGATTTGTGCTGAAATTTTATTGTGACTTCTTTTATGACATTTTGTGTCAAAATAAAGATGATAAAGAAAGTTACGCCACTGATAAAAATTGCTGGGTAGGCTGAGGGCTATTTTTACACCCACGATGGAGCAGGTCTCTGTAAAGAGCCAGCCGGCCTTTTCCCTACTGTGTATCCCCCACCGCTCCTCGTGACCGGGCTCGGTCCAAGGGTACAAATAAACGGGCCAGGGTCGCATGTGACCACTGGCCGAGACAGTAAGCAGAGTGTGGTATCTCCCTAGCTAGCAGCGCGCTTCGAAGGCCTTTTGCGCTACAGGCCCAGCGCGTCACACTGGCCACAAGGGAAGTACGGACCCTCGCTCTCACCCACCACCCACTGCATGCACCGATCGCGTGCTGCAGGAAGAATATGTATCTAGCTGAGGGGTAGGCACACTGGCGAGAGAAATCATCTGACACCGCCCGCCTTGATCCGGCACCCCACTGCGGCTTCCTGCTGTGGCAGTGTGGAGCGGGCATGGAGACCCGCGTTGGGCCGCTTTGTGTTCCGACAAACATACGGAACAGAAGAGTTCCTGCACTCCAGCAGCGAGAGGCTCCCACAGCCCAGCCCATGCAAGACGGACGGCGTGGGGGCAGGGCCTGCCAATGCACAGCATTGAAGCGCCTCCGAGCTGATGTGAGGCCTAAGGACCGGCAACGGCCTCATCCTGATCGAGAGCAGGGCAAGGAGCCCTGAAAAGACACAGAGCAGCGGGGCTAGCACCAAAGAGTACCTTTGTACAAAAATTAGAGAGGCACATAACAAAAGATATTCTATCAGTGTTCACGATTTAAATATTCCAGTACACAACGTAATCACGAGGCGAGAGGCCTATGTCCTTTTTGTATTCTTTACATCTTTTATTCATTTCTTGACAAAAAATATGACCATTCCTGTACAGCCAGCGCGTTTCGCCCACACTTCGGGCTTCTTCAGGGCTGTAAACATGACAAGACACAAATATCAACATATTTGACAAAACACATAAAAACATAATACCACATAAAAACAAACACACATGAAAATAGTGTTGTCAAAGTCTTAAATCTCTTTACTCATGTAAGCACAATAGCTGTTATACTGAAAGAATATTTTATTCAAAACAAACATAAAAATGACAAACAGAAAGCTATCTACACATGTCACAATACATAGTTAAACACACACAAAAAAGACTCATTGTTACATATTCTCCAATGCACACTGAACAATTATCACTACAATTTGTGCAAGACTTTTTTTGAAAAACATTTAAGCAATCCCACAGTATGTTGCAGGAAAATGGACTCTAGTACATACCCTGCAACATCACAAAATATGAAGGAAAAGCCTTCACATTGTCCAATCGAAAGCAGAGTATAGATTTTTGCAGGTGGACCATCCCAGGTACCCATGTCTATAATTTTGGCCAAAGATACATAAGAAGGAAAAATTCCCACCTGGCCGGCCTATCATTTCCAGCATAGGTTCGATTACAGAAACGCTGACACAGTTTGTGGACTCCTTCCTTAAACCTACGGATAGTAATCTCCACTCCTTTATCAGGGATACTACGGACCTGATGAATAAGCTTGATGACCTGGTATGGGAAGAATCTATGTGGCTCATCACATTGGATGTTGAATCTCTTTATACCTGTATTATGGAAGAATATGGACGTAGAGCAGTAGACTTCTGTTTATCAATACACAGGGCAAGTTACTATGACCACAACATGATGATACTAGATATGATACGCTTGATTTTGAATAACAACATTTTTCTTTATGACAACTCCTTGTTTCAGCAACTCCAAGGGACCGCCATGGGGTCTAAATTTGTCCCTTCCTACGCCAACCTGTTTATGGGGTGGGTAGAACACGTATACGCCCAAGCCCCATCTGCTGCAATGTGGAACAAGGATATTATTTTTTATGAGGTCGCTACATAGACAATATTTTTATCATTTGGTCAGGAACAGAGGCTGCCTTTAAATCTTACTTCTTTTTAATCTTATTACCAATCCATTTAATGTGAGACTAACAATGATGTTGTCCAAAACCAAGATGCAATTCCTAGATCTGCTCCAGGATTTGTGTAATAACAGCTTGCATAGCACAATGTTTAAAAGGACACAGCGGTTACCAGCATGTTACATTTTCAATGTGCAAATCCACCTTGCACAAAACGGGCGATCCCATATGGGGAACTCATCTATATCAGGGGGAATTGCAGTGATGAGGCGTAGTACAGAGATCACACTACCCAGTTATTATATCGCCTTAGGCGCAGGGGTTACAAAGAACCCATACTTCAACAACCGGTAGCCAGAATGAACAAAGTGAAGCAAACTGAAACACTCTACCCAAAGAACAGGGCTGCTAAAGAGCGTCTGTCGTTTATTACAACAAACGTAACCCTCAACCAAGCGGTATTCAAGATTTTGAAAAAATATTGGTATCTGTTGAAAAGGGGACAAGAGGTTGGTCACTTACTTCAACAAAACATGAGCATTGTCTACAGAAGATGTAGGAACATTAGAGAACTGGTCTGCCCCATGCTCGTTAACCCCGATAGGCAGCTTTTATTTTTAATTATACCCCAATGTTCTTCCTTAGGTGATCCTGCCACCACACCTCGCCATTGTGCCTAGTCCGGTTCCATTATTGGTAAGTCCCATTTCCTTCAGTCACCCTTCACGAGCCACCCTCTTAGCACAATAATTAGATGCAATTTTATATCTAGGATCCCTGTGAACAACCCTGCCTTGGATAAGGATGGCATAGGTCTCGCATGCCCTCTTACGTCCAATATTGCCGCCTTGAAATCACAGCCAACCGGGACGCACACTAATTACTGCCGCTCCCCTGGTAAGATCCGCCTTGAATCCTTTCTCCGCACGTACCGCCACCCACTCCCTGGTTTGCATTCACCACCTGATCACTGAGCCGTTCTGTTGTGTGGACCCGCTATGGATAAAACTGATTGTATGCCTGAGGTTTTTTTATTCAAAACTCCTGATTTTAGCCTGCAGGACTCTAGGCACCAGTAGGTTGAGTAACAGTAACTTAACACCACGGCAATTGACTTTCAAATGTTTAATTAACAACCCAATCTCTGCGCCGCTCGTCTGTGTGCACCCACTAAGAGTAAAACATTGTGTATGCGTCGAGGATGTCTAATTCCAAAATTACCTGTCTTTTACCTGCACGACTCAAATGTATAATAACTGCTGGACTGTTCTGAATTTCATCTCGGCACTAATCGAAGTTATAATCCTCACTTGGCTACTGCTCTATCACGCCCCTTGCATGCAGTGAAGTGTTTATAACAGTGTACGGGGTGCTTATCGCTTCCTCTTCCAACTGCCATGTTACTTTAATTTTGAAATACGGGCAAATCACTATCCTGGAAAGCTGGCCCTTACCATATGTGGTCACCAACCTCGTCTCCCACAGCCCATTTAATGATCACCATATGGTACACTACTGACCATAATTAATCGTCCTTGTCTCCTTTCTTCTCGCTCCGTGGAATACATTACTTCTGCATGATTGGTTCCGAGTTCTCCATCATGTGTTGTCATAATTCTAGTTTTATGTCTAATGGACTTCCCCTAAATGTAAGTTTTTCCTCCCCAGGCATAACAGGCTCTTACATTAATAGGCATGCAATCCATGTCCTGATGATGATCCACGTACCCTCAGACTGGATCGAAACGCCGTTGACACTCTTAAGTACCTTATACATGTAAAACGTGTTTTCATTGGAACTGTAAAGGTGTAATCCGCGATTTGTTCTCTCGTTATGTCATTTTTATTCCTTGTGTGTAACAAACCGTCAAACTGTGCCTGAACCCCTTGTTGGTTTCCCTTCGTTCCTGTTTCTGTACTTGCTAAGTAGGACAGGCTTGTGTCCCATTTTATGTATTGTTCTGTTCAAATTCCTGGTTTATTATTGACTAAGTGAATCTTAGACCTCTGTCCGGCTGGACATGTCCTCTGAAATATAGTTACTATTGAGTCTATATTTATTGTAATCCTATTCCCTGTAAAATATACGTTGGCAGAACGGTCCGTCCTCTTAAAACCCGAATTCAGGAACACAGGAGAGTGTGCTTGAAAGGGGATATGTCTTATGCATTGGTATCTCATAACTGCAGCTCAACAAGCAATATATCTAATATTAAATTCCATGCTATTGATCTAGCTACCATACAAAATGGGGTGGGAATAGAGAGCTTCTCCTGAAACAATTAGAAGCAAAATGGATTTGCAGATGGAGATCAGTAAATGAAGAGCTTAATCTTGACACTACTTTCACTGAAATTTTTCTGTATGTGGAATATATATGTTGACTTTGCCCACGTAATTTTTTGACTTAAACTTACATAGGGCTACTTATTCTACAGACAATAATGTCAGGCATGACATGTATTGTAAAGGTATGAAAGTAGTTTATAGACGGTCCATTTTTTGGGGAATGCAGTTAGGAAATCTGTTTGATCACAACGTAATTTCTCAGTAGCATAATGGTTGTCCTTACTGTGGGTTGTAATATGACTACTGGCTTGGTTTCTTACACCTGGATCAGATGGCTCTTTGGTATCTCAAATGAGTTGCCTTACAACCTTTTGTGATATCTAGTGTTGTTAATATTGTATTCTAGTCTGACTTGCACGCTGTGTAAATCCTCCAGAGTATACGCGCTTTCTGTGTCCAAATAATGTATTCATTATTATAAAAAGGAATCTATTACGACCATCATTTTATCGCACCAGTCAGAATTGCGCGTATTGTCAATGGTTTGGGTGTTCTAATCTTTTTTGTGTGAAAATATTGTGTCCACTATTGCTGGACAATATAACGACACGCTTATGAGTGCTAATTTGGTGCTTGTACTTTATTGATTGAGGGGGTTTCAAAATGTCCACCACACTGTGGCCAATTATGTAGAGCGCCCTCAATGAGTGTTTGCGGTCTAGTTCGTGAAGTGGGGGGACGATGGCGAGAACGCGTCTGAGTTCGTTTAACTATTGATGAGTAGGGTGCCGGATGTTGCGCTCGTCTGCACGTCACATCCTTCAAAGGCTCAGTCTAGTCTTTTTTTTTATCTCGTAAGCTCACGCCATGTATTTACAGCCTCCGCATTGAATATGGTGGCTTGACGGAACAGGGCAGTAAGCAGAATTCTCAGCGTCCGCTATGTTTATACACAGGCAAATGGCTAAGCTGGTCTGAAAATATTGTCAACCGTTTTAGTTTAAGTTTGTAAATTGGTGACATACTAGTGCGGAACACATGTTACTTTTACCATGATCTAGCCAAGTGGTACAAGGAATATTACGGGCACTTTTAAGGTTCTCAGAATATTTCATGGTCAGACAAATTTGAATGTAAACGCTGGGACTCACGTCTGAGCATACCCATCCCACTTGGGGTGACAAATGCAAAAACAACAGTTGGACAGAATGCAGACCCCTGTTATTACGGGGTTTTCCTCAGTCCTGGCACACGAGATAGAACTAATGGAACACCGCCTCTCGATGGATCCAATATTTTCGAAAAGATAATTTCTGGGGGCCATCCAGAAAGTGTGCACGCCAGACAAACAAGGCCAGACCTACACTGCAATTGTTCCGCAGGAAGAGACTACAAGTACACAGACTATCCCAGCTCCCCTAACACCGCGGGGCCTAGGGCCTAATTCACTTAATAACGTAGTTTATGGGGTGTGGGGAACAGCTCCTGAGGAGCCCCGCTCACCAGCTGAGCGTTTGAGGGGGGCAACTGTGAAAAGAAAGCGAGCAGCAGCCCGAGCCGGAACTCAGCAGAAAGGGAAGAAGGCTAAGAACTGTGCGCAAAGCACTCAGAAGGAGATCGTCATTGATGAACCTTAATTGCCAATATTTCTCAAGGAGCCCAGTCAGGGGGAACTGCCCCAAACAGTGTTGACCCAGTGTCTGCAGTGGGCCCTTTGCAGACTGAGGAATCATTCTGGAGGAAGATGGAGGTCCTCTTAGCAGTGTATTTGGAGCCCCTTGGGGACAGACTCAAAGCAATTGAACAGAGACTTGGGAAGGCAGAGGGAGTGAAAATGTACACCTTGGGCAGCATTGATGATAAGAGAGGGGCAATCATTTGAAGAATATAGGAAGGGAGGGTGCAACTGATCTAAACCTTACTGCCATATCCATGCCAGATATCGCTGCGCAACTTCCGGTGAGAGACAAACCAGGGGGGAAAACGGAAGGCAAGGGAACGACTGATTACGACAGGTTACAGGGGGTGCCAGGTAATGAGGAGACGGAAAGAAATATTGCAAAGAAATTGCATCCCCATTTAGATCTACCCCCAGACTGTGCACCATATGTCGCGGTCCTGACGGGGGTCCCTGAGCTAAAAGTGGAAGTAGAGGTATTGTATGATCAATTGAAAAATAAAACAATACATTGGCTAAACTGCAATAGACCTTTGCCCCGAGAGGTCCACTGTAAGATTCTCTTCGCAAAGGAGAGTGAGTTGGGTGGGAAACAGGCAGAAAAGCTTCTTAGGGGACTGTATTGTTGTGAACTTCAAAGCACCTAAAGTAGCACAGCATGTTACTCATGGTCCCCAGATATGCACGCTATCAAATATACAGGTACAAGATCTAAGCTATTTTTATAAGCCTCAAAACAATGGGCCTATCTGAGGGCATTGGGAAGACCATAAGGGGTGGACAGTGCAGCCAAATAGAGGGCGGGGAAGGATCTACAGAGAGAGGAGTGAGTACCCAAGTAATGATGCTCACAGAGCATATACACACGAGAGTCAGGCAGTCCAAATGAGGGAAGGGTATGCTCTCCCGCTGTTTAATAAATATGCGCCATTAGACTGGGGTAGACATTTCAGTGAAGTAGACTGACTACCCAAGGATAAGATAGGTAAGGAAAGGGAGCCACAGTTAAGAACACAAGCAGGGGAGTCCCTAAAAGGAGTACATCTAAATGCGATCCATTTGGCACCATGTAACTTACAGCAAGCGAGACCTACAGACACCCAAGCATCCAGTGAGCCCATTAGGACCGCTGGATCCCCAACCAGTGGTCACTGGAGCACCCTCGAATTAGTGTTCTGTAATGTGGCGGGTCTATCAGCCAAATTCCAAAACATTGAGTGGTTGGAATACATCAACAGATTTAACATAATTTGTGTCCGAGAAACCTTGGAAGTGGAACAGACTAATTTTAATTTAGTCGGGTTTAAATCCTTTGCTATCCCAGCGGGTAGATCCAAAGCAGGCAGAGAAAAGGGTGGTCTCCTAATATGGGTTCACTTGAGTTTGGATGGGGTCTGGAAGGACCTAAATTGGAAATCGGACTGTATGATAGCCGTAAAGCTCAAAAGTAAGGACCCCGATTTAACTCGTCAATTACTATACTGCGGGAGGACGTAGAGTTGGAGAGCTGGAAGAAAGACTAGGGTTACAGAGAGAGCGGGATCAGGGTGCTAATGCCCCATTGATTTTAATAGCAGGGGATTTTAACTGTCATTTGTGTGTGAAATTGATACCGCTTACTAAAGACTGGACATCTTGTAATGTATAAGAGGGAGCCCACTTTGATCATACGGTGGAAGGAAGGGATCTAAGTAGGGTGCTAAAAAGTTATAGTATGGAACACTCAATGGATCTGTTATCCATTAAATCTAATAAGCAGGTTGACCCTACTTTCAAAGGAAGAGGACATAGTTCATACATTGATTTTATATTTGTATCTCACCTGTTAAAACAGCGAATTTTGGCTTTCACCATTGATTGCAGTGGTTTTAGTGACTATAACCCAATAACAGTGTCGGTGGTAGTGTCAAGTGTTAGTAAGGAAACAAGGAGGGGGGCAGAAGGTATTAGGGAAACGGTTACGGACCAAGGTCGGCGCTTAAAATGGTCCAAACTTAATGGAGATAGTTTTTATAAATCACTTTTGTAAGAGGGGAAACAGCACTTAGAGGTTTGTTTAAACTTAGAGGTTAATGGCCCCCCGTTCGTCGAGGCATTCGAAGAGATAGGGCGGCTAGTAGATAGCCTAATGCATACGACTGGGCGGGGTAAGAAAAAGATCGAGCCCAAATGGTTCCATAGAGGGTGTTCCCTAGCCCAGAAGAATTTAAGAGCTGCTCTCAAACATAAGCCAAGAGACAATCAAAGGGTGATGCACTGTAGATTAACCTATAAACAGGCAGTAATGCGCAGGAAGAACGCGCTTCAAACCCAAACGTGGGAAGATCTTAGAGGAGCGGCAGAAAGGGGAGATCTTTCCACTTTTTGGACTATAGTTAACAGTCCTTGCTTTCAAGATGGAAATAGCCCACAGATAGCGTCTAATGTGCTCCCTGAACAGTGGGTGGAACACTTTAGAGGATTATATAATAGGGGGTCCACCGAGACAGGAGCACGAGGCGAACGGGGGGGAGAGGGGAGGTTGGGATAGAGGGGCTAGAATTTACCCTAGAGGAGATTGTGGGGGGCATCGAGGGCCTGACCCGAAATAAGGCCCCAGGCCCGGATGGGATCCCGCCAGACCTCTTCTTGAGTAAAGTGCAACTGTGGTGCCCAGTTTTAACAAGAGTGATAAACGCGGCCATAGTTTCTATGCTACCCGGCTCATGGTCAACGGCCACAATAGTGCCCATTTTAAAAAAGGGGAGTAGGGATAGCCCCCAGTGTTATCGCCCCATCTCTCTGATAGATGTAAAAGCTAAAGGGTTGGGCAGGGTTGTCTTGAATCGTCTGATGAGCTGGGAAGAGGAACATCACATTCTTACTGCTGTCCAGTATGGTTTTCGGGCATGCAGATCTACAACCGACCAATGCTTAAACTTATATCTATTGGTGACAAAATATACAGTAGCCAATAAGGAAAAGGTTTATCTAGCATTTATGAACCTGGCAGCAGCCTTTGATTGTGTGAACAGGGGGAAGTTGTGGGCCATAATGTCCAATTTAGGGGTAGACGCTGGCTTTATTAAGATCTTGAGAGCCCTCCACTGGAACACATCTGCAAATGTGAGGTACAATTTGGAGGGAGGGAACACCGAGTCCTTCAAGTGCACCAGTGGGGTTAGGCAGGGGTGCATCTTGGCCCCCTTTCTGTTTTCTCTAAATATTAATGGCCTAGAACAATTTTTAACCAGACTAAAAGTGGACTCACCCAGAATAGGAAGCAGACCGATTTCTGTCTTGCTTTATGCAGATGACGCGGTCTTGCTGGTACGTACCCCACTCGGACTGTTGCGTCTGATAGACGGGTTTGTAGATTTTATGCATAGCTTAGATTTATTTGCCAACTTGACCAAACTGTATGTTATGGAGGTGGGGCCAAAAAATCTAGGAAAAAACTTTAATTATAAAATAGGCACAGCGAGCTTAGCGAAGGTACTGACCTTTTCATACCTGGGAATTTTATTTGATAGGGGCTTACATTTTAAATCATTGATTGAGGAATGTTGTAACAAATTAGTATAAAGCTCAGGGGCAATAATGAATTTTGGTTGCAGATTGGGGCAATGGTCACCTGAGCAGATGCCCGACCCTATACAACTCTATCTGTTGCGCAAAAGTCGTATATGGGGCAGAACTGTGGGGGATGACGGAGATATCTAAATTGCAAATAGAGGAAAAAAAATACCTAAGGAGGCTCCTTAAAGTCCCCCTGTGTGTATACTCTCATATTCTACATGAAGAACTGGGCTGTGAGTACCTAGACAATCTGGTGGGGAGTAGGCCCCTCGTTGCTTGGCTAAAGATTTGGGTCAACCCAGAAGCCAGTCTGACAAAACAGATAATTATTGACTGATTGGGGCGGGAGAGTGGAATGTCTATTCCATGGCCCAAGTACATGAAGGGTGGCTTGGAAAGCATCGGGTGTGAGGATCTTTTTCTGACGCCATCCCGTATAACAAAACAGGATCAGGTCAGAGTAAAGGAGAAGCTTCTCAAACACAAAGCCATAGCACGAGAAGTTAAGGATAGAAATAAACAGTCATAGTGAGGTCCTGTAGAGGTTTGGAGCCTTACCTCGACCTGATACATAATGCCCAGGATAGATTTTTATTTACACGTTTTAGGTTCAACCTTTTACATCATTTATTAGCCGAGCCGGCGGGTTTTACCAATTCAGTTGAGTCAAAGGGTCCCTGCGGCTGCGATCATCGATCTCCGCAGGATACCCTTCATTTTGTATTAATATGCCCATTTTATCTAATGCCCAGGCGTCGCTATTTAATACACTTGTTTAAAAAGGCCAATCTCAGACATGTGAATGAAGCTCTCGTATTTCTACAAATGGCCCGAGATCCCCTGACTTTATTCTGTGTGATAAACTTTTTAAGAGCATCAGTCA
The DNA here is from genome assembly GCF_964263255.1 of Lissotriton vulgaris. Taxonomy (NCBI): domain Eukaryota; kingdom Metazoa; phylum Chordata; class Amphibia; order Caudata; family Salamandridae; genus Lissotriton; species Lissotriton vulgaris. Next base: position 376,630,627 of record NC_141687.1, read on the forward strand.
AACTAAGAGACACTAGAGGAATTTGTTGAGCAAACATTACAACAATTATGGTAGAAAGGTGGAGGGGAGAATGTTTGTCTCACATATGACTTGTGTAATTAATAGTACTGTATCTCTTCTGATGATTTCTTTTAACTATACATGTTCGTATTTTTTATATACTGTACTTTTATAATGTTAATGAAAAATGCCGAATAAAGAATGTTGATGATGTTGATGATGACTCGAGTTGATGGCACCATGATAACGGCCCAACGGGGTAGACATACAGTGGTGAGAAAAGTGTCCTGTTTTAAAGAGATTGCAGACGACACCGACTGCGCTGATTTACCCCGAGAAGGAACAGATTAACCCGTGGACAATCATGACGTTCCGGCCACGGCCAGCGACCAGTACCCAGCACCCCCCGCGCAGCAGGCAGTGGCAACAGCGCCCAAAGACAGCCGAGACAATGTCATGGGAGGCATCCGTGAATTTCCCAAAAGAACATAACGGGCAACTCTGGAGGGGAGAAGCCCAGAAGCCAACGCTGCCTCCCAACCCTCTGCCCAGCCAAAGACTGAGAGACTTTATGTATTCGAACAACTATTGCATCTGATGATCTGGTGTTTGGGTTTTTCCATTCTGGGTGGTATCTCTCTATCTAGGCGTACCATGTGAAGGCCTTATGTGCTACAGTCTCCATGACCTTTGCAACTCAGGTTTTAAATTACGCACACACATAATGAGCCTTAGAGGGGCAATCAGCAAATGCATGTGCAATCTGTACATCATGTTTCCTGTTCCCAGTCCAGAGCAGAGCGTAAACAGGAGGTGTTCTCCCCATGTGCTGAGGCACGTTCGAGCATCTCCCCTGTACTTTGAATTTATATCCCAGGAGCCCAGTGGCCACGTACTAAAATTCCTCTTCCGGGACATTCAGCCAGATTCATCATTGAAAATTGCGCTCGCAAACGGCCAGATTCTGAGAATCTGGCCCTTTGCGAGCGCAATTTTTGCATTTGGGATTCATCATCCCAAATGCAATAATCGCTAATAGCAAAATCTCTAAATTGCGAGGAATTGCATTTAAGGAATCTCTCTTTGAGATTCCTTAAATGCAATTCATTAACCATTTTTTATTTGCGAATTAGCAATTTTTGGCCGCTATTTACCGCGAAGTCTGACTTCGTGGTAAATAGCAAAAACTTAGAAAAATGCACTTTAGTGCATTTTTCTAAGTTGTATGTTACACACACACATGTCCTTTGGACATGTGTGTGCGCAACATCAGTCTACATTTTCATTTCAGGGGTGCTACAGGGTGTCCTTTGGACACCCCTGGCACCCTTGAAATCGCATCCTTATTTGCTATTCGCAAATTGCTAATCTCAAATAAGGAATAACTCCCCATTCATTCCTATGGGCCTTCAACAGTGAGTAACTGCTGGTCTACCAGAGGTCCCTAATATGAATGAGTGTGGCCTGATCTGTGATGATCGGGTTGGGGAAAATCATAGATTGCTGCAAACCGGTGGCTTAATGCAGAGTAAGCCCAAACGTGACTACGGCAAATCTCGCTTAAGTACTACAAAGATGCCCATGGACTTCAGAGTTGCTGGACAATACAAAATAGGCCAGTGACTTCCAGAATACAGTGCCACCTATGAACATCCGGGAACTTGTGAGTTTCTCTAAATCAGGGGTCTCCCACCTTTACAATATTAAGAGTTACTTATGTTCAATGAAAATCATCGCGAGCTACTAATATTGTGACCAGCTCAGACAAATTTACATTAGTTGCCACCATTGCAAAATTACCAGCACAGATCACCTCAGTACAACAGACAAGGTTGCCAGCAGTAATACAAAAAACTCTTTGTCAATGTGTAATGCATCTATCTGGGTAATATATAATAGTCATTGAAGCTATGCCCCTAGCACCAAGTTAATAATATTAGTAATATATCTTCACAGGGCTGCATGATTTATCACTCAAATCACAGCTGTAAATATATTTTGGAAATTCAATCATTCTTCTTTAAACATCAGCTTATGAGTTCTGAAAATATACACATTTTCATCTTCAATACACACTTTTCAGTTTTGATATACATATATTAATTCAGCCAATGAAAAGCTTGTAATTTAGTAGGCTCGGCTGCACTCAGGAGAGCTGCGTACAGGTAGCTGGAGAGCTACCAGTAGCTCATGAGTTACTAGTTGGAGAAACCTGCTCTAAATGTTAAACTTTGTTGTTGCTTCATCTCTGCATCCTGGTTATTCTGACCCTGATTCTGCGTCATTGATTGAAAGCGTCCACACCATGATACTGCAGCCTGAACCATTAGCAAGCATTCATAGATGTGAAAACTGGTTTGGTTGTCGGCATCCACATGTCCTACTTTGTCTGACAGAAGTCAATAGAGCTGATACAGAACCCTAGTCTGTGTGGCCTGGGCACGGTCCCAACTTCATGTGCCAGAAGCGTGTCAATTCCTACCCAGCAGGACTATTTGTGCATCAAAGTGCGTCTATGCACATTCTTTTATTGTGATCACGCTTAAACCTCTCATCCTGATCATCAATGGTTCTTTTTTTTTTTTGAATATTTTTATTATTGCAGGAAGAACAAAACAACAGAGTTCACATGTAATATATATCTCAAAGAAATGGCAGTACAAAATGAAAAAAACGATTTGACGACAAAGAACGTGAGAAGCAGAGGTCTGACAAGCACAAATCTTGACAAGAAAGTAAATAAAAATATATTCTTACATATAATATAGATATCTTTATATTTGTATTTAAGCTGGCCTCGTTCATTTCTGATTCAGATGTCATAGGTCAAAAAAGTTTAACCAAATGTTTTCCTTCTTTAACAAAGCCTTATGACCTCTATGTCTTGCTAACAAAAGTTCCATAGTGTTTATTTCGTTGATCAAAAGCCACCACTCGAAGACATCTGAGACATCTTTTGATATCCATAATCTTGCTATAACTAGCCTAGCACATGCGTAAATGATAGTTATTAAGTCTTTGTGAGGGCAATTAGTTTCCTGGATGTCTAGTAAAAGCTGTCAATAGTGGGGTAGCGATTTGTTTGCTATTTAAAACATCAGTCAGCCCTTTCCAAAAAGGTAAGAGCGCCGGACACGAAAAGAGCATATGCTCTATACCTGCAGCTTCTAGATCACATTTCGGACACCTTGTTTTATTATTTGGCTGAATACCCTGTGCCCAGCTTACTATTCTTTGTGGAGTGTAATACAGTTGTGTGATGGTTCTGTACGACTGTAGCCTCAAGCTGGAAGATTGGACAATCAGATTTATATGACGTAAAGAATATGAGATATGTGTTGAGTTGATGTTCATACCTAGTCTGGATGACCATTTAGCCGCTATTTTCGTGCTATCTTCAGTTTTACCTTGTATTAGGTATCCATACCCCAAACTTATTAATGATTTTACTTTGTTTGTTTTACATGTTAGTATGTCTGACTCTGCTACTTCCATAATTTTCATCTTAAAGAGTAGTAATCCCTTATTTGAATGTATTTAAAGTACATATTGTCCCTTAAATTAAATAGAGTTTTAAGTACGTCAAAATCCATAAAACCATTCTGGCCGTATAAATCCCCCAATGAGTTAATACCGTGTCTCTCCCAAAGAGTACCTGCTCCGTCAGAGAAAATACCAGGTAGTCCTGGATTACCCCATATTCTAAGCTCAGCGTTGTAGAAGGAGATTTTCCCAAAAGTCATAATTAGGTCCCAAATTTTTTTAATGTGCCTAGCTGACTTAAATTTCACTCGTTTGAAGTAGTTAGGGTCATTTAAGTGGTGTAAGAATTGATTACAATCAAATCCCTGCATGAGCTGGTGGTAAAATAGTGAACTTTCGTTTTTTATCAAACTTTGTATGCGGCGAAAGAAAGTGGCTAAAAAATAGAAACTGAAGTCAAGAAATGCTAGTCCCCCCTTTTCTATTGGGAGTTCTAATAGTTTCAATGCCCTACGCGCTTTTTTGTAACCCCATAGGAAGCTGCTACAAATACCCTCTAGTTTTTTAAAGAAGAATTTGTTGGGTTGAAGAGGGATAGATCTAAATAAATATAATACCTTCGGTAGAATCTTCATTTTCACGAAGTTTATACGACCCACTAAACTAATCGGAATTTTGTGCCATTTTTTAAGGGTCGTTTCTCTTTCCTTTAAAAAAGAATCGTAATTCAGCGCAATGATTTTATCGAGACTTGAAGCTAGTCTAATGCCTAGGTATATCGCACTTTGACATATGCCATGGATCGGTTCCGAAGGTTTATAATTGGCAATAACCTGCGTCTTTCCTACATTAAGTTTGTACCCTGAGACGTGGCCAAAGTGTGCAGCTTCTTTTATTATTTCAGGTGTAGCTTTAAGTAGATCTGTAGTAAATACGGCGATGTCGTCTGCAAAAGCAGTTATTTTTAAACTCTCTCTGCCATGCATAAATGGAAGAATATTCACTTGAGTAGAGAGTGCGTTTATGAATGGCTCCAAAGATAGAGCGAAGAGCAGAGGAGACAGAGGGCAACCGTGCCTTTTTCCCCTCCCTATAAGAAAGCTCGCTGATTCTCTTCCCCCATAACGGACCTTGGCCTGCGGATTGTCGTACAATGAGCACACCCACTGCAAGTATTTACCCTGGATACCTGCCCTCTTTAGATCATCAATGGTTCTACAAGCCCCTTTGGCCAGAATCTAAAACAGATGTGACAGTGACCTGGCCTCTGCTTTGATCTGGTGTTAAAGCTTGCATTGATGAAAGAGTCACCACTAGGCAGTCAAAGAGAAGCTGAGATTACAGAGCTGCACATCAGGTTCCACCGTGGTCTGTGGCGTTGGAGGAGGCCAAACACTGTACAGCTGCAGAGGTCTCTTTAAAGCTGTGAATATATATGATTGCAACAGGGGCAAGAGGAGAAAGCTCAGAGTGAGAATCAAAACATGGAGGCTAACACCACCTCCAGGTCTGCCAGCAACAGAGTAAGGCAGGAAGGGATGGGCCGGCAACTCATGAGGCTAGTCAGTCCAAGAGAGGTGACACAGAAGATTGTAACCAGACACTTGAAGCCCATCAACAGGTGGAAGACAAGACTGAGCGGGAACACGTGGTTCCATGACATTAAACAGATGTTTAAGAGATGTTGTTGCTGGTCTTCTGAAAAAACCATCTCCGATATACTCTCCTGGAAGACCAGTGCGTTCAAGGCCGAGGTTATCTGCAGATGTATGTTCTCTGCCAGAAGAATGTTTCAAGTTCATAATGGTCGCCTGGTATTCCAAATACATGAAGGTTGAATTTCTTCCCTCAACTACTGCAGAAGTTGCGATCACAAAACAAGTTAGGATGATGGCGACGGAATTCTATATAGTCTAAATCCAAAAAAGGTGCCTTGTTGCCTGCACAAAGTTACAGGAATATCTCCTTCAGCTTGGTGCTGTGCAGTGCAATGTCACTTAGGCTGGCTTCAAGGAAACTGTGAAGGACACAGATCTTGTGGACTCGGACCAAAGTGGATGGACCACTCATCACTGCCTTTCAGCTTCTAAGAGGATATTGTACAATTCTGCCAAGGTCCTCAGTGCTCACCGGTCACTGTTATGTTTGAATGACTGACCTCAACAACCCCTCCGGCTCATACATCCTGTTGTCTTAACAAATTGACTTACCCACCCACATAGGAGAATGCACGACGGAAAAAGATAAAGGCGACCGGAGGTGAGCTAAAATGTGAACAGTGCCTTTTGGCAACCCAGTACTTGCAAAGAACTGATATCCCTAGAACAAACTAATTCTCAACTTAGAACGACTCCCCAAGAAGCTTGTGGCCACTAAACAGAACATCAGTACACGTGCATCAGTCATTCACCAGGAATTCATCATTATTCTAAAGAATATAGTTGCAGCACGAGTGCCCTTACATTGCACAACCCACAACAGCTCTAACCAGCATAACCAGTGCTTTAAATGGGGAGGTACTGTCCGGCACTGAGTACCGGCACTTCTTTCATTTCAAAAGGAAACTACCTGCACTTTTGAGTACTGCTGCAACACACTTAATGGTAGAGTACCAGCAGAGGCACAACTAGAGCCAAATTTCGGGGAGGTTGGGGGTAGGGGTGTGAGGGGGGGGGTCCAAGAGAAAATTTCGGGGGATGGGAGGGCTTATTCTTCCAGCAATAGGCAGAGTGGAGATGCAGGGGTTCTAAGAAGGGGTGACAAAACAACAAAGTCTCATTAACAAGCACCTGGTCTTTTAAAGACCTGTGAAGTACTCGGGCGAGGCTGTTTGTGTGATCGGGAAGCTGTCACAGCCCAGGCTGACCACACGACGGGAGGGAGGGAGCCGAAGCCCTTTGAGCCCAATAGGCGTTGCGCACCTGAGTACCAGCACTTCTATGGGGCAAACATGTACTTTAAAGAGTGTGTACCTGCACTTCTATATTTCCATTTAAAGCACTGAGCATAACCCGTTAGTAAAAGCCAGTCTCAGCCGACACACCAGTGTCTGACCAGCAGCCTGCCTCAACGGATGCCCATCTCATCACTTGGCCGGACTAAGTACAACAATCAGAATCAGCAACATGATGGGGCAACAGTCTGGGAACGACCCGCATCCCATGCCTGACTAGTCCTTCAAGCTTCAGGACTATGTGCGAGGATCTCTCCTGATGAAGGACCACCATTGAGGTAAGGGAGAGAAAGCCCACTCTGTCAGTACCCCACACCCCACGAGGTTTCTGTTGGGTTTGTAAGGGGTGTGATGGGCAGCCCGTTGCCGCCCTCTATCAAGCAGCCCCCGCAATGATCACAAGCTGCAGCTCGGCATGCATGCCATGCACGTGGTTCGGAGACTGGATAGGGAGAAAGCAGGCCAAAACTGGATGTGGCGAGGGCAGGCAGTAGCCGTATGTGCAGAAAACATATACAAAGAGAGGCCACTACCTTTGGAAAGAGGGTAGGAACTAGGAAAGAAAGTAGGAACTAGAAACAAGCATTTACAATGCAATGGTCTTGTCTTTGTTAAAGTTAGAGCTATTGGCATTGCTCATAAAAAAAAATTTTGTTTTGAAAACAAATAAATGGCATTGTCATTTACAATGTCAATAGCTTAATCTCTCGCAAATGCGAGACCTATTGCATTTGCACCCACACACACATACACAGAGCCGCACACACCCACACACAGAGCCACACACAGAGCCACACGCACCCACCCACACACACACACAGCCACGCACACACACACAGAGAGCCACGCACACACACACACACAGAGAGCCACACACACACACAGAGCATCACACAGACAGACAAAGCCACACACACACACACACACAGACAGAGCCAAACACACACACACACACAGACAGAGCCACACACACACAGACATAGCCACACACACATAGACAGAGCCACACACACAGACAGAGCCACACACACAGACAGAGCCACACACACAGACAGAGCCACACACAAGTAGAGCCACGCACAGACACAGACAGAGCCACACAGAGCCCAACACACACAGAGCCCAACACACACACACTCACAGAGCCCAACACAAACTCACAGAGCCCAACACACACACAGAGCCCAACACACACACAGAGCCCAACACACACACACACACACACACACAAACACACCCACACAGAGCCACACACACACACACACCCAGAGCCACGCACACACAGAGCCACACACACACATACACAGAGCCACACACACACCCTCACCCCGGAGAGTCTCCTTATTTACAAATGGGTTATTCGAGGCCCCTATCAACTACCAGAGCTCACCCATTGCTTCCCTCAGTCTAGGTCAGCCACATGCCCATCTCTGCCTAGTAACGCCACAGGGAATAGAGGCAAGAAAAAACGATCACAAGCAGGGAACAGAGGCAAGAAAAGCGAGCACAACCAGGGAACAGAGGCAAGAAAAACAATCACAACCAGGGAGCAGAGGCAAGAATAGCGAGCACAAGCAGGGAACAGAGGCATGAAAAAATTCATAACCAGGGGCAGAGGCAAGAAAAGCGAGCACAAGCAGGGAACAGAGGCAAGAAAAGTGAGCACAAGCAGGGAACAGCGGCAAGAAAATCAAGCACAAGCAGGGAACAGAGGCAAGAAAAAAAACTAGCACAAGCAAGGAAAAGAGGCAAGAAAAGGATGCACAACCAGGGAACAGAGGCAAGAAAAACTATCACAACCAGGAAAAAGAGGCAAGAAAAGCGAGCACAAGCAGGGAACAGAGGCAAGAAAAGCGAGCACAAGCAGGGAACAGAGGCAAGAAAAGATACAGTGACAGTCTTCAGGGCTTTTATAGGTCGTGATCGCAGGCCACTCAAATGCAGGATTTAGCTAATTTGCGGAGGCAGACTAGAACAAACAAAAAAAACACCACACAGAGGTGGCAACGGGACAGAGCACTGCCTTAAAATATGGGCATAAGAAAGATTTTAAAAAAGACACCTTGCTCTCCTGCTGCTATTTACCATCTGGGACCCTGAATGGGGTGATGGGGCTGCATGCGACAGTCCCGCCGGGGAGGGGCGCGGCGTATATTTAGTATTTTTGTGCGGAGAGGTCATGTGTCCATGACCCCAGCCACACACCAGAGCGCAAAGCCTAACAATGACAAATGATCCCATCGCTGATGCAGCACAAACCAAGTATGGGGGGTGGGGGAAGCCGAGCCCCCAGCAACATTATATACAGAGAAAAGGCAATCAGGGTGTATGTTTGGGTGTTCGCACATGCTCCTATTTCTGCTCACGTTCCTGTTGCGAAATGTTTCTATTTTAGTACATAGAATTCTGTTGAAGTGAAGGACAGACCCAGATCTCCTGACCCGGCATTTGGACAGTCTTTCCATCATTTCTGTCCCCCTGCCCGGGGTTCAATGGAGGCAGAAGAGATAATAACAGCGGCATCAGCAGAGAAGGGCCTTGTCTGGTTTACGGACCAATTGGGATGTGGAGGGAGAAAATTCCCTAGCCGGAAAAAAAACCTGAATGCAGAACTTACTGAGTTGACGTATTGCCTACGTAGGGGAGGTTTGTGAAAGGCACACTAGTGAATGAGGGTAGATTCAGGGGGTGGACAGTTCGAACGGCTCATCAATGAATAATTCCTTCTGTGTGCAGGTCGTGAATATTTGGTCCTACTGCTTGTGGTGGAGGTTGTCCCATGGACCCAACAAGTAGTATACTGTGATCAGCAGCTTCCTTTTGTGTTCATATGCCCCCTCGCAGACTTAATAATCAGCCACCGTACTCTAGTCTGTGTTCACTGAAATTACTTCAAATGCGCACCTTCTCCGAATAAAGGGCGCCACAGACTCGAGTTTACATGTAAACCCGGATGGATCTTGACACGCAAGGCGAAGAGAGAACACAAAGCAACATGTCAGCAAGGAAACAGATGGACTTGTTGTGAGCCGATGTAAACTAGACGCACAGCTATTTCTTTCACCTCTGTTTTGTCTTAGCTTGCTTCTTTTAAATACTGGGCCCAAATGTGGAAGTTCCCCTAGGGCAAATCTGGCTCTCGAGCCGAGCAGTGCGCATACTTGTTTGGTTGTGATTCATTGCTCTAGGATTCTTCATTCACAGACTTCTCTCGCAGGCTCCAGGGACCAGCGATGCATCGATTCACTAGCAGCCCTGCTCCTAAAAATCACCCCACTGTCACAGCTACCGAGGCAGGAACATTAAAAAAAATGCACGAAGTGCCAGTGTGTACCCGCGACTGCTTCACACATACACTTTAACGATGTGTGTACCCTCAAACATGCTAAAAGCAGCATTCCTACCCTCCAAAGTGGCTTACCCACTAAAACTCTTCGATTACTCACACAAAGGTGGTGTTTTCAGCCGCACCAACCTTAGAGCATACCCTCTGCTCCCACGGCTGTAGCTGTGGCCTGGTCTGGAAGGTTTCCACCTAGGGCGTCTCCTCCTTTGCCCCTGCAGTAAGCGGGTTCGGAAAGCCTGGTCTGACCGGTAAGCTGATCCGAAGTGACCTGGAAGTCACCGAGCAGCCGCGCACACATACTACCCAAATATCTCACTGTTACACAGAGCCTGGAGGGTTCAAGCACCTCTCTGGTTGATACAGTTTGTAGCAGGGGGTAGCGCCGACAATTCGTAAACTCTCCAGGCGGCGGGGGCACACATCTGTACGGCAGAAACTGCACCAGCTGGCACTGGGGATTTACAGAGTAAATTACCCTTAAAATCCGATTCCACACAGCTTCAACTTTATAACAAGGGGGAAAGGAACACCATGTTTCTCCGAGGTCCAGCAGAAATGCCTTGGAGAAACGGCCCGTGATTTTCGGACTGGGGGTGTGTTTTTCTTTCTCTCCTCTTCCCATTGGCTGGAATGTAAAATTCCAGCCAATGGGAAGAGGAGAGAAAGAACATGAAAAAACACGCCCCTCAATCCGAAAAAGACGGGGCTTAAATGGACAGACGCCCCTCTTCTCCAATGGCTAGCCTCCGTTTAGGAAGCCAGCCAATGGAGAAGAGGCATGGATTCAAGCCCCACTCTGGAAGACATAAAATCTTGCCAAAGAGAATGCGCAAGTGCAGCCTACGCAGGCCGAGACCTAAAAAGGACGAGATGTCATCCCATGAAGTCATAGTTGTGCACCTGTAGTCATGCATGCAAACATACGAGCTAACATACACAGGTAGGTCTGCCCCCCCACAGAAAGAGCACAAGTTTGCAAGCACAGGTACATGAATACAAACAAGCACACGTGTTTTTCAACGCTGCACCGTTTCAATTAAGGAATCCGGGCAGATTTAAGAACAGCTTGGGAAGGCAAACACAGGGATGGTGGTTCGCTGGTGCCTGTTTGTAGTGAAGCACAGGGGGTTGAAAAGAGCAACCTGCTTAAATAATATTAATTAGGCCCGTCATTCTGCGACCCCTGCAGCTGGTGATTTTACAATGCGACCTATGAATACATAGGACGCATCAAAAAAGCAAAGCCAGGTCGCAAAAGGTTGGTCCCCAATTACGTGGCCAATTATCTGTCACTTTGTGGCATAGCAAGGGCGCCTTAAGAGCTAATGCACCAAATGAAAATATGCACCTACTCCCTAAAATACAGACATAATCGGGGTGCAGCAGGACACTGACATTCCTGAGCCCGAGTGTCACTGCACCTGTTGTACTAATGATACCGGCGCCCCCGGAAGCACCCCTACTATCATATGAGGCTATAAATATCCCTAATCACACACACAAAAGCCCTGTGACGCACATGCCATGGCACTGCAAAAAAAAAAAAGATAAATAAATTCATTTATAAAGTAACACTCTTGCTTCTCAGGTGGCAGATTTACATAAATTCAATTTAAGATTATTCAGAAAAACAGCAGCCCGCGTGCCCTGAACATTACAGCAAAGGGGGTGGGGCTACTTAATGCATTCAACACCTGCAGACAGAATCCAAGTACATTAAAGCAGCAGCGAGTTCTGTGGCGGGGCCGTGCCGTCAGCAATGAGAGCATGGCGAGGCCGGGAAGGGTAAGGAGTGCATGGCAAGTGCTGTGGTGAGGCCGGGCAGGGTGAGGAGTGATGAGTGCATGGCGAGGCCGGGCAGGGTGATGAGTGCATGGCGAGTGCTGTGGCGAGGCCGGGTAGGGCCAGGGTGATGAGTGCATGGCGAGTGCTGTGGCGAGGCCGGGCAGGGTGATGAGTGCGTGGCGAGGCCGGGCAGGGTGATGAGTGCACGGAGAGTGCTGTGGAGAGACCGGGCAGGGTGATGAGTGCATGGCGAGTGCTGTGGCGAGGCCGGGCAGGGTGATGAGTGCGTGGCGAGGCCGGGCAGGGTGATGAGTGCACGGAGAGTGCTGTGGAGAGACCGGGCAGGGTGATGAGTGCATGGCGAGTGCTGCGGCAAGGCCGGGCAGGGTGATGAGCGCATGGCGAGTGCTGTGGCGAGGCCGCGCAGAGTGATGAGTGCGAGGCCGGGCAGGGTGTTGAAGGCGTGACGAGGCCGGGCAGGGTGACGAGGGCGTGGCGAGGCCGGGCAGGGTGACGAGGGCGTGGCGAGGCCGGGCAGGGTGACGAGGGCGTGGCGAGGCCGGGCAGGGTGATGAGGGTGTGGCAAGGCCAGGCAGGGTGATGAAGGCGTGACGAGGCCGGGCAGGGTGACGAGGGCGTGGCGAGGCCGGGCAGGGTGACGAGGGCGTGGCGAGGTCGGGCAGGGTGATGAGGGTGTGGCAAGGCCAGGCAGGGTGATGAGGGCGTGACGAGACCGGGCCGGGTGATGAGGGCGTGACGAGGCCGGGCCGGGTGATGAGGGCGTGGCGAGGCCGGACAGGGTGATGAGGGCGTGGCGAGGCCGGACAGGGTGATGAGTGCATGGTGAGTGCTGTGGCGAGGTCGGGCAGGGTGATGAGTGCATGGAGAGTGCTGTGCCGAGGGTGGGCAGGGTGATGAGTGCATGGCGAGTGCTGTGGCGAGGGTGGGCAGGGTGATGTGTGCATGGAGAGTGCTGTGGGGAGGCCGGACTGGTTGATTAGTGTGTGGCGAGGCCGGGCGATGAGTGATGAGTGCATGGCGAGGCCGGGCAGGGTGAGGAGTGATGAGTGCATGGCGAGTGCTGTGGCGAGGCTGGGCAGGGTGATCAGTGAATGGAAAGTGCTGTGGCGAGGCAGGGCAGGGTGATGAGTGCATGGCGAGGCCGGGCAGGGTGATGAGTGCATGGCGAGGCCGGGCAGGGTGATGAGTGATGAGAGCATGGCGAGTGCTGTGGCGAGGCCGGGCAGGGTGATGAGTGATGAGTGCATGGCGAGTGCTGTGGCAAGGCCGGGCAGGGTGATGAGAGCATGGCGAGGCCGGGCAGGGTGATGAGTGTATAGCGAGTGCTGTGGGGAGGCCGGACAGGGTGATGAGTGCTTTGGGGAGGCCAGGGCAGGGTGATGAGTGCTGTGGGGAGGCCAGGGCAGGGGGATGAGTGCTGTGAGGAGGCCAGGCTGGGTGATGAGTGCTGTGGGGAGGCCGGGCTGGGTGATGAGTGCATGGCGAGTGCTGTGCAGCGGCCGTGCCGTCAGTGATGAGTGCATGACGAGTACTGTGGCCATGGCGTCAACGATGAGTACATGGCGAGTGCTGTGGAGCGGCCGTGCCGTCAGTGATGAGTGCATGACGAGTGCTGTGGTCATGGCGTCAACGATGAGTGCATGGCGAGTGCTGTGGCTGAGCCGGGCAGGGTAATGAGAGCATGGCGAGTGCTTGGGCGCGCCGTGCCGTCCGTGATGAGGGCACGGCGAGTGATGTGGCAAGGGCGGGCAGGGTGATGAGTGCATGACGCGCCCTGCTCTACGATGACCAGCTTGAGCGAGAGGAGGGTGCTGCCTGCCGATCCCCCACACTCCCACAGCAGTCTCGCTCTCATTACTGGTTAAAGCGTACATGCCAGGTCTGACCCGGTCCGGAAGTGCTTCTGTGCCCTGGTGTCCCTAAAGCTGGAACTTGCTGTACAGTGTCAAGTGTACCCAAGATTATTTATTGGCTGATCGCAACACTAACTCGTGGCAATGAAATGCCAAAGAATGTGTCAATTGAGGGGCATTGAGGATGAGCACTGAGTTCAAAATTCAGAACCACCAGATGTGGTAATGAGACTTACAAAAGGAGGCAGGAAAATGGGATGTCCGGATTGGCTCCACACACCTGACCCTGGAGTTCACAATGACCAATCCTGCAGTTGTGGTGACAATGTGTGCCCGCGCACAGCCGGGGCTCTGCCCAAGGCATGGTAAGCCAGAACCTCTCATACGTCTGCATCTGGCCAACTGTGACCCCCGCTGAAATGGTACCACCACATGTAGCACAATGAAAGTACTAGGAACAAGCAGCATGACTGCAGCTGCCCATCCCTCCACCACTGCTGGAGCTGAAACCCACACTGCCATTGGGCATGCCATACCCACGCCTCCCGTCTCACAGAGGAGCCCATTCTTTGTGTCTAAACTTCAGCAATGCACCTCATACATCTCTTGTTCTCCTGGAACCAATGGCAACACAAGGACCAAAGGCCGCAATAACGCACAGTCTAACCAGGAATATAGCAAAGTCTTCACCAACCTCCTTGTAGCTCCAAACTATGAAATGAGACCCAGTGTACACCCGCTAACATGACCTGATAAATACCCTGCATCATTCATGCACAGGAAGGACCATCCGCGATAGGAAGTCAAATCAATCCAATTCTTGATTAGGACCACCCTGACTTGAGTATGGTTTATGGGTGGGCGGAATTCCCTTAACGCAACTCTCCGCGGAACGGTAAAAAATCTCCACGAACATGCAGAAATTCCGCGAACACGCGGAATTGATTGTTCACGATGCTTTTTTACTGTTTGCAATCGCTGTTTGCGTGCTCCGGGGGAAATATCTCGTGAACACGCATTTTGTGAACGCGAACAAGCAAACAATTTTGCGAAGTCGCGGAATGCAGAATTTTGGGCAGCTTTGCATTCTCTGCGGAACACGAAAATACCCAAATTCCGTGAGCGGAACGGAATTCACCGCCCATGCCTAGTATTGTTCTTCTCGCTCTGTTGAAGCATCGTCTTCCATATACTGTCCCTGCACTGCCCTTCTCAGGAATGACAAGTTGTCCCACCTCTTCTTGTGGGCTCATCTTTTACTGGAAGTGCTTCAATTGGGAAAAAAGAAGTGCTGGTACTCACCAAATCAAGCCATGGACTAGGGGTGCAGTTTGGGGCTGAGCTAGGGAAGGGGCTTAGAGGAAAGCATGTGTTAACTCAATTAATTCAATTCAATAATCTTTATTCGGATAAAAAATATCGTTAAAAGCACAGGTCCAGAAAATTAAGACTTTCAGTGCACCACTGTGCATGAGAATACAGAAACATTTCTGCTAGCTGTATTATTTTTATTTTTGTATGTACAAAAGGACACATTTATCATTGTTTTCCAAATGCGTGCAGATTGCTTCTGCACATATGGCGTTTGAACAACACTTGAATTTTCCCTTTTCCACAATAATGGATTCTGTGTGAAGTCTGAGAAAGAAACCTAGCCAAGGACATACCATGGTCCCACTCCTGTTGACAGATGTCACCTCTACTTATCTATATTGTTCCTGTTTATCAAAAGCACTTTTTGTAATTCTCATGAATCATGAAGAATGTTTATTCACCTAAAGTGGTAGTAGTCAGTGTAAAAGGTACAGAATAATGAAGTACATTGATGTAAAGTAATTGAAGAACAAAAACAAAGATTGTGAAACTCCATGTGATGACTAAAGAAATAAGCATTGATCATTTCTTTTTTATCCTGTGTTGTTGCAAGCCACCTGACCTCATAGCAAAGTTGAAATTGTATTCATAGTTCTTCCTGTGTTTTTTAAATTTGTATTTAAAGGGCACACGAACCTCTTTTATATTTACCATGAATATACATAATAATTGATTCAGGTTTACTTAATTTCATCATGTAACTTTATATGAGAAAAAATAAAATTTCAATTGAATTTTGGAGCCTACCTACTTCTTCAGGAAAGTGGAACTCCTTCTAAATTGATGCATTTGTAACTTATTTTTAAATCGAACATTTTTTACTCACAAACTGCACTTTTCCCATCTCCTTTTCCCTTATTCTTCCTTCTGCTCTGTCATGGTTTTCCATCAGTTTCTTCTGTCCTCCTATTTCTAACTATATCTCTGTGACTCCCTGTCTAAATCTACTAAACATTGCTCGTCTTCATCCCTCATTCTTTCTTCTGCCAATCTCTCATCTTTGTGTCACTTTCTCTTTCTTTAGTACCTTCCCTTCACTCTTTCCCCAACCCATATCCATCTTCCTATTTATCCATTTCACCTTATCTCCAGATTGTCTCTCTCCTCTTGTCCATCTCCATTTCCTATGGAATGGTCTATTGTGCACATGCAACGCTCCGGATCAGACAACTCAGCCAGATCGCCAATCAATCATTGTTACCCTCACATCCTGACATTCATACCGATCATATTCCAGAAGGCGCTATCTGCCTTGTCACAGCGGCCACCATCTGGTGCATGCATTTCAGGGCACTGGTTTGCAACTCTATTCTCCGGGCCACTGGAATTATGTGATTCTGCGTCATTTTCCGCATAATAATGGTATTGCCGCATTTGCGACATAAGCCATCATCTGCTGCATAATCTGCAGATTTTACCCCAAAAAATAGTTTTCAGGTTAAGCAGATCAAAAGTTACTCAAAACATGGCGACAAATGTTCCTGTGCAGTGGTCCTCCCCGGCCGCATAATTCCAGTGGTCCACCACATATTGTACAAAATCCTTAAAGAAAACACTGGTGCGGTCACGACTAAACAAATGACGCAGAATGGAACGCACCATGCAGCAGTAGAACCCAAGTAATGTGCTATAGGTGCAAATGCATAACATGTTTAAAGTTCAAAATAGCTGAGGGAAAAGTGGTGGTAGAAGGAGGTTTCACTTGATATTTCACAGAGTTATATTCTTTGATTGAATCACGATTATTAAGTGGTCACAAATTCCATCACTATGGAATTTGACCCTTTCGGTAACATCTATGTCTCTTGCTCATCTGGCATTAACTGCACCAACTTCAGGATAGTGTTTTCCGAGTGAAAACCCCATGCTCAGAGATGGGTGCTAAAGGCCCGAGCGCCTCACAGGAGTAGCTCTTGCTTATGATGTCTCCTAGCTATCTGATGTCATGTAATCTGCAGAAACTAGCACATATACATTCTTTGTGTGACACTGGCGTGAACATGGTTTAAACATTAATAACAGTATTTGAGCACTGGAGCAGGCCTCACTCCAACATCCAGGGCAAAGTTTAAGAGTGGGCATGCAGTCTGATTCCATGATGAGAAAGGGATTGAGCGGACAGGTATACTGGTCTTCAGAAGTCCCAGCTTACATTCAAATCAGTTACTTAGTCTTCTGTTGAAAAGGAATTGAGCTAGTAAATATATTCGGCTCAACAAATGTACCTGCTGCAATGCTGCATAGATTCCTCATCATGTTGACTACACTCAGATCCTCAGATGCTTCGCACCAGGATCACCACATAGGTCCTGGGCAAACCCTTGAGGTCATCCAGCAAAGCACTTTTCGAAGTTCATGGATCCAAATCTAAAGAGTGGGGTAGGTGCGCATTCCGCGTTCACGGATCCTTCCTCTAGAATTGCATCTCAGAAGACATCGGGCAGGACCAACACTTGCTGGATGTCACAAGATACTAAACCCTGGCTCTTCACCATTTAGGGCCTTGTTTAGCAGACGAGTTGCTCCGTCACCAAGTGACGGACATCCTGCACGCCTGTTACCAGTGCCATAGGATATAAGGCACTTGTAATAAGGCGAAAGGGATACCCATCACAATTCTGAAGGATTCACTTGTGGCGTGGAGCCTCGTGCGGGATGAGGTCAGCCATGGAACCATGGGGGCAGGAATGTTGAGCTGGTTTGAAGACCTGAGGCAGGCGGCAGTTGGATTAGACTCGCCGTTGGATGAGGTGTTCTGGATTAAACTGTGTCTTACCTGCTTACGAGTACTGTCCCTGTTTCATCCGTACATCACATAACCCCTCTACGAACCCTAAATCAGGAGCTCAGTCTTTTCCATGAATTGAATAACATTCTGCAGCGCCAAGAGACCCATTGAAGGTGCATGTTGTCCTCTAAAAAATACCCCACAAATACATTTATATATAAACTCTTACATTTGAAATGCATCTTTATATTCTAACAGAATGGCAAATATTGTAGTCTACTGCATCTTAAAGAACCACCTATCGCTATATTATGCGGAGCGGTTTGGTCTGATGAGTTCTATTCCCGCTGGAAAGCGCACTGAAGTATAATTGGATATTCAGCCCTCAGTATAACAGTAAATGCAATCACAGGGGAGGCAGGCTCCCTCTGAAGTGTCAGCATCTGTAACCCTGCCATGCACTGCAGGGAAGAAAGTGCGCCTCCCAGGGTGTCAGTCATGAATCTAGACGCCGCGGTTTACAAAAGGACACATACAGTTGTGCGATTGTAACAGAACCGAGGTTCAGGAGTCTGAGAGCATGGGGATCCTCTGCAGATGTGTATGAGTGTCCTAGCTTCAAATATAGAAATGTCACTGGAGTAAGGTACATGGCAAACATATTTAATATAAAAATTCGACAATTCATAATGCTAGATATTCGAAGCTAATAATCATTTAGATCTCCGTCACAGAAGGCGGTTTGTAAACCCAGATGTTGAAAGGGACGGGTCCCATGGAGGACTTTCCAATGGGGCTTTACAGTGAGAATGGAACAGAGGTGAAAACAGGCTTGTGAGTAATGGCGGCGTAAGCACGAAGAATGCGTGGATACGTGGTCCTCAGCTGGAGAGCAATGCTGGTCCCCAGTGACTGATGGAAGAAACCACTCAGAGGAGGGATGATGGAGCGGAGCATTACAAGTCAAGGGGGCCAGAGACATGCAGACATTCAGGAAGACACTCCTCGCTCACTCGCTCACTCACTCACTCACATATCACTTTTACTCTCCCTGCAGGACAACCGATGATCAGGAGAGGTGAAGAGCCTGGGCATGGACACAAGGCTGGGCCTAAAGAAACACACTTCTCACCTATATGGTATGGAGGGAGTTTTATTAATGTAAATCCGGGAAAACTTGAACATAATTCTAGCTCTCCTCGCCAGGGAGGTACCAACTGTGGAATGCTGGAAAAATGATTTGGACGGGTGTCAGTGGGCTGAACAGGCTGTATACCAGAGCAGAGGGGGCCCACGCAAGATCTGGGGGGGGTTCTGGATGAACTACAGGGACCAATGAAGAGCTGCATGAGGCCTAGTGGGAATGTGCACTGTGAATATTGCTATATATTTGTATATTCTGAACCACCACTGTGTAAATTGTACTGTTTTTATGGAAGCATATATTTCATGGTTAATAAAAATAATAAAAAATATTAATAATTCTAGCTCTCCTCACAGAATTTCTCTCACTACTGCAAGGAAAAATAGTAAACGCAGAGTGAGACCCAAAAACTGCTGCAAGTCACCAAGATCTTTAATATGTCTAACTGGAAGGTGGGGAATGCTCAGATTACTTACCAGTGATCCCTGCAGGACTGACCTTTAGGGCAATATGGCATTGCCAGTTGGGCCAGCTTAAAAGGGCCAGTGTGTGGTCCATTTATTTTTTTAGTCTTATGGGCTGTAATGGGACAAAAAAAAAAAAAGGCCAACACTGGTCCTTTCAAACTGGCCCATTTGTCTGTGCCACACTGGTTGACAGGCCAGTCCAACCCAGCCAGTAACCTTCATCACTCGAATCAGGGCCTTCCTTGTCATGGTTCTTTTTCTGTGAGGTAATTCCCAACAGAAAACGTTTAACATTTGAAAAACATTTTAATAAAGTTTTACTCATTCAACGATGGCGGTCTTTTTATGCTTCGTGACGGATAAGAACCCAAGCCTGCTTTCTAAAACATCCCTATTATACAAAGCATGTAGCTTATTTGAAGAGAGGGTTGTCTTTGAGGACTGCGGAGAGGAAGACCCTCATTTGGAGTAACGAAGATTACTGTTATGCAATATAAGAATTACCAGTGTAATATTAAGTGCCGTCGCCCAAAGTTCTTAGAAGTCTGCGCTATTAAATGTCAGAGCACCAAATACCAAGGCTGCGTAACTTTGAATCCACTCTAGGTGTCTTTAATCGGTGCCAGACACTCCCTGTTCCTTTACATCTCTTTTACTTGGTTCTTCTTTCTCCCTTTGTGTATTTTTCCCTCTCTTGCTCTAGGAGAAATGTCTGATGAGGGAAAATAAGTGCTGGTCCCCAAAGAAGAGTGCAGGTGGCCCAGACCGGCTACCACTGGCTCAAATTAAGCACGGGCATTACCTCCTCCTGAGGCATTCCTCGTCACAGCTGTTAATCCATGAGGATGTACTAAACTGAAGGGAATATCCTTTACACATACCAAGTTGAAAGCAGCATCTGCCTTTATTCAGTTAACATCTGTTTGCTATCAAACAAAGGGACAGATGTGCAAAGCCATTTTGCAGCGCCAAGCCTGCAAATTGGAAAAACAAAGGGCTTGTAACGGCAAAATGTTTTTTAAATGTACTTAACATATTTTGCAATTTGGTAACTGGTTACTGAATCAAAAAATTGGGTTTAGAAAGGCCTAATGGATCACTATTTGGAAGGGGATGGTCTAAGGTGCTCCTTCCAAATAGCAGTTTTTAATGGTACGTATCAATGTTTTGCAATTGAAATCCAGTTGCGAAATATTGAAAAGTTACTGTCTCCCAAGTTGGGGTGGTAACATTTTCACAAAATTCCCATTCGTGAACGTAAAAAAATAAATATATTTTTGGGAAGTAGGCCGTGGTCTAGGGGACTGCCAACTCTCAAACAAATGTAAAAATATGTAAACCTTTCGTTTTAAATGTATTTAAGAAAATATGCTGCTTAAAAACACATACATTATTTAAATGCGATCGCAGACATGATGGTCTGCTGACCCTAGCAGGCAAGCATCCCTGTGATCCATTCCAATTGTACTGAGTCACAATTTGTTACATAAAAACTATGACATAGGTCAGATTATGAAACAATACGATTCAGAATTTTGTAAACTGACCTGTTAATACATGGGTTCGTTCACACAAGTGTTTTCCATTCGTAAAACGTCTGTGCGCATTTTGTGACCATATTTTGGAAATGGAAATTTCATCCATCTGGCCCCAGTTTATTTCACATAACAAAATACAACCTCTGAAAGTTGACCACATTTTCTAGAGGATAAAACCACGTGATAGTGATGCACAAAAGTGTGAGGAGTAGCCCATTTCCTGCTCTACCTTTTTCTAAAACTGAGGCACCCTTAGCATTAGTCAATGAAGCTGCCATTCTTTCTTGACCCGCCCAGTACTACCACAATAGATACAGCTGCACATTTGTAAGCTGTCAAAATAGCTGACTGCACCCAACAATTTATTGTGAGTTACAGATGTGAATTCCTTGCCATTTTCTTCAAAATTCACAAACTAAAAGGGAAACAAATAATACTTCTGTGTGACTCAAATAAAACAATAACTCCCTTCCAACTTTTAAGGAATGTGAATTGTTTATTTCTGAAGTGGATGGGATTGGAGGAAAAAAAACAGGCAAAATATTCTCGTGTCAGGTGAAATTTAGAAATTCATTTTTCATCTGAACGAGGGGTCAAAGAATAACTTCAATTAAAGGATTATCAATTACTAGAGCTCCTAGTTACCCTAGCCGTCTATGTGAAGTAATTAGTAATAAAAAGGCTTCTTAGGGCGACCGCAAAGTAAATGCCACTGATTGTAAAGGTTCAAAAGGAGGATTCTGAAAACCTTTTACCACTAAAGGGAGATGCCAGGCTGTAACGGGAATGAATGACTGGTCTGTGATGTTCAAAACCAAACAGAAGTTCACTTGCTAAAACTGTAACCATTTGAGACAGCTACCATAATATTTAGTCGCTTTAACTGCCACTCGCTGAAGTTTGAACTAAGACGCTGACAAACTTACTAAGACCCATCTCTAAGAGATGGTTTCTAATACTTTGAAAGGGCATCGTGTATTAGAATTCAAACACTTTTCTGAACATAATTTTGACAACGTTTTTCAATGCCTTTCAGATGAAGCTAATTTAGATGCTTCTCTGCTTTGCTGAATACACACAGCTACTCTAGAGAGCAAAACATTTCCTACAGATTTGACCTCTCAGATTCTAAACCACTAATTATAAGTTTCAGGAGAGCTGATCTGGGAAGATCTGGTCACTGAAGAGGGCATG
Source organism: Lissotriton vulgaris (assembly GCF_964263255.1). Classification (NCBI taxonomy): domain Eukaryota; kingdom Metazoa; phylum Chordata; class Amphibia; order Caudata; family Salamandridae; genus Lissotriton; species Lissotriton vulgaris. Next base: position 376,652,513 of record NC_141687.1, read on the forward strand.
GTTACATTGGCAGAAGGAATCGAGGCTCCTTCATATTTTCAGTAGAATTTGAAAACAGCGCCTTTTGGGCCACTATGGTACTATCAACAATATTTGACTTTCTTCAGCTCAATATTCTTGAGCACCTGCTGGGAAAAGGGAATCTGAAGGGAGGCATATGGTAGGCCTTCCGGCAATTTCAATGGAAGGACAGACACCCACCAATGTTTCTTGACAAAGCACTTTGGTACAACATTTTGGAATCAGTGCATTTTCGTGGGATAGACCTAGATCCAATCAAGGGCATCCTAGCCCAAGAAACAGTCTGAACCACTTCTAAACGCAAGTGATAGTTCATTGAGGATAGGAATATTGTCCTGCTTAAATGGCCTTTCTGGACATGTCGACCCCTGCTATGCAAAATGCTGTCAGGGATATTCGATTCTAAATTGCCCAATGTCCCATAGTTCGAGCCATCCCTGGTGAAGACCAACATCCAGAGAGAAGCGCGGAGGGAAAAAAAGAGAATATAGGAAAGAAAGATGTCTTAGAATAGGCATCCCTCATGCAGAGAACATTTGTAATGCTGTCTAAGTGGCATATTAGGAGACTCCTGTACCTTTAAATAAGTGTGAGGAAGTCGTTGCGGCCCAATGATGAAGCATGCCACTGGGCAGTATTTACACCCTATCGGGAATCCCAAAAGGGTTTATGATTTTTTGCTTCTTGTCTTTCTCTTAAACTTAGGGCATTCTGGTATTTCCCTCTCCTTTTAAAAACAAGTCATTCTCATGTAGTGAGTAGACACGTGTACTCACATAACAATTTAAATCTGATCAGTCCACTGTTTGCAAATCCTGAACGTCACTGTCACCATTGAATCAATGGAGCAAGCGCCTGAAATACTCATAGGAACACCATCAATTCTCTGCTATAGAAACTGTGATTCATCTCTTCCAGAGCCCACTGACTATACACTATTACGTTATCTAACGTTGCTCCCCATCCCAGGGCACAGATATATGTGGCAATTAATTGTGGTAAATGAGGGGATAGAGAGACTACCTTTAACAGATTTTCTTCTAATAATCCTCAAGCTAACTTTCTGGGATTTGCTGGATCCCAATAAACTAGAAGATGAGATATTAATGGCTTGCGGTGCAGACAAGCCCCTGGAACCACTGCTGCTTTGGCCGACAAACACTTGCACCTGGAGCCAGCCCACATTTCAGTCGGCGCCCCGTCCTTGATAATGTCTCCAGGTGGTGCAAAAGACTGATCTTTGATCTAGGGGGAAAAATACTCTTTCTAGATCTATCCTAAATTTGGCACCTATGAACAACCGGTCCAGTGAAATTGATTTGCCTTAGCTTAGAAGAAAGCCAAACTTTTAAAGTATTGGGCATTACATGCCTGTGCCTATTTGTGGTTTAAAGAAAAAGGACGCAGAAATTAATAAATCATCTAGACAAGTGAAATATTGAAATCATGATTTGCAATTAAGTCACAGAAGGGGCCAATAGCTTCGTGAAGATTTTTTTAGGCTGAAGAAAAACTGGATGGCAGTGCTGTGATTTGGAAATGCTTATCGCCCCATTTAGTGAAGAAACGTCATTGATGCTTGTGACATTGGCACAGGTTGCTATGCATCTTTCAAGTCTGCTGTTGGCATCCATAATGCCACTCCCTTGAACAAGGCATCTCTTTACATGGTGTCTGCCGGTACTGGCTCCTTTCACATCATGGCACTGATATTGTTTTGGGGGCTGACAAGCGATGTTAGAGGGTGGTAGCTGGAATTTTTTTAGCATAGGTGACCCTCAGACCATATGCCCGTCCATGAAAGGGTCTTCATGCAGAAAACCTGTCCAGAATGAGGCAGATGGCCTTGTTTGTGTTAAAGAAACTAATGGGACTTTGAAGCAAGCCCTCTTAAATAGTCGGATAATGGTTTTTTCTTCTGCTAATTTTTTTAAAGCTCATCTAGCGGACATTGTGGATCCAGCAAGGGAAGCTGCAAATTGATATATTTTTGTGTATTATCTCATTTTTACGGTCCTAACTAAAGATATCTGTGCCCTGAAGTAATATTACCAGATGAAGTAGTTGCCACACCTTAACAAAATTGGTATCAGACAGAAACCTAGCCAACATACAATGCCTGGTAATCTTTCAGAAGTGCTTGAGGGGCATAGGCCGCAGATGTCAGTTTTAAAAGCAAAGTTTGAGGGTGCACATGTTCTTTCCAGCGAATCTTCGAACTTTCTCTGTATTGATTCCCTTCGCTAAGAAAGGAGATGTGTCTAGTTATAAGAGTATGACTTGACTGGACCTGACCTTAAAATGACATAACAATTTAGGCAAATGACCGCGTCCATGTAGCCCCTTCCTAAATGTTTGATACATCTGTCTTTTCTGCTGCCCATGATTTGTTCGTCCGCCAGATAGCCTTAAACCAGTAATAACAATATCATACCCCTCATGTAATGACACCGGGTGAAATCGAATTATTTTGCACAGTCGATCTATTTGAGCTCTTTCTTGCTTACAGTGTTGATTACAAGCAGTTTCAGTACAAACAGATTCCACGCTGCAGTGTAGCCACAAGCCATCACTGACAGAATAGGCAGGCTGGCTGGACTATCCCTAACACAGCAGTCCACAAACCAATGGCGAAGGAACTCAAATGAGAACCACAGACATGTGCTGTCCTTCATTTATTTAGACTGTTTATTTGATGCAAGAGGGGGTACTCCCATCTACTGACTAGCATCTATGCATAGCCCACCCTCTGAGATGGCTGCCACTGTTTCACTAACCACCCAATGGTCCAAGGACAGACTGCTCTCACTAAGAAACCTGCAATGCCTGCTACCCTCTAGAGATCCCTCAGCAGCTTTCAATTCATTGGCTAAGTACCGCTCATTCAAATATGGCCGACCACGACTGCCCCTACTGAGAGAACCCTTTGCTCGATTTCCATGTCCACGTAGGTGAAGCACACTCAGAGACGACTGTTTTCACATGTTAACCTGGCCTATTTGCTCACCTCCCTTTCTGAAATGACTGGCATGCTTTCTAGCTCACACAAGAGCTTCTGCAACTGTCTACAGAGCTGGGCATCACCTTGGGAATGAACGTGGGGTCTCCAATGAAGTATACTCCCTGTGATACCCACTAACAAGATACGAAGACCATAGACAACTGCAGTGTTTGCCTGATTCAGGTCGACCACTGGGTCTTATGCAGATTCCTTGCAGCATCGCATCTCAGTTATCATGTGTTTCAACCACCAGTCAGTCCAGAGCACAACTCAAAGCCAATCAACCGGCCGCCCCATAACCTGGGAGCACCAAGTATCGGCAAGACGATTCTGACCATCAGAGAAATAGGAAAGAGACAGTGGAGCCCTATGCCCCATCAGCTCGCTCAACACCCCTTGAAGAAGCCCAGAGATTGCACTTACTTGAGACTACGATGGAGAGACGATGCAGGAAACTAGGAACCATGGAGAACTGGAGTTTGAAAGACCCTACAACCAGTTATGTTTCTTGCGCAGTGAAAGGACAGCACAGAGACAGGTAGTCGTACTGACGCGCTGCTTATTACAATCATCCTGTACCATATGTTGTTCATGAAGGTCTGGAGGAACTCATCTTCTACAGTGCACTCCCTGCATTGTCCTGGTCTGGAATAGCCATTTCCCCCATTCTCTTCATTTCTGCTCGCCCATTAGAGAAAATGGATTTTTATACGCACTTCTTTATTTAAAAAAAAAAGAAAATTCTTATATAACATTTATTATAGAATGTATGTGTACGTCAGCAGGTTTAAATGATGCGTACATCAGTCAAAGCAGAGAGATAAAGTCAAAAATCAGAGGAATGTAATATGAAGAAAAATGTGCAATAACCAGGACCGAACAGTTGCAACCCAGAAATCTGGCCTGTTGCCTACTCCTACCTTAGTTCCAATGGACACGGTGAAGCCTAGGTCAAGAAAGAGATAGTGACTGGGGTTTCCTGCCAGCTTCATTTATAGAGGAGGTTCAGAAAGATATAAGAAACTTTCATCAATACAGCAATACCCGATTAGGTCCTCCATCTTTTGGCATGTCATCCTAAAATGGAGTCCAGATATGGACATCTTTATCAGAATAGTGACTGCTTTCTAAAGGAATTGCATTCCGCCCTGCTCCCTGCAGACACGGCCGCTCCCCACGCTGCTCCCTGATCCGCCTCGCCTCAGTGTGTGGTATCGTTACGCAGCTCCGCTGCTTGCTGTGACTGCAACTATATAGCTGCCTGGCTCTGCTTTAACTTTGCTGCATAGCGCTGTGTATCACAGCTTAACGTCCGATTTTAACGCAGCTCCGCTGCTTGCTGCGACTATACTTTAACACTCTTACTGCTGCCTGCCTGGCATTACCTTTTCATTGCCGCATTGCGCTGCGCGCTATTGATGTTACCATAGACTTATTGCATTATTTTGCTTATACTCGATCCTGTAAGGCCGTCGGCCATTTTGTTGTTGTTGTTGTTGGTAGCCCTGCCCTAGTCTCCACCCCGCTACCGCCTTCCCAGCTGACCCTCCTTCGCCCCTCCCCCCCTCACCACCTTATATGACAGGAGTATTTGCGCGCAGCGTTCACGCGCAGCGACCGCGCCCCAGTTGCGCCGAAGGTGCGCCAAAGGTAAGCCCGTCTACGCCCGTCCGCGCCTGGACCGCGCCCAGCGCCAGAGCCCCTGGTCCTCGTAATGTCCACCCCTCCCGCATTACTTACGATGCCACCACCCTCCTAGCCCTCAACCCCGGCCGCTCCCTCAACTGCGTCCAAGCTGCTCCTGGACACACCCATGGACCCTTTTCCTGCTACTCCTGCAAGTTCGACGGCAGCAAGAACAACTCCTCATCCACGAACACACAACAGATATCCGATCCCAACCACCTACAATGCATCCTGCTCAACACCCGCTCGGTCCACAGACACGCCATTGACCTCTGGAATCTACTCGACACCATCTCTCCGGACGTCGCCTTCCTAACAGAAACATGGATGAATGCCTCTTCAGACCAGACATCACCATTGCCATCCCGGAAGGCTATAAGATCATTCGCAAGGACCGTACCGGCCACACAGGAGGAGGCATCGCTATCGTCCATAAGAAATCCATCCGCATCTCAACCAGCTCAGACGTCAATCTCGCCAACTCTGAACACCTTCACTTCCAGATCCACATCGACCCCAAGACCACACTCAGAGGCACCCTCCTTTAAAGGCCACCAGGACCCCGCGCACAAATTAGTGAAGACATCACGGACTTCATCACTCCACACGCGCTCCCCTCCGAGGACTACATCCTTTTGGGAGACCTCAACTTTCACCTTGAAAAGAACAACGACCGCAACACCACCACCCTTTTGGACAACCTCGCAAACCTCGGACTTAAACAACTTGTCACTACCCCCACCCACATCGCAGGTCACACACTCGACCCCATCTTCACCTCCAGCAAGCATGTTTCCTTCAGCCACACCACAGCTCTCCTTTGGACTGACCACAGCTGCGTTCACTTCACCTACAACAAGCCTACATCCAACAACCACCCCCAACCCACTCTGCAAAGAAACTAGAAAAAAATCACCATCGACCAGATCTCCTCATCGCTTCTTCAAAAGCCCCCCGCCCACTCCTCAAACCCAGACCAAGCAGCCACCAACCTCACCCAATGGTTATCCAACAGCGCCGACATCCTAGCACCACTGAAAAAACGACAAATCAAACTAGGCAGCAAGAAGGCCTCCTGGTTCAACGATGACCTTAAGAAATCCAAGAAACTCTGTCGCTCCCTCGAGAAGGCCTGGAAAAAAGACCCAACCACCAGCACCAAGGACGCCTTCAAAAACGCCACCCGCATACACCACCAACTAATCCGAAATGCCAAGAAAGCAGCCTTCAAGGACCGTCTAGATAACAACGCCCACAACAGCAAGGAATTATTCAACATCGTCAAGGAATTTACCAACCCCTCAGCCAACTCCAACGACATCACCCCCTCTCAAGCCCTCTGCGACTCCCTAGCCTCATTCTTTCACAACAAAATTGCAGACATCCACAACAGCTTCGACAACCAACCCGGAGACCAACCCACCCAATCCCCTGCAGGACCCCCACCCCCCCTGAACATCCTCAATGACTGGAAGCCAATCTCCACTGAGGACACCATCCGTCTGATGAACTCTATCCACTCAGGATCCCCCACAGACCCTTGCCCTCACTACATCTTTAACAAAGCAGACTCCATTATTGCACCGCACCTCCGAGACGTCATCAACTGCTCCCTCAACTCCGCAACCTTCCCGGAAAGTTGTAAACATGCCGAACTCAGCGCCCTCCTGAAGAAACCCACAGCTGACCCCACCGAACTCAAAAACTATCGCCCTATCTCACTCCTTCCATTCCCGGCCAAAGTCATCGAGAAAGCTGTCAACAACCAACTCGCCTCATTCCTCGAAACCAACAAATCCCTCGACTCCTCACAGTCTGGCTTCCGAGCCAAGCACAGCACCGAAACCGCCCTCATCGCAGCAACAGACGACATTCGAACTCTACTGGACAATGGAGACACAGTCGCCCTCATCCTCCTCGACCTCTCCGCAGCCTTCGACACAGTCTGCCATAGCACCCTTCTACAGCGCCTCAAAAACATCGGAATCCAAGGAAAAGCACTGGAATGGATCACCTTGTTCCTCTCCGGAAACCTTCCACCATTCAAGTCAGAGGCTACTGAAGTCATCTGCGGCGTACCTCAAGGGTCCTCACTCAGTCCCACCCTCTTCAACGTTTACATGAGCCCCCTCGCGGCCATCGCACACCAACATAACCTCAACATCATCTCCTACGCCGACGACACTCAACTGATCCTATCACTCACCAGAGACCCTAACACGGCCAAAACCAACCTACACGAAGGAATGAAAGAAGTAGCCGAATGGATGAAGCACAGCCGTCTGAAACTGAACTCAGACAAAACAGAAGTCCTCATCTTAGGTACCTCCCCCTCCGCCTGGGACGACTCTTGGTGGCCAGAGGCCCTTGGAAAAGCACCCATCCCGACGGACCACGCACGGAACCTGGGCGTCATCCTGGATTCCTCACTCTCGATGAACAGACAAGTCAACGCGTTTCTTCATCTTGCTTCAACATTCTTCGCATGCTCAAAAAAACATTTCGCTGGATCCCTACCGAAACTAGAAAAACAGTCACCCACGCTCTGGTCACGAGCCGACTGGACTACGGAAACACCCTCTACGCCGGCACCACCGCAAAACTCCAGAAAAAACTACAACGCATCCAGAACGCCTCAGCCAGGCTCATATTAGACATCCCGCGTAAAGAACACATCTCTGATAACCTGAAAAACCTCCACTGGCTCCCCGTCAATAAGAGGATCACTTTCCGGCTCCTAACCCACGCACACAAAGCACTCTACGAAATCGGACCCGAATGCCTCAACACACGACTATCCTTCTACACCCCCTCCCGCCAGCTACGATCCTCCAACCAAGCCCTTGCCACTGTACCTCGCATCAACAAAACCACCATGGGAGGTAGATCCTTCTCCTACCTAGCAGCTAAAACTTGGAACTCACTTCCCACTCACCTTCGCCTTACTCAGAACCACCTAGCATTCAGAAAGCAACTCAAAACGTGGATATTCGACAAGTAACTCCCCACCCTTCTTCAAGCGCCTTGAGACCCTCTGGGTATGTAGCGCGCTATACAAATCTTTTGACTTGACTTGACTTGACATTCATTGAGTCAATATTCAAGACTCTAGCCGATCATATAGCCATCAAGAGAACCGATGTCTGGGTTCTACAATCGTACCCAATGTGAGCCAACAACAAGAGTTATGTAATTCAAGACCTCCAAGGAAAATGCTTACCACGTCATCAACAGAGGAACCCAACAAAAGGGCCGCTGGGTCCAAGGGATGAGAGATCACAGTAATAACCCTTCCAGCGAGGATCTACTTCCAGAAGGATTTCGCCTACTCTTATGAACCCTCCTCCAGACCAGATTGAAACCCCTCCAAACAAGCATTGGGAATGTTAATAGGTCTGGCTTATGAGCGTAAGTGCCTCTTGTGTCAATGATGGGGTTGGGCATCCAATAGTCCATTATACGTTAGCTGTCACTCATTTCTGCACTCGCATCAAACTATCCATCTGCTGACTAATTCTTGCATTCACCCTCTGACCCAATCACAATAAAACTCACACAAATTCAAAAACATATGGAATGTTAGACATTTCTCATGGCTACCCTCCTCCCATCTGTGCTACTGCCAGAGAAAGACAAAAGCCATACATCATCTAGATATCCAAGATGCTTAACAGCATTACAGTGTCATATGGGTGCCCCTGAAACTTTAAGCTCAGACAGCTGGATAAACAACATGATCACTGTTGTGCAGAGGGTAAGCAATTTTTTGTGGAAGCACACAACTCCTGCCTAATCAAAACATGTACTTCTGGCTCCCAGCAGGTGGGCGAAGTCAAAGCGCCTCTCGAGTGATGCTCACATAATTGTCTGGCGACAGCTGCACTGTCGCACCAGACCATAAGAAGGAGAAAGGAGTCATTGATTCGCTGTCCATCTGAATACATCTCACCTTGGAAGCTCCTTGCCAAATGCAATGGGTTCCCAGCCCCATGCATACTTTGAAGAGCTGCATGTTGATGGAGATTTAATAGGGGCAAGAAAGCCCTGCCTCAATGACCCTAAGGAACAATACTGTTCTAGGAAAGGTTGGCGGGGCGAGGCATTGCATATCAGTGCAACTGGTCCCAATAAACAGACTAACCTATACTAGAGAGCTCATTAGGACTGTGTGCATTTTACAATTTTTATTAAAGTGTGAATATGTAACGTCAGAGCAGGTTGAATCACAGCACCAACAAGATTTTCTTATCACATCCTTGGCCTTGCTAATTGGCTCGAAAACAGCGAAAGCCAATCAACAAGTATTTTTGACTTTCCTATACCAAGTAGACAACTGCCACAAAATTAATCTAAGAGAAAGCCTAAACAATCTACACCACAAAATCAAGTCTGCCAGGAGCACAGTGCTCAAGCCACGTCTAGTTCTGCACAGTTCATTGACCAGGACAAATGAATAGCCTTGGAAGAACAGTCATCTTTGCGAACACGAACACCCTTGTGTCATTTGCCACTGCAACTGCAGAAGGTGGCACATTTCACCCTAAAAGAGTATTGATATGTTAGAGAGTGCAAGCATTCTTATGTGAAGAGCAAGGGTTTCATTGCACAAAAATCAAGCACTCAATAGCCACATGGTAGCATGGCAAAGCAAGGATGCAGCCTCACAGCCACACAAAATGTAAAGATGACACTAACTCGTATACTCGACTACCGAGAGCCAGCAGCGTCCAGTGTGCCCCATTTCCACCATATTGTTCGTAGACGCACGATTACGTGTGTAAGTTGTGTGTCAACGGGTGAATACTTGTTTTTCTAAAGGTACATTTTGTATCCAGTTCCCTAGATATGCATTTCTCAGTCTAGCTGAACAAAATGTTTTTGAAGCAGGACTACCCCAGGGAACCCAAGGCTGCGTTTGTCCATTCTAATGGCAGGTACCAGGTCTCCAGGGAGGGAGGGGCAGCATGGCTCAGTGAGTTAAGAGCTGGCTCCTGACAACTCTGGTGACCTGCAGGTCAGAAGCGCGCAGCCAGCTCAGACTTCAGCTTTCTACAGACTTCAGAGGCTCTTTACATTGAGGAACAGCAACATCTGTAATTTACACTGCCTATAAACAACAAGCTGCGTTACTTAATAAAATAATTCATATTAAAATATGTAGACGACCCGAAAGAAGAGAAGAGTGGTGAGTGGGTGGGCCAGGCGCAGCGCCCTTGTTAGCAGGGGTGGGGTTAAGGATTAAAAAATGCCTTAAATAAAAACTGTTGCTTGTCTGTAGAGGAATGCTTTGCTCATGAAGGAGCATGACTTGACTAGAAAATAAGTCCTCAGTGAAATGTTCATGCTTTTAATAAAAGAGAGAGGACATGTCACTTGCCTTAGATTACTTCAGTGCTTTCATCTTCACGAAGGAGCCAGCATTTCCCCAAAAAAGTACGAAGCTGCTTGATTCTGAGATTGCTCAACCTTGCAGCTAACTTGTCTGGAGGCAATGTAGGGGTAACCTATCTGCTAGCAGGATGGAAGAATGTGTGCGGTCTCTTAAACACCCAACACCAGCCTTGTGAGGTTCCGTAACGATCGTAAGTGGCGTGGGTTTCTCTATCTGTACCCACGGGTTCCATCTTAGATACGGCATCCATTTTGTTTCTTGCCCTCAAGTAGCCAGCGAACGGACGCTGTCCGCTTCGCGACCCTGAGATTCCCAAGACTTTTGCGGAAGACACGTTTCCATTGAAAGTGTCTTTATGATGAGGGGGGTGACACTGTAAGGCAGATGGCCCCGCTCGAGGCACATCTTGCCGTGTCGCTCTATTGTCTCAGCCGTGCATCTCATTAGGCACGTCCCTTTGATGCCTGTAGCTCGTGTTTCCCGATACCACCCCTTTTACACCCTTTCCGATCTCCCCACTGTTTCTGTCTTCCTCTGCACCTGTTTCTGTTCCTTCTTCGATCTATTTACTACCGATTGGAATGTACTAATGGTGGGAAGATGGGTTTTTACAGTTGGGAACCACCAAACGTTTCCGTACTTATGTTCCGGGCTTTGAATACATGAAAGCAACCCCTTATGGTGTTATGATGGGAACCGAGTTGTAAACCTTTGTGTACCATGTTCACCTATGAGCCAAAACTGTATAAAAAGGAGCGACCCACAGTAGCAATTCGAATCAGGCTCCGTGAACCTACATGCTATGTACTTCTCGTGACCTCTGTGTTCCCTGCAGTAAATAAACCTCGAAATCTTTGACGCCGAAGGAAGTGTCCCGTGTCTCTGTCATTTGTGCGCCGGAACAGGTTACCCACGAAGGTTTCAGGTGTTGTCCCCTGGCACCGCTGGGTCTTAGAATAACCCAGTCCTTCAGTTGGCGCCCAGCGTGGGGCTGCATCAGTGGTACCGGTCCAAGCCCGACGATCGTGAGGAACTTCGTGTGAAATCTCCGAGGGAAGGTGCACCCCGCTTCATCGATCCTGTTGTCGAAATAAGTGGCCCGACGACTTTTCCCGCGAAGATTCCCGCCTCCTGACGGCTGCGACGGACTGCTGCCCTGACTGTAGACCTGTTTTGGCGCCTGGTGTAGACCTTGGTACAGCGAGACGATTGACGGGCCTTCCTGGTGACGCCATCGATCTTTGAGTTAAGTATTTGTGGGTCGCTCCCAGAGTCCTTAGTTGTGGTTGCTTAGTTGTTGCATGGTTCCATTGCATTTGTGGTTCTTAGTACTTGGTTCTTTGTTGTGATATTTGACGTCTGCAGCCGCCAAAAACCGAGGGTTTTTGCTCTTTGCAGGGACTTGGTAAATCCCGTAACCCTTGAAGTTTGTGAAACTCGGCTAGTGTGCAAGATGCCTGGTCGCAGTACTTTGTTCAGTTGTTTTAGACGTTGTGGTGCGGATTCCCAATTGGAGGACTCGCGTCCAATACCTCCGATTGGAACTCCAAATTATGAGCTATATAGCAAGCATGGGTTAGGTCCGATTACATTCAATGAGTGTTGGATGCGCTATACTAAAGATGATGGTGCCCTAAGTTGGCCACCTCACGGTAGCTTTGAGACCCCGATTCTAGATAATCTTGAAGCCAAATTGTTTAAACGAAAATCAAGGCCGGCCATGTTTGATTCCTTTCGGTTGTGGCGCAAAGAGGCCAAACAGAAAGAAATCAGACAGATTAAACGTAATCAGAGGGATGGAGTTGTTACTACTGTAAGAAAAGCAGAGCAGTTTCAGCGAGATAAGGAGGAAAAGGAAGTTTTCGATAGATTGCAGCGCATGTCTGTAGATAAGTGCGATCCCGCTTTACCGGCGGATACGGATAAAAAGGAAGAAGGTACCGAGGACCCTTTAATGTCTTATCTTATGAAGTCACCACCTCCGTATGTACAGGGTACCACCGCTCCTGTGGTTCCCCCTGTTCCTGCTCCCCAACCTGCTCCTGTCCCTGTACTTCCAGCTGTCCCCGCTCCTCTACCTGCTTCTGTCCCTACTGCTCCTCCACTTGTACTTCCTCATACTCCTGCTCCCGCTGCCTCTACTGTTCTGGTTTCTCCTGCTGTTCCCTCTGTTCCTGGTACTTCTCTCGTCACCCCATTGGGTTATTCTACTACCCCGTCTACTGGACGTCGTGTCCCTTCTGTAGCCGCTAACTTTTTCAATTCTCTTGGTCCGATTCTTGAGACCGCTGGTTCGGATGGTCCTCAGAGACGAAGTCAGCTTCCCGGTAGTCGGGAACGTGACTGTCTATATGATATGGTACTAGCTTGGATGAAATACCCTATTAGAAATCCGCCACGTGTGGTACTTGACATGTTTTCTCAGTTTAATATACCGACACAGAGGTTTGTATTTGAGGAAATGTGCAAAGCTTTGCGAGATCTAATATCAGTTGATGCATCTGAAGAAACGATGTCTGCTCTAACTAACCTTCAGCTTCAGTTTTCGAGCGGAATGGTAGTGGGCAGCAATGTTCGACGTGCTGTCGAGCAGTTGCTGTCTTTTCGTCCTTCTATAATGCCTCGAGCATTGTTTGTAGAAGACATGGAAGGACCGCTAGGAGCACCTGGTCAGTATCCCATGCGTGAAGTTCCACCAGTGTGGATGCCAGGTGATAATGCTCAAGTTCCACCGATTTTGCCGCATTTTCAGAGAGTGTGGATCCATCTTCCATGGAAACGATCAGAAGTTTTGCAGGTGAAGCAATCTTTGCCTGACCCTCGCAAAAATCCTGCAGGGTATTATAAAGAATTATCGCAGCTCGTAGATGCTACGATAATGAATCTTGCCGATATCGATATGCTGTTTGGCAATATCGTTCCGCAACCGGTATGGGCAAAGATTCGTCAAGAAAACCATGCGACAGAATTAGGTGGTGATTGGGCTGCTCTTATTGCGGCAGATACACGACAAATTGGTGGGGCTAAACCTGAACAGCTTCTTACCGATCTCCCTCAGAGAATCATTACCCTAATGAAAACACTTATGCCAGCTATGAAAGTGAATTGGGATAAGTTGTCTGCTTGCAAACAGAAGAAGGACGAGAGTGTCTCTGACTTCTTTACGAGATTTGAGGAGGCATTCATCGATCATAGTGGTCAGGATATGGGTACCGAGGGTGGTCAGAGGTTGTTCGTGGACAAATTTGTCTCTAACTTGTTGCCTGACTTGAGCAACAAGTTGAAAAATTCTGAGAGTGCATCGGCCGTACCTACTTCTGCTCAAATATTGGCTACGGCACAGTATTATGAGAATAGGGAGAAAGAAGAAAATGATCGCGCTGATAAAAAGACGAAAGAACTCAAAACTAAAGTGTTGTTGCAGCAGGCGTATCCTCCGCGTTCGAATCAGAATGATTCGCGACAGCGTAATCGATCGCAGTCTCAGTCTAATAGATCGCAATCTCGAAATGACTCCTCTACGCAGAGATCTTCGTTGGGGTACAATCAGTGTGCTTATTGTAGACATGAGGGTCATTTGAAATTCGATTGTCCAGTCTTACGTGATCGAAATAGTGGCAGTGCATCTAGAGGAGGTCGTAGTGGTCCGCAACAGGCATCACGTGGTAGGGGTCGGGGTACTCAAAATGATCGTTCAGATAATTCGTCAGATTCAAACAATTGTTTTGATCAACGTGGATCATCGCAAGGTAGATCTGCGCAGTACAATGTAGATGATTATTACGTCGATCAGGGAAATAACGACGATAATTACTAGGACAGCCATAGACAAGGAGAGGGAGTAGTATCAGTTCCGGTTGATCAGAGAGGGCCTTACGTCGCAGTTGCCACCTCGGGCGTCGTTGAGCCTTTTCTGTTGGACACTGGTGCAGCGAAAAGTTCTATCATGCATTCGAAACTCCCTGGCGCACCTTTGTCTGGCTTAACAAATGTTTCCGTTGGATTCTCTGGCGCCCCTGTTAGCAATCCGGTTTCGTGCCCTTTGCCCCTTACAATTGGGCCTTGTGAGCTGCAAGCTCCGTTGATTTTGACCACTGGTTGTGGTGAAAATCTTTTGGGTCTGGATTTGCTAAAACGTCTGTATGCGACTTTGTATTGTTCTCCTGCGGGAGTAAAGCTTACTTTGGGTGAGAGAGTTATCTCCCCAATGTACTTGTCTCTCGATAAGCTTCCACCGGAATTGAGCTCGCTTCCTGCATCTTTGTGGGCAACAGGTCCCAATGACGTGGGCCTGCTTGACATCTCCCCTTATGTTGTTCACTTGAAATCTAACGTGCAACTGCCACGTATTCCCCAGTATCGTATCTCTCTTGACGGCGTACGAGCATTGTTAGCGATCATCTATGACTTGATCGAGAAAGATGTCATTGAGGAGACTCGGGGAAACGTGTGCAACAGCCCTGTACTGCCCATTTTGAAACGTACTGACCCTTCGAAACCACCTGTTTATCGTTTTGTTATCGATTTACGGGAGGTGAATAAAATTGTGATTCCTCAGTTCCCTGTGGTGCCTGACATTCCGGCTCTACTGACTCTGATTCCAGCTTCTGCATCTTGGTTTTCAGTGATCGATCTGAAGAATGCGTTCTTCAGCATTCCGATTGCTGAAGAGAGTAGAGACCTTTTCGGTTTCTCTCTTGGAGGCCACAGCTTCCGGTTTAAATGTGCTCCTCAGGGCTACTGTGAGAGTCCATCGATATACAGTCAAGCCTTGAAGGGCCAACTTGATGCATTTGTGTTGCCGGCTGGTGCAGCCTTGATCCAATACGTCGACGACCTATTGGTGGCCGCAGACACTCAGGACATTTGCAAAATTGCTACAGTGTCGTTGTTGCAACATCTCTGTGACTTACATCACAAGGTGTCACCTTCTAAACTACAATATTGTTGTCAAGAAGTAACCTATCTAGGTCACTTATTGTCAAAGGAGGGAAGAAGGTTGACCCCAGAGAGAATTGCAGCGATTGCTCGAATGACTGTGCCAACAACTCAGAGAGATGTGCGCGCCTTTTTAGGTATCACGTCATACTGCAGGCAATGGATTCCAAATTTTTCATTGCTAGCGAAACCATTGGTGGCTCTTACATGCAAGGACGTTCCAACTCCTTTGCCATGGACGGAAGAATGTTTGAAAAGTTTTTCTGAACTGCGTGACGCATTGTGTTCGGCTCCTGTGTTAGGTACCCCTGACTACAGTAAGCCGTTTACACTATACGTTCACGAGAGGGAAGGTTGTGCGTTGAGTGTTTTGACGCAACAATTCGGTGGTAAGCAGCGTCCATGTGCATATTTTTCCTCGACCTTGGACCCAGTAGCTAGAGCATTGCCGAGTTGTCTGAGGGCAACAGCGGCAGCTGCGGTGTCCATCCGACAATCTGCAGGGTTGGTCATGGATAATATGCTTACGGTGATGGTTCCGCATGCAGTTGACACTCTCTTGAATCGTACGAAAACTCAGCACTTGACGAGTGCAAGGTTGTCTGGGTATGAGTTGACGCTTTTGGCAAGTCACATTCAAATAAAACGCTGTAACGTCCTGAACCCGGCGACTTCGTTGCCAATTAGTATGGAATCAGATGAAGTAGCACCTCATGACTGCTACTTACGGACTGAGGAGGAAACAAAAGGTCGTGTGGACCTTAAAAACACTCCTTTGCAAGATCCCGATGGGACCTTGTATGTGGATGGTTCATGTTTTAAATTGCCGAATGGTGATGTAACAACTGCGTATGCTGTGGTAACTTTGAATACTGTTGTGGAGACTGCGAGATTGAATCAGAATTCTGCCCAAGCTGCAGAGCTGATCGCTTTGACTAGAGCGTGTGTGTTGTCGAAAGGGAAACGTGTGAATGTGTTTACCGACAGCCAATATGCCTTTGGCGTCGCTCATAGCTTTGGACGATTGTGGAGAGAGAGAGGTTTTATGACGTCGCATGGTACTAAGATACAGCATGGACAGCTTGTGAATGATCTTTTGGATGCACTTACATTGCCTAAGCAGGTAGCGATTGTTAAATGTAGTGCGCATCGTAAGGTGACAGATGATGTTGGTCGTGGTAATGCGTTTGCGGATGAGATTGCTAAGGAGACTGCCCGGAACCTTAGCACTAGAATGTATGTGACGAGTTCGGTTAGGTGGCCTACAGAGACTGGTATGTGTGAGGATACCATCGAGAGTGTGAAAGCGATACAGAATGAGGCCACTGAGACTGAAATGACGAAGTGGAAAGAGAGTACGGGAAAGCTGGATGCGAATGGTTGTTGGATTGATTTGTCGGAGCATAAGAGATGGATGTTGCCAGATGCGTATGTGCTAGCTGTTGTGACGATGGCACACGGGTTAGCGCATATTAGTGCGAAAGGTATCTGCAAGTTGTTGTCCCCTGTGTGGAAGAATGACGGTATTACTAAGAGTGCTGAGAGATTGGTCAAGAATTGCATGATATGTATGTTGTACAATCCTGGTAAGGGAACCCCTACACCTCCTGGCCATTTTGCTCCCCCTTCATGTCCCTTTGAGGTCATTCAGCTAGACTTCATCTATATGGAGCGATGCAATAACCTGAAATGCGTTTTAGTGGTGGTTTGCGCATTCTCCCGATGGATTGAAGCCTACCCTCTCAAAGACAATACTGCTCTGTCCACTGCGAAAATCCTACTGAAGGAATACTTTCCTCGGTATGGAATGCCACGGATTGTATGGTCTGATAACGGAAGTGAGTTTGTGGGGAGTGTGATGAAGAATGTGTGTAAGGACCTTGGAATTACTCAAAATTCCATAGCGCCAATCATCCCCAGTCAGCAGGTTTAGTCGAAGGGTATAATGGCACCCTTAAACTAAAACTAGCGAAGATTCAGGCTACGACTGGTCTCTCGTGGCCTGACGCTTTGCCTCTAGCTCTGTTGTCAACAAGGGCGACTGTACACTCCCGAGTAGGGCTCAGTCCCTACGAAATAGTGTTCGGCCGTCCTGCGAATGTTTGGGGGGTCCCTAGACCGAGTGTGTTTTCAGATCTTGAATATCCAATGTTGATCGATTATCTTCATGATCTGACTGCTAAACTGAGGTTAATTCACCAACAGGTCTTTGAAGCATTGCCGACGCAGACGGAGGGTCCAGGCCACCAGCTCCAGCCCGGAGACTGGGTGGTGACGAGGAACTTTGGAAGAAAACGCAATCTCGAACCTCGCTTTACTGGACCCTACCAAGTCCTCCTTGCCACGAGAACTGCTGTCCGTTTGGAAGGCCGAAAGCACTGGGTGCATGCCACCCATACCAAAAAGGTTCCAATACCTTTGCCAGCGGACTCGTGGGTGAGGAAGGGCATTGCCTCGTCTGAAACTGAAGCATCGCAGACCTTTGTACCTTTAGCGACGCTCAGCCTGTCGGAGAATCCTCAGTGCAGCAGAAAGACATTGTTGAACATTTGCCATCACGAGATTCAAGATCTGAACAATTGACTGATCAACAGAACTTCCATTGTTTGACGAACAGACACGTCCTGGGAGAAGCCGCTACTCTTTGCGATCTAATACCAAGGACAAATAAAATTTTCGTTTTTGTCCCTCGACATCTACGTTACCCCTTTGCCACGATCAGTCTAAACACACGTACAACTGTGATTTTTGTAAATATTGAGTTTTTTTCCACATATGTGTTTTTGCTTCCACAGCTGAGAGACTTTGTATATATTTGTGAATTAGAATACCTTGCATCCAGGTGAGCCGTAGGGCCGCGCGTGTACTTCCTTCTGGTTAGTAGGTCTAGACACTAGGTCAGAGACCGTCGGTTCCTGGGAACTCCTGGGGATTGACTACTGCTACACAGAACGAAGTGCGTCAAGAAACGTTGCGGACGGTTTTAGAGGATGGCGTTTTCAAAGCTGATGGACTTGGAAAAAGCTCAGGCGCAAAGATTCAAACTGCAACAGATTACTCGTACAAAATGCTTTATGTTTCAGGTGTCCCTTCTGTTTCTAATTGTTTCCTCGTTATTGGCGGGTGGGGTGTATTATATGATACAGTACTTCCTACCTTCTGCCATACCTACTCCTACTTCTGAACCTAAAACTACCTCCACTGTGTCCCCTCATTCCTTCCATATCCTACCCCAACACGAACAGGCTAGACGTGCGGAATTTAGAAATAATTCCTTCATTCAGCTCCTTCATCAGCATCAGTTAGTGGTTAATACTACCAATTGTTGGGTGTGTGGGTTAATGCCACATACCACAGATAAAGGAATTCCATATCTGGTCCTTCCTTATAGTTCCCAGGGTTCAGCTCGAGCATTACAAACAATGTTTCGAAGTGCACTAGATTCCTACCCCAATCGAGAGCCACGTCCTCCACACTTTGGTCCTGGTCCGTACCACAAGCCTTTGGCTATAGCGATCGCTGATTTAGATAGGGATATCTATGAGCCGTCGCTCATCCCAGAGGAAGAGGTGCGAGCCTATAGGGACTTGAGTGAGGCTGAGTATAGTGCGCTCGTGGGTGAAAGACAGCTTAAGAGCTCGTCTCCAATATGGATCGTACCCCACCTTGGTAATTTTTGTCTAAAAGGTCGTGGCCGAAGCCCGAGAGCTCATCTTGGAGAGAGTGCTTGCTCCGAGACGTATGTTTTGCCGATGCTCTTTTCCCCTGTGTTTCTGACTGCCAAGGGTACGTACTTTGTCTGTCATGATTGTACGTATACGTGGTTGCCCTCCGACTTTGCGGGCACATGTTATATTGCAAATTTGTTGCCCCCGACGTTTACCGTTGATGCAGACTACCACAAGACTAGAGTTGTGAGGGGCGTGATTAGCGAAGAGGACACTGCCGGTCAAGAGGCAGGAGACTTTTTCAAGGGTTTCTTTCCGTTTTTAGGGCCTATGGTCAATAGTAGGAACCTGAGACAGTTGACTCGAGTGGTGGAATCGACAGCTAATATCACTGCCAGTGCCCTTGGTAATATCACCGCAGAACTTCAGGCGGACAGGCTTATGACGCTACAAAACCGTATGGTTTTAGACGTTGTTTTAGCAGATCGAGGTGGAGTATGTAAAGTGATCCATTCGAGCTGCTGTATTTTCATTCCAGATAACGCTCCGACTGTCTATCAAGCCATCTCAAAGTTGCATAAGATCTCTGAGTCCATACACGTGGACGTAGGGGATTGGACGTTACTTGGGTGGTTTTAGGGCTTGATGTCGACTTGGGGTTGGAAAATTCTGATGATCATCGGAATTGTTGCAGCATTCCTGTTCACGTGTTGCCTTTGTGTGCAGTGTGGTCCTGCCTTATGTGGCCTCTGTGCTACAACGTGTATGAGACAGCCGCCTGTTACCAAAGGAGCTCAGATGGACCGAGTTATGTTGCAGCAACATCTAGATGGTCTGATGAATATCGAATATGATTCCGACTAGTGCTTGCCTACATGAGGGCAAAAGGAGCGTCTGAGGTTCCGTAACGATCGTAAGTGGTGTTTTTGACTCGCACTAATATGGTTGAGTCTGGTATCTATGAACCGCAAATGACGAGTTTAGTGGGTGTACGCAGTTTCGCTGTGCTAGCCTAAACCGTTCGTTTGTTTCGTGGGTTTCTCTATCTGTACCCACGGGTTCCATCTTAGATACGGCATCCATTTTGTTTCTTGCCCTCAAGTAGCCAGCGAACGGACGCTGTCCGCTTCGCGACCCTGGGATTCCCAAGACTTTTGCGGAAGACACGTTTCCATTGAAAGTGTCTTTATGATGAGGGGGGTGACACTGTAAGGCAGATGGCCCCGCTCGAGGCACATCTTGCCGTGTCATCTCATTAGGCACGTCCCTTTGATGCCTGTAGCTCGTGTTTCCCGATACCACCCCTTTTACACCCTTTCCGATCTCCCCACTGTTTCTGTCTTCCTCTGCACCTGTTTCTGTTCCTTCTTCGATCTATTTACTACCGATTGGAATGTACTAATGGTGGGAAGATGGGTTTTTACAGTTGGGAACCACCAAACGTTTCCGTACTTATGTTCCGGGCTTTGAATACATGAAAGCAACCCCTTATGGTGTTATGATGGGAACCGAGTTGTAAACCTTTGTGTACCATGTTAACCTATGAGCCAAAACTGTATAAAAAGGAGCGACCCACAGTAGCAATTCGAATCAGGCTCCGTGAACCTACATGCTATGTACTTCTCGTGACCTCTGTGTTCCCTGCAGTAAATAAACCTCGAAATCTTTGACGCCGAAGGAAGTGTCCCGTGTCTCTGTCATTTGTGCGCCGGAACAGGTTACCCACGAAGGTTTCAGGTGTTGTCCCCTGGCACCGCTGGGTCTTAGAATAACCCAGTCCTTCACTTGTTCCTGAAGTTATTGGGGCACAGAGGTTGTTTCAAGAGGCAATGCCCACTTGAAGACGTCACAAGTGTTTGTCAGAGGAGAGCTAGAAAAAGGACCAACAGACAAGACTTCAGCAAAGGAAGCCTCGTCATGCTTCGAAGCCACATATATAGACCCAGGACTTCATTGACTACATCTTGCCCCTCCCTCCAAAAGGATATTGTTTTTTAATCTTCACCCAGAGTGCTTGGGCAAAGGCACAATGAGACGGGAAAGGCAGAGGCCACCTGGCTTCTACCTCCCCTCACCCCACTTCAGTGGCGGATCCTCCAGGAGGAACGTCGCCCCACTGCTGCAAAGCAGTGAAAAAAAGAACAAATAAAAATGACAATAACTCGAGGTTATTATCATTGTATTTGTTCCTGCTGTGCAGCTTTGGGGGCGGGCGGGCGAGGCTGCTCTGAGAACAGGGGAGGGGTGGTTTGCCCACTTCAAGTGCGCAATGACGGGTTGGTTGGCCCTCTCGGGCTGGTGGTCAAACAGTCATGCGCACTTTGCATATTCTCCATGCAGGGTGCATTACAGTCTGCATAGAGAACAGGCCTAGGCCCCCATTCCCTGGCTGAGCGTCAATCCACAGCGCTCAGACCAATCACAACACTGCATTGCAGCATTGTGATTGGCTTAGGGGAGGGAGCCTGGCTGCTTCCTGTTCCGGCCCTGGTGAGACTGAGACGATGTGGGAGACAGCAGGAGAGCTGCAAGGAGGCGCATTTTTTTCCTTCAACCCCTTCCCTGGCCCGCCCTGCCACCCCCCATCCGTGCTAGTCGCTACTGTCCACTTTCAGCTTTTAATGGCCCACTGAATATCAAGAACTCGCTCAGGCAACCAGCCTACGGAGCCATAGTCTGATTCAACCTTTGGACAGCTTCCACAGGACTGGACTGTACTCACACCAAAACCGATCCTTGAAACACACCATAGAGCTCTGTCAACCATACATTGAGCACCAACTGCCCAGAGGCATGTTCAAAGTTCCAGTGGACAGCAAAGCTGCCTCCATGTATGTAGATTTCCACTCTGTTCCATACGAATGGCAAAGGAAAAAATGTAACTTTCAGCACAAGACTGTACTGCAGTCGATCTTCCCAGTATCCCAGCTCCACTAATAGTCTCATGTTGGTACATTTTATATTCTGCAACTTCTTTACAAGCTTTAAGGGTTCCACATATACGTCCATATTCACTTGGGGTACCACTGTCTTCATTCAATGTTGAGCTTAACAGTTGTGCATTCTTTTAGTTCCAAAGTAGGTAAAACATGTCCTTTTTAGGTCTCGCGCCTATAGATGCACTGCGCAGCGGTGCTCGAACGGCGCAAGACATTTAGTAGGTGAAAAACAGGGAATCTAAGCTGACCTAGGAATCGCACACGCTCGTGCATGTGCGTTTCCTTTTCAGCTACCCCATTAGCCTTAGCGTGCATCTTTTAATGAAAGACTGAACGCTATTGGCCAAAAGCGGGCGCATTGCTCCTCCCACGGCTTATTGGTGCCTATTACGCGCACCAAGCATGTAATAGACACCAATAGGCCGTGGGAAGAGCAATGATCATGCCCAGACACGGCTGTGATACTTGCCTGGCTGTGGCACTACTTGCAGGCTTGTTTCACTAGCAAGCAAAACCTCTCTCCTCGGCTGAGTGGCTTCGGAGCTCGGGGAGGGCACAGGTGTTACACTTCCTTGCTGTCCTGTTGGGTGTGAAGTGTGCTGCCATTTCTGTCTTTTTTTTAATCATGCGTCACTTGATATCTGCTTACAGGGGGCTGGGAACTGCATGTGCAGTGCCAGAAAACAAAAAGCTGGCACTGGCTGACCATCTCGTACCTGTGTGAGACATGTCGACTGCTCCATGTGTGTGCAGTTTTCCGTGACTTCCCTTCTTCCTTTGTGCGTGTCTTCGTGCCGGCACGCGACCTCTGCTACGCATATCCAAAGTTTAGAATTCCCTGTCCCCTGCCTCACATGCTGCCGGTGCCCTGCCGGCGTCTTTCACTGCCACAGCTACTGGGCCCCTCCACTAAGGGAAAAGGTGTCCTCGCCCATGGCAGACGCTCACATCCAAGCACACAAAAAATGGATTATTGCAAATGAGCAGACTGAAATGCTGTATTTCTGTCTTACACATCTTCTTATGACACAGACCCCAAAAGGACGTTACAAAAGCCGCGGTTCGCGGCTTTGTGAGTTTCAGCATCGCCCCTCCCTTGACAAATGGATGCTTCTGTCCCGCCCCCCTGATGGACTTTTCGGCTGCTAGGCTTTAGTTCTTAGAGAAGCTGAGGGAACGCCGGGGTGGCAGGAGAGCTGGAGAGTTGAGAATCCCAAGGGTTGCCGGGGACACTGGGACACGCAGGCTGCGCATTCATCCATTGCCTATGCAGGGCCGGACCCTGCCTGCCAGAGATGTCCCACCAAAGTACCGTCCTCCTGCTGCTGCTCTGGACTGGGGCGGTGCGGGCCAGCAGCAAAGAGGTAAGAGAGTGGACAGGAGCAGTCAGATGAGATGGGTGCCTGCCTACCCAATCTATTTTTTTTGTGGGAAATAACAAAGTTTCTCCAACTTTGCTTACAATTCATTGTTTTTGTTGTTGTATAATCAGACGGAAAACATTTAATCAAGGTGCGCGGTCCAGGTGTGGATCACCAAAGTATTGCATAGTTATCCACCTCCTGAAAGGAAGGTCACCACTTGACTCCACAGCACTGCATATCCTGCCTCCTGTTTTAGGCTGATCAGGTGAGTTCTCTTATTGGCTCAGTGAAAGGAAACTGAATACATGTCCCAGCATGCATTATGTTGTCCTTCAAAGCTTGGCTCTAGACTGGCTGTCCAGGGCGAGTAAGGTGGCCACCCTGATGACACGTATGCATGTTTTTTGTGTAACGAGTGTAACTGCAGAAAGTAATACTTGGCCTTAACGTGGAGCTATAAATCCGCGCCCTACGACTAGCTATGATGTGTCCTTTGGTGTATGCATCCAGTACTGTACAGAGGCGAGTGAGTGTACGTGGGGAGTCTATAAAAGGAATCTACCCCCCTCATCCTCTTCTCTGGTATGACCCCACTACGTCCCAGGGGTGATTACTGTCGTCTGAAGCTGCTTACATGTCTGTTAATGGTACGGCTCTTTCTTGTTTTAAGTGACAAAAGAATGCGTACTGTATATATTCTTATGTGTATATCAGTGCATGACTTTCCCTTGTTATGCGGTGCTGGCAACAGCGGCTTGTGGGGAGGGAGTAAGGCGTGTAGGTTGTACATTCTGTCGAGAATGGGGATTATTGCAGTTGTATTTGAAGCAGTGACTGTGGGTGGTCCCACCCAGCCCTATCCACCTGTGTTTAGCTTTTGTTGCACGTGGCGCAGTGTGCGTGTACAGTGCGATATGTGATTCCCCCGCCAGTCATCGTAGATGTAATGTAATGTGACAGTTTATTTCTCGTTCTAACTTAACTAATTTGCCCTTTTCAAGATTAAGTAACTTACTTAAATGTTCTCTCGTTTGGCTTTGAAGGGGCTGTTCAGCCCTGCCAGTACGTGCTATGCTTTGCCAAGTTTTTTTTCACCTATGGCTTTAGTCATTTCATTTGAAAATGTGTTGTTTGTAATGACAATGTACACCCCTCCACTTTGTGCTGCTCCACTCTGCGCCTCTCCACGCTGCTTGTCTAAACAATGCAGGTGATGTCACAGGGCCATTTTGAGCCAGAGTAATATTGTGTAAATCGGAATTATTTGGCTGTATTACATATTATTTATATTTTTTGTCTGATTTTCGTGTAACATTGGCAAGCAGCACACACATTCAAGGA
Source organism: Lissotriton vulgaris (assembly GCF_964263255.1). Lineage (NCBI taxonomy): Eukaryota > Metazoa > Chordata > Amphibia > Caudata > Salamandridae > Lissotriton > Lissotriton vulgaris. Next base: position 376,676,863 of record NC_141687.1, read on the forward strand.
CACAAATTCATGCATAATTGATATCCTCAATGTGTGCCACAGTCCTTATTGGAAATACATTAACCAGACCGTGACATTTGGAAATAAGGGAACAACCCTCTACAGGCCAGCAGAGATAAACAAGCATTTATAATGCAATAAGTGTTGCATTACTAAAAGTTTGAGCTATCGGCATTCTAATTATTCGCCCAGATCTCAACTCCTATGTATTGCTGAGTATACCTGAGGCCCTCGTAAGGTGAGTTGAGGTCTCACATCTTCAGCTCCAGAGTATATTTACACTTGAGAATCTAGGTCTCCAGCCACAACTCCTGGGGGTGTCCTGCTTATTGCACTTGAGGCTTGGTATCTACCATCTGTGCTCATTTGCTAAGTTAAGTATACCCAAGACACTGTAACTCATAACCTGCTCCTGTTTATACCGAATTACACTTTACTTTCTGTATTACTTTGTGGTCCTTTGCATTGCTGAATAAACATAAGGTCATGTATCTAACACCCCCTTACACCCTAAGTCTCCCGCAAGTTCTCTTCTACGCACAGCAGAGGTCTCCCCACCCGAACTCTGGCACACCGCTGAGCACCTCTGACGCCATGTTCCACCCACTCCCGCCCATTGAGTACAACCAAAGCCCCGGACCCTCAATGTGAGGTTACCGCCAAGTACACCATAGCAAAAGATCTCCTACCACATCTCCCGCAAACTGCAGAACATATGTGAGGCAATACATCACCAAAAGCACATGTGCATGACGCCCACAAGGCATTGGGATCCTTGGAGGCCTACTCAGCCAACAATTTGAAGTTTATGAGTTGCAGGTAACAATATTTGAACAATAAAGCTGAAATAATTGTCTTGAATTCTCATCAAAAGAAATCAGCAACATTTTAACATGAGATTGATTACTGTCACCTAGGAATACAATCGTGTAATGCTTAAAAAACAAATAAAACGAAATTTACTGGATCAAAACTGAACCCTAGCCTGATGCTGAATCAAAATCTTTAAATAATCCTAAGGTAGACCTTAAACCAAAGCCTAACCCTCCCCAAGCCCTCATCAAGTTGCCCCCGCTGTCTAGGAGATGACGCCAATTTTTTTCACAGGATGTGGTCCTCTAGCGCGCTGCTGAGGTAGTGGGGGGATATCACTACCATCCTATCCTAGGTACTGGAAGGGTCTCACCTAACACATTATAGACTAACATATTAGGCCTTTTCTCATGCACTAATACTGACAGGGCCTCGCATTGCACTTAGCACATCACAATATTATGATGAACTGAAAAATCACTAAATCGAAGTGGCACTCAATAACTATCAAATGATTGATGCCCGATGAAGCTACTTGTTTAGCTATAGGGGAGATGGGTCGTGGACTCCCTCCTTAGTCGTGACCTACCCAGTCGGCCTTTAGACAGACTTCATTTCGTCTCTTCTTATTGTCTCTTCCCCTATCCTCCCTTTCTCACCTTCCCTGTCCCCTTCCCTCTATGCTCCATTTATTTTTCCCTCCATGTTCTTTAAATGTTTCCAATTGAGACCTAGCTATTTGGCCAAAGCCCGATGGAGCTACCTGATAGCTATAGAGGAGATGGGTTTTGGGACTTCCCCCTCAACCGTCACCTACCCAGCCGGACTTTGGGCAGACTTTCCTTCGTCTTTCTGCTGTATCTCCCTCCCGCCCCTTTACCCTTACCCTCTACACTTCAGTTATCTTGTTTTCTATGCTCTTGTAATTGTTTGTCTAGCAACTAATGTAAATTGGAACTGATGTAATCTTGTAATTTTGTGGAACCTCATGTAAAGCGCTCTGATACCTTCGGGTCTAGCCAGCGCTATATAAATAAAAACTCTTTAAAAAATACTGATAGCGTACATTTGCATAAAGAAGAATGCGCAGGACTGAGGAAAATGTATGTACCACAAAGCTGGGAAGTAATATTGGAAGCGTTCAAAACATATAATAAGATTGATGAAAGTCCTCCGTAGATTCCACTGACAACTATTATTCTAATGTATACCACTGATATATATGCTACTTAAATTTCTGAACATTTGTTACTATTCGTCATCCAACTGAGACCACTGGCTCCTCCTAAACAAAAACTTTTTTTTTAAAGCTGTCCTGTTTCCTTTAAAGGAAATGGGCCACATTAAAAAAGCCTGTTTTATTAAAAAGCAATCACAAACATGGTGATCTGCTGACCCCAGCAAGCTACCATCCCAATGATGGCTGCGATTCTAAGTGGTTCGCAAATTAAGACCTACCTCATTATTATTCATGAACTAAGTCGAATTGTGACCCACTAGGAATCGGTAGTCTAAAAAATAAAACATTCATACAATAAGAATAGCTATTACCAAATAGTGGCTTGGAAAAAATCTCTTTTTGGAAATCACTATTCGAAATAGTCTTACATCTGGTCCTTTGTTGTGGGCACTTGTTCTTTCTGACCAGCAAAATTGCATTCACCCACATTCATAATGTTAAATGTTTTATTTGTTTTATTTATTAAAGCTACCACCACCTTTCTCTCCCCTGGTCTACTCCCGGTGTGGAGACTGTCATCTTACTTTATTGTATTTCTCCGTCAGTTATTTTTGTTCAATTTAAACCTCTTGCGCTGCATTTCTTCTCGTCTTGCGAATTTTGTTTACTCTACAGGCCAGGGCGATGCACCCTGCCTTTGGGTTCCAGTATGTGAAATACTAAATAATACAATTCGATTATATTTATTGGCAAACAAAACGCTTAGCGTGTTTCGGCGTAAAATATTTCAAAATGAAAGGATTTCAAACTTTAGATGTTCAATATTTGTGTTGCAGTCTCATCTATTGTGACTGATTAGGGAAATGCTGCCCCCTCGCATGTTGCCTAGCACCCTCCCTCTTCACACCCTGAAGTGCGAGGTGAGGAGGTGAGAATGAATCAGGCGTGTGCGGCGTACAGAGCGGGCAGATTATTCACCTGCTCGGGATGCAGGATGCGAAGGGCTGACTCAGTCCAACAGGCACCTCTTCAGGGGCTTTTTATAGATTGAAATGTATGCAGATTGGCCCAGACCCCAGAGAGAGGCCTGGGAATGGGGTAGGAGCAGCAGCAAGGAGGCGGGGACAGCAGGTGAGTAGGAGTACCCAGAGTGACCTCACTCAGCAACACACGCAGCCTCCCCCCACTCCTCGATGCATGTGCTATGGCCCCCTCCGCGCTAGTACACTCACCAGGCGTGTCACTGGTGGTGGCACATGATGGGAAGGGAGAACTACGGAAGGGACAAGAGAAGGGAGAAAAAGGAAAAAAGAGAGGACAGAGTGGAAGAGAACGAAGAAGAGGAGAGAAAGAAAGAGGAGAGACAAAAAGAGGGGAGAGACGGATGAGAAAAAGAGGGGAGAGACGGATGAGAAAAAGAGGGGAGAGACGGTTGAGAAAAAAAGAGAAGAGGGGGTAGAGGGGGAGAAAGAGGAAAGCAGGGGGAGAAAGAGGAAAGCAGAGAGAAAAGAGGAGGGAGGGGATAGAGAAAAATACGAGGTGTGAAGGAAAGGAGGAGAAGGGTAGGAACAGAGGGAAGAGTAGAAGGAGGAAAAAGAGAGGAGAATAATGTGTGTGTGTAAGAAAGCAACAGAGGGGAACAGAGAAAAAGTAACAGGAAGGGTAGAGTGAAGTAAAAAAAAGACAGGAATAAAAGAATGACGAAAGAAGAGTTGGGAGGATAGAAGACGAGTGAGTGCCAGCGACAGTGAAGGTGAGACAGAGATGGGAAGAGAAGGATGGCAGAAAGGCAGAGGGAAGAGAGGGTACAAACCAGAGTCGAGAGAAAATGAAGAAAATAGAGAAGAGCAAGGGGAGAGAAGAAAGCGGAGTGTGTGAGTGACTGATGGAAAACGGTCGAGAGAGAAAGAGGACGGGAGAGAGGGATAGAAATGTGACATGAAAGAGGAAAGGCGAGGGAAGAAAGAAATGTGCATGTTTGAGAGCGCGTGAGAAAAATGAGGAGAGAAAGAAAAGGAAGTGCGGGATTACGTGGTAGAGATGTGAGCTGGGAGGCAATGCTAATTAGTAATGCAAGAAGGACCCTGGGCCTCAACCCAATAACGCCATGGGCCATCATAATGTAGGAGCAAGGCTATGAGAATACAAAATTGTCTTTTACGACCGACTGTTAGTAAAGACGAAAACCCGGAGCTGTGGTAAACAGCGATTGTGCGGTATATTGCCACTTGCAGACTGCAGGCTGCCCTGCCCGGTCGGAAGACATCAAGGTTGAGAGATGTACCGATTTGTCCACAAGAGAGAGTTGCATTCCTGATTCCTTATGGGTTAGCTGCAGTCTGCTCGGCGGCACAGGCTTTCTCTGTCACCTGTATGGTGAGGGCCCCTGCCTTCTCGCTTTGATATAGTATATGGTTGAGGTCTATAACACATGAATGAGCCCTGCTTGGCAGACGCCTGTCTCCAATACCGCAGTTCTCCACTAGAGGGCTCTGAACAAGTACAGCGTTCTTTCTAGTCCATATATTAAAACCTCCGCCCACTGCTCTCTGAGCAGTGAAAATGGGAAACAATGAGAATAATGTAACGTCATCATCATTTTCTTTGCCCTGCTGCAGTGGCTCCGTTGTTTCCTGGGGGCGGGCAGAGCCCCGTGATGCCAGAGCACTGCAGAGGAGGAGTGGTGGCACCCAAGTGTGCATGACATTTGGATCGGCCCTCTCAGGCTGCCCAAAACAGTCATGTGCTAGTTGCCGTGTTCTCTATTCAGGCTGTTTTATAGCCTGTGTGGAGAACATGCCCCAGGCTCCAAAGCTTGGCCTGAGCGCCAAATTACAGCACTCAATACGGCGCTCAGGCCAATCACAACACTGCATTGCAGCGTCGTGATTGGTCAGGGAAGCTTGGGAGCCCAGGTGCTTCCTTCTGCTGGACAGGAAGAAGATGAAGAGGATCAGAGGAGAGTCGGCGGCAACACCGGCCTTAGCCAGGTAAGGGTTTTCTATTTTATTTTAGCATTTTCAGTTCCCCCATCGAACCCCTCCCCGGCCCACCACCCAAGTCCGGAAGCAGCCGCTATTGATTTCTATTAGCAACTGTCCCAACTCCCCAAGCAGAATCTTAGAAGAGCTGGTATGAGGCTGATAATTCAGAACTCTCACACACAGACAGACTAACCTGCATACCTCAACAACCAACTCAGCTTCCACACCTCCACCCGAAACCTCCGGTCAGCCAACCTCCCCCTCGCCACAGTTCCTCGTATCCGGAAAACCCCCGCCAGCGGCAGATCTTTCTCCTACCTCGCCGCCCAGACCTGGAACGCTCTCCCCACCAGCCTACGACAGACTCAGGACCTGCTGGCCTTCAGAAAACTCCTCAAGACCAGGCTCTTCGATCAGTAGCGGCCCTCCCTCCCCCCCAGCGCCTTGAGACCCCCACGGGTATGTAGCGTGCTTTATAAATGCAGTGATTGATTGATTGATTGTCCTTAAGGGTGGAGGGCCCCCACCCCCTCACATTTTGGCAGAAATGAAGAGTTTCTGTCAGTCGGAGCAAAGGTTAGCCTAACAGAAACGCTTTATGCTCAGGTCAGGCAGTAAAGCACTATACATGCACCCCCGCCTGGCCTCCAGAGTAGAACTCTGCCAGGCTGAAAATGTCACAACTCTGTGGGCGTGGCCTCCTCAGCCCAGCAAAGTGACTGGAGGACCTCTCCCTTATGACAAACATCACTGATAGCCTCAGACCTGGGCACTTCAGTTTTAAGCCCTGAAGTGCCTAGCCTGATGAAAAGTCCTCCCATGATCATACGATTAGATTCAGGTGCCTAAGTAGAGAGATGTAGAGAGGTGTGGCTCACTGGTTAGAGGCGGCAGACCCGGAGGCTGAGAACGGCCCGGGACCAGGGTTCAATTCCCGACGCGGCAGGGTTGAGGACCAGGGTCAGCGGACTGATAATTCTCGCCTCGGTGCCCACTTTGAGCAGTGATCACACTCGGTAACTCTGGGCATTAAGCTTGCCTCATCTCTACAACGGCCCCCCACAGACGCCGGGGATGCCTGGCTTCACCTTGGAGATACCCAGCATGGGACCATCTCACAGGGAAAGCCAGGACGGGTTCCCCAGCGGTCATTTGCGCCAGGATACTCCGGTAGTAATTGAGCGCGCTACAAAACACCTTACATTTACATTTACATTTAAGTTGCAGATTATATCCAGGCCAGTCTACGAAAAGGATATGAAAAAGAGGTGCGTAGCCTCCTTCAGAAGGAATTCCCGAGACCGGCCCTGCCGGCTAAGGTTTAAGAAATACTAGATGTGGACCCCCAGTATGGTGGCATTTATAAGAAAATTCGCAAAGGACCATAAGAAAGAGTTCACTAGAGCCTAGAGGGCATGGCAGGACAAGTTACTTGATTTGTCGGGTCCTTTGACCAATGTTTAGGAGATGGACTACCAGGCCAAAGACACTGCTGTACCCATTGAACCAGATACATTTGTTAGCTTGGCAAAACACGCAGTGTGTCAATTGGGAAATGTGAATTGCGCAATTTTGACTCAGGATTGATCCGAAGTTAACAGATGTGGCCTTGGCTGAAGCAGTTCCTGTGGTATAAGGCATGGTATTTGGGAATATTTTTGTAAAAGACCTCAGCAGGTTCAGCACAAAGTTTACTGCGTTTGATTAGGTGCTTCTTTACCTCCCGTCGCAGTGCTAAGGGGGCGGGGCGGAAATGCGGCAGGCGCATGCTGGTGACGGAACCGCTCCGTCACCAGCGTCGGTTGCGCTGTGCTTATGATGGAGCGGTTCTGTCATGGCCCCGCCCGCTCAATAGAACGCTCAGCGTAGGCGCGGTATTCGCGCCGCGCAGGAGCGTCGGGCTGGCCATGACGGAACCGCTCCGTCATCAGCACAGCGCCACCGCAGCTGATGACGGAGCGGTTCCGTCATCAGCAGGGGAGGGGTTAAAGTGTAAAACTCAGCCTTTTTGGAAGGGCAAGGCATCACAGGTGGCAATCATCAGGCCACTACTTCACATAAGGTTGCGAAAAAGGCTTCCCATCCGGCGAACATGGCTGGTAGGATACCTGCACGGAGGAGCCTTCTCCCCCACTCCCAGGCCAGAGGCAGCTGCAGCCCATTTCATAGAAGCAGCTGTACAGGTAGAAGGATCTGGAGGCTGGAGCTCTTGATTTGCAGGTACACATCATTTTTATGTCAGGTGAATTTTGGGGCAGTAGGATACGATTGTTCCTTCACAACTGGTAGTTGATCACGCAAGACGCGTGTTTTGTACAGATAGTACAGGGTTTCAAGCTAGAGTTTCACAGCACTCCAATGAAGCAAGCAACCTCTAGACTGAGTTTTTCCGTCTAAAACAGAGATTTAAAGATGTAGAGATTCAGAGTTTATTGGACAAAGAGGCCATATGTCTTTTGGAACCTCATCCCCGGAGGTTTGCCAGCACTGCATTCCTAAGTGACAAACAGCGAAGGAGGTTATTGGTTGGTATTAACCCTGAGACAGTTCAATAACAGGATTTTGTATGGCCATTTCAAGATGAAGGTTATTGATCTTCAACGGGATTTATTGAAGAAACAGAGTTGGTTAGTCCAATTAGATCGAACAGATGTTTACCAGAAAATTCAAAATGTTGCTCCTCACAGACGATTCCTTCAGTTTCAGAGGCTCAATGGTACAAATTCACTCTTCTCCCATTTGGCCTTTCTTCAGCTCATTGGTGTTTAACCAAGCTGACGAAGCCTGTGGTTGTGCCACTCAGAGCCGTACGAGTACCGATGGCCGCTTACTTAGACAATCAAATCCTTATTGCTCAGGATCAGACTATGGGGATATTACGCCTAAACTAGGCAATTTATTTGTTGCTGGAGTTGGGCTTTGTGATCAACATTAGGAAATCGGTCCTAGTTTCAACTCAAAGTATAGATTTACTGGGGTTTCAGGTGGATTCGGTGACAGCTCAATTGCAACTCCTAATACAGAAAATAAGGAGCATCTAGAAGGAACTGAGGTCAACATTGAGCAATCTATTGTTAAGACCATTAGCTAGGATCGTAGATCATCCATACAGGCAATATTTCCATGCCCTTGCCATTACAGAGTTTATCAGAGACTGAAGATTTTCAACCTACAGATCAAGCGACTTTGTTGACAAAGTTCGCAACAGAACTGCTATGGTGGTTGGAGCACATGGAAGCCTGGACCAGCAAAGCCATCTTCTGGTGCCAGCTGGAGATAATTATAGCATCAGACGCCAGCAGATGGGTCTGGAGAGCGCCATGTGGTTACGTATCTATGGGAGCCATGTGGTCAGAGACAGAACTTAGCTTTCAAATCAATTGTGTGGAGTTCGTAGGGGGTCGTTTGCCGTAAAAAAACTTTGTCTCCTCAGGAAGGCACTGTTGCATCCTTCTGATATTGGACAATATATCCACAGTCTGCTACATGAACAAGTTAGGAGGAACCATATTCTGGATGTTAAGAGGAAATACGCCTGGATACCCTTGAGGGTGATAAGCTGCGCTCTACAAATCAGAGTTGATGGATTGATTGGTTGGTTGAAATAGCAAAGGGTTTCTGCCTTATTTAGCTTCCATATCAGTTTTCTGGGGTGGCAGAATATGGGGTAAATGCATTGTGGATCTGTTTGCATCAAAACTAAATAGACAACTGGAAATTATCTTCGGTTGGAGGCTGGACCTGGTGACAAGAGTGACAGACTCATTCCTTCAGAATTGGACCAGGAATCTTCATTACATGTTTCACCCATTCATTATGATTCTGAGAGTCATGATTGAAGTGATGAGACAGGAAGCGGATTTGATGTTAGTAACTTTGATGTTGCGGATTCAACTTTAGTTTCCAGTCCTTCTGGAAATATCCTGCAACCTGCCAATCCAACTTCCAATATTATAGGATCTTCTCAGAGACCCTTTGGGTCAGCACCATCCACTGATTCTGACAGGACAGATGCGACTTATGGCTTGGCCGATTTTTGGGGTCATTGGCAAATGCCTGGAATTTCGTAATAGGCTAAGTTTTACATCCAGCAGGCATTCTCCACTAACACACATAAATGATGCTCTTCGGTCTGGAAGAAATAGGTTGGTTGGTGCGCAGAACAAGGTGTGGATCCCATAAGTTAAGATTTTCACTAACTGATTAATTTTTTGCAGCTAGCAGTCAATGATTTGACCTATAGATCTGTGACTAATGTTCGATCTGTTATTTCAGCTGGACTCAATCTGGCTGTAAACTGTTGGGGGGGGCGTCCGCCTTTCTAACCAACCCAAATATTCAGTGTTATTTGATGTCAATGCAGTATTAAAATTCATCGAGAGGTGGCTGGACAATTTTGGTTAAACTAGGAAGCAATTATCTACTCCACTAACCATGCTATTGTGTCTAATTTCATGCAGGTGGGTTTCGGATGTTTCTGCTCAGGGTCTAGCATGCAGGGTATTTTTTCTTGAGGGAGTTTCATTTCATAGTACCAAGAATACTAAGACGCATTCTAATGTATTTCTTACCCAGCATTTCAAATAAATTGTAAACTGACTCAGTGTATAAAGTGTATGATAGTAGTACCAGACAGTTTAGAAAGTATGTCAAGGGCCAGCAACTTATTGCTTTACAGAAAACTCTTCAACTAGTAACTTCAGCAGCATTATAAAGGTGGGTAGAATGGCTTTTGGCGGAAGATGGTATTGAGATTTCCATGTTTGGTGTACAGTCTACAAGTGGTGCCATGGCGCAAAGGGTCACTCATTGGGGTCCAGGTTACAAGATGACACGAGAGCGGCGGATTGATCCACTGAATCTATGTCTAAGACCTTCTATTATAAGTCTATTGGAAATGTTCCTTCTGTTGTGGGAAAAGTTTAAACAAGCATAATCTGAGCCTCCGTTCCTGCCGTAGAATAAAACGTTTTCTAGCTGTTGTGTCAAGAATTTATAATTCTACTAAGGACATGGAGTCACGGGTTATCCCACCCATGAATACTGTGACTTTGAACATGATGTGTGTGTGTGTGGGTGTACTTGTAAAGCGCACTGCGACTCCATGGAGTATCCTGGCGCTGAAGACCGCTGGGGAACCCGTCCTGGTTTTCCCTGTGAGATGGTCCCTTTCTGGGTATCTCCAAGGTGAAACCAGACATCCCCGGCGTCTGTGGGGGGCCGTTGTAGAGATGAGGCAAGCTTAATGCCCAGAGTTGCCGAGTGTGGTCCCTGATTAGAGTAGGCACCAAGGCGAGAATTATCGAGTCCGTTTTGACCATGGTCCACGACCCTGCCGCGTCGGGAATTGAACCCTGGTCCTGGGTCGTTCTCTGCTTACGGGTCTGCCGCCTCTAACCAGTGAGCCACACCACTCCACGTGATGTCATGTAGTTTATGATATTTACAATGATAGTGTATTTTCCCTCCATGATTAAATGTGCTGACTAGAGGGCGGCAGTTGCTATTGTTGAGTTTCTATTTCAGGAACCAAACGGAAGCAGAAGGGATTGTGATCATATGGAAATGATGGCTAGAGTTCTGCTATTTGTAGAACTTTCCCAGCATGTGTACTGTCTCTGTAGTGCACTTCAAGGGCCTGTCAGCTGACAACTTGGATATCAGGATTGAAATCTGGTTGTGTTGAACTATGTTCGGAGGCTTTGTTCGCTGAGAGTTAGGATTGTCAATTTTCTATGGACTGAAGGCGAGACTTTCATCACAAAGAAAGAGGCAGCAAGGTGGTTTCTACCCCATTTAGAAGGCTTGGTTCATGGTGAATGGTGGGTGACATGCAGCTTTGGGTTTCTGAACTTGTAATTGCCTGCTGTTTTTCTGCAGTAAAGAAAAGAGAAGCATGATCCTTGCCTAAATGCCCAAATAGAGTTGAAAATCCTTGACGCGATAGCTAGAATTTCTTTCCTGTGAATATTCGCTACTCTCTACCCGCAAGCTCGCTTGCTGAAATACCTTTCACCTGGCGAGTCCAGGCAGAATTAGACTCTGCTTGGTCTGGCAGTATTCAAAGCACTCTGATCATTCACCTGGGTGGTAACCTTCCTAGGTGACTAATTGTGCAAATTGGGTACTGACTATTTGTTTGAGTGATGTGGCTAACTTGAGGTAAAGATTTTTTTTAGCACTCTTGGGAGTGAGGTCTGATCCTATCTGTACCTCTGATCATATGTGTAAATCACTAGCTCGACTTTTTTCACAGTACCACGTGTGAACATGTATGTGGCAACATGTAGTCTCGTGCATGCCTTAGATCCCCATGAGTAAAGATGGGTGCATGCGACAGTGTTCCCTCACTGCAAGGATATCCCTCCGCCTTTGTGTGTCCCTGCACTGTGACAAGATGGCAAGTTGCAATAGTTCCTCAACGGAGAGTCACTAGTGTATCTGATCGACCTTCCATTGCAGGAAGCCTCTCTTTGTGCTTTTGGGCACTCTCCCAAACCCTGCCAAAGGAAGAGGCTGCCATACAACTATCTGGCATGGGACTGGGATCAGCATCCAACTCTGAATAGTACTGGCGTGGATATGCCAACACAGAGGCATGTTTGAAAGGTCTGGGTCTGATTAACAGCTACCGGAAAGGTAAAGTCAAGCGCCCTCGCTGACTGGAACTGAACCCCTTTCCAGCTCCACCCTAAAACTAAAGATATACCAAACCCCTTAGCCAAGTAAAATATAAAAGTGAGTGCCCTCTGCAAGTTCTTTTGAACTTCTTCTGTTCACTTCAGAACAGGGAACTGTGTGTGTCCCACCTCCCTACAGCTGAGATCAAGAGGGGACAGAGCTCTTCCGGAAGGACCTCCCGCCCACTAAAAAGCTGCCTGCCGCAACCAAAGCACCAAACACAATGAGCCTGCTCACATCCATGGCCAACTGACTTCCCTTCAGAGTCCATGAATGCTTCTTGAGCGATATGGAACCAAGTGGTGAGAAAAGCAGATTGAGAACTCCACAGAGACGGGCATGGATGAACTAAAATGAAGAGGAGGAGCACTGGAGAAAGGAACCTGGCTTGTGCACTTTCTCCCCCAGCATAGATGAAGGAAGTTTATTTACTTCCTCAGTAAGGTCCCAACAGTCTTTTGGCACAGCCCCACCACTCTATCGCACTGAAATGAGGAGGAGACCAAGGAGAAGAGCAAGATACAGTACACTGTGTGGCAGGAAGAGCTCACTCATTGAACAAAAGGTTCAAGCAAGTTTGATGGATCTTCGAAGCTGGCCTATGCCCATTACCAGAACAATACAGAAAAGAAAAGTCGCATGGGAAGTACTGAGAAAGACAAAGTCAATACCCTCCCAGGAGGTCAGCTGCAGCTGTGTGAAGAACTGATGCTACAAGGTTTGCAATCAGCAAAGGTCGCTGGGAAGGGCTTGAACACTTCTAAACAGGACGGCAATGCTGCAAATCTCACCATTGTTATGATTGATTTCGGACAAGGAGAGGGTTTAAATTTCCTGACCTCCATGGTAAAGGCACCATGGCAGTAGGCCTTCCCACTTCGACCACTACCAGGCGCTCAACACCCATTGGGCTCACGGGGCTTCAGCCCCCAACCCCTCCCCCGGTCTTGAGTGTGTGTCAGCCCGGGCAGAAACAGCTTCGGGGGCTGGCGAGAATCTAATTGCGTACGTATGAAGGTGGTCGGAGTCTATTGCTTTAATAGGCATCAAATGTCACAAATATCACAAATCAAGATTATGTAACTTAAATCATAAACAGTCCATAAATGCAGTGCATATTTTATTTAAGCACATCGTAAGTAGGATACTTGGTATCATTTAATAAGTATCAGAATTTATGAAATCAAAACTAAAGACATATCAATTACTTCATTGGATCAAAATAAATTGGAAAACACAAGTATGCTCATCATATATGTGATTTAAAGTTATCAAGAATAAATTACATTCTGGTGTATCAACGCGCTCTTAGTGAACAGGAAAAAGAGGTAGTTAGAGGGGATGGGTGTGATGGGATATAAGTGGGGACCGGGTAAAGGTGTTGTGACCATAAAACAATCACAGTAAAATTCAGTGCAGCCTTTACAGTCTGGTTTAGATCAGTAGTTCCATACTACTCTTAAGCACAGGATCTGTATTAATCCATTGGTTTCTCCTATGCTTAGAGGAATGCTGTGGACTGGTTGTCTACGTTTCGACCCCTGGTTATAAGGGTTATTGGAAACCTCATGCTGGGGTCTTCTTCAGGACACAAAGGGAACTGGAGCGCTTTACGTGGGGCCAGTTCAATGGCCGTTAGGATAGGACCTTCCTGGGTTCCTATGTTGTGGAATATAGCTGGGACGTGGTCGCTTTCCAAATGGTTAATCTGTACATTTCAAAGTCGTCGTCTGTCCACCGCTGGTCGTGGGGGTGCGTGGAAAGACTCACTGACCCGATGGTTCTAATCTACACCGAGAAGTTCACGTATGCATCTCACAGTGACGGCAGCCGATGGGTGTCTGAACTGCCTCGAGGTGCAGACGCTGGATACTGCTCGGAGGCTCGTCGCTAAGCATCTAATTGCAGCCGCACCCGAGTACTTAACAGGTCTTTAAAAGACCATTTACTTGTGAGGCTATTGTTGTGTGTTCACCCCGTCTTACAGCCACTCTGGCTGTCTATGGTTGGAAGAATTAGCCCCCCGAAATATTTTTTAGCCCCCCTCCCCCTAATTTTGGCTCTTGTTGCCCGCCTGACCACTGCGGCACTCTGATTTTGTTTTACCGCAGCAAATGGTGACTAGTTACACAAACTGATTGAAGCAAAGCAGACTCTCAAACACAGTAAACCCAGCTAAAGAATACTGCAGATTTAGTTAGAAATATTACTGACCAATTGATTTTCCCTTTTAAAAGAAAGAAAGGTTCAAGAGGGGGCACAGATAGATGCAGAGGGGAGGAGACTGCCATCATGATCTGAACCCCTGCCTATCTGGCTGACACGCTCACCATCTCTGGTTGCTCTCGGGTACCTGCAACTAAGACACTACCATACTGGGGAAAAAGAAGTGTAAAAAGGAAAAGATAGGGTCGCAGATCTTTCCTATCTATGCATCCAGTATCTGGAATAACATCCCATTAGCCACTAGAACTGCAACAACACAGCTCCAATTCTGGAGAGAGTTGAAGCAGCACAGGGCAGACTTGGGAACCCAAAAATGCTCGAACAACTTGCTGTCCGCTTGCGCAATCTCTCTGTCTCCTCTCTCTCCTATCTCTTCTCTGACCACTTTCTCACTACTTTCCCCCTTCCAATCTCTCTTTCTCTCTCACATGAAGTCTCCCAGTGCCTGCTGCAATTAATCGCAGGGAGCTGGTGGAAGAGGTACTAGGAGCAGCACAGGCTTAAAAACTGGGGCCTCAGAACACCAGGGAAATGCCTGCAGAATGAAAGGTTTCGAAGAATCACTAGTCTAAGCAACACTACCTCATGAAACCGTCCACAAACCAGTTACCTCTCAAAACACTTGTTGACTGTATCCTTGTTTTTGACCCTATACAACACTCCGTTGCCATTGGCCACATTTTAGATTTAGCACGTATATATCAGAGCCCAAACCTGTAGGCTTATTTTCACTTTGACTCTGAGATTCCCGAGTACAAGAATGAATAGAAAAAATAGTTTGATCCAGATTCTGAATGTCCCAGCACAGCAGCCAAAGACTTAAAATGTATCAGCCTAAGGGAAAGAAAGAGAAAAGCAGCCCTCTGCCTGGTTACAGCAGGTATTATTCTTAGAGGGAATCTCATCACTCTTCAAACAAAAACCCTGTCCAGTATAAAGGTCTAAACTGAAACAGGAGTGAAAGTAAAAGAGGTCAAGATTGTACGATGTAAAACTTAATGACACTGAATCAGAAAATCGAACAAATATCTAAACAAGTATCTGATATTGAAGAGAGTTGTGGATACTGTGTGTTTTTCCTGGAAAACTGGAGATGGGACAGGATTGTAGGAGACTGCATGAAATGATGATAAATTCAAGGATGATTAAGGTAGAAGCTTGTTTAATCGAAGAGCACAGTACAATTAATCCAGCATAGATCAGCATCAATGGATAACTCACTCTTACAAAGGATGCACATCAAGATGACATATGCAAGGTTCCACATTCAGCAATGACATAAGAAAGAATGTGTGTGGTTAAAGGAGCAGTACAGAAGTAAGCAACACAACACATCCCCCTATCTATAATAAAAAGAAAAAAAGAAAAGAAAAGAAAGAAACATACAATGAATGAAAACAACTACAGCAAATACTAACAAAATTTGTGATAAGACTTTAACTGTTACTAGTGATATAATCTTTTAACTGTTACTAGTGATATAATCTTTAAGCCACGAAGGAACCACCCTCTTCCTTGAGGAATGGCGGAGAGAAGAATCCTCACCAGAAACCAAACAATCCTCCCTAGGAGTGACAACTGACTCCTCAGAAATATCGCTAGGAGAATCTGAGTTATTGCTTCCAGTGACAACCAAACTATGATCTGGAACTTCACACGAACTTGGGCAACTAACCACTCCAGAATTATAGGAAGAATCCAAATTACCATTAGAGTCATCAACCTCCAAATCTTCAGGTTTCCACATTCGATTGGGAACATCAACCCTAGAAGAAGAACCAGGATTGCATCTGGCAACTCTACTTAAGTTCCAAACTTTCCCATTACTAAGTTTAACAGAATTTTTTAAAACTTCCAAAACTTGGAAGGGTTCAGAAAAGGTTGACTCACCCTTCTGTACCTTAAAGGGTTTTTTAATTCTAACCCAGTCACCAACATTTATTGTCACCTCCTTTGATCCATGCCTCGAATCATGATATCTTTTACTTTTATCGTGGACTTGAACTAACCGTGCCTTAACTAAATCTTTTGAGTAGGGATCAATTCCACCAGAAAATAACCAAGTGGGAATGGTTTTAGAACGTGGGTTCCTACCCTTCATCAAAACAAAAGGAGAAATACCTGTAGAATCATTCACAGTAATGCGATAGTTCCAAACAACCTTTCCAACCTGAGTTTGCCAATCCAGATTGTTACTAATAGAAAGTTGAATAGTGTTCTTCAAAACCCTGTTAAAACGCTCCACAACACCATTGCCACCAGGATTGTAAAGGGACGTAGTCCTATGTCTAATACCAAGTTTGCTAAAATACCTTTTTGCCTTAACTGATAAAAATTGAACACCATTATCGGTGAGAATGCAAGAAGGAATACCTTCAGTGACAAAAGTTTCATCCAGAAAACTTAAAACGGAATCAGTATCTGCTCTTTCTACAACTTTGACCACAGGCCATTTAGAAAACAAATCAATGATCACAATTAAATACCTCTGAGAACCATCCTGATCCTGAACAGGACCCATAATGTCTACGGAAACCGATTCCCAAGTAGATTCTGGAGGAGAACACTCCAACATAGGAGGACGGCAGGTACGCAAAGTTTTGTCAGCAGAAGCACAAATGGTACAGTCTCTAACAACTTTTTCTATATGAGAATCACAACCCGGCCACCAGAATAAATTCTTTACTAAGGATTTAGATCTAACAATACCAGGGTGACCTTCATGGCAAAGTTCAATGATTCCTTCCCGCAACCCACCAGGGGGAACAATTATTTCACCCCTTAATAAGGTGTCATGAGAAACAGAGAGTTCGGACCTAATCTCCCAAAAAGGCTTTAAATTATCATCAAGAACATTTTTTTTATCTGGCCAACCCTCAATAGTGAAAGAGATAACTTTCTGTAAGCATTCATCAGCGAGATAATCCTTGTTCCACTCTTCCTTGCTAAAGGCTGAAAGTCCTTCATCATGAACATATGCTATTTGTAATTCATTCCAATCATTATTATCAACTTCCTCTAACATTACGGGCATTCTTGACAGAAAATCGGCAAGAACGTTGCTTTTACCTGGTACATAAATAATTTTGTATATGAAATTCTTTAACCTCATAGAAATCCTAGCCAGGCGAGCAGAAGCGTTGATAACTCCTTCGGTAGTCAAAATCTTTACTAATGGTTTGTGGTCACTTCGTAACAAACACATTTTGCCCCATACGAAAGACTTGAAATGATCAAGTGCCCAGGCACAAGCTAAGGCCTCCCTTTCTATTATAGGGTACTTCTCTTCACAAGGAGAAAGGGATCTAGAGGCATAGGCTATTATATTTTCCTTCCCTTTCTCATCAATCTGCACCAAAACCGCTCCCAAACCCTTGTTACTTGCATCTGTGGTAATTACATTCTCTAAAGATGGATCAAAACTGTGCAAGGCAGTGGTCTGGGCAATAGCATTCTTAATATTCAAGAAATCTTCATCACAAGACTTTGACCATTCGAACTTCACACCCTTTTTTAAAAGTTGCCGAATATTGTATGAAACACTCACAAAATTAGGAACATATTTGGAGCAAAACTCAGCCATTCCTAAGAACGACTTGATGTCATCTTTACTTGCAGGAATAGGAGCCTCGGAGATTGCTGAAACCAAAGAGGGTTTGGGTTTAACCCCTTCAGCGTCAATGATATGGCCTAGATAAGTTACACTTTTCTGAGCAAATTTACATTTGGAATGTTCAACGGTAAGACCCTTGCTTTCAAGAATATTCAAAACTTTATGTAGCCTTGATAAATGCTCATTCTCATCATCTCCAAAGACCAGAATATCGTCCTGAAAATATCTGACACCTTTTTCTCCCTTGAATAATTGGTACATAAGCCGTTGAAAAACAGCAGCCGCTGAGGCTAAGCCAAACGGCATGCGTTTATAACGGAAGCAACCAAAAGGTGTCACAAAAGACGTAAACTTCATTGAATCAGGGCACAGAGAAATCTGGTGGTATGCAGATGACAGGTCTATGGTAGAGAACCACTGGGCATTACCAACACTAGAGACCATCTCATTGATTTTGGGAACTGGGAATTTATCAACCACAATGTTGTTGTTTAAATACCTTAGGTCTACACACAACCTGATTTTGCCGTTGCTCCGTCTTGCGACGACAATTGGCGAAACCCATTCACTCGCCTCAATAGGTTCTATGATGTCAGTAGACACAAGTTTATCCAGTTCTTTACTGACTTCATCTCTCACTAAGATAGGCACATTTCTACACTTGTGCACTTTTGGACAAGCATCATCCTTTAGTATGATTTTATGTTCAAAACCAACTAAATTCCCCAAAGTTTTACTAAAAACCTTTGGAAATTTCTTTAAAATGCTATCTGTAACTATAGAACAGTCATCAACTACTAAGACTTGTTCTTTACTATTAGGATCCAAGATAATGTGGAGTTGTTTTTGGTCGAACCACCCTAAAACAGGTGGTCCTTTCTTTGAAATGTACAATTTCCCTCTACATTCCCTGTCTTTGAACCTGAAAACAAACCAACGAAAACCCAAGATGGAAATAGGGTCTCCTAAATAACCTTCAGGGTGGATATCTGATGGTAATAATTTCTCCCCCACCTGTTGAATAAATGAGGATTTCCACATATCTTCATTAACAATGGTATAAGGTGAGCCCGAATCGGCATAAATTTTTACAACCACACCACCAATACTCATTGTACAAATAGGTTTGTTAACCATGTCCTCGTCTCTTATTCTTAGAACTAACTTATCATGGACATTCATCACTAGATTATCTTCAACATCATTTTCAAAATTCTCTTCCTCATCAATGTCATTGACGAAATTTACTTTACTTCTCTTTTTCCTGTTACATGCTTTCGTTAAATGACCTTTCAAACCACAACTAGAACATTTGGCTTTCAACCCAGGACAACCTTTGAAGTCAGCCAAATGGTCTAAACTGTTGCACCTGTAACATTTAAGTTTAACATTTGAGGAGGATTGAGGATGTTTAGCAGAAGAAAATTTGTTGTTAGAACTAAAGGACTGCCTAGAACTGTAGTTATACCTTTTTTTGTCCGTAGCATTAACTTTGCAAACTGTATCATTAGACATTGCACTATTATCATTCTTTATCACATTAGCGCATCTGCCAGACATTTCTGCCTTGCGTGCAATGGCAAGAATATCATCAAGAGGAGAGTCCCCATTTATCCATAACCTATCCTGTATGGAGGTATTATAAGAATGCATAACAATTTGGTCTCTAATTAATTCTTCTTGTAGAACACCAAATTTACAATCCAAGGACAATTTCTTCAAATCAGCTAAAAAATGATCAATATTTTCTTCTTTAGTCTGTTTCCTTGAGAAAAATTTATACCTCGTTACGCCAATACACACCTTAGGAGCAAAATAAGTGTCTAAATGTAAAAGCGCTAACATATAAACATTTAAATCACCAGGAAAGGAGGGTTTAGTCATAGTTTCATAAACTTTTAGTCCAACAGGACCTAAAGAATGGAGAAGAAGCCTCTTTTTCTGAGCATGAGACATTTTTCCATCCTCATCTAATGCATCAATGTAATTACAAAAATAAGGTTTCCATTCCAACCACTTAAGTGGTGGTTCATTACCAGAAACCCAAAATGCCTGAGGAGGGCTAATATTGTAGTTAGGTTGAGTCATCCTAAATTAAACCTACTACTTCTATAATAAAAACTTTAAATGAGAAAAATGCTGGACTAAATGTTAAGAATCTTATCACTAAATGTGCTAGAACCAATTAAAATGAAGTCTTGCAGATAAGATACTAGTATGTACTGTAAATCAAATAATAAAAATAAGAAAATAACCAGGTGTGCGAATCACTGTAGATGGCAGCTCGCTTGAAAGTAGAATAAAGTGTGCGAATCACTGTTAATAGTAACTCGCTGTTGAAATGCTCTAATCCTCTTCTTCTCTTTTTTTTTTTAACTTACAAGGTGTGCGAGTCACCGCCGAAAGTAACACGCTGATCAGGTAGGAACAAGGTGTGCGAATCACCGTTGAGGTAAACCGCTGTAGAAACACTCCAATTAGTCACTTCGTTACCAATGAATTGTTTTATTGAAGACAGACTGAACGTTTAAACGACGGTATCCGCGCCTTCAAGTTTTACCAAAATGGCCGCCGTCACGCTGCAACGTGTTACGTCACACGCAAACTCCCAGAGTTCAAAGCGGAACGTTGAAGAAGCATTCAATGCGGAACGCCGTGGAGCAGAATGAGATCGTCGGTCAGAATTGTTTACCTTTGTAAATGGTGCGAGCGCAAGAGCGAGCTGAATACGAGTTGGCAAGCGTCTGAGAATAACGGTAAACGCTTATATCAGCAAGGACACTTCTCCATAGAAAACGATAAAAGGCACTTTTCTTAAGTCTCCAAACATTAACAAGAATGTCAATTCTGTTAAGTGAAATGTCAAATTTGTAGGAGAAGGCTGAATTTAAATTAAAGTCAATGTTCTAGTTATAGTATTCACAAAAGCTCGTATATAAAATTAAACGCTCGAAATTAAGATATGCAAAGCATATAATGTTCAAATCCAAAGGTTCAATCCAAAGGTAAATAGAGTAGTATAATTACCAAGTCCAAGGTAGAATAACGTCCTTCTTAGAGAATGAAGAAACAGAATTAAATTTCCAAATTAGATCAGGTATTCACGTGGGTTGGATAACTCACTCTTACAAAGGATGCACATCAAGATGACATATGCAAGGTTCCACATTCAGCAATGACATAAGAAAGAATGTGTGTGGTTAAAGGAGCAGTACAGAAGTAAGCAACACAACACTGCAGACAAAAAATGAAGATCTTGAAAAACAATTTAGGTTTTGTGGGCATTCCTGGAGGCAAATGATCAGTTGAGATTCTTATTAGTCATCTGAATTAAGAGAATATTCTTCCAGCTTGCCAGGCCACCCCCTAGGATCTGACTACTTCCGGGTACAGAGGCCCCCCCTTTAAAATCCAAAAGCTGGTCATTAATGTAATGCTAAAGTTGTTCACTTTGTTGGCTATCACAAAAAGAAACAGTTACTTGAGAAGGCTAAATCCGCAAGATTTTAAAATCCTTTAAGGGTTTTTCATATTGCATTTTTTCTGACCTTGCTTGCTCACGTAAAAGCCATGACCCCTTTGATTCCAAGAGTCAGATCAGCCGAGGTTCAAGTGAAGTCTAAATTTGGACTTCTTGGAAAGGAGATTTTCAGATCTGTGAAGAAGTAATAGAGGCACAGGCTTTCCCAACTAAAAGTCTTGGGGGCAAGATCCTCTCCTCGGTGGTTTATTTGGGTGGGCAGAGACCTATGGCACTTCTGCTCTAAAGGAGACCCACCGCCGGGAATCCCCCAAATCCGGGTAAAAAAATATTTTTTGAAAATGTGTTGAAATGAGG
This sequence comes from Lissotriton vulgaris, assembly GCF_964263255.1. Lineage (NCBI taxonomy): Eukaryota > Metazoa > Chordata > Amphibia > Caudata > Salamandridae > Lissotriton > Lissotriton vulgaris. Next base: position 376,698,198 of record NC_141687.1, read on the forward strand.
GGCTGTTGAAATACCAGCGCCCAGAAGCTCTTGTAAATAGTGAACCACAACAGGCAGGTTGACTATACTGGCAGCCCCAGTATGATAGCCCCATACTGCATCATGAGGCAAGGTAGGAGTCAGCGCACTCTTGAAAAACACTGAATGGACACCCTGTAAAGAAGGCCTGTTCCTAATGACTTTCCCTTTTAAGGGGTCTATCTTGTCCTATTGCATACATGCAGCAACAGAAGCCCAATCTCCTGAATTACCTTGAACTAAAGTAAACTGAGAACGTCATGTTAAGCAGAGATTTACATTTGGCCACTGCATATTGCAAATACCCTCAGGTGACTGACACCTAAAGAAGGAAACACAGTACTAATGCAGAAAACCTCAGCCCTTTGCAAAGTTCTCATAAGACCATTCCCAGAGACCGGATATTCCTCTCTATTACGTGTGAGAACTATTTTGTAATACTGTAGGAGCTCAAACCCAACCAACTCCTATAGAAAGCCTTGAACGCTGGATCACATGCAACACCGGAGAGTCCAAGAAACTAAGGAAGATTTTACTTGTCACTGCAAGTTAAACTGAGGAAAAACAACATTACCAAATAAAGATATCGCCTGGTTCGAACCCTCCTGCCAAAGTACCTGCAGAAAAGGCCTAGTCTTAGATCTTCCAGCCAAATCAATGTACCGGAGTAAGAACTATTCTACAAGTGAAGCTGCTTGCTTCTCCAGCTGGGGCAAGCTGGATAAAGCTCTTCTTTGTGCTGGACGTAAGCGTCATATTCAGATGTGATTCTCAAGTAGCTAGACCAGCTAATCCACTGGGGAAACTTACAAAACTGAGCACAATAAAAACAAAACTCAGGTGAGCATCCAGAATAGTAGGGTTGGCTGGCAGCAATACTCTCCCCACCAATGAACTTGTGAGTCTTACTGTACATCCTAGGTAGACATCTTCAATCACTGTGGCATCAATCAGAGGTTATGGACACAGCCAAAGTGTTCTACACTGTCCTGGTAAAACTTTTGCTCGACCCTCTTTTAATTATACAGCGGTATTGGTGTCCAACCATGTATCAGATATAGCAGGCCACCCATGTTGTGAACATCCAGCTTCCTGCTGCTCCTTGAAGAAGGTAAGTTCCAATATAGCCAAGAAAGACCCTTCAATGCCTACAATTAAAAAAAATCACAGTAATTGACGAGAGCAGATATACAATCCACTGAGATCCCCATCAATGACCGTAGAGGTCCAAATCCCAGGGGAATGCAGTGGTTGTTTTAGAGGGATGTTAGAAACGTGGTCTCTAGTTGGCAGTGATATGCACCCTGACGTAATAGAGACCCTCACTCTAGTCAGGGATCCACACAACTAAGATGACATCTGGTCACCCTCTCGGTAGCTTGGCACAGAGCAGTCAGACTTATCCCAGAGGCAATGTGTGAAGTAATTGTGCACATGTACACACACACATACGTACACACACACACCCTCTCTCTCTCGCTCTCTCTCTTGCCCACTCTCTGAAAACGCTACAAAAGGATTCCACACCAATTTAGAAACACAGCCAATATTTATCTGGATGAATAAAAAGAGACCAAAACAAAGATCAAACATACACAAGCGAAGATATGAATTTTCAAAGCTTAAATAAAGTTCAGTACTTAAACATCAATGATTGCGCTTGATCGGGACAAAGTACTAAAATGCATCAAAAATCAAAGACAATCCGTGGCACAGGGGAGGTGAGGAGTTTGAAAAGCAGGTGATGGGTGAATTCCTTACTGCTAGACAAGGGAGGTGATGTGTCGGTTCCTTACTGCCGCAGTGGAGGTGAAGCGCCATTTTCTGACACATGGCCTCAGTTCCTTACTGCGATGCATTGTCAATGAGGAAAAATGGCGCCCAGGGACAATGCTTCAAAAGTCAAGTTGTGCTGCGTTGATTCCACAGCACAGCACTGAAGCAGGTGCTGTGTCGGAGTTGGGGGCGATGCATCACGGACTACAGTGATGTGGTGCTCGAGACTTTGAGATGAAAAGCTGGGGCCTGCGTTGTAAGGCGTGGTCATTACATTCAACAGGAATCACGCTTTGGTGCAGGCAGCGGTGATCCATCGAGTTCTGGCAGTGCTGCGCCCATTCCGAACTACACTTGCAGTCGATGTGTGGATTTTCCTCTTGGAATCACCAGGACTCACTTCCAAGGGCCCAGGAACAGGGTTTGGCGCCACATGGCAAGACAGGACTCTCAGCAAGAGAGCCCAGGTTCTGGTAGGTGAAGCTTTGATGACCCTAATTCTTCTTAGCAGGAAACAAGCTCAACTCAAACCCTTGGAGAGCCTTGGAAATAGGATGTAGAAAACAAAATCCAGTCCTTTCACTCCCAGGATAGAAGCAGCAGGCCACCACAGCAAAACAATGAAGCAATCCCCCTGAAAGCTTATATAGCTCTTCTTCCTGGCATATTGTCCTCAACCCAGACGTGTTCTAAAGATAAGGGGTCACAGGTCCAGTACTCTTACCCATTTTAGTCTTTAAAGTAGGAAGTAGGCCAACTTCAAAGGACAGTTTTTGAAGTGCAAAAGACCCTGCTTTTCCCTGCCCTAACTCCAGACACACTACAGGGGGTGGAGACTTGTGCGATGCCAGGCACAGCCCTATTCAGGAGTCAACTCTTCCTACCACTCTACCTCAGGAAGACCCATAAGCAGGCGATGGGCCATCAGGAAAAGCGAGGCACACCTCAGCTCCCTTTGTGTGACTCTCTAGAGTGAATTCACAAACAGCCCTACTGTCATCCTGACCCAGACGTGTACTCAGAGAAACGTAGAGGCACAGAATGGTTAAAGTAAGAAAATGGCAACTTTCTTAACCCTTTCCATGCTCATGACGAGTCCAGCTCGTCATGAGGCACGGTGCTCGTGTGCTCATGACTAGCTGACCTTGTCATGAACAATGGAATTCAAGCATTTTCGGCACAGTAGGGGAATATGCTCCGCAGCCAAGGTGTTAAAGTAGCATTTTCAGACCTGCAATAAAAAAAAACAACCTCACTAAAAGATGTTAAACTCCAATTTTTTATCAGGTCGAAATTGAAAGATATACTAATTAGATGTTACAAGGTAGCTCCAATGCTAACTTATGGGAGAGATAGACCTTGCTGTAGTGAAAAACGAATTTACCAGTACCAGTATTTCACTACCATGACATGTAAAACACAACAGTGTATGTCCTACCTTTTAAAAGCACTGCACCCCGCTCTTATGGCTACCTTGGGCCAACCTTAGGGGTGGCTTATATGTAATATAAGGGAAGGTTTTGGCCAGGCAAGTGGGTACTTGCCAGGTCAAAATGGCAGTTCAAAACTGCACACATACACACTGCAGTGGCAGGCCTGAGACAAGTTTGCAGGACTACTCAAGTGGGTGTAACTATCAGTGCTGCACGCCCACTACTAGCGTTTAATTTACAGGCCCAGGACACACACTGTGCCCTGTACTAGGAAGTTACTAGTAAATTAAATATGTCTATCATGGAGAAACCAATTACATTACACTTTAAGGAGAGATCATATGCACTTTAGCACTGGTTAGCAGTGGCAAAGTGCCCAGAGTCCAAAAGCCAACAAAAGAGGGTCAGAAAAATAGGAGGAAGACGGCAAAACCTTAGGGCATTACCCTGCAAAAACGGCCAGATCCAACAAGGGACACGTATTTATTTTGCTGTCCTGACGTGACAGTAGCAAGGAACCCCAAAAGTTCTAGTGCAAGTGGTGAGATGGAGCTATTAGCCAATTTTAGGTGCCCAGTGCCCCTGACCATAACCCTGATGTAGGGACTGCCATGGCATCAAAGAGCAATCACTACAACTCACTCAACTGTTGTTACACTTTGTGCTATGTGCATAGTTTAGCTCCTGCTAGATTTAAAGTAAGGCCTTGAGAAATCTAATCACCCAGACATTATCAAGGTAAGCTATTTGTAGGCCTATAGCTTGAGCTTGAGTTGCCAAAGGATAGGTGTTCTGTTCATTCAGAAAGATGCCTTCAAATCTTGTTTGCATCTTGTCACATTTGCTGTGAGCTCAACGAGAGAGGTCAAATGTCAGCTTATGTCTTCTATCAAATTCTGGAGACTTGTGTTTACAAAATCCTCTAACTTACTGGTCAGAGAAAGAAAAGTAAAGTTTATTGTCCGACAATCATGCTGGGCACACAAACAGCATTTAAATTCCTTGTAAATGAACTGTACAACTATTACAAAATGCATTTCAGTAGTTTGCAGTTAAATTGAATCAAACATTTGAATAGGATCAAAATAAATCAGAATACATTATTTGGTGGTGTGCAAATAATAGATATTTGGTGAAACACGATTTCCACACAGTCATTTGTACCCTATATGGTTTTATCATTAAAACTACATGTGAGTTGGAAAGTTCATGGCCATTTCAATAAAAAACATAGGTCGGTAAATGACAGCGCACTACCTCATCATGCTTTAGTAATATATGTATTAAAAATACGAGTTTTTAAATAAGAACGGGGAAACATTCCTGCCCTTAAGCGCCCGATTTTAAACAGCGCTGTGCATGTGTGCTTACGCTGCATTTGGTTGCCCATTAACTTACATCACTGACTCTGTGTTGACGCTGTGTTGTTTTCCGACCTGCTGGTCCATTTGCTGCCCCTGCCTCAGCTACACTTTCACCCTCCATTTTGCTGGTTGCAGTTTCCTGGCCCGCCCCTCCTCCCCGCTACCGCCTCCCAGCTGCTGCCCCTCCCACGCTCCGCCCCCTCCAACATCCATTTATGGCCAATGTCCCCACGCGCAGCGTCCACGCGCTACGGCAACGCCGAAGGTGCGCCAAAGGTAAGCCCGTCTACGCCCGTCCGCGCCTGGACCGCGCCCAGCGCCAGACCCCTGCCCCTCGCGCTGCCCATCCCCCCCGCATTACCTACGACGCCGCCACCCTCCTAGCCCTTAACCCCGGTCGCGCCCCCACCTGCGTCCAAGCCGCTCCCGGACACACCCATGGACCTTTCTCCTGCTACTCCTGCAAATTCATCGGCACCGACAACATCTCCGCTACGACCACAACACAGACCCCTGACCCCAACCACCTACAATGCATCCTTCTCAACACCCGATCAGTCCACAGACACGCCATTGACCTATGGAATCTACTAGACACCATCTCTCCGGACGTCGCCTTCCTTGCAGAAACTTGGATGAACGCCTCCTCCGCCCCAGACATCACCATTGCCATCCCTGAAGATTATAAGATCATTCGTAAGGACCGCACCGGCCACACAGGAGGAGGAATCGCTATCGTCCATAAGAAGTCAATCCGCATCTCAACCAACTCTGACGCCAATCTCACCAACTCTGAACACCTTCACTTCCAGATCCACATCGACCCCAAGACCACACTCAGAGGCACCCTCCTCTACAGACCACCAGGACCCCGCGCGAAATTCAGTGAAGACATCACGGACTTCATCACTCCTCACGCGCTCCCCTCCAAAGACTACATCCTTCTGGGAGACCTCAATTTTCACCTTGAAAAGATCAACGACCGCAACACCACCACCCTCTTGGACAATCTCGCCAACCTCAGACTTAAACAACTGGTCACATCCCCCACCCACATCGCAGGTCACACTCTCGACCCCATCTTCACCTCCAGCAATCATGTCTCCTTCAGCCACACTACGGAGCTCCTCTGGACTGACCACAGCTGCGTTCACTTCACCTACAACAAACCAAAACCCACCAACCACCTCCAACCAACTCTGCAAAGAAACTGGAACAAAATCACCACGGACCAGATCTCCGCATCGCTCCTTCTAAACACCCCAGCCCACTCTTCTAACGCAAACGAAGCCGCCGCCAACCTCACCCTATGGTTATCCAACACCGCCGACACCTTAGCACCACTGAAGAAACGTCAAAACAAACCTGCCAGCAAAAAGGCCTCATGGTTTAACGATGATCTTAAGAAGTCCAAGAAACTCTGCCGCTCCCTCGAAAAGGCCTGGAAAAAAGACCCAACTACTAGCACCAAGGACGCCTTCAAAAACGCCACCCGCACTCACCACCATCTAATCCGAAAGGCCAAGAAAACAGCATTCAAGGATCGACTGGACAACAACGCCCACAACAGCAAGGAACTTTTCAACATCGTCAAGGAATTTTCCAATCCCTCGGCCAACTCCAACGACATCACCCCCTCTCAAGCCCTCTGCGACTCCCTAGCCTCATTCTTCCACAACAAGATTGCAGGCATCCACAACAGCTTCGACAACCAACCCGGAAACCAACCCACCCTACCTTTTGCTGAACATTCTCCCCCCGTGAACACCCTTAACGACTGGAACCCAATCTCCACTGAGGACACAATCCGCCTGATGAATTCCATCCACTCAGGATCCCCCACAGACCCATGTCCTCACCACATCTTCAACAAAGCAGACTCCGTCATAGCACCGCACCTCCGAGACGTCATCAACAGCTCCCTCAACTCCGCCACCTTCCCGGAAGACTGGAAACACGCTGAACTCACCGCCCTTCTGAAGAAACCCACAGCGGACCCCACCGAACTCAAAAATTACCGCCCCATCTCGCTGCTTCCATTCCCGGCCAAAGTCATCGAGAAAGCTGTCAACAACCAACTCGCCGCCTTCCTCGAAGCCAACAAATCCCTCGACTCCTCACAATCTGGCTTCCGAGCAAAACACAGCACTGAGACCGCCCTCATCGCAGCAACAGACGACATTCGAACTCTACTGGACAATGGAGACACAGTCGCCCTCATCCTCCTCGACCTCTCTGCAGCATTTGACACAGTCTGCCACAGCACCCTTTTACAACGCCTCAATAACATCGGAATCCAAGGAAAAGCACTTGAATGGATCACCTCGTTCCTCACCGGAAGAACTCAGAAAGTCCGCCTCCCACCATTCAAGTCCGAGGCCACTGAAGTCATCTGTGGCGTACCACAAGGATCCTCACTCAGCCCCACCCTCTTCAACGTATACATGAGCCCCCTCGCGACCATCGCCCGCCAACACAACCTCAACATCATCTCTTACGCGGATGACACTCAACTAATCCTTTCTCTCACCAATGACCCCAGCACCGCCAAAACTAACCTACACGAAGGAATGAAAGAAGTTGCCGAATGGATGAAACAAAGCCGTCTGAAACTGAACTCAGACAAAACAGAAGTCCTCATCTTAGGTACATCCCCCTCTGCATGGGACGACTCCTGGTGGCCGGAAGCCCTCGGAAAGGCACCCATCCCGACAGACCACGCACGGAACTTAGGCATCATACTGGACTCTTCACTCTCAATGAATAGACAAGTCAGCGCCGTATCCTCTTCCTGCTTCAACATTCTTCGCATGCTGAGAAAAACATTTCGCTGGATCCCCACCGAAACAAGGAAAACAGTCACCCATGCTCTGGTCACGAGCCGACTGGACTACGGAAACACCCTCTACGCAGGCATTACCGCTAAACTCCAGAAGAAACTCCAACGAATCCAAAACGCCTCAGCCAGGATCATATTAGACATCCCACGCAACGAACACATCTCCGGTCACCTTAAAGACCTCCACTGGCTACCCGTCAATAAGAGGATCACTTTCCGACTGCTAACCCACGCACACAAATCACTCTACGACATCGGACCAGAATGCCTCAACTCACGACTGTCCTACTCCACCCCCTCCCGCCAACTACGTTCTTCCAGCCAAGCCCTCGCCACTGTACCTCGCATCAACAAGACCACCATGGGCGGCAGATCCTTCTCATACCTGGCTGCTAAAACATGGAACTCACTCCCCGCTTACCTTCGCCTTACCCAGAACTACCTAGCATTCAGAAAGCAACTTAAAACGTGGATATTTGACAAGTAATCTTCCTCCCCTCTCTAAGCGCCTTGGGACCCTCTGGGTATGTAGTGCGCTATATAAATTCTCTCTGACTCTGACTTGAACCCTGATGACAATGCTATTAGTAAACTGAAAGGGGTCATTTGTACCCTATACTTGGGTTAGTTAGTTTTTTTTTATTATACATGAAGCAAAAGTTTAGTCTATTAAATCAAACAGTTTTTTGTACAGATAACATGCTGAACTCGCATATTTAAAGGGACTCTCATATGTGATTATTAAGAAAGGAGTTACTTTGTGAAATAAAATATTTGCCCAGGATCACTAACTTTTAGGCAAATTTACGAGTCAAGCGCATTACAGCTAGGGTGAATAGATTATATAAGGCATTTGACCAGCAGATCTGTTAATATTCCTCGGATGTTTCAAGGCCTGAGGGTGAGTTGGAATTCCTCCATTATAACACTGAAAGTAATCCTGGTCTACTGACTTCTAGGTGAGGACATCACAAAGGCTGATAACCTGGGACTGAGGCTTGACCAAATCAACCCACACGGTAACACTGGCCTCATTTATTTAATAGGCAATAGGTGCCATCTTCATTATGTCACAGTATGGTATTTCTAAACCTGCTTTGGGAAAGATCGTGAAGCTTATGAGCAGCGATTGATTCAATTGTTATACTAATCGAAGTGTACAATAAAATCATACTCTCTTTAAAAGCAATACTATTGATGGATATTGAGCTTTATTGACTGCGATTGCTTCGCGCACCACGGTATCTGGTACCAAGTGTCACAGCACCTCCCATGAGTGAGTTCTCTACTGCAACTGCCAATGGAGATTCAAGGAAACCACAGAGCCCTGTCAAACTACTCCAGACCGGGTACCAAAGCACAGAGAATATGCCACATCTCCTTCGGTAGTGCGATTTGGTTCCTACATCCACTAGGGTCTGGTGAAGATATCTGAAAAAACACAAACACATTACCCAGTAATAGGCAGGGGCTTCGAGGTGGGTCCTCCAAACAAACCAATGGCTGAAAAGGGCTGACCCAAAATCAGTTTTCTATTTGGTGTGTTCTGCCTTGTGTTGACAATACGTCTAGTCAAACAGCTTAAGCTGTTTGTAGCCAAACCTCAAAATGTAACACTCCACAAATCAATCCACCAAATCACACAAAGCAGAGCCATCTGTCTTGTACTGACATATTGCACCCTCTGTCGTACCTCGACAACTTGTCATACTTATCAAACCAACACAAAATGCAAGTGATGTTCATGCCATTTGTCATCCAGTGACAAGCTGAAACATCTATAGTACTTCCATACCTCACAGTATTTGTTAGAGGTTCACGCCTAGTACTATCTGAGTGACACCACACCTTGTGCTACCAGTAAGTAAAACCTATAAGGGGACTTCATGGTATGTGTCATACGTGAGCATACACCAACGCCTCACGTCGTCTGTCATGTATGTCAGCTTGGCTGTTTGTTATACAGTCCTTATTCCGTGTCACACAACAGCAGGCACTGACGTACACCGACACCTCACAATCTGTCGTGCACGTCATCTGGCACCATCTGTCATACACGACACCTCACGTTATCGGTCATAGGCAACCTCACACAACCTGTCCCACACCGACACCGCGCGCCAGCCTTGAAGAGATCATCTTAGTGCGCCCCTATCCTTCCAAATCTGCGGATTAAAACCTAGGAAGGGGATGACTGCTCAATTAATTCTACATTTGATCAAAAAATGCATTTTTCTACTAGGCCCGGGAAAATATATCCCTTCTCACCCCAAGAGACAAGCGAGCTTGAAAAGGTTACAGAATTTCGCTGACACAGACTTGCTCATGCAACCCAGAAAGCTCTGGTAGTTAATTAACTGTTTTCTTCAGGCTGAAAGCACTAAACCGCGCACATCAGCCTGAGCCGGGCCCGCGAAGGCTCAAAAGACAACAGAGGCTTCTTGAATTAAGGATTTATAGCGGTGGAAAGAGCTGCAAAGATGCTGAGCAGCAATTAGAGTCCGACCAAGAGCTGAGGGAGGTGGAAAGTCGGTGGCTCCCCTCGAGCTCTCCGTTATGGGCCCTTCAGCTCTAGATGTACAGGTTCGAGCCCCGCGCTCGGCAGGGGTCACTTCCGGTGCTCGGTGGCTCCCCTCGAGCTCTCTGATATGGGCCTTCCAGCGCTAGATGTACAGGTTCGAACCCCTCGCTCGGCAGGGGTCACTTCCGGTGCTCGGTGGCTCCCCTCGAGCTCTCCGTTATGGGCCCTTCTGCTCTAGATGTACAGGTTCGAACCCCACGCTCGGCAGGGGTCACTTCCGCTGCCACTTGGAACGAGTATGGTGGGCACCCATGGCTTCCAGTGGACGTGCTATGCCTAGAAAGAGGCATTGTTAAAAAACTCGCTTACAGAAAGCAACCCCATTCAAGTCTGCACAGCCATAAATTACGGGGGATTACCTTTATTTTAAAAGACCCAATGATTCGGTCTATAAGATCTGATTCCTGCACATTTTAATGCGAATCAAAGCGTGCAGTATTTGGGAAAGCACATATATACCTGATGGATGCATAAACATTTCAGTTGGGATGAAAATTAATCACACCTTCTCCTGTGTGCAGCAAGGTAACATCTGGTGATGTGAGAGGGAAGGAAGGTAGCCTTGGTCGATGAGCATAATTGACTAAAAACAGTCGAGGATGCAGTGGACTACGACACTCCATGAGAGGCCCGGTAAGGAGACATGCTCTCAGACCATCCACTAAAGTCAGTGGTGCAGGGCAAGCCCAAACTACTAGGAAGGATGAGTTCCCCTCCCACCTACTCAGTCTCGCTCGGAATAGGGAGTAGCCAACCCTGCCCCATTCTCCAAATCAAATGTCTTGGTTTGATCACAAACAGTGCTTTGATATTTCGCAGCCATAGCTCCTCAATGATGCACTCTTGATTCAGCACTAAACCATTACTAGATCCGAATGCAACGAAAGGGCTAAGCCACAGGCCTCTACATCTTCTGCAAACTAGAGGATTTTTTCCAGCATCCTCGCAGCTGCTTGGGCCCACCACCGGCTCTAGCCCATAACCCCTTGGTTGCAGCCTGGTAGTAGGCTATATTATATCACTGGGACGTTGAGAGTTCCACTATAAACAATGAACAGCCCACAATGACTGGTACAGACCATTTCCAACATTACAATTGTCTTTCTGTTTCTACCTTTTCTTTTAGAATCTTCTACCCCCAGTGGGTGGAATGTTCTAATAGACATGTATTCATTCTGCTTAAGACTATAGCATTTGCTAAAAAGCCCTCACCCTCGTTTTAGGCCCTCAACTGTTGCTGTGTCCTATAACTCAGGTTCAGGGTCTTTGACAACAGTTAGTACCCTCTGCAATGGTTATAAAGCTTAATTAGAACATCGGAATGTGGAGCACTCCATTGAAGACAATGGAGTGCTCCGATCTTCTATGGGGCGGTAAAGGCCTACACAGCAACATTCCAATGTTTTCACAAAGGCCTCTCGGAGCTCGAGGGGATTAAAAAAATTCACTCTGGCTCCGAAAAGCCTTTGTTTTTATTTGTTACAACATTCTGCCCTCTAGTGGCAGAATGTTCTAATATAGGTAATCAAAAGAAGAGTGACCATAAAGATAAGGTATATAAAGGAGGTGGGTGTCGCACGTGAAGTCTGAGGCCAGTTGTAAGTGGTCCGATGGTAAGACCAAATTTCAAGAAAAAATACACTGTTTTTTCAGGAAACCCTCACTCACCCTAGTGGTGACATGCTTCATCATCGGGTCCACCGGGAGAGATCGAGTACCTCCCCGGTGTGCTGCGACGCCAGGAGACTGCGGAGCAGGTTTTTGTGTGAAGATGAAGTGTGAAAAAATACTAAGGTTTAAAAATGTCAGAGGTTGTACCAAAAAAACTTTATTCACTGGTCAACCTGACTTATTAAAAATAAGATATGTGAAGGGAAACTAGCCAATTACTTTATACTGGTGTTTACCCTGTAAAGAAGGTCAACATGTTTCTGCCCGTTTTTATGTGTTACTTTACTGGGCTTTCATCAGGACCGGTAAGCGAGTGTGCCAATGACAGGAGGGGCGCGCTAAGGCCCGCCCTGCCAATGGTCGTGAAAGTTAAAAATAGCACTATGTGTAAAAATGGTGCAAAAGGAAAGAAAAACAAACTCATAAGTAGTGGGGATTTACCTCTTTTGCGAGGAACCTAGGAGTCTGTAGGAAAAAATGACAAACAGACAAATACAAACATAAACACAAAGATATCGAATCATTGGTTTGTGCATATGTACAGTGGCCATAAAGAGTGACTCTGTGGCTTGACACGTGCTAGCATACCTATCAAGGGCCGTGGCCGGTATGCCTGGGTTGCGTAGTTGACCTCATGCCGAAATTCGAGGTGGAGGGGCCTCAACTAACGCTGATTAAATCTATTCAGCGCGAGCTGTTGCATATGTATGGTATAGCAACAGTGGCTAAACAGGCAGACTAATAATGTCTAAGTCTATTTGTGAGGAAGTACAAGAAATATCTTGCTACCTATGGTGGGGTGTCAGGGAATGAACCCCGAAGGAAAAAACAACGTTAAAGCAGCGTCCCGGTGCAGAGCGCCATGACACTGCTGGCCGTGGTATATACATTACCCAAGCACACAACACTAAGTACAAGGTATAGGATAAATGTCCTCACTTGTAAAGAAACAGATCCACGCCCCATAGAACTCAGGAGGGGGGTGGGAGCGACAATGGCACACCCTGTAAATGAGGGAGAGAGGGAAACAAATACACACAGAGGAGGATTTTAGAACTGGCAGGGTTCCATTCATACAACTTATCTGGTTAGAATGATGTCTTCAAAGTAAGGTCTCTTACGCCCGCAACGCTCAGCACCCGCTCGGCACCTAGCTACACCCTCGCTGGATCTCGTGGATCCATTGCGACGGGCGAGCGAGGCGTTTCAAGGGCGGTGGCTGCGTGCGGACCAATCAGGCGCCTTAGATGAAAGCGAGGCTTGGAGCTCAAAGCCGTTGAGCCAATGGGGGAGAAGGGAAGGTGCTCGCGTAGTCTCGCGAGAAGACTTGAAAGCGAGGCTTGCATTGGAACGCAAGCCTCGATCTAAAGATGGGCGAGGTCCGCCCTAGTTACACCGGGATATTGTCTAAGCGATCACCAAATCGCGTGAGAGATTGGCTGGGATGACAAAGAGGCTTGTAACTCAAGCTATGGTGGAACGCAAGCCTGGAATTTTGCGTGGCTGGTGTTGGTATTATGCGAAAGGCGCAATGTCCAGCATATGTTACCCAGTGTTGATGAAGACTTAAATGAGCAGCATAAGTCTGGTCAGTTTAGCTGAATTGGGTTGGTAACATGGGAATATGTTCATGAATGAATCTAAATAGCGCTGGTGTGAATAAACCACTCAACATGTGTGGTCATGGTATTTGCATTCAGGAAGAGAGGGAATAAGAGAACTCAGGATAGTTTTAGTGTTTTAGGACGCTGGTCCACGGAATTTGGTCATTAAGCCCATTTATATGGGTGCTGAGTCGATAGACCCAGCGCTGCTCTATCGACTCAGCACCCATATAAATGGGCTTAATGACCAAATTCCGTGGACCAGCGTTTATTCACACCAGCGCTATTTAGATTCATTCATGAACATATTCCCATGTTACCAACCCAATTCAGCTAAACTGACCAGACTTATGCTGCTCATTTAAGTCTTCATCAACACTGGGTAACATATGCTGGACATTGCGCCTTTCGCATAATACCAACACCAGCCACGCAAAATTCCAGGCTTGCGTTCCACCATAGCTTGAGTTACAAGCCTCTTTGTCATCCCAGCCAATCTCTCACGCGATTTGGTGATCGCTTAGACAATATCCCGGTGTAACTAGGGCGGACCTCGCCCATCTTTAGATCGAGGCTTGCGTTCCAATGCAAGCCTCGCTTTCAAGTCTTCTCGCGAGACTACGCGAGCACCTTCCCTTCTCCCCCATTGGCTCAACGGCTTTGAGCTCCAAGCCTCGCTTTCATCTAAGGCGCCTGATTGGTCCGCACGCAGCCACCGCCCTTGAAACGCCTCGCTCGCCCGTCGCAATGGATCCACGAGATCCAGCGAGGGTGTAGCTAGGTGCTGAGCGTTGCGGGCGTAAGAGACCTTACTTTGAAGACATCATTCTAACCAGATAAGTTGTATGAATGGAACCCTGCCAGTTCTAAAATCCTCCTCTGTGTGTATTTGTTTCCCTCTCTCCCTCATTTACAGGGTGTGCCATTGTCGCTCCCACCCCCCTCCTGAGTTCTATGGGGCGTGGATCTGTTTCTTTACAAGTGAGGACATTTATCCTATACCTTGTACTTAGTGTTGTGTGCTTGGGTAATGTATATACCACGGCCAGCAGTGTCATGGCGCTCTGCACCGGGACGCTGCTTTAACGTTGTTTTTTCCTTCGGGGTTCATTCCCTGACACCCCACCATAGGTAGCAAGGTATTTCTTGTACTTCCTCACAAATAGACTTAGACATTATTAGTCTGCCTGTTTAGCCACTGTTGCTATACCATACATATGCAACAGCTCGCGCTGAATAGATTTAATCAGCGTTAGTTGAGGCCCCTCCACCTCGAATTTCGGCATGAGGTCAACTACGCAACCCAGGCATACCGGCCACGGCCCTTGATAGGTATGCTAGCACGTGTCAAGCCACAGAGTCACTCTTTATGGCCACTGTACATATGCACAAACCAATGATTCGAAATCTTTGTGTTTATGTTTGTATTTGTCTGTTTGTCATTTTTTCCTACAGACTCCTAGGTTCCTCGCAAAAGAGGTAAATCCCCACTACTTATGAGTTTGTTTTTCTTTCCTTTTGCACCATTTTTACACATAGTGCTATTTTTAACTTTCACGACCATTGGCAGGGCGGGCCTTAGCGCGCCCCTCCTGTCATTGGCACACTCGCTTACCGGTCCTGATGAAAGCCCAGTAAAGTAACACATAAAAACGGGCAGAAACATGTTGACCTTCTTTACAGGGTAAACACCAGTATAAAGTAATTGGCTAGTTTCCCTTCACATATCTTATTTTTAATATGTCAGGTTGACCAGTGAATAAAGTTTTTTTGGTACAACCTCTGACATTTTTAAACCCTAGTATTTTTTCACACTTCATCTTCACACAAAAACTTGCTCCGCAGTCTCCTGGCGTCGCAGCACACCGGGGAGGTACTCGATCTCTCCCGGTGGACCCGATGATGAAGCATGTCACCACTAGGGTGAGTGAGGGTTTCCTGAAAAAACAGTGTATTTTTTCTTGAAATTTGGTCTTACCATCGGACCACTTACAACTGGCCTCAGACTTCACGTGCGACACCCACCTCCTTTATATACCTTATCTTTATGGTCACTCTTCTTTTGATTACCTATATACTGCTTGGGGACTAAGAGTGCCCTAAAACCCTTTCTCTCCTTTTGTTGAGATATAGAATGTTCTAATAGCCTTATAGCCCTCCGTAGCTAGCCTATACCAGCTATTAAAGTCCTGCTCTCTTGTTAAAGGCCTTCGGCTTGGGCCTTTAATGCTGGAGCGGACCTTTAATAGCCGGTATAGCCCACTATGGTGGCTATAAGGCTATATTAGAACACTGCAATGCTGAGAGCTCCACTGAAAAAAATTCAGTGCTCTGGGCTTTTATTGGCCAGTAGAAGTCTGGAGCATCAACATTCCAATGTTTTCATTTCACAGCTGTTACTGTGAGCAAAGACCTCAAGGAGCCTGAAGGGGATTTCAACCCCCTCGGGCTCCGTGAGGCCTTTGTTTTACTAATTAGAACATTCTACCATCTAGAGACATAATGTTCTAATAGCCTCATATTCCAAAATAGCTGGCTATACCATCCATTAAAGGCCCGCTCCCTTGTTAAAGACCCTTGTCTTTCAGCTCGAACCTTTAATGTCCAGCATAGCCCGCTACGGAGGGCTATAAGGCTATAATACCAAATTTTGAGAGCGCCACTGAAGAGAATTACACTGCTCAGGACCAATAATTCAGGCAAAAGCCCTTCCACTCCGACATTTCAGCGCTAGACACTGACGTTTCTCAGAACCCATACTAGCTAGTAGAGACCTGATCCAGTTTTCTATCAGATTTATTTCGGTTTCTCCTTATTTATTTTAGATCATTCAACCCTCAATGGGGGAAATGTTTTGTGTTCTAAATATTTTAGTATGTGCCTAAAATATAAGAATGCACAAAGAACAAATATATAAACAATAACAAAATAGTGAAAAGTAGCTTAACAAGACATATTAATCAATTAATTGAACTGCTATTAGAAATGCTTTTATTTAAACAAAAAATGAAAATTAAAATTCAAACAAAAAAATGAAACAAAAAGAATGATCTTCTAAGACACTTAACGTCTGAGTAAAATTAAATCTTCTCTAGAAATAGATTTGCAGTATCGTCAATGTTTTTGGACTTATTGAAGTATGTGCTTATATGAATATATATAAAATGAATATATATCTATGAATACTACCGCCCTCCCTCTTCCAGGTCTACCACTAGGTAGTTACAGTTAAGGACCATGTTTCCATAGAAAAAACATTTTTTACTTGCCTATATCTTTTGTCGCCGTTTGACGAATTTTCACACAGTTTTCCCCAAAAAGTGCCTCGTGAATCTTGTTGCGCATGGAAAGTTTTGAGGGGAGTGGTCAAGCAGGAGCTCAGAAAAAGAGGGTTAAAAAAAAGTGTCGTTTCCCGTATTAATTCCCAAAGGACCTTTGGTCGTGTCTGCAGCACGAACCACTGGAAGAAATTATGCCAAATTTGCCAGAAAGGTAGATTTGGTTATGCAGATCATGCTTTCGGTTATTTAGTGTAAACTGTTCAGTAGTTTGAGAAATTCAAGAAAATCCAAAGTTGTGTATCTAGGGCTGCGGGTACTTTGTGAATAATCGTGAAAAATGACGACCTCATGCAGGGAAATGCAGAGCTCCGATTGGCTGCCAACAATTCAATCAGGAACGGTTGGCAGCCATCTTGGGACTTCAGACGAGACCCCCCCCCCCCAAAAAAAAAATGTTTTTAAAAAAAAAGATATGGGGTCAGGGTTGGACTACCCTGACCCCCAAGGCTTGGTCTTGGGGGGGTCTCCCCGAGATCCCACAATAGCATAAAATTATTTTTTTGAAAAAAACATTTGCTGCGAATTTGTGAAATTCGCAGCAGAAAAAAAGAACAAACACAGGCTCCCACACTTGTTTTGGAAATATCCCCCAGGTTGGCCAGATTCTGGGGGCATGTTTGTATGTATTTGTGTATATATATATATATATATATATATATATATATATATATATATACACACACACTCATTAAAGGAGGGGGGGGGCGTACGGAATCCCCCCCCTCGGAAATGAATGCTCTAGGGATCACCACCTCCCCGGGGCCTATGTTTATATTAGGGAGGGCCACGCAGAGCCCTAGGCCCCAGGGACTGACACCTCCCCTGGACTAAATAGCAAGAAATCTGGGGCAGGGCTTGTGGACCCTTCCCCTACGTGTGCCGGGGTACACCAACTCCCAGGGCCAAATTTACATTTTTAATGTGGGCCATATACAGCCCTGAGGACCAACACCTTCCCGGAATTGTCCAGTGAACTACAAAGGACCAATACATGGCCCCGAGGACAGCCGCCCAAGGGTGGCTCCTGTTGCGGTCAGGGTGCCCACCGGGGGAAATAGCTGTTTGCTCCTACTTGAGAGAAACTCTGACAGCTCCCGCCAAGTCACAACAAACACTCGGCACTTGCAAGCGAGAGATGATAAAATGCTCCCTCTTGCCAAAAGCTGAGATTTTGTCTGTTTCCCTGCCTGCTGTCAAGCTGGCAGTGAAATAGATGAAAGGATAGCTCGTGCAAGGAGGAAGCAGCCTTTCAGCAGCTCCCTCTGTGCAGCAGCGATGCCGACTCCCGTAGGCAGTGGCTGCAGGAGTCTTGAGGCTCCCCTCCCCGCAGTCCCATTGCACATTGGGTGTAACCAGGAGTATTGGCCAGGCCGAAATAAGCCTGGGGTTAGGGATTGCCCAGCCCAATTCCCACATTGGATGATGGCCGTGCCCCGGAGGATTGCGCCCCCAGGGCCAAAATCGGCCAGGGGATGGGGGGCCGCTCAGACCCTCTGCCCTTTAAATTATAAAAATAATAAAGCTGGGTCCTGGGGGAAGGGGTCCCTGAAGCCGAAATCGGCCTGGGGAGGGGAGACGCAAGCCTCTATTGTATAATGGGTGAGCCCCAGGGGATGGAGTCCCTGGGGCCAAAATCAGTCCAGCAGGGAGGCTGCATGGTCCCCTCCCCATCGAATTGAGGCATTGCCCCGAGACATGGGGTCTTGGGCGGAAAACAGTCCGGGTGAGGGGGACGTACAGCCTCCCTCCCTCCCTCCCCCCCTCCCTCCCAGGGCCCCGGGGATGGATTTCCCGGCCTGAAATCTGCCCAGGGAGGGGAGGTGTGCAGCCCCTCCCCCAATGGATAATGGCAGGGCCCCGGCGATGGGTCGAGGGGGAGAAATCGACCCGGAAGGGGAGCTGCGCAACCCCCCTGCCCCATTGAATGATGGCAGGATTTCTGGGATATGGGGTCCTCGGGCCATAATCGGTCCGGGGAGCGGACCGTGCAGCCTCCCTCCCCATTGATTTGAGGCCTAGTCCCAGGGTAGGGGGTCACTGGGGCCTGAAAATGGCACAGAAAGGGAGCCGATAGCCCCCTACCTGTATTAAACATATATATTTTAAGGTGGGCCCTGGGGTCCCATGAGCCAATATCGTCCAAGGAAGGGAGGCCATGCGCCCCCCTCCCACCACACTCTGATACCCACTCACAGACCCATGCACACACCCACTCACAGACCAACTCAGACACTAATGCACTCACTCACAGACTGACTGACAAACACACATTGAGGAACTCGCAAATCCACTCACATCCACTCACAGACCCACTCAGACACTAACTCAGAAACTCATGCATCGACTTATACACTCAAGCACCCACTCACACACCCAGTCCAACAATTATGCATTCACTCCCAGGCCCATTTAGATACTCACACACCCACTCACACACCCATTGTGACACTCACAGACTCACCCACATGGTATACACCTGTTACAACGCAACCTTTACAACTACCTACTATTACAACGCAACTTTTACAACGCATACCATTACAACGCATTGCGCTGGGGGGCGCTCTAGGATAGGGAATACGTTTAATTTACTATCCAACACCTTCCCTAGTGTCCACGGGGACTGGAGTTGGAATAGTAAATTATACTTACCACTATCCAGCACCTCTAAGCGCTATGCGTTGTAATGGTATGCATTGTAATGGTCGCGTTGTAATGGTAGGTAGTTGTAATGGTATGCGTTGTAACGTCATACATCCCACCCACATACCCACTGAGACACTCATGCACTCACTCACTCTCAAAGGTTACCAGTTACACTTAGGAAATAAAAATTAAAAAACCTTAGAAATTCACTGAAAAAAACAATGGTTGCAGGGGCATTATAGTTAGGTTCACATTTTACTCCTATAAAACCAGTGAAATTCAGCAGGTATAGTTACCTGAGCTAACTATAACTTGTTCTCCGCAATGCACTACTAATGACCTCACCTATCACATAGTTAGCTCAGGTAACTATAACTTCTGAATTTCGTGGTTTTGTGTGAGTGAACTATGATCCTAACTGTAACATCCCTATAACCTTTGGTTGTTTGGTGTGAGAACAATTATATTGACACACAAACACACACAAAAACACACATATATATATAACATTTTAAATATTTAAAATGATTAATATGAGTTGTGTGGAGTACTGGGGGGGGGGGGGGGGAAGGTGGGTTGTGTTCTCTTAAAGAAATGTTGCCATTGATTAAAAGTGAACTATCATTTTAAAATTGTTTTTGCTTTTGAAAATGAAATATTGTAATGAAAATTTTTGATTTCTGTTTTTATGCTGGAGTCCGACGAACTTAGCTTATTTTAAAATATATTTAACAGTTTGCATAGTTTAAAACCATCCAGCTATGTTGTTAAAGTTTAAAAATGTATTTTAATATGTTTTAAAATGTTATTTTTATTTGACGTGTAGGAGGTCAAGTTTTTATTTACATTTTTACATAATTTAGACTGGAGTTAGAATAGTAGATCTGCCTCCCGCACCCAGTATTAGCGCTTTTCCCAATGTTAGTTAGATTATAGTTTGAATAGTAATGCTGACATTTCCTGCATACCCAAATTCAAAATTGGGTATGAAAGCCTTATGCCTCATTTATTTGCATGGTATGAGTGTTCACTTTGCAATGAATCCTAGGAGCCCTAATGAAGGACTTTGACCTATCAGAGACGCTATGATAGGCCGAAACATGTTGGCAGAATAATAAGAATGTCTGAATCATTCTCATTCAAGTAACAGCGGTTTTGTTGATTTTTAATCCTATCTGAGGTACCACCTTTGGATTTGTCTAGAGATATTTTTATTCTTCAAAAACATCTGGATCCCTGCTCTTATTCAGTTAAGACTTATTAAGAACTCCCACAACTGGTTGAGTCCGTCAGCGTGGTATCTACCTACCCTGATTTGGAGATTTCTCCAATGTTGAAGCATACCACAATTTATAGTGGGTGAGGCGATTTCTCTAAACATCTTTTTACACCTATTTATTAAATAGAGGTATTGATTGGCAGAACCTCTGCTAATTAAATCTAAGCACTTGTTGTGTTGACTATGTCACAGGGTGCTAATGTTGTGCTCCCCCTCTCTTTCACCTTGGGTGGAAGGCAAAACACATTCCTTGGATGGAAGGCAAAACACATTCTAGACACCACACTCATGACTCCACATTCAATACAATTCCGACACCATGCTTCACAAGCACCACACCCTAACACTGCAGGCATCACAGTGCGGAATCCACATGGAGCAGGCTTCAGTGCACCACACACCTTTTGTAAAGCGCACATAGGTGATACGAGCATGGTCAGATCATGAATAGGAGCTAATTAGTAAAAAGCCAAGATATAGGGTCGGGGACCGGAGGGGAGTAGTCAGTTGGGGGCAGGGTTTGGCATGGACAAATTCGGACTCCAGTGGCATCTACAACCGGCGACATCCACACATCTTCTTGTGTGCCTTACTTTACCAGCCGAGAATACCCTTCTGGCATTGAAATAAGTGTAAAGTGCCTTGACGGTCGGTGTATTTGATCACAGCGAAAGAAAATATTATTGAATTGTGTCTCTCTTTTCCCTGGCTGGGATTTCCGTGTTGCTCAGATAGTGTGAGTGGTAGAATGCCTGGTGGCATCATGGACTGTTTAGTGCCTGGCTTGTGTGTGGATTGTCAGTTGATGGCAGGCAGGCTGAGTGGCAGGGAGGTCGCTCCTTGTGGGGTTTTCTACATTTCCATCTAACTTATCCTGATGAACTTAACCTGGAACTAAACTAAATAAACCTATCCTGCTTTATACACCTGGCTCAAAGATCATCTATTTACAACAGAAAACCTTCAATTTAATTCAATCATACTCAATAGAACAGAGGTCTCTGGCACCCCTCGTCCCCCACTATTAAATGAGAGACTCTGAGCCCCCGTATTAGGATGCATTCCATGCCACCCCCCCCCCCTCCTGGCACGAGGCGTGTTAGTATGTTCGCATTAAGTGGTCATGGCTTCCGGTGGATCTGCTAGGCAGAGTCCATAATGCTTCGCAGGCCTATTTCCATCCCACAACTAACACTCCATTAAACTTTATTACCAGGTTTTAAGGCCACAATTTTGCTAAAAGGTTTCCAGAGGCCTTGGGCGTGCGTGAAATTAAAGACAAAACCAGCGAGAGGGAACATCAGCAGAGGCCAGTGGAGCGCCCCTCACACCTCCTGGAGGGTGAGATTGGAGGGGCAGGGGAGGGAGCGAAACGAGGAAAGAAAAGGGGGAGCGATAACCCAAGAAGCACGGCACAGGGATAAAGCAGGAAAAGAGCACGAGACGGAAATAACAAGCATTTACAATGCAATGGTCTCGGCAATATTATAGGCAGAGCTATTGGCATTGCTTATTATTTTTATTTTTTATTTTTTTATCCCTAAGTAAATGTTATCGTCATTTCTATTGTCAATAGCTATTACCTCGACCTAAAAAGTGGGGGTAACAATGAAAGCAGATTCTACTTTCGTAAACTTACTAAATGTGTTTTCCCATACCCCAGAAGATATACATCTATATACACAATGTGACAGTTATTCCGGAACAGTGAGAACTAGGAGCAATTTGAGGTCGAAAACATTTTCCAGAAACTGAAAGTGTACTAATTTTAAAATCTGTTAACAGGGCAGTTTAAAGTCATTTTGCTAGTAAGGGAGTCCGCGCTCTTTGGAGAAAAGTGGAGAAGCATAAAATAGTGTTCAGACCTTAAAAAAAAACCTGCGAATCTGCATTTATTTATAACCAAATGGCTGACAGGAGGTGAGGATGAATACTGGTGGGCAACATGAATAGGCTAATGCTACGCTGCTTTTGCTATTATAAAGAGGGTAACTTCTCATGAGGCGGGGCAGGTGAAACTGAGCATGTGCTATGATGCATGCTCAATTGAAGATTTCCCAAACAAAAAAAACGTGCTAGTAGCTGCCCTTTATTATAATCACCCAGCCACTTTCCCATTCATACAATCACAAAGATGAACTGTCAATCACTGAAAAAGAACAGCGATGTTAACAGGTACACTAAGTTTACTTTGACAAGACACGATAACGTGGTATTACAAATGACCCAGCAGAAAACAACTCTATAATTACAGTACCTGCACATAAGCTGCCATTCCGAAGAAGAGGGACATGCAGAAGTTGCAACGCCCCCAGAGTCCCTGTGCTCGAGAGGCTGCACGGCTCCCCTTTAATATCTGCACATCCATGGCCATCAGATTCCCCTTACAGCCCCGCACTGCGCTCTCACAACAGAAGCAGCGGTTGTTTATTTACCCACGAACAAGGGTAAAAGCGATTCATGCTAAAGGTTATGTTGCAACAGCACAACTGCTTCAGTATGACAAAACTCGCAGTGCAGTGTTATAGACACAAAAAGCAGACTACAAGTCCGCCCTGAAAAACAAATAGAAGAAAGACTGCCAAAGATTAAGAAACTTTCTAAGGACTCTAGAGTAGCAGCTGTGTCCCAAAAAGGACCGCTCTTTTGTCGAGGTTCTCTAGGGGACGTCCATTCATTGGCATCACCAACGCCACAGAGGTGAACCCCACCCACACACCAGTGCAGTGTGGGACGTGATAGCGACTGAGGCATTTGACTTGGTCGGGTGGTTAATGCAGCTAACCGAATCTTAGCAGACCTCGGAAGCCGGGGGATGTGTTGGTAAAGCCGCCAGGTTGCCATGCAGCGCTACGTTTCAATGTTTACATTTGTATACTAGTGTTTGTATATATTACGTCACCAGATTTTGAAAACCAAAGCTGTCAGGCATTCACAAAACATAGAAGTATGCTTACAATTTTGCATCGGCCGAGGAACACAGAATTACTTCTTTGATTGTGCCCAGGACTGGTAACCTGATTGAGGCAAGAGCTCCCCTGAAACTAAGCCCGACTACCCGCACGCGATCTGTGGCAGCTGCCGGAGGGTGGTGCTGGGCCAGGGGCCGCCCAGGTGATTGACCTGAGACCGGACACTCGTGGACCCTCCCAGCGGATGGCCCTCGACCCTAGAAGCTGTGGAGAGTGACTGGCGCTACACGCAGCACCTGAGACGTAACACCGGCAGAAGACAGTGCATGACGGTCGAGAGGCCTAGAACGCGGTCCGCAGGGGCCACTTATCCTGACCGTGGTTCGGAAGTGCAATTCCACAGGTGAGAGCGTTCAGTGTGGGGGACACAGCAACTATTAACCTCTGACACGTATTGCCGAAACCCTCTCCCCTCCCGTTCCTGGGAGCACCACGGCCCATAGGCCTAAGGACAAAGACAGCAAGGCTGACGGCCAGAGTGAGCGAGAGTGCAGCTGCATCAGATCCACGGCCCTATAAAGAAGCATATCTCTGGGAACCCAAATTAAGAGAAAATGGAATAGCATGCTGTACTGCACAGAGCTATAGTGTGGAAGAGTGAACAAGGCACCTTCTGAAACGCAAACAAACTGAGCTAGAGCAAAACTTACCTAAAGTGGCAGCGGGTTGCCTCATGTCCTCTCACGGACAGACGAGACAAACAATGGCGGACACAAGCTTCCGTTTTTTTCAGATTTGGGGGCGTGTTCGATGTTCAAAAGTAGGCGTGGCTAAAAAGTGGAAAGAAGAACACCGAACACACCTCCAAATCCGAAAAGGACGGAGCCTATTTGGAGGGACGGCTCTCTCCTCCAATGGCTGGCCTCCATTTAGGAAGCCAGCCAATGGGACAGAGCCAAAATGAGAGGCGGGGCGAAGAGCCCCTCTAAGGAACATAATTTCTCGGTACTTCCGGTTCTGCCTTCGGCACACCGGATATTACCTCGACCTAAAAAGGACAGTGAAACAAAGAAAAAAAGGCGGCAGGGGATAGACAAGTAGCATTAATAATAATAAAAAGGAAATGATAAGAAACAAACTACAACGTTGACCACTGACGTACAGCTAAAACGTCCTAGAGTGATTTGGACATGGTCACACTCAATTGGATATGCTATGCTACAGACATTTTAAAGCTCTATATTCATATTGCCATTAAATATGGCTTTGCAGCGCTGTCGGGATGTCCCAGGCTCAAGGATTTCGTAACAAACTGGAGTCTTTGTGATCGAGTTGTGTCAGCAGTGTGGCTGCAGGACCCATGCTGCTGCTGTCTTGGATAGGTCTGGTGGTTGACTGTGCTGTAAAGGTGAGTGTTGTTTGGTGTTTGTAGCTGTAGGTCATTATCAATGTAATTGTGTGCCATCTGGCAGGACTGGGGTGTGCACTGTCCAGATGCAATGTGTCTGAGTCGAATTCAAGTATGGGGTCCGGTCATAGTCCACCCTGTACACCTGCGCAGAGATGATGGGTGTTGGGGTAGCAGCTTGTATGGTATCATGAAGGGGTATTTTATTCTGTGAAGAGTGGAGTTCCGTGGGCGCTTGGTGAGGTTCAACTACACAGCGTCTATGCGTTAGGGAGCTTTCCACAACTGGGGTGTTTCCATTGACCATTCCGTCCTAGTCACGAGACGCTCAAATTATCCCAGGCCAGATATGATTTTACCCTGAATAAAAAATACCTACTGGTTGACAACTGCCCATCTACAATTTTTATGTTATGCAAGAGCAAGCAAAACATTTACTATTAACAAAGATTAGAACAACGACTGTCAATTAAACTCTGTAGTTAATTGTTTACTATTTTGTAATGATGTGCTTTATATTGTTTTCGTTTTAAATAATTTGTTGAAGAATTTCAGGGTTTTTGCGATTATCGGGGCACTATTTTCCTATTGGTATCTGTGCACACCTATTGGTAGCTGTGCACTTTTGCTGTAGGTGTGTTGGCCGCCTTTGCTTTTAAGCAGGAGATGTTGGTTATACAAAGCTGCCAAGGTTTCAGATTGGTATGTGTGACATTTTCATAACTTCATTGTAATTATGAGAGACATTTCAACGACTATGAGTGACAATCGGCGACTATGAGTGACACTCGCAAGCAAGTTTACCTAGACTGGATGAATGCTGCAAACAACCAAGTGCTATCCAATTAAAATTTGGGTGTGGAGCGCATTTACAACCAGTCTGTGTATTAGCTTGTACTGTGCACAATGTGAAAATAGCCTAGCGTTTAGTTTGTGTCTATTTATTTTTTCAGAGTTTTATATAGTGCGAACATGACCCTAGGGTATCGGAGCGCTTTACAGTTACACGTCGAAAATCATTTAGAATACAACAGATATAGTAGTAGTATTAAAACATATGGTTCGATGTGTACCTATTATACCTGGTTACGACAATAACAAGAGTAGAACCCATAATTGTAGTAATGTACAGCCTGTGTACATTCATAGCGATCTGGAGAGTTTACCCTTACATACGTTATTGTCCTGTTGAGGCAAACTCCTAGATCAGCTCTAATTGGCACCAATTCTTTGATCGATGGTGAGGGCTGTTATTGTGTCTCTGTGACCTCTCATAGGTAGGATGCATCCATACCTGCGAGGACTAAGCAGCACTTCGCAACTGACCACGATGCAGATGATGATCAGTTGTTGTGTCCGGTAGGAATTTGCTCATTAGGAAGAGCTTCGCTTCTCTCTTGAAGGTTGAAGTGTTTGGAATTCTTCTAATATTTGGAGGGAGTGAGTTCCAGATTCTGGGGGAAGCTCCGGAGAATGCTCTGTCATACATTTTCTTCTTCTGGAAGATGGGAGGTTTCAGCATCAGGTCTCTGGCACTCCAGGATGGTCTGCCTCAACCGGATAACTACATTCTTTGTTTGGGCTAAGTGCATTGGAATTTTGTAGTGGAGCGCTTTGTGGGTAATACATGCTAGTTTAAGCTGAATTCTGGCTTCATATGGTAGCCAGTTTAACGCCTTCAAGTGTGGGGAAATGTGGTCGTATTTGCTTGAACCTGTAATGAGTCTTGCAGCCGCATTGAGACAGGCTTTTAGTGGTGCTGCGGAGATCTTAGGTAGTCCTGCTAATGCTGTACAGCCATATTTACTCCTTGATATGACCAAGGACTGAACTGACAATTTGAGGTCTGATGTAGTAATTTGTGGTTTCAATTTTCTAAGGTAGTTCAGGTGAAAACGGGCAACTATCGCCATTGATTTCATGTGGGATTTCATGTCTAGATTCTTATCAAGTGTGATTCCTAGTGATTTGGTCGAATCGACAGGGGCGCAGTTTAGCGTTGTGATCAGTTTGGTCTACTTCTTCACATCAGAGGTGCTTTTGGGGGGGGGGATATTAATAGGAATTCCATTTTCTGCACATTTAGTTTCAGATGATTGCTAGTTAACCAATATAATGACACCTTTAAGGCATTATTCATTGCCTTCATCTCCTCCAGCGAAGTGTTCTTTATGTAGATCAGTGTCATATGGGTACATGTGATAGGAGATGTTAGGGTGCTGGAGAATTTCTGTAAGGGGTTCCACATATAGGTTGAATAGTGATGGAGATAAGGTGGAGCCTTGTGGAACTCCAATCGAATTTGGGGATGGCGGGGATTGCGCCTGGTTGACCATGAATGTTGGCATTCTGTTCTGTAGGAATGATTTCAATCATGTCAGCACATTTCGAGATAATCCCATCCTGTCTCTGCCTCATGCCTGTACCCAGCAATGCTACAAAGTGTGCGGCTGAGCTATTCATAAAACAGTGGCTATCCTTGCTTCCTAGTCCTTCAATATGTAAGTGACCCATGACTCTACCAGAAAGCCTCCACGTCACAATATCAACTTAGGAAAAGATTGTCTTCCAGGTATGCAGGTCATGTGCCTACTGATGAGACCATGGACACCTTCAGAGGCAGTAGATTGGTTGCAGGTCTTCCATAACCCTCTTAACTAATTCTGGCATTGCACATTTGGCGGTCCATTTCAGGCAGCGACTTTGGTCTGCAAGAATGGCTGCAGGCAGGCTCAGGCTGCGAGCCACCGCAGAATGTGGCAATTCGGGATTGCCACCTTTCCTGCCTCCAGTACTAGTCGCCCAGGCCACTCTTGTGAGTCCCGGGCGGTGCCGTCAAGTAACAGACTGTATTGGCAGCCAGTGCATCACTGGCTCCTCTCCATCACTGGCAATATATTGAATTCGGCCCGTGGGGTAATAACAATAGCTGACACAAACAGGTCGCAGCGACGCGGTGCTAGCTACTGCAAGCAGCGATGCGAGTGCTGCGGCTGGGGCAATTATTATTTGCGGTGCTGCCCGCAAACCAGCCAGCAGTCTTCTAGCTCCCAAAACAAACTCCCCGCTCCGGCAGTAGGATGTTACGACAGGCTGACAGTGAGAGCCGCACTGGGGGATGCAGAATCACAATCATGATAAATTGTAGTAGTTGAGTGAGGCTGCCAGTATCTTTATCTGCGAGTACCAAGCCTGTCGGAGCAGCACACCCGCCATGGGTGGCGTGCTGCCAGCTGCCACAGACTCAGTTTTTGGCAGTGCTTTGAGTGCCAGCTGACACACAGCATATGCGTGAGGTAATGCGGAATACCACACTGTAATGTGCTAGTCTAACGCCTGATGCATGATACGTGACAGTACTGGCAATAAAGTTTCTCTTATCAACAGTGACTTTGAACAAGGCGCTCCCTCGAGTAGGGGGTAATGTGGTACTAGGCGCAGGGCCCCGTGGATACTTTCCCTTCCCCTGCTCCCACAACTCTTTGACCTGGAGCAGGGACAAGGAAATGGGTCTCGCAGGCTGTGCTGAATGTTACAGTCTGGCTGGAGTCTCACGAGTCCTGCGGGAGGTGTGTAGTCAGAAACGAATGTCACGATATTAGCATCACAGCGGGTCCCGTTGCAGCTGGAACTGGGGGACACTTTTTAAGGCATTGCCATGTTTGGCCTTCCCTCTTTGTCCCCGTGACAATAGGACCCTAGCTTCCAAGGGCTCTAGCGACGCTGGTGCAAATCTCCCACCCACCCATGCCGCCTCATCTTTGGGCTTTGCTGTGGGTGCTGTAGCTGTCACAGGCCGCATCACCAGCCAATTTTTAAGGTTATCACACCTCTGCAGCATTACCTCAAGAACAGCACTGAGGTGGTCAGACAGGCTTCATTCTACATTGACGATGTTGCACACCAGGATGGGAGTGTAGGATCACGGTTCCATGTCATGGGGTACCGCCCTGGATACGTGGTGGTGGGGAGGTGCGGGTTCCTAGCTGGAGTCTGGTTAGCCGAGCATCAAGGATTGGGAACGGTCCCTCATATATGCAGGTGGTTTCACCTGTGTGGTCTGGGGTAGAACTGAGATCGGAAAATGGGCCGGAGCACTGTGCAATCACACCTCGCAATCTTAAATGTGTATATAAAGGTAAAGGATATATGTGTAGTGGGAGTACTCAACTGTTAGGTAGCAGTATCATGAATTCGCAAATCACTTGACTAATAAATTAATGAACTAATAAATAAATATGTCTTTAACTGGTGCTCATAAAAAGCCCCAATGTTGATGATTAAGTGCCAGTGCTGAGCATAGGAAAACACCAGCTTAAATTATGCACTGGTGTTGATTCCACAGCAATGAAATAAAAAGAAGGTATCATTGGACAGCCAACATCACAGGGCAGGGGATGAGCCACAAGCATGTTCAGGTTGGGAGTTCAACAGAGACAGCCCACAGAAGTAGATAAGTCTACCTACCTTAGGGAGGTGTTCGCGCAAACTACGACTTGGTCATCTGGACCACACCCAGTTCAAGTTCTTGAAACAACAGTACTGCAGCAGAACATCTAGAAGGAGAGACTGGGTCTGCCACAATGGTTACTTGGGACAACAGCATCCAGAAGTGTGGCTGATCTTCACTCAACAATGCAATGGATTCACCGGGGCAGCAGAGGGGTTTGGTACCTAATGGCATTATGCTCCCTAGTACATCACATCTAGATCCAGGTGAAACAGTGTGTCATGTGCAAGAACCTTGTGACTAGGTACCTTCACCTTTCTTGGGTTCACTCAAACCACTTACCCGGTGCCAATGATGGTGCCCTACAGCAGGAAGATTCCGAAAGCTTATTGTGGAATTCTTTACTGGACCACATAAGGGATATCCAGTAAATGTCTTTCATCAAGGCTCTGAAGACACTTTTATTTACATAACCGTCCTTGGCTCGGGCCAATCTAGCGCTTGGTAGCTCCGGAATGGCCCATTCAGCGCTCTATAAATACAGATTGAACTGGATGCATCATTGAGTTTGTTCGCCATGTCCTGCACCCTTAATAGATGCTTCCACTCTCTCTGGGGCCCTCAAGGCTGTGTTATCTCCTGTAACCTTGAGCGAGTCTCTGCTCTTTCACTTGTGGTCTTGAGGTTGTGCTCTCTCCACCCCGTGAAGCAGCAATCTAGCCCCTGCCCTTGAGACAGTGCTCTCTCCCTCCTGCACCCTTAAAGCTTCAGGCTACCCCGTGCATCCTTGAGGCTCTGGTCTCTCTTCTGCACCCGTTGAACTGTACTCTCCCTGCGCCATTTAAGTTGTACTCTCCCTGCATCATTTAAGCTGTACTATCTCCTGCACCCTTTCAGTTGTACTCTCTCCTGCACCCTTTCAGTTGTACTCTCTCCGGCACCCTTTAATATGTACTCTCCCTGCACCATTTAAGCTGTACTCTCTCTCCTGCTCCCTTTAAGTTGTACTCTTTCCCTGCATCCTTTAGGCTGTACTATCCCTGCTCCCTTTAAGCTGTGCTCTCTCTCCTGTACCCTTGAAGCCGTGCTCTATCTCCTGCACCTTTCAGCTGCACTCTCTCCTGCACCCCTTTAAGCTGTGCTCTCCCCCTGCAACCTTGAAGCTGTGCTCTCTCTCCATGCAAACTTGAAGCTGTGCTCGCTCTCCTGCACCCTTTAGGCTGTGCTCTCTATATGCAAATTTGAAGCTGTGCTCTCTCTCCTGCACCCTTTAAGCTGTGCTCTCTCTCTCCCTGCACCCTTGAACATACGATCTTCCCCTGAACCTTCAATGGGAGTCACTCACCACAAAAACTGGGGAGTTTTTCCCTCTCTCCTGCACTTGCGAACATATCCTTCACGCTGAATGTGCGCCCTGTCTGGGTACAGCAGAGCCGTGCCCTCTCTTATGCAACTGAATCAGCACCGACCCCGCGTGCTCACTCCTACAGCCGTATATCCGTGGTCAGCCCCTTCACCCGAATATGTGCCCTCCCCTGCACCTCTACAGACTGAACAGCCCGCATCTTCTCACCTTGGTGGTACCCGAAGCGTCACCACTGCACCCGGGCCCTCTCTTCTACATCCTTGAACCGGTGCGCTCTCTGCCGAGTAGAGGCCACGGCCTTCCTCTCACACCAAACGAACCCTGCCCCCCCCTCCCCAAAGCTCGGCGCCCTCTTTTCAGAATTCCTGGATGTATACCCCCCCCCCCCCCCCGCCCCCCTGTGCAGCCCTCTGCACGACTGAACCTGTGATCTCCCCGAACCCCCGTCTTCAGCCAGTGCCCCCCACCCCCGCCCTCCTAAACAGCGCCAGCTCCCCTGGACCCCGCGGTCCGCCGGCCGCACGGGCAGCCAGCCCTTCCGCGCTGCCTCCACGCGCTCATGAATAATAAGCATTTTCCATGTTATTAATCTTTCATGTCCTGAAACCTCCGTCTAATTTTGAAAAACATTTCTTTTTTTATCATTTATTTCATCTCCCTGCTAATTCATTGCATCTTCCTTCAGCGGAGAGAGGGGGAGAGGCTGGGAGCCGGAAGGTGTAAGCATGAGGGTGCATGGTGTAAGCATGTGGGTGCATGGTGTAAGCATGAGGGTGCATGGTGTAAGCATGAGGGTGCATGGTGCGAGGAAGAGGATCTGGCGTGAATTAGGGAGGGGTGGGGCAGAGCCTGCGGGCAGGTGACTGTGCAGTGTTCGTGAAGCAGCGAGTGGACGTGGAGGAGGGTGGGCACGGAGGGTACTGAGAGGTGAACAGGAGCGCGTGACAGAACGCGGTGGGAGTGGGGCGTGTAATGAAGCGTGCGTTGGCAACGGGAGAGTAGGAGAAACAAAGGGGGATAATGTTCCTGAGGTAGCGCAAAGTATGGGTGTGGAGTCCAGAGCCGGAGAGGAGACAGCGGGTTGAGAGTGCAGGGGTGACGTGCAGTGGGAGTACAGCGAGTGATGCTGTGCAAGACAGAGTTCGAGCTAGTACTCGGAGTGGCAGCATTGAAGGGACCTGGTGGGAACAAAAGCAAAGCCAGTCTCCCCCAGGTATCCTGGTCTTGTTGGAATGTTACAAAAGGCAGGAGATAGACAGCCTTAGAGACAGTGGGGGCGGGGTTAAGTGACAGGGCATTTAGAGTAAGCCTGGGCGGAGTTCCAGAACTCCGCTGCGCCACACGGAGTCCAGCAATTGGCAGAGTGTGCTTGGTCATGCCTGTCCGCGTGGTTTTTCATTGCTGGGTGTTTGTCCTGCGCTTGAAAATCAACACGAATGCCACCATGCGCAGCGCAAGAGGGCGTTGCTTCTTTTCTGAAACTTGAGTACATTTTCTACTCGAGTGGCAACTTTCTCAACGCGAACGGAAGGTTTCTCAACGCGGGCTGACGCGACTACCCACATTGAGAAATCCGACCGCCCGCATGGAGAAATCTCGACGGAAGGTGAATTTTTCTCGATCGCACTTGCCAACTTGACGTTGGGGAGCACGAGCAAGAAAAATCTAGCCAGGAGGTGGATTTTCCTTTTTCACACTCGTCAAGTTGAAGTTGGGGAGTGCGAGGGAAGAAAAAAAACTCCACTCAGCAGACCGGAATTTTATCCGAACTCTGTGTGCTCCGCGGAGTGCGAAAAACTGCAAACTCCGCGAACGGAGCGGAGGTCACCACCCTGGCTTAATTTACAGACAGCAAGGTGAAGAGTTTAGCCTCTTTCTGATTCCATTCACCACATAAGTAGGCAGGGAAAATTTTTTTTTAGAGAATCCCATAGTTCAGGGGGGAAAGACGATATTTGGGGCTTTAAAGCAGGTCTAGAAGGTTTCACTTAGGAGTGCTTGGTGGGGTGTGAGAGAGAGAGTGGTGAATGCAAGGAAAGGCCGGTGAATAGGAGAAGAATGAGGTTCAGGGTATGGGGGGACCTGGTTGGGGTACGGGTTGTACACTTTGGGGAGTTTAAGGTGAAGGTTTGTCAGGAATTTGATGTATTAGTGAGGCTGATACTATGTTGTATTTGAATCAATTATCCAACTTCAAACCTGTCCTAATAAAGTGGCCTTTTAAGCTATATGTTGGTTTGAGGAATGGGATTACTGCAGGACGAGAGAGTGCGGACTAAAGGTGAGAAAAACAACATGGGAGTGGGCTCCAAGGAGGCAGAAAATACTCGACAGACTACTCTCTCTGTGACCAGAAGCAGCAGACTAGGAGCACAGCAGGCAACTGCAAAATACTACCAGGGCCGGACTAGGAACCAAAACCGGCCCTGGCAATGTGCTCGGCCGGCCCCCCTCCCCACTCGGGGGAGGGGGGGGGGGGGGTTGGAGGTGGCGCCGAGCGCTTTGCTGGGGCCGGTTTTCGGCCGATTTTGTTGCAGGGTCGATTTTGCAGCTATACACCCGTCAGGTGAGGGACCAGGGCTCGCATCGGGGTACCACACTGGTGGACGACGTCTCCCCACTTATTTTACCGGGAGATCGATAACTGGAACAAATGGAGCCACACATTCACTCTTTGGCCTCTCTGGGGCGAGATCGGAGCTCATTCAGAACGCTGCTCACGCACTGGCTTCTCTGATGCAATCGCATCTAAGGGGTAAGCGAGGGCAGGCAATGAGTCTGATGGTGCAAGCCACCTTTCGTGATGTCAGCGTCCCCCCACTTCTTTTTTTAGGACGTGTCAATCAATCAATCAATGAATTTGTAGAGTGCGCTGCTCACCCGTTAGGGTCTCAAGGCGCTGGGAGGGGGCTGCTGCTACTGCTCGAAGAAACAGGTCTTGAGTTGCTTCCTGAAGGAGAGATGGTCCTGGGTCAGCCGTAGGTGGGTGGGGAGGGAGTTCCATGTCTTGGCCGCTAGGTAGGAGAAGGATTTTCCCCCGGTGGTGGTTCTGCGAATCATTGGGACAGTGGAGAGGGCGAGGCTGGCGGATCAGAGCTGGAAGGTGGGTGTGTAGATCGTGAGGCGGTTGTTGAGGTATTTGGGGCCCATGTCGTGGAGGGCTTTGTGTGCATGGGTGTGGATTTGAACGTGATCCACTTGCTGACGGGGAGCCAGTGCAGGTCTCTTAGATGGGCGGAGATGTGGCTGTGGCGGGGGACGTCCAGGTTGAGTCGTGCAGAGGCGTTCTGTATGCGCTGGAGTCTTTTCTGTAGTTTGGCTGTGGTTCCTGCGTAGAGGGCATTCCCGTAGTCCAGTCGGCTGGTGACGAGGGCCTGGGTGACTGTTTTTCTGGTTTCGGTGGGGATCCCTTGGGAAGATTTTTCGGAGCATGTGCAGGGTGTTGAAGCAGGATGATGAGACGGCGTTGACTTGCTTGGTCATCGTGAGGGAGGAGTCCAGGATGAAGCCCAGGTTGCGTGCATGGTCCGTGGACTTGGGGGCGGTGCCCAGAGCAGGAGTCGTCCCAGGCGGAGGGGGATGGTCCGAAGATGAGGACTTTTGTCTTGTCCGAGTTCAGCTTCAGACGGCTGAGCTTCATCTATTCCGCGACGTCTTTCATTCCTTCCTGGAGGCTGGCTCTGGCGGTGGCGGGGTCGTTGGTGAGGGAGAGAATCAGCTGGGTGTCGTCAGCGTAGGAGATGATGTTGAGGTTGTGTTGGTGTGCGAGGGGGCTCATGTAGACGTTGAAGAGAGTGGGGCTGAGCGAGGAGCCTTGAGGAATGCCGCAGATGATCTTGGTGGCTGCTGAGTGGAAGGGAGGAAGGCAGACTCGCTGGGATCTGTCGGCGGGGAAGGAGGTGATCCATTCCAGGGCTTATCCCTGGATGCCGGTGTGGTGGAGGCGTGTAGTTAGGGTGCGGTGGCAGACAGTGTCGAAGGCAGCCGAGAGGTCGAGGAGGATGAGGGCAGCCGTTTCCCCGTTGTCGAGCATGGACCTGATGTCGTCGGTAGCTGCGATGAGGGCGGTCTCGGTGCTGTGGTTTGCTCGGAAACCTGACTGTGATGGGTCGAGGGAGTCGTTTGTCTCAAGGAAGGCGGTTAGTTGTTTGTTGCCGATCTTCTCGATGACTTTGGCGGGGAACGGGAGGAGTGAGATGGGGCGGAAGTTCTTGAGGTTCGTGGGGTCCGTGGTGGGCTTCTTCAGGAGGGCGCTGATCTCCGCATGTTTCCAGCTTTCTGGGAAGGTGGCGGATGCGAAGGAGGAGTTAATGATGTTCCGGAGTTGGGGTGCGATGAAGGAGTCGGCTTTGTTGTAGATGTGGTGTAGACAGGGGTCGGCTGGGGAGCCAGAGTGGATGGTGTTCATCATGTGGGTGGTGTCTTCAGTGCTGACGGGTGTTCAGGTGCGGAGGATGGTGGTAGGGGGTGTTGG
Source organism: Lissotriton vulgaris (assembly GCF_964263255.1). Lineage (NCBI taxonomy): Eukaryota > Metazoa > Chordata > Amphibia > Caudata > Salamandridae > Lissotriton > Lissotriton vulgaris. The sequence goes on from NC_141687.1 coordinate 376,733,360, forward strand.
TTCGGTGGATGGGAGCGTGGTGTGGGCGCCAAAGCTGTTGTGTATGTCGGCGATCTTGCGGTGGAAGAATGAGGCGAGTGAGCCGCAGAGGTCTTGCGAGGGCGTGATGTCGTTGATGCTGGCTCTTGGGTTGGAGAGTTCTTTAACGATGCTGAAGAGTTCCTAGCTGTTGTGGGTGTTGTTATCCAGCCGTTCCTTGAATGCCGTCTTTTTGGTGGTGCGGATCAGCTGGTGGTGTTTGCGGGTGGCGTTCTTGAGGGCTGTCATGTTTTCTGCTGATTAGTTGTTGCGCCAGGCTTTCTCGATGGTACGGCAGGATTTCTTAGAAATTTTGAGGTCGTTGGTGTACCACAAGGCTTTGTTGCTGCCTGGTCTGCTGGGGCATTCTTCATTGGTGCAAGGGCATCGGCGCAGTTGGTGAGCCACTGTGTGAGGTTGCTGGCTGCTTCGTTGGAGTCCGTTGTGATGCTGGGGGGGGGTTCTGGCTCAAGGAGGTGGTGAGCTGGTCGGTGGTGATCTTGCTCCAGCATCTTCGGGGGGCCTGATGCGGGTGGTGGTTGGTTATGGTTTTCCTGAAGCTGAAGTGGACGCAGTTGTGGTCTGTCCAGTGTAGTCTGGTTGTGTGGCTGAAGGAGATGTGGTTGCTGGAGGAGAAGACTGGGTCAAGTGTGTGGATGGCGTAGTGGGTGGGGGTGTTCACCAGTTGCTTGAGTCCGAGGTTGGCGAGGTTGTCCAGTAGGGTGGTGGTGTTGTTGTCATTGTTGTTTTCCAGGTGGAAGTTGAGGTCCCCTAGGAGGATGTAGTCTGAGGAGGTGAGGGCAAGCGGGCTGATGAAGTCTGCGTGGGCTTCGCTGAATTGTGTGCGTGGTCCCGGGGGTCTGTAGATGAGGGTGCCTCTGAGGGTGGTCTTGTGTTCGGTGTGTATCTGGAAGTGAAGGTGCTCGGCGGCGGTGAGGGTGTCGTCGGAGTTGGTCGCGATGCGGATGGTGTTTTTGTGGACGATGGCGATGCCTCCTCCGGTTTGGTTGGTGCGATCCCTCCGAGTGATCTTGTAGCCCTCAGGAATGGCTATGGCGATGTTGGAGGCTGAAGAGGAGTTCCTCCAGGTTTCTGTGAGGAAGGCGACGCCCAGTGCTGTTGTATCAATGAGGTTCCAGAGTTCTACGGCATGTTTGTGGACGGAGCAGGTGTTGAGGAGGATACACTTGAGGTGGTTGTTGATGATGCTTGGTCCGGCGGGTGGGGGGGGAGGTGCAGAGGCAGGTGAATTTGCAGGCTTGGCAGGTGAAGGGTCCGTGGGTGCGTTTCGGGGTTGCTCTGTGGCAGGCGGGGGTCCGGTCGGTGTTGAGTGCGTGGAGGGTACGTGTGCCCTGTGAGGGACATCAAAGCAATGACGCAGCTAGATATCCATGCTCCATCCACCCTCCACTCCATGAGCTCTCTGCGCAAGCGCTGGTCTTCAATGCGCACTCGGGCCAGAGCTGCCCTCAGTACACCCTCTGCCACCGGCATAAGCCCTCGGGGTGAGCTTCTGAGGGCGCATGGGCAGAGTGGCCCTCACTCAATATTTATTTCAGCTGCGACGTCTGACTCCCCCTCAGTACAAACACCTACCCTCGGTGAATATTACACCTCAGCACGTGCACGGTTCCATCACACAGCCCAGACTCCCCACCCCCTCCCCTCCCCTACACACACTATTCACACCGTTCTTTGATGGCCCCTTTGTGCACATTTCGGCTCCACAGCCAGAGCTCCCGGTGCTGCACCCGCCGGCCCAGGCCGGATGGTAACCCTGCTCCTCCTGCGCCTCCCAGAGATAATTAAATACAAATGAAATCTACGCAAATAAATTAGAATAAATTAAACACTTCAAAATCAGCCTTTTCGCAAATTAATCCATTCCATCAGCTTTCTTCTCGAGAGGGGAAATATGAGCTGAGATGGGGGGAAACTTAATGCAGCAGCAGAGTCAAGGTGCCGGGCCTGGAGAACCCAGCACGGGGGCAGGTGGGGGCAGGTGGGTGCAGCCGCACAGTGGGAAGGGAACTGGGGAGGGAGAGGAGGGGAAACCACTGCACGGAACCTGCAGAGAGAGAGAGAGAGAAAAGCAAGGAGGGGGACCCAATGGGTAGAGAAAACAACACACAAAAAGTACAATGTGGGGAAAAGTCCGTAACAGGTTGGAGGGCACAAAGTACAGAAAAACAGTACAGAGAGTAGGGGAGATTAATAACCGACACAGTACGCAGAGAGGATAAGCTGGTACGGTAATCTAAAGGAGCGTGCAATACAGGTAAACAGCATTGGAGATAATTCCAGTACGGGAGACCTAATCTGGGAAAAGGAAACACGGGAGGCCAGTGTAGAGGAACCAGCGCTTGGCGAGGAAACCAGTAGAGAAGAGAAACAAGCACAGGAAGTCAGAGGTGCGAGGAATTAGGTGCAAAGGAAACGATTTCTGGAAGCAACTACGGGTGGTGAGTAGAACAGTACAGAAACGGGCGTGGAAAGCAGTGGGATGGGGAGGAGCAAACACGCCTGGGACATGCTAGAGGAAGCCAGTACAGGGGACCAGCACTAGAAACAGAGAAGTGCACAAGAAATCTGGTCTCTAAGAAACACTGCAGAGCGAGAAACGGTACAGGGTATCCGGAAACCGGTGCAGGGTATCCGGAAACCGGTGCAGGGTATCGGGTGCAGAGAATCCGGAAACAGGTTCAAGGGGACCGGGAACGGGTGCAAGAGATCTGGAAACCGCTGCAGGGAAACCGGTGCAGGGGATCCGGTGCAGAGTGAGAAACGGTACAGGGGAGCAGGAAACGGGTGCAGGGTATCTGGAAACCGGTGCAGGGTATCTGGTGCAGAGAATCCGGAAACGGATTCATGGGAACCGGGAACTGGTGCAAGGGATGTTATGTTATGTTATGTTAATATGAATTTATAAAGCGCATTATCACCCAGGGGTATCTAAGCGCTGAAGAGAAACCGAAGCAGGGTATCCGGTGCAGAGTGAGAAACGGTACAGGGGAGCAGGAAACCGGTGCAGGAAACCGGTGCAGGGTATCCGATGCAGAGAATCCGGAAACCGGTTCAAGGGAACATGGGATCTGGTAAACCGGCGCCAAGTTGGGGAAATCAGCCCTTAGTACTAGACAATTGACACGAAACCAGCACAGGAGCAAAGAAAACAGGGCATAGATTAGGAGAGCAATGCAGAGATTAGGAGAGCAGTACAAAAGGCAAATAAGTGGGCGAGGGAAACAAGTGCAGGAATCGGCACTGGCGTTAAGAAATCTAATGGAGGATACAGTCCTAGGGGTTATAAAACCAGTCCAGGAAGCCAGCAAGAAAACAGTGCATAGGGTGATACAATGGTACATGACATGAAGCCAGCGTGGGGTGGAGCAAAGCAGCATAACCACGGTGTGATGAAACCAGTACTGGGGCAAGCAATAGTACGGTAAACAAGTCGAAGGGGTGATGATTCCAGTACAGGAAATCCGAAGGAACCAGTAGGTAAAGCAATCCATGTGGTGTGGAACAAACGAAGGGCTGGCGGACAGACTGATGGACCAGTACAGGAAATAAGGAAACAAGGGGCGAAAAAAAGAGAAGAGAGGAAATCAGTGCAGGGTTGAAGAACCCGGCATAGGGGATCAGAAAACCTGCCGTAGGGGGCGCTATGACTATAGCATAGGAATCAAATAGCGAGCCGAAGAACCCAGTAAAAGACACATGCCACCTTCTAATGAGTGCCTCGGTCTGTTCTGCTGTTTGAGGACTCATGGCGCGTGTACTCTGCCTCAGAGTGGGTGAGGTCTCTGGATGGGGGCCAAAACGTTTCTGAGGCCATTGGCATCATGTTGCTGTACCAGGCACCCCCATGGGTCTGGCCTCTGCAGCTAAATTTCCTCTCCCACGGTGCTGTATGGGGCCTCATGATTAATCGCTAAACTTAGCCTCTGAGGCTGCGTCAGTCCTCACGATGGGGGCGGGTCACTCAGCATCTGCGCATGAGGAGGGCAATCACTTCCTGCTGGTGTATAAAAACACGAGAGCTGTAGTTGTGCTCCCACTAGTGCTGTGCAAGGCCTCGCGATGACTCACAGTCTGAGGCAGGTGAGGCCTCGTGTTTGCTCACAGGCTCTCAATCAATCAATCAATCATTTATAGAGCGCGGCACATCCCCCGTGAGGGTCTCGCGCGCTGCAGCTGTTCGCTGCTGTGTGGAGGCTGATTATTCACACAGCCAGGTCTACAGATCTGGTCTGAATTGCTGGACTGATGGTGCGGTCCCGAGGTGCAGGGGAAGGTTGTTCCAGGACTGGTCTGCCAGGTGCGAGAAGGAGCGCCCTCTGCTGTTGGTTCGACGGGCATGTGGGGTGTCTGCGATGGAGAGGATCGTTAGGCATTTGTTGATGTATGCTGGTCCTTCGTTGTGCAGGGCCTTGTAGGCGTGGGTCAGCAGCTTGACCTGGCATCTCTTCTGAATCTGGAGCCAGTGCAGCTTCTTGAGATAGGGTGTGAGGTGGGTCCTTCTTGGGAGGTCGAGTATGAGTCTTGCCACTGAGCTCTGCATTGTTTGGAGTCTTTTCAAGAGGCATGCAGTGATTCCTGGGCAGCGCAAGTTTTCATAGTACAGTCTGCTGGTGATTAGGGTCTATGTAACAGTCTTCTGGTGTTTACAAGCCACCTGAAGATCTTGCAGAGCATGCCAAGGGTGTGAAAATAGGGGGATGAAGCTGCATTGACTCGTTTCTTCAAGGATAGCTTGTTGTCCAGGATGATGCAGAGTTTGAGTGTGTGCTCCGTTGGGGTTGGGGGGAGGGGGTGCCAAGCTCTGCAGGCCACCACAAGTCAGTCCAAGGAGAGGTTTTGTTCCCAAAGATGAGGGCTTCCGTCTTGTCCAAGTTGAGTTTGAAACAGTTATTCTTCATCCAGTCCGCAACGTTCCTCATGCATCTGTGGAAGTTAGTTTTGGTGTTGGAGAGATCTTTGGACAGAGAGAGGATGAACTGTGTGAAGTTGGTATAGGAAATTATGTTGAGTCTGTGTGATCTGGCTGTGTCAGCTAGTGAAGTCATGTAGGTGTTGAAGAGGGTCGGGCTGATGGATGAGCCTTGGGGGACTCCGCAGATGATCTTTTTGGGTTGAGGTGAATGGTGTGTGATGGATCCTTTGGGTTCTGCCAGTGAGGTATGAGGCTATCCATTTGAGGGTGTTTCCTTCAATCCCAATATGGTGGACTCTGTTGATCAGGATGTGGTGGGAGACAGTGTCAAGCGTGGCGGACAGATACCGAAGGATGAGGGTTGCTGTTTCCCCATGGTCCAGGACGGCCCTGATGGCATCAGTGGATGTATCAGGGTTGCCTCAGTGCTGTGGTTGGCTCGGAATCTGGATTGGAAGGGGTCCAGGAAGTGGTGGTCTTCTAGGTGTTGTGTAAGATGCTGGTCGATTGCTTTCTCAAGGACTTTGCTGGGAAGGGGAGCAGTGAGATGGGCCAGTACTTCTTCAAATTGGCAGATATTTATTTTCGGGGGCGGGCTGGGAGCCGCTCTTCGGCATCTGTGCAATCTTTATAGAAGGAGGTTGCAGTGATGGAGGTGTTCAGGACCTTCCTGAGCTCATCGCCTATTGTCCTAATTCTGAGGTTGAAGACATGGTGGGGGCATGGGTCTGTGAGTGCCCCAGGGTGCATGGATTTCATGATACAGATGGTGTCTTGCATGGTGAAGAGTTCCCAGTGAGTGAGGTTGTGTTCTGCCTTTGTGTTCGTGGATGCGAGCAGGTTGATGATGCCTGCAGAGGAGGGATGGTGTTCAAACAGGGCCGTTTCTGCCATTAGGCAAGACTAGGCGGTCGCCTAGGGCGGCAAAAGGGGAAGGGCGGCAAAAAACATGCATGCCTGAACATTTGTTAAATAAATATACCCCTTTTATTTGTGTTGTACTCGTTAGAATACAGCTTACCGGAGACACTGTGATTATAGTGAAATGTGGCTGCAACCATCGGCAAAACGCATTTAGCGCATCTCGTTTTTTTCATAATTGTTATGCTTTCACACCATCCGTAAACAGCATTTGAAACAGTCCAACAATTATTCCATTTAGAGCTCTAGACAGTGACATCTCTGCATAGACAGCGCTAGAGAGATTATTGCATCTAATCTGTATGCATTTCCAGAAACACTCACAAATATGTTATTAAGAGCACTAGTCAATCTTACATCTTTTCTATATACATCCCTAAAGGCAGTCGCACAATATTGCATTGACAGCTCTAAACAATCTACCATCTCATCTGCATATAGCTCTAGAAACAGTCTTACTCCACACGGAGCTCTAGACCGTCTGGCATTTTATCTAGAGACAGTTCTTGACAGTCACGTCACATCTGTATGCATTGCTAGAGGCAGTCACGGAATGATGCATTCACAGCTCTAATGAATCCTACATCTCATCTGCATACAGCTCTAGAAACAGTCTTAGAAGTATTCCATACAGAGCCCGAGCCTAGACAGTCTGGCGCATCTCATCTATAGACAGCTCCTGACAGTTGCATCTCCTCTGCACACAGCACAGCTCTAAAGTCACAGATCTCCAGTTTGTGTGCCTCATATCGCGGGTGTCGTGCGTCCTGTCTTGAGCTTGGCCCCAGGGCACAAGTCCTAAAAAAAGAAGTGGGGGGACTCTCCAAGTTAGGCGTGGTCACAGGAAGTGACATCACGACAGGAAGTGACATCACGACAGGAAGTGACATCACGGCAGGAAGTGACATCACGACAGGAAGTGACATCACAACAGGAAGTGACATCATGACAGGTGTGAGCAGGACAAATGCAAGGCAGGGAGATCTGTTGAATAGGATGGCTCCCATCTCTCCCTCTGTCCGCACCATCTCTCCCTCCGCCTGCACCATCTCTCCCTCCGCCTGCACCATCTCTCCCTCCGCCTGCACCATCTCTCCATCTGCCTGCACCAGCTCTCCCTCTGCCTGCACCAGCTCTCCCTCTGCCTGCACCAGCTCTCCCTCTGCCTGCACCATCTCTCCCTCTGCCTGCACCATCTCTCCCTCTGCCTGCACCATTTCCACTCTACCTGCACCATTTCCACTCTGCCTGCACCATCTCTCCCTCTGTCTGCACCATCTCTCCCTCTGTCTGCACCATCTCTCCCTCTGTCCGCACCATCTCCCCTCTGCCTGCACCATCTCTCCCTCTGCCTGCACCATCTCTCCCTCTGCCTGCACCATCTCTCCCTCTGCCTGCACCATCTCCCACTCCGCCTGCACCAGCTCTCCCTCTGCCTGCACCAGCTCTCCCTCTGCCTGCACCAGCTCTCCCTCTGCCTGCACCAGCTCTTCCTCTGCCTGCACCATCTCTCCCTCTGCCTGCACCATTTCCACTCTGCCTGCACCATCTCTCCCTCTGTCTGCACCATCTCTCCCTCTGTCCACACCATCTCCCCTCTGCCTGCACCATCTCCCCTCTGCCTGCACCATCTCCCCTCTGCCTGCAACATCTCCCCTCTGCCTGCAACATCTGCCCTCTGCCTGTTCCGTCTCCCCTCCGCCTGCACCGTCTCACCCCCTGCCTGCACCATCTCATCCCATGCCTGCACCATCTCCCCTCTGCCTGCACCATCTTCCCTCTGCCTGCAACATCTCTGCCCTCTGCCTGCTCCGTCTCCCCTCTGCCTGCACTGTCTCACCCCCTGCCTGCACCATCTCATCCCATGCCTGCACCATCTCATCCCCTGCCTGCACCATCTCTCCCTCTGGCTGCACCGTCTCCCTCTCAGCCTGCATCATCTCCTTCTCTGCTTGCACCATCCACCCCCTTCGCCTGCACCTCCCTCCCCTGCCTGCTGCTCTTTTAACCCTTTCTTCGTCACCTTCTCCCCCGCCATGGTTTTTCCCAGTTTTTGGCTCTTCTCAAAGTGACTGAAATAAACTCATGAAATGCGCTTTGAATTTGTGCACGCAAATTTGCGCCTACCCCGCTTCGATGTGCTGAGTATCGGAGCCTTTTTTTAATACTTTTGTATGATTCAACTGAACCTCCATGGTCTAGGGCAGGCGTGGCAAACAGGGTGAGGCCTTTTTTCGTTCCTCCTGCCATCCTGCACACTCTGTAACCTACCTGCGTTTGGCCCATCATAGCGCTGTCCAAAGAAATCAAATGGTCTTTTCAGTGCTTCTCATATTAACATCTGCAATAATGCAGGACAAGCCTCGCAACATATATACACGGATGATTCAAAAGGTTCCAAAAATTAACTGCAAAAGTGACTTTTTACGAAACTCTGAAAGTTCTTACCATTAGAGATTGGGCCAATCTTGACTTTGTGTTCACTGAATGTGGTGTTCCCCAAACGCCCACATGCACTCGGAACATGAACACGACCAAGATTGCATCTCCGAGCAAAAAGAATAGCGAGCAGAAGGCCAAGGGCGGAGCTCATTTTATACTCAAGCCCCTCCCGACAAAGCCGCTGCCCTCGCAGAACTGGGAAAAGGAAGATTCTGGCATCCGTCCATTTCCCTGCACTATAAACAGCATGGGACAATACGGACGGTGTTACATGAACAGTAAATAAATAGCGAGGAGTTCATTTTGGTGTCAGCCCTCTGCAGGTGACACCCGGTGCGGCCCGCACCTCCCGCACCCCCTTGTGACGCCACTGATCACAACCATCCCCAGAAGAGCTCTCTTGTCCAATGATCTAACCATTCATCCTTCCATCAAACCCCTGATATCCACCATTCCAAATGTACATTGTCATCTATTAATTCTTTTATCCATCATGCAGTCTTTCAACATTCATTCTGTCCTTCCATCTGTGTGCCCATCCATATCCAAACCTTTTCAACTATTTGAAAACCTATCCATCGTCTATCTTTCCATCCATCCTTTCAGTCATCCATCCCTTCATCCATCCATTCACTCACTCATCCATCCAACCGTGTACCATTTCACCCAAGCATCCTTTCACTCATCCATCCACTCTTCCACCCACCCATCCATTCACTCATCCATCCAACCATTTACCCTTTCACCCATCCAGCCTGTAAGACAATAAGAAATGTACATTTGTCAGGTGTCATACCTGATATGTATTGTTAGACAAATTAATTATCATAATGTTATCGATCTAGGGAAGATGGAAGGCTAATACAGCAGCATGAGATTAGGGAACCCAACCCTTTTACACTCGTTCACTGAAAAACGATTGCATCATATTATGGTGAATATTGTGTTGAATATACAGAAGTGCACAAACATGTTTAAAAAAGAAGTCACAAAAGAAACATTTCCGGGGTGTCTGTGGATTCTTGTGCAAGGGCTATGAATCCCAAAAGTTACAGTGGAGTGGTGCATGCTTCCTCGCCTTTCCAGTAATTAAGCGGGTGGTTCTTGCCTTTTATGCACAGCCAGTTGCGGGGAGTTCGCCTCTGATTTGAGCAAGCAGGCTGGAGGGAAGGGACTTGGGAACTCGACTCACCGATTAACAGCCCTGCAAGAGCGTTCGCTGCTCAGATTTTTTTTATTTTAGACAATACTGTGTGAAAAAACAGTCTTAAAATAATCGAACTTTTATTTGAAACACATTACACCCTCCGTTCATTTTCAAATGTTGCACATCGTGTTAGCTTTCAACATATGCCAAAAGAAGAGAGAGAGAGACTCCTGACCCTGTGGCAAGCAGCATACTTCTGGTGAGATTTTTGGGAATGCCCTTGACCAGCTGCTAATGTTGCCGGCGGCGCTACCCGCAGGAAGCGGCTCACCACATGCTGTAACACCCCAAACTGGCCCATTGACATTCTGTATGTGGCAATCAGCCCCATACAAAGTGACAATGGGCGGGGTGGGGCTGCTCTTGCGCTTCTAGCAGCATGTGATTGCAGGAAGGCAGGGGGCGGGCAGGCAGCAGGCGAGGCCGGGGACGAAGGAAAGTCTGGAGCGGGACGGCGTTTTGATTGAGCAGGGTGGACGGCGTCCACCCTGGAAAACCCTGGAAAATAAGTGGGGGGATGCCGTCCACCCGCGTGGTACCCCGACTCGTGCCCTGCTTGGCCCTGTACATTGCAGAACCAAGAGGCAATCAAAGAGGCCCGTGTAGAACTGCACCGAGCAGGTGGCGGGGTGTGCGGTACTTCGTCTTCCAGGGGATCCTGGCTTTGCATCCTGGGACTTGTAGTTTGTTCCCGCACGTACCCCTCACACTCGACATGGAGAACGTGTAATCTCGGGAACGAAAGCGATGAGAGATGAGGAGACAGACGAGGGAGAACAGGGATGAGGGCAAAGGTGGAGAGAATTGATGGACGGGGGAGAGGAAGGTGCGAGGGGCAGAGCTGAACAGAAAAGGGGGAAGGAGCGGGGAAATGGTCGTATTATATTGAATTGAGGGGGAGCGGTGGAGGACGGAGATGAATGAGAGAGAGGAGCGGCTTGCTGAATGCTGAGAGACAGGGAGAGAAAGAGAAGGGTGGTGGAGGGAGGGGGGATGCAGACCTGACTGAGGAAAGGAAGGGGACTTGGAGACGAGGGGCCGAGTGCTAGGGATGATCTCCCCATGTAGTATTACATTTTAATGGCAGTGAGATTTTGGACTCCTGCATGTCTGGATCTTCAGATTAAATCACGGGGGCGGAGGGGGGGGGGGGGGGGGGGTCTGTCCTACTGCCAGTGTCTGAGGCACTCAGCTTTAAGAATAGTGTGGTCCTGGGATGCTAGTGGTGTCTGAAACCCTTAGAATTAATGGCAGTGGGAGCTCAGATGAACTTATTCTTTAACTTCATGGAGCCCTCAGTGGCAGTCTCTGATTCCACCTGCTTCTGGTGTCTGTGGCCCACAGCTTTAAGAATAGCGTGGTTCTGACCTGCTGTGGATATCTGAGAACCTTAGAAATGGCATTGGGGGTTCAGACACTCGCCTGATGCTTGTGTTCAGAACCCTCCATTTTATTATTTATTACAACTTTTTATTAGATTTTGCATGGAACAAAGCAAAACAAAAGTCAAGCCTAGGGTACAGCTTACAAGAGATAAAAACACATTGGCAATGCCACCCACACATCCACCTGCAGCGGCTTACACATGTCCCATGGGTCAGAAAATGTATTTCCATTGGACACAGCAAACCAAGGGGACACTGTGAAACGAAAATATAGGGCATCCCTCTCCCGAAACTCAACCTGAGACAAGCTCATAGGAACGCAACTCTGTCAATGAGCCGCATCCTGGGTGTGCAGGGTTCTATTAGAATCCATCTATGGTCGGCCCAGTCCTTCTCGCCCCATAAAGCAGCATTCTATGGTTTGGTTTGATTCTGCGTGGGTCTGTGTATCTGCCTGTGTGGGGTGTGATTGGAGGTGGTAGAGGCCAGTAGCCCTACTGTTCTCCCAACTCAAACCCATGATAGCATAACTGAGTTAATACCCTCAGAAAAGGGCAATAATACTTACATAGCTGCAACAATTGATATAGATGACTTACATTAATATGGATTTGACAGTTCAAACGAGATATAGAGGCACCAAAGCAGGTCTCTATTCCCCAACACTGGATGACAGGGGGAGAGAGTGATGGTAGTAAAAGGGAGGGGGCAGCATTTTTAAATTCTTGCCTCGGGTGGCAAAACACCTAGAAACGGCCCTGTGTTCAAAGTTTGCGTAGATCTTGTCATGGAAGAAGTTAGCAAGGTTGTCGCACAGTTCTTGGGAGGGAGTGACTTCATCTCAGTGGTTGCAGGATTGGTGAACTACTTCACAATGGCAAAGAGTTCTTTGCTGCGTTTTGCGCTGGCTTCACTGCGGTTTGCTAGGGCGTTTTCTTGGGTTTCTTTCAGGAGGCAGTGGTACTGGTTGAGGCTGGTCCTGTAAGCAGTGCAGTCTTCTGATGTTCTGATGATGTGTAACTTCTTTTCGAGTTGAAAACAGTTGCATTTGGTGGGGTGTAGTTCAGTTATGAACCAGCTTGCTCTTTTGCTGTGTTCTTCAGCCTTGGTTGTCTTGGTGGGGGCATTAGCATCGGTGCATTGTGTGATCCACTGGGCGAAGTTTTTTGCTGCTAGTTCGGGGTCGTGTGTAGAGCCTGGGAGGTGGGAACAGAGTGTGTCATTCCACTGGTCTTCTGATATTTTTTCCAGTTTCTATGCTTGGATCTGAGGGGCCCAAGCACCAGGGTAGTTGGGTCCTGCAATGGTAAAGTGTATGCTGTGGTTGTCAGACCAGGTCAGTGGTGTGGGTGCATCTGACTGTCGCTGGAGGTGAAGATGGGGTCAAGCATGTGTCCTGCAATGTGGGTGGGGTCGATGACAAGCTGCTTGCATTCGATGTTGCGCATGCTTTCCAGGAGGTTGGCGGAGTTGGTGTCGCTGGGGTCATCGAGGTGGAAGTTAAGCTATCCTAGGAAGATGTAGGGCTCTGAGTCAATTGCGAGAAGGATGATGATTTCCAGGATGGTGTTGCAGAAGCTGGGGTGGTTTTCTGGTGTTCTTTAGGCAAGGGTACCATTGATGGTACTTTTACCGTTTTCACAGAGTTGGAAGTTGAGGTGTGCCATTACTGGTGTGGGGTGGTTAGGGGATGCTGTGAAGCGAATGGTGTCCCTGTAGATGATGCAAATTCCGTCTCCATGCTTGTTGGTTCAGTCCCGATGCGCTATATTGTAACCTTTAGGGATGGCGGTGGCAATGTCTGGTGCGGACACAGGGTGGAACCGGGTTTCTGTGAGGAAGATTAAGTCCGGGTTGAGGGAAGAGATCATGTACCAGACCTCAAAGTGGTGTTTCTAAGGAGAACGTGTGTTGAGAAGAATGCACTGGAGTGTCATCGTGGGGGTCTCCGTTGATGTAGCTGGTGCAGCTGTGTTAGCAGTGTTGCTGGCGACATTTATTGTTTCAGTGCTGAAGGTAAGGAGGCAGTTTCGGCAGGAGAAAGGCCCTTTGGTGGTTCGTGGGGAGGTGCGTCAACAGAGATTGTTGGTGCGTCTGGGGTTCAGGGCACAGAGGTCAGCAGTGGTGTATCTTGTTGGGATGGAAGAGCCATGGGTCCTGTCGCGGTCCAAGAGCAGACGGGCTTGCCATTGGCATGCCAGCGGCCTCCATAAGTAGTCCTGGGAGGTATGGGTGCTGGCAGGGAGGCAGGAGGGTGCCGAGCAGGAAAAACCAGCAGGAAACAGCAGGAACCGGCAGTGACTACCAACCAGTCAGGTTGAATGGAGGAAGAGATAAAAATAGGCCTAATGAAATATCAATAAAAATAAAGTCAAAATGCTTGCCACAGAAGAACAAAAGACTAAATAACAGATTAAAGTAACACACGTACACTAAATACCAGGTCAGTTGATACTGCAACCAAGCTGGCGGTCTTGAGGGCCGTGTGCAAGGTACAGTCTCATGAAGCTGGGCAGTGGGGTGAGCGGTGCACTCTACCAGGAGGTGAAAGGCTACTACCCAGCATCAGCTCCTCCATTAAGGCATCGGAGCGTCGCCCCACGGCTTTTTCAGCAGTGCACACGGGAAAAATAAAAAGATAATAAAACAAGTTTATTATCATTTTATTTTTCTTTGTTGTCACTGAGCCAAGTCTTGGGGGCAGGGCCACCCCAACGGAGTCGGCAACAGGGAGGAGGAATGGTGGGCACTAGGTGCGCCTCTGGGTTTGTCCGGCTGTCTCAGCCTGGCCGAACCGACATGTGCACTTAGCCTTTCTCCAACCCGAGTGGTGGTGTACAGCCGGATGGGAAAGAGAGACAAGCTCCAAGTCCCTGTCTCAGCGCCAAACCAGGCCGCTCAAATTCTGTTGCTGCTTTCATGCTGATAATAGGATTACCAAACAATTATATTAATCAATATGCTCAATGGCAATGAATTTTTGTAAAGGCCTTATTAACATCGGAGGGCAGAATGGACACTTGGGTCGCACCACTCACCTTAAGGTGCGCCACATGACATCAGGTAAATTGCCTTTAACATAGCCCCTCTCCAGTTTCTCGCATATGTGCCAGTAATTTGGGCCTAATGCTATCCTTTTCCTTTCTAGATGTCCCCTAAAATACACTCCTGAAGAGACCCCCCCCATACCAAGTGGGTCGAAACGTCATCGACACCCTCACAGAACAGACCAGCATACAGCCAGTGTCACCACACACCCAGGCTGTTGATAAATTACACCAAATGAATGGTCGATTCTTGTTTTTGGAAACCTTTTTGTAAATTGCACACTGTATACAAGTCACATATGTTTTTTTGGTTCCATGCCTCACTTGGGGATACAACGCACAAAATGTAGCGCTTTTTTAATTTAATAAAGTGTCTTATACTACTAATCTGTATATTTATTAAACATTCAAGATCTAACTGTGTAGAGTGGCCATTCCGCCCTCCGATGTTAATAAGGCCTTTACAAAAATTCATTGCCATTGAGCACATTGATTACCATAATTGTTTATCAGCCACAAGAACCATTGTTTTCCTGAATAAACTTAATACCCTGGCTCCTAGTGAGTAGGGTTCCCCTGTCCTAAGTTGTGATAATAGGATTACCAGCATGAGAGCAGCGTCTGGATTGACCATGGGGTGTCTGGGAGCCTGCGAATTGGCTGCTTGGAGTCGACAGGAGCAGACAAGCAGAAGACCAACAAGGCAGCAACCAGCAGTTAAGTAATATTTTCTTTTGCCTATATGTCTCCCCGTGCGGCCCCCAGTGCAGCCTCCCAATGCTCCCCCCCCCAAGTTTGCCATCACAATAGCCACCACTGCTACTCACTGGAGTCGCGCAACAGTTCCAAAAGTAGTCCTGGTAGGTGGGAGGAGCGGTCAGGGAAGTGGGAGGGCACGGAGCAGGAAAACCAGCGAGAGCAGGAAACAACCGGAACGGGCAGTGGCTAACAACCAGTCAGGTTGAAAGGAGGAAGAGACAAAAATAAGCCTAATAAAATAACAACAACAAAATCCAAAGAAGTGCCACAGTAGAATAAAAGACCAAATAACAGATTTAAGTAACACAAATACACTGAATATCAGGTTGGCTAGACACCGGTCCCCCTGATAGCGGGACCAAACTAGAGGGCTTGAGGACTGTGCGCGAGGCACAGTCTCATGGAGCTGGGCAGCGTCAGAAGGGGTGCACTCTACCAGGAGATAAAGGTCTACTCTCTGAGGCAGTGCAAGGCCTTATGATAGGTCAATTTGCCTTCGGGATTGTGTAAGGCCCTGTGATAAGTCAAACACCCTTCAAGGCTGTGTAAGGCCCCATAGAGGGCCACTCAGATCAGCCTGTGAGGTAATGTAAGTCCTCATGACAGGTGATTCAACCTCCAAGGCTGTATAAGCCTTCTTCATGACCTGGGGCAGGTGAGGCAGAGATGAGAAGGCATACAAGAGTCCTGTGCTCCACTCCAGGTGGAATCTGTCTCCATGAGTGAGCCCCTTTGTGACCTCCAGCACGCAAAAGTGTTGACATGGTGCATTATCAGTGGTGGCGAAAAGTGTGAGCCCTGGTTCTCCCCACTGGCAGAAGACACCCTTTATCTTGTCCGGGTGCAGCTGTCACCAGCTGAGATTGTCCAACCTGGCATTCAAAGATCTAACCAGGTGGTTCACAACAAGGGAGATGCCCTGGTGACTCAGTCCGCTCCAGAGGTGCAGGGCCCGTGGCACTGGACCCCGCTCTGCCCAGCTTATTGCAGTGGTGTTGTCTGTGAGGACCTGAACCATCCTCTTTTTGATCAACAGTAGAAAGGCCTTCAACATCAAGTAAATGGCCTGCAATTTCAATAGATTGAAGTGCAAGCAGGTCTCTGCTGAAGATCAGATTTTGCTGATCTCCACCTCTCCCAGGTGACTTTCCCCACCCAGCAGAGATGCTTCTGTCACCACTGTCAGCTCCTGCTGAAGTAGGGAGAGGGATCTGTCAAGGGTATTGCAGTCTCTGGAGAAACCCAGATGGAATCTGACAGGTTCCCTTAGTGTTGAGCCCACAAAGACTTCAGGTTTTACTACAGAGCTCTCATGTGCCATCTGGCATAGTCACAAGCAGGATGCAGGAGGCCAAGAAGTCAACTAGCACCTTTCACTGAGACCAAGGTCTGGGTTTGAAACATCAGGAAAATAACCCAAATATCCTGGAATCACTGAACTGGAGGGAAGGCTCGAAACTGGTCAGCATCAAGAACGGCTCTCAGGATCAGGAGTCACTGCTAGGCCTGAGCGGAAAACTATGCAACACTCGCGGAGTCTGGTTAGTTTGCGCAACTACCTAGCATAGCGGGCATTTTTTGCCCGCTCGCGGTCCTCAACATCACGTTGGCGACCGCGAGCGAGCTAAATCAACATACCGGCGAGACTTTTTGCTCATTCGAGATCGGCAACATCAAGTTGCCGATCGCGAGCGTTGAAAAGAAACCTCCCAGTGAGATTCTCAACACGGGGAGGTTAGGTTTCTCATTGCGAGTGGTCGCATATGCTCGCAACCGCTCGCGATGAGAAACTACCAGTCCGCTTTGGGAAAGCTGTCGCTCAAGTACAAATCTACTTGAGCGGCAGAAAACAAAACGACCACTCGCACTGTGCATGATGCCGTTTGCAATGATTGCACAGTGCGGACAAGCATCCAGCACTGTGCAATCACTGCGAGTAGCATTTTCACTACGCAGTTTGAGTAGCTATGCGTAGCGCGAAGTGCACTTCGCGTAGCTACGTGTAGCACTACTACGTGAACTACGCCCAGGGTTAGTCACTGCAAAGGAGTCATGTGACACTGCGGCATGTTGACTGAGAACCCAAAATATGTTAAGAGGTCCACCATTGTCTGAAGGAGCTCAAGCACTGACTGAGGCGATACTGCCTTTAGCAGCCAGTCATCGAGGTAGGGGGGAATACTGGTATACCGACCTTCGAAGGTGTGCTACAACCACTGCAATCTCTTTTGTGAACACCAGAGGGACACTGGTGAGATCAAATGGGAGCATGAAAAACTGAAAATGCAAATGCTTTTGGCCTGCATTGAACCACAGGTACAGCCTGTGGAACTGCAAGATGGGAGTGTGAAAACAGGCATCCTGCAGGTCCAGTGTTACCACCCACTCTCCTGGCTCCATGAAAGACAGAACATGGTCCAATGTGAACATCCTTAATGTGTCCTTTTTCAGAAAGTCTCGGCGTCGAACTGAGTGGTTTCTTGATGCATGTGTTGTGTTTACACTGCTAACCCTTAACCTCATCCGTGCGGTGCAGATTTACCGCCGGTGCTGGGCCCTAATGCAAATGGGTGTGGTCATGACGGAACGGTTCCGTCATGAGCACAGCTCGACCGATGCTCATGACGGAACCGTTTCGTCATGAGCATCGAAAGGGTTAACCCATATTCTCCGAAGTTGGCTACTGTCTGTCCTGTGCTACTAAATGGTAGGAAAGGCTGTCATATGAAGTGTATGCATAACTAGGAGCTAGTTAGGCATAGTGGTGGTAGAATTTGACCCACTGGACAACTTGGATATTTGCAGGGTGCATGTTTGGTGGGCTTGGTGCTGTATATGGGTGTACACTTGGATACATAAGTGCTGTATAAGGGTGCCTACTTGGCGACACCATTATACTGAATGAGGGTGTACACGTGGTAACACTAGTGATGTATGAGGGTGCACACTAGGTGACTCATGGGCTGTACACAGGTGTATGCTTGGTGCCACTCGGGTGCTGCATAAGGGTGCATGCTTTGTGACACTCTCTAGTGCCGTATGTCATCTGCAATTCTATATTGTTGTCCACTTTTAATGTCCATGTTTCATCCTTGCTATGTGTGGTATGTAAAGAGAGATGGGAAAAGATGATTGGTCTTTTGTGAGTGCTTTTGCACAGACAGTAAGAGACTTGGTGGAGGAAATTCAGCGTCATCTAAGGATTTTTGTAGCCGAGGACAATTCATATTTTGGGGCACCCTGTTTTGAACCATGTTCACTACCTATTTTCTGGTATTTCAAGGCTGCAAGAGGCCAGCCAATATTTATTTAAAGGACAAGATTTCAGAAATGGGGTCAAACTGAAATATGTCTTGCCCAGGTCCCAAAAATCCTTGAAATAACACGTGGTAGAGAGAGACAGTCAGAGGTAAAGGTAGACAGAGCGAAAAAGAGGCTGAGTTAGGGAAATAGAGGTGAGAGACAGAAAAATCACTTTCCATTATGCATTATGAGATTGAGGGTCCAGTGACCTCATGGAAGGGTTTGAACACTGCAGACAGCCATCGCTCAGGGAGTCTGCGTAACAACCAGTGGCAGCGGGGAGATGAAGGGGAGCACCAGAGAATCAAACAGAGATTACTTACAATGAAAGCACATGTGGCAGAGGGCCTGGCAGGATGACGCCACAAGCCAGGAAGACCTCCAGAGACTGTTGGGGTTTTCTTTAATGAGCTAATACAGTAGTGCCGGAAGAGGGAATTACATATGAAACTATGGACAAGAAAGTTCAACTAACAGTGAAGACATTCGCCTGGATGAAGACACTCTGGAGATGGGAGGAGGACAGCCCAGACAGAGGATCAGGGGGTTGGGGTCGGCCAGTCCTTGCAAGAACTGACAGATTCAAGCAGTTTCAGCCCAGAGGGGGAGGAAACGCTGTGCCTAGAAAAAGTCAGCGTGAGCGAGGAAGGGAGGGCTTGGACAGCGGCAGAAATAGTACAAAGGCTACTGGAAGCTGGTAGCTTGGCGCTGGGGCCTGGAGGACTGGTCTCGTACCCAGGTGTAGAGTACAAACAATCCAAGACTTTGCGAAAAAGGTTTATTGTTGAAATACCGAGAATAACACCAGGGCTTAAAGTGGGCCGGGTCTTGCCGGTGTTGAGCACTGGCAGTTCTTAAAAGCATGTGCAGAGACAGATCCCTATCGGGCTCTCCATTTGTGCCCTCACCCTCAGGGTGAAAAATTAAACTGCCTTTGATGTAACTTCAAAGAGACTCGTTACAGCTCTTTCACAGTCTAATCATTATAGAAAGAAGCATTTTCAATATTATACCACGAATCCACAGTTGTTGCTTTGTGGTATATAATATGGTGTGAAGCAGCGGCCAGGGCGACTGACGCCGGGGATCACGGTTCGATCCCCGGCACCGGCGGTAGGGGTCTGCCCAGCACCCTGTGACTCTGGGCAATAGCTTGTTTAATCTTCCCGACGGCCCCAAGCGCCGGGAAACCTATGGGTAGCTGTGCGCTTTACAAATACAGGATTATTATTATTATTGCTTCATCAATCAACAGTAGCTCCTAGGAAAGGGCTATTGTTGGAAAAGGGGTCCTGTGACATCTTATCATCACAGGGATTCCTGGAGACCCAACTCATCCTGGAGCAGGACAAGATGGAAATACAGAGGAAGATGCAAGTGGTGCAGAAGGAGACTGTTGCCATGTAAAGCCGGGGCCTGGAAATGCCACAAAGGTAGCCTGGGAGCTCAAGTCTAGATCTCTGGCCTGGAGAGCCACAGTGGTGTTTTTGATGTACATCAAGGGCGGACACTGATGAAGCCTTGAATGATCTACAATCCCTTTTGGAAATGTTTCAATCAGTATGCCTGCAACCAAAGAGATGACCAGATGTTACTCATTCTGTTCACTTGCAAGGGCTGGGATGCTGTAGCGCAGGTTGGGACTGGAGCTTTGGCAAGTTATAAAAGTATGCTAACGGTGTTGTTAGAGGCATATGATTCTATCCCAGAAACCTTCAGAGCCCAGCTCAGGAAGGTGACCCGAGTGGAGTGTGGCTCATAAAAGGACATAACTAGACGCCATAAAAGATACTTTGACTTGTGGTTGGCATGACAGCAAGCAGCCAACCTGGAAGGGTTTGCCACTTCATTCTAAGGGAACAGTTCTTGAGGATCTGAACAGAACAACAAACTGCAGCTGTTAGACTCTGGGATCTGTACCAACGAGGAAGATGGAGACAAAACAAATGTGTGGGAAAAGAACTGGGCAGCCTTGAGAATAACAGACAGGGAAGACCAACTGGAAGGGGTGTGCAAAGGGGGCAAGGATGTCGTGAACAGTTATGACTCAGTCTTCTCAAACCAGGCAGCACCCATAGAGAAGCCAAATGCCCAGTAGCCAGCTGCATCAAGAACAGAGGTCCAAAGGTAACAAGGAGGATTCCAAACCCAAGCATCCTTTTGATGGAAGGACTCCAAGCCTCAGGGACGAGGGTTCTTTCAAAGAAGATTGGATTAAGTACCCAAAAGAGTAAGAACGAGGGTTGTTATGAATGTGGTGAGGTCGGTCACGTCATGAGGGATTGCACCCAAGAAAAGTACCAACCCCAACTGGCGACGGCCCACGTTGTGAATGAAGGGAATGGAAGCAGCTCAATTGAGTATTGCAGCAATGGGAGGCAGCAAAGGAAAACATCTTAGGAAACCTAGTACAAGGGTTACAATAACAGTAAAGGCACTGTGCTGAAGGCTCTGCCTGACAGTGCCTGTACCTTGACCATGGTGGCAGACCAAGGGGCTCACTCCGAACAATTCACTGGGGAGATAAGGCTGGTGCTATTTCGCATCAGCACCCAAGAGGATGTTTCTCTTGTACAGGTTAAACTTCAGTGATATGGTATGAAGGTCCATCACAACATCTGCCAACGATAGGCGCTGCAGGGCTTGAAGCCAACCTTCCTAGTGGACATCCTGCCACATTAGGAGAAAAATCAATTAGAAAAAAGACTTAGACAAAAGTCAAAAAAGGTCAGTTACAAATTGACTGGGGTAGCTCTCTCCTGATATGGGCTGACTGGACTGGGGAAAAAAGAATTGATGTCAGCATGCTGGAGTGGCGCCTATATAGGTAATGCACAAGTCACTTCCAGTGCGGATAATGCCACATGGAGTCAAACAACGCCACCTAATGGTGAAAATTTCCAGATCCAGTCAGACGCCTGGGGATAATTCTAAGGAAAGGAATCTGTGGCTGGAAGTCTCTAACAGATGTAGGAGTTCTCCAGGGTTCAGTTCCCAGAGGAGGTAATTTAAGACCAAAGCACCCAGTTCAGGAGTAGTGTCTTGATTAGTGTATGGCATTTCAATAGGGTGAATCACCAGTCCAGCACCACTGACCCTTCAGAGACTAATGCGCTCTGTGAGAGGTTCAATGGTACCCTGAAGAGCATATTGAGGGCCTTTGGTAAGAAACATGGTAGGCAATAGGAGAAGTATCTTCCCTACTGCTGGAACCCCACACATTTTGCCTTCATCCTGTTTTCTGAACCCGTTTTTGTTGGCATTTAGGACCCTGTGTACTTTACCACTACTAACCAGTGCTAAAGTGTGTGTGCTGTCTCCTTAAAACATGGTGCAGTTGGCCTACACTTAATTAGCACATTTAATTTACTAATATGCCCCTAGTTCAATCAATCAATCAATCAGTGACACTTATAAAGCGCGCTACATACCCGTAGGGTCTCAAGGCGCTAGTTAAGAGGCACTACATGAACCCAGGGCCAGTTAATTAAATGCCAGTAGTGGGCCTGTAGCAGTAGTGCCGTCCACGTAAGTAACCTTTCAAAACATGTCTCATGCCTGCCATTGCAACCTGTGTGCAGTATCAAACTTGCAATTCAACCTGGCACAATCAACCTTTTGCCAGGCCTAAACCTCCCTCGTTAATACACACAAGCCACCCCTTAAATTGGCCCTAAGGAGACCATAGGGCGGAGTGCATTGTATTTAAAAAGTAGGACGTGTTATTAAGTTTTACATGTCCTGGTAGTAAATCATTTCTAAATTCATTTTCACTACTGTGAGGCCCATCTCTCTCATAGGATAAGATTGAGGCTACCTTATTACATTTATTAAGTGCTAACTTTTAATTGGGAACAGGTAGAAATGTCATGTTTGAATTTCTATGAACTGAAATGTAAAATCCTTTTTAATGGTAAAGTTGGATTTTAGATTACAATTTTCAAAATGCCACTTTTAGAAAGTTGTCATTTTCCTGCCCCAAACTTTCGGAGGTCTAGGAGTTTCCAGCTGCCTGTTAATTGCTCCCACGTCAGGAATGCATATTGGGACCTGACAGCAAACAATAGGAGGTGGGTGTGGATGGGAAAGAATAGGAGGGGCAGAGGTGTTCCCTGCCCACTTATATTTCAAAGGAGCCACCTCAGTGCACACAAAAAGAACTTGACACCACTCTTTTGTCACCCCAGGCACCTTGGAACCTGGGCAGAGATGACGGACATTTTAGAACCATCTGCGGGGTGAAAACATTCTTCCACTGGAAAGCTGCCACCTGGTATAAATAGTGGACCCCCAGACACACACACTTTAGTCCAATTCTGGACCTGCTGAGGGCTGCAGAAGAACTGCATGTACTTCACAGGACTACCCTGCTGCTTCAGGCCTGCCTTGTTCTTCAACTGACTGTCCTGCTGCTCAAGGCTCACCTTCCTCTGCGGAGGACTGGCTTGATCTTCAGAAGACTGCCCTGCTGCTTGAGGCCCGCTTTGCTGCTTGGCGGAGAGAAGACCATCTCTTTGAACCCAGAACTATCAGAGTGACTCCAAGTGTTAGTTGGCTGACCTGCTGTTCTGAGCTACAGTGACACAAAAAACTCCAGAGGCCTCCCTGGAACTGACCAGCTGGCCTGCTGCAACTGGCCACGCCTAGACCAGCAACTGTATCTCCCAGGACCTTTAACAGGCCCTGCCTGAGCCTTGCTGGTCGCTGCTGGACGGAATTCCTGATTCCCAAGAGGTGCCTCCCCAGGTCATGGACCCTTGGCTGGCATCAGTTGAGCTACTCCTGTAAAACCCTGAAGTTTTGAACTCTATGCGGAAGACTTTAAGTAAGTAACTTTTTCGGCTGGACTAACCTGGTCCCTTTATCCGACCCGCTCTTCATCGCGGTCGGCCTCAACTTGTGATTTTGCCCCAGTATAGCCAATCCAGATACCCACACTTAGCGTTCTCTGCTTCTTGGTGCTCTTTTTACTTAAACATTTAAAACTGCATATCACCGGTTCTACTGATTGTATTGTTGCAGTTTTGGTCCTATTTTATTTATTACAATTTACACCATTTTTCTAGATTGATTTGGGACATTTATTGTGTTGTGTTTTCATGTTATTACTGTTTGTGTGCTGCATAAATACTTAACACAATGCCTCTAAGGTAAGTCTGACTTCTTTTGTGCCAAGCTGTCAGAGGGTTAAGCTCAGGCTAATTTAGTGACTTTTGTGGTTCACCCTGACAAGAATGGCGGTTGTTGCTTAAGAAGGTTCAACACCCGTCTCAATCAATAACCTAATTTCTCACAACTACCTCCTCTTTGCATATCGGAAGATTGAGCTTCTGTATGGTGGAAGATGAAGGGCCCCTTCCAGCTGATAAGATCTAGCTGGGAGGTTAAGCACCAAGGCCAGAATGAGGCTGAGGTTCCCCTTGTCCAAAACATATGAGGCCGCCTCTAGGAGTTCATTTCCTTGGTAACTCGGTACCTGGCAGAACCTCAGCAGCAGGCAGAAGTTGTGGTATAACCGCTCAGCTCATCGGAGTTCCAAAAAGGAGGGATAGGACGTCTTGTTGCTGGTCTCCATGCAGCAGGACAAGATGCAAGAGGCTTGGACTGGGCCACACAAAGTGGTAAGAAACGTAAGCGCTAACAATTATATTGTTGCATATGAGGACAAACCAGGGGCCCACAGCACATATCATATGAACATGATGAAGCCCTACCACAGGTAAACCAGAGTGGCCCTGTTTGTCTGTGGCCAAGACAATCCAGATATCAATATCCCTGACCTCCTAAATAGCTGTCAGCAGGACTCCACCTTTGGCTTTGTGAAGTTCCTCTAGGATCTCACATAGCCACAAAGAGGGAATTTTAGCAGATGCTCCACACATTAAAAGATATGATCTCTAAACAGCCTTGTGTAGTGGAGGAAAAGGAGCATGATATGGAAATTGGGAACACAATGTGGACACTGGCGATAACATACCACTACACTCCTGCCCCTACGGTGGCTCATCAACAGCCCTGGTGCATATCAAGCAGAAGACTGAGCAGACCGTGGCCTTGGGGTTATCACATAGTCCAACAGTAACTGTACAAGCCCTATAGTTGTAGTTTCCAAATCAGATGGAACCACCAAGTGCTGTACCAACTATAGGAGGCTCAACCAGACTAATAGGGATAATGATAACCCCATGCCCAGAGTGAATGTGATGCTAGACAAGCTGGGACCATCCCATCCAATCTCTTCAGTGTATCAGACACAGGAGTACTAGCAAATTAAGGTTACCAAGTTTATCGAGCACAAGCCAGGTCAACCTTTATTCGCTTTGAGTACAAGGTTATGCCATTTGGTATGAATAAAGCCCCTTGGAGAAGTAACTTATATGGGGCACTTGGATAGTTGAAGCCAGAGCAGGCAAAGGTGGATGCCATCTGAGACTGGCCTGTGAAATGCACCCAGACACAGGTTAAGGCATTTATAAAGGTTGCATCCCAAATTTTAGTTCCAAAGCAGCTTCTATAACCAGGCTGCTGAAGATGTCCTAGATGGTGGAGTGGAATTTGGCATGTCAAGAAAACCTAGAGACTCTTAAAGGAGTTCTCTAAGGTTACTGTCCTTGCCAGTCCCAATCTGGGGAGACCATTTATTGTCCAGGCAGACGCTTCACATGTAGTGTCAGGTGTAAGTCACACGATGGAAGGCACTAGCCTTGTGAACTGTCCTCCAAGATGCTACCTAGGTAGATGAATAGTCAGTGGCTGTAAGGGAATGCCTAACGATGGTGTGGTCAGAGTAATAGCAGCCTTAATGCACTCAAGAGTCAAAGGTAATCAACTTAAATCAGCATAACATAGTGAATCAAAGTTTTTTCAGAAGTGTGTGCAACGGGTTGAAGGCCCTGCAAGCCTTCTGAAACATAACACAAGAAAAAGTTCCCAGACAATTATCTGGGGTAACCCAATGCACTACTCAAGACGTCAAAAAGACGCTTCAACAATTATGTGAACCAGGAGTAAATGTAGTATTTCAATCAATACATCATAATTACAACAGCATCAAAAAGAAACAAAACAGTACACAAAATCCATCCAAAATTGCATGTCTTGATGTATTATCTCCGAAGAAGTTTTATTCACTTTCTTCAAAATGAGGTAGGTGGAAGATAAATGCGAAGTGCTTCACAGCAGCATCCAAACGTTTTTTAAAAATCCCAATGCATTTCGGGCATAACGAGAGTGAACCAGTAAACCAGTAAATTCTGAAAAAACGAATGAAAAGCAATTACCGGTATGTTTTTATTTTTGGAATTCGTTAATCTCAAGTATCATAGCCTGTTTTAAGCCTACAACGATTAAGTAGAGAAACAGTCTAGATTAACCGTCAACATAAATATAACAATTTAAAATAATCCTTTTGTGAGGTGGGTAGTGGAAAAGAACACAGTTAGATGCTTGCAGCATCGATAAATATGTAGGTTTGGAATCTCATAAAAGGATAATCAGGCTGTTGTTAATAAACAAAAAAGTGTAGTCATTCTTTAAAATGTCTGTCTCTAACTAGGTAGTAATAAAATAAACGCTGAAAGCGTTACCTTGACTTTAAAAAATGAAAATTACGCATGAAATAGAAACCAAAACACACTTTTGCTTTTTTCTGTCTTACTCTCACTTATTCGCATCTATTTGTACTTTCTCTTAGAAGCTCATAAATTTATCAGCTAGCAGTATCTGTTTGTTTTAGACTGAAATTTTACTTATGTTCGGTCATGTGATTTAGAAAAAAATAATGTATTTCATTAAATGTTTTATGTAGACTTGGTCTGAATTCCCAAAGAAACATCAATAGGGTTGCATCATATGTGTATCGGTCTATGAGCTTCATATTCATATTTGTGTCCTTATCTTGCGGTGTAATATGTCTTAGTTGTAAGAATTGTCTGGCTTCTTTGTTTGATTATAACCATCAAAGTTTAAGGAAAGATTTATTTGTTTAAACACAAGTAAAAGTATTCTAAAAAATATTATTTTTTGAATTATAGAAAAACCCTGATGTTGTCCTGATGAAGACGCATTGTCTGCGTCGAAACGCGTTGGCAGAAAAACATCTACTCTGACAATCAGCTGAGGGAATCATCATAGTTTTTAACTTTCCCCTTAACATTAGAGATTACTATAACTGAATACTGTACTCTCTTTTTATTGTTTTTATATGACTTTTGTATTTGATTGAACATGTTTATCAATTTTTATCAATGTGATTAAATTTCATATGTGATTACAATTATTGTTTTAAAATTTTTTTCTTCTACTTGTGTTTATATTGTTATACTAATTAGTTGCCAGCTATCTACATTGTCTTTGCCTAGATGCTTTTTTTCTCTATCAGTGAGTGATTTGGTGCCATCCTCGGTACTGAGTAGGTGGCTCAGAGTTGGCCGGCTTGGTGGATGCAGAATGGTGCGACGGGTAACATTGGTTCCTTGGGGCTGTTCCCCATCTGGGTGGCAATAAAAGTTTGGCCTGAAAGAATGCATAATCATTCTGTGACTGTAGTCAAATGCATCAATCAACAGTCAGCATGGTGTAAAATGATTCTCCGCTTGTTGAAAGAGATAGTTTTGCTATGCATGAGATTGAATATGCAGTTCAAAGCTAAGCATGTGCCAGGGGTGTTGAATCATGCCGCTGATGCACTCTCTCGCTTCAAGATGCAGGTTTTCAGGGCACACCTCCCGTCTGCAGCAGCGGCTCCCACACCCTTCCCAGAAGTACTTTGGCAGATTGGTGCCCCCAAATACCGGACCTCGTGGCAGCTACCCTAGCACCCAGAACCAGGAAAGAGTATGAAGGGGTGTTTTGGGCATATTGTACATTCTTAGGAGGGTATTGAGCAGAGAAGTGGCATGACACAGGGGCACTCGTGCTTTACTTGGGGGCTTTAAAAGAGGAAGGTTGCTCAGCTGCAGCAGCCAGGCGGCATGTGGCGGCAATCTCTTTCTTTGCTCAAACAAGAGACAGGGGAGATCCCATCAACAGTTTCACAGTTAGGAAACCCTTGAAAGGGTGGCAGCGCCTCCAGGGGTCAGCACCGGACACAGGTTTCCGATAGGAGTGGAGTTGCTAGCATCTTTACTGGGGGCTCTTAACCTCAATTGCAACACCACAGAGGAAGATCTGCTTTTCAGAGCCGCCTTTTCATTGGCCTTTTATGGTGCATTTAGGATTGGGGAATTGGTGGCCCAAAACAAACAGGTTGAGCAGGGTGGTTTGCAGTTTGACCTTGTGAAGGTACAAGGTGATGCTTTATTGATATCCATTAGGAAGTCCAAAACTGACCAGGAGGCCCGTGGGGAAGGGGTAATAATGTATCGGGCACATTGCTGCCCCATCACATATTTAGAAACATTCCTACTGCGTAGACCCAGTAATAAGAGGGTTGGGCATTGCTAATTCATGCTGCTGGTACCCCACTCACAAGGTTTCAGTTTAAAAGAGTCATGGATATGGCAGTACAGAAGGCTGGGTTGGATCCTAGTTGCTTTGGAACTCATTCCTTCAGAATAGGGGCTGCCACTGAGGCAACAGTAAGGGGTTTCCCCAGCAACAACTTTTAAAGGATCGGGAGGTGGTCTTCCAATTGTAATAAGTGTTATATGTGGCTGCAAATGTTGTGAGTAGAACATTTGCCTGGTGCTGATGCATGTTCCTTCTCAGCTCAAATTTACAGTTTCTCAAGCCTGCCACGCAGGGGGGGAAACTGGAGGTGGCACGACAGCAACTACAATCAATGCAAGGACGTGCACATCCACCGAAATCAGGACCAAATGACGTTTGGATTATTGGCCATTCATTTGTGAGGCGTTTGAATGAATTTTTCCTTTCAGGTAATTACAGGTCTAGAGCAGAGCAGGCTGATTTTAGGGTGTCATATTATGGTAAAGGGGGTCTCCGCTTCAGTCAGTTCAGGGTTTTTATAGTAGACCTGTTAAGCAGGGGTGGGGCTCTTCCCAGTATCATTACCTTACACCTGGGAGGTAACGATCTGGTAAATCTGGGTAGAAGAGAGCTCGTGGAAACCATAATCACTGAAGTAAGTTGGTTAGCTAGGACTTGCCAAGGGTGCACCATAGTATGGTCACAGATGGTACCCAGATTCCAAATGCAGGGGGGGCTGGGAGTCTGTGAGGGCACTGAATCAGTCAGTAAGAAGGATCAACAGTAAGATAGAGGGGCTGTTTAGGGCTCCTCATTTATAGACGATCGCCCACAGGTGTATCAGGGGAAAGCTGTGCTTCTTAAAAGACGGCGTCCACTTGTCTAAACTAGGTAATGAAATCTTCTTAGAGAATCTGCTAGCATGGTTAGGTGGCTTCAGAAGCAGGACATGGCCCTCTAGTAAGCATTTTGAGGGGTGGTGGGGGGGGGGGCAGATAGTCGGTCAACTATGCTGGCCTGTGGCGATAAGGTCATGATTGGTGAGCAGTAAATTTAAGGTCCTTAGAGGGCGGCGCCATTCTTGAATGGGGTCGCCCAAGGGGGAGGGACAAATGGTTTCTCCTAGAACTGGCTGGATCGGTGTGGGGGAGTGGGGAGTTACACTTTCCCTAGGCTGGTTGGCCACCCTGCACGTTAACAATGGCGTCAGTAAACAGCGCAGAACTGCAAGGGGCCCTTATGGAGATAATATACAGAGCGTACAGCGGTTACCAGGGAGAGGGAGGGGGGGGTGAGGGTAACCGCACGGTGAACGGTCCCTCTGCGCATGCGCACTCCGGTTGGAGGGCGGGCATAATTTGACAAGGATCTAACACCAGTTCTTGACCTTGTGTAGGCTCAAATAGGGATACGCAGAAAAATAACTGCTATTATGATTATTGATGATGATATGTTTTTACATTTGGATAGGAATAACTTGTATTAGAGTTATGTTAAGGTTAGCCATCTGACATCTGTACTTAGCAATGTAATCAATGTCATGCAACGTTTTTCTGCGTATTTTTTGTAAATATTGTATATATAAATTATGTTTAAGTTTTATGTTAATAAATACGGCCGGAGGGTTTTACGCACCCCCCCCGCCCTCATCCAAAAACTCTTCTCACGTTATTATCTGTGGGTGTCGTTTACTAGTGTCGAGTTTAAAAATCTAGAATATACTGTAAATATAGACTATACTGTTCCAGAGACCCCTTGTCTGTGTTTATTCCCCCTTGGTCTATTTATGCTTCCTGACCCACGTGAAGGGAAACTCTCTAGGAAATCGGGGGTCCAGTGGCCTCCTATGGGGTTGTGGAGTGCAGACATCCATTGTTCGGGAGTCTGCGTCACACACTATAAGGGTATATCCTTGGTGACGCTGGTGCAGTACGAGAGTGCGTGCTTGGTGAGAATCTGTGGTGCAGCATAAGGTTGAATGCTTGATGATTTTCTGGTGCTGCATAAAAGCGCATGCTTGGCGACAAGCTCTGGTGCTATTTAATGGAGCGTGCTTGGTGACACTCTGGTGCTGCTTAAGGGTGTGTGCTTGGTGACACTCTGGTGCTGCTTAAGGGTGCGTGCTTAGTAACACTCTGGTGCTGCTTAAGGGTGCATGCTTGGTGACACTCTGGTGCTGCTTAAGGGTGCATGCTTGGTGGCACTCTCTGGTGCTGCTTAATGGTGCATGCTTGGTGACACTAGTGCTGCTTAAGGGTGCGTGCTTGGCGACACTCTCTGGTGCTACTTAAGGGAGTATGTTTGGTGACACTCTGGTGCTGCTTAAGGGTATGTGCTTGGTAACACTCTCAGGTGCTGCTTAAGGGTCAAGTCAAGTCAAGTCAAAGGATTTATATAGCGCACTACATACCCGGAGGGTTTCAAGGCGCTTAGGAAGGGGAGGATTACTTGTCAAATATCCACGTTTTAAGTTGCTTTCTGAATGCTAGGTGGTTCTGGGTAAGGCGAAGGTAAGCGGGGAGAGAGTTCCATGTCTTAGCAGCCAGGTATGAAAAGGATCTGCCTCCCATGGTGGACTTGTTGATGCGAGGTACAGTGGCGAGGGCTTGGCTGGAAGAACGTAGTTGGCGGGAGGGGGTGTAGAAGGACAGTCGTGAGTTGAGGCATTCTGGACCGATGTCGTAGAGTGATTTGTGTGCGTGGGTAAGTAGTCGGAAAGTGATCCTCTTATTGACGGGTAGCCAGTGGAGGTCTTTAAGGTGACCAGAGATGTGATCGTTGCGTGGGATGTCTAATGTGAGTCTGGCTGAGGCGTTTTGGATTCGTTGTAGTTTCTTCTGGAGTTTAGCGGTGGTACCTGCGTAGAGGGTGTTTTCGTAGTCCAGTCGGCTCGTGATCAGAGCGTGGGTGACTATTTTCCTTGTTTCGGAGGGGATCCAGCGAAATGTTTTTCTGAGCATGCGAAGAATGTTGAAGCAGGAAGAGGATACGGCGCTGACTTGTCTGTTCATTGAGAGTGAAGAATCCAGGATGACGCCTAGGTTTCGTGCGTGGTCTGTCGGGATGGGTGCTTTTCCGAGGGCTTCCGGCCACCAGGAGTCGTCCCAAGCAGAGGGGGATGTACCTAAGATGAGGACTTCTGTTTTGTCTGAGTTCAGTTTCAGACGGCTTTGTTTCATCCATTCGGCAACTTCTTTCATTCCTTCGTGTAGGTTGGTTTTGGCGGTGCTGGGGTCATTGGTGAGGGAAAGGATCAGTTGGGTGTCATCCGCGTACGAGTTGATGTTGAGGTTGTGTTGGCGTGCGATGGCCGCGAGGGGGCTCATGTATACGTTGAAGAGGGTGGGACTGAGTGAGGATCCTTGTGGTACGCCGCAGATGACTTCAGAGGCCTCGGACTTGAATGGTGGAAGGCGGACTCTCTGGGTTCTTCCGGTGAGGAACGAGGTGATCCATTTAAGTGCTTTTCCTTGGATTCCAATGTTATTGAGGCGTTGTAAAAGGGTGCTGTGGCAGACTGTGTCGAATGCTGCAGAGAGGTCGAGAAGGATGAGGGCGACTGTGTCTCCATTGTCCAGTAGAGTTCGAATGTCGTCTGTTGCTGCGATGAGGGCGGTCTCAGTGCTGTGTTTTGCTCGGAAGCCAGATTGTGAGGGGTCGAGGGATTTGTTGGCTTCGAGGAAGGCGGCGAGCTGGTTGTTGACAGCTTTCTCGATGACTTTGGCCGGGAATGGAAGAAGCGAGATGGGGCGGTAATTTTTGAGTTCGGTGGGGTCCGCTGTGGGTTTTTTC
Organism: Lissotriton vulgaris; assembly: GCF_964263255.1. Taxonomy (NCBI): domain Eukaryota; kingdom Metazoa; phylum Chordata; class Amphibia; order Caudata; family Salamandridae; genus Lissotriton; species Lissotriton vulgaris. The sequence goes on from NC_141687.1 coordinate 376,764,599, forward strand.
AGAAGGGCGGTGAGTTCAGCGTGTTTCCAGTCTTCCGGGAAGGTGGCGGAGTTGAAGGAGCAGTTGATGACGTCTCGGAGGTGCGGTGCTATGACGGAGTCTGCTTTGTTGAAGATGTGGTGAGGACATGGGTCTGTGGGGGATCCTGAGTGAATGGAATTCATCAGGCGGATGGTGTCCTCGGTGGAGATTGGGTTCCAGTCGTTAAGGGTGTTCACGGGGGGAAGATGATCAGCAAATGGTAGGATGGGTTGGTTTCCGGGTTGGTTGTCAAAGCTGTTGTGAATGTCTGCAATCTTGTTGTGAAAAAATGAGGCTAGGGAGTCGCAGAGGGATTGAGAGGGGGTGATGTCGTTGGAGTTGGCCGAGGGATTGGAAAATTCCTTGACGATGTTGAAAAGTTCCTTGCTGTTGTGAGCGTTGAATGCTGTTTTTTTGGCTTTTCGGATTAGTTGGTGGTGAGTGCGGGTGGCGTTTTTGAAGGCGTCCTTGGTGCTGGTGGTTGGGTCTTTTTTCCAGGCCTTTTCAAGGGAGCGGCAGAGTTTCTTGGAATTCTTAAGATCATCGTTGAACCATGAGGCCTTTTTGCTGCCAGGTTTGTTTTGACGTTTTTTCAGTGGTGCTAAGGTGTCAGCGGTGTTGGATAGCCATAGGGTGAGGTTGGCGGCGGCTTCGTTAGCGTTAGAAGAGAGGGCTGGGGTGTTTTGAAAGAGCGATGCGGAGATTTGGTCCGTGGTGATTTTGTTCCAGTTCCTTTGTAGGGTAGGTTGGAGGTGGATGCTGGGTTTTGGTTTGTTGTAGGTGAAGTGAACGCAGCTGTGGTCAGTCCAGAGGAGGTCCGTAGTGTGGCTGAAGGAGACATGGTTGCTGGATGTGAAGATGGGGTCGAGTGTGTGACCTGCGATGTGGGTGGGGGAAGTGACTAGTTGTTTAAGTCCGAGGTTGGCGAGGTTGTCCACGAGGGTGGCGGTGTTGCGGTCGTTGATCTTTTCGAGGTGAAAGTTGAGGTCTCCCAGAAGGATGTAGTCTTTGGAGGGGAGCGCGTGTGGGGTGATGAAGTCCGTGATGTCTTCACTGAATTTTGCGCGGGGTCCTGGTGGTCTGTAGAGGAGGGTGCCTCTGAGTGTGGTTTTGGGGTCGATGTGGATCTGGAAGTGTAGGTGTTCGGAGTTGGCGAGGTTGGCGTCCGAGCTGGTTGATATGCGGATTCATTTCTTATGGACGATAGCGCTTCCTCCTCCTGTGTGGCTGGTACGGTCTTTGCGAGTGATCTTATAGTCTTCAGGGATGGCAATGGTGATGTCTGGTGCGGAGGAAGCATTCATCCATGTTTCCGTAAGGAAGGCGATGTCCGGAGAAATGGTGTCTAGTAGATTCCATAGGTCGATGGCGTGCCTGTGGACTGATCGGGTGTTGAGAAGGATGCATTGTAGGTGGTTGGGGTCGGGAATCTGTGGTGTGGTCGTAGCGGAGATGTTGTCGGTGCCGCTGAATTTGCAGGAGAAGCAGGAGAAAGGTCCATGGGTTTGTCCAGGGGCGGCTTGGACGCAGTTGGGAGCGCGACCGGGGTTAAGGGCTAGGAGGGTAGCGGCATCGTAGGTAAGGCGGGGGGGCTGGGAGGGACAGGGGACAGGGGGTCTGGCGCTGGGCGCGGTCCAGGCACGGACGGGCGTAGACGGGCTTACCTTTGGCGCACCTTGGACGCTGCACGCGGGAGCTACTGTCATATATGGATAGTGGAGGGGGAGGGGCGAGGGCGTCTCAGCTGGGAGGCGGGGCGGGCACACGAGGACGACGACCACAACAAACAAAATGGAGGCGGAGGGGGGGGAACAGAGCGGAGCGCTGGAGGACAACGCGCAAACCACGATGAAACAGACACTCTCTGGTGCTGCTTAAGGGTTCATGCTTGGTGACACTGGTGCTGCTTAAGGGTGCGTGCTTGGTGACGCTCTGGTGCTGCTTAAGAGTGCGTGCTTGGTGACTCTCTCTGATGCTGCTTAAGGGTGTGTGCTTAGTGACTCTCTCGTGCTGCATAAGGGTATTTGTGCTTGGTGGCACTCTGGTGCTGCTTAAGGGTGCATGTTTGGTGACACTTGTGCTGCTTAAGGGTGCGTGCTTGGTGACACTCAGGTGCTGCTTAAGGGTGCGTGCTTGGTGACACTTGTGCCGCTGAAGGGTGCGTGCTTGGTGACTAGCTGGTGCGGCTTAAGGGTGCGTGCTTGGCGACACTCTGGTGCTGCTTAAGGGTATGTGCTTGGTGACACTCTCTGGTGCTGCCTAAGGGTGCATGCTTGGTGGCACTCTGGTGCTGCTCAAGGGTTCGTGCTTGGTGACTCTCTGGTGCTGCTTAAGGGTGCGAGTTTGGTGACTCTCTGGTGCTGCTTAAGGGTGCGTGCTTGGTGACTCACTCTGTGGTGCTGCTTAAGGGTGCGTCCTTAGTAACACTCTGTGGTGCTGCTTAAGGGTGCGTGCTTGGTGACACTCTCTGGTGCTGCTTACTTAGTGACACTCTCTGGTGCTGTTTAAGGGTGCGTGCTTGGTGACACTCTGGCGCTGCTTAAGGGTGCGTGCTTGGTGACACTCTCTGGTGCTGCATAAGGGTGTTTGTGCTTGGTGGCACTCTGGTGCTGCTTAAGGGTGCATGCTTGGTAACACTCTCTGGTGCTGCTTAAGGGTGCGTGCTTGGTGACACTCTGGTGCTGCTTAAGGGTGCGTGCTTGGTGACTCTCTCTGGTGCTGCTTAAGGGTGTGTGCTTGGTGACTCTCTCTGGTGCTGCATAAGGGTGTTTGTGCTTGGTGGCACTCTGGTGCTGCTTAAGGGTGCATGCTTGGTAACACTCTCTGGTGCTGCTTAAGGGTGCGTGCTTGGTGACACACTCTGGTGCTGCTTAAGGGTGTGTGCTTAGTGACGCTCTGGAGCTGCTAAAGGGTGCGTGCTTGGTGACACTCTGGTGTTGCTTAAGGGTGCGTGCTTGGTGACTCTGGTGCTGCTTAAGGGTGCGTGCTTGGTGACACTTTGGTGCTGCTTAAGGGTGCGTACTTGGTGACGGACTATGGTGCTGCTTAAGGGTGCATGCTTGGTGACACTTGTGCTGCTTAAGGGAGCATGCTTGGTGACACTTGTGCTGCTTAAGGGTGCATGCTTGGTGACACTTTCTGGTGCTGCTTAAGGGTGCGTGCTTGGTGACACACTCTGGTGCTGCTTAAGGGTGCGTGCTTGGTGACACTCTTGTGCTGCCTAAGGGTGCATGTTTAGTGACACTCTCTGGTGCTGCTTAAGGGTGCGTGCTTGGTGACACTCTGGTGCTGCTTAAGGGTGCGTGTTTCGTGACTCTCACTGGTGCTGCTTAAGGGTGCGTGCTTGGTGACACTCTCTGGTGCTGCATAAGGGGGCGTGCTTGGCAACACTCTGGTGCTGCTTAAGAGTGCATGCTTGGTGACAATCTGGTGCTGCTTAAGGGTGCGTGCTTGGTGACACTCTGGTGCTGCTTAAGGGTGCGTGCTTGGTGACACTTGTCCCGCTGAAGGGTGCGTGCTTGGTGACTAGCTGATGCTGCTTAAGGGGGCGTGCTTGGCGACACTCTGGTGCTGCTTAAGGGTATGTGCTTGGTGACACTCTCTGGTGCTGCATAAGGGTATGTGCTTGGTGACACTCTGGTGCTGCTCAAGGGTGCGTGCTTGGTGACACTCTGGTGCTGCTCAAGGGTGCGTGCTTGGTGACACTCTGGTGCTGCTTAAGGGTGCGTGTTTGGTGACTCTCTGGTGCTGCTTAAGGGTGCGTGCTTGGTGACTCACTCTGTGGTGCTGCTTAAGGGTGCGTGCTTAGTAACACTCTGTGGTGCTGCTTAAGGGTGCGTGCTTGGTGACACTCTCTGGTGCTGCTTACTTAGTGACACTCTCTGGTGCTGTTTAAGGGTGCGTGCTTGGTGACACTCTGGCGCTGCTTAAGGGTGCGTGCTTGGAGACACTCTCTGGTGCTGCATAAGGGTGTTTGTGCTTGGTGGCACTCTGGTGCTGCTGAAGGGTGCATGCTTGGTAACACTCTCTGGTGCTGCTTAAGGGTGCGTGCTTGGTGACACTCTCTGGTGCTGCTTAAGGGTTCATGCTTGGTGACACTGGTGCTGCTTAAGGGTGCGTGCTTGGTGACTCTCTCTGGTGCTGCTTAAGGGTGTGTGCTTGGTGACTCTCTCTGGTGCTGCATAAGGGTGTTTGTGCTTGGTGGCACTCTGGTGCTGCTTAAGGGTGCATGCTTGGTAACACACTCTGGTGCTGCTTAAGGGTGCGTGCTGGGTGACACTCTGGTGCTGCTTAAGGGTGCGTGCTTGGTGACACACTCTGGTGCTGCTTAAGGGTGCGTGCTTGGTGACACACTCTGGAGCTGCTAAAGGGTGCGTGCTTGGTGACACTCTGGTGCTGCTTAAGGGTGCATGCTTGGTGACACTGGAGCTGCTATAGGGTGCGTGCTTGGTGACACTCTGGTGCTGCTTAAGGGTGCATGCTTGGTAACACTGATGCTGCATAAGGGTGCGTGCTTGGTAACACTCTCTGGTGCTGCTTAAGGGTGCATGCTTGGTAACACTCTCTGGTGCTGCTTAAGGGTGCGTGCTTGGTGACACTCTGGTGCTGCTTAAGGGTGCGTGCTTGGTGACACACTCTGGTGCTGCTTAAGGGTGTGCGCTTGGTGACGCTCTGGAGCTGCTAAAGGGTGCGTGCTTGGTGACACTCTGGTGCTGCTTAAGGGTGCATGCTTGGTAACACTCTCTGGTGCTGCTTAAGGGTGCGTGCTTGGTGACACTCTGGTGCTGCTTAAGGGTGCGTGCTTGGTGACACACTCTGGTGCTGCTTAAGGGTGTGTGCTTGGTGACACTCTGGAGGTGCTAAAGGGTGCGTGCTTGGTGACACTCTGGTGTTGCTTAAGGGTGCGTGCTTGGTGACACTTTAGTGCTGCTTAAGGGTGCGTACTTGGTGACGGACTATGGTGCTGCTTAAGGGTGCATGCTTGGTGACACTTGTGCTGCTTAATGGTGCGTGCTTGGTGACACTTTGGTGCTGCTTAACGGTGCGTGCTTGGTGACACTTTGGTGCTGCTTAAGGGTGCGTGCTTAGTAACACTCTGTGGTGCTGCTTAAGGGTGCGTGCTTGGTGACACTCTCTGGTGCTGCTTACTTAGTGACACTCTCTGGTGCTGTTTAAGGGTGCATGCTTGGTGACCATCTGGTGCTGCTTAAGGGTGCGTGCTTGGTGACTCTCTGTTGCTGCATAAGGGTGGGTGCTTGGTGACACGCTCTGGCGCTACTTAAGAGTGCGTGCTTGGTGATATTTTCTGGTTTCTGCCTCTGTCTCTGGCGCTGTATAAGGGTGCTTACTACGTGACACTCTAGTGCTGTGTAAGGGTGCTCACTAGGTGACAATCTGGTGCTGTACAGGTGCTGTATAGGGGGGCATGCTTGGTGACTCCCTTGGATGCTGTACAAGGGCACATGCATGATGCCTCTTTGCAGTACTTTACAGAAGGGTGCATGCTTATTGAAACGGTCTCTGGCGCGCTGTAAGAGTGCATGCTTAGTGATACTCTGGTGCTGCATAAAGGTTCATGTTTGGTAACAGTACCTGGCGCTGCATAAGGATGCATACGTAATGACACAGTGGTATTGCATGAGGGTGCATATTTGTGACACTTGTGTTGCATAAGAGTGCGCGCTTTATGACGCCGCCTAATGCTCGCTAAGTCATACTCCCTGGTGCTGCTTAAAGCTACATGTTTGGTGATACTCTGGTCTTGCATAAGGGTATATGAGTGGTGACACTGGGGCATTGTAAAGATGCTCGTTAGGTAACGCTCTCTGGTGCTATCTAAAGGTGCATGCTGGGTGAATCCCTTGGGTGCTGCACAGGGGTGCATGCTTACCGATACTTTAGTGCTGCATAAGGGTGCAAGTTTGGTACAGCGTCTGGAGCAGCATTAGGGTGCATACGTGATGCACGGTGGAACTGCTTTATCAGTGTATGCTTGGTGACACTGGTGCTGCATAAGGGAGCCTGCTTGAGGATACCGTCTAGTGCTGCGTACGGGTGCTTGCTTGGTGACACTGGTGCTGCATAAGGGAGCCTGCTTGAGGATACCGTCTAGTGCTGCATACGGGTGCTTGCTTGGTGACACTGGTGCTGCATAAGGGAGCCTGCCTGAGGACACCGTCTAGTGCTGCATACGGGTGCTTGCTTGGTGACACTGGTGCTGCATAAGGGAGCCTGCTTGAGGATACCGTCTAGTGCTGCATACGGGGGCTTGCTTGGTGACACTGGTGCTGCATAAGGGAGCCTGCTTGAGGATACCGTCTAGTGCTGCATACGGGGGCTTGCTTGGTGACACTGGTGCTGCATAAGGGAGCCTGCTTGAGGATACCTCTAGTGCTGCATACAGGTGCTTGCTTGGTGACTGGTGCCGTATAAGACCTCACGATGCATTTACTCAGCCTCCGGCGCTATACATTCCGGCATGGCGGTCACTCACCCCTCGTGCTATACGAGGGTGATGCGCGAGGACAGTAGTGAAGTAGTAGTGTAGAAGTAGTGAAGTAGTGAAGTAGTGTGGCTCACTGGTTAGAGGCGGCAGACCCGAGAGCAGAGGACGGCCCGGGACCAGGGTTCGATTCCCGGCGCGGCAGGTTTCTGGACCAAGGTCAGCGGACTCGATAATTCTCTCGCCTCGGTGCCCACTCTGATCAGCGATCACACTCGGCAACTCTGGGCATTAGCTTGCCTCATCTTCACTAACGGCCCCACCAGACCGCCGGGGATGCCTGGTCTCACCCTGGAGATACCCATTAAGGGACCATCTCTCAGGGAAGCCAGGAAGGGTTTCGCAGCGGTCGAAGCGCCTTGGGACCCGACGGGTAAGTAGTGCGCTATATAAATGCCAATACATTTACATTTACACTCTCTTCGAGATGTATAAGGACCTCACGATACATTACTCAGCCTCCGGTCCATACGCGCCCGCATGGCCGGTCACTCACCCATGGTGCTGCAGGGGGTCCATGATGAACAGGCAGGAGAATGCATTATTCCACCTCACCTACCCCCACACTCTCGGCGACTTCCCCCTCCGAATTTATTTAACTGTCTTTAATCTTCACAACTCCTCTGACAGATCAAAGAAAATGAAAGAATTCCCACCAGGGCGCCCACGAAAGACATCGCCGTCCAAAAACCGTCTGATTGATTTCTGCCCCTTCAGAAAAAAATGAGAAAGTTTGTTCCTCCCAGAGAGCGCGGCTGACACCGGAGGCGAGTGATGAGGTGCGATGCTGGGTTCCATAAAGCAGCGAGGCGCGCGGCCCTTTCCAGCCTCATCCATCTCCAGAGCAGACAGGGCCACGTCTGCGTCTAACCGAGCTCATTCCCAATGTCAGGGCGCTGTGTGCGCAGGCTCGGGGGCCCTGTGCAAGGAGACTGTGTGTACCGACGCAGAGAGAGTGCGTGAGCCTCCGCTGTCATTGCACAAGGGGCTTGTGTGTGTGGAAAGGCTCAGCTGTCACTGCACAGAGGGTTTGTGTGGAAAGGCTCAGCTGTCATTGCATAAGCAAGCAGGAGTGCGTAGAGTCTCTTCTGTCTTACACACGCAGGAGAGAGTAGGCAGAGCCTCACCTGTCATTGCACAAGCAGGCGAGAGTGCGGAGAGCCTCAGCTGTCATTGTACAAGGGGTTGGTGTGTGTGGAAAGGCTCAGCTGTCACTGCATAAGCAAGCATGAGTGTGTAGAGTCTCAGCTGTCTTTACACACGCAGGAGAGAGTAGGCAGTGCCTCACCTGTCACTGCACAAGCAGGAAAGAGTGCGAAGAGGCTCAGCTGTCATTGCACAAGCAGGAAAGCGTGCGTAGAGCCTCAGCTGTCTTTACACACGCACTAGAGAGTGCGTAGAGGCTCAGCAGTCATTACACACGCAGGAGAGAGTGCAGAGAGCCTCAGCTGTCATTCCACAAGCAGGAGAGAGTGCTAAGAGGCTCAGCTGTCATTGCCCAAGCAGGCTAGTGAGCGTAGAGGCTCAGCTGTCTTAACACACGAAGGAGAGAGTACGCAGAGCCTCACCTGTCATTGCACAAGCAGGCGAGAGTGCGAAGAGGCTCAGCTGTCATTGCACGGGCAGGAAAGACAGGCAGCAGAGAGTGCGTAAAAGCTTAGCTGTCATTGCACAAGCAGGCGAGAGTGCGTAGTGCCTCAGCTGTCATTGCCCAAGCAGGAGCGAGTACGTAGAGCCTCAGCTGTCTTTACACACACAGGAGAGAGTGCGAAGAGTCTCAGCTGTCTTAACACACGCAGGAGAGAGTACGCAGAGCCTCACCTGTCATTGCACAAGCAGGCGAGAGTGCGAAGAGGCTCAACTGTCATTGCACGGGCAGGAAAGACAGGCAGCAGAGAGTGCGTAAAAGCTTAGCTGTCATTGCACAAGCAGGCGAGAGTGCGTAGTGCCTCAGCTGTCATTGCCCAAGCAGGAGCGAGTACGTAGAGCCTCAGCTGTCTTTACACACACAGGAGAGAGTGCGAAGAGTCTCAGCTGTCTTAACACACGCAGGAGAGAGTACGCAGAGCCTCACCTGTCATTGCACAAGCAGGCGAGAGTGCGAAGAGGCTCAACTGTCATTGCACAAGCAGGAGAGAATGCGAAGAGGCTCAGCTGTCATTGCACAAGCAGGAGAGAATGCGAAGAGGCTCAGCTGTCATTGCACGGGCAGGAAAGACAGGCAGCAGAGAGTGCGTAAAAGCTTAGCTGTCATTGCACAAGCAGGAGAGAGTGCTTAGAGGCTCAGATGTCATTACACAATCAGGATAGACAGGCAGGAGTGTGTGTGTAGAGGCTTAGCTGACAAGCACAAGCAAGAGAGAATGCACAGAGGCCCCCTGTCATTGCACAAGCAGGAGAGAGTGCATAGACCCTGCACAGACCAGAATGCATCACTGTGCATCATTATTGAGCAGTCAATTGAATGGAACGGTCCCCTCTTTGTCAACTTCGACGATGAAAAAGCATTTGACAGCGTGAACAGAGAGATCCTTTGAAAACTCCTCTGCCACTAAAGTGTGCCAGATAAACTCGTAAGAATCATAAGGAAATGACCTGCAAGATAGTCCATGAAGGAAAACTCACCTAAGCTTCCAAGTGAGGACCGGAGTCCACCAGGGTTGTTTACTCTCGCCTCTTTTCTTCCTGCTGGCCTTAGACTGGATCATGTAAACATTCATGGAAAAGAGAAGAAATGGGATCCAGTGGACACCTTGGACCCAACTTGGCAACATGGACTTTACAGACAACCTGATCCTACTCTCCCATCCCCATCTGTAGATTCAAGAGAAGATCGACAATGTGGCAGCCACATCAGCAAAACTTGGTCTCATCTTCAACAGGGGAAAAACCAAGATCCTGAAGGCTGACACGGCTAGCACGCCTGCTATCACTCTTGTAGGCAATGCACTGGAAGAGGTTGAAGCCTTCACCTACCTGTTCTAGACAATCATGGCGGCATAGGCGCCTACGTCAAGGAAAGAATTGGCAAAGCTAGGGCTGCTTTTATTCAGCTAAAGAAGATCTGGAGCTACAAGGACCTAATGCTGCAAACCAAGATCAGGCTTTTTAACACTAACCTAAAATTGACCCTTCTGTATGGAGCAGAAACTTAAAGGAAAACAGTGACCACCACCAAAAAAGTCTAGACCGTCATCAACACCTGTCATAGGAAAATCCTCCAAATCTTCTGGCCAAACAGCATCAGCAACAAAGGCCTATGGTAGCAGACTTTCCAACTCGCTGCTCATGAAGAAATCATGAAAAGACTCTAGGTCACACCCTCTGCAAGCTTGCTTCATACACCATTAGGCATGCCCTGACCTGGAACCATCAAGGGAGAAGGAAAAGGGGAAGGCCAAGAAACACATGGCCTGAGGCCTCGAGTCGGACTGCAAGGAGATGGATTACACCTGAAGTCGGACTGGAAGAAAAGCCCAGGACAGAGATGGCTGGACAGTCCTGGTTCATGGCCTATACCCCAGGAGGGGTAGTGCGCATACGTAAGTAAGTCATTGGGATTGTGCGCAGAGGTTCAAGGCACACTTTACATGCAGGGCCTCTGTGCGAAAACTCACCTGCACTGCACAAGTAGACAGCGTACCGAGACCTAGGGAGCAATGCTCAAAGGGATGTGTGTGCAGAGACGAAGGATGGATGGGAGACTGCACACAATGGGTGATGACACATGCATGTGGGGGACTGTGCAGAGACATGTGGCACAGCACACACAAAGCCCAAGTGTTCAAAGGCTAATGGAACAATGGATTAAAAGTGCAGTCTCTAGAGAGAGCTAGGTGCATTACTTTGAGAGACCTGTGTGCATAGGCAAAGGGTACAATGTAACTGGAAACCTGTTTGAGAACATGCTCAGGGGGCTATGCCCACAGAGACCATCGGGGAAGATATTCGGGGTGTAGGGCACATGGAGACTCTGCGTTCAGAGACTTATGGCCATTGTCCACAATGATGGCCTGTACAAAGACTTGGGGCGCAACGCGCCCAGAGGCCTTGTGTACCGAGGCTACAGGCACAATGCACTAAGACTCCTGTGTGTGCAGTCTCATGCGTCATGACTCCAAAAACATGTATAATCTAAGGCTTGCTAGTAACGTACATGGACACTAGGGGCACATGAGTTTACCATGCCTACCCCAACCCTTGCTATATAGGACCCTGTGGAAGGTGCAAGCTATTATACAGGAGCTAAAGTGGTTTTGTGAGAAATTACTAAACGATGCCTCAGAGAGCCCTGCCTTTCCCCAGTCGGTTGCACATGTCAAAAACTAAGTATTCACAAATATTCCGACTGGTCTTCATTCAAAAAACTGTTTTTACTTGTATTCCCAAATATTTAACGTAATTAAAGGAAATCTTTTGGCTCCATACATTCCGTCTTAACAGGATCAACCCCTTTCAATATTTAAAAACGTCATAGATCCCATCCCATCTACACTCTTCCATACTGTCGACACTGCTCAGGCGTTCTGTCAGCAGCGAAGATTGAATACAATTACTCCCGAGGAAGAAATAACTATGAGAATACATTCACAGCCAGAGATCAGAGTGCATAAACCGTAGGAATACATTTGGATCTGAAGGAAGAGAGCTCACAATCCTCAGAATAAACCCAGCGCCCACGAAAAACGCATTAGAACCGCGGGTGATAGGTTAGAACTCATTAGCACAGAACCTAGGGAAAGTAGCCAAGAACCCATGGGAGGTACATTACAACCCTGTGACGGTACCAGAGCAGTCGCAACACGAACTACAGTGAAGATAGCTTAGAACCCAGGGACAGAAGCTCAGAACCCAGCAGAGATGCAATCCAAACCTGGGACAGTAGAAGAGCAGTTGCAACACGAACTACAGTGAAGATACCTTAGAACCCAGGGGAAGGAACCTAGAACCAGCAGAGGTACATTACAACCCTGGGACGACAATAGAGCAGTCACAACACGAACTTTAGGGAAGATAGCTTAGAACCCAGGGAAGGGAATTCAGACTCAAGAAAAACACTACAAGTTCACCATCCAAGGACGAATATAACTCCGCACCCCTGGAGGCCGGCTCGCCAGGAAGGCTTATGATCAATTTTCGAAACCACAAAATGGAAATTCAACAGACACAATCTGCATACCGCAGAGAGTAGACTCTACACGGAAAAACCGTTTGCAAAGATTATGAAGGAACCAGCAGCCTTGTTAAATGAATTAATGTGCAATGCACCAACGTATGCTAATGCAATATTAGATTAAATCCCCTGTGAAGCAACATATGAGAAATAAGTCTGGAAAATGAAGGAGTAATAGGCTGCGTGCTGCGGAGAGCGTGCATGTCTGTATATCGAAGACTATGCATGTGGCTATGAGTATGCTTTGTGTGTGTGTGTGTGTGTGTAACATTATGTATGGGAATAAGAGTAAGTATTTTATGTGAGTCTATGACGCAAGTATTCATGCGTTCGAGTCTGTGTGTTGGCATGTGTCTGTTCCATGCCTTTTGGAGTGTGTTAGTGAAAACAGGGTGTGTATGCTTGTAAGAGAAAGAATGTTTGTGGGGTTGTATGCATTTTTGTGTGCTGGTACGTGTTAATATGCGTTCACGTGTGTTAGTATGTGTAAAGAAAGCACCCACCAGGTTTATGTCGGAATCCTCGAAATCAGTGAGAGAAGTAGTGACCGATGGATCTTCAAGGCTTTGCTAATGGCAGACGGTGTGCTGAGAAATACATCTATTAAAATATAATGTAACATAACAATCTAAGTATGAAGTCTGGTGCTGTTGGTCGAAGCGGCATTTTTTCTCTCATGGAGAGTTCTCCATGCTCGCTTTCACATGGTTACCATATATACCTATCTATGTTTGACATTGTAGCTGCCGCCTCTGGCTGGCCTGGAGGATACTCAAGGATACCCGACTCATCACAACTTTGAACTATCCCTCGCCTGTTTGTAGGAAGACTGCTTGCCTGGTGGAAGTCTACCACAGCATAACATAACGTATTATTTTAACATATGGATTGCATCCCTGCTCGACAAATGCATACTTGCAGTACTGTGTCTCTTCGTAGAGGGCCAACACTAGGACAAGAGTCATGACAGGGGCCCTACTACCAGCATTATGTGTGTCTTTAAGGAATTGCTGGAGGGAAGTCACCCAACTTAATGCACTTTTGAAAGCATGACCCTGATTCATTGGCAGAAGTGTCCCAGTTAATCTACCATTGACTATGTAAGTCCTGAGTCTTTGCATTAGGGTATTCTTTTGTTTGCTATTTGAAGAGCTGTGCGCCCAGAAGACCCGAATGACCTAAAGAGAGCTTCCTTGTCATCCTGCCTGTATGTTGCCTGTTCCAAACAGCTGGTCCCAAGCTGAAGTAGGCTTGCCTGGATACCCCCTGCCTGCTGAAGCGCTTATCTAAGGACTGAAATAACGTCTGCACGAGGAGGACGTTATCACCAGCCACAACTGAGCGGTCTCAAGAGACAGTGACAAGCCATGACAGGCTACTGGCCCTCCACAAATACTGGGGCCAGTTGGTGCCAGTGACACACCCTCACCACATGTACTGCAAGAGTGGGTTGTGGCACTTGGCACCCACCCGCCTACTCTTTAACATCTCCCCAGCCAGGAGCACAGCTTCAGGAACTGCTGAAGCCGGTGACTGCGAACATGTCCCATGTTGAAGATTCAGACCCATCTACAGCCCTTTAGCACTAACCCAAGTGAGCCCCGGGACAGCAAAGGCTTTACAAGTAATTAAAACAACTCAACTCAACCTTAACTGGTAGAAACTGAGGTATCGCCTGTTTGCCCCAATAGTTCCAAATCAAGTGAAGCTCCAGGACACCAGCACATGCCAACAAAGTATGCACTCGGTCTAAACAGATCTGGGTAATGGCAATAAACCTCTTTTGTTGCACGAACTGAAATATGGCAGGGCTGATCGCCGCCATGGTAGCAGAACACCCTCTCCAACCTACTGACTCTGCATGGGCCCTCTGAAGTTTATTGGGACTTGTAGTTTGATATCTCATGACCCCTCCCTTCGCTGCTGTTAATTTCTTGGGATGAAGTGACAGTAATGATTCAACCTGACTAATCTTTCAAGCCTGTTGTGCTCTGGGCAACTTTGCTGGAACATTTATGTAAAGCGCTCTGAAACGCAGTGTGTACATTGGTTGTGTTTTACTGTGTTTCCCTTAAAAAGTATACCACAAACAAAACAGAAACACGGTTTATTCATACTGCTGGATTCCAAGCACTGTAGTTCCATTGTGCACCTCTCTGAATCGCTGATGCTTCATGCTTCCCTGACGAATGCCTGTTCCCTACATAGTACACATCAGTAGTGGTCAGCCAAAGACTAGAATCTTGTGGGCTTTGCAGATATTGCCACCAGAGAGCTACTGCTGTCCATCATGGGATATTGTCTATCAAATTAGTAGGTAAAAGGTGCCTTGGCTAGGTCTTCTTACCCTTTATTCAGTAGCAACCATCACAACTCATCCTGGATAAGTATTGACCACAGCAGCCACTGGAAAGTCAATGAAACCATAGGGAGTCTTGCGTAAGCACTGCAATCCTAGTGTCTAGCACCCTGGAGCGGTAGCGAGAAGAGGTAGCTTTACTTCTGATATGGGCATGTGTTCCCTACAATCCACAGAATGTGTAGAACGAGTAAGAGAGAATATTAGAGTGCACAAGTGTATATTACTCTGGATGTGAGAGAGTGTGTGTGTGTGTGTGTGTGTGAGAGAGAGAGAGAGAGTGGTAAAAAATGGTGAGACTGTTGAAGTGTGTGAAACAGTGCGAGTATGTGTGTGCATTCCGATACCATGCTTGTTTTTGCGTGCAAATCCATATTGTTGTGTCTCTGGAGCTACGTTGTTGCCAGTGTCTGTGTAACAGTGTGGAAATATTTGTGCCAGTTGATTATTATGTGCCTGGAGCGTCTATTTGTTCCCCTTTTTCTTTTTGGTTTCTACTTATTTCTAACTCTCCCTCTAAGGCTCATGAGAAATTGTCCTTTAATGCTTTATTAGAACATAGGATGGCTGAGAGCTTCATGAAAGACAATGGAGTAGCTCCGGGCTTATAATGGCTACTATAAACCCTCTGCTCCAACATTCCAATGTTTGTCTTCTTGTTTCTCCCTTTTTAACAGAACATTCTACCCCGATTGGGTGGAATGCTCTAATAGCCTTATAGCCCTTCTGCCTAGGGCTATACTGGTTGTTAAAGGCCCGCTTCCTAATTATAGGCCCTTGCCTGCAGCTTGGGTCTATAACTCGGCTCTTTAACAACCCGTTCAGGTCTTGTTACCAGGCTATAAGGCTATAGTGCAATAATTTAACCTTTTAACTTCAGGGGTCCACCAAGGAATGACTACTGGATGCCGGGAAACCCCACACATGCAATTTCTACAATTTAACCTCAAAACAATACACAAAACTAAAGAAACAAGTATATATTAAACAAACAATACATTTTAAAATATATTGTTATTAAGCAGACAAAAGAAGGAAGGCTGGAGCATTTCAAAATGTGTATTTATTTCTAAAAGACAAAGCGATGTGATAGGCTCTAGCATTTTGCTTTTTCTTTTTTTTGTTAGTCCTAAGGTATGTGTTTTTGTTAATGCAGATTAGTGCTTTAATAGAGGTCACCAGATGTCCATATTACTGTTTGCTGTATTTGTGCTGCTCCCAAGAATCAAACTAAGGATAGAAACTTAATTTTTAGCTTCCAATTTCAAATTCCTTCACATTTACAGAATGTCTTAAAATGCAAATTTTTACATGCACGGTTTGTATGTAGATGTACTTTATTACACTGCTCATGTTATTTCATTTTTTAAAGTCACGGACCCCCTCTGTAGATGTCCGAGCCCAGCTTAAGACCCGCGGCCTCGGTGCCAAAGATGAGCCTGCTGCGTGCGCGCGGCGCGGCGCTCCCGCCTTTCTCTCCAGTGTGCGTAGCCGGGATGCGTCTCCCTCAGGCCACCAGAGTGCAGACTGCAAGGGTCACGAGAACTTCTGCCGCCGACTCACGCCCAGCCATGATTAATGTTTTATATTACAGGGCAAAGCACGGATCGAAAACAATATATTTTCCTTTGGTAATAATATTTCTGCAAAGGGTAAAACTTTCTGCGTCTAGAACTTTAATTTCCTCTTCAAGAAACTGAACACGTGACGTGTGAGAAACGCCATGACCTCTGCGACGTCCTTCAAGTCTTAGAATTGTCAAATACCCAGCCAGCGGTGGTAGGCACCAAAGACTCGGCCTCCCCTAGCCGGGCCACACTCCTGTAACAAAACCACTGAACGCTCACCAGGCCCGGACTGGCCGTTGAGGGCACCGGGCAATTCCCCGGTGGGCCGCATGGTTGGGGGCCGGTTTTGGGCCCCTGGGGCCGTTTTTGTTACAGGGCCGTTATGCTGCAAAAACGGCCCTGTAACAAAAACGGCCGAAAACCGGCCCTGTCACAGAGCGCGGTCGCACCTCTCCCCCTCCCCTCCCTCCCGGAGGGGGGAGGGGGGCCGGCCGAGCACTTTGCCAGGGCCGGTTCTGGTTCCCAGTCCGGCCCTGACGCTCACCCCTCGCCCCCAGACCGCACTCCCCCCTCCTTCGCGCCCCCTAGCAGGGCCTCACTCATGTAGCAAAGCCAGACACTGCCTTCCTTGGCAGAGAATCTCACGTCCCACAACCAGGCTGTCTACTAGCCAGGCATCTCCCATGTACCAACACCACGAACGCCCTAACGCCCTAGCCAGAGCGCGTCACGTGTACCAAAACCATGACACCCCCCGGCCTCGTCAGGAGAGAATTTGAAATACCAAACAACGACCCGGGCCAGGCATCTCACATGTACCACACCACGACCTGTCATAGCCAGGGCATCTCACGTGTACCAAAATCCATGAGCCCCTAGCCTCCAAGGAAGACAATATCAAACCACACCCTCCCCCCTAGCTCAGACACATCATGTGTATCAAAAGCATGACTTCCCCTTGCCAAACCATTCCCCATGACCTCTGCTAGCCAGAGAATCCAGCGCAGTGGCAGCTCCTCTGCTGAGACGGAAGAGCGTCACCCCACTGAGTGAGCAATTGAAAACATAAAAACTAAATGATAACTTAACATTATTATCATTTTATTTAAACTACTGGCTCAGTAGGATGGGGGCAGGGCGAGGCAGGGCTGTTTTGAGGCGGGGCGAGTGGTAGGCACTTCCTAAGTGCGCATGACATTTTGTCCGTCAGTCTTGGCCCAACCAAAATGTCATGAGCACTTTGGGTGTTCTCCACCCAGACTGTATTACAGCCTGGGTGGAGAACATGCCCAGGCTTCCTTTCCCTGTTTGAGCGCCTAACCACGGCATTCAAACCAGTCACAATGCTGCATTGCAGCGCTGTGATTGGCTCAGGGCAGCCTGGATGCTTCCTGCTTCCACAGATGCCGGGAAGGGAATGGAGGAGAGGCAGCAGCTGGCCGGCCGCCCGTATCCAGTTGTTTTAAAAAAAATGTATTTTTAATCCTGCCCCACACCCGTTCAGTTGCAGTCGCTACTGCCTATATGTACCAAACCCAAGACCTCCCATAGACAGGGTATCTTATATGTACCAAACCCATGACTTCCTGTAGGCAGGGCCTCTAACATGTACTATAACGACGACCCCACAGCCTATTTGGATAATCTGACATACCAAACTAAAACCTCCCCTTGCCAGAGTATCTCCCATGTACCAAAACCACAACCCCCAAGCCTCTTTGGAAGAAAATCTTGCATACCAAATGCAATCTCCGCTAGTCAGGCATGCTGCATGTAGCATAATCATGCCTTGCCAGAGGATCTCATATGCACCAAAACTATGACCTCTCACAGCTGGAGCATCTCACACGTCCCAAAACCAAGACTTCCCTATCCGGGGCATCTCACAAGTTCTGAAACCATGACCCCCCTAGCCTCTGTCGAAGAGACTCTGGCATACCAAACCACAACCTCTCATACACATGCCATCTCACCTATACAACAACCTGCCCTACCAGAGTATCTGAGATGTACCAAAAACCATGACATCCCCTAGACAAAACGTTTTATAATCACTAAAACCAAACTAGACAGCACATCTCACAGGTACTTAAACCATGAGCAGCCATGTGTGATAACCTCAGGTACCAGATCTGTGATCTTCCTCAGCCGGAGAACTTTATATGTCCCAGAATCATGACCTCCCAGCACAAATGCCCATGTTACCAAACCATAACCTCCCCTCGCTAGGACTTCCAACGTATACCAAAACCCAGTTCTCCCCTGCCCAAAAACACTCACATGTACCAAAACTATGAACTTACCAGCCAAGATCATCTCAACTGTGGGAAGAAAAACAACATGAAATCCTCGACCTAGACCCTCTCACATGTCTGATCCATGAACTCTCATGACATACCCTAAAACATTACATTAAACAGAAAAGAGAATGCATCAAAACACCTACAGTGCACCAAAACTGAGACGCATCTTCCAAGCATCAAAATCAGAATCTCTCTGGGGGGTGTAGGGGGGGGGGGGGTGCCTACCATTTGTGCACAAGGTGCAGTGCCATCAGAGCCCCGAGAGGCCCACTGAACCCTGACAACGCTGTACTTTACTTCCCCAACAGAAGTCAAAGCGGCCATTTTCCCTGCTTGCACCAGTGCTCATGCTATCTTGCCACTCTACTGATCACACTGGAGTATGTCACATCTACTAGAATGGTGAATCCATTTTTCCCCCTTGCACTAGAACCATGCCCTGTACCAGAACAGTGATGCTTCCCAGAGCCACTCACATCTATCAGAACTCTGATCACCCTGGAGCAGCCCAGGTACACTAAAACAGTAATGCCATTAATGCAACTCACACTAATATTAATGAAGCTCCCTTTCTGAGACCCTAATATGTGCCAGAACCATTACACCCTCACCCGAGTACACTCTGTGTGCACATACCTCCTTCTGAGCTCTTAACACAAAACCTGCCCTACAGCCCCATGTGGTCTACAAGATTACAGTAAAGCAAACACACCAGAATTTTGCGGCAATGGAGGACCAAATTATGTGGCAAGGTTAAAATAAGTCCAACTGACTGACCGACCGACTAGGAGTACTTGCATAGTGCACTGATACCCAATAGGATTTGCAAGGTGCTGGTGACTTATCCCGATTCAGATGTGTGTTGAACAATTGTTTGAAGGTGGTATTGGAAAGCACACGTTCCTCCACAAGGGTATCTTGGCGCTGAATAACAGATGTTTCGTATGATTGGTATACGGCATGTACATGGTTCTGAGGGTTGTTTCAGATGATTTTGGGGTCGGGAAAAACGACAGTGTTTTTCTGTACAAGTAGCCAAGAACAATTAATTGTCATGTTGTACAATCAAAGGACAATTATTTGGCACAGTATATGTAATTGTTACCTAGCTACTTAAACACACCCAAGTATAGACTCAAAACATATCCCAAACCATGAGAAGATATAAGGGTTCCTTACAAAAAAGACAACTGTACACCTTCAGCGGTACTACAGGATATCCTCCAACAATTATAAGTCTGTCTTGCATGAAAGTACAGGAACAACACTATAATATTAGTGTCCTTTCTACATTCAAGAGCAGTTTGCACAAAAACATATACAGTGTTGCTCGAAACAGAAAACAAACAAGTCCCCCCCTCTTGTACAGCTCTCCATAGCTAGGTTCGCACTTTATAATTCACACATACATATAACTTCTTGTAATGTTTGGTGTCTCTTTTTTTGGGCATCCCATCTATAGTTTAAGACCTGCCTCATGCAGACAGATCACAGTCAGGTTTATTCTGTGTTCACATAGTAATGCTTGTAAAAGAAACTGTTTCCAATAAGAAACAGCCCTGCAGAACAGGATTATACCTTGTATAGTTATCATCCCAGGTTTCTCACTAAGAGCTGTTTTAACGTCACGCTACTAAACCTTAAAAGAGATGGAAAATGTTACAGTTCGAGATTCTTCTAAATTGTCAATGCTTTTTTAAATAACTGCTGCCACTGTGATGTAAATGTGGATGTGCAAGTACAGCGAAATAAGCATTTCCATAATAGGATGATCAACTCTTTTCAGACCTCTAGGAAGCATATTTAAATGTAAGGAGTTATTGTTTCCTCCTGAAGACATAAGCATTTCCACCAGTACATTAGGGATATTAATACCATCTGAGCAAAACGAATATACAAGTACAGCATTCAAAGGCATACATGACTGGCTAACTTTTGCAAAGTAATGAGAGATGTTGCATTTCATATGCAGCATTTTCATTTATTTTTGATCTGCATTACCTAGATTTTTTTTCCAAATGTGCAAATTTTGTATCAAATAGCGTATTACATGGAAAGTTATACAAAATCGTATTCAAGCAGAAAATCCAGGTGCTACTGAATCATGTATCAGCGCAGCTGCTTACATTTACCACAACCGTGACATTCTTTGCAGCTCTTCGGTTGTTAAAGCACTGGAGAGAATTCAACCAGGTATCCTATTTTTGGGATTGTTTCTCTTTGGCTGGATAATTTGATCATGATGTCTAAAACACCTAATCTAGAAACATTTAAAAGAGCCATGTGTTTGGGAACATGTCCTTCCCGCAAGAATTATTTTGTCAGAGGAGAATTAGCAAGATGATTGGGATGGATAGGAAAGGTTATACCAACTAGTAACTTCCCCCTACAGCTTCCCTACACTTTAACCCGAATTCTTTGACTCAAGGAAAAGAATCTCAGATCGGGGAGTGTGAAACTTTGCCTTTTAAACAATGTGCCACAGGCATTGCTTTTTCGGTGCCAATAACAAAATGATTACAACCCCCTTATGGGCAGTTTATAGAACCAAATACAACACATATTTTTGTATTTTTTTCTTTTTCAGTGCTTACTTTTACCATTACCGATGCAAACAATTAGGATGTAATTTTTGGTCCCTGCTTAATTTTTGTGTTATTTTGTTCACTAAATTCTTACAATTTTAATTAACTTGCTTCCATCTTTTATTACCTTAATTTCATAACTGTATTGTTGTTTTGTCAACTGTCACACGTGTGGCACGTATTTCTCACACAAATAGCCTTGCTGCTTGAGTAAGTTGCCACGGGGGAGCGAGATATTCTCCACAAATACTCAGTCACAAACGCGAAAGAGTACCCTGTTCAGCAAACTCTTGGTCCACCCGCCACTTTTAGAGCAGGGCAGACTCTAAGCTTTCTATCAATGGAGCCTCCGTTGGCTCTTTTGACGGAAAGATTCCTTCGTCAGTCTGACGGAGTAGGGTGGGTCAGTGGAAGGGCATTACACCATCGCCGTGTTTAGGGGTAAACAGTGCAATGTTTTTTTCTGTTTCACAAACTAGGGGTAGAAAAACTCCCAAGTTGTAGGGGTCATTAATTTGAGTTTGTTTTAAAAGAAAAAATAAAGTTAAAAGATTGGCAGGCATTGAGTCAAAATCGGAGGCGGCTGCCCAACACCCTTTTTAGGTCTCGCCTAGGCAGCACGCATGCGCTACTCTAGGAGGGCCTTTAGCCATCGGTCTTCCCTTTTAAAGCCCCGCACTCGTGCTTGTGGCGGCATCCAACTTGCGGGAGCGAGCAGCGGTGCGCCACAAGCATGAGTGCAGTGCTTGAAAAGTAAAGACTGCTCTCGCGCGAGCGCGCGCATCATTTACTTTACAGCTCATGTTTGAGTTCTGTTACTTGTTTGACACTATCTCTGCCTGCCGTCTGGTTTTCGTAATTGCTGCTGCAGCAAGCTGTCATACTCAGAATATTACACAACAAGCCATCCCTGTTCTTTTCTATGCTTTTGATTTTTGTTGTGAATAATTTATGCTCGTATCTGTCCATCCCGCATGTAAGGAGTAGACGGCCCTCGGGGAGAGGAGGGTGACTGTGTATGTTTTTGTTGTTGTTATGTAAGGCAATAAGATACAATATGGGGGACCACTATTATTTAATGACTGTTGATTTTGATGGTTAGTATTTCAAGTGGGCAAAGGATTTTTATGTATCCCATATGCGGTTCAGGTTGCTGTGTGTAGCTACCTGCGTCTTTTTATAAACAAGACTAACCTCAGAGGAACTCTGGATCCTTCTGAAAAGTGAATTGAATTGTATGTGTTGACCAATTTAACTAAAAGTTACATTACACTATGGCCCTGCGTATCCTCACAACAGATATAGCATCTTTGACCATTGTATGTGGGGTTGCATAATTTTTGGGAAAAAGCTGGCAGATACGCACAAAACAGATAAAGAAGAATTTGAGAGAAATAATCAAAATATAATTTAGATTATTTGTTTCTGATTGCACAGTCATTTTATCTTCACTTTCCCTGGAGCCCCTGACGCCCTTTTTCCGTTCCCTTTTTAAATTGTACATAAGTCCTTTTAAAGGTTTTTATTGATCTGTATTTTTTTTAGAACTATGAATTTTATTGGTTGTATGTACTTGGAATATGTTTCTACTTTTATGATACATTCTTATCGAATAAAGTCCTACAACAACATTACACTACCATTTGCAGATGTATCTCTCCTCCTGGCTGACAAACGAGCATAATGCAGGGCATTTCCGGCCCCTGCTATTTACATAGTACTGGGGTACACATTTGAGTACTTTATAAAACAGAATAAAAAACACTATATAGTTAAGCTGGTACTATTTGTCTGTTATGCTCTAAAATTGTCAACAGTCCCTGTCCTCCTACAGTATCTGCTCTGCTAACAATGCAAGCTGAAAAACTGCAGCACTTGAGAATCCAGTATTTGCAACATGTGTAGAGTTGGTCAATCAAATAAATGCTAAATAAAAATACTTAAAAAAAAAAGACATGCCCACCATAAATATGGCTTTTGCACTCTTCTCTGTACTGCCCGTTAATCTTCATGAGCTGGAGCTGGCTCCTCAATGTCAGGCCGCGGGTTAAACTGTCATTTATTTACAAAGTGAACAAACATGAACAGGGCAAGCAGATCACCAGCAAATAATGTTTTACCACTTGAGGGACAGTGATTTTACTCAACCAGCACAGATTTTTAAAATGAAATAAGGAGGCAGATGCTACCATATCTCATAGAGACAATGTGAACTGGTAGTCGACCGTGCGGATTGTCTTACAAGTGTGCGTTGTAGGTGAGAGGAGGCGAGCTTGAGAGTTCTCAGGTTTGGGGGTTGTGCGAGATAGCCAGAGTTGTGTGTATGGACTGGAGAGATCTGTGTGCAGTGTAAATGAAGGTCTCTAACGTTCAGTTCTTAGCCATTATGGAGTCAGTTTTCAGTACTTGGGAATTCGACAACATTTGTGTCATTGAGTTAGGCAATAAGAACTTTCATCCACAGTTGAGACAGAAGGTCAAGCGTAGCTCTGCGCCAAATTAGGGGGTGCCTCCCAATAACTCTCCTACTTGTATGCCCAAACAATGAGTACATTAGAGTGGTCACGAGGCCACTCTTCAACTCTTCCTTCTGTCATCTCTCTAGCTTCAGGTTTGGGCTCTGCAGGTAAATGTACTGATTAGGAAGGTAGAGGCAGCCCCTGTCTCCTTCGCAGTGCTCTCCATCTGACACCATTCTATGATGTCCTTTTCTCTCCAGCCAGGGTTTTGGACACCACTCTAATCTTCCTTTAGTCTTTATTTTGTCAATTTTCCCCTTCCCCCACAATCCCTGGCTTCGCTTTATCCACTTCTAAAGTACCCAACAAGCCTTCCCTGTCCTGTTCTCCCATTCTACACAAGCTTATTTCCACCTGTCTTCATAAATCAAGAGAAAGGCTCTTAAGTTCCCACTTGCCTCTTTCCATCAAGCACATACTTTGCAAAGCATTTCTGGCCTCCTTCTGCCACCACTCCCTTCTTGCCTTTCTTTAATTCAGTCCTCTTTTCTCTTTCATTCTTGTCCAATGCGTACACGCTCTACTGCCTTATGTCCTTCCTTCCATCAGGTATGCCTTCCTTACAGTCGCTTCATTCCCTTCCAATCTCCTTCCATTCCTTCACTCCTTTCACTTTCCCTTACTTCCCCTTCTCTTCATTACTTACATCCTCTACCGAAATCTCTTCCTCTCATGCTCCCTCTCTTTCTTGTTCACAAATGCCTTCTTTACTCTCACAAAAGCCTTTCATTATCTTCCTTCGACCTCCTCTCTCTCTTCCTCTCTTCTTTCCTCCCTTTTTATCTCTTACACTATCTCTTCCACCCTCCTTCCCTCAAATCCACCATAACCTCCTACCTTCTTTTACTCTCTTCCGCCATCTCTTCCACCCTTCCTCCCCATGTTCTTCTTTCAAACCCACCCTTTCTTCATTATAACTTGATGGTTACTGTAACACACAACACCACACAATTCACCAGCACACAATTAAAAACCACACAGCAAAATTACACTATGCATGCCACTCAGCACAACTTCATTCACCCCCATATAATAACGCTCTACTCTCTACCACATACATACAGCCCACATAAAACCAATCAATACCACACAGCAACAATCCACATAAATACATTCCACACCATGACACCTAATTCCAATCAGCATACTTTCACTCAAAGCCACACACTTCCACGCAACACAAATCAACTCAACACATTTCCATTCCACACCACATACTTCAACAAGAACCCACATAATATAAATCAATAACAGAAAAACCATAACACACCACATACATACATCCACACCACAATTCCACATCACAAAATTCAACAGCACACCACATAATTAAACTCCATTACATAACCTTCCACACCACAAAATACCATACCACATAATTACTCTCCGTAGCAAACAGTCCCACTCCACATAATTCCAGTACACTACATACAACATAATTACTATCCACGATTCCACTGCACACCATACCATATCATTCCACTTCACATCATATACATTCACAATTAAAATCACATAAGTAAAACATTATTAACATTTATAACGCTATTAGCTCTAACTCTCACAAATGCAAAACCCATTGCATTTCGCACTACACTCCAGCACAGAACCATCCAGAGCAGAGGGCAACCAATACCAACACATAGTCCATTGTGGGAACATAGACTGTGCCTTTAAGACTGAAACTTGCTCAGTAGTCATGGGCTCTGTTCACATGATGGTTACATATACCCGGGTTACACAGAAAGGCTTAACATCATACGGACACACAGGAAAAACTTTGTTGTCTTTTATTTACTTTTTTAGGCGAACTAGACCTGAAAATATTGGGAATCAGAGCGCTTTACATAGCATCAGTTTCATTACTCCAGGACAATTTCATTTCTTTTTGTTAGGCACAGGGAGATAGTGATTTGCCCAATATCACAGGATGTTGAGCGTTGTTGCCGAGACTCGAACCCGGTTCCCCAGCTTCGAGGTTGACAGCTCTAGCCGTAAGGCTACATTCTCTACCCTAAATGTGATGGATAATGTGCTGCATGACTAAACACTTATAAGGTCCCAAAGGCCAGACCTATTGGCCATGACAATGCTTGTTGTACTTCGAAGGGAACAGCGTTTCCTTTCAAGGTGCAGAGATGACCGCTGGCTGAGAGTCATCTCTAAATGTGATGAACGAAGTACCGTTGGGATGGAGGAGCCAGGGCTCTCTGCCATCAGAACAGACACAACCCTGCCCGTTAAAGTCACAAAATGTCCTGCACCATTCCAGCAGACACAACTTTATTGGGTTACATCACATTTAGGCTCAGAGTGTTTCTGCCTTGTTAGACCCGGATTCCTGAGCACCAGGGCTCTCAGGAGTTACTGCGCTCCAATCACATCAACTGGAGTGTGTCCCACTATTATCCTGGGGCCTCAGTACTAGTGGACCCAAAGCTGCATAACCAAGTACTCTTCTCCAGCACCAGACTCTCTCAGGGTAGTAAGACGGAGCAGTCCAAGGCTTACTCAAGGAGATGAGGTGGGGTTAGACATTTGGAATACAGTGCAAACCGTACTACCAGCTGATAACATCAATTTCCAGCCAGTGCTTTACTTTTTATCAAAGAAAAATACTTTAATACACACAAGAGAATTAAACTACAGATAAAACTAGGATAAACCGTGAAAACCAGATATCTATGCAACCCTCTGGGCCAGAGTTCTGACCCCAAACAGCATTTTAGTGCCTAGATACTAAGTACTGTAACAACACAGTTAACATGTAGACACACAATTAGCATTGTATATTGCATACTATGCTGCACATGGTTGCGCTCGTTTGCTAGAGCCATATTATCAATCCTTGTATTGAAATGAGGTCGCGTCAGCATTTGATGTGAAGTCAAATGTTCTTGCTCAGCCCCATAACCTGCCACCCAAAGCAACAGAAGCATGTGATGGACAGAATGCAGAACAATGTCATACATTCAATTGTTCTTTTTGCATTTGTCACCCCGAATGGGAAGGGTATGCCCTGACGTGGGTCCTGTGCTCTCCATGCCACTGGAGTCAAGCTATCCTGGCTGATTAGGGGTGAAACCCCGAAACCAGTCCTAGGATGCTTGTTTCCAGTCCAAGGAGTACCTGGCCTGGCAGTTCAGGCAGGACTGTTCCTATTGGGCACAGGGTGAAGACTGATTTGCAAAGGCATGGAGGGCAGAAAATGTACTCCCGCTAACCCCCATCCAGGAGTGTGCAGAGACGCGATGAGTAAACTGTGAACAAGCCTCTTATCTTGCCTTGACACCATGGGCCACAAATGGCTTCCTCAGATGGACCCCACGTAGGGTCGCCTCTTCAGAATCGTAGACAAGTCTTAAACAACAACTGACCGATAAGGCCAGACTTTTATCACCTCTTGATTGATAGGCTGACGCAATCAGAGAGTCGGCTACTTTTGAATCCTGGGTGCCCCTCCAATCACAAGGCACTTTTATCGTATGTAAATGTAAATGTAAATGTACATGTATTTATATAGCGCAAATCGCCCACATCGCAGGCATCTATGCGCTTGCTTAGGGAACCCGTCCTGGTATTCCCCTGTGAGATAGCCCCGGCAGGGTATCCACAAGGTGAAAGCCAGGCATCCCGCCGCGAGGGGCCGTTGTGGAGATTAAGCAAGCTATTGCCCAGAGTCGCAGAGTGTGAACCCGTGAGTCGAGTAGGCACCGGAGCGAGAATTATCGAGTCTGTGGAATTATTGAGCCCAACCCCCGTCGAGGCGGGGAATTGAACCCTGGTCCAGGGCCGATCTCAGCTTCCGGGTCTGCCGCCTCT
The DNA here is from genome assembly GCF_964263255.1 of Lissotriton vulgaris. NCBI lineage: Eukaryota > Metazoa > Chordata > Amphibia > Caudata > Salamandridae > Lissotriton > Lissotriton vulgaris. The sequence continues at coordinate 376,791,451 of NC_141687.1, forward strand.
AACCCCTGAGCCACACTTCTCCACTATGTCGCAGATCCCAACACAAAGGGTCCCTCCTAGTAGGTTTAGGGCAGTTAAACACATATCAGAGCGGATGTCTACCCCCAGCCCACCAGACCTGAACAAGGAATTGGTAAGTGGGACAGGGGACAGCTCAGATTATACACAATGGCTCAACTCGCCACCCTTCCCCACTACACCCACGGGCTCTCAAACACACGTCAGGTAGACAAAGGTAACAGGACCACAGGCATGAAAGACTGCACAGACTTGATCAGAAGGATGGCTAGTCGTCCCCTCTTGCTAGAATACAGGAATGCAGGTATCCCGGACTATAGATTTATTCCTGCCACCACTGTCAGTCACAGTAGGTTTAGTAGCCACTCTCTGTGAAATAGGGATGCACTACGCATGCCTCTCCTCGACCTCAGAGCCAGGCTTTAGGACCTCAATCCATGTAAACAGGGTGACCCTCAGTGGACGTATGATTCTCATGATCAAAGAGGTAGGAATCTAGAAACCATACAGTAACTTTTAAGTGACCTGCCTGGAGATCAGCATATGGCAGGGAAATCACTCTCTCTAAAGACATGCAGAAGACTACTTCCTCTCCCAACAGGGCTTGTGAGAGCTTAGTGGTTGATGTGACCCATCTCTCGTTTATCTGCACAATCTGGTTTCCTACATGCATGCATTGATAAAGATCTCTGCAGCTACTGAGCATCTTAACATAAATTGTAAAAACTGAACAAACAAACCTATGAGGCCCTGAAAAGTAACTCTTTTAAAAAGCCGGCTAGTTAGTAACCTTGATGAATATATGGCAAAACATAATTTACATGTAGAGTTTTTCAGGTTCTGCAGCGACGACAGGCTGAAAGGTAATGGTATTAGACTACAGTCATTATGAGATTTTAAAAATTATTCTATAATGCCCCAATTTCGAAGAACAAACCCCCCAAATTTGGTGTATTGTAAACATGTAGAAATTTAGTAGTTCCTTAGTAATGTTTTGACTATGGGTAGTTTAACTCTTACAGCTTAGATGTAGGGGAGATCGATTAAGTCTTGGACTTTGAGCGAGATCACTAAAAATCGTTTTGCAAGGTTGTCTTCTTTTGACACTCATAAAACTCTAGTGCCAGTGTTCGAATGGTGGCAAACATAAATATACAGTATTTGTTGACTTGACGGCAGAGATGAGAAACACATCACTTAATTAATGGAGAATACTATATTTGAACAAAACCCTAGCACCACAGGGCAACTACATATTTAAAGAGAGGAGTGAAAGAAGTGGAAATATATTCTCTCAGAGGGCAAGACACACACCGAAACTCAAAAATATAACCTGCAAATTAGAGACACCAAGTGATAAGTAAATGAAGGATATTTTCCATCCATGGATCCAGACCACTCCATGTACACCACCACTTTTGCATCCTTTATAAAAGCATCCTAGGTTGACAGCCCTCTTCCCTCCACTAACGAACTTTAGTAAAGGCATTTTACAAAATCCCACTCTGGAACAAATCTATACTAATGATTCAAAGATTGACTTCAATTCCTCATCAAAGAGGATAAAGAGTCCAGGTGGGGGCTTTTTTATCTCCTTCATCCTTGGCCATCTGTGGCACCCTTATGGTTCTTCCCAATTTCCCTCTCTGTTCAACATATAACTAAAGGGCACATGCATCAAAGGTTTTTGTGAGCGCAAATGGTGCGATTCACAAAAATCAACCGTTTGCGATTGCAAAGTGGGCTTTTTCGATGCATCAAAGTGTTGGGGACGCACAATTTAGGTAATCACAATTTTTGGCGCTTTCCTAAATTCCGATTGCATTTAAGGAATCGCAATTTGCGATTCCTTAAATGCAATGCAAGAACCACTTTTAAATAGCGATTTTGCTTTTTGGGGGCGCAAATTACCGGGCAATTACCCTGGCCTGTACTTTGCAAATATTTGGAAAAATGCACTAAGGTGCATTTTTCAAAGTTTCATATTGCACACACACATGCCCTTAGGGCATGTGTGTGCGCTTTCGCACAATAAGGAGCTTCAGAGGGAAAAGGAATGATCAGGTCACCCTCCACTCAAACTGCAATAACAACAATAAGATCTGATCATCAAAGGCACCTCCTATTGAGGAAAAATATAAGTGGAGGAAGAGGGGGGGTTCCTAACTCTTTCTCCCATCAACAATCCTCACTTTCAACTGAGGTAATGTCCTCCTACTTTTTTGCCTATTTTTTTACAAATGACCGTCACTGTAAATCTGCACCCTCCGTTTATACAGAAGTGTGCGACCAATAACATTATCAACATGTGAATAAGCAAAAAAGGTGTGAAAGGACAAGATGGCACCTCATGTGCGCAACACCAATGGAGCTGGCTGGCTGGTTCTCACCAGCTATGCCTATGTTTCTCATCATTGGTAGCCATCTTGCCTCAAGAAATAAAAATAGTGTCCAAAACAAAAAGTAGTGAAAGAAAAAGAACGTGTAGTGTATGTATCACAAACACCACAAGTAGGACCCCGTGAGGTTAAGATTGAAATACGATGCACGATTCCCGATGCAAATTTTATTTTCAACTCGCGCACTCATTCAAAATAAAAACAAACTGCATGTGTGCAGACCACTTGATGATGGGCCGACATGTTTCATTCCTTTTTCAATTTCTTGGCAATTTCGTCAGGGCAGTGAGGTTGTCAATCAGCTTACTGGACACTTAGTGTTATAAACAATGAATTTCAAATGTAAAGGAAAAGGAAATCATGTTACTCAACCAGAAACCTCCATCTTTAAATGGAACACACATCAATACGCCTTACAAAAGGACTCATTACAATGTGGAAGCCAAAGCCCCTCATACCAGCTCTCCACTTGGTCACAAGACTCCTCCATGCTAACTAGTTACGCGACCCCCAGCAATTGGATAAACAGTCTAGACAACAGCTTACGGGTTTACTTGGTCATATAGTAGCCAGAAGGCTGTGTATCTGGATCTTGACATTTTTGTGGAGAATAACACACTGTGCACCGCGGTACACCAGAAGTTGGCGGATAGGTATTCCCTCCTACATTATCAGTCGTATCACCCCAGTGCGTTACGAGATAACCTCCTGGTCGGGCAATTCTTGCGATACTGCCGGATCTGCTCCACCACGGTGTTCTACATCAAACAATCTGAAGGGCTTTGTGAAAAATTAACACAGAGGAATTATCCTCGAAAGATAGTGAACCAGGCCAGAAAAACAGCAACGAATACCCCCCGCACTTTTAGAGAAAAACCTAAGAACCAGAAATGATTGTCTACCGGTAGTGAGGACTTACGACCCATTAGCCACCAAAATTGGACAGGCCATACGTAAGCATTGGGCCTTGCTATCCACTACTGATTTTAAAATGCCACCTCCAAGATTTGCCTTTAAATGGGCTACTAAACTACAGGACAAACTGGTACACACTCGGGCTAGACTTAATCAGAAGGAGATTACCATTCCACCTGGACACTACCCTTGTGGTACTTGTTCAGTGTGCAACCTTACAAAGAAAACCACTACTGTTTGCTTGAGGTCGGGGAGAATAAAGCACCTGACACAATTCAGTAATTGCAACACGACAAATGCTGTTTATCGTTTGACATGGTAATGCGGATTGCATTACATAGGGCTCACTACACGAAAAATCAAAGTTAGAGTGCAGGAACATCTGATCACTATCAAAGCTGGAACACGGACCACCAAATTGGTACAACATTTCAAAGAACACAACCAGGTACTCCATACATTTACATGGGTGGTGTTGGAAAAAGTGGTAGGGAACGCACACAATATAGACAGAGTTTTGGTTGCAAGAGAGGCACGTTGGATTTTCCAAGAGAAGACTGATCAGATCGATCTTATAGAATGGAACACGATCAATGGTTGATATACTGTATATGGAAGCATTTATGAGTATGAAAAATTGTCCGTGGTATCCGAGAGGTGTTTCCTGTTACTTAACCATTGCCCTTGAGATGCTGTTCATGCCCACTGAGCTCGCATGGATATAAGCAGAGCACTAATTTGGCTAGCCAGTAATTGCGATGTATTCTTTATTGAAATATGGTAACGGGCATTAGCAGTACTTAGGATTTGTAATTATATTAAGATACAAGTATTAGGACCATCAGTGTGTTCAAGAATATTTTGCTGTGCATGGGAACGTGTAAAGATTCCAAAATAAATAATCTTGAAGTCCAAAAGAAGTTATGAACTGTTTAATAAAAAGGAGCACAGTACTGCTGTTGCCAAGATTAACAGAAGAACGTCTTTGCAACAGTTCCATATGATGTAACCACAACTGCAGGGCATGTGCCATAATTGAAAGTACGCAAAGTAATTAAAAGGGAAACATACGATTAAAAGGGAAATACTATAGAGAATGTAACACATCTCCTTCCTTAGAAACATTAAGAATGAATCATAGAACATTTAGAAACACGCCTCACATTCCAAACTTGTCCATCTTGGGTGACCACACTATTTCGATTGACTTTAACAATTTTCACGGGTCTACTAAATTTTGTATCATGCTTAAGAAGGATTCCAGGTTTCCGTATCCTAACCAAATCCCCCACAGCAAAATCCGGTGTTTTAACTTTCATACGAAGATCATAACTGTCCTTACTCTTCAGTTGTTTTCCTTCGACTCTACGAGATATGTCTTTTTTATCTAGGTCAGAAATTTGAACCATAACAACTTTCTTCAACCACCAAGGGCACAATTTAGAAACAGGATCTCTACCCTTGAGCAAACGGAAAGGGGACACATCAGTTGTAGAATGCCGAGTTATCCGGTATAACCACAATTTCTCCCTTAATTTGTCCTTCTAATAAACACCAAAATTTCGTGCTTAAAGTATGTCCTGCTATAGAGAATGTAACAGAACGGTCTCATTAAAATTTGGTATATGTGTGTTAATCAGAATGTGGGCATTTTCCACCTCTACGTCAATATTAAGATCGTTTGACAGCAGTGAAAATTGTGCCTAACAATGTCCTTTTAAAGAAGTTTTGCGGATGAAATACGCTAGGGCGGCACTACTTATGAACTATTCCAATATGGCCACTCTGGTTTTTGAAAAATCAAGTGACTTGAGGATCGTGTCTGCGTGCATTAATAACAAGCGGCTGAACGCCGGGGGTGAGAGGACGCGGTCCCAGAAGTGCAGGCGGTAAGGCTGTTAGGGAAATGCCCATAGCATAGGTGAGTAACTTGTGAATGTCACAGATTGGATTAGATAATTCGACCTGTGGCTACTCGATGTAGCATAACTAGTGCATCTGCATAGTATACCAGTGGAATCCACTTAATCCATTGTGTCTACACACAGAAATGACAGTGTTCGTCCAAAGCTGTGGGTGTATGTTCTTAAATGGCGAGCATTCACGTCAACTGCGGGTAGGTTGTAACTGCCGGAATGGAGGCTAGGTGACACACAGGGGTAGACGAGCACCCTGCAAGTTGCCAAGACTCGACATGCCTGAACAATGTTGACAGCTGAATAAGCATAGAATCTGTCTAGTTGTGAATGTTAGATGTATCCGATTTGTGCAAAAAGCCGATTTTGCACATAAATAAGATTGAAGCTGGCGCAGTTAGGGCTGTGAGGCACTCCGGAGGATAAACTAAGTATCTTTTAATCCATTTTTAGATTCCATACAACAGTAGGTGTATGCGCCTAAAAGAGGGACTCACGGTTGGAGTATCCCTCAACTTATGTTATGCTAATGATGCTTTTAAAGAGCACTGTTACCCTGAGGTGTCCTGGCGCTGAGCACTGCCTTATTGGTTGCTGGAGTAAGCTGAACTGTTCAAGGAAAGAGCCAGGTTTTCAGACCCCTCCTGCGGGAAGGAGCTCTGTTGCGTTTCTGAGATACAGAGGTAGGCTGTTCCAAGCCTTTGCGGTACAATTGAAGATACTCCTGCCTCTCCAACTGGCCTTGTTGACACGAGGAACTGTCACTTGTTTTGCCTCAGATGAGTGCAGCGCTCTACCGGGAACATACCATTGTATGTGTAGTCTCATATAGGCTGGACCAATACCCTTAAGGGCCTTAAAAACTGTGCAAAGAGCCTTAAATTCTGCACGCTGTTTCATCGGGAGCCAGTGAAGATTGGAGTCCCTACTTCACCGAGACAAACCTTGGGGTGCCCGTTAGCAGCCTGGCTGCCGCATTTTGTACTATCTGAAGTTTGTTAAAATGTCTCTTTTGGATATTAAGGTAGAAGCTGTTACAGTAATCTAGTCGTGACAAGATGAGCGCTGTGACTTCTGTCCTAACGCTGTCCTCTGGAAGGAGAAATTTTATTTTCCTCAGGATCCTAAGGAGGTGGAAGCTTTCGAAATGACCCGGCCTATCTGGTCGCCAAAAGAAAGTTTTGAGTCTACTATCACCCCCAGATTCTTCACCTTCTTGGTGGGGCCGGAGGCGTGCCCATTGCATCAGGCCACCAATCAGGTGTCCAGAGATTTGTGTGGAGTTACCAAAAATGATAACTTCCGTTTTCCCTGCATTTAACTTCAAGCAGTTTAAAGACATCCAACTCGCAATGGCTTGCATGCAGTCATGACAGCGTAATCCTGCCTCAGCCTCTTTACCCCTCTGAAGGGACAACACAATTTGCGTGTCGTCCGCATAGGCGGTCAGTTGGAACCCATAGGATCTTACCAGGGCTGCCAATGGAGACACATACACGTTGAATAGTGTGGGATTGAGAGCTGACCCCTGCGGCACCCCACACGGAAGGGAGAAGGGCCTAGATCTATCTTTTCCCAGGTCCACCATTTGAGTTCTGTCGGTGAGAAAAGATATTAGAAGATCCCAGGCCTTGCCTTGAACCCCCCTTTTATGGCTATACGGTCCATCAGTACTTCATGGTGGACCATAACGAAGGCCTCCAAGAGATCTAACATAATCAATATTGCGGCTCCTCCCTGGTCCAAGGCCTCTCTCATCTCCTCTGTTGATTTAATCAGGGCCAACTCCGTGCTGTGTTCGGCACGGAAGCCAAATTGCGTCGGATCCAACAAACATTTGGTCTGAAGAAATGTACTAAGTTGGATGTTCATAACCTTTTCAATCATCTTAGCCGGTAGAGGAAGGTGCAAAATGGGTCTGTAATTACTTGGATCTTTAGGGTCCAGATTCGATTTTTTTAGCAATTGAAGAATTGATGCTCTTTTCCAGAATATTGAACAGAGGGTCACGGGTAGCCCCAATAGTATCCGGCACCAACTTGACCACTGACACTGGACACTGGTCCAAGGGGGAGCCAGATTGCCTTGCCGACAGAAGATTAGTGACACATTGTGACTCCAGTGGTGTAAAACTATCAAATATGGGGGTTGGTTTGGTGTCTATAGTCGGCACCAAAGCTGAAACCTTAGGGTCCTTTTTTGGCTGATGGGTGAAAGAAGAAAAAATCATATCCACTTTTTGCAAAAAGAAGGAGGCAAGGGTTTCACAAATTTCGGTGCGGCTCTGTGTTTTAGTTCTAGTAGGAGTCTTGAGTTTAGATATAGTTTTAAAAAGTTCTTTTGCGGGGATCTTGCTTTGCTAATCTGTTAACCAAAATACTTCCTTTTTGTCTCTCTGAGTAACTTTTTCTAGCGTGAGAGACTTTCTTTATAAGCCTCTTTGTTGATATTGGTATAACCTTTCCGCCAGACTCGCTCTAGTTGTTTGGAATCAAGTTCGAGCAGTTTAAAATTTTCGGAGTACCAGGGGTCTGATGGATGTGCCTGCTTGGATGTGCACAATTTGGCCGGGGCTAATATCCTGCATGCGGAGTCTAACCAATCAGAATACGCAACCGAGGCATCATCTGCATTGGAAGCCATGGTGTGGGCAGTTGCCGTCAGGAGGTTATCAAGCGCTAAGCTGTTGATGTTTTTCCAGGCCCTAATTTCCATCTTGGTTTTGGGCTCAGTGCTTGGCCTGTGTTAGTTCAAAGAAGATGGCAACATGGTCAGACCAAGAAAGTGGCAATGTCCCAGAGCAAGTGGGATAAGGGTGATTAGAAAAAATGCCATCTAAAGGGTGGCCAGCAACGTGGGTAGGATCTTGAACGAGTTGCTTGAGGTCTCCCCCACTTAAAGTTTGCTGCAGCTTTATATTGTCAGGGTCAGAGAGGTCCTCAAGGTAAAAGTGAAAATCTCTTAATATTGTAAAGGACGTAGCACAGAGCCCCTCCACTAGGAGCATTCCGATCGACTCTAGATACGCGCCTCTATGACCCGGAGGACGATAGAGGAGGATAGCTCCGAATGTGTTGTGATGGGAGATCCGAATGCTTAATGACAGTGCTTCGCATGTCTGATTGGAGGCTGTGAGGAAAAAGGGCTCTAAGGAGTTGTGGTATATTATAGCCAGCCCTCCGCCCTTCCTAATTGTTCTGTCTTGTGTGTGGCAGAGGTAGCCTGGTGGTAAGGCTTTGACGAGGTCAGGTCCCGAGGTTTCATCGGACCAGGACTCCGTAATAAAAGCCAGCATCATTTTATGATCCTCCATCCGCAAAGCACATTCCACGCTATGTTTCACTAGTGATCTGGCATTCAAAAGAATATATTTGAGGGGAACACAGTCCCATGCATAAGTGAGGTTGTCCTTTGTCTTAGCCTTAGACTTGGTGGAGCATCCTGTAGTGTAAGGGAGCGCAGTGTGGCATTTGGGACACGCGACTGGGTGTGCTTTTATGAGCGCATTAGGTGAAAGCCTAGGGCAAGACGTATTCCCACCATCTGGATCGAGCCTCGTAAGGACTTCTCTAGAATATGTCAGAGGATCTGACCTTAAAGAACCAGGGAGACAGGCCATGATCCCGGTACGAGCGCAGACGGGCTTGCCTTCGGCGCGCCAGCGGTGCGCCTGCTGCGCGGTCGCGTCAGCATGTGAATTAATTGGTTTGCTGCAAAAAACAACTGGCCCGCTAACCTGCTTCAGGCTGCCAGTTTCCTGCCTCAGATTCATGTGAATCGAGCAGTTCCCGTGGAGACTGTGAAACAACCTCTAAAGTGACTTGTGCAAATAGTGCTACAACTTTCAAAGCAGAGGTAAGGTGACCAAGTGGAGAGCTGGTATGAGGGGCTTTGGCTGCGATGTGGTAATGAGTGCTTTTGGAAGGTATAATGATATGTGTTCCATTTAAAGATGGAGGTTTCTGGTTGAGTAACATTATTTCCTTTTCCTTTGCATTTGACAGTCATTGTGCAGCACACTACAAGTGTCCAGTAAGGTGATGGACGACCTCGCCTGCCCTGACAAAATTGCCAAGAAATGGAATAGGCAATGAAACATGTCGGCTCATCATCAAGTGGTCTGCACACATGCAGGTTGTTTTTAATTTGAATAAGTGCACAAGGTCAAAATAAAATTGGCATTGGGAATTGTGCATCTTATTTCAGTCTTAACCTCACGGGGTCGTACTTGTGATACATACACTACACGTTCTTTTTCTTTCACTACTATTTGGTTTTGGACACTATTTTCATTTTTTGAGGCAAGATGGCTATCAATGATGAGAAACGTGGGCATAGCTGGTGAGAACCAACCAGCCAGCTCCATAGGTGTTGCGCACATGAGGTGCCATCTTGTCCTGACACACTTTTTTGGTTTATACACACGTATATGTGACTTAAATGGAGGGTGCGGATTTAGAGTGACTGTCGTTTGTAAGGGTTCAGGATCAAAAATTAGGCAATAAGGAGGGAGGACATTTCCTCAGTTGAAAGTGAGGATGGTTAATGGGAGAAAGAGTTACAACTCCACTTATATTTTTCCTCAATAATAGGTGCCTTTGATGATCAAGTCTTATTGTTGTTATTGCATGTGTGTGCCCATCACGATTTAAGGGGTGTAACAGGGTATCATTTTGACACCCTTGTTATTGCAGGCGCAATTTGCCATTCATTCCAAAATGGGGAGCCGTTCCTTAATTGCGACACGCAATTTCCGAGTCGCAATTAAGGAATGGTTAGGAATCGCAATTTTTTTCCTACATGCATAGGCTTGTCCTTCTTTGCGATTCCTTAATAATCGCAATTAAGGACTCGCAAAATCCTACCTTGATACATGTACCTGTAAGAGCTTTGAATATCTAGAACACACAATTTAAGATTGCAAACATATGCCGATGACGGTCTCTTTTTTTCCATGCACTGAGAACAAGTATAGGATGACGTGTATACTAACCCAGTAAATGGGGGGGGGGGGGGGGGGGATCAAACACATACCTCTGAAGATCAATACATCCCCTCTAATGCCTCTGCTCTGTGGCCAGAACATCCTGAATCCAAGCTATGTGAAATGTTTGGAGGTTTTCAAAGAAGCCAATTTATGTAAAAAGGTCCAGGTGGTGTAGGACTACTAGAACCATCATGCTGCCAAGGCACTCAGAGCTATTTTTAATAGCTGCATGTCGATTTGAGGTTAGTCTATGCAAATACTCTACATTTAGTATTCACTCAAAAAAGAATGGGTTGTTTCAGAAAGTCCAAAATGCAGTGTCTATTTCGGGACTAGCAAAGAGAAACCATAGGTTACTAAAATTTCTTCCCTTAAACAATCTGAAAACTTTGAGCTGTTTGAGTCCACGGATGGACTTACTTGGGAGTGCAATGGAGGATCCCCTAACTGATGATATTAGACAAGAAGACAGCACTGTCAAAGGTAACAGCAAAAGAAAAAGCAATTTTAGTTTTTCCTCTATCCCATCAAAATTGTAATAAACACTCTCCAAGTGTCCTTATCAATCATTTCATTCATACATGTATTAATCTAAAATGAAACTATATTCACCCTGTGTCTGATAGTGTTGTGTGTGAACGCTGAGGTTCCTGTGAATGCTGGGGTTCCCATGGTGTACAGTGGTATTGTAACACATGTAAATAATCTTGCTTCCCTCTACAATTTTTTCATGCCATCTCAGAAAGCCTCCTCAATCGTCCTAAAAACCCTGCCTGAAATATGAAATTTGACTTAAAATTTCTAATCATGTCATGTTCATTTTTGCATTAATCCTTATTATTAAACTGCCTATGCCTTATTTCAAAGAGTACAACCTATCCTTTAAATGTCATACCCCCTGCAACCTAACAAAACCTAAAATCCTGTAGCCAGTCGATACCACCAACAAATGCATGAAATTCGCAGACCCCACGCCCCACTAAAGATCTCACCTAATTTCCTACTAATGTAATATGCCACATAGAAACTAAAGTAAAGGCATGGAATGGTACCTATAGAGCACAAGATTAATCCCAATAACCAACAATAACTAATAAAACACACTAACCCAGGGACCTGGAGCAGCATGCTGCCCAGTGTAAAGCATAACAATGCCTCATTATCAGGGAACTAAGTGCTATATAATGCAATCACAATACAATATATAGCCCTACACTAAAACTAATACATACCGCTCACAAGTCAGACATTCATTTGTAGCTCATAGAAGCTGCCTAATGAATGTCTTTACTGCTTAACACTCTTACACTCACATAAAACAAAACTGCTGAGGGTAATAGTCATGTCCAAGTAGTGTTATAAACAAGTTGTGTATGCAGAAACTGCTAATACATCCCCTGATGAGGCACTCCGGGGGTGATCAATGATTTGATTCACAACATGAAAGAAGGCTTAATTTGTTTGCTCTTAGAGGGTTTATTCAAAGTCTTTACACTGATATTAGCAACATATCAGGAACAGCGTAAATCCATAAGGTTAGTATGTGAACTATCTCCAATGCATTTCGGGCAAAAATGCCCTTGGTCACGGAGTGCTGTGGAGGAAGACAAAAAGGGGAGTAGGTGAGGGGGAGGTTCAAGCGCTAGTCAAAAAATGATGAGGGGCCAAGGCTTACTCGTGCACTAAGTGAGGGAGTGTGGATTTTACGTCGCCCGAGTGAATAGGTGCTTGATAATAGTACGTGAGGAACTGGGTGGTGCTGGAGGTTTAGCCGCGTGAGCTCTCAAAGGTAGACGGATAGCGTGCGCTGAAAGTTAACGTGCGCTTAAAGTTAACAGTGCCGGTGAAAGACTTACTTCATAATAGCGCGTAGCAAAGCCTGCTATCCATACGGCTGAAAGATCGCTGTCCGGTGTGTTTGTGGGTGGCGGGTATTCATGCAGTACGTTGGAAAGTGACGACGGGGTGGTGGAAATAGACGAAGGGCTAGAATGGCAACAAGCTACAGGGTCAAAGAGGCGGCCATATTAGAGAGGGGTGTGAGTGATGACACGAGTGCAGTGGGGAATGTCGGGAGTGTAGGATGAAGTGTAAGGGGCAATGTACACAGTTAAGCAAAACTTCATCAATACATTAAAGATAACAACTGTATTCAATTCAATCGTTGAGACCATGAGGTTTCAGGGTCTGCAGACGATAGATCCATTCCAATTCTCTTTTCAATAAGAGTTTATGGTTGTCAATTCCTTCTCTTTTCATAACAATTTCCAGTACAAGAAATTTAAGTTGTGCGATGGTATGGCGTGATTCAACATAGTGCATGGCAACATTAGATTTTTCAAGTTTCAGTCGAATGTTGGACTTATGTTCATTTAAGCGTGTCTTGATTTTGCGTTCTGTTTTGCCAACATATAATTTGCCGCAAGGGCATTTTAGGGCGTAGATCAAATTCTTGGAGTCGCATGTAGCGTCGACCTGAAGTTTGATGTTGTGGCCTTTCATGGGGTGTTGGATACTGTTGCCTTTGATGAGGCTATTGCAATGATTGCAGTTAAGACAGGGTTGGGTTCCGCGATGTTGTGAAGTGATTTCAGTGGGTTTAGACAGAATCTCTTTAATGTTCCTGCTTCGGGTGTGAGCAAATATGGGTGGATTTTGGAAAATGCCCTGGAAGTCAGGTTCCATCTGGAGTATAGGCCAGTGTTTGGATATGATCTTTTTGTATGTGGAACTAGCTGTAGAGCACTTAGAGACTAGTACCATACGTTGTTCTGTCTCCTTGTTGGTTTTTAGTAGACTGTCTTTCCTGGAAATTTTATTCACTCGGATTTGTGCTTCACTGAGAATATTCTCCGGGTAACCCCGATTGCGGAATCGGTCATGCATTTCTTTAATACGTGTTTCGAATGTGGAATCATCAGATACAATGCGTTTCACTCGCAACATTTGGGAAAATGGCAGATGTTTCTTCAAAGAGCCTTGGTGGAAACTCGAAAAATGCAAGGTGTTGTTGCGGTCTGTGCTTTTTCTATGGAGGTCTGTGACTAAACCTTGAGGTGTAACTTTAATGTGGACATCCAGAAAGGCGATGTCCGTGTCACTGATTTGCCATGAGAGGTTGATTCGTGGATCCTTAGTGTTGATCTCTGTGAGTAGTTTGTTGAGTGAGTCTTTGGTGTCAGACCACATTATGAATAGATCATCTATGTACCGGACGTACATCTTGGAATGGTTTTGAAACATGAGATTGGTATATATATGTTGGTTTTCAAAGTTCTCCATGTATACGTTAGCATACGTGGGGGCGGCACAATTTCCCATCGCCATTCCGGATAGCTGTAAGTACCATTGGTTGTCTAGTTTGAAATAACTGTGATACAAAGTGAAAATCATAAGTTCCATTAGAAAGGTCTGCATGGATACGTCAATATCACTATTGAGTAGAACTTGTTCTATTGCCTCAATTCCCCCTTGGTGGGGTATCGAGGTGTAGAGTGAGCTGACATCGGCTGTACAGAAGATGAGAGGTTCGTTGTCACGTAGTTGGATTTCTGATAGTTTCACTAAAAAGTCGGTGGTGTCCTTAATGTAACTAGCAAATTTGGTGACAAATGGTTGGAGGTACTTATCGATGAATTTGCCGGTGGTTTCGTGTATTGATCCCTTTGTGGACACAATTGGTCAAAAAGGAGGATCCAGGAGATTTTTATGTATTTTGGGACACATGTGTATGGTCGGGCTTTTGGGATGCTCAAGTAATAGGTAATTTTTAGTACGTTCTTCGATGATACCTGCTTGGTGAGCTTTATTGACGATGTCTTTGAGAATGTTCTGATATTCTCTGGTAGGATTGTTCTCAAGTGCCATGTAAGTCATGGTGTCCTCAATGTGTTCATGTAATCTTTGTGTATACATGCTGGTATTCAAAATTACTAAAGCTCCTCCCTTATCAGCTTTGACACATTTAATTTGTGGGTTGTTGGCAAGTGATTTGAGGGTGTCGCGATGTTTATTGGTTAGGTTTTGCAATTTCCTAGGTGCCTTGAAATTGATCTTTTGCACGTCTTTTCGGACCAAAGTTTCAAACAGGTCGATACACTTGTGGCTGCTGGGTGCTTGAAAAGTACTGGGTGGTCGTAAACCTCTAAGTTCATCCTCTTTCTGAGAAATCGTAGCTGGTAGTACATTGTCGAAGAAATGACGTAGTCTTAATTTCCAGGTGAACTTAAAGGTACTCACTTCGAGTTCTAGGAGGTTAGTTGAGGTTGTCGGGATGAAAGATGTTCCTCTTTCAAGTAAATCCATTTGGTGAGTGGAGATGTTGATGTCAGAAATATTAATAACTAGACTGTCTTTTTTGGTTTGAGGTCCTTCTTGGCGACCGTACTCCGCGTGGCGGGTGGGCTCTTTTCTTTTTCTTTTTCTTTTGTTCTTGCTCCGCCTGAGTCGTCGAGTTGATCTGGGCTTATCTCTAAAAAATGGCTTGAAGTGGTTTGTTCTTGGCTGGTAGCAGATGTGCTAGCTTGTTCGGCATTTGGTGTTAGTCTGGAAGATGGGGCTTTTCTTGATGTGCGACTGGTTGAATCCGTATCTGAGGATGATGTATCCGTCTGGGTGTTAAATGGTCGATTACGTCGTCGCTGGGCGTACACGTCGGCCCAAGAATAGACTTCATCAAGCTTGTAATCAAGCGTGTCCCTACGGAACTTTCTCACTTTTCGTTCGTTGATTTCTTTTTGATGTTTATCAAGAATATTTTTAACGTCATCTAGAGTGGACGTTAGTTCCTCAGGCGTCAATAAGTTTTTTAATTCATTATCTATTTCTTTGATCTCTACTTCCAGATCTTTAAGTATCCCAGCCAATTCTTCAACAATCAGTAATATTAAATCAAGACTACATTTGTTTAATATCCCGTTCCATTTGTCAAGAAATGTTTTAGAATTTTTGCAGAGTGACGGCTTCAATGCTATTCGTAATCCACGTGGGATTCTGAGCGCCCGGTGGTATCGAAGTAATGTGCTCGCGTGGAGCTTCTGATTGATGTGACGCTTTGATAAATATAATAACTGCTTAATACATTGCTCCTTGTTTCGGCTGGTGGTGGAGGGGCTGATGTCTTCCTCGATTAGCGAATAAATTCGATCTCTTTCAGATTCGTCATATGCTAGCGTGTGTGCTCTGGCTTCAGTACTTTTGCAAATCTCTTCAAATTGCATTGTAAGGGCGTGCTACCCACCTGGGGCGGATGTTCAGATTGACAAAAGGAGAAATAGGGGGTGCACTGCTGAGTTGAGTACTGTTTTGGAAAATGTTTGAGGTAAGGTTCTGGGTGCTCTCTAGGGTGGTGTTGTCCGTCCAAACACCAAGAAAATCATGAACAAGTTGTGTATGCAGAAACTGCTAATACATCCCCTGATGAGGCACTCCGGGGGTGATCAATGATTTGATTCACAACATGAAAGAAGGCTTAATTCGTTTGCTCTTAGAGGGTTTATTCAAAGTCTTTACACTGATATTAGCAACATATCAGGAACAGCGTAAATCCATAAGGTTAGTATGTGAACTATCTCCAATGCATTTCGGGCAAAAATGCCCTTGGTCACGGAGTGCTGTGGAGGAAGACAAAAAGGGGAGTAGGTGAGGGGGAGGTTCAAGCGCTAGTCAAAAAATGATGAGGGGCCAAGGCTTACTCGTGCACTAAGTGAGGGAGTGTGGATTTTACGTTGCCCGAGTGAATAGGTGCTCGATAATAGTACGTGAGGAACTGGGTGGTGCTGGAGGTTTAGCCGCGTGAGCTCTCAAAGGTAGACGGATAGCGTGCGCTGAAAGTTAACGTGCGCTTAAAGTTAACAGTGCCGGTGAAAGACTTACTTCATAATAGCGCGTAGCAAAGCCTGCTATCCATACGGCTGAAAGATCGCTGTCCGGTGTGTGTTATAGCCATCACAAAGTAGTGTAATAGCCATCACCCAGTAGTATCCTAGCCCACAGAAACAAACAAATCCATTTCCATCTAATCAGGCATGGAAAAACGTAAGAGATTTCCCACATGTTTCTGGCCAATGCAGGAGTATAATTTAGTCCACAAATGCAGGCCACAACTAGCTAAATACTACGGCCTCATTGACAGACTGAATGGGCTAGATATTTATAGATTCAATCAAGATGTACTAAATACTAAACATAAGACTATATGATGACCTTAAACACACAACACAGCGGGACACGTAAATACAAGATTGAAAGGAAATGTTTTAACTGTTAAGTTTTCGATTACTTTAGAGACAGGATGATGCCCTACTCCTGACACATCATACCACACATATATAAGCCGTGAAGAAGTCCTAAGTAGACGAAACGCATTGGCCTTGGGCAAACATTGGATTTTAAATTTTTTGAGGTGAATATTGAAAAATAATGAACTGGCTATGCTTTGCACTATGGACTGTTTCGTATTTTTCCTATACAAGGATAAATGTTGTATACCATGCATTCTGGATAATGAAAATGTTTTGATGGATTTGAGTGCTGTGTAATTTTGTATTAGTTATACAAAAAGGGACCTTCAGAGAAGATGCTCAAAGCTGCCAGCATGGAGAAAATCATTACCTGCGCCGTCTCTCACACTTTGTTCATCGGACAGCTAAAAGCTTCGTCCCGTAACGTGATAGTCGCACCCATACGGAAACAAAGACAACACAGGTCCTACCAATGTAGGCAATCACTACAGCACCCCACATAAAATACCCTTGGTCAGCAAGCGACATGCAGTTTATACATGACTCTGTAAGAAATCACTGTCTCATTCCCTTGTCCTTCAAGGTTTATGGGTTAAACCTGCAACACTCCATTAGTCCTTGCTTCCAGAACCCCATTTACCACTTTCACAGCAATAGGCAATTGTAAGCCAAAATCTAATAGATTCATAATTCACAGACAAAAGAGTGTCAGAGTGTCACTTGGACCTTACCAGCCCAGATAGAAACAAGGTGACAGGAGTTGTGTGACTGCCCATTAACCAGCTCTTTGACTGCTTTTTCATAGCTCTGCTAGCAATTTATATGCAGGCAGGTCTCGGACAGTTTTCACTGCCCCAGGACGATTGTGACACGCAACCATCTATTTAACCCGAGCTCATTTTCATCAATTAAAGATTTGATCTGAAATGTAGAAATCATTAATGCTGAACTGTTACAGTGGTTACTTTCTTAATACATCAAGGGAATTTTGCCTGCAAGTGACACTTTATACATCAACTTGATCCATTCTTATCAAATGTAAAGGACATACAGGCTGCTACTCGCATATTCCTTGAGACGCTATCACCATATTGCTTGAGACAGTTAAGAAAGTTGAGTACTCTGCTGACCCCACAAAAGAGTGACGTATCCTAATCCAAACAGTTGATTTTTATTTTGAGTTGTATGAAGAAATGTGTAATATATGCAGGCTTCGGTGCATTCTCCTGAAAAATGCCTATTAACATTCAAAGGCTGCTTTAGGCCTAGATAATTACATATTTATACCACTCTGAAATAGTCTCAATAACACAGTGTTACATATTACTAGTTTGTATAATCAATTGTTTGATTCTGGTAACACAAAATCGCTATTGTTTTTAGGTCTCGTCTGCGACATCGCATGCACTGCATATGTGCTCTCGCTTGCAAGATACATTGTATAGGACAAAGGGCTTGCAGTCCACCCACTGCTTACCATTAATTGGCTTAATTGTGACTCTTATTTGCTGCCTTCTAATTGGCCCGCACATGCAGGCTACACTTCCTCTTCTTTCACATGGTGCATGGACCAAGTACTGATAGCCTCAGCTTGATTGCTGTCCCTCCGCTAATCGGGTTATGATCAGCTACTGTTTTTTTTTCTTCCCCGGTTGTCTTTCCCTATGTTGCTTTTTGCCTTCCATCGCCCCGTTGTCATTGTTGCTACTTCCCTCCCACCCCTCCACCATCCCGTTGTCTGTGATGCCAGTTCCCTGTGGCCCTTCTTCCTGAAGTCTGCGTGTTGCCAAAGATTGGGCACTGGGATAAAAAATAAACTGCACCGTGTAGGGGATGTAAAAATGAGTTTGTCAATGTGCCCAAATCATTTGATCACGGGCACCCATAATGGAGGCACTGGATATTTGCTTTACCAAGCTAGGTAACGTAACAAGCATTGTCAAAGCCAATCGTTCTTGCCTGTGCAACATCCATTAGATTTGTCAATGTTTTTTTTAGCTATGTTGTACAGCTGCTGTGCAGCATGGCTGAAAGTAAAAGACATCGGCTGCACAATTTTCGTTTTAAAAAAAAAAAACTTTATATGTTTTTTTCATTTTAGTTAAGCTGCGGCACACTGCTCCATTGTTGGTAACCCGCTTCTAACCCCCACCGTATCCTGCGTTGCTTGCCCCTTCTCTTCCCACGACAAAAAAATGGAGAAAGACAAAAAGTCTTGCATAGACGCAACCTATTCACTTTGCCAATGCTTGTTTCAGCTTAAACTCTGAAATGTATTTTTCCTTATCTGACTTACCTTTATAATGTACCTGTGGTTCAGGCTTACATCCAAGCACATCTAGACTACAATACCTCCATATTACTGAGACTACCAAAAAAAGAGTACAGAGAGATTCCCATGCATGCAAAACACTGTTATCAGAACATTATTCTCACTGGAAAAATCGGATTATGTGTCAGCCCATAAAAGACAGATCAACTGGTTTCCAGTTGAAAAGCAAATTCAACTTATAGTCCCTGAATACTACATGAGACTACAAGAATTAAACAACCTTTTATGGCTCAGAAATGTCAGAAATATAACCCAAATAGACACCAAGGAAACAACTGAGATCAGCAAACAGACTTAACTACTCTAGCCCCAAATATACAATAGAGAGAAATAGGGTGGTAGATCTTTCTTTACTGCCACCATCACCAACCTTTGAAACTCCCTACAACGATCCCTAAGAAAAGAGAAAAATCTCCCGTAGTTCCAAAAGCTCCTTAACACCTGGCTAAAGAATTGCAGCTATAATCATGGGATGTGGAGTATTGTGAGTGATGGTGCGCATTACAAATGAAATTAAACAAATAAAAAAAGAACAATGAAAAATTGTGCTATACTTCTGTATTGAGGCTTACAATCCAGTCCACCATATGCTACGAGACACAAATTCCTTATTGTTGGAAATGTTGTTAATGCCAATTACTTGTTTTGGAACCTACATTATACTATTTGTTGTATGTTGTGATGTTGATGTAGTTTAGTAATCAATTGTTTCATTTAGACCTCGTTGTGCAACGGAATTAGGTATAAGTAAGTGGCATTGGTCTGGCTTGGTTAACTTTCAGCATTAAGTTTAGGGTTTATTGTACATAGGAATACATTGTTTTCACTCAAAGTATCACTTACATGTATATAAGCCTATTTCACACTATGGCTGAAGTATGTCTTCACAAATCAAATCTATGATTAAAAATACCTTGAGGGGGTACATTTTGTATTTATCATATTTTACTGTACTCAATTGTAGCGATGTCCTGTTTTTTTGTCAGTCATATTGCCTATAAATAATCCCTATTTTCTATAAGCTTTCTGTAAAATAGATCCATTTATCTCCAGGAAAAATGACTCAGTTTAATTCTATTACTATTATATTCGGGTTTTTTGGGAAATGAATTTAAGTAGAAATCTTAAAAGTCTTGATGACGGTATATGGAGGCCTATACTTAGAGCCCATCCCATCCAGGGATGATACAGTTTAGAAGTGATAGCACAGGACTGAGATACATGAGACAAGTGGTTAAAGGGGTTTGCTCCTCAGCGAATTAGAGTGTAAGTGGTGTTTGAGATGCAGTATTATGACAGTGCAATGTTGGGGGGGGGGGGAGTTAAATGGGGTACATTTGGTTGTTTTTCCTATTCATGTTAAATCAGGGGAAAGTATATACTTAAATTGTCAAATCTGATCTGTTGTACTTTAAACTGTAAACAAAACAGGTGATGGACAGAATGTGGATCAATGTCACACATTCACCCCAGTCCAAAGATCTGGGCCCAAATCCATCGTTTTTTTGCACTCCACACCACCCTGGGTTAGACAATGGTGATATGCAAATCAGCTCGAACCCTGTGCCCCATGGGAACAGTCCAGTCCGAACTACAAAAGCCATGTCCTTCCCAGAACGGAATCAAGCATCCGAGGACCGGACCGGTTTCGAGGTAACACCTCTCATCAGCCCGGCTAGCTTGACTCCAGTGGTGTGGAGTGCCTGGGACCCACGTCTGAGCATCCCCAGCGCACTTATGGCGGCAATTGCAAACAAAACAGGTGATGGACAGAATGTGGATCAATGTCACACATTCACCCCAGTCCAAAGATCTGGGCCCAAATCCATCGTTTTTTTGCACTCCACACCACCCTGGGTTAGACAATGGTGATATGCAAATCAGCTCGAACCCTGTGCCCCATGGGAACAGTCCAGTCCGAACTACAAAAGCCATGTCCTTCCCAGAACGGAATCAAGCATCCGAGGACCGGACCGGTTTCGAGGTAACACCTCATCAGCCCGGCTAGCTTGACTCCAGTGGTGTGGAGTGCCTGGGACCCACGTCTGAGCATCCCCAGCGCACTTATGGCGGCAATTGCAAACAAAACAGGTGATGGACAGAATGTGGATCAATGTCACACATTCACCCCAGTCCAAAGATCTGGGCCCAAATCCATCGTTTTTTTGCACTCCACACCACCCTGGGTTAGACAATGGCGATATGCAAATCAGCTCTGACCCTGTGCCCCATGGGAACAGTCCAGTCCGAACTACAAAAGCCATGTCCTTCCCAGAACGGAATCAAGCATCCGAGGACCGGACCGGTTTCGAGGTAACACCTCTCATCAGCCTGGCTAGCTTGACTCCAGTGGTGTGGAGTGCCTGGGACCCACGTCTGAGCATCCCCAGTGCACTTATGGCGGCAATTGCAACCAAAACAGGTGATGGACAGAATGTGGATCAATGTCACACATTCACCACAGTCCAAAGATCTGGGCCCAAATCCATCGTTTTTTTGCACTCCACACCACCCTGGGTTAGACAATGGCGATATGCAAATCAGCTCTGACCCTGTGCCCCATGGGAACAGTCCTGTCCGAACAGTCCAGTCCGAGGACATGGCTTTTGTAGTTCGGACTGGACTGTTCCCATGGGGCACAGGGTCAGAGCTGATTTGCATATCGCCATTGTCTAACCCAGGGTGGTGTGGAGTGCAAAAAAATCGATGGATTTGGGCCCAGATCTTTGGACTGGGGTGAATGTGTGACATTGATCCACATTCTGTCCACCACCTGTTTTGTTTGCAATTGCCGCCATAAGTGCGATGGGGATGCTCAGACGTGGGTCCCAGGCACTCCACACCACTGGAGTCAAGCTAGCCGGGCTGATGAGAGGTGTTACCTCGAAACCGGTCCGGTCCTCGGATGCTTGATTCCGTTCTGGGAAGGACATGGCTTTTGTAGTTCGGACTGGACTGTTCCCATGGGGCACAGGGTCAGAGCTGATTTGCATATCGCCATTGTCTAACCCAGGGTGGTGTGGAGTGCAAAAAAACGATGGATTTGGGCCCAGATCTTTGGACTGGGGTGAATGTGTGACATTGATCCACATTCTGTCCATCACCTGTTTTGTTTGTACTTTAAACTGTAGCAGATGACCTCTAGTTTACAGGGCGCATTGTATGTGATAATTGACGCAATAAAATATGTTTATAAAAAAAAAGTCTTGATGACATTAGGTGCTTCATTCAATATGGCTTTTGACTTAGACTAATATAAAATGTTTTGTAAACAGTGTGCACTTAAGAAGATTATAAGACAGCACAGTAACTCCATCCACAAAGGCAGGGTTCTTTTGAGCTTTGGTCAAAACGAGGACTAATTAAATCATGGCTAACCAAGGTCTGCTGCCTTTATGCAAATTAGCAATCAGTAAAGTAGGTTAGCATTTGACATGTACTTTTAGAAGTAAATAGTACTTTTTAACCCCTTGCATGCGGCCGCGATTCTGCGCCTGTGCGGCAAAATCGCAAGTGGGCGGGTTTATGACGGCCCCCAGCCGTCATCAGCACACGAGCGTCGTAGTGCATGATGGATGGGGGCCGTCATCAGCATGCAAGGGGTTAAATAAGGTAATATAACAACACAATACACATTAATTTAATTCACCCTTGTTGCGTTGAGTTCCATGTGCTAGACTGTTGTGCCTGGATTGGTTACAACCCTCATGTGCGATTTGTGCCATGATGGTTGTGTCTCTGTGCCTTAAGGGCGGTTGCCACTCTGTCTGAGACCTCTCTCTGAATGGTGCTTTCTGTCTATTGGAGGAGGCCCTACATCTGTCTGGCCAGCACCGCAGACAGTTTTTATAATACATTAAGTTGGCTTGCCTATGCTATGAGCTCTGAACTGATTTCCCTGCAGAGCCACAGACACTACACCCAATGTTGGACTCTGGGTCGACTCATTGGGTTGATATCTCACTTTTTTAGGGCTCTTAAGGGCGATCACCAGATCAACATGCCTGGAGTCCACACTAGGCGGGCACCCGCTCTGCCCGATTCAATAATTCACGGATGGCGCTTGTGGTAGACATCAGAGCTGGGAGAGGTTCTGCAAATATTACGAATGGTCACACTGGCGGCACTGGAGACCTCCACTGGCCAATGCTTATTGTGGGTGCTCCAGACACCCTGACGTGTGACAAAGATGAGCTACCACTTTGCTCTTCTGGGCCTGGTCCTCGCACAACGGTGAGTGGCCATTCATTGGCTGTAACCTGCTGCTCCGGTAGTACGGAGGTGGCTTCTAGATTTGCAGGAATTGGGTGAGGCAGAGGAGAGGAGACTAAGGGCAGTGTGTGCTGACGAACATGCAAAACAGGATTTGGAGCGATGGTCAGCCATGTTGGATTGCCTCGCTGAGGTGGAGTTGCCATCGATGGGCATCCAGGCCAACTCCCAGACCCCGGACGGGTGCCCCCAGTTTCAGGAGGGTGGATTAGCACCCCCCCTCCCCAAAAGAAGTGACTGTGACTAAAGTATGGGTCTGGCATTTTGTGGCTGCAGTGAATGCCAGGTATTGAAGGGTGGAGAATGTTATGATGAGGTGTGGTCCCTCTCCTCCCCCCGCTATTCTGGTTCCCCTTGATGAGAATACACCCCCACCGGTGAACATGTTATTCGCCTGTGCTTTACCCCTCCTAGTCACGGGGGTCTCAGGGGAGTGACTGGGGGTTACTGTTAGGTTGGTAGTCTATTGCTGCCCCCACTCACTGCTGCTGCATGTTTTTTCGTTATTATAACAATGTTTCGATGAGATAGTTTGCAATGTTATTTCTTGTGCAGATACATTGAGAAACTGATGCCACTTTGCTTTGCACTGGAAGCAGTAGGCTACGCTGCTACGCGGCCTTTAATTGCACCTTATTGCCTTGTTTATTGCTTTGATCTAAATAAACACGTTAAAATAAATACATTTACTTCACCCTTTCACTTGCAAACATTTTTGGCTTACAGCAATCTCTTCATAGAGGGGGTGCGCAATCAAAGTCAAAATGCGCCATGCCGGTAATAGTGAAAATCTTTTGAGGAAGATGGGCGTATGCACACCAAACCATTGGAATTGCAAATACAGAGAGACAAGGTTATTAAAAGGCACATTTATTGTCTAGAAACCGAATTATGATAAAAGATTCAAAAACAAAAGCAGAGATTAGAAAAGATGGAGCACAGGCCGAATCCACGTAGTAGAATGTGGTACACTAGAAAGGCGGGTTGCACAAATAATGCTAATATTTTGAAAACATTGGGAAATTCTGGGCTACTGAAAATGTTGCAATAATCCCCTAAAACCGGGCTTCCAAGCCTTTTATCTGATGGGGTTTGTAAATTCCCTAAAGCGGCTTTGTATCAACATCCTCTTCCCCTACCATTCCTGAAATCATGGATCCTTCCTTGCAACATTGTCCAAGCCTCTGAAATGTCTGCCTCTTGCCTGCTTTTCTGTCGCTCTCTTTGTCTTGTTTGTTGTGTTGTGCATCGCTTCTGCCAGTGTGAGAGCCGTCTTCTATTTTCAGATAGTAGTTCAAGTGATTTAGGCTCTTCGAGTTTAGCGGATGTGATATTCCATCACACATGTCGTGTATACACTGTCTGCCATACTACAAGTACCATAGGCTATAACTCATGTGTATATAGCGGACGGAATATCCACCATATCTGGGAAAGAGTAGCCCGTCTGTCAAACTCTAAGCTTCTAATCAATATTGTGTTTAGATTTTTTCCCTACTGTTAAGACAAGGCTATTTGTCTCATCACCTAATTATACCAAAAGATGTATATACTTACTCTTTAGTTCCAAAAAACCCTAGAACACAAAGCATGGAAAGATGGATATGTACACAACAGGTTCTGTAGAAGTCAGTTTGGAGTACACAACTATTAGAGTGAGTAAACAAGACAGACTTATTGACCCAACAGTAAAATGGCCTGCAGGTTCAAAGATTCCCCACATCTCCTTACCCCACATAATATTAAAATTATCAATGAAGTAACTACAAGCTCCTATGGAAACAACTACAAGCTCCTATGGAAACCTATCAGATGGTACAACTTCTGTAGTAACACTACAGGGCTCGCTACCTCTTTAGGGTCCTCAAAAATAGATGGTACGTACACAAAGTGTCTTTAAATGGTCTTCCTAGGGCCCAGCTCCTTATCGGGATCATTCCATTGCCAATTAATACTTTTGGATTGAACAGTTCGCTTATAGTGAAAATGTGGCTGAGAAAATGTAAGAGAATAATTTATAAGGCTGACAAGAACTTGACCAACTGGAGCTTAGCACTTCACAGAGAACTACACCCTAAGCATGCAGGAAAAAAAAATGGGTCTACATACTATAAATGGCATGGCTGCCAGACTGTAGAGACAACTCTGAGATCCCAAATGTTCCCATCATGACAGAAGAAGAGGTTAAACAGAAGGCCTTCTCTGGAGAGAAAAGTAAATTGCGAGAGAGCTATTTTCTCATCATTAGGCAGAAAAGTGCACTGGGAGACATATTTCTTTATCATTAAACAGAAGAGTATATAGGGAGAGATATTTCCTCATCATTAGACAGCTGCAGTCCGAGAGCCGTGAAATCTCATTTTCACCGCAACCTAAAAAGTCTGCTTTCTGAAAGCGAAGGAAAGCAAGAGAAGGAGTCTGCCTGTGCCAGCGTGGAATCAAAGGACACCAGGGTTCACATACAATCAAGATGGCCTACACGGCAGGCAGATTACAGAGGTTCTTAATTATGTAAAATCCATATGAAAAGTATTCACAAGCATGATACTCATTGGACGGCCATTTGCATCTGTATGAAAATCTACTACATACCGAAGAATTCACAGGTCTAAATGCGAGGTGTGCTTTGTCCCCAGGTTTGTCTCTCTTTTTTTTTTTAGAGTTTTATATAGCACGAACTTGACCCGAATCAGGTATCGCTTTACATAGCACCAGCTGCATTGCATGAGGACACATTCATTATTTGCACGGGGAGATTAAGTGTTTTGCCCAGAATCACAGGATGTTCGGCGTCATTGCAGAGACTCGAACCCGGTTCCCCAGATTCGAGGTCGGCCGCCCTAGCCGTTAGGCCAACTCCTCTCCCCATTTATAAGGGTTTTTCTTTCATGGTCTGGAGGCTGGCAATTATTTAACACAGAAATTAGGCAAGTGCACAAGATATTGTCCAATTCCAGAAATGTGCGAATTCCTTAAAGTACCTTAGAATCTCACAACTAAGGGACTATCAGCGAGTAGTGTAGTTGCTTAATCCTCTTGAATGGTGAACATATTAAAAAAAAAATCAGCATTGAAATAATAAATTATTTTTACCTTTGCATAAATACTAACCAAAGTCAAGCCTTGGACGAGACAAACTTCTGAAATGGATTATCCAAAATGCCAACAGAATCAACAAAGACTGCACACTCCCCAAGAGAACCGTGTATGTTTCAGAACAGTGACATCCCTTGTGAGGAACATCTTCCAAGTATGAAAACCAGGAACTCACCATCCCAAAGCACCTCACGCATGCAAGGAACATAACCTGCCACTGAACGCCATTATCACAACCGAGACCGGCTCTCCTGCTGCACACGTTCCATGTATCGCATCTTTGACCTCTTGTAGAGAAGAAACCAAAACTGTGACCATCCCAGAGCAACTCAACTGTATCAAGCGAAAGAACTTCTGGAGAGGCCATGACATGTAAAGAACCTTGAAATTTTCCAGGTCACCTTACAAGCACAAAAGCCTTGAGCCCTCCGAAACCCATCACACTTACCATGATATCCCTTCGAGGCTCATCATGTCAATCAGAACGGCTACCCCTCATAATGGACCCAAGATTTACAAGAACCATGCCCTCCACCCCTTCACACGAAGCCAAAGGCTCGATGTGGCACACAGAATATCACCAGTAACTATCTGTGAACAATGTGAACTTTTTTTCGTCAGGTCTGATCTATCGTATTCCTCTTAGGACACCCTTCCTCTCCACTTCCTTTCACAGAAAGTGTGCTCTGAAAGGCTTACGTGTTCGCTGTTGAGATACACAAAGTGTACAGGAGAGGAGAATGCAGGCTGCTTGTGTGCAAGTCTCTTCTCAGGGTTCTTCATATTGTGAGCAGCAAGGTGTGCAACAGCATCTTTGGTGCACTTAGACGAGGAAGAGTCTGAATCTGCTCTGCTGTTAACCAGCCGGGTCCATCCTCTCAGAGTCCCTCTTCATCGTTCCCTTCAGGCCTCCATGCATCCTAATCATTAATGTCAATCAGTCCCTTCCAATGTGCATGCTGGGCGGCTCTTCATTGTCAGAGCCCAGCCAACCTGCTGACCGGACACGTGTGCACCCCACTACGGATTCAGCTGCGCTGCCCATGAAGTTCAGGCCAATGAGACCACCACTCCAACCATCTCTAATA
Organism: Lissotriton vulgaris; assembly: GCF_964263255.1. Lineage (NCBI taxonomy): Eukaryota > Metazoa > Chordata > Amphibia > Caudata > Salamandridae > Lissotriton > Lissotriton vulgaris. The sequence continues at coordinate 376,818,716 of NC_141687.1, forward strand.
CATACCCATGGGAGAGCTCAGCTCAGGTGGGTACTTCCATGGTACCTGGCGCACAACAAGGAGGCGGAGGCTCATTCCTCTCCTGCGACAGGAGACAGGGCAGGGATAGCGTCCTATGTAATCTGGAATAGTATTGGATTTGTTAATCATGCATGCCAAACTTTCAACTGCCCACTTGGACTTTTGAGAGAATACGTTTTGACTTTGTGTGCTTATTTTTACATTTCGTGAGCCTGCCCACATATCTCCTTAGTACTGCAGGTCAGTATGTGTAAGATCCAAATGGCTTAGGTCCAAAAACATGAATAAGGCAATCCTGACACGCGGAATGGATTGATAATTTTTTTATTGCATTCTGTGCATCATGGCAGGGCTTTTAAAATTGCTGTAGATATTTTGAGTAGTATATGTATTGTACTTACATATTTATGCTAATGTATGACTTGTGTTTTTATGGTATAGCTTACATGTGTAAATCTGAGGCATTAAAGTTAATGTTACTACTACAGAAGACATGGTGGCGGAGGAGGTCCATACAGCTCCTAAATGTGTGTACTTAGGAGCCCTCGCCACTACTGGGCCCTATTGAGGCTCGTAGACACTTCAAGCTGAATGCCCATAAGCAGCCACCTTCAGTTGTTTGTCTTGATAACTGGGCACATACGCAGGTCCTTTGGCCCGCTGTTGAGGAGTTAACAGTTCTTACCCAACGAAAAAGGAAGACGCTTTGGCCAGGTAGAAGGAGACCTAAATTGATGTTCTTCTTAGCAGGGTCATAGCCCGATTTTGTTACATGACCCTCCCAACGAGTATTACTATAAACGAATACATATGACGCATGCGTCAAACAGACCGTGACTTCTGCAGCCGAATCTACTTTAAGAAACAGTGCATCACCACAAGGAAACACTCGCGTGCGACAAACACACCATCATCTGCAACGCTAAATGATCTGGCAAACAAACCTTCGACTTCAAGTAGACACCAGTCAAACAAACGAAACCAGCAAAGTCGAAGTCTGCCTGCCAAAAAGAGAAGAGGATACCGATGATGAAGCATGTCACTATTATGTGTCAAGGTTTCCTCTTCCATAAAGGAGAACTTTCTTTGCAAACACAGCACAAGTTCGAAAAGTGTTTAGTTTCCAGTCTGTTCCTACAAGTAGGCAACTAGATAGAGAGAGTTGTGATATTCTCACTCCCTCATTGATGCCACGGTACTAAGTGGCAGGTTTCAGTTTCCTAGAGGGACGTACGGTGGCCTACCCTCCTCTTCTCTTCCTCTCTCTCTGTGTTTTGGAGTGCGTGACAACCACAACACACCCTGCAAATGAAACCCATGACTCACTGGCAACTGCAGGCCCTCCACTGAAACTAACACAGAGACAACCCTATTATTCGACACAGGCACCGTCCCTGGCACTTCCCAAGGCTAGGTGCCCAATAATGTGCCAAGCTGGCATGGGCGTGAGTTGGCAGAGAGCACGGCGCACGCTGCAGGCGCGCGCGTCGACGCAGCCAGAGAGGAGAGTTTAATTAACAGAGGAGCAAGTAAGCAAGGCCATTAGCAGCTCCCGACTTCATTAGCGCAGGACGGAGATGCATAATGAAAATAACAAGGCTCCACTTTTATTGCAAACTGCTTTATAAAAACCCTGAATGGGATTTTGCAGCTGAGCAGCTCCTGGAGGCCCCCGCAGAGCGCTCGGCGCTGGCACGGGTCCATGGCGGGCGGCTGTGAACAGCTGCCGCACGCGCGCGGCTCGTGCAGGGAGGTCTCAGGTGGGATAGAGAGCTCAGTGCTCAACCGAAGGCCGTCTCCAACCTCTTGAGCAGAGCTCCCCGGGCTCACACGGGGAGGGACTGACTGAACTCCCAATATACACAGGTGCCCCATGACTGTCAAAGAGGCATCCCACCCGAATAAACAGGCAGCCCCCCTGACCCACACTCATAGACTCCACCTGTGATGTACCCAGGTCTGGCTGTTACGTTGCCCTCCACGTGCTAGATACTGGCACAGGTATGCCAATGGGTATCTCGGAGTGGCCTCTAGAGCCCACTCCGCCCTTTATTTGCACCCTCGGGGTGTGGTGAGGTGACTGCACAGTAGAGGCCGGGTGGCATCTACATCTCTCCCAACTTTTAATACACGGAAAAGCCTTAGAATGCTTTCTGTGAAATACGACAGACATAGTCTCTCAGTCTCTGGTTCGGCATCGGATGGGGCTTTAGCTGCTTGGATCCTTGCTCCCCCGCACATCATTGTGCACATGGGTTGCTTGAGTGGTGCTCTCCCTCCACAGTCCAACGTCATTCCTGGGGCTCACAACTCTTGGCATTGGTTCCACATGATCCTGTCCTGCTTACGGCGAGTTGTGTCGCCGGCTGGGATTCATCCTGTTGCCCTCCGGCATGTCCTCGATCTCTCTTGGGCTGCCTTCCTGGTTCTCTACTTGGGTTCCAACTCGTGTGAACCATGAGACATTCCTGGCTACAGTGTATTGCCCCCGTTCAATGGTGACCATTGTTCCTGAATATTGAGAATCTCCCACGCCTCCTTCTCGAACGGACAGCAGAACTTCCACTCAGGTGGTCGGGGCCTTGTCTCCGAACCACTGCCTTGCGACCTTGCTTGCTCGGTCTTTTGTGACCCTTCTTTTCTGACGGATGTTGAGGCTTCGTAAGTACCATTGAAAGTCTTGCCCCTGGAACGGGAGTCCATTGTCTGTTTTGATTTCTTCAGGGATCCCTAGTACTCAGGGGCGGCTGGTGGTAAAAGCCATGAGGGTTGTCGACCTCCCACCATGGGAGAAGAGTAAAAGACTGAGCAGCAGGAAATAGATTGCTTTTGCTGCTCTCAGAAGAACTGGTGTGAATCACTTTTTTTCTGGGGAAAAGGGGTCAGGGGAATGTGACTTTAGGCCTCCTCCGCATTGCACATGTGTTACCAGGTCAAAGCGTAGAGGAATAAGCCAAGCCTGTGACGACAAACTGGAGGGGTGTGTTGGGTTTTCAATTTCACAAATGAGTTTCGCTTTCGGGCGTTATTTACATGGCCCAAGGGTATGCTGTTTCTTGCAGAGGAATAAGGAGAGGATATGAGGTCAGTCAAAAGTCTAGGGTAATGGATGGGCGTCTGCTCACGCAGGAACAGGAGCCTTTACACACCCAGATGGGTGACATGCTTCATTATAGGGCGTGCTCCTCGTGGGCCGGCACTGCAATGCACGACGGGCACCCACAAGGGAGCTCTTTATTGGAGATCTTTTGCCCCAATGCTGTATGTGAAGTGTGAGTGTTGGGCCTCTGGAGTAGATGTGTATGCTAGAGTGAATATGTGTGTGAAAAGGTGCGTGTTAAAATAGACTAAGTAGTCCTCGAGATAAGGTTTCAATAGGCGAGTCTACTTGTCTGGTTTAAAACGTGGTGGCTATCACCAGACACAATGATCTATGATCGCTCCAAGGGTCAACATGTTTCTTACCATTAAGGAGTCATTAATGATCAGTAAACTACACAGTGGTTTGAATCTGGGGTCATACCAAGGATTATCCAATCGCAAACCACCTACGAAGATACCTTCATTTGGTATTATTTTATTAAGAACAAAGCCAACCAAATTTGGATAGCCATTCTGCCTCCTTGAGTGGGAGCAGAGAGTACGCTGATTTAGCATGAATGTCGCAGTGAAGACTCCACAGGACGCCAGTTTCCTAAAGGAGCAGACCCCGTCCGTTCCCCTAGACTTTGACCAACCTCGTACTCTCTCCTTTTTCCTCTGTTAGAACTGCATACCTTTGTTTTAAGGCTTGACCCCTATAGGAGCACCTATGCTGGACCTATAAAAGCTCCTGGTCCCCCTTTTTTATGAACCATGGGAATAAAACAGTGCCATTAGCTAAATGGCCGGGGGCAGGGCAAACCTGTTATAACTTACTTGTCTCTTCCCTTCTGCTCAGCCAGAGAGAGTGCTGGTGTACTTGATGATGTTTGGAATGTTGATGTGTGTGATGTCACGGGATGCTTGGGGTCTGGAGATGTGTGGAGTGGCAGTTGGTGGATGCAGGCTGAGCAGCAGGGAGGCTGCTCTTGGTGGGGCTTTTGTCATCTTTACTTATTTACTTGAAATCCAACTTGGAACTAATCTTTATTAAATCCAGCGTCTTACATATACCTGGCTCAAGGACTTCATTAATTACAACATTTTTGGCGCCTTTGGAGAGAAAAGAAATAAACTACGCGTGAAGAAAAGAGTCTGGGTTTGGAAGAAATAAAGAACCTATAAAGAGAAAAGTACTGGTAACTATTGGAAAAGACTTAATTTTACAGAAAAGACAACGTAAGCAACACCCTGGTCAGCCACACCAGTGTCCCTCATCATCTGGACAGCCTGCAGCCAGGGCGTTTGGACTGTGAATCTGCAAGAGAAGTGTCATGGTCTGACAGCAGGTTTTGTTTTGGAAGTTGAAACTGGCGCTTGGGAACTCAGCAGTGTGCAGACATCTTAACTGGAGCAGGGGCCCATGATACCCATGTGTATCATCTGCTGTGAACGGAAGGAGATGGTGTGGGCTGTTGGGCGCATATCTCCTGGGTGAAGTTTGCAGTATCTGACTTTGATTTTGGAAGCACATAGTCCCAAGCTGACCAGGAGCCGTGAGGAGTCTCAAGCAGACCGTAAAGGAGCAGCGCTTCTAAGGGCATTTGTCACATGACAAAGTGGAGCAGTGCAGGTAATCAGGCACAGTTTGCCTCTCAACATGCTAGTGAGGAGCAGTTGTGGGGGTGTCGGGCTGTGCATTGTGCCCACTGCGACGGAGACGTGCTGCAGGGAGAAAGAACAGCGCAATATATATATTGTTCGTGGAAGGCAGTTTGTGCAGTGTGAGAGGTCTCTGGAGGACGTCTTGCCAAGAGGTGTGGCCTCAGAGACTGTACATTTGGTAATTGAGTTCACTGCGGCGACCACGGTGTGACCTATGGCATTGGAGGAAAATCAGTAACTGTGAGTACTTCCTTGTCGTTTTGAAACTTCATTTTGTTTCAAAACGTAATTTCTTTGGATTGAAGTGAGGTTGAAAGAAACGGACAAACAGTTTAAATGTGGCACGCACAACTCACCTCTTCACATGGATCGGCTTGTGAGAATCCTATGACGTTTCTCTTGCTGCGTGGTAGCCTCCATGCTGCCTGTAGACGTTTTGGAGCACGAGCATGCCCAGAGCCGCCTGGCGAACGTCTTCTGATCACACCGCCATCTTGAGTTTGGTGCATTTCATTGTGTCTGGTGTAGCTGCTTACTACGGCTCTGCCAACCACGTTGCATTGGAACTGTGTTGAATTGGAATCGTGGCCAGGGAGGTTGCATTGAGCAGTTCATCGATTGTCTGTTTTCTCTCCTCACGTATGTGTGCAACCAATTTCATTATGATGGGTCTGAAGTCGGCGAGTGGCGGTTTGCTTACCGTTGGTGAAGTTCCTTTCAGGCATCTTCATACGTGTTACCTGTGCAGCTATGGTCAGTGTTTTGAACTGTTTCGCCCCAGTGCTGTTTATTTTAGGGTGGTGAGTGCCCTAAGGTGGTGAGTTTGTGGGGTGGTGAGTGCCCCAGTGCTGTTTATTTTAGGGTGGTGAGTGCCCTAGGGTGGTGAGTGCCCCAGTGCTGTTTATTTTAGGGTGGTGAGTGCATTAAGTTGGTGAGTTTGCTGGTGGTGAGTGCTCCAGTGCTGTTTATTTAGGGTGGTGAGTGTCCTACGTTGGTGAGTTTGGTTAGTTTGTGGGTTGGTATTATGTCGTAGTTATGGGGTGGTGTGTTACCCAGTTTTGTTTCACCGCTCTAAGTGTTTGGTGTGGTGTTTTTTTTTCTCTAAGGAAGGGGGATGGGGTTAATCTCTATTAGTGTATTTAATGCCTATCGGTGTATTTATTTTTTGTATTTGGTTAATTCCATAATTTCATGCATGTATTGGTGGAAAAATTAAATTTTTTCAGATGTATATTTTCTGATGTTTTCAATTTATCTGCATTATTTCTATTTTATGCATGTACATTGTGGATTGCTTCCATACCTTCTTACGTAACAATGATGTTTCAATTTATGTGCATCATTTCTGCTTTTGGTTTCCCTAAGTAAGGGGGATGTGTTATAACTTACTTGTCTCGTCCCTACTGCTCAACCATAGTGAGTGTTGGTGTACTTGATGATGTTTGGAATGTTGATGTGTGTGATGTCACAGGATGCTTGGGGTCTGGAGATGTGTGGAGTGGCAGTTGGGGATGCAGGCTGAGCAGCAGGGATGCTGCTCCTGGTGGGGCTTTTGTCATCTTTACTTATTTACTTGAAACCTAACTTGGAACTAAGCTTTATTAAATCCAGCGTCTTACATATACCTGGCTCAAGGACTTCATTAATTACAACAAAACCATTACTAATAATACCGAAGGAGTGGGTGTGTCGCTGATCTTTGTCTCCTCCTTTGCCTCCCAGCAGCTGCTGCTGTTGCTGCTGTTGCTGCTATTGCTCAGGACTCGAAATGAGATTAGTGGGCTGGGGCAGGGGCAGGGGAAGGGGAAGGGGAATGGGAAGGGGCACAGCAGAGCTTCTACCAGGTTAATTAACAGAGTCAGCGGTGTGGAGTATTTTGTACTTTTGTTTCCAGTGCATGTTCAGCTTGTAAGAAACTTAATAGCTCACACTTACACCAAACGAGTTGGCTGGATCCTACTAATTTAATTAGCACAGGAGCGCTGCGCAATGCAGGTGGTGGAGGATTTGTGTGTGTCCACAGAGGCATCGCCCGCACGGACTTAACACTTCAAACCTCAACTTTACAGTAAGTTTGGCCTCTGTCTTCCGTTCCATGTAGGCTGCACGTAATATAAAAACAATTACTCCAGCTAATTGCGGACTCGTATATTTGTGATAAATCAATACCCATTTACTGGATGATTTGTACAAAGTGAAACTGGAAAACAAGGATTAATCCCTGCTTCCCCCTTAACCAAATTGTATTTCCCCCATTCTCCTTCCAAAACGTGACTCAGAATCTGGGCAGTAAACAAATACATTGTGTTTAACCCGTTAAGCGCGCGCAAACATTCCGCCCCATTGCGGACGTTCGATTGCGCTAACGGGATTCGGACGTCCAACGGTCGTGCGCAGCACTAGTGAGGTAGTGCACGCGACGACCGTTGGACGTTCGAAGCACGGAACGGGTTAAATTAACAGACTGTAATGTTATTCTATTTATAATAATCTAGGTCACATATAGGATGCAGATGGCAACTGAATTACCTTTCAGTCCACTAATGACACTGTCACAAGGGTGGGGGCAGGAACTGTTCTAAGATCATGTATAAAACTATCTCTCTTAATAAATTGTGCATCAATATAATATGACATAATGTCAAATCTTCAGCATGCTAATGAGATACAGCTTTTAGATTTTAAAGAGTCTTTATCGTATTTTAAGTGAGGTTGTAGGTTTTACATGGAAACATTTTCAGGGCTCGGCTCGAGCATCAGCTCTAAGAGCCAAGCAAGGCTCTTGGCTTTGCTCTCTATGGTAATTTGTTGGATCACCCAGCTCTACTTATTCCAAACCAAACTGCATTGCTGTCTGTCATGTGTAACAGGAGCATGTCTAGAGGGTCAGAGTTTGTACTATGTGCTCGGTGCTCGCAAGTGTGTGCCTGGGTGTTTATATAAAGAGTGTGCACTGGGTTTGGTATAGATAAATGAACGCAGGGATTTGTCTGCATGAGTACTAGTATTTTTTATATTTGAGTATAGACTCATTATATATGGATCTATATGCATATGCACATATGGAATCCATATACTGAGTTTGTGCGCAAGCCCCACTCGGCTCTCAGATTTCTGCCCCAACACTTTTAAAATCCAGCAGCTGCCACTGCTAGTAACGCGAAAGTCTTTTCCAGTACAGGTCTCACGTTCGAAAAAGCAGTTGAGGACACCAGCTACACGACCGGGAACCTGGTGTGGCTGTCAATCATTACAGCCGTGAGACGACCATCACGGAAACTCTCAAAATCCATGCCAGGGAACCTCATGTTGTCCCTCAAGCTTGCTTCTGTCTTTACAATGCCTTCGTGACATTGGTGGGCCAGGTCAACAACTCGTGTCACAGGCTTCTAGGTACTACGATCTGCCTTCCTCGAAGAAGCAGGCCATCCCCACTGGTGCTCAGTTCATCCCGTATCCTCCAGATCGGACTCATTGTCGCCCGTTCAATGGTGGTCAGTGACTTGGGGCCATCCAGGAAGCTGCGTCACTGTCTCCTGAGGAGCACCTACTTCGCCTTGGACAGGATTATATCTTTCCCTGTGGCCTCACTGATCTCCTTGATCGATAGAACCCATGGGCAGTCTTCGTGTACCACCATCCTCACAAAATCATCTGCTCTTCATCTCCATCGTTTCATCCAGCCCCAGCCTGCACCTGTTGACGTTGTGACAAGTAGTCTGCTGGGTTATTCACACCTGGGCAATACACCACCTCAAACATGTAAGGCTAAAGCTGCACGTCCCACTGTCTTGTGCGCGGGGTCCATTCAGGGCTGTGCCAGCAAAAAGTGAGGCTAGTGGCTTGTGGTCCCATCATGACCCGGAACTTCTGACCACAGAGCTATAGGTGAAAATGGCAGCAGGCCCATCAAATTGCTAGCACTTTGAGCTCAATCAGTGTGTACCTTTTTCTGTGTCTGCCAGGGCTCTGCTTCTGTATGCGATGGGGGACCACAGACCCTTGCTTCTTCTTGCAGGAGCACTGCTCTGAACCCGATGGGGCTTGCATCAGCCAACACCTCCATTCGGCACCTTGGGTTAAAATATGCCATGGTGGCAACCACTAACGGCGCCTCCTTCACCTCTCAGAATGCCAAGTATGTGCATGTGTCCCAGTATGCATGGGGGAATCATTCTTTCAGGTTTTGCAGGGGCTCCAAGATGCTGGCAAAACACTGGATAAAGCAACAGTAAGTGGCCATCCCTAGGAAGCTCCTGGCCTCTGAAGCATATCGTTGGGACACCTGTGTTCCGGATGGTTTTCACTTTCTTGGGTCTACCTAAAGCCTCTCATCAGAAAAGAGGTACGAAAGAACTCGATGGTTGTGTAGAATTAGCTTTTTTTGTGCAGCATCAGTCCACAATCAGCTAACCGCTGGAGGGTCACAATCAACCACACATGGTGGTCCTTGATCGTGTCAGAGAATATGAGAATGTAGTCACCAATGTTTATCACTCCAACCAGGTCAGAGAGGGCTTCCCCGATGGCGTTCTGAAACGCAATGCTGCCGTCAATATCCGCAAAAGTTCAAACATTTGTATCTGCGGAGTCTTACATGGGATAAGAAGGTGGTTACCTAACGGCTGGATGGATTAAGTTCAAGGCAGTGATAGCCTGCATTGAGGTCTAGCTTTGAAAAACACCAGGCACCATTTAGGTCTGCCACTATGTCATCAACTATCTGTGTTATACAGCGCTCCCTGCGGATATCTTTGTTTGGTAGCCACATGTTGACACATAGTCTGATGGCCCGGGTTGCTGGGCTTGAGGGCTATCATTAATGGATATATACTGGGATCTAGGTCCTATGAGCTTCTCAATCACCCTCTTGTTCCAGTTGTTTCAGCTCCTTCTGTATCAGCGGCCTCAGGTGGAACGGCACCCTCCAGTGTCGGCGGGTCTGGGTTCTCACAGTGGTGTCAATCCGTAGCTTCACCTTAAGGCCTTTCAGCCATCTCAGCCCCTCAAACAGTTGGGAAAATACTTACAGGATGTCTGCAGCATGAGATTCATGCACCTCCCGTGACAAGAACACAAGTCCTGAGTCCTCGGCATTGAATCACCCAAGGACAGTGTCAGTGCTGCCTCAAGTCACATAAAATTGGGCTCGTGTCTATGTTCCTTTGCTCTTCACCATGACTTCTATGACTCCTCACAACCGCAGTGGTTCCGTGCACACAGTATGTATATTCTTCCTTTAGTCGGTGCTAGTCTAGGCCGTGGAATGATTTTGTCAAACTGAACGGAGTCCATGACATTGACAGAGGCACCTGTGTCAATTAGCGCCTTGGCTTGGGCGACTCCACCCATTGACCTACTGCACCACTTTTATTTACAATTCCCACGTCTCACACTAAGAAAGGTTGCCTCCATCATTGAAAATCGAAGGGCTTCCCCCGCTTTGCACTGGGTGAGGGGCTCTCTCCGTCATAGTCCACCGTTTCTTCAGTCTGGGCCCAGTCTCACACTGATGGGGGAAAAAGGGAGGTGGGAGGGTTCTCCCTGTCCCCTTATCCCCTTATCCCCAGTTCTCCCTGTATTTTACACTGGGGGAAACTGTCTTCCCCTGCTAATGCCCAGAGCTCGCCTGTCTCACATTATGATGGGCTATCTCCGCCCCTTTTATCTGTAGTCCCCAGATTCACAGTGAGTGTACTCTTTCCACCCTCCCATCAACATAATTGACTTGTCCCAAAATGGAGGTGCTCTGTCTGGCCCTCATACGTCCAATGTCTCACACGTCACACCGGAAGCCAATGCCTCCGTCTTGATGAGACCGAGCGCTCTCTCTATTTCATTCTCGGAAAGAACAATAGTTACTTACCTGTAATCTGTGGTTCTCCAGTATTGGTGTCTTTCATAGATTCACATGCCTGAATCATTCCCCGTCGTCGGAGTGGGAGCCCACGGTACATAAAAAAGTAGTAAAATATACCCTTAGTACATAATAAATAACAATATACCCAACCAGGAAGTAAAGTAGCCCCAGCTACAGTAAATAAAACTTCCACCTTAGAACCTGTCCAGGTCATTATGTATGGACCAAACTGCAGCCAATCAGGCCACAGCTCCCACCAGAATGCTCTCCCCAGAGACCCAGGCTCTCAGATTTTGTAGCACCGGAGTGTACCGGAGTAAAGTATAGATAAAACAGCCTGAGTGAGCCTCTGAGGGGAGGTGGGTGGGTGCATGTGAATCTATGAAAGACACCAATACTGGAGAACCACAGATTACAGGTAAGTAACTATTGTTCTTCTCCAGTATTAGGGGTGTCTTTCATAGATTCACATGCCTGAATCAGAGTAGTGAGCAGTAATATCAATAACATATACATAGCTCTTGGACGCCAAGGCACATAGCAGTAATGCAAGAAAAACACAATGCAAGCAATAACACAATAGGCGTCAAAAGAGCAAGAGGAGGTGGGAGAGAAATAGCAGAGGCTCACCTTATTGGAAAAGATTACGCAGGACTGCTCTTCCCACCGAGGCATCGGTATCGCTCGAAGATTCCAGACAGTAATGCCTCGTGAATGTGTGCCTGCTGGACCAAGTTGCAGCTCTGCAGATATGCAGGAGAGGCACACCAGCAAACAAAGCAGTCGAAGAAGCAACTGCTCTCGTAGAATGTGCTCTGGGCAAGGTTTGTAAGGGTTTACCTGCCTGTTGATGGCAGAGCCCTATCGCTGAAGAGACCCATCTAGCGATAGTTTGTTTTGTTACTGCACTGCCTTGTCTTGGTTTGCCATGTGCAACGAATAGCTGATCAGTCTTTCTGATGGCCGCTGTCCTGGAAAGATAGAATTTAAGACACCGTTTGATATCCAGTGAGTGTAGAGTTCGTTCCGCTGGTGTCTGCGGATTTGGAAAAAACGTTTTAAGTATGACTGGCTCATTCAGGTGGAAATCCGATGGTACTTTGGGCATGTACTTCGGGTTGGGGCGCAGTATCACCGAATCATTAGTGAATTGCAAGAAAGGTGGTTTAGAAGTAAACGCCTGCATGTCACTGACCCTTCTGGCAGATGTCAATGCCAGTAGTAAAGCAACTTTCCAGGTGATGAATTTTAGATCAACTTTATGAATTGGCTCAAAAGGATGGCGCATGAGTTGAGCTAACACAATATTCAAGTGCCAGGATGGAGGTGGCCTACGTACTGGTGGAAACATGCGGAATAAACCTTTAAAGAATTGCTGGATAATTCTTGAGGAATATAGTGAATTCCTACCGTCCTGTCGGTATCTGGATATGGCCGCCAAAAACACTTTAAGTGTAGAGTGCGCCAAGCCCGATTTAGCAAGATGTAAAAAGAAGGGCAAAATTTTGTCTGGTTCAGCATGTATAGGATGTAAACCCATCGTTTTGCACCAAGCACAAAAACGCTTCCATTTAAGCCTGTAAGTTCTGTTCGTAGAAGGTGCCCTAGCATTGTTCAGGACTTCCTGACAGTCCTGAGGAATGTTCAAATGTGCGAACTCATGGTGTTGAGGAGCCAAGCTGATAATTTTAGAGAATGAGGGTCTGGATGATATATTTTGCCATCCTGAATTGTCAGAAGATCCGGAATTTGAGGCAGCTGAACTGGTTCGCACTCTGAGAGGAGAAGAAGCTGTGTGAACCAGTATTGTCTGGGCCACCGTGGAGCAATTAGAATCATACGACACGGTTGTCTCCTCATTTTCTTGATGACCTTGGGAATTAGAGGAATCGGAGGGAAGGCGTAGGCAAAGATTTGTTCCCAGTTCAGTGAGAGAGCGTCCCCGCAAGATTCCTTGTGGGGAATCCAGCTCGCGAAATGGATGCATTTCTTGTTGTGGTAGGTCGCGAATAGCTCTAGATCGGGGTGACCCCATCTCTGGAAAATTCGATCCAGTGCCGGCTGATGCAGCTCCCATTCGTGAGTGCTGCATTTGGATCTGCTTAGGGAATCTGCTAGTACATTGGCTACTCCCGGGACATGTACTGCTGCCAAGTTGATGTTGTGTGTCAGGGCCCAATTCCAGATTTCTTGAGCTTGCTGAGACAAACGGGCTGATCTTGTGCCCCCCTGTTTGTTCAGGTAATGCATGCTCGTCGTGTTGTCTGTTCGGATCAACACGGACGAGTTGGACAGAGTCGCTTGAAAGGATTTGAGTGCGAGGAAAATGGCCCTCAACTCCAATAAATTGATGTGCCATGTCTTTTGTTGTGTGTTCCATTTGCCACTGATTGTCATCCCTTGAAGGTGAGCGCCCCAACCTTCCAGCGAGGCATCCGTGGTTACGATGAAACTGGGGACTTCTGCTAGAAAGGCACAGCCTACTTGCAGGTTGCGTTCCTGAGTCCACCACAGAATTGCTTGTTTCATTCGTGGCGTTAAGACGATGACATCTTCGAAGGAACCGGATATTTGCACCCATTGGTAACCGAGTTCTTCTTGTAGTGGTCTCATCCTCAGACGACAGTTCGGGGATAGGAGGATGCACGATGACAACATCCCTAGGAAAGACTTGAATCTTCGAACTGAAACGCACTTTTTTCTGAGGAGTGCCCTCGCCAGTTCCTGGATCTTTGCTTGTCTTTCGTTTGAAATGAAGACTTGAGCTTTTTTGGAATCCAGAGTCGCTCCCAGGAAAGACGTCCTCTGAGACGGTGTTAGGTCCGATTTTTTGAAGTTTATTGAGAAACCCAACTTTTGAAATAGGGAAAGGCATGTCTGGATATGACTGCTTGCGGTGGCATAGGAATTGGCCTTGATAAGGCAGTCGTCCAGATATGGGTAAATCTGGACACCCTGCAACCGTAAGTGGGCCGCCACCGGTGCCAACATCTTTGTGAATACCCTCGGGGCTGAACGTAGCCCGAAGGGAAGGACCTTGAACTGAAAGTCCCTGCCAGCCACTCTGAATCTTAGGAACTTCCTGTGCCTGGGGAAGATGGGTACGTGGAAGTAAGCATCCTGAAGGTCCAGGGTTGCCATGTGGTCGCCTTCCGTCAGAAACTGGAGGATCTCTTGGAGTGACAACATTCTGAAAGTCAACTTCTTGATAAATTTGTTGAGGGCACGCAAATCGAGGATGGGGCGCCACTCCCCCGATTTTTTGCGTATCAAGAAAAAACGAGAGTAAAACCCATTTCCTCTCTGATGTTGAGGTACTTTCTCGATTGCCCCTTTCCGAATCATTGCATTGATTTGGACGAACAGCTCTTTGAGATGTGCTGGGGGTGGTCCTTTTGGGGGCGAATTTGGAGGGGTCTTTACAAATTCCAGTATGTGACCTTTTGAGATTACATCCAAGACCCATCTGTCTGTTGTAATATTGGACCAGTGAGAGTAATGCAGGGATATTCTTCCTCCAATTTGTGGCTGGCGTAGGCAAAGTGGCGGCAGGACGCTTTTTTCACTTCTTGTTGGTGTTGTCTCTACCCCGATAGGTAGTTTTACCTCGGGACTGTGTATAATTACTCCGTCTTTGGCCATAAGGTTGTTGTTTGTAAGGCTGGTACCTTTGGTTGCCTTGGTTGTTCGAATATGGGCGTTGCTGGTAATAACCTCCTCTGCTGGAGAAGTTACCCCTTCCTTTTGCACCACGAAAGGAAGATTTACGGTACTGCAGAGTACCTAATGAACGTGCGGTTTCTGTATCCTTCTTAATGGACTGTAAGGCTTCATCCACATGTGTGCCAAAAAGGAACTCGCCGTCATAAGCCATATTTAAAACTTTGGCTTGTACTTCTTGTCGAAAGGACGTAGATTTTAACCATCCCTCTCTTCTGAGCACTGCAGCTCCTGCCAATTGTCTAAAACCTGTGGCCGCCACGTCCACTGCTGCGTCGATAATTTCAGACGAAGCACATTCGCCTTCTTGTAGAATCTTGGTGGCCTCAGAGCGGTCTGGCTCAGGCAGTTTCTGGATGTATGGCGATATGTCAGACCACATTTGTCTGTCATATCTACCGAGAATTGCTAACGAATTAGCAGCTCTAACAGTGGTGGCCGCGATAGTAGATACCTTTTTACCAATGGTATCGAGGCGTCTTCCGTCTCTGTCCGTTGGAATGGAGATCTGAGTTGAGGGGTTCCTAGCCCTCTTTTGAGCTGCTTGCGCAATGACTGAGTCCGTCTTTGCCTGGCCGATGAGACAAGCAGGTGAAGAGGCGGGCGCCCTATATTTCTTGTCGACTCGCGGCAATACCGCAGGAGAAGAATTTGGCGTGGCCATTATCTTAAGCCCCTCCTTCCAGATAAAGTCTATAATGGGAATAGACCAACTTTGCTTCTGAGATAAAGTCTTAAATTCATAAAGAAAGCACTCATCTTGCTTTGCTTCCATTGAAACTAGAAATCTTTTAGTAGCCTTATCCATAATTCTATGGAAGTTCGCTATATCCACCGGTGGTGACTCAGCCTTTGGTTGTTCCTCTGGGGATGGCGTATCTGTCTGATAGTCTTCATACTCCGACGAGTCCGACTTATTCAATTCCCCTTCTTCATGGGTGTCCTCATCAGAATTGTCATCATCCTGTTGGTGGGGAGATAATGGTGTGGTAGGTCGGGTATTCTGTGCCTCCTCCGACCTACTAGCCCTTGGACCTTTACTCACTTGAGGCTGTGGGGAGGTAATATGAGAGTCGCCCGACTCCGAAGGCGGGAAGCGGCGATAATAATCGCTCAGCATATATTGCAGATTCTCATAAAGTTCCATTGGCATCTGCATCCCTGGCGCAGAAGTGTTTACCAATGTAGGTGCCTGAATTTGCTGTTCCTCTTCCTCTTGATCTTTAACCTGTATCAGTAAGTCAGAAGGACTTTCAGCCGCTTGGAACATGTCATCACCAGATTCTGCTTCAGAATCCAATAGCCTGTCTGGCATTTGGAGTGGCGACAATGGCGTGGATTGAGATGACCTTTTTTGCAATAAAGCCGCAGTTGTGGCTGGAGATGGAAGAGGTATGGCAGTGCTTTTTGCTGACCATACTTGCAGGTCTGTACAAGACGACAATTTTGGTGTAGGTGGATTGTCTGGCAAATCCGAGCTCTGTGTCGTCGCCTTGGACGTTGAAGACGATGGCTCTTTCGATTTCAGAGGTGGTGTTACCTTCGTCGACGTGGTGGATCTCGTCGTCGACGAGGGAACCGTCGACGGAGCAGTCTTCATCGTCGACGGGGCCGTCGACGGGGCCGTCGACGAGACAATTTTCACCTTCGTCGACGACGCTCTCGTCGACACGTCCGTCGACGGGGTCTTTTTCGTCGTCGATGGGTCCGTCGACGATATCTTCGTCGACGATGGTGTCGACGACAGCAAGGTCTTCTTCGTCGACGGAGCAGCCGTCGACGACGACGAGGGTTTCTTCGTCGACTGTTTCAGTGTCCTCGATGTTTGATCGTCGACGAGAGGTGTGATAACCTTCGTCGACGAGATGGGACGAATCTGAACATGAACAAAAGTTGGAGAGGAGGCTGAGGACATCACCATAGTCGATTTTGGTGAGGAGAAAGTCAAAGTAGCAGTCATGGCAGAGGCAGCCTGACTGAAAATCGGCAGCGTTGTTGGTGCCTTAGTTACAGGTCTCACAGGAGACACCAAAGACTCCGTTCTTTTTGAGCTTGGAAGCTTAACAGACTTCTCAGAGGATTTCTGAGCTTTCGAAGTAGAAGGCTCCCCAGTCTGTGAGGCGATCTGGTGTTTCGCCACCTTAGCTTTCGGAGTAGGCACGGCACTCTCAGCTCTCCTTTTCTTAGACCCCTTAGTAGACTCTGAGGCGAAACTTCCTACCTCAGAAAGTGGCTCATCCTTGTTCTTTATCCTCTGCAGCCACAGCAGCAGGCGGCCCTCTCTGTCCCTGAGGGTTTTAGGAGAAAATTTACGACAGATGCTACACTCCTTAACCAGATGGTCAGGGTACAAACAGTAGATGCAGCGAGTGTGTGGATCTTCTTTAAACAGTCTCGCTTTTCCACACGAGTCACAGGCCCTGAAAAGGGACTTAGAAGTAGACATTGTAGAAGAAATAAACTCGATCAAAGAGAAGAAATGAGCAGAGCTCAGAGGGACTCCCTATCACACGACGTGCGGTAAAAAATCTGAGAGCCTGGGTCTCTGGGGAGAGCATTCTGGTGGGAGCTGTGGCCTGATTGGCTGCAGTTTGGTCCATACATAATGACCTGGACAGGTTCTAAGGTGGAAGTTTTATTTACTGTAGCTGGGGCTACTTTACTTCCTGGTTGGGTATATTGTTATTTATTATGTACTAAGGGTATATTTTACTACTTTTTTATGTACCGTGGGCTCCCACTCCGACGACGGGGAATGATTCAGGCATGTGAATCTATGAAAGACACCCCTAATACTGGAGAACATAGCCATTACCCTCTTGTTCCCGGTTCCTTGACCCCACAATGTAAGAGCAGTCTCTATTCCTATCCCTTACACTGGCAGAGGCTGTCTCCATCTGCACATCAAAAGCACCTAACACCGAAAGGCACTGGTCCTACTTTGGATGGCAGTGACGGTCTCCATTATGCCGATAAGGTAGCTCAGTAAGTTATAAGGTAGCTTCTGACATCAGCTGTGATCTACACCTCAAACACTCAGGTCCTGAAAATGCCAACAAAGCCTTCCATCCTTCCCAGGCTGGGGTATGGAGTACCCTTAAAATAGATAACCCTTGTGTTAAGAAATGCCAAATATTTTGAATGACGCTCTATGTAAAAATCTATTATCACCCATCTCATCTTAAGAGCTCAATATGATCCTAAATGACGGGGAGGGTGTCTATCGCAGTGTTGCAAGAGCATGACCCTTCCCTAAAAGTAGTAGCAGTCTCTACACCTCTCATCACCCAAATTCTACCTTCATAACCGGAAGGACTGCCTCCAGTCTGCACATCCCTTGCGCACTGTGCCTTACACTGGTAAATAATGGGTCATGTATTTCCAAACTCCTGAAGTTGTGTGGAACATAGATAGCAGAATTAAAGAGAAGATTGCAAATGTTCTTACTGACCAGGATGTCAAATACCCGACCTGAGACTGTAAGGTAAGCCCCTCAGGACCCCCATAGCCCTCCAGGCTTGACACAGCAGCAAAACCCTAGTAGATGGGGGGTGTTGTTAAGGATGAGTCAGATGCAGTACAACACAATTTTTACAAACCCACCATGTAAATAGGACTGTCCTGCCAGGATTACTGCATTACAAAAATACAACTTTAATCAACATGTCAGAAATGTAGTATAGTAAAAATGAGAAAAGTGGTGGCAGACTCCAGCCTCTCACCATACATGCACTAGAGATACTGCAGAAAATAACTTTAGAGCATTATCTGTCTCCCTCTTATGGTTTAAGGATTTCAGGACAGTGTAGCGCAGCCCCATTTGTGCCAATTACACAGAGGAAAGTCCAGAATTCAGAGGTGAATCCTTCTCGAGGATGGATAATGTTTGAAACTGCTTTCAAAACTAAACTACAGACCTAATCCCTGCCCACAACTCACACAATGAGGTCTGGATCTGGGGTGCAGGTGCCGAAGGAGTCTGGAGTGGTCAGGGCTGATGACTAGCGTGGCTTGTGGACACTTTGGTCAGCAGCCTAGAGCTCTGCTAGGAGCAGTGGAGTAGGGATTTGGCAGGTCACTAATATCAGTGGCAACAAGAAGCTTGTAAGGAGAACAGAACATGGCCAAATGAGACAACCGGTGGAAAAGGATAAGGATGTTCGTTGCTATAACTTTGCTACATCTTTCTTATTCCAAGTCCACTTTTTCTCAGCTATTAGTGGAGGCTGTCTATTCCCTCACCTTGAGTCTTCTCTGTTCACTACTGGAAGGGTCAGTCTAATCCCACATCCAGTGTCTTCTCTGTTCAGCACAGTTAGAGGCAGTCTATCCACTCATCTACAGTCTTCTCTGTTCACCACTGGTAGAGGCGATCTATCCTCTTATCTAGTGTCTTCTCCGTTTGCTACTGGCAGACCCAATTGATCACGTCATCTAGAGTCTTCTATGGTCACCACTGGTAGAGGCGGCCTATTTCTTTGTCTAGTCTTCTTTGGTCACCAGTGGTAGAGTTGGTCTATCCCCTGATCAAGAGCTTTCTCTGTTTACCATAGGTAGAGGTGGTCTTGCCACTCATCTAGAATCTTCTCTGTTCACTACCGATAGAAGTCGTCAATCCCCCATCGGGAGGCTTCTTTGGTCACCACTGACAGAGGTGGAATTTTCGCTTATCTAGAGTCTTCTCTGTTTACCACTGGTAGAGGCAGTCTATTCCCTCATCTTGAGTCTTCTTTGGCCACCACTGGTAGAGGCAGTCTGTCCCCTAATTTGGAGTCTTTTCTGTTTACTACTGGTAGAGGCGGTCTATTCCCTCATCTAGCGCCTTCTCTGTGCCCACTGGAAGTGGCGGTATATATTCCTATCACTCCAGAGCTCCCTCAGCTCACAAAGCTACCTGCACCTCTGATGTGCTCCTACATAGAGGACTTTCACTGCACCCAGCCTTAGTGCTGTAACTTTTATTGTAGGGCCCAGTGTCAACTGAAGTCACTGGGTTCTCCTAGACAGAAGTTGTTGAGATCATCATGGTTCTTTTCCTCAAAACAAAGAGCGCAATAATCCGGGAAAGGGCAAACAGTCAGATTAAAACCTTTCTTTTTCTGCGTGGCTGGGGACATCCCCCTGAGTTCTAGGAAACTAACTGTAATGTGCGGGGCATCTGGGAGTGGCAAAGCCGTTTGCTAGTCAAAACAGGGACCACCTGCCTGGAGCGTGGAGGCACAGGCCTTTTAAGGCCCAACTTTCTGTAGCTCGGTGAAGGGGCAGGGGGACAAGAGATTCCTTCCGGGGTGCAACATTAATTTTCCTGGGGGCGTGGTCGGATTCCGCAAGATGGCGGTCGCGGGCTAACAAGGCTCGGCATTATCCACTTCTGATGCTGAATCATCGTGCTGCCCCGACCCCACCAGGCCTGATACCAACATTATTCTGGTGACTATCCTGTGATGCTCTGGAGGCAAAAATAGGGGCGGTGGCACAGATGTTATACTGCTCAGTTAAGATCTACGCAAGGCGATGGATAGGATAAAGGCTGCTGGGGTCAGCATCTCCGAAGCGGAGGATAATGTCACTTATATGCTGCTAACAATCACGCGCTTGATAACTATGACTACGGAGCTGGTAGCTCGGTGAAGGATGCTGAAGGGTGAGCAAGGAGGAACTACCTCTGCTTTGTGGGACTCTCAGAGGGCTGCGAGGGGTCCTCCACTGAAAAAAACCTGGATCAATGGCTGAGATCCTTTATCCCAGCACAGTCTCTGTCATCTTGCGTGGTCTTTGAGAGGGCAAATCGGGCCCTGGCTTGACAGCCCCAGGGCGGTGCTCTGCCTCGTCCAATGATTGCCCAGATACTAAATTATGTGGACCAGGATGCAATCCTATGACATGTTAGTACTAGTGAGATGGTAGTATACTAGTCTCAGAAAATTTTGAACTTCCCAGATCACACCAAACTTGTTCAAGAACAATCATGAACCTCTCTGGCGGACAGAGACTGAGAGACTTCGGGATCTGCTACATGCTATTTTAACCAGCAAAACTTAAGGTGATCTACCAAGAAAAGACTAATTCCTTTGATACCCCTGAGGAAGTGTTCCAATGGACCGATGAAAGTGTTCGAATGGACAGATGAAAGAGTCCCTCTTCAGCCTCATATCCGCCATCCAGGGCCATGGCCTCCCCGAAGCTGGGGATGAGGATGAGGCGGTCCTTTCCGGGACACCCCGGAGCTCGTGGCCAAAATAGGAATCACTCAAGATCATCCTGGAGAGAGCCACCAGCATATGCTGCAGATCTGTTCGGGGATTGTGGCTTGGAAAGTACAGAGGGTTTACCTGGAGAGGATGCAGAGGCATCTGCCCTGACCCAATGATGAACTGGATGACAGTCACTTTGGACACTGTGGTAGATGTTGGAACTGGTGCCTTGCTTGGGGTGCTTCTGGGGCTGAATAAATTGATCTTCTTTACTCAGGCGGCCGGATCCACACTTTTACACTTTTTTTGATGGCTGGCGGGAGTAGGCAGACCTTGTAGATGGGTGATACGCCTATTTTGGTTGCTGGTGCCAAAGGGTTCTGGTGTTACCGATATCTGGGGTGAACTGAGTTAACATAGTTTGAATTTGGGGAGGGTTTTATTGGGGCCTCCTACCACCTGTGTCCAGTTGGCAGGGCTGGACACCTGGCTCTGCAACAGAGACTTCATGATTCTTGAAGTGTGGGATGGGTTGGGGACACCAGGAGGGTTTTTGGTTTGGGTTTTATTTTTGCTTAAGTTGTGTACTGTTGTGGGGGTGTGCTGTCTGCTTTGGGCAGCTGTGACTACCTACGCCTCCCCTGTGCGCTTATTCAGATAGCTGGACCTCAACCACACAGATTGGCCTGATTTCATGGCCTCCTAGGTAAGATCAAGTGAACTGCTGTGTTCCGGCAGTGAAATGGCTACATGCTGATATTCTTTTCCTTCAGGAAATTCATCTTTTGGGTAAAAAGACGTCCTTCTTGGCCCCTAACGAATACTTCCAGGTATTTTACTCAGGGCTCACGGGGGCTCTCTTGGGGTGGTGATGCGGCGAAAGAGGCATCTTCGATATGTGTGTCACTAAGACGTGGTTGGATCCATGGGGCAAATACATGGTGCTCACAGGACACGTACATGATCAACTATTGACACTCATTTATATCTAAGCCCCACCTCCACTGTTTTCTTCCCTTTTAGATGTGATCAGACGCCTCCTTCGAGACATACTGCCAGGGCCATTGGCATGTGACTGAAATGGGATAGTGGATGCAGCGCTCGACCGTCTTTGAGGAAACCAGGGTGGGGGATTCATCCATAGCTGCAACAGCACTATGCACGTTGGGCCTTGCCGACCCCTTGCAATTGCTTCACCCAAGGAAGCTGGTACAAGTTTTATTCTATGACGCACAGCACCTCCTCTGGTCTTAATTACTACTTTGGTACTAAGACGCTCACCCACTGTATTATATATGAGCAGTTACTTCCTAGATGCCTCTCTGATCACTCTGCTCTCACTCAGACTGATCTGGCAGTCATGTGCCCCCCTCACACTGGTGTTTATCTGCATGGTCCCTCCGGGACGCTGATCTCATCTCCCATGCTGGAGACTCATTGAGACGTTAGCTTGAAGAGAACAAAGACATGGTGTCTCCCCTGTGTATCCTCTGGGAAGCAATGCTGGCAGCCCTTTGAGGTGAGATCACTAGTTATTTGGCAGCCAAGAAACGCAGGAAACAACAGGAGGTACGGCGACTCAAGACGCAGATCTGTCATCTAGAGGGCAGTACGCGTCCATCCCTCATTGTACATGGTGGGGTGACCTAGGCCAGCTGCAAGAGCAGCTGCACCGCATCTTGATGAATTATGCTAAACTGCTGTGGCTTGCGACGCAGTCACACGTATACCAGTGGGGTGACAAGGAGAGTAAACTCCTGCACTACCTCTGCTCGACGATCACACACTTTGTCCCAGTCTCATATGTCTGCGACGGGTTCAAGAACAAAATTATCAGGGAGTGGCGAGAAGCACAACAATTTGAGCAATACTAGGCGGTGCTCTACGAATGTGGTGACACCCTGTTGGAGTCACGGATCTCTCAGGTTGTTACGGACACGCTTCTTCAGGTGCTCACCGCAGTTGCAGGAAGGAGAGCTGACCCCCAAAGCAGGGAACCCCCAAGACTAATGCGTCTCATATAAACCCATTTCCCCGCTTAACGCGAAGGGGAAAATTCTGGCCAAGGTCCTGGCAGATCGCTTGATTGAAATCGTCCCCTGCTTGATGCACCCAGACCAGGCAGGGTTCATGCCTGGGAGGGCCATGAGACATAATATTGGCAGGGATCATAAAGTTATAGACCTGGCAGCCTTGCTTGGCTGCCCCACAGCCATACTCCTCACGGATACAGAAAAGGAGTTTCAATCCGTTAGCTGGACCTACTTGTTTACCCTCTTGCGGATGCTTAACTTTGGTACCAGGTTCATCGCCCACGTCTGCCTTCTTTATACTGACTTCATAGCACATGTTTGGGTGGGCACGGCGGTATCCGACCTGCTCCTTACTAGGTGGGGAGCACAGCAGGGCTGCCCTCTAGTGCCCCAACTGTTTGTAATAGAAATAGAGCCGCTTGCGGAGTGGCTACAAATGAATGTACAGGTGTCAGGATTTGACTGGAGTCTGGTATTTTCAGACCACATTGCCCTTCATGCGGATGATGCAGTAAACTGGTACGTCTGGCCCCAGCTCTCTGACATCAGGCCTCCCGCTCTCTCTCACACTGGAGAGGGATAATAAGATGAGGTACCAGGGTAAAACAGCCAATCGTTTTACACTAGGAAATCACAGCAAACTAACTCCTTTGCTAGCTCTCTTGATCCCCGGAGAGCCAACCAAAAATGGTTCAAAGAGCACCTAGCTCAAGCTGGGGTATATTTGTAGACTTTGCTTCCAACTAAGAGGGGACCACATTCATGGAGCACATGATGAACACAAACACAGACACACACACACACACACAATTGTCTCCCAGCTGCCAAGGCTCAAACACATAGTGACTGTTTCATAAAATCGGGTCAGCTGTGTTGTATATGGTGCAGTATCTTTAGGTCATAGTTTAGGAGCCCCAAGCAAATCCAGGAGTAAAGCCTAGCATCAAACCACCAATACAAGAGTGGCTCTTCTGCTTTAAAAGAAGCTCAGGTATTTTAAAAGGCCTACATCGTCTGAAGGGGGATTCAGCACCAAAGTGCTGCACCATAATAAGAAGGCTGAACTAAAGATTCCTTCCAGAACCATTTCCAATGTTCATACTATGTCAAGGTATAGGGCAGGTACCATGTGAGATAGACAAGTACCAACAAGAGGGGATCTGTTGATCAAAAATGATCACCGCAGTCTTTGAAGGATGAAGCTTGAGATCATTGTTTGCCATACCGTTGTTGATATCCACCAAGCAAGCCTAGAGTACATTTGCAGAACTTCGGTGTTGGCCCTCTAACCACAGAATGGCCTGTCGGTCATCAGCACCCTTATGAAAGTTCAGATTGCAACGACAACTAATGTTCAATAGGGGTTGAATGCAGATGTTCAAAACAGCGGCAAAAGCACTGATCCATAAGGGACTCCGCAGGTCAGAGACTTCGGTTACTAATATGGTGGTAACAGCATTGACTGGGAACAATTATTCTGAAAGAGCTTACTCCTGGACCAAGCAGTCTCTTTACTTCCAGCATCAGCTAAGCAAACAAGCAAATTGGATGGTTGACGGAGCTGAAGGCACCAGCATGCTCAAAAGGATTAAGGTGGCGACACTGCCATCATCCAGTTCTCTTCAACTAATGTCAATTACACGTAGGAGGAACGAAGCTGCCTGACTTCCTAGGTGGAATCCTGCCTGAAGCGAGTCAGGTCTTTGACTTGTCTCCAGATAAGGTTGTAATTGGCTCAGCGTCATCCTCTCAGGCACTATAAGCACATATGGAAGATTAGAGGATTGGAAGGAGGAGCCTCTGTGTGTAAAGTTCTTTTTTAACAGCATCAGTAATACACTGTTTGAGGGAAGCGGGTACCACACACTCGCAAATATGACCTATTGACCACTGCCAAAAATGAAGCGGAGATGCTTAGGTTCTATAAAACCTGCTGCAATGCCTTGGGGGGACAGGAGTCCAGTGGGGAGCCTGAAGATTTATTTTGCTGAACTGCTAAAAGGAACTCAGTCTGAAGCACCAGACGAAAGTGGAAAAAAAGTATCTAGCAACTTAGCGGCTTCGACTGGGGAATGTGGTTTTCAGTTAGAAGGGGATGTCATGTTTCTCTCCGTTTTTCAACTAATGAGCTGTGAATCACTTGATTCGTGCAATGACCTTGAAGGTGAAATTGCTGTAAAACTTGTGATGAGGGGGCTATTTGTGGTGCTCGGTATTTTTCGAAATATGTTGCTGAGTAACCGAAGCCTTAGTGATGCTAATAAAGTATTGGTCATTTTCAGCTAATTTACAGGAATAAACTGAGAAGTCACAAATTTAACTACAGTGAAGGCAGCTGGGAGCCCAGGGACGGAGCACAAACCACAGGTAAGATACTTTTATCTGAGAGAATTACAGAGAACTCGTAAAATGAACTGTGTGAAACTTAGGGAAGAGAGTTCAACCCCAAGAAATAAAACTTAACACCAACGGGAAGATAGTTCAGCATTTAATGCCGAAAATACCAGCACCCCTCCAGGCCGGCTCGCCAGGAAGGCTTATGATCAATTTTCTAAACCACAAAATGGAGATTTGACAGGCTCAATCTGCATACCGCAGAGAGGAGAGACTACACGGCAAAACCATTTGCAAAGATTATGCAAGGAACCAGCAGCCTTGTTAAATGAATTAATGTGCAATGCACCAACTTATGCTAATGCAATAGAGGATGAAATCCCCTGTGAACCAACGTATGAGAAATAAGTCTGGTAAATGAAGGAGCAAATTTAAAACACCCCATCCAAAAGGCTCTCTGCTGGAGAGGGGGAGATGGAGAGGGGGAGAGGGGGAGAAGGAGAGAGGGAGAGGGGGAGAAGGAGAGAGAGAGGGGGCGGCAGGGGGGGAGTTCGGAGGGGGGAAGGAGAGAGAGACAGGGGAGGAGAAGGAGAGAGAGGGAGGGAGAGCGAAGGAGGGAGAGAGAGTGGCAGAAGGAGAGAGAGAGAGGAAGGAGAGAGAGAAACAGAGAGAGTATCTACATGTAGTAGTATGATTGTGGCCCAGGGGGCAACGCCAACCGATGGCGAGACCCCAAGACAGGTGCGGGCCACAATTTCGAATTTTCGCGGGTGGGACACCGGCAATAAGTGATTGGCCGGTAGGCCAGTGGGGGTGAGGGGGGCGACAGGGCGGTCGCAGCCAGGCGAGGATAAAAGGGGAAGTGCATCCCCAGGTACCTGGTTTCCCTCTACTGGCTGCCTCTGACGACCTTGCCACACACTGCCGCCCTGAATGCGGCGGTGAAGCTGCCTTTTTCCGCGTTTTTTACCCTTAGACAGTCTTGTTCCTTTGTGGGATGGGGAAGGAGTCATGTTTGGTCACAAAACAGGTGGACAACCTTGGCATCAGTAACTGAAGTGCAGGCAAATTCTAAATTATAAAGCCTTTGGGGGGCGTGGCCTGGCGCCGTAGGAAATGGCCGCCTGAATCCCGAGCTCCGCCGGGACCCCGTTGTCCCCTATAAATCTGCACGATATCCTGCTGGGAGGCTCCTGCTCCGAGTGATATCCCTGCAAGGACGGGTGGTGCTGGCTGCTGCGCTCCGGATGGTGGGGGGGAGACCGGGGTCGGCGTTGACCCGCGAACTTTCCATATTAAGGGCAGGCGGAGAAATATCCGGTCCCAGGAGCACCAGATCAAACATGCGGCCCAAAGGGGGACTTGTGACCCAAACCAACAAGCTGGACAACAACGCAGTAGCTAAAACGCCGACGCAGACCGGGGGGGCGGCGAATGATGGCAGAGGTCAGGCTGAACCCTCCCTGACGTCCATAATGGCTGCAATCCAGACCCTCGGCATCACCCTTGAGACTAAAATGGACAAAATCACAATCGAGGTGAATCTGCTCCGGGCCGACCTGGGGAAAACCACGGACACGTCCAAAACCAATGAAGTGGATATTAAGGCCCTGCAGGAATCGGAGAAACGGCTCGAGGGCAGGGTCAACGAGCTTGTACACCAACACAGGCAGATGGCCTTACGGCTCGAAGACCAGGAAGGTAGGGCCCGGAGGAGTAACATACGCGTGGTAGGTGTATCGGAAGGACTTGAGGGAGACAGTGTGGAGCTCTTCCTTGAAGATTTGATCCTCCGCCACCTGAAGCCCAAGAGACTATCAAAGATCTTCACCATCGAGCGGGCTCACAGGGCTCCGATCCCGAAACCCAAACCAGGGGCCCCACCGAGAACAATTATTGCTAAAATACTTAACTATCGAGACCGTGATGAAATTCTCCAGGCTGCTAGACAGCAAGGTGATATACTGTACGAGGGGGCCACAGTTCGCTTCTTCCCGATTTCACACTTCAAGTCCAACAGGAGAGGTGCTCCTTTCAAGGGGTCAAGGCGGCGCTCCGAGAACGCGGAATTCGATACATGATGTTTTTCCCTGCGAAACTGAAAATCATCACTGGAGGTAAATCCCACTTCTTCACTTCTCCGGCAGCAGTACAGGAATGGCTTGACACAACGGAGATGGAGGCCCAACCAATGCAAAATGGCGGACAATGGCGGGAATCCGGGGTCACCTCCCCGGGATCAGCAGCAGGGAGAGCGGACGGCGATGAGCAGAGCCAACAATCCTGGCGTTCGAGGTCGAATAGTCCCCGCTGGGACTCAGCCAGGGACAACACAGCGAAATAAGGCCTCGAACACTCAAATAAGAAGCCATCAAACAGTAATGTATATAATGCATTTAATGTAAGACTTGGCTGCTCTAAGGGGACAGAGTGCTTGCCAAACCGGGGTCTCTGGACCAGGCTAACTGTTTATTTGATGCACTATTGACCTGAGGGGTTGAGGGAATTGGAGCGCAATGGGCGGGCGGCCAGGGACGGGGCTGGCCCACGTTATTCCCAAGAAGAGTCTCCTCGGCGGGGGTCTCCCCGGGGTAGGGTTGGGCGACAGGCGCTCTGCTAATTGGGGTGGGGGGTAGTTTGGAACCCACGGAGTAGGGAGCAGGGAGGGGGGGCTTGTTTTCGCAGAGGAGGGTAGGGATGTTGGGGACAGGTGAGGGGGGGGAGGGAGGATGGAGCCAATTAACAGAAATAACCTTGTACGCATGCACTGAATATGCCGGCTGGGGGGGGAACCGGGGAGGGATGGGGAGTTGGGGTTTGTTTACGGTCACACAGAGTATGTTTTCACAGAGTCTATGAGGATGCCGGGGTGCCGAGACTGGACACATTGCAAAGCAACGGATATGGCTAGTAGGTGGGAGAAGAGTCTGAAAATTCTGAGCTGGAATGTTAATGGGTTGGGTGACAGACTTAAACGTACTATAGTTCTACAGTTCATAAAGCGGCACCAGCCTGACGCAGTACTACTGCAAGAGACACATTTGATGGGGAATGTATGTCAGGCTCTCAATAGGTGGGGCTACACTCTGGCAGCTAACTCCGGCTTTACCTCCGGCTCTAGAGGGCTCTAGAGGGGTGGGAATCCTCCTGCATCGCTCACTGCCCCTCCACATAGATCTAACTGAATCCGACCCGCAGGGCCGCTTTGCTGCTATATCTGGACGGTGGGTGGGCCGCACACTTAACCTACTCTCTGTCTACTTTCCGCCTGGCCTCCAGACTCGGGCATACGCGGACCTGGGCAAATTATTGCTTTCCCTCCCCGACGGTCAGTTGGTTCTGGGAGGGGACTTTAACGCAGTAGTATCAGGGACCCTGGACAGACGACCCCCCCCGAGAGTTGCCCCAGGGGCAGAAATGGCTCGCGGACTTTCTTGAGGCCTTCGGGCTCACTGACGTCTGGCGCCTGCTCCATCCTACAGACAGCCACTTTACCTTCTTCTCTGGGCCACATCATTCCTTTTCACGCCTAGATTACATCCTTACTTTGCTACAACACGTCATTACAATACAGGAAGCATCACTTCTAACTCGTGGCATTTCAGACCATTCGCCAGTCTTTACGCACATAACGTTCGGAACCAGACGTGAGGGCTGCATAGCACCAATAAACGCCTGGCATTTGAAACACGAGGACACTAGGAAGAAGCTATCCAACTCAATCACACAGTACTTCGATAATAACGTGGGCTCGGTGGACTCCCCTGTCACCCTTTGGGAGGCATTTAAAAAAAACGTGGTTAGGGGGGAGGCGCTCTCAGTCATCTCAGGCGGTAAGAACAACGGAGACAGGTCACATCACTTGAGGCGGATCTAAATGACCTGGAGAGAGAAGCACTAGATAAAGGGGCCAAGGAAGTCCGACACAAACTACAGATAAAGGTAGCAGAGTACAGGTTACCCAGGAGGCCCAGACTGTGGCCCGGCATAAGATGGGTAGGCTCTATGATCAGGGCGACAAAGCTGGAAAACTCATAGCCTGGCTCGAAAAACAAACAGCAGGCCAGAAAGGTGGTGCCAGAAATACGTACGGAATCTGGGATCGTAGTTACCGAGCCCCGAGAGATAGTAGAGGAGTTTGCGAGACACTACCAACAGGTCTACAGGTGAGAGTCGGACCGTCCGGAGGAGGACTCTATAGACCTCCTTACGGATATTCGAATGCCTTCCCTATTGGATAAAGACCGGGAGGCCATTGATAACCCGCTCACTGAAGCCGAAATACAGCGTGCAATAGTGGAGCTCCGTCCGGGTAAGGCCCTGGGACCCAATGGCCTCCCAATAGAGCTCTACAAGCTGAAACCGGACGCCATCAGTAAATATTTGAAACTTATGTTCGAAAGGAGTAGGGAGACGGGGGTGCTGCCACGGGACCAACGCATAGCGACCATAGTGGCAATACCGAAAGAAGGGAAACCCAAAGAATCATGCGCGTCATATAGACCAATTTCGCTACTCAATGCGGAGCCCAAAATACTTGTGAAAACACTTGCCAATAGACTCAAGTCGGTACTGCCTACACTGGTTCATCCTGACCAATCAGGGTTTATGCCCCACCACAACACGGCACTTAACATTCGACGACTAAATGGGGTACTGGGGCAACGTCACAGGCTACAGGAGGACGCGGTGGTGGTCTCCCTGGACGCCACCATGGCATTCGACACCCTAGAGTGGCCATATATGTTTGCAGTCCTACGTAAAATGGCCTTTGGGCCACATTTTATAACGTGGGTTCGTCTTCTCTATACAGAACCCCTGGCGCAGGTACTGGTGAACAACAAGGTATCTGAGGTTTTCACACTGGAGAGAGGGACGAGACAGGGTTGCCCCTTCCCTTCCCATCTATTTGCCCTTTCCCTCGAGCCGCTCGCAGCCTGGATAAGGCAGGACGTGTACTTGAAAGGTATAGTATGGGCGGAAGGGTGGGAAGACAAAATATCCCTTTACGCCGACCACATCCTTCTGTACCTCTGCAGGCCGCGCAGGTCGATAATGGCGGCACTTGACATATTATTCTGGCTTTCGTGTCAACTGGAGCAAATCATATCTTTACGTCCTACATGGCGACCCCCCCTAGGCTCCCTGACTCATGCCCTATTACAGTGGCAGAAAACGGGTTCAAGTACCTGGGAGTATTCATTACCACGAACAAGACTCTAATGTACGATCGGAACCATAAACCACCATTAACCCGGCTTCAAAGAGAGGCCAAATCCTGGCAGCACCTCCCACTGTCCCTACTGGGCCGAGTAGCTCTATTTAAGATGCTGGCGCTACCACGGTTTCTCTACTCTCTACAAAATTATCCAGACCTGGTACCTAATACTTACTTTATATCGATTGAGGCGGCGCAGCGCGACCTCCTCTGGGCCGGGTCGCCCCGAATCGCGTTGCACAAACTCACGAAGGGGTGGTATGACGGTGGAATAGCCCTTCCAGACATTCGTAAATATTACTGGGCAGCCCACCTTTCAGCGATTAATCAGGGGACGTATGGCGATGGTAATGATCCCGCCTACGGAATGGACAGATGGCTTCTTCCTGGGGGGAATTATGAGATAGCACTCTACTCTAAGCTGGGCGCACGCCGACTCACTGGACCTACACAACACTCGGTACAAATATGGCATATTGCCCAGAGGAAACTTGGATGGTCGGGAGTCCTTACAATGGCCACGCCACTTTGGGCCTCCGAAAAACTAGGGAATCTGGGACGCACCAAGGGGTTCAGAAACTGGGACTTGATCGGAATCTCCCAAATCAAGGATATTTGGGGCCCTGAAGGGATCCACACATTCGCCCACTTACAGGACACGTACGAACTGGCACAAACTGAATACTTTAGATACATGCAGGTGCGACACTCCCTACAGGCTAATATCCCACCAGAGACTAGACTACCACAAGCCTCCCCTCTCGAGGACAGACTACTTGATGGACACATGACAGAACACGCCATATCTCTTACATACAAAAAACTAATCAATAACCCCCCAGACATGCTCCTTCCTCTGAGAGAGAAATAGGTTGCAGATGGGTTGGAGTTAGACGACGAAGAATGGATATATGCTCTGGCCTCACCACGCGAGGTCGCGATATCAGCCCGATTGCGACTAATCCAACTGAAGATACTACATAGAATATATATTTCATGTACAAGGTTGCAATTGATGGGGAGGGATGGAACCGGGCTCTGCAAGGGGGGATGTGGTGGCACGGGTACCTTCTTCCATATACTATGGGGCTGCCCGAAGATACAAAAGTACTGGAGAAGGGTGGTGCAGTGTATGCAGGAGGTATGGGAGGTGGAGATTCGTCCAGAGGCCAAAAGGTGTCTCCTCAATATTTGGGAGCCAACGGACCTGTCACCAAAGGGGAGACTTTGGGTGACGCTTGGACAAATGGTGGTGAAAAGAAACATTGTTAGACTATGGGGAAGCCCTACTCCACCAAAATTGACAGACTGGCAAAGTGACATGGACTGGTGTATGCTGCAGGAAAAGACTGTGTACGTAGCGAGAGGGTGTCCCCGGAAATGGGTGAAAGTATTGACCAACTGGAAGGACTTCAGGAGGAACATTTGCGAGCCTCCACCCACCACGCAAACTAGCTCAGAGGACGTATAAGGACCTTAACGACTCTTTTGCTCTACATACTTGATCATGGTGTGCGGTAGGTGCATCACCGTTACAGCAGTAGACTCGACTGTACTTAACTTTGTGACCATGTTGGGGGGGAGGGGGATTGTTCTGTTACTAGCCTTTATTTGACGATCAAGATTTGAAAACATACACTAGGCAATGGCTTTAAAAAATAAAAACCAGACCTTCACTATCCTTCTTCATACTCTGAACCATATGCACTTTATGACGCCGCCGTACACCCGGGTTGACGGCAATGGGCTGTGTACTCTAGGAAGCAGTGCATAAATTGAGTAAATTGCGGCCGGCCCAAAGGGTTGTAGGCTAAAAGCTGTGTGTTGTGGATTAATACAATAAAGGTCTTAAAAAAATAAAAAAAAATTAAAAAAATTAAAATTATCAAGCCTTTGGCTTAAAACCGGGGCTGGGGTTGCCGTGGGGGTGTAGAGTAGGGTTGTCCCTAGTTTCTCATGGTACTCCATTACATGGCCCCGGAGGATGTCGGGGGGAGGGGGGTTGGAATGGCGTCTGCACCAGGAGTCCAAGGTACGGCCCGGTTGCCCAGGCCCAGGCCCAGGCCCATTGGGTGCCCGAGGGGATACCTTTATGGGTTGGCTCTGGCATGGTGGGGGTCCAGTTTTCATGTTGGCTCACACTCCCTCTATCTTGAGGGGGAAGGTGAGTTCGTCTTGTGATATGCAACTTGCGGTATGGGGACTACAGTCCCGAATCATTTGGAATAGTCAATGTCACGGTGCCTGGGGGCTGGCCAGCCATGACTCCTTTTGAGGATCTGTTGATAGGAAAGGACATGTATAAGTTCCCCTTAATCAAAGTATCTTGATGTTCATATGGTAAATGTTATGTGAAAGCTTGGATAATCAAATAATTTTGTTGAAATAAAATGTTGCGTTTATGTTGGTTGTAATAAATACGGCCTGAGAATGGTATATTCTCTAACACAGTGATAGTGTCTGCGTGTCTCTGTCACTCTTAAAGGAATTCACATTTGAGGGGAGGGATGATTTGTTTTGGGTACGTCTCAGACCGATCCCCCACCTGTGTCTGTGTGCATCTTTACAAGCTGTGTTGAACAGGGTGACGTATTTGTCACACCAGGTCAAATCATTACATCGGAGTGAGGTTATTTAACTGGTGTGGTATACACGCCGAGTTATCAATATCAAAATAAGGCATAACATGCTAAATAGTTTTGAAAACACAGATTTCTGCATGTTTTGCCTTTTGTCTGAAAATTTTTCCCTGATACAATTTGACAGGTTTGACCTGCCAGAATATATCAAGGCAAAGTGGGATGGGTGTAATAAATACAACAACTTGTGATTCTAATCGGTGTCCAAATCTTGTTTGCATAGAAACTGGAATTTATCACTGAACATGTAATGAAGGCTTGCGTGTATATATTGACTTGATATGCACAATTTGCATCATGTTGACACTATCTTCGAAAGATTTAACTTTGGTTTGACTATGAGTCAGTTGAAAAGTACATCACAGCGCTTAGGAAGTTGGGAGGTTTGGGGAAATTTGCAGGGCTACACAAAGAATGTATCAGAGATCAGCTTCTTTAAACCACAAAAGGGACAAATTGCCAGGACTTCTTCTCATGGATGAGTCTCTGTTGGAGGATGTTATACCAACTGCAAAGGGGTGTAGCACATGATGTATTGTGTGGATGAGTTGAGAAAAGTAGCTGTTATGAAGTCTGATGTGAGAGCTGTTGACATGAAGTGTGCGATTAAACCTATGGGGAAGTTGAAGGGTCAGTACTATAAATGTGGGAGGGTATGTCATATGGACAATCGAAGGAGTGTCTAGCTTCGCATGCTGTGTACAACAAGTGTGCACACAGAGATAACTTTTAGAAATGCTGCAGAAGCATGGGCAAGACATCCAAAGGTTCAGGAGTAAAGCAAGCTTGCAAGTAGCAAGTACTGTAAGTGAGAGAAATTACTCCAGGCAATCCCATTGATGTTATGCGGGATGTCAAGTCGCTGAACATGATTTCGATTCTTCCTCTAGGTTAAGAATTATTACAGAGTTAGTGTAGGGAAAGAGGTGTGAACAAAAAGTGCCACCACACAACATGTATATTAGACCTGGAGGCTATGGGGTCAAGAAATCAAAATGAGGGGCTACTTTATGGGTTCGATTGAGTACAGAACAAAACTTGCAGTGAGAATCTGTTGCCATCAAATGAGAACAGTTTGGGCTGGGCTCATCAAAAGTAGCAGGGATGTGTGGTGTTGGTAGCGGCAGTGGTGGTGGTGTGAGGAATTTGGTTCATCACATCAGACTTGAAGCAAAACCTAATCCAGTGTACTTCTAGGCTTACAAAGATGGTTCTGAGCATTCACAATACTATGTGCGAGGAGAAGAAGAAAATGGAGTTGGCTCTCTTGAATTCAGCTGATGAGGCTTCTTAATGACTGGCTTCGGATGTCGTGGCTATGGAGGCACCTCGTCAATGTGTTGAGTTTAGGGCCCTGAACAAAGACTGTTAATTATCCCCTACCAAATATAAATGATATTATGTCAACCGTAGCGAAAGCAAGGTATTTAACCACAATGGATATACCCTCCGCTTACTACCAGATTAGATTACATATATCACAAAAGAAGTGAAAGATCTCACTGCTTTTGAGACACAAATGTGGAGTATTCAATTTAGACAAGTATTTATTAAGGTAAAGAGGAACTATATCTAGGTCATACTATGATGAAGCAAAGGGTGAAACCTAAGCAGGAGTTGAAAGAAACCATATGTGATCTATGTGCTCCAAGCAATTGGGATGAAGGTAGTTTTGTTTCTTCGTGTGGGAGAATTTTTTACTCGTTTTCTGCCTAACTTATTGGAAAAGTCAAAGGAATTGTGTCATTTGTACAAGAGAGGAGTAGATTTATTGTGGAGCAAGGAGTGTGGTCGAATTTGACCTTGTGAAAACTGAGCAGAGAAAGGCACTTGATTTGCAACCCTTTATTCCTGGAAGAGAGGCAAGGGAAGTCATGGGTGCCAGCAGAAAAAGATTATGAGCAGTGCTTCTTCAAGAAGATGGAGTTGAGGAAAGGACTATTGTGGGCACCTCGAGGGCCTTGTAGGATGTAGAAGTACATCAAGACTTTTGCTGTCTGACGGGCCATCAGGCGAACTGGGGTTTATTGTTTGGGGTAGAATTTTTTTTGCATGGACTCATACACCTTTGCAAGAGATTTTCTCTAGGAAAGGTCTGGAACTACTCTCAGCCACAATGAGGAAAAGTGTGTTGGTGTCCTGGAATCAAAAACAGTGCGGCTGACTGTTTGTCCAGATTGCCAAAGGAAGAGACTAATGAGGCTGTATATATGGAGGCTGAGGTGTGGCTAGAAGAATATGTTTGCGTTGTAGCTGTGGGGCATAATTGCAGAGGCGGTGGTGAAGAATGAAGTTATTCCGGGTAAGGCATTTATCTCTTGATAGGGTTGGCCGGAGAGAAGTGGATAAGGTTCTTTGATCATACTGGGTGGTCAAGGAAGAAATGTCAGTGCATGACAATTTGGTCTTTAGAATAGGTTGATGGCTCCTTGTGGAAGAGGTGGGGCGCAGCGGCCAGGGTGCCTGACGCCAGACTACAGGGTTCACGGTTCGATCCCCGGTGCCGGCGGCAGGTTAGCCCAGCACCATGTGACTCTGGGTTATAGCTTGCTTAATCTTCCCGAGGGCCCCCAGCGCCGGGACACCACTTCGGAGGTAGCTGTGCGCTTTACAAATACTGGTATTTCAATTCATTTCCTTTCCTTGTGGCTAACGAAGTTAGATCATTGACATGTCATATGAGGAGCACTTGGGGTGGTAAAGACAAAGGAGAGAATCCGATTTGACTTTTGCTGGCCTGAACTTGATTTGGTCAAAATGAAAATCACAGTGTTTCAAGTATTTAAAAACATGATGTAATCCAAATGGCCAGAACTGCCCCCATGGAGTTTAGAGCCTTGCATGTTCGTGCCTGGCTAGAAATTGCATTGGACATAGTGGAAACGTTGAGGGGCGAAGTTCTATGCTCTATTTATTTGTTGCTGTTGATCTTTTATCCATTCACCCTTTGAGTTGTTCCAAGGACATAACCACAATTCTAAACTGGTTGCCAGATAGATGGGGTTTTGGTGAATATTTCCATTAAGGATGGATGGAAGAAGCATGAGCTTGCAAAGATGAGTTTGAGGAAGAAGACTTCAATACCAGGCATGCTCTTAAAGATCTCAAGGTAAGTGTATTTGAATGGGTCAGGATCCAGGTGCCAGCTGTAGCCACAACGCACAGAGCCTAGGATGGTTATCAAACTTTGTAAGAATGCTATCAAAAATATAGAGAAGGTCAGTGAATGAGGGAGCACCAACAAAGATCGCACCTGTACCACCAGCACTAAAGCCGGCCCTGAGTTTGTCTCTACGAGGATGTGCGTGGGGAGGAGGAGAATGTGGGTTGCAGGACTGCATGTGTCTGCCTGTTTGTGCATCTCGGTGCTAGCGTGCGTTAGTATGGTCTCTTAGTAAGTGCAAGAATGAAAGTCCTCATCTGTTTGCTATTCTGCTTTCAGTTCATCTTCCCCATGAAAAGGTCTCCCGATAGGGTTTGACTTGGCCTCCCAGTTGCTAACTCTACATTTCTGACAGTCGAGCTCCAGGCGGCCGCCTAGTTATACTCAGGGAAATTACATCCCATTCATATTTGCAGGGAGACCACCTGGTTGATGGCAGACTATCAGGTTGGTCATACAGCCTACTTAGTGAACTCTGGTGGTGAGATCTTCTGGCCCCTCTGAGACCACTACGGTACAATAAATGCAGTGCCCAAAATTAAACATGACTCCCCATCTCACCGGCAGGATAAGATGTTGAGGTGGCCTGAGAGTTACATTAAGTGCATTGCAAGCGACTAATATACCATTTCATGTTACCGTGACATATGGGTAGCAATCCTGATCAAGAGATGGATGCTCGCAATATTGTGATTCCCTGCAAAAGTATCAGCTTTTAGATATGATTCCTTTCCCCTGGGGCCAGTGGCAACCTCCTTTGCAACCAGGATCGGACTAGGACAAAAAATAGGTCCCGGCAAAATAGGTCTCCATTAGTGAATTAGAAATCTAAACACGTACCCCATGTTTCAAATTGGGGCGTTTTAAACTTGTAAAGACATGCGGTGTAAATGTTTTACAAGGTATGGAAGACTGCATGGATTTGAGATTGCTGCAGGCAATGTTTCTTTTAATATCAGGAAAGTTGTAGGAGAACAGGCAAAAAAAGGGTCTAGGAGGCTTTTCTGGGTTACGTATTTTGGCATTTATTGATGAGGTGTACTCACAAAACGGGGTATGGATGGGTATTCCATATGGCATATAGCGCAGCTGGGTGGTTGTAGTCTTCCAGGCGTAGTAGTAGGTGGTAATAATGCTTTTTTTCTTTTCTCCGCAGGTTCCAGGAGGTGGTGGCTGACGCCAGTGCCCTCAGGAAACCAGTAAAGGATGCAGTAAGTATTTTAAAGCCCACTGAGCCATTTTATTTTTCCTTCACTAAGGCACCTGTGATATATCCGAAAGAATTTGTGACCTTTGCTCTATGCAAGGAAGTTGCTCATGGTTTATAATGGAGCAGCAGATAACTAGGCTTCATAGCTAGTGCGGGATCACCATATGATTGTCCCCTTCGTATCCGACCCTTTCCTATATAAGCCATAGACCTTGCTTGGCTATGTATGGGGATTGGATATATTGTCCCTAAAGACGGTGATAAACGTCTGGGATACTGTGTACTTGTACAACGACCCGTGATATTAGTGGCATACACAAGGGCATAAAAACGTGAGATTAATGCAGCACACCATAAACATAACACCACTGAAACTGCCCAAAAGAAAACTACAGTCCCCACATGCCGTTACAAGCTCCCACGAACTCCAAATACTCTCCCTTCCCGGGTCACTCATTGCACTGCCACAACTCTCCTGAGTTGTGGCTGGCTTTTGCACGTCCTCGGGCTGTGTCCACCAATCTTCGCACCCGGTCTCCAGGGGGTCCTTGGTGGAGTAAAATTCCCTATGGATCTCTCCCATTACTTCTGCGATGCCTTATGCAGTCTTGTCGCAGTGAGGTCCCTCTTCTCCTCAAGCAAGATCCTGGCATACTTCTTTGGTGTCCTTCATCTCCTCGTCGTAGCTTTCGGGATCCTGCGCATCATCTTCCTGGTCTATTTTTTTCTTCTGTAGTTACTCCACCCCTCTTCACGGGAAACGAGAAGACTTTCCTCATTGTTTGCGGCATTTTGGCATGATTCATCCCCTCCTCCTTTCTAAAGTCCTTCCTTTGTTCCTCTTTCAGGCTCTGATGGCGTCTTGGGAGGATCTATGGCGATTTTCACAGGTAAGGGGGAGCGGATTGTGGTTTTTCTGCAGAAGTCAACAATAAAAAACCTGCCCGCCAGACTATTAAATGGGCCCACAAACCGCCACTGAACTACCCATACTCTGTAAGACCAGCCGGCAGGAAACTACCTGATTGAGGTATAGGCCAGTCCAACCCAATATGCAACTACAAAAGGAGCTGTTGGGGAATTCAACAACCAGCTGAAGGCAGTTTGTCTGGCAATGAAGCCTCTATAAATGGTTGTCTTCCCGCAGGGTCTTAATTCCTTCATTTTTCAAACAATGTTCCATGTTGATTGGGAGTTGGACCCAAGTATAGCTTCCATGGAACAACTACAGAATGGCCTTTGCAGCCAGCACCGGGGAGGTGTACCTTGATGACCTGGACAGATTTGAAGCAGGCCTCCTGCGTGCTGAAGCTGTATGCTATCTGCTATCAGCAAGGAAGTGAAAGCTAGTGCCTGCCTATGTCATGAGCTCATCTGTGGACTGCAAGCACTAACGGCATGAGGAACACATCATCACCAACCAGAACAATCCTGCAAGCTTTCTCGGACAACTGAGCTGCCAGGGGACATACCTTAGTCAGTGAAATTCGGGATATGTGACTCTTAATTTTTCCAAATAAAAAAACAGTTGACCGCTGGGGGAATGGATAAGATAACCGAGGTCCAGGATGGACTGTTCCCATGAGGAGCAGGGTCGGTACTGATTTGCACTAAGTGGGCCTCTGGGGAGGATTTGGAGTTTGACGAACAGGTACACCCATTGCAAAGGCGCTGGTGTACCCTGTCCTCAAAACTGAAAGTTCACCTGCCCGGTTTTGAGTCAGATGGACTGCACAGTTTACACCAATAAAGTAAATTTGACTCTCTTGATGCAAAATTTCCTCCAATGGCCCTACGGAGTAAGGATTGAAAGAGGTAACCAATCCCACTGTCCAATCTATTTAGAGCAGACAGTCAAATGGCTTTGTTTTCTAATTTCATCACTGCCGGATATTTCTTGGCGGTGAAAGACTTTAAAAGTTATGGGAGAAAACTCCCATGGTGTGGGGCTCATTTTTTTTTAAAATAAACTCATGCTTTGAGAGTTTGTTTTTGAAACATAAAAAACTGTAGAAAAGTTTATTGGTCAGCCCTCATATTTGACATAATTGCCCATGAAACTTTTCCTACACTGACAGCAACCACATTACTTTAGTTTCTGCCAGTGTAGAGATGCCGGCAGAAATCTCTAAATTTGGTGGGCAGAGTAAAGGCAGGGTGGTGGCCACTATTCTGTCTGCCTTTACTCCCCCTAAATCAGCCCCTCTGTCTAGAGTGGCACCGTGGTTGAAAATGGTGGTTTGGAATGCTACCCAGTGCGACTGTCAGTAGTAAGACTATTTGCAAGTATTCGTCCAATCACATAGATTGTTTGATTGCCAGTATTATTCCTGGAAATCAGAAATGGGTGCATTTTTCCACGCATGCTACTGCCAGTGTTTGTTAAATACCAAAAGATGTACATTTGCATCTATTCAAGGAGATCTTATGTGGTTGGAAGTTTACTACTTTTTAGTGAATTAGTCAGTACATATATTTAAATATCGTGATTCAAAAAATGAACAAGTCAAAACCTCTCAGTGGAATCAGGACGACAAGAAAAAAAACAACACAGATGTAGAGGACCCGAATCAGGCCCCTAAACCAAACTTCCAAGTAAGAATGTATTTACTTGAAGGGTGTCCTACCCCTAACATCCCCTCTGAAGCCGTCACAAGAAACTGTGACCAGCAAGGACAGGCTAGTTTCCTTAAAGGGCAAAAAAGTGTAAATGATAAGCTAGGAACAAGGACCTTTTCTAGCAGTCATACTCATGCCACATCAACAATGGCCTCCATCAATCTTTCAGTTCCCATCCCATGGAGCTTGTGTACCGCAGCATCATTTCCTCCGCACAGCCTAGTGTCCAACCGGGCCTTGAAATCCTCACCCCCTACCTGTACTGCAGGAGAAGATATGGAAGGATCTCCTTTGACACCTGCCTGGTATGGAACAGGTGGGTTCCATACCAGAATATGCTGGGACATCAGTAAATAGATGAGAAATATTCGAGAGGTGCCCTCAAGTGTGAGTGCTGCCATACTAGTTTATTGACTTAACACAATTAATGCAGCTTTAATCCCATTTTATAGATTTAAATCAAAATCTCTGCCAGTGAGTGATTTCTTTCATTTATGAGTTTGGCAGCCTTGGCTCTGCTCTCATTCAGTGTGCTATGTTTTTCTGCATGTGTGTTATCCCCTCCTCAACAAAACCACCCCACTAATATAAACATACGTTCATAAAACATGCATACCTAGTGGAGAGGGTTAATGAACAGAATAGTGTTGCAGAAACGAACCTACCCCGGCAAAGGCCCTGAACGCACTTATTGCAAAATGGGAGAGCATCAAGAAACAGTGAATTGAAATGGAGTAGCACGCTTACACTAGTGAACGTTTCCTCTGCCTTTGACAAGGTTCAACATCTCATA
Organism: Lissotriton vulgaris; assembly: GCF_964263255.1. Lineage (NCBI taxonomy): Eukaryota > Metazoa > Chordata > Amphibia > Caudata > Salamandridae > Lissotriton > Lissotriton vulgaris. The sequence continues at coordinate 376,859,266 of NC_141687.1, forward strand.
TTCTCTGGGGATTTCAAACAATTGGAATACAATGCACAGCATTTGCTACCTTCCTCTCCATTAGACCCTTTTATAAGGCCACATGGCCCTTTCAGCTCAGCACCCTCCTCTTTAATGCCCCCACCTCTTAAACCTCTACCCAAGTACATATCTTCCTGCAACTTCAACTGCTGATGCCGATGACTTGCAAATTATATCAAAACTTGAAAGCCCTTCTCATATTGATTCCTGTGCACCGGGCTCATACTTCCAACCGCTTGACCACTGAATGCCAATGTAAAATTTCAAGCTCAACACACAAAAAAACTGAGACATCAGCCTTTGGTAGCTGGTCCTCCTACCATCCATCCACCATCTGACCAAAGGGCTTGCCTCACTTACAAACTCTTGCTGCCAAGAAAAGAATCTGCAGCGGATTATGGATTCCAACCGCCTCCTGGTGCTTCAAGTGAAACAAGTTACAAGTGTGTCCTTTTACATGATGTGCAACATATCACGAATGTTTTGTTACCTAGGTTTGCTTCAAATTATACAAACCACCATCAATCTGGCACTCTATGTATGGAATATACCCAATCAAAGCACATCTCAACCTGTCATGAGTGTGAAACTCCTATCTAAATACAATACACTTCTGAAATCAGCGACTGCGAATGCGGACTGTCCCACATTCAAAATCCAGGGGCCCTTTTAGGCTTCCCAAGGTGACCCCACAACAGCAAAGAGCACCGTCCGCCCCCCGCCACGGGAAACACTCTACTTCAAATGGTAAAATCTGAGCTATTGCTTGTTTACCCCCTGGTAGTCCCGTTCCCGTTCCATGACCACAAGCCACAGGAGACTCCGGGACACCAGAAAACTATGCCTGAGGGCCAACAAAATATGGGCAATGGATCTCTCTTTGGAGCAGGAACTTACACCATCTCCTACCTCCCAAAACGACTGTGCATGGGCCCTCTGAGGTTTACAAACTCGGGGACTTGTAATTTGATGTGAACGCCTGTACCCTCTAGTGCTGTTAAGTTGTTAGGGATGCTATTATGATTCACTCGGACTGTAATGTTTCAAACCCGGTGTGCTCTGCGGAACTTTGTGCATCAGAACACCTTTTCTAAAGCGCTTTGAAACCTTGTGTGCAGGGGTTTGAAAGCTTTATGTTAAATCGAAACACATGTGTTAAGTTTAAAATACATTTTGAACAATTTACTCATTCATTGAGCCATGGCTCAAATCTCCATCCATTCAACGAATGCAAAATATTGTAAAAAACAACATATTTGTAACAATGATCAACATTTTTTTAGGGGGTGAACGCTCCCAACCAACACCCCTCCCTCCTGGCAGTGGTTTGACTCACTCACTCGCCCTCTATGTGCAGGATGAGGGCTGGTCTGACAGAATCTGCAGATAATGCTTTTGGTTCCCAGTCCTGGCCTGGAGGGGCATAGCCCGCTTTTATTCCCCGTCCCGGGACCATGGGCCCATCCATTCTCTTACAGCCATCTCCAGCCATAACAGGCCGGGAGCGGGCGCGGGCCCGGGCCCAGCCTCACCGCAGGCCCGGCCCCACCGCGGGCCCAGCCCGGCTCCTCCGCGGGTCCAGCCCGGCTCCACCGCGGGCCCAGTGCAACCCTCTGCCGTCGCTGCGCCGCCAGGCTTTAAGTATCGCTAATGAAGCGTCTTCTTACATGTAATGATATCCCTCTGCCACTAATGACTGTTATTAAATTCCCCGGCACATCATACTGTACCAGCAAAGCGCTCGAAAAGGGTCGGCATTTTAACTTAAAGGACAACTTAACAAAGGAAGGCTCTTAATACCTCAATTATGTGTTTAGAAAATAGGCAAACAGCTGAGCACTCAACACACCGAGGCTGGGCCAAGCTCAGGCGCCAGGGTGTATTTATTGCGGTTCCCCCTCCCCCGCCTCATTAGCAGCCTCCATCTAAACAAGGCAGTGAACGTGAGTGCCCACTGATGGCGCACAGCAGCCATCCTACCGGAAATGAGCAAGGTCAAGCTACATTCGAGCACGGGGGATCAACCCCCAGCTCCTGATCACAACTGTCCATCAGCGACTGAGCCCAGGGGCCAACTGACCAGCAGCGGCTGACCACTAGATGCCTGGTCGTAGTCAACATGAGTGAGTGACCAACCCCCAGTCCACATGCTACACGAAACCGGAAGTGACCACCACCAGAATGAAGACGAGTAAACAGACTGATGCCCAGCCCACTGACTAGCCCTCTAGGTACAACTGAACATAAACAGCTGCCTGGGTACCATTAACAAATAACTGCTCAAACCAGGTTGCGTTTCACCACAAGAAACACCACCCAGGGCTTTAAGTGGGATGAAAAAACTGTGGGGTCTCTCAAAGGGGCGTGGTCGGTGTAATTAGGGGCGTGGCTTTAAATCACTTAGGCTAAAAATCTGTGTTTAGCATAGTGTGCACTGTGCAGCCCCACTTGTATTTTGCTGTTTCTGTCATTACATCCATTCCAGATATGTGATACAACAAGTAACAACATTCCTACAAGTCAGGACTATTGGCTTTGTCAACGGTTATTAGTTGCATAAGATAAATAAGCAGCAACTATGGCTTGTTGCATATAATATTGAAAAAGCTTTCAATTAAAGCCCTGGTGACCCTACCACAATGTTGCTGCTCTTGCGTTTCGGAAAGGGAAGGGAAATCCAGAGAGAAAATGACTCTCTTTAAAGGATTTCCCTTCCCACACAACACTTACCTGGCATGACGTCCACTAGTGAGAAGTGAGTAGTGTGGGCAGCGCACATCGATGTGCCTGCTGTCTCGAAACGGGTCTCAATCGTGCTGTTTTGCGCCATGGCACTTTTTTCCGGACTGCAGTGACAGCAAACTGCTGTCACTGCAGTCCGGAAAAAAAAGGACCGCCATGCCAGGGCTCAAAATAGAGCCCGTTAGAGACCCGTTTCGAGGCCCCTTAAAAAAAACTGCCGCTGCTCAGACCCCTTGAGACCCGGCCCACTTAAAGCCCTGACACCACCTATCTGTGAGCAGGCCGCTCAGCTTGTGGCAGTCAGGGAGGGGTAGCCAAGAGCAGCCAGTGATACCTGGCCCGTCCTTTGGTCTATGCTACCTCTGGTTTCAGGTGTCAAGGAGGCAGCTTTTTTAACCACAGAGATTCTATCAAAAAAATGAAAAAGTGATATTTTTTATAATTTTAACCATTTGTAGCAGGGTGCTAGGCTCTCTCTTACACATGGAAAGATGGGAGCACAATGTGCTTGTTAAAATACCCCTCACACTCTAAAAAACCAACTATCCTTCATGGGAGACACCAATTGGTGTCTCCCATGAAGGATAGTTGATGTCGAGAGACACACAACTACATGTTGAAGTTTATGTAGTAGTCCAACCGCCTTTAGAAATTTGGAAATGCGGTTCCGCTCCAATAATATGGAGTATTCTGTCTGTATGTATTTTCCATTCAGATAACAATGCCTATTTCATGCATTTATGTCGGTTTTTTTCTTCCTTTTCCTTTACAGAGACCACAATAGGTCGATTTTTTCTGCTTCACCTGGGCCAACTCATGCCCTGAAGCCAAAACAGCCAACTGATTTTTGTTGGTTGTTTTTAGGACAGTAGGCACTATTTGTTAGAACTGAGTAATAACAGTAGGGATCGTTTTTTGGTCCTGATGAGTAAGCAGTAGGGGACTGCTTACGAAACATGTCGACAAGGTAGTAGCTAATGCTCTACCACACAACCCCTTCTTAATGTTCCCAGCTGGAGAAGCTAATAAAATTGTTTTTTTCTACCAAGCCAGGGAACTTTTAACTTTTTCCATTTTTTTCACTTTTTGCACACCCACTAGTGTTAGGTCCCTACACCTTCACTGACACCTATGCACCCACACATAGCCTCTGTCACATCTTAGTGCTCCCGCGTATCTCGTTTGGTCGTAGCACGCCCCGTCCCGTTATAGGGGCGGGAAGACCCCTATGATGAAGCATGACTCTAGCTGGTTTTTTAGAGTGTGAGGGGTATTTTAACAAGCACATTGTGCTCCCATCTTTCCATGTGTAAGAGAGAGCCTAGCACCCTGCTACAAATGGTTAAAATTATAAAAAATATCACTTTTTCATTTTTTTGATAGAATCTCTGTGGTTAAAAAAGCTTACTTTGGAGGGTGATTCTATCAGTACCTCTACGCTTCTCCTTTTTGGTTTGGTCAAGGAGGCAGCAACAGAGTCAGCCCACTGTCCACAGGCAACCATGAGCCGTACTTCCCTTGCTACAGTCAGCAACAAAGGGCAGACCCACACACATCTTAATTATCGACAACCATTTTTAATGCTTCAAAACACTTATAGCAAAATACAGCGTGATCCAAGGGTTAGCGGCTGATGTACAAAAGTCAGTCACATCGTGATGACCCAAGAAAAATAACCAGAGACAAAATTATGCAAATAAATAAAACATTGTTTCATTCAAATAATCAAAAAATAAGATAAAGAAATCAATCAATCAATCAATCATCGTATTTATATAGCGCACTACTTACCCAGAGGGTCTCAAGGCGCTGGGGGGGGGGGGGGGGGGGGGTCTGCTACTGCTCGAACAACCAGGTCTTGAGTTGCTTCCTGAAGGCGAGGTGGTCCTGGGTCAGGCGGAGGTGGGTGGGTGGGGAGGGAGTTCCAGGTCTTGGCGGCGAGGTAGGAGAAGGACCGTCCCCCTGTGGTGGCTCTTCGGATGCGGGGGACGGCGGCGAGGGCATGGACGGTCGATCCAAGCTGGCGTTTGGGAGCGTAGAAGTTGAGGCGGTTGTTGAGGTATCCTGGGCCTTGGCTGTGTAGGGCTTTGTGTGCGTGGGTGAGGAGACGGAAGGTGATTCTCTTGTTGATCGGGAGCCAATGCAGATCTCTCAGGTGTCCGGAGATGTGGCTGCGACGGGGGATGTCCAGGATGAGTTGTGCTGAGGCGTTCTGGATCCGCTGGAGTCTCTTCTGGAGTCTGGTGGTGGTTCTGGCGTAGAGGGTGTTGCCGTAGTCCAGACGGCTGGTGACGAGGGCCTGGGTGACCGTCTTCCTAGTCTCGGTGGGGATCCACCGGAAGATCTTACGTAGCATGCGCAGGATGTTGAAGCACGATGTAAATGTATTGGCATTTATATAGCGCACTACTTACCCGTAGGGTCCCAAGGCGCTTCGACCGCTGCGAAACCCTTCCTGGCTTCCCTGAGAGATGGTCCCTTAATGGGTATCTCCAGGGTGAGACCAGGCATCCCCGGCAGTCTGGTGGGGCCGTTAGTGAAGATGAGGCAAGCTAATGCCCAGAGTTGCCGAGTGTGATCGCTGATCAGAGTGGGCACCAAGGCGAGAGAATTATCGAGTCCGCTGACCCTGGTCCAGAAACCTGCCGCGCCGGGAATCGAACCCTGGTCCCGGGCCGTCTTCTGCTCTCGAGTCTGCCGCCTCTAACCAGTGAGCCACACTACTTCACTTGACGATGAGGAGACGGCGTTGACTTGTCTGGTCATGGAGAGGGAGGAGTCCAGGATGAAGCCTAGGTTGCGTGCGTGGTCTGTTGGTTTGGGTGCGCTGCCTAGGGCGGGGGGCCACCAGGAGTCGTCCCAAGCGGCGGGTGAGGATCCCAGGATGAGGACTTCCGTCTTATCTGAGTTCAGTTTCAGGCGGCTGTTCTTCATCCATTCGGCTACCTCTTTCATCCCCTCGTGAAGGTTGGTTCTGGCGGTGGCGGGGTCGTTGGTAAGGGAGAGGATCAGCTGGGTGTCGTCGGCGTAGGAGATGATGTTGAGGTTGTGCTGGCGTGCGATGTCTGCGAGGGGGCTCATGTAGATGTTGAAGAGGGCTGGACTGAGCGAGGAGCCTTGAGGGACGCCGCAGATGACTTTGGTGGCTTCAGATCTGAACGGGGGGAGGCGGACTCTCTGTGTCCTTCTGGCGAGGAAGAAGATGATCCACTCCAGTGCCTTCTCCTGGACTCCGACGTTGCTGAGGCGTTGTACTAGGGTACGATGGCAGACAGTGTCGAAGGCCGCGGAGAGGTCTAGGAGGATGAGGGCCGCTGTTTCTCCGTTGTCGAGCAGCGCTCGGATGTTATCGGTGACTGCGATCAGGGCGGTCTCGGTGCTGTGGTTGGCCCGGAAGCTAGACTGCGAGGGGTCGAGGGATCCGTTCGTCTCGAGGAAGGCGGCCAGCTGCTTGTTGACGGTTCTTCTCGATGACTTTTGCAGGAAATGGGAGCAGCGAGATGGGGCGGTAGTTCTTGAGGTCGGCGGGGTCAGCCGATGGCTTCTTGAGTAGAGCGCTGAGTTCGGCGTGCTTCCAGCTCTCCGGGAAGGTAGCGGTGTCGAAGGAGGTGTTGATGATGTCCCGCAGGTGGGGTGCGATGATCGCGTCGGCCTTGTTGAAGACGTGGTGAGGGCAGGGGTCAGTCGGAGATTCGGAGTGGATGGAGTTCATTGTGCGGACGGTGTCTTCGGTGCTGATCGGAGTCCAGGCGCGGAGGGTGGTGGTGGGGGGCGGTGGTTCGGTCGTGGTGTTCGTCGGTTGAGTGCTGAAGCTGTTGTGTATGTCCGCGATCTTGTAGGATGCAGAAAAAAGAGGAAAATGTAAGGGGTATGATTTTTTAAAAGACACAAAAAAGAACCAGCTTAAGGTACTGCCCAATAAACTACAAATTCAAACTACTTGGGGACTGTTCCAAATGAAAGATTAGGTACAAGGCGGATAGACACAGAAGGGACTTAGGCAAGCGAGAGCAGAATTTGACAAGCCCTGGTTGGAAATGCGTAACGTAAATAAGAGAATTTATAGCCAGAGGCATTGGAAGTCCGAGTTACCCTGGAGATCCCACGTGCACACTTCACAACTTCTCGGCCGAACGCAGACTGCTTGTGGCAAGTGTCTGAAACAGAAAGAGAAGCAGGGGGCCAGGGGAGATTATATATCATTTCTGTCATATGACTGCGGTACTAGGAACCGAAAACAAGCATTTGCAATGCAATAGGTCTCGCATTAATTAAGTTTGAGCTATTGGCATTGCAAAAAAATTGCAACACCAATTGCAACAAAAGTCTATTAATTGTAGGCCCAAAAAAGTGTATTTATTTTGTAGCAATGATGGCATGCTGCGCTTTAGATTAATAGGTTTAAAAGTAAAGTGCAATAATGTTGCAGCTCCTACAGAGGAGCTGTCCCCCAGTGCACTGGGGACAGCTCCTCTGCAGGAGCTGTAACATTATTGTACCTCTCAGCAACACTTGGTGGAACAGAAAGTGAAGCCCCGGTAGCACGCCACACCTAGTTTCAAGTTGAAAAAAAGTCAGTTACGGTTGTGCGTGTCCTCTCCACTTTGTTAAAAGTAAAGTGCACCATACTGCGATTGCTACAATAGTTAATTGTAAATGCGTTAACAATTGATGTGTGCACTGATGGCTGGTGGGGTGTGTGCATGTAGAAATTATGCACTGATGGCTGGTAGTTTGTGCGCCTGGTGGAAGTGTGCACTGCCGGCTGGTAGTGTGTGTGCCTGGTGAAAGTGTGCATTGATGGCTGGTGGTGTGTGCCTGGTGAAAGCGTGCACTGACGGCTGGTGGTGTGTGTGTGCCTGGTGAAAGCGTGCACTGACGGCTGGTGGTGTGTGTGTGCCTGGTGAAAGCGTGCACAGGCGGCTGGTGGGGTGTGTGGGCCTGGTGAAAGTGTGCACTAACAGTGATAGTGAGGGCAAAGTCTTACGTCTAGACCCAAGGATTACAGCTGCTCTCTGGGATTCCTTCCGGTTCAACTGATGAACTGCACCATGTCAGGTATCAGGTATTTAGACTTCTACCAAGTCTCCAAAGCTTTAGTATGTAAGTTGGTAAACTCAACCAAATCTCCGAAATTTAGTCTTCAATCTTGCTACTTTCCAACAAATTACTGAATTTCTTGTATTCAACCTTAATAATGTCCACCCAATATCTGAATCTGTCGTTTTCAACCTTCATAAATCCCACCAAATATCTGCATATCTGGCATTCAGTCATGGTAAATTTCACCAAATTTCTGAATCCTTAGTTTTCAACCTTCATAAATTCCACTAAAACTCTGCCTCTTTAGTATTCATCCTTCGTAAATCTGTCGGAATCTCCGGTATTCAGCCTCTGTAAATCTCACGAGGGCCCCGAGTCTCGCCGGGCTCTCTGCTTTGCCTATCGGGCCTTTTATGCACCCGGTCCCAGATGGATCTTTTCTAGATTCCACGTACAAGTTCTCTCACCCCAGTTTGCTATAGCTTCCTCCTTGTCTTAGCAGTTCATCCTTTGAGCCAGGTGAAAAGGTGGCAGGGCCTTCACTGGTGCCAGCCCACAGCTCTTCCATGAATCCCTCATCACAGAACATTCCAGAAGCCCCTGAAGGCCCACCCTTCCTGTTACAACAGGTTATCAAGCTAGTTCAGTCTATAATTTTCGATTCACCAGCCCTGGCGCCTAGAAGCCTATGCGCCACCCACAGCGTTGTTTCAGGAACGACACTTACCCATATCAGAAGCTTCTTGCCCCTCACATCTGCCCCTGTGTCTGTAAGGCAGCACCTGCCTCTTGCCACCGGGTTGTCTTTGAATGATTCCCCAGAGTGTGCCCACATGAGGCCCTAAAATGCACATTCATTGTGCCCTGCTTCTGCCTCTGTGCCCAGGTTCTGCCCAAAATGCCCCCTTACTGCCTCTAATCACAGATGTTTTTGCACTGATGATCTATTTTGGTCCCTCAGTCACACTGACCTAGGCACCCATCAGGTGCACACTGAAGCCCCACCGATCACCCCTCCCACCCCAATGCCATCTGCGTGTGACGCTGTTCTCGTGCCAGCTTAAACTGACCCAAATCACACACTGAGCATCTCCCCGCCACCCACCCACAGGGAAGCAGGAGGGGGGGATGGGGAGGGACCCGGACGGTGCTCCGCTCCGAGAGGAAGGAGAGTATATATATATATATATATATATATATATATACATATATATTTATATATAGCGGCTCCAATCGTCCCTATCTTCAGAAACGATAACGCACTCACGGGGGTATGTAAACAATTATTTATTTCGGCTTTTCTGACAAGACAAACAGACGCGTTTCAGACCTCAAGTCCTTCGTCAGTGTTCGTATGTGCCGCGTTACCCAACACAATATATACAATTCACTTCCTGTCAGATGAAAAGGAAAGAAGGACAAATCATGTAAATACAAACAAAAGGGCAGCCATTACTAAGTAGGTTAAATTCTTCACACAGTGGCATATTCGCAATGTGGTATAACCCCTGTGTTATACTAATGCCGATTTTCACTAGATTGAAGTGAATTGTAATCTTGCTGTGTATCAGCGTATCATGGCATCTCACTGGCCCTATTTACAGATATTTACAATATATTACAAAAGATTCGAACACCATTTTGGACAACACGATCGTCATCCAGTTGCACCCGGGATTTAGTGATTATTATCATTGTTAAATTCACATATGACTTAATCCCAAATCGGTGAGAATTGATGTAATCTCGCCGTGTATCGGCCTGTCACCGACTGGGGCAACATCGGCAAAATCGCAGTCCAAAATTGGCCATCGCCTTTGCAGCATAGTTTTTCATTATTTACAATTTTTTACAATTTACATTTCAACTCATAAATTCTTCCAATTAGATATGCCAGGGGAATATTTATACGGGATATATCAAATTGTACTCTCATAATTAAGCCGTGAATCGGCTTTCTCAAATTCATAGATCCATAATTAACCCAAATTACAATTTCAAGGAAACTATCGTGTATCAGAACCGAGCCCGGTTCAATCCAGAATCGGATAATCATGAACCCAACAGTCTCAGATTTGAAGTCATATGAATCAATATGCAATAAAAGAGAGTCAAATAAAACTTATGCCCGTATCCAATTGGCAAACCTTCATGTGACAAGAAAGAGAGAAGAGCGAAAATAGAGAAAAGAGAGAAGAAGAAGAGAAGAAAATGAGGAAAAGAAAAAGGAACAAAGTAAGAAAGGTAGATATCAACTTCAACAGAAAAGATAGATAATGCAAAGAGGAGAATAGATCAAATATGAGGACAATACATCTGCAAGGAATACGGTTCTTAATTCATGAAAATCTACTTGCATTGATCTATTTACATAGTCTGCCCCTACAGTCTGGTTATTTGCCCAGGTGTACACCAAGTTCTTCTCCAATGTTGACCCCACCTGTCTGTTTTGTCTGCATATCAATTATATGACGCGACTCTAGTCTGCGTAGGCGTGTTAGTCTGTCCCCCCCTCTGGGATTGAATAGTATGTGGTCCAAACCAAAAGTATTGGAGTAACTCTCGATTACTCTGGTGTGCTTGGGCAAAATGCCTGGCCACAGGATAGGACACATCTTTATTCATTATGGCCCGTTGGTGTTCCAACACTCGCATCTTCACACCATTGATTGTACTCCCTATATAGTTGTGACCACAGGGACATATAAGACAGTACACCACATATGGTGTCGTGCAGGTAATGAAGTGCTTGATCTTTTTGGGTCGAGCTAAACCTGGAATTGGATAGGAAAGTACCCTCCGGCTATGTTCGCATGCGCGGCATTTGCCACAAGGGAAAAACCCCGCCATGTCTCTCAGCGTGCCCTGTCCGGTTGTTTTCGTTGGTGCAAGGTGACTATGGACTACCATGTCTTTTATGGATCGTGATTTTCGGAAAGTGATAAGTGGTCTATCGGGAACATCACATCCGATCACTGGATCCGTGCGCAGTATGTGCCAACTTTTAGAGAGCATGCCTCTAAGGGCATTAGCCCCATCTGAAAATGTAATCATCCTAAATTTATTCACATTTTCAGTATCTTCAGTTCTTTTTGGGTTACATGCAAGCAGTTGTTGTCTGGGAATCCTTATCACTTTTCTGAGGGTTCGATCTAACATATCTTGATCATATCCTCTCATGCGAAACCTCTGCACGCTCTCATTTGCTGCTATCATAAAATCCACATCTCGGGAGCAATTCCTTTTTAGCCTCAGCAATTCACCATAGGGTATACTTTTTATTTAGGCTAGGTGGATGACTACTTTCAGCATGAAGTATGCTGTTCCCTGCCGTTGGTTTTCTGTAAAGGGCAGTTTGCAATTTGTCCTCACTCACAAAGACTCTTAAATCTAGATAGTGTACTTCTTCACTGCTGATATCAGCATTGAATATCAAATGTAGATCGTTTCTGTTTAAGTCCTTGACAAAATCATTAGCTTCTGTGGAGGAGCCCCTCCACACCACAAACAGGTCGTCAATGTAACGACGCCACATCACAATGTTCTCTGCCCATTTGTTGTTTTATATATATATATATATATATATATATATATATATATATATATATATATATAACTATAAAGTCCCTTTAACCTTTGTTTTTTTAGTGAAAAAAGTGTATATATACAGAACGGTTCTCAGTAGGGCTTGCGATATTCCAAGATGTTTATTGTTCCATCAAAAATAAGTCGGTAAGTATACGCATTTCGGCACAGAGCTTTTGTCACGATATGTATGGTAAAGTTGCAGTGTTGCTGGCATGCTTCCACATCGCTGGTGGTGTACATTAAACAGTGCTGCTGCTGGCACTACTATATCAAAACATGTCCCATATCTCCATTGAGATGTGTAATTGTTCCTGTGGAGACCTGATCAAATAAACAAGGCTATTTTCCCCCTGACTTTGAGTGCCTTTTTTTCTTAATGGAGATATATATATATTAGTCAATTAAAAAAGAACTACTAACTTACTTGCATAGTTAAGTCCTGCAATGAAAAGTACCCTGTGTGGTACTTACATGCCTGCATGATAAAGCCTGCGTTGTAAAGGTGCTGCATTTTAACCCCTTCACTGCGGCGGCTATTCCGCCGCAGTGCTAAGGGGGCGGGGCGGAAATGCGGCAGGCGCATGCTGGTGACGGAACCGCTCCGTCACCAGCGTCGGTTGCGCTGTGCTTATGACGGAGTGGTTCCGTCAAGGCCCGCCCGCTCAATAGAACGCTCAGCGCAGGCGCGGAATTCGCGCCACGCAGGAGCGTCGGGCGGGCCATGACGGAACCGCTCCGTCATCAGCACAGAGCCACCGCGGCTGATGACGGAGCGGTTCCGTCATCAGCAGGGGAGGGGTTATTAGACGCATGATAGAGGTTGCATACCCATCCACTCCATGCTAGATGTGCATCGATGCTGTTGTTTTTAAATGGCTTGCTTCCTTTTTGACTAACTAAACATAATAAACTAGGGTTAGGGATCATAATGCTAAAGCTGCACTGGTAACTCGCCGAGCTCCTCAAGGTGCGATCGAGCTCCAGTGAGGTTAAAAGTACATAAGGAACATCTCAGAAAGAGTGGTGGCAATTTATCACTACGCAGTTATACTTGAATATCCCAAAATCTCAAAATGTGGTCTCCATTACGTTTGTATACATAAAATGAAAAACTGGATGTCGGCTAATCTTCTGAAGCTTAACGCAGAGAAAACAGAGTACCTTCTCAAAAAGTGCCCACAGAATCATAAAATCAAGAAGAATGACTTACTAAACTGAACAAAGACGAATTTGCCTCCGCTGTGGTTTATAAGGTGAAGTGATAAGGAATATGGATCACCTTTATATAACCCATTCATATAGAACATATGCCTTCAAAGATCCTGTACTCTGTCAAAAAACTCAAAACGTTTCACCAGTCTAATGTTTACAGATCAATAGTTCACACTAAAGGGGTATATAGAGTGCACAATAGACACAACCAAGAAAAATTTCTCAGTTTTGAAAAACTGCCCTCACTCACATACCGAAGTATGTGACATGCTTCATCATAGGGCCTGCTACAAACGCCCTGGTGTAGCCACATCCAGGGCGGAGCATTAGGGAGGGGAAAAAAATAATAAATTCCACACTACAAGACATACAACCAAATAATATCAACACATACAACGAGTAACACGAAATGAGGTGAAAATCGTGTGCAAAACACCCTGTGACTGGAACTGATAGTGCGACTAAAAAGTGCAGTATAGGAAAGTGATTAAAACTGGTTAAGGGTGCCAATAGAAATAATTACTTTATTAAACACAATTAGGTACCCCTACCAGGATTAAGAATAAGGAAAAGGATGGGAAATGTCTTATTGAGGAAGTGAGGTTCCTCAAGACTTCCCTCCTACCACTGCTGTAGTCAACATGTTTTGACCGCTGGAAATGCGCCTAAAAAGGTCACCCCGGTCTTCGTCAGGACTGTCGCAATCAGTACCACTGTTGGCCCTTCCGTAATCCGGTTAAAGGCCCCTCAGAGAAGAGTAGGTCATCAGTATCCGTACTCTTCCAAGTCTTCTGGTTTAAGAGTGGAGGCTGATCCCAGTAATTACGGGAAAACATTTACTGAAAAGGAGCAGATAGAGTTTGATTGAAACCCACATTCTTTCAATCACTCACTCTCCCAGCCCCTGTTTATTAATAATGTCTCTATTGATAGTATTACTCATGATGTGTTAAAAGATAGCTAGTACAACTGTAGCAATAACAATGTATCTGCTATGCTCATGCCCGGGATTTAGACTTCATCCACTCGGGATTATGTAGCAACAATCCTTCGTTCACCAATGGTAACGATTTCTGCTGCTTTAAAAAGAGGCAACACGCTGCGTGCTCCCACGCACACTCGGAGTGCCTCCGTAAACCACCACACACCCATACACCCCAAAACACTCTCTAAGTAAATGCGAGTTACTACTAGCCCCAGATAAGCCAGGTAACCCCCTTGTAGTTGTGAGACTCACCGAGTTCATAGATTTCACAAGCCCAAACAGGTGTCCGCCAGGAGGGTCTCCCTAAGAACACAATCTGCAAACAGAATAATGCGTGAGGCCGCTGTACCCTCGGGGACCCAATGTGCGCTTCCCCGAGTGGTGCTGCAGGGGTCAGGTAATGGTCAGCCTGCAATTCTACCCAAAGCTTCTCAGTGGATTCACAAGATCCATTTCAAACCTCTAAACCTGTATCTGGTGGCCCGGGCCGATATTATCAATTCCGGAGTCTGCTGACCTAGGATCAAAGGGTCCAGAATTTGCTGACTTCAGAATTGCATGCCAAAGGACCCTTGGCCACTCAGAATGTGGAGCAGCAGAATTCCACGTAAGTATCTGCCTGTAGCAAGGCTGGCTCATTGACTGTGTGTACGAGTAGTAAAACATAAATAGTAACTTAACCAGTGGTCGAAGTGGGCGGAATCGGAAGGGCACGGCGTGCCCCTACTTCTTTTAATCAATAGACTCTATTCCCCTAATTTTTCATTTTAATCATTCGTCCCAGGATGGCAGAAGTAGCCAAGGCCTACAGATAAGGCTCAGTGTTTGTGGCCATTCATGGACGGGCGGGTGGGCAGAGATTGAAAAGGACGTTCTTTTCCTTCGTGCCCAAAGAAGACAAGGACAGTGTCCACTTCTGTTCTGCCGCTGGCAGCTGCCCCACTCCCTCGCTTCCTTCCTCTCATTCCCTCACTTTCTGTCTCGCTCCTCCTCACTTGCTGAAAACCTTGACTCCAAGAAATAGTTCTCACCTCGTCCTTTTGTATATTTGTTCCCTTAAGAAATAGATCCAAAAACTAAAAACACTTTTGTCGTATTTTTCTGACATTTTTCTTTTCCACAGTGCAGCCTCAGGAATAATAGGTTCAAAATACGAAATATAAATAAAAAACGAAATAAAGGAAGACAGAGTGGTCGCAAAGTGGCCAGACTGACTTTATTCACACCCAAACACATTAGTGTCTCTTTACAGAGTTTGCCAGTGAAGCGCCACTTTTGTTTTCTTGTCTTTCTTTGAACAACATTGTTTTCCCTCGTTTGGGAAGTGCACCATTCCTGGAGATACTGTGCAATGCCTGATTGATGGGCGTATCGGAAAACAAAATGTACCGGAGCTCTGTGTTCACGGATGTGGTCTTTTTACCATACTGCTTATGTTTTGGAAGGATATAAGCAAAGGACATAGAAACGGGTCCCTTTCAGGCCCTGTACTCCTGCAAAAATGAATGAAAAAGTGTTAAGGTAACCATGCTGTTCCTGCTTACATTCACATGCTTTACTTAATCTGACATTCCTTTTGAGTGTTAGCTTTTTCTGGGATGCTATTACTGTTTTTAATTCTCAGGCAGAATATTACTCGTCTAGTGTATAATTTGAATTGACTCGAATCCAGATGTTTGAAGTAGGGCACAATTGGTTTGTAGCTGAAGGCAGTGGGAGCTTCCCTCAGCGGAGCAGTATGGTGTTCAGTGGGGGCACGGGGGAGGATATGGCACTATGGCCAGAGCTGCCAAATTGGGGCCTAGGAACCTGATTCAGCCTTCATGACCAGTCCACCAGACAAGTCTCCTGAGGGAGCACATTCTCATGCTAGACCAGAGAAGGCGTCACAAGACCTTAGAAGCCCTGGTGTCTTAGCACTAGCAGGTGGACCCTAGCAGTAGCCAGTGTGGGTTAACCTTGAAGGCCTGTCCACCACAATCCATACTGAGGTTCACCTCCAGTCATGTGGACAGGCCTATGCAGCAGCACACCCTAGAGCAACAGTAATTCTATCACTGAGTTCACAGGCCCATTGAGAAGGGGTGGCTTTAGGGTGGTGTGACTGCACCGGGCGCTGACTTTGGGTGGGGGCGTCGTGTTGGCAAGTATATTATGGTTTTAAAAGAACTTGCTGCATCCTTCCTGGCTTCAGAAATGTTCGGAAACAATAAAAAAGTCATGATAACATGGTGATTAATTAGAGCTATATATATATATTTATATATATCAATCAGAGTTTTGTCTAGAGGAAGCTTGGACTCATGGAAAGGTAGCATAGAGGGTTAATGTGCCTGCTGCAAAGAACATGTCCCATGCAAATCACAAAGTGCATACAATGTAAATAGGTCAGTGGGTTACTACTTTTGACAGTCAAATTATAAGTCAAAATAATTAATATAGAACAGTGAGGTAACAACTGTCATCAAAGAGCTGCATGCAAACTGCAAGGTATAAATTGAGCTTTTTGGGTTTTTTCACACTCTGATTATCCGAATCTTGTAAAAGGTGTTAATTCAGATGGAAATCAATTCTGATTATTAAAGAAAACTTAATACCAACCATGGTATTAAGTTTTAAATTTTCAGTTTGTGTTTCTCCAGACCAATCACTATTAAACTATACTGCCTACTAGTATGGTTGTTATGTGACTCCTGCACCTTGTAGTCCTTTGTCTTATGTAACATTTCCTTTACAGTGATTTACACATGTACAATTGATTGTCTCTGATGTGTGTGATGTAAAGTGCTCCGACACCCTACACTGGTATGAGCGACGTTGCAAATCAAATTAAAGTACAAGAGCTGGCTGATTATAAAAAACAACATTCAAGAACACAAAAAATTGATAAAAATGATTACTGCAATGGACTGAAATGATATCAAAAGAGATACTCTTTAATATAAATATAAAAGATAAATGTACACATAAAGTTAATAAATTACACAATAGACATATTAAATCATGAAGTTCATGTGATTATTTTCAGAATATATAAAAAGACTTCATAACATATAAAAATGATTCTTTATCTTCAAAAGTATTCTCTAATTGTAGAGAATAAGGCTGCGTGTCGTATGTCAACGCGTTTCGACAAAAACATTTGTCTTCATCAGGACAATATTGAATGGTCAGCCAAATTTTTCTAGACAGAAAGATACAATGATAACATTTAAAATAAATTTTAAGATCACAGTGCATTTAATATCCTAAGATCCCCTTACCATTGATGTTCTGAACCCGTTAATATGCAATTCGATTCATTAGTGTAAACCAATCATTAAATACAGGCCTCCTTCTATATCTAGACTTCCCTTTATGTTCAGACTAACCCGAATGAAGTGCCAGATAAAACGCATAGGGAATAATAACGATAGGTCTTGGTTTAAAAATCTCTTAGCAATAGGTAGGGTGACTTTCTTAGGATATTAAATGATATGGATGATACACCAACCTCTATGAGGTTATGATACATGTCTGTAATTGAAATGTAAAGGATTAAGTCCTGTGTATGATATATGTGAAAGATGGAATATGCATATGTGGTTGTTCCAACTACTTTTCTTGAATATGTTTCGCATTATTACATAAGCCAGGCTGATGAACTTGATTAATCTAAGAATAATTTTATGTCCTATGAGAAGCAATGCACTGTGATCTTAAAATTTATTTTAAATGTTATCATTGTATCTTTCTGTCTAGAAAAATTTGGCTGACCATCCAATATTGTCCTGATGAAGACAAATGTTTTTGTCGAAACGCGTTGACATACGACATGCAGCCTTATTCTCTACAATTAGAGAATACTTTTGAAGATAAAGAATCATTTTTATATGTTATGAAGTCTTTTTATATATTCTGAAAATAATCACATGAACTTCATGATTTAATATGTCTATTGTGTAATTTATTAACTTTATGTGTACATTTATCTTTTATATTTATATTAAAGAGTATCTCTTTTGATATCATTTCAGTCCATTGCAGTAATCATTTTTATCAATTTTTTGTGTTCGTGAATGTTGTTTTTTATAATCAGCCAGCTCTTGTACTTGTAGCCTGCCTGGGTTTTTACCTTCACAAAAAATTGTTGTCCCTGACCCAGGAGTCTCATCCTTATCAGGGGGTCCTTGATACCTACTAGCAAATCAAATTAAATGCATCTGAGAGAGAGTGTAGTTATGGAGACTTGAGGAGCACTATTAAATGGTGGAAGTGAGGGAATCCGTGACGGAGGTGGTCACTGTGGGGCACCAACAAACATTGTTGCACCCACCGCAACTAGCGCTACAGCCCTTGAGGCCAGTCTGTGTCTCCCATTGGTACCTCTATTGGTCTTGTTTCAGCAGTAGAAGATGCAACTCACCAGGGATCAGCAATGCAGGATTTGCACGCACACCAAACTAAGTTTGCAAACTTCACAGTCTCTCTGCTTCATGCACAAGCACTTTTAACATGACCTCCCTGCTTTAGGGGCACTTTTATAATGCAGCAAAGAAGGAAAAAATTATGCTGCAGTGTTGACTAAATTATGTAGCAAAAAAAAAAAAAAGGCTGCAGATTAATGCAGTATATTTTCTGAAACTTTATTATTTTTACATTTTACACATGCTAAAAGTCTCTGGAAAGATGTTGCCTTATTAGTAACAGTGTAACATACAAATACAGCAATGAGAAAGGTGATTAGTCAACCATTGCGAAGGGCTGTCCCCTTCAGAGCAACACAAGTTAAATTATTTTGTAACTTTTGATCTGTTTGAGCTGAAACAATTTATAAATTAATATTGTTAGATTAACAGCAGATATTGTGTTATGTGTCATATATGACAGAGCAATAATTATATAGAAAACATTTGCAAACAATGATATTTTGCCATTCATGTTTGAACTGCTCTTGTCGAAAAAGGGAGGAGAAGTGTTGATGACAGAAACTTCATGGCTCTGAGACCAATGGCTTGTGATTACACTATTAAGCGTATTTGGAACATTGTGTGATTGGAAACATATCCCATTTTGTGAATGTATTTTAATGTCAAGAACTCATATTAAAATGTAAATAATCATGTGTATCCATTGGTTGAATTAAATACCATAAACTGTAACTGGCCAGTGAAATGCAAAACAAATACTAAAAACTGGGTTGTTTTGCTTTTTCTGGCCACACCTCTGACTCTGCCCACTGATCCAATCCTCGGGTAATTCCCACTCTCTGATTCTCCGCCCACAGTTCCCATATTTTTTTTACCCCACTTCAACCACTGAACTTAACTAATGACTAGAAGCCTAATGGCAGACCTTAAGGCCATCATTACGAATGGCCAGTTAAAATTCTTGTTATTTCCCTGCTCTAGAATTATCATTAGTAGAGGTCCATGTAATTCGGAGGGAGGTGTAACAAAAGGCATTACAATTTTTTGGGGGGATAACATGCTGGAATGAGTGTTTCTGTGTCGATTCCCCCATGCTTTTCCCTGGAGTTTCATGCAGATCTCTGTCTGAACACTTTGGATTCTGATGGGTCTGGTAACTCTTATTACCAGATCAACCAGATTTAAGAAACCACTTGTAATTAAGGTCTTGTCAATTTCGAGAGTTTCTGAAGGTTAGTGAGGCTTGCCCAGAGGCTAACATGACACCAGAAATTGAATGAGTACTGGTATCCATTTGGATTTTGCTATTTATTTATTTATTTATTTATTTATTTAGCATACTTATAGAGCGCAAACCTGTCACCCAGAGGGCATCCTGGCGCTATGTTGTAGCAATTTTGGGTCATAAATCAGACGTATCAGTAAGAGAGACATCTAATGTTCTTTATGATTTACAAACATAACCGCACTACTAACCTAAGCACAAAAATATATTTTTAAAGCAATTTCGATAGCTAGTCATTTTTTAATGAATGAAATTATTTGTAGAGCGCACGATGGCCAAAACGGCTTCCTGGCGCTGAGAGCTCTAAAGAACAGAACAGACAGGGCCAGGAGGTTTAGCGGGGGTAGGCCAGGGCAAACAGGAACATTTTGAGCCTTTAGTGACTGTAATAGTGCTTTTAAATGTATTTGACACATTCCTTGACACCATTTGCTATGAGTTATCTCATGTTCTAGTTTATCTGTGAGCACAACATTGACCAAGGTTTTGGAGTGCCATCCGAGAAACACAACAGGTAAAAGAGAAAGTGAATTAAAACGACAAAGGAAAGAATGTAGGGCAACAAACTAAAGAACCAGTGCAGCGGTTAAAACAGGAAGGTCATAAGTTTCTTATAGCGATGATTCAAGCAAGAGGAAGACGAATCCATTTATAGAAATCTCTACCCCAAAAGTCACAGTATTTGTCTTGGGAATTTCCGATGGAAATTTATCACAGGAATGTAGCTGTTGAATAGGGAGTAACGAAAAACCAAAGGGGATGATGGACGGAGCGTTGACAATACAAACACTCACCCCCAGTGAACTGATCTGGGTTTAATCCATCACTGTTCTTTAGCTCACTCCGCCACCCCAGTTCAGACATGGCCATATGCAAATCAGTCTGACCCTGTGCTTCATGGGAACAGTCCAGCCCGAACTGCCAAGCCATGTCTTCCCTGGACCGGAATCAAGCTTCCCAGGACCGGTTTCTGGCATTACAGCCGTCTTCAGCCGGGCTTGCTTGAATTCAGTGGCAAAGTGAGTAAGGGACTCACGTCTGAGCATACCCTGCCAACTTAGGGCAAACAAAGAAAAACCAAAGGGGATGATGGACGGAGCGTTGACAATGCAGTCTCCCAGTGAGGCTGGGAGCCTGTGCTTGCTCTCTCCAACGCAGCTGTGTTGGAGAGAGCTTCGGTGCGCATGACAGTTTGGATGGCCTGGTGCGAAACAATCCTCTCGTGCCTACCCCCCCCCCACACCCCCGCCCCCACTCAGCCCCACCCTCAAAACCAGCCGGTAAAGAAAAGAAAACAATAGGAAACCTAGTTTATTATTGTTTTCTTTTTCGTGTTTAAGGCTGCTTGCTAGGTACTTCCAACAAACCACAGACCTGGAATAAAGATTGATATGGTCAGAGTGGTTAATGCACATGACACTGTAGATGCCAGAAAATTACAATAGTGTTAGACATCAGGAACATGTCTGAAACTTGTGGAGCTCTCCACACAATGGAAAATAAAAAACACAATCGGATGACCAGATCGCATCAGACCCATCACGGAGAACTGGAGAGTCATAGTCTTGTCTACGATTGTCTAGGACAGGGGCCAATTCAACAACTGACCTCATCCAATTTGTTCAAGCTGGCCAGCACCCAAACTCAGTTTCAGCCACTCCCTGTCACACCTCAAACAGGAAGTAAATATGCATGCATAAGCCGGTCTGTCCTGTGGACTACCTAAGCGCCTACCTAAGTACCTTGTATGGCCTAATGGAGCTCATTCATACCACTATCGGCAATACTCTGATGACATTCCTAGGAGCACCAGCTTTGTCACCATCCATAACAATTTACTGATTGAATTACATATACTCATTGGGGACTTTAAAGAATAACAAATACTGAGAACATACATTAGTAGGCATCTGCTACCAGACACTAGGAAACCCCGGTTTAAGGGGAGACAGCACACCTGATATAATACAGAAACATATAGAAAACCCATCACGGCGACAAACCACAAGTAAAAGTATACATTGCAGACTGATGACAATTTAACAACGCCACCTACACCCAAGAGGACACAGGAAGAAGTTTCAAATCTTTAGTGTGTCAAGCATATCTCAACTCGCAGCTCGAGGTACATAGGCTGGAGGCCAAAGCCCACTAACAACCCCATCGCTGGATCTAGGTAGATTGACATACTTTCTCGGAGGACATCTGTAATAAGGAAATAAAGCATGATCTAAGGGGCATTCGCTCGTAAGATCACACCCATGAAGGATTTCACACTGTAGGTCACTTTCACCCACCTTTACCCAGATGTGGGTATTGAACATGGATCTCCTAGCAGTTCCAAGAGTGGTCCTGCAGGTGCTCCTGAAAGTGTAGATAAAAGGAAACATGAGTGAATAGGTTAACGCTCTGTGGGTTCTTATGCTCATAGATACCGTCTTGCTTAACCTGCATTTGTACAGTGCATGTTCTTTAACTGGTATGGCTTTATAGTGCTTTTAGCAGTCCAGTGACTTTCCACATTGACCGAGGTTTCCATTGCAGTCTGAATCAGCTTGCAGAGATATGTTCTGGGTACTTTGCTCCTATTCTTGGTTAAGTGGCGAGGTATTATTGAGCTCTGTATATACAATTACGGTGTCTATGGGCTGAAGCAGCAAGGTTTTACCAATCATGTGGGCACCTTTAAGGTTAGTTAATTTGCTCACTGCTTAGCAGAAGAAGTGGTGATGGCATTTCATGTTGGGGACTGCTGTAGGATAGTGTGTAAACCACTTGTATGTTGTGTTTGGTTTGTGTTCCATTCACTATTACCCATCGGCACAAGAAGGGACATCCCTGGATCACCCATCATCCATCTGATCAGGAAGTGACATTACAGGCATTCCCGTCCACACTGTCTTTAAAAGAAGAAGCCAAGTAAGAGAACTGTATTTCCAATCATCCATCAGCATAGGAAATGACACCATGGGACCCTCCCAGGACCTAACTATTGACAGCTGCATCATGGACATGCAGCGGGCAGGCCAAAGGAGCGCGTAAGGCAAACCAGTCTGCTCCCAATCCTGTCTGGACCGCCCCCAGTGCCCGGAGCCCTGGTCCGATCACTGCCCAGCAATACTCTGCAGCACTGCTTAGGTCGCTAGACCCCGGACGCCATTCCCCCAACTACTGCTGCGCCGCACCTCACACCACAGTAGGAGCTTTCACCTGCTGCCGGTTCTCCAGCAGCCACAAACCCACACACCCCACACTTATACTAATAACATCTTCAACACCCACTCCCACCCTACACCCATGGCACAAGCCTAAAAAAAGAAGTGGGGGGACTAACCAGGTTAGGCAGTATGCAAGTGAAATCATGACACGTGCCATCACAGCGCATGAAGTCATGACGCGTGACACTGCATGTGACTTCACAGGATGTGACCTCACTGGAAGTGACATCACAAGAAGTGACATCAGATAATAAGACCTCACACATATGTTTATCAGGAGTATCATGAGTATATTTAAGTGCATTATGAGATTCAACAAATGAGATTTGGCTTTGGGGTTGTGCCAAAAAAGTGGCATAATACAGATACAAAATCTGGGCCTAAACAAATACATTTATGTTTTTTAAACCTGGCCACAAAGAAACAGGCAACAAGCAGAAGCATTGTAGTAGATGTTATGCTTAATTAGTTGCAAAGTATGCGTTTTTAAATATTTGATTGTGTTAAGGCATCCGTTGAGGGGGTGCCCCGTAAATCTCTAGGAATAGTAATAATGGTGAGATAACGTTGGTAGTTGATGCGGTTGCTGGAGAGATCTGTGTTTTATGAAGCCCCAGATTTCAAGTAGTAGAGAAGGTAAATGTGTCTCCTGTAAAGCACAACATCTAACACACATATGACACATTTTTATTTTATGTAGATAGTAAAGTGGGTTATGGCTTTTAACACAGAGATCCTTTTGTTACCTGAAGTTCATAAATTGTAATTCTTCTAAAAGACCACAGTGAAGTATTTAGGACATGGGACTCTGCACCTTGTAACTCTCACTGTCTCATGTAACTCATCTTGTACATTGATTTACACATGTACATGATTTATTGTCAATGTATAATGTGTACGTTATATAAAGGGCTCTGACACCCAGCATTAGGTTACATAGCACTGATGGAGCAGGGGAAACTAAATATTTTTTTATATCTCTTGGAAGTTAATGACCTCATACCTTTAATGGTACTAACTGTTTTTGAATGCATGTATCAATCAACAAATGCACCTTTATTAAACAGTACACATGGGCAACTTGCTGGAATTGCAAATTCTAATTAATTTAGAAATGTAAAGTAAAATAACATTGGAAATGTGATTTGCGTAGTAAATAGAGTAACTGCATGATTTGTGTTGCGCACAAAATTGTACTGTGACAAAGAATGCAGATGGTAAGTATAATGGCTTTAAATGTCGCTTCTGATAGGTAATACCCAACACGGGTCTTTAGAAGGGTGGGTGGTAAACAGAATGGCTTATTTTCTATGTCTAATTTTGATTTGTTTGTTGTTATATTAGTTTCATCCGGGCCTGCTAGGCCGCACTTTGAAAATGGCCATCGGAAATGGATATGGTTACATGAGATGAATAAAATGTCCCAAGCGCATGAGCAGAGTGAATGCTCCAGTCACGTGTATGCGGCCTGTGCCTGGAGTGAGAGATGTCAAGGCCAGCCTGACCTGCAGCAAGAGTCCTGCCAAGAGTTCAGCATGTATGCATGGGAACGGATGAGAGAATTGAGCTACAGAGGATGAACTAATGTGTGACCATCAGAGTTTGTTACAAAAGACATTAACAAGCTGAATTACCTTTGAACATTGTGGACCATGAGAACTACTGTATGCGTTATTGTCTGCAAACCGGTTCGAACAAGGAGGGTGATGAGGTGACCATCACCACCCCTTCAATGGATCAATTAGCCTGATTTCTGCCCCCAAAGATTGCAACTTTGAGTGTAGTGAGCCAGAGAATACGGTATAAGAGAGTCTGCTCTTAAGTTGTGGGGAGCTGCTTCTTCTATCCTGATGCTGTGAGAGACTCTGTCATTTGGACTTTTTGAACTTTGATTGGGGAAGGAACGAGATTGTTGCGTGAGTTGCCCCGGGAGGAGATTGCCTCCGAGGAGGTTAGTGGGACAGTCAGTCAGTTTTGGGAGTCCTATCCTGTGACCTGCGGTTAATCTTTCTTTCCTGGTGAACCATTCTCGTCATCGCCCTATGGCCAAGGGTAATGAATATTTTCCATTTCAATTTTCTAAATTTTTACTTAAATGCTGATTAATATATTAAATGTATTTTGCCTAATAAAGAACTTTACTTATCTGCTCAAAGAATTTTGATAAAATTATACGCTAATTCTAAAACGAGTCGGTGGTTCTTTAAAATAAAATTGTGATTTATAAATGTTAAAGGTTTTAATTGTGATTGAGCTGGACTTAATCACCTTCAACTGATTCTACTAATTTGGTCTATCGACCAAACAGCAGAGTACTTTGATGTTTTAAAACTGACAGGATCCTAAGAAAATGTATATAATGGGTTGGTTATAATATCTGTCATTTTGAAATTTTAACTGTTTGTCCAGCAGCTCATTTACTTAGCGTCTGATCCAGAAAATTGAGTGAATGTATGTATGCGGTGTTATGGGCCCCACCGACATAGGGTTTAAAATGATTACGGTTGTGTAGATGTTTTCTGGGTTAGCGTCATAAGGAAAGATTTATTTTAGCCACGCTGGATCAGCACTATAAAGAAATAAAATAGTGCTATTGAAATTGTTAGTTGTATAAATACTGGGACAAACACACCCGACATCCTTACAGTGCATGCATCTATTATATGCAGGGACAGAACAAAGGCAAAAGCTGCCTCTCTTAAGTACTTGTGAAGAGATAACACGCTGTGTGGCTTTGTTTCCCCTCCCTGGCATTTACATTTAAGTGTGAGGTTCCAGTCTGCCTCCAGTCAGGCTATTCAAACAAAAGGAGGTCTGATGGCCCCATAACTTAGCCCAGCAGGAGGTGAAAAAAGATCCCTAACAGCCTGCATATTGCTGCTGGTAATCGAAAGCAGACAACGTACAGGCGCTGCTGAACATGTCCCGCTGTCTAAAAATTACACCAGGACATGTTCAGCATATTTCTGTAGGGCCTGATATCTTGGCAGGGGGGACGGCGTCCTAATACACAATCGCTCAGCAAACACACAACCGAAATATGGGACCTTATGAGCAACGACGCACCTGACATCCTCTTCATCACAGAGACCTGGCAGAACCCCTCATCAGCTCCGTTCATCTCTACAGCAATCCCTGCGGGCTACAAGATCGCTCGACAGGACCGCCTTCATAAGCCAGGAGGAGGACTCGCTAGCATCTACAAGGAATCCATCAAAAGCACAACATCCACAGAGAACGCCACCCCATTCATGGAAAACCTGCACTTCAAGCTACAAATCTCTGAAAAATTAACCCTGAACGGACCCCTCGCCTAAGGACAACAGATCAGAGCCACCTTCACCAATCTTAACACCGACTTCATCGCTCCGCTCACCATCCCTCCAGAGCCTACATCTTCCTCCCTGACCTCAACTTTCAGCTGGAAAACCGAAACCACCCTTGCTCCACAACACTCATCGAAAGCTTGCGTAACATTGGACTCACCCTGCTCATCAGAGAACCAACACACTGCAGGACACACACTGGACCCTGTCTCCACCACAAGTGACCGCATCAAATACAACTACACCAATCAGCTCATTTAGGCTGACCATTCACTTCTAAATCAACACATCTCAAGTCAGCACCCCTACCAGGTTCAGCAATCCAAGCCATAGCTGGTGAAAAATCGCAGAAGCAGACTGATTCAGCGCCTTCAGTACTGCTCAACCTGGCCCCATAGACAACCTCGACAAGGACGTCAACAACTTTAACAACTGGATTAAGAAATGCATGGATGCCCTCGTACTCATCAAACCCAACAAGCCTAGATCATCAAACAAACAGGCCAACTGGTACACAGCAGACCTCAGAGACACCAAACCACACATTAAACATGTTAGAAAGGAAATGGGAGAGCCAGCCATGACACCACCAAAAGAACTACCTTCAAGGTTGCACTCAGAAGCGATCACCAGCAAATTAGAGACACTTACAAAAAAGCACTAGACAACAGCATCAAAAGAGCTTCAACAGCTGCAAGGAGATCTTCTCGATCATCAAGGATTACACCTTACCCTCAGCCACTGTCAAAAACATTGCTGCCTCCCAACAACTCTGTGACCACATATCCAACTTCTTTCACAGCAAAATCGCAAACATATACCGCAACTTCGCAAACCAACCCAACCCCAGAGAACTCATTGCTAACCTACCCACCACCTACCAAGACAGCCACCTGACTGCCCTCACCAAAACAACTCAGCAGCAATCATGCAGACTGTCCACTCATGGGCCACAATGGACCCATGCACCCACCACATCTACAACCTAGGAACATCACCAATCAGCACCACCCTGACCCACATCAGCAGCACCCCCATCGTGTCTGCCACTTTCCTGGATGAATGAAACTTGCAGAAATCAATGCCATCCTCAAGAAGCCCACAGCAAACCAAATCGACTGAGCAACTTCAGACTCATCTCCCTACCCCCGTATCCAGCCAAAGTGATTGAGAAAGCCATTAACAAGTAACTCACAACCCATCTCGAACTTCACCATCTTCTATTCCACACACAATCAGGATTCAGAAATAATCACAGCACCAAAACAGCACTCATCGCGGTCTCAATGACATTCGAAACAGCGGCCCTCATCCTGCTCAACCTATCTGTGGCCTTTGACACTGTCTCCCACAACACCCTTATTGGAATATTAAACGAGATTAACATACAAGGATCCACATTCAAATTGATCTGTTCCTTCCTTACGGGAAGAACCCAAAGGGACAGGCTGACACCTTTCACAAGTGAGACCAAGAAACTGATATACGGTGTCCCACAGGGATCTTCCCTTAGCCCTACTCTTTTCAATATATACATGACACTGCTCACCAACATCATCTGATCACAGACATCACTGTCATCCCCAAAGCATCCTCTCCCTGAAGGACAAGCCAAACACCAGCAGATCCAACTTTACCAACTGCATGGCCATGTTAACAGGCTGGATGCAAACCAATTGCCTGAAGCTCAACTCAGACAAGATGGAAGTACTGGTCTTCGGCAACAAGACCGGCCCATGGGATTCCACCTGGTGGCCATCGGAGTTAGGAAGGACCAACACCCCCACCGACAGACCACACAAGAAATCTAGGGATCATCCTGGATGACTAGCTCAGCCTGGCGGTCAACGCAGTGCGCGCCTCCACATGCTGCAAGAAATCTTCAAATGGTTGCCTCAGAACACCAGACGGACCCTCGCACAAGCACCCATCACCACCAGGCTTGACAATAGCAACACTCTCTAGGCCGGAAAAACCAAACAACTCCTACACAGACTCCAGACCATTCAGAACACAGCTGCAAGACTCATACTTGACCTCCCAGACAGCACACATATCGCACTGCACCTTAGGAAGCTTCAGTGGCTCCGCATTCACAAGCGCAGTCAATTCAAACTACTCACGCACATATACAAAGCCCTACACAACACAAGACCAGAATACCTGAACAGCTGCATACACTTTCACCAACCCACCAGACACCCACGCTCTGCAAAACTCTCACTCACACAAGCCTTCATCCGCAAAAGCAAACCTGTGGGTCGCTCATTCTTCTACATCGCACCCAAGGCATCGAACAACCTCCCTCAAAGCATCGGAGCCTCCTCTTCACTTGAGTTCCACAAGAAGTTGAAGATCTGGTACTTCATATAAGCATCTTGGGTCCTCACACCTACACACCTGACATAGCGCCTGGATACCCTGTCAGGCGATAAGTGAGCAATACAAATCAACCTAACATAACAATCGGAGATCTGGCAAAAATGCTCCATTGGACACTATTGTGTGCTGTATCATGGAGAAAAGTGCTGTTGTGAACAGACATTTGTAATTCGTTGGACGATTTGCATGTGATGCAATAAATATGCGGTTGTGAGAGCCAGATACATGGAACACCCTGGTGGTACCAGGATTGACAAGTACAAGGTTGTTTGAAAGTTGTACTGCGGTATGCACTATATTTCCCAGCTAAATGTAAATGTTCAGTCAGATGTACATAGTGTTTAGCACCAGTCTCTTGCTGGGCCTCTCTCTCCACTCCTTTTCCTCACCTGCTTCTCTGATACCTTCTCAATGGACCTCTCCTCCTGACTCCCCCGTTGCCTCCTCTCTCCTTTCGCACTCCCCCCGCCTCCCTCTCAACCTGCCTATGCATGCACCGCCTGGACTCCCTCGGCTTCCTGAAACCTCCCCCTCCTCCCGCCGACCCTCACGCATCTTGTGTGGTTAATGAGGACCGCGAGAGAAGTTTTGCGCTCCGCCTTTTGTTCGCCTGGGACGCTCGGCGTTGTCTGTAAGTGCCCCTGGCCTCGGAGTAACCATGTGATTGTGTACGAACCCGCGCGCCACAGATCTCTTCGGCGAGATGCGATTCTCCGAAGAAAATTGCGAGCCTCTCTCCAGACAAAAAAAACATGAAAACCCTACAGTTATAGTCCGTGCAGCTTCATTCCGCGGCGGTTGTCTTCCCCCGCTCTGCCGCTCCAAAGTCACCTCAACTCTATTACAATGTGAATACAATAATCCTGCCAGCTATCAAAAGGGGAGGGGTGTGGCGAGGGGGCGGATAAGATAAGAGCTCAGTGGGTTCTGCAGGCGCTGCAGAGTCTAAGCTAGATAATTCATTTGGGGGTATATGCTATAGAAATGGTATGTATAAGGAGAGAATTTAGGAGGGGACCCGATGCTCCGAAGCGATACAACTTCAGTATTGCTGGTACCAGCCGGGAACGCATCTTTCATTTTCTTTTATTAATAATGTTTCCTGCCCGCTGCCTTCAGCTGAAGAATACATGCTTTATTTCATTATCTATAAGCTCTTCATATTTGTATCTTTTTTGGGGACTGTAACCTGATTTACGGATCCTAGCGAAATGTTTTTCTGGCTGTAACTCTGTGCATCTTACAGCAGTTGCGTCAAAATCTTGGCCAGGAGCAGGTGTCTCAAGCAAAATGGCGCCACAAGTTCCACAACCCTCTGCCGTATACAACACCACCACCACAACTGGGTTTAAAAGTCTCATTAAGAAGATCTGGGGGTTTAATAACCATGAAAAGGGCCGCACGCAGGGATCTCTCCACATCATACCAGGTGCTGCACACCGACCACTCAACCATAGAGCAACTGAGCTACAGGCACACTGTGGGAGCAAAGTCAAATATGCGGATGTTAGTCAACATGAAGAAAAAAATGCTCATCCTTTCTTCCCTCTTCACCCTCAGAGCCTTGAAGCCACTCTAGTGTGCCCATGGCACTATTCAAACTTCTACTCTTAGATGGCACTAAAATCTAAATTTACAAGGAGAAGATTGCTAACAACTAACAAATCCATGTGTTTTCCAGTCTTGGTGGTCTCACACGCTTAGAATCTAGCTCACCCAATAGAGGGGGATGGAATCTAGACTATCTATAAGAGGGCATTCGCATTTTGACCATCTATAGTGACTAAAGCCTTCAGCTGTTTGTACTAGATGCCCAGTCAATTATTTCTGATTGTTTCTCTGTGTTTTTAATCTAGGTGAACCATAATTCCAGGTACCACCCAGATATAGTCTCCACTGCTACCCACCGAAGCCCTAGCATCGTGCTGCAAAAAGACGGTGGGGGGCAAAGTATCACATTTCCAGAGCTACACTAAATGGGACCTGAATGGATTTTGGTTAATTCCTATGCAGAATCTTTCAGGCCTCTCTAGGCAGGATCAAACATGAAGTTATGCCCATGGCCATGCCACTGCCTGCCTGTCTTCTGCTTACAAATGTATTGCTAGTAAGAATTACCAAACAGCCAAGAAGGTTATATCCACCAGAATCCCTCCATTGACACCCACTCCAGAGACAATGTAAAGCGACAAAAGCAAGGACAAAGTGCAGGTAGGTGATTTGCCCACAGAAGCAACAATACAACTTAGTTGATCACTACACCTCAATGCAGCTCCCTTGAGTGGAGACCTCCTGAAGAAAGTCAGGTTGCTCACATGGGCAAATTCTTCCATCACCATGCAAAACTAGCAAACAAACAAGTTAGTTACATTTGGTAACACTCTTTCTGGTGGGTATACTACCTAATGGCAGAATACCCACTTCTAGAATATTCTCCAGAGGTGCAGCGCGTGTTGGCAAAGGACCTCACTCCACCCTGCTTGCTGCAGTACCACATGGAGATAGCACTGTCCGTGAGAACCCTGCACTAGCCTCCCCTCGATGGTTGGTTGCAAGGCCTTCAACACCAGGCGAATGGCTTGCCACTCCGACTGATTTATGTTGAGCCTTGGTTTCCACCGAAGACTAGAGACCTCTGATCACCTACTCTCCCAGATGGCCTGCCCAACAAAGCAGTAACGCGTCCAACAACAATGTCAGCTCTAGGTGGGGCTTGAAGCGAGGCCTGCTGATGGTCAGGTTGCAGTTCAGAAGCCACCACTCCAAATTGTGTGCAGTCTCCTCTGAAACCTGCTTGGCTTCCAACAGTTTTTCTTAGTGTTGGGTCCACGGAGCCTTCAGGTCCCACTCCAGAGCCTTCATATGCCACCTGGTGAATAGGACAAGTAGGATGCATGAGGTCAACAGGTCAAGAAGACTCAGTGTTGCTCTCACTGAGATCCAGGACCACGGCAGAAACATCAGGATTATAGCCTGGATGTCCTGGACTCGTTTCGGTGGAGGAAAGGCCCTGAACTCTAACATGCCCACAACAGCTCCTATAAAAGGAATTCTTAGTGAAGGGTCAGGTATGAATTTGGCTCATTGATTGAGAATCCCAGCAATGTAAGGAGGTTAACCACTGTCTGCAGGTGGTTTACGACTGACTGTGGCAAGCCCACCTACGACACCCAGTCATCAAGGTAGGGTCACAACTTGTATCCCCAACTTCCAAAGAGGAGTGGTGTTCATTGCCATTACTTTTGTGATTTGAGGGGCACAGGTAAGGCTGCTGGGGGCATGGCAAACTGGAAATGCTCTTGGCTTACCTTGAACCGCGGGAAACACTGTGGAACTGCAGAGAGGGCACATGACAGTACACGTACTACAGGTCCAAGGCTGCCACCGGTCACCAGGACCCAAGACAGACAGAATTTGGCCCGGTGTGAGAATTTGGAGCTTGCTCTTCCAAAGGAAGCCATTCAGATGGCGAAGATATAAAATAGGACAAAGACCTCCAATCCTTTGTCAGCACAAGGCGCTAGCAAGAGTAATAATTCGTTCTATTTCCAAGGCCAGCACACTCTTGCTGTCCATTTGGACAGTAGAGCTTGCATCTCTTGCAGTAACAGGGTTGTTAAAACACAGAGAACCACTCTGATGTGGGTGAAAGCTGTGCTGGGTCAAAAAGGAACAGAAGAGCATAGCCCTGCTGGGCGATCTGGAGGCCACATCTGTCGGATGTGATGAAACATCACTGTGGAAGAAATTGTAGAATCCTGTTTCTCACAGGGTGGTTGTGCTCCGCTAAGAGCAAATTAATGGGGCTTGGAGGCTGACATGTTCGAGAAGAGGCCTCTGACGATTTGTGAGATGTACAATGTCTGCCTGATCCCTGTCCAGGGCCGCTAAAGAGTTAAGGTGACTGCACTACAACAGGGACAGGGATCCTAGTGCTGCTAATATGTCAAACTAGTAGAGCTGCCTTGAAAGGACTGTAACTGATAAGGTAAGTATCTGACAGTGGGCGAAAGGCCCAGAGAGCGCACCATGGCCTGGCTTTCCTTGAAGCACACCAGGGCTGAATCAGTTTTCCCACACAAACGTAATATCCGTCAAAAGGCATTTCCACGAGGGGTGCCTGTACATTGCCAGAAAAGTCTGTGGGTCTCATCTATGAATATATTGGAGCACCATGCTAGTGCCCACTACTTGCCCCATGCAATCAATGTTCATACTGGCACAAACAACATAGTTAGCTCCATCCTAACCATTTTGAATGGTCTGAGACAAGGAGGCCTTAAACTCTTCTGGAACCACTGACAAGATCTCGCTGACCCTGTCCCAGAGGTAGACATATAAATGCCTAGGAGGCAACTGGCATTGACCCAAGCCATTGACCAATTTCAAGGCTAGGCTGGCAGAAGAGAACAAATGTTTCTCAAATGCGTCAATCCTCTTTTTACTTCCTGTCAGGAGAAGTCATGGGGAACAAATTACTGTTCACATTGCTGGTGGAAGCTTGGAGGACCAAACTCTCAGGAGTAGGATGCTCAGTAAGAAAATAATAGTAACCAGGCATTAGTCTGTGGCGTCTGGCCATCTATAAGGGTGTGGAAAGCTGAGAAGTCCGTTGACTTGCAACTTTGCAAATTGTGTTTTTAAAGGTGTCAGTGGCCCTTTGCAGCGGCTGGACGCTGTCCCACTCTCACGAGGGCCAACTCAGGGCAATAGGGGGCTCAATGAGTCTTGGCGGTGTTCTGATTTCCTTTGCCCATGCCCCACCGCAGTCTGTAATTTGCCATCCAGCTCAGTGGCCCTGACTGTCCCCTATGCACCCAGCTTAACAATGCTCTCTGCACTGCCCCTGCCTAGAAACATAGCTTTGGGGGCATATGAGGTGGGACACCGCTTTAACAATTACTTAGTTGGTCTTGTGCTGGCAGTGTCAGTCGGATTTGGCTTGTATGCTGCTGCAGATTAAGTAGCAATGGGTGAGAGAACATAACAGGGAGAGTCGAGCCACAACAGAGCCAATGGTTGGGCTTGTTCTAAAAACTCACGCAACAGCAGAGACATCCCAATATTTAACATATAATTCATGCAACACAAATCATGTTAAGATAGGATGAAGTAGCTTACAAAAGTGTATTTCTTGAACAAGTGGATGTCTCTCACCTTAGTACTTTAGTACTCACTGCATTGAGAAGCATGTATTAAAAGTAATAGTTTTAAAACAAACTTAGAAATATTCAAACCTCCCTCCGCCCTGATGGCACTGTCACTAATAAAAGCAGAAGCAAGTCAATTGACATGTTTACCGCATATGTGGCCTAGATTCTTGTTATAGATGGAGAAACATTAAAGTCTGCTAAACACAAGATATTTTTGTTCAGCGCACATCCTGAACTTATGCATTCGAAGGTACTCTTTATTTGTGATAATGAAGAAAAGGGAGGCTGAGGGAAATAAAATATGTGCCTAGGATCACACAATTTGTTCAAACGGGGAGATGGGATCGACCCCAGATTTTCTGGTTTTACATTACGCAATGAAGCTACTCGAGGCATATCTGTTTCTCTCGCCCATTTCATATCAAAGGTCACTGCTCTGTTGTTAATTCTTGGCACAATGAGATAAGAACGCAAGTCACATGGAAGCTCAGCTCATTTTGGCCTCAAGAGTCCAAGGCTCAAGATGACCAGAAACAGGCATCGACCTTGAGATTAGGAGATTAGCTCACTGACAATTAAGCTGGACCTACGTTTGCAGTGCCACCTACAAAGATGACTCTGATTTGCAGGCAAGGTAGAGGGCATAGATCTGATTGGGACCCTGCCCATCACACATGCCACACCAGTTTAGGGCCCTACCAGGTCTAAAATGAGATAGTAATAAAAAACTTAGAAATGGGTCCCTATCAGCTTTGAGTCAAGTCCTTTACTGCAAAAATTATGCTTGAATTCCCAATGACTACTGTAGAAAGCCTCGAGGTAATGCATAACAATGATGCAGTCCCTGGTTACATTAGATTTTAACTTCAACATACAATTCTTAAAAAACAAGTTACTTACCTGTAAACTATGGTTCTCCAGTATTGATATATTTTATAGATTCACATACTTGAATCTTCCCCGTCGTCATGGTGAGAGTCCCACAGTAGCAGAAAAAATAGCAGTAATAAAATATCACCCTAGACCTCCACAGAACAGAAATTAACTTAAGGAACCTTTCAGCCTCATTTTATAACATCTACATTTCAGCCAATCACAGTAGAGACCTCAGAGTGCCCTTCCCCTGCTGTGATAGGGAGTCTCCCTGAGCTCTGCTCAGTTACAGTATTTCCTCTTTAACTTTTGACCTCCAGTCTCAGCTTCTGCTACTCTCAAGATACTTTGCACTATCTACTTTTGCCCTTCCTTATTTTTGAAATGCTAGAGCCTAAAAAGGGCTGTTAAGGCCCTGTACGACCAATAGGAAATGTAGACTATTCTCTGAAGACCCCCAGACAGTGTCTATATTGCATCTACCCTGACCACAAACCCATGGAATGCAAATATTGCCACACTTTTCAGCAAAAATCCTCAAAGACAGCAAGGGTAGGCTGCTACTTTGGCTTGACTCGGGAGTCTGAACCTGAGGAAAAGGCATATTCTTCCTCAAGGAAAAAAAAGAAGGGCAGTCCCTCCTCCTATCATGGGGGCTCTAGGAGATCCAAGTCCGACGACAAATCTGAAGGAAAACACCACAAGAAACTTCAGACAGAGGCTACAAAGCCTTCTTCAGCTCTAGCTTCTGCTTCTCTAACTTCTGCTTCTCTAACTCCTCTCAGAGACCAGTCTTCTGGACCGTCGATGGCTTCATCCATAAAGATTCCACTCTCATCAAGTAAATCTGAGGTTCTGGCAGCGTTGACGGCAGCAATGGCGGTGGGAACTTTGACGACGGTAACAACGTCGTTATCAAAAAGACCTTCACGTTGATGAGAATTTCGCATTCGACCACCGATCCGGCGACGACTCCAACGATGACAGCCACCCAGACAAAAGCCGTTCACGCACAGTCGACGGTGTCCCAAACGATCGCATTGGCGATTGCACCACAGTCGAGCCCATTGTTGGGACCGCGAGGGAGGGAAAAATCAGTCTTCTTCAGCCCAGAAAGATTCAAGATTTCTCCAACATATTCCCTTTACCTCCTGCACGTCTTTTTGGACTTCTAAGAGTCAGAGGATGAAAGTATGTTTGGCCCTGTAAACAGTCCATCACAGTTAAGGGTCAAGTGCCAAGATTCTGACGATGAGGACATTGAGGACAATGATCCATCTTCTTATCTGGCTTGAGAATTTTCTTTTGCAGAGAGAGACATGTCTGCTATGCACCGGCCGGATTCCTTCCAAGAACGTTACCCTTATGATGAGCGTCATAATTTTAGGGAACCTTCAATAAATGTTCCAGTGACCCTGGTATTTGATCTCCGTCATATGATTGATGATTAATAAAGGCGCTTTACGGGTGCAAATGCTCCTTACAGGCCGTTACCACCCCAGGAAGTTCCTACTATTCTTCTAGGTCAAAGTACTCCCAAATCCAGCAGGGAAAAGATTATCCCTCCTCCTATAGTCATACTCAGGATGTTCAGACAGAGAAAGGCGAGATACGAACAGACATAGGCACCCATGATGAAAGGGATGACTTCATAGCCCTATGCCACCATCTCGCATCCCTCCTGCTGCGGATTACCCTCCTACAGATATTGGGGGATTTCATGATCTCCTGGAGCATGCCTCCAAGCATTTTGACTTGCCAATGCCAGCTAAACCATGTTTTCTATATGATTTTAAACCAGGCACTCCACGTTCAGTAAGGTCCATCCCTATAGTTCACTTTCTATGGCAAGAAGGACTGAAGCTAATGAAAACACCTGCCTCCGTTCCAGCAGTCATTCCAAAGTTAGATAAAAAATAGAAAGCTCCTGATGACACGCCTACATGTCTCATCGGTCACTCGAGGCCGTACTCTGTCATCATGCACGCAGCGCAGAGAAGAGCCAAAAGAATCTAGCGTCTCTGTGTACAGCTCCACCTGACAAGGAAGGGCGCTGCTTCAACAATATTGGAAAGAGATTCTCAGCGTTGGCGGCCACCTCGAGCCTCTAATGCCATGGCAGTTCTTGGGAGATATGACTGGCAGATGTGGTCAGCCATCTCTGCTCTGTTTGCACATCTGCCGGAAGATAAAAAGAAAGAGGCTAAGGACATTCTTGTGGAGGGGGAAAGAGTGTCTTCGGAGCTTATCGAAAGAGCCATGGACATTTCATCCACTGGACATGCCTCGACATGGGCCAGCATTGCTCGTTGGGTCACCTGAACAATTACCTTCTGTCATGAAAAGGGAGACCGCCCACTTCCTGCAAAACCACAAGCTCACTCAACTAGGAAAGTGGCAACTTCCTCTGTCCTGTTTGCAGGATTAACCCTTCCTGACATATGCAGGGCGGCAACATGGGCTTAATGCGCGCATATTAATGAAGCATTACTGCCTTGATGGTTGGAAGAAGGCAAAAATTGCTGTTGGATAAGCTGCACTTCGACTTCTCTTTGCCTAAGGTAGGCGGCTTTCAGCCTTCTTTCTTACTGGTTGTAAATTTGTATGCATATTCTGTATGTTCTTCTTGGTTTCTAATTCTACAAGTTTATGTCATGGTGGGATGGTATCCTACCATCTTCCTTTTCTCTTATTGTGCTTATACTGCTTACTAGTCTGATTCAAGCATGTGAATCTAAAAAAGATACAATACTAGAGAAAAAACAAGTTACTTGTCTGTACACCGTGGTTCTCCATTATTGAAATATTTTATAGATTCACATTCGACCCTCCCTGCTCCCCGTTTAGGCTCACCAGTTACCTCAGAGTTTTGTATACCTATAGACTTGTGCTCGAAATCTGAGATACTGGAGAAGAGTATTTTTTCCCCATATGTTGGGTTTCTGTATTTTTTCATGCAACATTTGATTGTTTTAAGTCAACAGAGTGGCTTCTAGGCGTCTGGGTAAGTTCTGGTAGTGGACTAGTGTTCATGATGGAACAAGAGTGAGAGCTCTGGCCATGAGTCTGACAGCAGTGTGAATTTCTCACAGTGAATGTCAGTGTGTCATATAGGTACTCAGACTTCATTCACATATAGTCTGAGCTACTAAAATGTCTGCTCTCGCTACCCATATTAAGCCTGGTCTTCCAATGTTAGGTATGGACTTATGTTAGCCTGCTCTCCTAGGCTTCTCTGACCTCCATTGCTCTGAGGAGGGCCTAGACTAGAGTGGACAACATAGTCCACCCTATCCCACTGATACCCTACACTGGCTGCCCTTACTTTTCAAAATAACTTATGTGAAGAAATAGCTTCTGGCACATTTACCCCCAGTTTCTGGCTATTGGGTACTGGTGTAATGACTCAGAGTGCTGAGTCATTACACCAGTAATGACTCCACATTCAGCAGTAACTGAGACTTGCTAACCAGAACTCAGTGCCAGTCCTCTAACTCTTAAAAGTGTATGTTGGATTGGCTTATACCTCTGAAACACAAGGCTCCTAAACTCTGCACCTCTGCAGGGGTGCCCATCCTTAACACCTGTGTCAGTCCCCAAGATCACACATTTGCATCTGTAAACAGAGGGCCAGGACTCCAGGACTCCAGCAACGACAAGGGACAGACATGGTTCGGGCCAGTCTCAGGAGCATGGTTCCTGTGAAAGCCATGATGAAACCATGAGCTGGCACTGGTGCGAGTCCAGCAGCCGGCCACTGGGGGCAGTTCACCGCTGGGGTGCGGCGGCGGCAGGTCGGTGCAACAGGTTTCACTCCTTTTAGAAACACAAACGCTATGAACCTTTGACACTAACTACAAGAAGCCGTTTGGGCAACAGTCTGTAGCCATCATTGTGTATCTCCAAATCTTAGTATAAAAGATTCAAGTAACAATTTTGGGATTAGGGTCACAGAGTATATGGCAACATTTTAAAACAAAAACCAAAAAATAAAAATTTCAACAAAAAAAAAAAAAGAACGAAACAAGTGCAAAAAAGCTGCCCACAAAAATAGTATGACCTGCACAAAAACCTACTATCAAGAACCTCTACAAAATATGACGCAATAGGAGCTTGGCGCGGCCGCGCGGCGAACATCAAAGCGGCTGCGAAAGTGATCACAATCGCGATCAATGAGCATGACGAGGAAAGCCATATGGCGCCTCTGCTCGTAAGCTCGCGCCCGTACACATGCACGCAAGTTGTAGGCCGGCAATAGTAGCATTTTTTGGAAGCCCTTACAAAAATTCTCGCCAGACCTCCGCATGCGCTGGGTCAGACGAGACCTAAAAAGCAGGACATGTTTCTTAATATGTCCTAACAATAAAAAACACAAATAGTTGCTTAACTGTAGAAAGGCTTGTAACTCCATTGTTAAGTACAGGGTTACACGCTAACCACTCAGCTGTGCAAACTTCTGAATCTAACTGCTAAAGTTGAAACTTCAAGGTATCAAAAGAATCACTGCATTAAACCCAACAAGTCGAATATCTTGTACTTTTTGAGTAAAAGGCAACTTTGGAAAATTGCCACTTTGTTGCTGACGTTTTCTAGTGCCCATTTACGGATGCTGGCCATGTGTGAACAACTCCCACAGGACACAATAGAGGCCTGCCAGTGGAAGAGGTTTGACCTCTCCCTGGCAGGAAGCCATACAAGGTGTGACCCCAGAAAGAGTTTCACCTTGAAGGGCAAATGAAAGACAGACACACACACACACACAGCTGCACTTCTGTTCTGGTAGACAAGTTGGCATCGGCGGTGGTCCTAAGCATCACCAAAACATGCGTTATAATGAGTTACCCGTCCTCAGCTTCCTCAGTTCACAATAAAACGGTGCAGTACGTTCAGTGCCTGTCCAACCAGTGTCCTGCTGTGGATTGAAGAGTGATCGCCGCTGCTTGATGTAATCTCTTTCCTTGTAAAATATCCAAGGGCTGGTGTTTGCGCCTCTCTTTCTCAGAATGCCCAGAACACACAAAGCCCTCCCCATACCCTGCGAGGCTTCAGTGAGCTGCCATTTTCTCGTGTCAAGCCTCACAAGCCTCTGGTTTCACCGCAGTAACTTTTAAGTGAGAGGGGATATTAACCTTACAATGCAGCCTGGCAGGTCTGCCGAGCTGACCTTTCCTTCGTCTTGCCCCAGTTGCTTTATCGCATTATGTTTGTATGAAACGACTTGTGCTCTGTTCTGTAAAGCATCCTTTGTTCGGCAGCTTTCAGAGCCGCTGGCACGCTGTGACGTAGCAGGCCGGAGTGCCTCTAGCGCGGTCGCCATTGGTCACGATTTGTGGTTGAACATTTGATCATTTTGTCCTAATAGCTCTCAATGCTGAAGCACGATTCTTGGTCCGGCCCCCCTGATGGGTCACAGCGTGCCTAGCACAAGTGGAAAACGCGCTTACATTTAAAGCTCAGGGTTTCACATCAGAAAATAAAATGTAAGATTGACAAAGGTTAATAAGGGCTAAGATCAGGATCAGAGCAGGTACGAAAGGGAAGCTTGATTTCCAACCGGGCTAGAGAAGTGCAGACAGCATAGTAGAGTATTTTAAAATCACCCTATTAACTTAAGTATTCTAAAGAAATGAGTATGCGTCCTAAAGTTAAAGTGTGGAAATTGGTCCCAAATAAACCTCTACATCACTATCTTATACATCTGAAAACACATGGCCTCTACTAATAATTACAGCAACCTGGTATTAGTATATCTCAAAGTAGCTGGAGTAAATACATGCAATTTTTTCTTGTGAGCACATGACTAATTGGAATAACCAACAACCACCACTAGACAACAAGCTCTAGATTAACCACTAACCTTGGGTTCCGGAGTAGAGTGCTACTTGCTGTAAAGCGCTTCAACGCCTCATCAGGGGTAGTAAGCACTACATAAATCCAATTACACTTGCAAGAAAAAACAAACGTCAGTACCTTTACACACAAGCACCATCCCAGTTCTTTGAATAATTACTCATTATCCTCTGTTAATGTCATCTGGAGATGTTCAAACAAATATGAAACAAATAACAATAAGACTTTCCCTGAATGAAAAAGACTAGTGAAGAAACGGAAAACACAGTTCTTTGTTGCTA
This sequence comes from Lissotriton vulgaris, assembly GCF_964263255.1. Lineage (NCBI taxonomy): Eukaryota > Metazoa > Chordata > Amphibia > Caudata > Salamandridae > Lissotriton > Lissotriton vulgaris. The sequence continues at coordinate 376,899,634 of NC_141687.1, forward strand.
TCTTGTATCCACACCATAGACTGATTAGGCTGAGATGTGTCCTGTAATGTACTGATTGAGGAACGAACCGCAGTTAAGCAATTTGACAGACAAAACTATGTGACCGCTATGATGGATCACTAAATTGCAACTGTGTAGAAAGAACTTCATCACAATCCAAGATGGCCACCAGACGTGGCATGAGGACCTCAACACTCAGGTGACTCTGCACGTCACATCGTCGGTACGTGTGCATCTACCAATACGTGAGGTCATTAGATGTAGTCAATGTTTGAGGAGGTCCCGTGCAGGCAACTGGCTACACAAAGACTGATGTCACTGCCAAGGATCTCTTGGGCTGACGCGAGACTGCAAGCTCCTCTCCGCTATCCAAGTACGGGCCAATAAAACTTACAGTAACTCTCCAAATATGTCTGCTGACACCAGGGGATCCTTCAATGCCAAAGACTCTATGGATATATGAAACACAATGTCCCAATAGGTAACAGTAGAAAAGGCAATTTAAGTTGTGCATGCAAAAAGCATTACATTTGAAGGAGAACAAGGAGGCTCAATTTGTTTGTACGTGGCTTGTAATTCACCAATTTCTGGGATAACTACACATGGAAATACAGTTATAAAGCAGCACTGTACACAAAAAATCATGTGACAACCCAAAAAATACTTGGTGACAAGGTGATATATACAAGTGGAGGTGACGACGCAAGTGAAAAAAAGTGAACAGCGTGGACGGCACAAAGTGACAAAGTTATATACAGTGTTGGCTCAGGAATTGATAAATTCAAATCATTTTAAACTGCATTAGGACACAGTTATGAGCCAAATGTTGGAATGCGCCAAACCATTGCGCTGCAGTGTCGACGGCGTTTCGATCTACAGTTATTAGGGTTCCTCTTCAGGACAGTGTTGACGGATAGTTGTAGTGCTGGGCTTCAAGTAGGCGCTGGTTCAGTGTAGTGACCAGTCGTCGTAGAACAATGAATTCAAGTGAACGGAAGGATCATCGTGAGTAAGTAAAGATACGGGGAACCGTCTAGGTCGGCGTATCTGGATACAAGGCTTCTTTAGTCGATGCAGAGGCAGCGTCTGGATCAATCTGTGATTTCGCTGTCAAATGATGATTCAGGAGCGCGGGTTCCGACCTGCGATAAGGTTGAATTACAAACCGGAACTGCTGGGGCTCGCTTTTATCTTTACTTACTCACAATGATCCTTCCGTTCACTTGAATTCATTGTTCTACGACGACTGGTCACTACACTGAACCAGCGCCTACTTGAAGCCCAGCACTACAACTATCCGTCAACCCTGTCCTGAAGAGGATCCCTAATAACTGTGGATCGAAACGCCGTCGACACTGCAGCGCAATTGTTTGGCGCATTCCAACATTTGACTCATAACTGTGTCCTAATGCAATTTAAAATGATTTGAATTTATCAATTCCTGAGCCTACACTGTATATAACTTTGTCACTTTGCGCCGTCCACGCTGTTCACTGTTTTTCACTTGCGTCGTCACCTCCACTTATATATATCACCTTGTCACCTAGTGCTTTTTGGGTTGTCACATGATTTTTCGTGTACTGTGCTGCTTTATAACTGTATTTCCATGTGTAATTATCCCAGAAATTGGTGAATTACAAGCCACGTACAAACAAATTGAGCCTCCTTGTTCTCATTCAAATGTAATGCTTTTTGCATGCACAACTTAATTTGCCTTTTCTACTGTTACCTATTGGGACATTGTGTTTCATATATACCTTATGCCCAGTCCCAGTTTGGTCTATGGGTCCTACTCCTGTTCTTCTTCACTAAAGACTCTATGGAGGCACATGGCTTAATAGCAGTACACAGTAAGTCCATTCAGCAACTACAAAGTCAATAGGGACAGTGAGCACCCCGTCCCAAATGTGGAGAAAGAGTCCGTTTGCAATAAATAGTTGAAAGAGCAATTTATTTACATAAAGAAAAGGAGCTCATGTCCTTCACAGCTTACTCCTGGGGCTTCCGATTCCAACTGCCAGGTGGCAACATTGGCTTAAACACCAACCAACGTTATATATAAAGGGTTGACCCAATGGCACTGGGACCTGGGTGATTCAATATTACATATATAGGGGTCCCAGTTGGAACAAATTCTAGTACACAAAAGGAAAAAAATTTTGTAGGAAAGAATCACATACTTAAAGACTGTATTTTCAGAGTGATGTTATTTAATTCACATCCTCTATTGTAGATTGGTTACAAAAACATTCCTCCAAACAGTAAATTGGTTCTTATTGCCCAAAGGAGGAGGGGCAAGGGAAAGAAGGACAGGAGAGGGGGTAGAGTAGTGAGGATAGTGTGGGTATAGACAAGTAGCAAAGGAAATCATAGGTGGTCATTCATACATTTTGAAAATGATACCACAAAGGCATATTTGCATTGCCATACAGGTAATTACTATGTGCATTCATATTCCTATACCAACACATTAAACACAGCCAAAAAATGATCTGTTGTTAGTGGCTAGGTAATAGTGGTTGGTATGTCGACGTTTCGACCCCAATGTTGTAGGCTGATTGATGCCCTACTGCGGGGTCTTCATCAGGACCAGTGAGGAAAGGGTGGTGGGGGATGTGGGCGGGCACCTACGATTAAAAACGTGGTATTTAGATAGGGGAAACATTGTAGCTGTTAAAGTGTGCTACTCAAGTCACAAAACAATTACCTAAAAGGCCACAGTGAAAGGCATGGCCCCTTCTAGGACGTGTAGAGGGCCCGAAGGCTCCGGAAGTCAAGGAGTGCGTCAACCTACAAAAGTTAGGTTATTGTCAAAAAACGTGGACAAATTTCAAAGGGAGTCCCACGTAAACTACAAACTCATTTATATATGTGTGCCATCGTTTAAGAAAGCATCCAAACATTACCCAGCCGGGTTAAAAACAGAGAAATAATAATCACATGACGGAGGGTGTCTCAACCAAGACACATCTAGATATACCCCAAATGTTCAAGCCCAAGTCGCTATAGGGTCTTATCATGTCCCCATCAATTTAATGACGTAATAGATTGCCGCATCAAGAAACAGGTACTATTGATTCAGAAACTTTGTGGTTACATATAAGGTGACATTAGTTCTCATACGATACCCCACCTAATCTTGGTAGTCCAAAATAAACTTTTACCCGAGGGAACGACCCTAGATGACATCCTTCATAACGGTGAAATAATCGATTAATGGTATCAGTGCTGTATTGACACTGTATGTGAAAAATAAATAAGCTTGGTTACAAAGCTCGACCTTGAATGCACAGGGTCGTAAATATTATGGAAACTGACAGAAACTCACCACGAGCGCGGCGGTTTACAACTTCTGCCGAAATCTGAGCACCAATCCGAAAGAGGCGGAGGGCCGGATATTAAAGTAAATAAACTAAAAAGTCACAAACTTGTAACCATCAGGAGAGTTATAATAGACTTACCACGGATGGTTGGGCTGTGCGCACCTCGTAGGGAAATTGCCGGAATGAAAAACCTTGCTTTAACTTAAAGGAGAAAACACGCAATTGAGCGCGTGTCCCCGCAGCAGCTAGATGCCTGCTGTTACGCTAGCTAAAGCTGATGGAAAAAAGACTTATGCGTCTTGGTTCGGGCCGGTGGAAGATAAGCTCACCGCTTAGGATAAGTCTTGGGCATTAGTTCAAATCCTGGCAACTAAATTTGTTAAACTTGGTAAACGTTAACGCTAAAGGCCTTCCAACATATTATCAGAGAAAGTATCAGGAGATTAGTAAATTACAGAAAGACCCATTTTCGATGTATTGCAATTACGCACGGGAGAGTGATTCTGACAATGGGACCGTCCCTTCAATGAGACTGGGTATGTTGTGAGGTTATGACCTATAGGTAGGAAACCGCCAGGGGCTTCGTTATTACATATTAGTGTAATGATACACGTGCAGGATTATTCTCAAATTAACATCCAATAAAATACATTATTACAGATAGAACACATACTACAAATCGGAATTACATAGTGGAGCTGTTCATCTGTATATGTCCTGTAGAAAGACAAAAAATTCACAAGAAAGAAGAGAATCCAAAAGTTTACATCAGCACACTTGTTAATAGGTACCACATTAATTTAGACAAGCCAATTGGGCATAGCTAGTGTCCTGTTCGTTCAGGCCATGTTGGATCGTGTCTAAACGGGTCATCCATTTACTTTCTCTTACATTGAGGACAGAGGCTACAAACTAAACAGTTCAATTACAAACATTTCAACATAGACCTCCAAACATTCACAAATTGCAATACCAATTGTGTCATATACTGCATTACATGCCCGTGTGGTTTAGCGTTTATAGGACAAACACAACAGAAGGTAAAAACAAGTATTCTCCAACACCAAAGCAGGATTAGGTGTGAAGTGGTAGGGGCTCCTCTGGTTGACCACTACAGAAGGGCAGGACACACAGTTGAGCAGCTCCAATGGGTGGTCCTTGAGAAAGTCTCCCTGGGCCCGAGGGGTGGTAATATTGCCTCTGTATAATGAAGCCCCTGGCGGTTTACTACCTATAGGTCATAACCTCACAACATACCCAGTCTCATTGAAGGGACGGTCCCATTGTCAGAATCACTCTCCCGTGCGTAATTGCAATACATCGAAAATGGGTCTTTCTGTAATTTACTAATCTCCTGATACTTTCTCTGATAATATGTTGGAAGGCCTTTAGCGTTAACGTTTACCAAGTTTAACAAATTTAGTTGCCAGGATTTGAACTAATGCCCAAGACTTATCCTAAGCGGTGAGCTTATCTTCCACCGGCCCGAACCAAGACGCATAAGTCTTTTTTCCATCAGCTTTAGCTAGCGTAACAGCAGGCATCTAGCTGCTGCGGGGACACGCGCTCAATTGCGTGTTTTCTCCTTTAAGTTAAAGCAAGGTTTTTCATTCCGGCAATTTCCCTACGAGGTGCGCATAGAATGACACAGCCCAACCATCCGTGGTAAGTCTATTATAACTCTCCTGATGGTTACAAGTTTGTGACTTTTTAGTTTATTTACTTTAATATCCGGCCCTCCGCCTCTTTCAGATTGGTGCTTGGATTTCGGCAGAAGTTGTAAACCGCCGCGCTCGTGGTGAGTTTCTGTCAGTTTCCATAATATTTACGACCCTGTGCATTCAAGGTCGAGCTTTGTAACCAAGCTTATTTATTTTTCACATACAGTGTCAATACAGCACTGATACCATTAATCTATTATTTCACCGTGATGAAGGATGTCATCTAGGGTCGTTCCCTCGAAAGTTTATTTTGGACTACCAAGATTAGGTGGGGTATCGTATGAGAACTAATGTCACCTTATATGTAACCACAAAGTTTCTGAATCAATAGTACCTGTTTCTTGATGCGGCAATCTATTACGCCATTAAATTGATGGGGACATGATAAGACCATATAGCGACTTGGGCTTGAACATTTAGGGGAAAATCTAGATGTGTCTTGGTTGAGACACCCTCCGTCATGTGATTATTATTTCTCTGTTTTTAACCCGGCTGGGTAATGTTTGGATGCTTTCCTAAACGATGGCACACATATATAAATGAGTTTGTAGTTTACGTGGGACTCCATTTGAAATTTGTCCACGTTTTTTGACAATAACCTAACTTTTGTAGGTTGACGCTCTCCTTGACTTCCGGAGCCTTCGGGCCCTCTACACGTCCTAAACGGGGCCACGCCTCTCACTGTGGCCTTTTAGGTAATTGTTTTGTGACTTGAGTAGCACACTTTAACAGCTACAATGTTTCCCCTATCTAAATACCACGTTTTTAACCGTAGGTGCCCGCCCACATCCCCCACCACTCTGTCCTCACTGGTCCTGATGAAGACCCCGCAGTAGGGCATCAATCAGCCTACAACATTGGGGTCGAAACGTCGACATACCAACCACTATTACCTAGCCACTAACAACAGATCATTTTTTGGCTGTGTTTAATGCTTTGGTATAGGAATATGAATGTACATAGTAATTACCTGTATGGCAATGCAAATATGCCTTTGTGGTATCATTTTCAAAATGTATGAATGACCACCTATGATTTCTTTTGCAACTTTTCTATACCCACACTACCCTCACTACTCTACCCCCTCTCCTGTCCTTCTTTCCCTTGCCCCTCCTCCTTTGGGCAATAAGAAACAATTTACTGTTTGGAGGAATGTTTTTGTAACCAATCTACAATAGAGGATGTGAATTAAATAACATCACTCTGAAAATACAGTCTTTAAGTATGTGATTCTTTCCTACAAAAAATGTTTCCTTTTGTGTACTAGAATTTGTTCCAACTGGGACCCCTATATATGTAATAAACACCAACCAAGGCAGAAGGGCACAACTTGGAACTTCAACCAAACATTAACAAAATCTGAAATACAGGTAAGTGACCATCTGAACATACAGACACACTACTATACAATTGACTACATACCGGCACTGACTGCAGTAGTGCAGTGTTGTGAATGGAGCAGCTGCATCCTTGATAGGGCATTTCTGTTGACTGTCTCTCACTTGCCCGTATGGGCCTTTGCACCCGTGTACCCATATTATACCAGGGGTGCAGTGCCCAGAATAGAACCCCTGCACCTCTGGCAATGGTCCCTTCCATTGACGTATAGGTCTGCGTATATGGTGGTAGTGGTGTAGTTCCCTCTATGCAGTCACTGCACCTCTGGTAGGGGCCTCTCCTTTTCATGGCTACATCTCTATGTACAGTAGTAGGAGTGCAATGCACTGCATAAGCCTCCGCACATCTGGCAGGAGCTCCCAGCACTTAATGTCTCCCTGTATCAGAGCAGAGGTGGAGACCCTACACCTCTAGCAGTGACCGCTCCTGTTCTTTGTGTCTAGGCCTACACTAGAACATCTGTTGATGCACATGTCTCCCTGTACCATCGAAGGGATGGCGACCTCACACCTCTGGCAGAGGTATCACTGTTGATATCAGTGTCTCTATGGCCTGCACAGTGGGAGCACCTGTGCAGTGCCTGCATGCATACCCTGCACCTCTGATGATGCTCATGTCTGTGTCTCCCTGTACTCAAGCCCGGGTGCAGTGCCCTCCACGAAGACCGGGCACCCCTGCCGTACTCCAAGCTGTTGAAGATTAGCAGAGGTGCAGTACCCTTCATCATACCCTACAACTATGGTAGGGCCTTCATCCTGCCGAAGTATGTATCCCTGTATTATTATTTATTTAGCTTATAAGGCGCGCAGCTACCCGCAGTGGGTTTCCTGGCGACAAGGGACAGATTAAAAGAGAAAAAGAGAGAGCAACCAAAAATCATTGCTGAAGGAGCCAGGTTTTGAGTCCTTTGCGGAAGGAGATTGGTGGGCAGAGCATTCCAGAACTTCGGACCCAGGTGGGAAAATGAGCGGCCGCCCATCTTCACCAACCTAAATCTTGTAGTTCCCCCGGCAGGGGTCCCTCCCGTTGATGCCGTGTCTCCGTGGCCTGTGCACTGGGAGCAGTGGTGCGGCTTCATTGTCATTCCTCAAAGGTCCTGTCATTGCCACGTCTCCAGAGCCATTAATCAGGCGCGGGGTGAGAGGCTCCCGGGGCCGGGCCATCCATCTCTGTCCCCCGTGCCTTCCCGGAGACACGGCTGGCCTTTCTCCGACGCTCGCTGCCTTCTCACCCACCTGTCGCCGGCCTCTCCACCACTGGCAGACACACAAAGGTTACAGAACCGTGGTGAGACACCGGGTGAGGTGTCTCAACACAAATCGCAAGACCCCAACAAGAGAACAGAGCCCCCAATACTAAAGGAGCAACAGCTGCGATGCGCAGCGCGCTCTCTGCCTCCTCCTGTCTTGCAGCAACACAACAGGGTATTTACAACCTCTGAGATGAGGCGCGAAGAATGGCGGCGGCCGAGAGTGGCCTGATCGATAGATTAGAAGCCACAATCGCCTCACTAATGTTGGAAATGGCCGTAGTAGGCCCTCAGCCGTGTCGAACTTTAAGTACGAAAGGAAAATGGGGTCATGATAATTAAAAATTTAAGAAATCCGGACGAGGACAACAGAACCAACAACTCAGTGCCCAGTGGCTACTAACTTGTAGGAGTAGTTGGGCGGGTGCACGCTCACCTCCACCCATCCACAAGCACATACACTCGCATCCATCCATTCAACAGCACACACTCACCACCACCCATCCACAAGCACATACACTCGCATCCATCCATTCAACAGCACACACTCACCACCACCCATCCACAAGCACATACACTCGCATCCATCCATTCAACAGCACACAGTCGCCTCCACCCATCCACAAGCACATACACTCGCATCCATTCATTCAACAGCACACACTCACCACCACCCATCCACAAGCACATACACTCGCATCCATTCATTGAACAGCACACACTCCCCTCCACTCATCCACAAGCACATACTCTCACATCCATCCATTCAACAGCACACACTCACCACCACCTATCCACAAGCACATACACTCGCATCCATCCATTGAACAGCACACACTCCCCTCCACTCATCCTCAAGCACATACACTTGCATCCATCCATTCAACAGCACACACTCACCACCACCCATTCACAGGCACACACACTCGCATCCATCCATTCAACAGCACACACTCACCACCACCCATCCACAAGCACATACACTCGCATCCATCCATTGAACAGCACACACTCCCTTCCACTCATCCAAAAAGAACATACACTTGCATCCATCCATTCAACAGCACACACTCACCACCACCCATTCACAAGCACATATACTCGCATCCATCCATTGAACAGCACACACTCCCCTCCACCCATCCACAAGCACATACACTCGCATCCATCCATTGAACAGCACACACTCCCCTCCACTCATCCACAAGCACATCCACTTGCATCCATCCATTCAACAGCACGCTCACCTCCACCCATCCACAAGCACATACACTCGCATCCATCCATTCAACAGCACACACTCACCGCCACCGATCCACAAGCACATACACTCACATCCATCCATTGAACAGCACACACTCCCCTCCACTCATCCACAAGCACATACACTTGCATCCATCCATTCATCAGCACACAGTCGCCTCCACCCATCCACAAGCACATACACTCGCATCCATCCATTCAACAGCACACACTCCCCTCCACTCATCCACAAGCACATACACTTGCATCCATCCATTCAACAGCACACACTCACCACCACCCATCCACAAGCATATACACTCGCATCCATACATTCAACAGCACACACTCACCTCCACCCATCCACAAGCACATACATTTGCATCCATCTATTCAACAGCACACTCACCACCACCCATCCACAAGCACACACTCGGATCCATCCATTCAACAGCACACACTCACCTCCACCCATCCACAAGCACATACACTCGCATCCATCCATTCAACAGCACACACTCACCACCACCCATCCACAAGCACATACACTCGCATAAATCTATTCAACAGAAAACACTCACCTCCACCCATCCACAAGCACATGCACTTGCATCCATCCATTCAACAGCACACACTCACCTCCACCCATCCAACAGCACAGTCGCATCCATCAATTGAAAAGCACACAATTGAAAAGCACACACTAACCTCCACCCATCCACAGCACATACACTCGCATCCATCCATTGAACAGCACACACTCACTGCCACCCATCCACAAGCACATACACTCGCATCCATCCATTCAACAGCACACACTCACCACCACTCATCCACAAACACATACATTCGCATCCATCTATTCAACAGCACACACTCACCGCCACCCATCCACAAGCGCATACACTCGCATCCATCTATTCAACAGCACACACTCACCGCCACCCATCCACAAGCGCATACACTCGCATCCATCCATTAAACAGCACACACTCCCCTCCACCCATCTACAAGTGCACACGCTTGCATCCATCCTGTCAACAGCACACTCATTGCCACCCATCAACAAGAACATTCACTTGCATCCATCCATCCAACAGCACACACTCACTGCCACCCATCTACAAGCCCATACACTCGCATCCATCCAACAGCACACTCACCTCCACCCATCTACAAGTGCACAAGCTTGCATCCATCCTTTCATCAGCACACACTCACCTCCACCCATCTACAAGTGTATACGCTCGCATCCATCCAACAGCACACACTCACTGCCATCCATCCACATGCACATACACTCGCATCCATCCATTCAAAAGAACACACTCACCTCCACCCATTTAAAAGTGCACACGCTTGCATCCATCCATTCAACAGCACACACTCACCTCAACCCATTTACAAGTGCACACTCTCGCATCCATCCATTCAACAGCACACACTCACTGCCACCCATCCAGAAGCAAATACACTCGCATCCATCCATTCAACAGCAGACACTCACTGCCACCACCCACAAGCACGCACACTCGCATCCATCTATGCAACAGCGCACACTCACCTCCACCTATCCACAAGCACATACACTTGCATCCATCCATTCAACAGCACACACTCACCTCCACCCATGTACAAGTGCACACGCTTGTATCCATCCATTCAACAGCACACACTCACTGCCACCCATCCAGAAGCAAATACACTCGCATCCATCCATTCAACAGCAGACACTCACTGCCACCACCCACAAGCACGCACACTCGCATCCATCTATGCAACAGCGCACACTCACCTCCACCTATCCACAAGCAAATACACTCGCATCCATCCATTCAACAGCACACAGTCGCCTCCACCCATCCACAAGCACATACACTCGCATCCATTCATTCAACAGCACACACTCACCACCACCCATCCACAAGCACATACACTCGCATCCATTCATTGAACAGCACACACTCCCCTCCACTCATCCACAAGCACATACTCTCACATCCATCCATTCAACAGCACACACTCACCACCACCTATCCACAAGCACATACACTCGCATCCATCCATTGAACAGCACACACTCCCCTCCACTCATCCTCAAGCACATACACTTGCATCCATCCATTCAACAGCACACACTCACCACCACCCATTCACAGGCACACACACTCGCATCCATCCATTCAACAGCACACACTCACCACCACCCATCCACAAGCACATACACTCGCATCCATCCATTGAACAGCACACACTCCCCTCCACTCATCCAAAAAGAACATACACTTGCATCCATCCATTCAACAGCACACACTCACCACCACCCATTCACAAGCACATATACTCGCATCCATCCATTGAACAGCACACACTCCCCTCCACCCATCCACAAGCACATACACTCGCATCCATCCATTGAACAGCACACACTCCCCTCCACTCATCCACAAGCACATCCACTTGCATCCATCCATTCAACAGCACGCTCACCTCCACCCATCCACAAGCACATACACTCGCATCCATCCATTCAACAGCACACACTCACCGCCACCGATCCACAAGCACATACACTCACATCCATCCATTGAACAGCACACACTCCCCTCCACTCATCCACAAGCACATACACTTGCATCCATCCATTCATCAGCACACAGTCGCCTCCACCCATCCACAAGCACATACACTCGCATCCATCCATTCAACAGCACACACTCCCCTCCACTCATCCACAAGCACATACACTTGCATCCATCCATTCAACAGCACACACTCACCACCACCCATCCACAAGCATATACACTCGCATCCATACATTCAACAGCACACACTCACCTCCACCCATCCACAAGCACATACATTTGCATCCATCTATTCAACAGCACACTCACCACCACCCATCCACAAGCACACACTCGGATCCATCCATTCAACAGCACACACTCACCTCCACCCATCCACAAGCACATACACTCGCATCCATCCATTCAACAGCACACACTCACCACCACCCATCCACAAGCACATACACTCGCATAAATCTATTCAACAGAAAAAACTCACCTCCACCCATCCACAAGCACATGCACTTGCATCCATCCATTCAACAGCACACACTCACCTCCACCCATCCAACAGCACAGTCGCATCCATCAATTGAAAAGCACACACTAACCTCCACCCATCCACAGCACATACACTCGCATCCATCCATTGAACAGCACACACTCACTGCCACCCATCCACAAGCACATACACTCGCATCCATCCATTCAACAGCACACACTCACCACCACTCATCCACAAACACATACATTCGCATCCATCTATTCAACAGCACACACTCACCGCCACCCATCCACAAGCGCATACACTCGCATCCATCTATTCAACAGCACACACTCACCGCCACCCATCCACAAGCGCATACACTCGCATCCATCCATTAAACAGCACACACTCCCCTCCACCCATCTACAAGTGCACACGCTTGCATCCATCCTGTCAACAGCACACTCATTGCCACCCATCAACAAGAACATTCACTTGCATCCATCCATCCAACAGCACACACTCACTGCCACCCATCTACAAGCCCATACACTCGCATCCATCCAACAGCACACTCACCTCCACCCATCTACAAGTGCACAAGCTTGCATCCATCCTTTCATCAGCACACACTCACCTCCACCCATCTACAAGTGTATACGCTCGCATCCATCCAACAGCACACACTCACTGCCATCCATCCACATGCACATACACTCGCATCCATCCATTCAAAAGAACACACTCACCTCCACCCATTTAAAAGTGCACACGCTTGCATCCATCCATTCAACAGCACACACTCACCTCAACCCATTTACAAGTGCACACTCTCGCATCCATCCATTCAACAGCACACACTCACTGCCACCCATCCAGAAGCAAATACACTCGCATCCATCCATTCAACAGCAGACACTCACTGCCACCACCCACAAGCACGCACACTCGCATCCATCTATGCAACAGCGCACACTCACCTCCACCTATCCACAAGCACATACACTTGCATCCATCCATTCAACAGCACACACTCACCTCCACCCATGTACAAGTGCACACGCTTGTATCCATCCATTCAACAGCACACTCACCTCCACCCATCCACAAGCACATATACTCGCATCCATCCAACAGCTCACCTCCACCCATCCACAAGCACATACACTCACATCCATCCATTCAACAGTGCACACTCACCCCACCCATCCACAAGCACATACACTCACATCCATTCAACAGCACACTCCCCTCCATCCATCCACAAGCATATACACTCGCATCCATACATTCAACAGCACACACTCACCTCCACCCATCCACAAGCACATACATTTGCATCCATCTATTCAACAGCACACTCACCACCACCCATCCACAAACACATACACTCGCATCCATCCAACAGCACACACTCACCTCGACCCATCCACAAGAACATACACTCACCTCCAACCATCCACAGCACATACACTCACATTCATCCATTCAACAGCACACTCACCTCCACCCATCCACAAGCACATACACTCACATCCATTCATTCAACAGCACACACTCACCTCCACCCATCCACAAGCACACATACTCACATCCATCTATTGAACAGCACACACTCACCTCCACCCATCCACAAGCACATACACTCGCATCCATCCAACAGCACACTCACCGCCAGCCATCCACAAGCACATATACTCGCATCCATCCAACAGCTCACCTCCACCCATCCACAAGCACATACACTCACATCCATCCATTCAACAGCACACACTGATCCATTTACAAGCAGATGCGCACACACTGACACCTACATGCGCACATACACCCATCCATTCACAAGCACACACATTCACACATACTCGAAACATCCATCCACAAGCTCAAACCTTAGCATTGTATTGTATTGTAATGTAATTGCCTTTGTATAGCGCTTACTACCCCTGACGAGGCGTCAAAGCGCTTTTTCGGCGAGTAGCACGCTACTCTGGGACCCATAGAGGATTTGTGTTGAATTAGTATAGTGAAACATGCAAGTAAATTTTAAGTGGTGGCTAGGTTAGTCAGTTATTTGGATTCGGAAGGATAGCAGAAGGATAGATGAGGAAAATATTTTGTATTTATATAGCGCTTGTTACTCCTGATGGGGTGCTGAAGCACGCTAATCCAGAAACCCATAAAGGATTAGTGGTGAATTAGTATGGTGAAATATGAAAGTAATTTGAGTGGTGGATATTAGTCAGTTATTTGGAGTGAGAAGGATAGCGGAGGAATAGAAGGGGAAGAAAGGTTTGCATTTATATAGCACCTGGTACCCCTGATGGGTGTTAGAGCGCTTTTCTGGCGAGTAGCACGCTACTCCGGAACCCATAAAGGATTAGTGTTGAAAATTAGTATAGTGAAATATGAAGTAATTTGAGTGGTGGATATGTTATTCAGTTATTTGAATAGAGAAGGATAGGTGGCGGGATAGAAGAGGGAAAGAGGTGTCCCTCTTGCAACTCCTGATGGGGTTTTGAAGCACTTTTTTGGTGAGTAGCACGCTACTCTGGAACCCATAAGGGTTAGTGTTGAATTAGTATGGTGAAACATGAAATTAATTTGAGTGGTAGATATGTTAGTCAGTTATTTGGATTGAGAATGGTTGGGGAGGGGTAGAAAAGGGAAAAAGGTTTGCATTTATATATAGCACTTGGAACCTTGATGAGGTGTTGAAATGCTTAATTGGCAAATAGCACGCTACTCTGGAACTCATAAAGGATTAGTGGTGAATTAGTATAGTGGAATATGGAATTTGAGAAGTGAACATGTTAGTCTGTTATTTTGATTCACACCCATCTATTCACAAGCACACGCACACCCATCCACTCACAAGCACATACTTGCACTCTTCAATTCACAGCATGCACGTGCAAATAAACATACATTCATACATACACACAGTGCTTGAAATGGAAATAAAGAAGTGAAGAACTCATTACCACAGTTCACCTGTTCACTACTGAAAAGTGCCTGAACTCTCCTATTAAATGTTAGCGCTGAGAAGTGCAGATATTCTCCCTTTCTAATTAAAGAAGTGCAGGTTCAAAGGGCACAAAGGGTCTGTCAGTACTTCCACATTTAAAGCACTTCATACACACATGCACCCAAACATTCAGTAAGGCACTGAGCCTAACCCATCACAGAGTGGGGTGGTGTCAGGACCGGACTGGGGACACAAACCAGCCCTGCCAATTCTGCCGAACCGCTCCGGGGGGGTGGGCGGGGGGCGGGGGGTTTGCTAGCAAGAAACAGCACAGCTTCCTCTTCAGCACTGCTGCCGGTTTCGTTACACAGGGACGATTTAGCAGTAGTGCTGCAAAACTGCCCCCCAGTAACAAAACCGGCCCCCACCACTTGAAAACCAGCCCCACCCTTCCAGCCCACTGGGAAAATGCTAGGTGCCTGCTACGGCCAGTCCGGCCCTGGATGGGGTCAGTGAGACTTACTGATCTCACTCCACTCTGTGATGAGTTAGGAGAGTATGAGAGGCTGTGAGGAAAGCGGTTTATTAGGTCTCGCCTGTCGATGCGCATGCGCATCGAGCTTGCGAGACTATGGGGGCTTATCCACTCTTGAACCAACTTGCAAGGAATTGTGGCGATTCCTTGCAGTGCCCGTGACTTTTAAGCTCAATGCGCATGCGCATTGAGCTTAAAAGCGCGTGCACATCAGTTCCCTCCCTCCCCTTATCTCTCTTCACTCCGTCTTGTTTTACCCGCTCCGCCCCCTCCCCTGCCCGCCGTGTCGCATTTCTCCTCCCCCCTCCCCTTCTCTCTCTTCCCTCCGTCTTCTTTGTTTATTTTTTTACCCGCTCCGCCCCCTCCCCTGCCCGCCGTGTCGCATTTCTCCTCCCCCCTCCCCTTATCTGCCTTCCCTCCGTCTTTTTTTTTTTACCCGCTCCGCCCCATCCCCCAGCTCACATCTCCACACAGTGATTCCTCTCAGCGGGAACTCTCTTGCCAGAGCGTTCGGCGGCCTCCCGCCTAGTGTGCGCTCAGCTGTTGGGCCTCAGCGATAGTTCTACCCGCTGTCTTCCTTCTGGGACTGAGTTTTTACCCGTGCAGAGCGGTGTTCTGCACACAGCGGGAGCTCTGTTTTTCAGACTTCCCTCCGTCTTTTTTTTTTTACCCGCTCCGCCCCATTCCCCAGCTCACATCTCCACACAGTGATTCCTCTCAGCGGTAACTCTCTTGCCAGAGCGTTCGGCGGCCTCCCGCCTAGTGTGCGCTCAGCTGTTGGGCCTCAGCGAACGTTCTACCCGCTGTCTTCCTTCTGGGACTGAGTTTTTACCCGTGCAGAGCGGTGTTCTGCACACAGCGGGAGCTCTGTTTTTCAGATTTCTTCAAAGGCAGTCACGAGTTCTTAGGCCACATAATCTTATCTATTTCTCCTCGCAGCTGGAGCATATTTCTTCAAGTGGCAGTCACGAGTTCCTGAGCCACAGAATCATTATCGATTTCTTCGACCTGCAGCACGGTCAAGTTACCTTACTCATGTAATTGCCTGCCAGTTCTACATCGCTGACAGGCACAGCTCATTCTAGAGTGGATAGTTCTTACTTGGCTGGCTATTCTGACACTTGTTTTCATTCTTAGAGGCTCTTTAGGTCTCGTGACCTATCAATGCGCACCGCTCTTCCGCAGTACTGCAACCTACACCCTCCCTCACCCTCACTCACCCTCAACCCCTCACCCTCACTCACCCTCAACCCCTCACCCTCAACTCCTCACCCTCACCCACCCTCACTCACCCTCAACCCCTCACCCTCACTCACCCTCACCCTCACTCACCCTCACCCTCACCCTCACTCACCCTCACCCTCACCCTCACTCACCCTCACCCTCACTCACCCTCACCCTCACTCACCCTCAACCCCTCACCCTCAACCCCTCACCCTCACTCACCCTCAACCCCTCACCCTCACCCACCTTCACTCACACTCACCCTCACTCACCCTCACCCTCACTCACCCTCACCCTCACTCACCCTCCTCAACCCCTCACCCTAACTCACCCTCAACCCCTCACCCTCAACCCCTCACCCTCACTCACCCTCAACCCCTCACCCTCACTCACCCTCAACCCCTCACCCTCAACCCCTCACACTCACCCTCACTCACCCTCACTCACCCTCACCCTCACTCACTCTCACTCACACTCACCCACCCTCACCCTCACTCACCCTCACCCTCACTCACCCTCCTCAACCCCTCACCCTCACTCACCCTCAACCCCTCACCCTCACTCACCCTCAACCCCTCACCCTCAACTCCTCACCCTCACCCACCCTCACTCACCCTCAACCCCTCACCCTCACTCACCCTCACCCTCACTCACCCTCACTCACCCTCACCCTCACCCTCACTCACCCTCACCCTCACTCACCCTCAACCCCTCACCCTCAACCCCTCACCCTCACTCACCCTCAACCCCTCACCCTCACCCACCTTCACTCACACTCACCCTCACTCACCCTCACCCTCACTCACCCTCACCCTCACTCACCCTCCTCAACCCCTCACCCTAACTCACCCTCAACCCCTCACCCTCACTCACCCTCAACCCCTCACCCTCACTCACCCTCAACCCCTCACCCTCAACCCCTCACACTCACCCTCACTCACCCTCACTCACCCTCACCCTCACTCACTCTCACTCACACTCACCCACCCTCACCCTCACTCACCCTCACCCACCCTCACCCTAACTCACCCTCACTCACCCTCAACCCCCACCCTCACTCACCCTCACCCTCACTCACCCTCAACCCCTCACCCTCACTCACCCTCAACCCCTCACTCACCCTCAACCCCTCACCCTCACTCACTTTCACTCACACTCACCCTCACTCACCCTCACTCACCCTCAACCCCTCACCCTCAACCCCTCACCCTCGACCCCTCACCCTCAACCCCTCACCCTCGACCCCTCCCCCTCAACCTCACTCACCCTCAACCCCTCACCCTCAACCCCTCACCCCCTCACCCTCACTCACCCTCACAACACATATTGTGTTACAATAGGTGTCACATTTGCGAAAGATAAAACTATTGGCATTGTAAATAACAAAGCTATTAATTCGCTATTTTCAAAACAAGCACATAAATAAAAAATGTGTCCTTTACAATACCAATAGCTCAAACTTTCCTAATGTGAGACCTATTGCATTGCTGTGCTTCTCTCCCCTGCTGCACTCTCCTGCTCTCTAGAGATGTGGCCTAACGACCAGAGCTGCCATCTAAGTCACGTAAATACAAAACATGTTGCATTCCAAATGCTATAGGTGTCACATTCGCGAAAGTTATATAACTATTGGCATTGTAAATGACAAAGCCATCAATTTAGCAATTTTAAAAACCAACAAATAAATACAATATGTCATTTACAAGACCAATAACTCCAACTTTTCTAATGCGAGACCTATTGCATTTCCAATGCTTGTTATATGGTGTGATTGTGCGACTTATCTGTGTAATAAACACAAAAATCCGTCTTGGGTCCAGTGAGGTTTATTTGTAAAACTTTAGCTCCACCCTGGGTAGCTGTGGTTTTGACCAGTCAGGCTTAAAGAAAGGAATAAGTGCAAAGCATTTAGAAGGGCCAAAATAATTGAATAATAATAAAACTCATCACAAAGGAAATCCGACACCAATTTATAAAAATAGATCTTATTTTTATGGATTTTTAGACACCAAAAAATTTTTGGGAAAATTGTAAATCACCACTCCACTCAAATCTCAAACAAGCATTGGCAACTGCTGTAGTTAGCAGTTACTTTGAAAACTTTTGTAAAGTTATGTTTGGTTACTACGGCCCACTTCGGGCGACCAACTCCGACAGGGAGCAAGTCACAGGGGCCAGTAAGGCTTGGCAGAACAGTTAACTTTTAGTTAAAGCAATCTCCAGTCCAGTTCCAGGCTCTATGGGCAAACTGCTGTAGACATCAATGGAGTGGTGCTGGTGCAAGAGAATCCTGAAGATGCTGAAGGATGCTGTGGGTGCTGATCTGGTGAATTGGGGGCGGGGGATGGATAGGAGGAAAACCATCCCTCGGTCCATGAACACAGTGGGATAACTCTGGCCACAGAGGTCGATGTCCCTCGAAGTCCAGCCAAAAAACAGTTGCCACTGGACTAGCAGGTCGCTTTAACTGAGGATAGTCTCAGTCTTCTGCATACGAACAGCACTTCGACAACTCTCACCAGTTCAGCAGTCTTGTGCGCAACTTTTGAGCATCAGGGCCTGGTCACCCATGACGTGCATCAGCGATCAGTGGCAATCAAGCCAGTGTGGCTACCAACAAGCAGAGGCAGGCTCCTTCAGCATTTGTGGCCCTGTATCTGTAACAGAAAGTCAGGCAACTGACACTTGGAGTTCATCTCTTCTGTCTGCGGCACAGGGATGATTTTGTTTGAGCAGGGCACCACAGGCAAAGACCACCCTTTGCTAGCCCAAGGATCAGTAAGTGCAGTACAGTCTTTGATGCAGCTTCTCCAGAGAGAGCAAGAAGCACTATCCTATGAAATCAAGCAATCACTCCTTTTACAGTCTTATTTATCGACCCCCGGGCCTGAAGGCTGCTTCTTTTCAATGCCTTGGCCAACTTTTAGACACTATAGTCGATTACACTACCCTAGGCGACTTCAATATACACTTAGAAGACGCTCAAAACCAAGATGCTGCCCTACTTAAAGATGTCATGGACAGCTTTTGCCTAGCCCAGCTGGTTAATGGGGCCACCCACATGGCAGGTCATTTGCTAGATGGACTATTTTCTGATAATCCCTTTCTTCAAATCCTTCCCTCCCTTCCACTTGTGTGGTCAGACAATCTAGCAGGTATGTTCTCTCTTACACCCCACACATACATTCCTGCACCTGTCAGGCCTAAATCGTCTTAGTTATCACACCCAAGACCTCGACGAGGCCAATGACAGCTACCACCATTGGATTAACTCGACCCATAATCATATAGCATCAGTCAAGCCCAATACCAACCATGGAAGGTCGGCCTCTGGGTCTTGGTTTTCAGAGACTCTTAGATTACAGAAGCAGACCTGTTGAAGGCTGGAAAGAAGATAGAGACTCAGCTATGGCTCGAAAGAAAGGGAATTAAATAAACAATCTTTAGTAGCTTACAAAGATCTTAGTACTAAAGAAAAAACGCGGTTCTACACTAGCAACTTTGAGGCTTCTAAAAACTCATTTAAATAACTGTTTGCTATAGTAAGAAATCGTATTAAGTCCCCATGAAATATAAACACTAACACCAGTCCAAATGTCTGCAACTCCCTAGTCTCCCTCTTCAAAGATAAGGTAGAAGCAATCTACAACCTTCTTGCAGGAAGTTATGCCTCTGATCCCCCCATGGCGGCAACCAACTGTCCAGGGAATGCAATTTTGCATATCGCAACTACTCCTTTGAAGCCTGCCACTGATTCTTCAGGAAGGGTCTACCCCCACACACTGACATTATAGACAACTCTTGTACACTATCAGCGTTCTCACCACTTTCCCCATCACAAGTAATGAATCTTTTTGCCTAAACTAAATCGGTCTCTCCACTAGACCCATGCCCCCTAAAATTATTAATCAAGCATTCAAAATCACCTCAGAGACCTTTCTGTCATCTTCAATCAGATGTTTTGCTCGGGCTTCTTTCCTACTAAATGGAAACTGGCCTCAGTTTTGCCTCTCTTGAAAAAGCCAAACCTAGATAGTGCTGAGCCCAATATTTACCTTTCCATTTCCCGTTTGCCAATTCTTGCCAAAATTGTTGAAAAGCTATGCATGTGGAACTCACATCCTTCATTGAAAATCCGGGTCTTCCTGATCACACTCAGTTTGGTTTCAGAAGTCATTACAGTATGGAACTCGCACTGATTGCAGCATCCACGTAAATTAGGCAAGCCGACGATGCAGAAGGCAACATGGCTTTGGTCCTTTTAGACCTCTCAGCAGCATTTGACACGGTCAACCATAACATCCTCCAGGACAGTCTTGCTTCCATTGGGATTAATGGGCTAGCTTTTTCTCTAGTGAAATCCTTTCTCTCAGATGAGAACAGTCTGTCGCTATTGAAGACTTTACCTCTCCCACTTCCACCTTACCTTCCGGCGTCCCCCGGGGCTCTTCGTTGAGCCCTACCCTTTTTAATATACACGTTACTCCTCTGGCCGATCTGATCCGGTCCTTTGGGTTCTCGGTAGTGTCCTATGCCGATGACATCGAAATAATTATATCAGTGGCCAGCTGTTGGACTTTCCCTTTTTCAAGGGCCATCCCAGAACTTTTTGCCTTCCTCCTGGTATTTATTCTGACCTAGTGTTGGTAGTTTTAGGATTCTGGGCTCTGGGACTCTGGGCACTGAATCACTGCTGTTCAGTGCTAAAGTGCATGAGCTCTCTATGGTGAACTTGGTAAGATTGGCCTACACCTTACACTTACAGCAACCTCCTGAGGCGAAAAGCCAGGAGATATGATAGCTCTGTTTTTAACATTATTGTGTGAATTCCTGTGTTTTTAAAACTTACCGATCCCCTGGCACCCGAATCTCATTCACGGACACTCCCGCACAGCGGATTTTAGCGCTGTAGCGGGTGATTGCCTTACAGCTTGTCGCCATTTCCGGGTCCCACAGGACACGCCCACGTGTGCTGGCCACGCCCCCTCTACCAGCTACATAAGCACGCGCTGACAACTAGCGCTGCACTTACAGCAACCTCCTGAGGCAAAAAGCCGGGAGATACGATAGCTCTGTTTTTAACATTTATTGTGTGAATTCTTGTGTTTTTAAAACTTACCGATCCCGTGGAACCCGAATCTCATTCACGGACACTCCCGCACAGCGGATTTTAGCGCTGTAGCGGGTGATTGCCTTACAGCTTGCCGCCATTTCCGGGTCCCACAGGACACGCCCACGTGTGCTGGCAACACCCCCATCTAACAACCTTTCCATTGCCATAAAGCATGCACACCTACCGGAAGCGCAGCGGGCGCGCCGGATGCGCGCCGAAGGCGCGCTTAAGGCAAGCTCGTCTGCGCCGAGGCCGGGCCCAGGGCCTTCCCCCCTCCCCCGTCAGTACCTTGCACCACTCAATATCCGACCTTGCTCAAATACACCTCTGCTCAACTCCGAAACCTTAAACCTCCGGTAAACCTTTCACATTCTTTACCACATCTGCAACATACTGACCCTAAGGTAGGTACTCCTAAATGTCCTGCATGCACCTCCCCTACCCCTTCGGCT
The DNA here is from genome assembly GCF_964263255.1 of Lissotriton vulgaris. Taxonomy (NCBI): domain Eukaryota; kingdom Metazoa; phylum Chordata; class Amphibia; order Caudata; family Salamandridae; genus Lissotriton; species Lissotriton vulgaris. The sequence continues at coordinate 376,921,910 of NC_141687.1, forward strand.
AACTTCCCTCCTCAGGTCTCAGCAGCTCTTATTAACGTTCGCTCCGTTCCCAAACATAAAACCGAAATTTCAGATTTTATTGAGTCACATAACCTTGACCTCTTATTCATTACAGAGACTTGGGGTGATGACTCCTCAGGCCCGGCTTTTAAAGCAGCCACCCCCGATAATTACAGCGTGCACAGATTAGACAGAATCAAAAGAAAGGGTGGAGGGATAGCCATCATTTACAGGGACCGCCTTAAAGTTAAAATCACTGACCTTAAATACAAGGATTGCGAAGCCTTCTCCTTTTCAATCAGCCTCTCTGGCAACCAATCATTAGTAGGCATGCTACTCTACCGCCCCCCTGAGTCCAGATCTAAATTCCTTAACAACCTTAACAATATAATTGAAGTCACAGCAGGAGCTCCACACTTCACTATACTGGGAGACTTCAATTTCCACCTTGAATCCATCTGTGACCCTGACACCATCGTACTAACTAACGATCTATTAGCAGCCGGCATTCAGCAAACTGTTAATCAGCCTACACACAATGCCGGCCATACCCTAGATGGGATATTTACCAGCAATCCGCATGTCTCGATTTCAGACGTGATCCCTCTTATCTGGACGGATCACTCGGCAGTCTGCTTCTCCATAACACTCAAAACCCCTTCATCATTTATCTTATCATCTTCTCCCATCTCCTCTAGAGACTGGAAAAACATCAACACATCTCATCTCGCTTCTATGCTGTCTGACAGCATCACCACAACTGAACCAGACCCTTCACTAGCCTCCAGTAACTACCTCAACAGCCTAGACACGGCTTGTCACAAACTAGCACCTTTAAAAACTTCCCAACGCAGTAGAAAATTCCCTTTGGCCCCTTGGTTCTCTGAATCTCTACGTCTTCAGAGACAACACTGCAGAAATTTGGAGAGACATTGGCGCCGCTATTACAACCCTTCTGATAAAATAACATACAGAAGCGCCCTCTCCAAATATAAAGATCTCATCGTATCAGAAAAAACTATCTACTACACCTCCCAAATTAATCAGGCAAAAAATTCTGCAAGAAAATTATTTCAAGTGGTTACTCAACTTTCGAATCCCCCTGCTCCTCGCCCCGACGTATCTCAAGCCCTCTGCAATTCCATTGCTAACTTCTTTGAAGATAAAGTCACCTCTATTTTCTCAGCATTCACCCTTACATCTTCCCCCACTACCACTACCACTACTAACCAATCCCCGCCCACTAAGGCTCCTATTCTTTCGGTTTTTGAAGCAGCCACGGAGGAGCAAGTCAGTCATCTAATCTCCGGCATTAAATCTGGATCGCCCTCAGATCCTTGCCCTCCTGCCATTCTCAATCTCATTCCAGAAGCAATTTCCCCCGCTTTGACGAACATCTGCAATGCTATTTTCACCACCGGCTTATACCCCTCAGTCTGGAAAGAGGCCATTATTAAGCCACTCTTAAAAAAAACCACTCTTGACCCTCTTCTCCCAGCTAGTTATCGTCTCATTGCTTGCCTTCCCTTTCCAGCAAAAGTGTTTGAGAAAACTATGAACATACAGCTTTCCAAATTCATAGACAACTTCTTACTGGACGATACCCAATTTGGGTTTAGACAGGGACATGGAACTGAAACTGCTTTAATAAAAGCGGCAGACGAAATAAGGATGACATTGGACAAAGGAGGAGCGGCAGTATTAATACTGCTGGATCTCTCTGCAGCCTTTGACACGGTCGATCATGCCACCCTGATCGACCGTGTCTCAGCAATAGGCATTCAGAACAAGGCCAGACAACTCCTCGCCTCCTTCCTAGCTAACCGCTCACAGACAGTAAAAATGGGCCCTTTCACCTCCCATACTTTCACCCTTCCTTGCGGAGTACCACAGGGCTCCTCGCTAAGTCCGACACTGTTTAACATTTATGTTTCGGACTTGGCAAGGGTGATTAAATCTTACAGCATTGCCCTCACGACCTATGCCGACGACACCCAATTGGTGCTATCCGTACACAACAACGGAGCGACAGTTGCCGCAAACTTTCAAAAAGGAATGTTGGCAATCAGTTCCTGGATGTCATCAAACTGTCTCAAATTAAACTCTGACAAGACAGAGGTGATGACATTCGGGAAACTAGAACCTACTTGGTCCCCTCAATGGTGGCCAACTGAGATGGGATCTCCACCAGAACCTGTCACTAAGGTTCGTAACCGTCTCCTCATCCTTCTTCACCCTGAAAAAAATCAAAAAAACTTTTGCCCTACCTTCCCACTTCAGCCGGCAAAACCCTAATCAGCACTTTGTTTTTTTCCAAAACAGATTATTGTAACGCCCTTCTTCTGAACTCCCAGGAAAAAGTCCTTAACAGGCTTCAGCTAGTTCAGAATGCCTCAGCCAGAATCCTACTGGGCATCCCTAAGTTCACTTCCATCTCCCCGTATATCCAACAACTGCACTGGCTCCCAGTCAAGAGCCGAACAAAGTTTAAGGCACTGTGCTTTGCCTACAAAGCCACTAACAACTTAGGCCCACAGTTTCTCAAAGATGCCCTCTGCCCGCTTGAAAATTCAAGAACGCTTCGTTCCTACTCAGCTCATTTTCTTAAAGTTCAACGAACAAAAAAGGCCAACTGGGGTGACAGTTGCTTTACAATCTTCACAGCCAAACTTTGGAACGCACTTCCCCTTCACATCAAATTGGCCCTGACGCTTATCAGCTTTAGGAAGAAATTGAAAACCTGGGTGTTCCCACACTAAATTTCAGCCGTAGCTAACGTTCTGTATACAAGCGCCGAGACACCTCCGGGTAGTTGTGCGCTATAAAAATTGCAAAAAACATAAACATAAACCTGTTTGGCATATTTAAGTTACCTATCAGTCCCTTGTAAAGTGATATCTCAGATACCCTGGGCCAGTAAATTAAATGCAACTGATGGGCTTGCAGCGAGCTTGCGCCACCCACCAAAGTAGCCTTTCAAACCTGTCTCAGGACTCTGCCACTACATGGCCTGCGCGCACAGTTTAGTACCGCTATTACGTGGCACATAAAGTGGGTGCTATGTCTGTGACTTTCTACTACATTTTAGTCACCCCTAAGGTAGGCCCTAGCTAGCCCTATCAGCAGGGTGCGGTGCAGGTAAAAGGTAGGACATGCGGTGTAGGTAAAAGGTAGTGACAAACATCCTATTTGGTTCCTCACTACTGTGAGGCTGCCCTCTCATGGAAATGCATTTGGGATTCCCCGATATGTGCTTCAGTGGTAATTCCTGATCTGAGAGGGGTAGCATGATCACGTTTGATATGTTTGGAATAGTGGTGATAAATGCTACGTAATGGTGTTCGCAGATTTATTATCACTATTTTAGAAATTCCACTTTTAGAAGTAGGAATTTCTGTGTGCTATGTGTCTTTGTGCATGCCTGTCTTGTATTGACTGTCTAGCCTTGAAGTGACAGGGGCTTTGGAGGTGCATTGGCTCCAGAGGGTCTGGGTGAGTCAGCGCTAGGCTGAATAGGCCTGATCTGCATTTTTGGAGTAGTGGGAGGAGTAGCACCTGATCCTGAACAGGACTGTACCTGCATTCTACAATGCTGGCTCCGCCCCCCTGTGGTGTGTCTGGGACCAGAGCATACACTAACAATGGGGACTGTTGTGCACTGGATAAGTGCCCCCCAGAACTGGTTTGGACTAGGTTCAAGGCCCTGTCCCAGGGCAGAACAAAGATGTTGGCACTATACGTATTGGGGCTGTGACCCCATGTCTGGTGAACTGCTGCTTACTGGGAACTTGGAGCCGGCGGGCTGCTGGACTGCCAGGAGGAACCGCCACTTTTACTGGGCCCTATGTGTGCTGATCTCCATGCCATGCCAGACACTGGGTGCAAACCCGTACATTCTCCCAACTACCAGCCTGTGATACCCAGTGAGGGTCACTCTATGTGCTTCACAAATCTACACTCCATCCTTCATTCATAGAATGGCAACTGGACAAATCTTCATGGGCTTCAGAAGGGGAACCAGGGCTTAATTTGTGAACGAAAGAGTGAGCTCTGCTCAGAAGCAGCTAGTCGGTGCAATTAAACGGGTGCAATTAAATGGGTGCAATTAAACGTGGGCGTACCAGTACCAAGCCAGGGAGTCTTTAATCCATTTCCAGACACTCGCTGTCCCGTTTTCTCGCTTTCTGCTTTCTCTCTTTGTTACAGTTTCGCCGTCTCTAGCGCTTCGTAAATATCTGATAAGGGAAATAAGGTCCCGTGCCCAAAAGTAAGCCCTAGGGTGACCAACCGTCCGTAAATGTCACGGACAGTCCGCAATTTCGGCCGTCTGTCCGTTGTCCGTGAAGGATTCTTTAACGGTCGCCATTTGTCCGTAATTTTAACCCTAAACTTTTAACGCTTTAACCCTAAAGCCCGCACAGCTTTCACCCACCTCCCTTCTTGACTCCGATTCTGCTGAGGTCGGGTGTAACAGTCTCGATGCTGTACTAAAGCTCAGACACCCAGCAGCATTGGAGAGGCACAGCGGGATGGCAACCCTCACACCTTCAGCCCTTGATGAGTTGTTATAAGGTGCTTGAAGGTGACTGAGAGGGAGGGACTGCAGCTTCAGGGGCATCTATTCAGATGCAAACAGCCCTGAATGCCTCATGTCACTGCAATTTGTGTGAGACAAAAACGGCCAGACCTGGCAATGCTTGTTTCTTTGTGTTCACTGATCTGAGCTGTACAGATGTACACAAAAAACAGGAATCACAGAGAGAAACATCAAAGTCAAACTATTCACTCTGCAGCTCAGCGTGGGCTCAGAGTTCGTAGCTCTCCCATCTCATCTGTGCAGGAGCACAGCGCCTCTTCTCAGGGTACTAGCAGGGGGTCAACACCTCTTCTCAGGGCACCAGCGGGGGGGGGGGCAGCACCTCTTCTCAGGGTACCAGCGGGGGTGGGGGGGTCAGCGCCTCTTCTCAGGGTACTAGCGGGGGTCAGCACCTCTTCTCAGGGCACCAGCGGGGGGGTCACTGCCTCTTCTCAGGGTTCTAGCGGGGGGTCAGCGCCTCTTCTCAGGGCACCAGTGGGGGGGGGGGGTCAGCGCCTCTTCTAAGGGCACCAGCGGGAGGGGGTCAGCTCCTCTTCTCAGGGCACCAGCGGGAGGGGGTCAGCTCCTCTTCTCAGGGCACCAGCGGGAGGGGGTCAGCGCCTCTTCTCAGGGTACTAGCGGGGGGTCAGCACCTCTTCTCAGGGCACCAGCGGGGGGGGGGTCAGCGCCTCTTCTCATCTTCTCAGGGCACCAGCGGGAGGGGGTCAGCACCTCTTCTCAGGGTACTAGCGAAGGGTCAGCACCTCTTCTCAGGGCACCAGCGGGGGAGGGGTCAACGCCTCTTCTCAGGGCACCAGCGGGGGGGTCAGCGCCTCTTCTCAGGGCACCAGCGGGGGTCACCGCCTCTTCTCAGGGTACTAGCGGGGGCGGGGGTCAGCGCCTCTTCTCAGGGTACTAGCGGGGGCGGGGGTCAGCGCCTCTTCTCAGGGCACCAGTGGGGGGGGGGTCAACGCCTCTTCTCAGGGCACCAGCGGGTGGGTCAGCGCCTCTTCTCAGGGTACCAGCGGGGGGGGTCAGCGCCTCTTCTATGGGTACTAGCGGGCGGTCAGCGCCTCTTATCAGGGCACCAGAGGGGGGTTCAGTGCCTCTTCTCAGGGCACCAGCGGGAGGTCAGCGCCTCTTCTCAGGGCACCAGAGGGGGGGATCACGCCTCTTCTCAGGGCACCAGCGGGAGGGGGTCAGCGCCTCTTCTCAGGGCACCTGCTGGGGTCAGCGCCTCTTCTCAGGGTACAAGCGGAGGTTCAGCACCTCTTCTCATGGCACCAGAGGGGGTTCAGTGCCTCTTCTCAGGGCACCAGCGGGAGGTCAGCACCTCTTTTCAGGGCACCAGCAGTGGTCAGCGCCTCTTCTCAGGGCACCAGAGGGTTGTTCAGCGCCTCTTCTCAGGGCCCCAATCATCCTCTCAAACTGGTCTGATTACACCGAGGCAGCACATGGTTCTTTTCACAGAGCTTAATTACTGTCACTAAATTCTAAACAAACTTCGATTCTTCAAACATGCAGTGTATGATGTAATAAAATAAAGAAATGGCACAATCGTACCCACACTGATTAACAAAGTATGGAGGACAATCAGTTAAATCAGTTCTCTTGGAGTATCTCCTGTAAGTACCGTACATCACAGTGGGGTATGGCACAACTAACATTTTGGAGAGAGAGAATGTCTTCTCGTTGTCTTGTCCAGGAGGAGGTGAAGAGCCCTACCCCGCCCTGGAAGAGATCAAGATGATACTAGAATACTGCATGCCCACTCCTGTGCCCACCCTCGTGGATCCTGTTCCCCCTCCTGTGATGACTCCTGCCCCTCCACCCCCCCCCACCCTTCCCAAGTGATGGCTCTTGTCCCCCCATGTGGTGGCTCCTGTCCCCCCCGCACCTGTGATGGCTCCTGTCCCCCCCCCCCCCTGTGGTGGATCTTGTCTCTGCCCTGGGTGGCTTCTGTCCCTGTCCCTGAATGGCTCCTGCAGCGAGGAATATCCAGGAGCGGATTTTTTTTTTCTTGACGGGCCTCTTCTCAAAAAGGCCCAGCTCAAAATTAATATGAAAAGGTGGGCGAGTGAGTAAGTGAAGGGATGGATGGATGGCTGGATGAATTAGTGAATGGATGAATTAAAGATTGAATAGATGGATAAGGAGAGAGGATGGATGGATGGATTGATGAGTGAGTGGAAGGATGGAAGAGAGAAAAGGTAAATAGCTGTATGTATGGGTGGAAGAGTAGCTGGGTGGATGGATGAGTGAAAGGATGGATGAGTGAAAAGGTGGATGATGAGTGAGTGGGTGGATGAGTGAAATGATGGGTGGATGAGTGAAATGATGGATGGATGGATTGAAGAATTGATAAGTGCAAGGGTGAATGCATAAACGGATGAGTGAAAGGGTGGATGTCAGGATGGATGAGTGAGAGAAAGGGAGAGCAGATGGACAAAAGGATGAATAGATGAATGAAGGAGTGAAAGATAAATGGATGAAAGAAAGGATGGATGGGTGAATGGATGGATGGTAGAAGAGTGGATGGATGAGTGTACAGATGGATAGGGTGAAAGGGTGGATGGATAATGGATGGATGAGTGAAAGGATGAATGAGTGAAAGGATGAATGAGTGAAATGATAGATGGAAGGATACATGATGGATAGGTTTGCAAATGGTTGAATATGTTTGAATATGGCTGGGCTTACTCATATACTATTGCGTGACCTCTGATGTGTCTGTAAAACGTATCCAATTGTCCTGAAGTTTTGTCCTGAATTTTCACCTCCTGTCCTGAATTTGTGTCCTGAATTTTGACCCTTTGTCCTGAATTTTTACACCACCGTCCTGAATTTACACCAATGCCAGTTGGTCACCCTAGTAAGGGCCCGTGTCGCCCTTTCCCCACTTAAATTAAGCACTCAAGAACCACGTGGCTCGGGAGTCGATTCGGAGTTCCCCTGAGATGCTCTTCAAGGTACCGCTGGCTTAAATATATACCCAGGTGCATTTAGAGAGGGGCGAGGGAGTGAGAACGGAGAAAGAGGACTACAAAAATCAGACATCACACCTGCGCAGGACTCAGGAGTCTGCAAAGAGCAGCTGTGCCGTGTGTGTGCGTCTATTATCCACATAAAGCAGGTGGTGCTCTTTCCCACAGAGATCGGTTCCCCCCAAACACCAAAGCCTGCCACCGCAGCCACTGCTAGAGCAGGAAGGCTGGGGAAGTCTGTCTTTCCTCTCCATTCTTCCAGGTACGTAGGCATGCAAACAATACCAGGGAGTCTCTGACACACACATCGCAGATCGACACACGTAGTCTTAAACTTCACCCAACTGCGGATCAGGAAGGTTTTACAGTGGCTGTAATTTCCATGGGTTATTGATTTACCTCCGCCATTCCTGGCAGTGATGATGGCTCCCAGGCATGTCCTTCACATAGCTCCCTCCCACAGCAATCTCGGCGCTTCCCCTTTAAGTGCAGCTCACTTGTCTCGGCTTGATTAACTTTTCACTGTCAGCTCATTCAGTTATCAGCTTTCACCTCTTGTATTAAGAGAGTCTTATCGGAGGAGCCTTTGATCATCCAGACAGCTGTGCAGAGGAAGGCTCAGATCCCTGGACGGCCCACGTCACCCCCACCACTCGCACTGAAAGCTTGCCATTACCTCATTTCACCGCATGTCCCACCACAGTATCCCTCGGTCCTTCCTCCTTCGCTGTGCTACTCGCCAGCAGATGCACACGCGAGTCTCTGCACACCTATCCGCTCCCATTCACCAAGAGGACTCTACCACCCTTCTCTACCGCCCTGTTTCCACATTTTCCCCGAGTTTTATTTAACGTGAATTTGACCCGAAGGTTTACAGGAGCACCAGTTGCATTACAGACGGGCACATTCATGTTTTGTTACGCACGTGGAGAGATTAAGTGGTTTGCCCAACATCACAGGATGTTGAGCGTCCCCGCCGAGACTCGAACCCTGTTCCTCAGTTTCGAGGTCGACCTGCTCTAGCCCTTAACCCACATCCTGCTTTTCCACCATCCTCTTGGGAGAGGAGTTCTCCAGAGCCCAGCTAGTGAGCCTCACATGGGTACAGCTCCCACACAGACACGAGTAATTCACAGACATTCTAAAATAGACATAAGCACGCCAGGGGGCATGCCAAGTAAGAGATGCTGGGCATATACGGCCCACCCGGCTGAACTCCAAGCATGCTACCATACAGATTTGGCGAATTCTGGCACTATCTAGTCTGGCCCTACCAGGAATGCTACCGTAAAAATTCAGGACCTAGCTATCTAGTCTGTCCCTACAAAGCATGCAACCTTATAAATGGAAGCAATCTAAACCTTCAATGCACTCTAATATACAGATTAAGGGATTTTAACCCCTCCCCTGTTGGTGACGGAACGACTCCGTCATCAGCCACGGTCGCGCTGTGCTGACGACGGAGCGGTTCTGTCACGGCCCGCTCGGAACGCCTGGCGGCGCGGATTCCGCACCTCCGCTGAACGTTCTATTGAGCGGGCGGGGCTGTGACGGAACCGCTCTGTCATGAGCACAGCGCAATCGCGGCTGGTGACGGAGTGGTTCCGTCACCAGCATGCGCCCGCCGCTCTTCCGTCCCACCCTCTTAGCACTGCAGCGGAATAGCCGCCGCAGTGAAGGGGTTATAGACAGGCCAATTAGTATCTCGCAGGAATGCTACTATGTAGAGTCTAGCAATAGAGAGCCACATCAACAGACAGATGCAGGGATTATTGGACCCACCCAGCCTGAACTCCAAGGTGTAGCGGTCTAGTTGCCGGCTGTATGCCGCACCAAGACCCATAGCCCGGAAGGGCTAGCATACAATGTATCACCCCCAAGCCAAGCGTGCCCAGAGGGTATAAATAAACAGGAGGAGGTCGCTTGTGACTTCCGGCCAACACCAGTACACCAGCTGTGTGTGTGTGTGTGTGTGTGTGTGTGTGTCCTTTAGCGTGGCTAGTTCCAGGGCTTGCTGCGCCTGCTGACAAGTAGCACATTGGCGATGAGGGTGGGCGATCTATTATCCGTTGTGGACAAACCGTAACCTGCCTGGTTTGTGGTGCCAGCTCCCGGCGCGGAGGAGCGAAGAACAACATTGCAGCGTTGCAAGGAGAACGCGTGCTGCACTCCCAGGCCGCGTGTGCCCAGCAATCGAGAGGCAGCAGCCTACAGTCTTTGCGGCGGAATCACCCTGACCCCAGCGCAACGGAGCCCGCCTGCTCAGAGGCTTCACCACCGCGTCGGTTCAGGTACGCACTCACACTTTCCTTACCGGAGCCCCGCATGCTTTGGTGACGCTGGTGCTCCTGGTGAAGATCCGATTGGAGCCGGCGTTGAGCTATGCAGTACATGCATGCGCAGGACGTCCTGCAGTGTGCCAGCAACGGCGTGCACACAAACTAAGACATGCCGTCCTGTATGAAGCGTTCGTCACCCTTGCATTGTGCCACGTGGTGGCATTACAGAGTGCAACCTGCGCACCAAGAGCTTTGCCCAAGAATCGAATGGTGATTGATGGGAGTAGTCTGTCAAATGGTGGTAAGCTCCAGAAGCCACCTCAGTGATGAGCATGTGGAGCACATTTGGGTGTCATTTTCAAGTTGCGTCTTCACGCCTTGCCTAAAGGCCAGGTGTATTACAGCAGAGGGCACACAACACTCGCTCAGAGATGACTGACCAACAGTCTCAAGCAGCACCTAAACTCCTGCCGCCCGCCCAACAAGCTGGGCACTCTTTCATACAGCCAGTGTTGCAACACTCGTAGATCAACGCGCTGCCCCCATTCAGTAAGCTCATAGACCCAGCAACAGCGTCTCCCAGATGGACACAATGGATCAGCAGGCTGGACAACTACTTCAGGTAGACACAGGAAATGGACAGAGCAGTCAAACGGTCCCTCCTACTGCACTTTGCGGCCGACAAAATATACAAGCAGTTTCCCCACCTACCTAACACCAGGGCGCCAAACAACTATAACGCAGCGGTCAGGACCCTGAATGCGCATTTCGACCCCCAACTAAACCCGCATTACGAGAGGTTTAAACTGCACCAAGCACGGCAGAGGGAAGAGAAGTCGATGGACGCGTTCCACACGTGAATGCATGAGCTGGCAAGCACATGTACGGATGATGACCAAAACAAAGAGGTGAGAGCCCAAGGTTGCCGGAACAAGAATCTCCGGACCTTCATCTTGCATCAACCATGCATTACCCTGGACGACATCCTCATCATGGCCAGGTCGCACAACCTATCCAATGCCAGGGTGACAGGAATGGATATTACAATTACCCAACAAGTGGAAAAACCAGTCATAATCAAGACAGAAAGAGCAGACGCGATCCAAGACCTTAACAGCAGCACCCGGGGCCAGTGGCCTGGAGTAGGCGCACAGGGGTCGCACTATGGATACTGCGGAAGGAAAGAACCCCTGCAGGAAGACTGGCCGGCGCAAGGGCAAACATGTTCAAAGTGTGGCACACCCAACCACTTCACAGTAGGGTGTAGAGGAGGCCCGCGTTATCAAGGTGCCCGAGGACGACGGCCACCATTGAAGGCAGTCAAACACCTGTTGCTGCAAGAGCCTGAAAACCCCAGATCGGCCCGGACACCGACACAATAGAGGCACTACCTCAAAGATTCATCAACTGATGAGGAGGGCGAGTGCTACCTGATTTTATTCGGAAGTGACCTCAAGAGGAAGAGGTGGCCACAAATTGCCGGATCCCAGGTCACTGCGATGATTGACACAGGAGAGTCCGTAAACGTAAAGGGGTGCCAACAATACAAGCGTCTCAACCCATGTCCCGTATTGTCCCCATCACACGTCCGGATCCTTACGTATGGCAGCTAAACCCCTCTACCACTAAAAGGGAAGATGACAGTCCAAGTCAAAGCAGAAGGGCACAAAATCACAACTACCTTCCACGTGGTCGACAAGGAAGCAGACACCTTGGTGGGAAGCCACACAGCCAAAGCCCTGGGCCTAGTCACGTTTGCCAACGCTATCAAAACACTACAAACTGAAGACGTCTTCAACCCATTCCCGCAACTGTTCGGAGGCCTGGGATGCACGAAGACCACCCAGATCAAACTCCACATCGACAAAGCCGTAAAACCGGTGGCCCTGAGACACAGATGAATTCCATTCCACCTGAGACCATTAGCGGAGAAAGAACTACTAGAACTGGAACAACAGGGCGTTATCGAGAAGGTCATGGGCCGACGCCCTGGGTATCCCCCATGGTGATCGCGGAGAAACCAAAAACAGCCCGGAAAGCTCAGGTTATGTATCGACATCAGATCTCGGTACTGGGGTGCATGTATGACATTGTTCTGCAATCTGTCCATCAATTGTTCTTTATGCATATGTATCGACATGCGCCTATCCAAACCAGGCAATCAGGCGCGAAAGACACCCGACGTCCACCGTAGACGATATCCTGGCTGATCTCAACGGATCCTGCTGGTTCTCCAAGGTAGACATCAACACAGGATACCACCAATTGAGGCTAGCCGGTATATTACAATGTTTTCGACCCACATCGGTTTACGACGCTACTAGAGACTAAACTTCGGCATCTCATCAGCAGCAAAAATATTTCAGAACGCTGTTCGGGAAGTGATGTCAGGACTCCTCGGAGTACTCAATGTCAGCGATGTTATCCTGGTACACTCCGCGATCATAGAAGAACATCACCGCCATCTCCGGGCCACACTCCAATGTCTCGCTGAGCACGGTGTCACCCTTCACTAAGACAAGTGTTCGTTTTTCCAGAAGTCAATTGAGTTCTTTGGCTAAGTGTTCAGCCAGGAAGGGGTCAGAGTGGACCAGAGAAAATCACAGGCCATACAACAAGCGCCTGCACCGACAACTGCATCAGAAGTCAGGAGTTTCCTCAGGATGGCAATCTATTGCGGGAGATACATACCGAACCTGGCCACACTAGGGGAGCCTCTGCTCACCCTGACGAAGAAAGATGTAACCTGGAAGTGTGGCCAAGAAGAGGAAGACACCTTCCAAAAAATGAACGAGGCACTGCTAGGAAAAACCACCATGGTGTATTTTGACACCACCCAGATGACGGAACTTCTAGTGGACACCAGTCCCGTTGGGGCTAGGAGCTCTCCTGGCCCAGGAGACAGAACCTGGGAAATGGAATCCACTTGCTTTCGCGAATAAGGCACTCACACCAACAGAATCCAGGTACTGTCAGATCGAGAGGGAGGCATTGGCCATCAAGTGAGCCTGCAACCACTTCTACCTATATGTCAGCGGGCATTCATTTCGGGTGGCGACCGACCACCAGCCGTTAATCCCACTTTTCAGAGGCACAGCACCACATCTGCCACCAAGAATCGGACACTGGGCCATACAGCTGCAGCATTACCAAATGGAGTTGCTGTATAGAACAGGAGCGACGAATCCGGCAGACTTTCTGTAGCGACACCCATCAGAGGCAGCAGAGGACAGTGGCAAATAGGAACTGAAGACGGAGGAGTATGTAGACATGGTGTCCCATGGGCCTGCCCGTGAGCTATCACCTTAGACGAGATCAAGGCTGAAACCGGAACAGACGCTGTGCTAATGAGGATGATACAGTCGCCAAGAAGGGGATCTTGGGAAGACTTTCTACATGGAGTTAACGGTTGGAACTTGACCGAAAGAGACTGGCTGAGCAATCTCTGGAGATGGGGTAGTACTAAGAGGTTCTCGAATAGTCATCCCTGCAAGTCCACAGGAGCGGGCTACTGCCTTAGCCCATGAGGGACATCAATGCGAATGAAATTTCACATGAGAGAAAGTATGGTTCCCTGGACTCGAAGCGGCAGTGAACACTCTCGTAACAAACTGTAGACCATGCCAGTTCACAAGTAGCCAAGAACACTCTGTCCAACAATAACCGAAGACCCAGGGACAGCCCCGTGGGCGAGAATTAGTATAGCCTTTGGGAGTTTCCCGGGTTGCAGTAATCATCGACACTATACAAAATACCCAGTAGTCAAAGTCATTGCGTCCACATCATTTGCTCACCTGCAACTTCAATTGAAAAAAACGTTCGCACTGTTTGGAAAGAAATCAAGTCCGACAACGGACCCCCTTTTCAGGGAACAGAGTTCAAAACATGTAGGCACTGGTGGGTATCCATCAACATCAGATCACCCCCCAATGGCCACAAGCCAACGGAGAAGTAGAACCCTTCATGAGGACCTTCAATAAGATCCTGCGGATCGCAGTCTCCGAAGAGACTGACCCAGAAGTTGCTCTGCACCGATTCCTTCAGGAATACCACAGTACTCTGCACTGCACCACCCAGAGGTCACCCTGGTCACTGATGCTGGCAGGGCCCCAGCGGGACACCATCCCCGCCGCCGACAGTTGGGCTGCAGAACCCTATGAACCCAACAGTACTCAGACACAGAGGACAGCGACCAACGAGCAGGCCAGCAAGAGGAGAAAGGCGAAAATGAGGAATATCACGCCAAGGTGCACCATCCTTGTGATGACCCGCCGCAGCGGAGGGAAGTTCTGCACCGCTTACAAGCCCGGGGCATGGACCGTGATGAAGACCAACGGGACTGCCATCCCTGCCCAGAGAGGAGACGAAGTCATGACCCGAAACATATCCTGGATCAAGCGAATCCACAAAGCCAACATCGACTGGATGCCTCCTTGTCATGTAGAAGGTGGAGAAGCTGCCACAGGGAGCCAATCACCAGGCCTCGAGGAAGGCCAAACTGCGGTAAGCCTGCCTTCTCCCACAGTTGTCGAGGCTGGAACCTCCGCGACCAACACCACAACTGGGTCACCTGGCAGTCCTCAGGCGAGTCGCGGAGGCTGCCACCAGAGTTATGAACTGAGACCCAATCCGAGGCAGAGTCAAAGACTCACAGACTTTATTTGTTAACTTTTTGTTGGTTGATTTGAACACTGACTTGGGATGGGATGTAGTAGTATAGTTGCCGGACATATGCTGCACCGAGACCCATAGCCCAGAAAGGCTAGCATACATTGTAACACCCTCTGGCCATGGGTGGCCAGAAGGTATAAATAAATGGGCGGAGATCGCTCGTGACTTCCGGCCCACACCAGTCCACCAGTTGTGTGTGTGTGTGTCCTTTAGTGCTGCTAGTTCCAGAGCCTGCTGCACCTGCTGACAAGTAGCACACAATGGATGCCCCTATACTGACACAGGGAATCCAGGGTTTACCTAGATGGCCCAATTCCAGCTATGCCACCGAACAATGACGTCCTACACGTGCTGACGATCAGGAGCAGGGATTCCAGAGCAAGAACTAATCTACTACTGCTAGGAATGCCACAGTGCTAATACATAGAACCCTGGGCCCGATCAGTTTATATTTACAGGCATGTACCATTCTGACAGACACATGGAATCCAGCGTGTGTTCCCACAGGAATATTCAAGACATAAGGAATCACAGACTCAGTCAGCGAGCACCCAGAATCACTGTCCACCCCTGCCGCCTCAAAGTCCCTGCATCATACCTTCGTAGGGATGCACCATGGCGCTCTAGTGAGCGGCCCTCTAGCACTGCTACTTGCATGTAGCACGAGTCTCTGAGTGACCCAGTAGTGTAAGGCGGGAGTGATTAAAGGAACAATCTGTCTTAAAAGCCCCCCCATCACTACATGACCACCATCTTCCCAGTAAGGGCTCACAGAGCTGCTGGTGAAGAGTTCGAAAATGTTAAATGAGGCTGCAGAGTAACTTCAAAATATTGCAGTGGGGCCAGTCCTGGAATCTTCTTTACACTAGAAAGAAGAGCTTAGCCCATGTAGTAAACTTGCAAAGCTTTCTAGGAGACTTTAAGAGGTCACCCAGCCAGGCAAGTCTATGCTTTAAGCCCCCCAGAACTCAATCACAGTAGGCCGAACTAGAGTCATTTGGAGCAGACAAAGTTTACAAGCGTAGTTTAGCAGAACAGTTTAACAACTTCAAACTCACTTAGTGTGGAGTTGCGCTCTAGTCTATAAGCGTGAACGCGATGACGCGTCACGCTGTAGGCGAGAGCGGAACTGGCGCGCATGCGCAAGGGGGTAAAACGAAGAGCGCGAAACGCTCGGTCGGCAGTTAGCGACCGGAGCCCTTTCCTGATAGACGCTCGGCGCTCTAATTATTGCAGCTGTAATTGTATTGAGGAATAAAGCTGTTCCCTACAACCTGAGACTCAGAGTACTGTGTGGGGGCGAAAGGAGGAACTTTATATTGGCGACGAGGCTGGGAAGCACCCATCGTCCACCCACAGTCGAATCAGGCACTGATCCTAGAACCAGCAATTCTACAGGCCCTGATAACAGAGCAGCAAGCAGCAACAAGCAGAAGATTAGAGCGTGGCAGCAGCGCTACTTCACCACTCGGCAGGAAACACATCTCAAGCAAGGCTCAGGTCAGTGCTGTCCCAGGGACTAGGAGTTTAAAACACCCAGCACGCTGGCAACCAAAGGCACCAGCCAACAGCCAGAGGAGGGGGTACAATCCACCAACCCCACACAAGGCATAGGGGATAACACTCCAGGGAGTCCCAGAAATCAAGGAGACACGGCAGAGAGGGCAGGAGCGTCCAGTGTGTCCAACAACCCCAGAGCCCAAGCAGAAGCTCCCAGGGGCGAAGCCAAGATGGCGAACCAGTCCTCAGCCCTGATGGCCCCCATCCCATTCCTACCCAGACCAGGGGAACCCCAGATGAAATGGGAGGATTGGAGGGAGTACTTCAGGAACTACATAGAAGCACTAGAGGACGAAAATGGAGAAGAATACACCCCAGCAAGGAAAAAGAGATTGTTGCTCCACAATCTAGGCCCTGAAGGGGTGAGGGTATTCGCAAACATCGTGCCCAAAGAACGGGGTACGACAGAGACAGATGCCTTCAAAAATGCACTAGAAGACCTGGACAGCCACTACCGCCCGGCGGTGTGTGTTTCCATTGACCGTTACAATTTCCAGCAAAGGAAGCAAGAAGCGGGTGAATCCATAGACGACTATGTGGCCGCACTGCGACGCCTAGCCATCACGTGTCAATATGGGGCACTGCAGGACGAGTACATAAAAGACCAGATAGTTATGCACACCACCAACAGATCAGTCCAGGACAAACTATGGGCACAAAATGAAACTTCACTCAAGGAAGTCATAGCTATGGTAAAAAAGGCTGAGATGTCGAAACGCTGTGCAGATGCGGCCAAGCTAGAAAGCACTCAGAAGCAAATGGTGAACAAGATTGACGAGGCCTCAGCCGCCAACAAACAAAAAGGCTCATATGGAGAACAGAGGCGGGAAACTAAATGGACAGGCAAACAAACGGGGCGCCCTGCTGCCGAAAGCAAATTCTCATGTTATAGATGTGGCAGCTCAGCGCACTCCGCTCAGGACAAACGTTGCCCAGCGTTTCGCGCCAGATGCGCGTTCTGCGGCCTAGTCGGCCATTTTGAAAAAGTATGCCGCAAGAAGGGAAAGAAGTCCACGGTCAAGTGCGTGGAATCCGCCACGTCTGAACCCAGTGAGGAAGACGATCAGGAGGATGGCGAAATGGTACTGTGCATTGAAGATCAAGTACTGGACGTGGCAGGTAAACGCAGGGATAAGCCTCGCACGGACATGCTCATCGGAGGAGTGAAGGTACATGTAGCAGTTGATTCAGGCTCCCCTTGGACGATTGTGCAAAGATCCATATGGGACGAAGACTTCACACCTGTGGTAGGGCCTGATCTGCGGCCGCCGGACATCCGTGCAGTCTCATACACAGAGAACACCATTCCCATGGTGGGATGTCGAGACTTCAAGTTCGAGTTCAGAGGGAGATCAGCCACCTGCACATTGTATGTAGCAGAGAAGGGGCCTTCGGTACTCGGATGGAGGGACGCAGGAGACCTAGGAATTGTACTAAATCCAGGGGGCAAAGAACAAATCCTTTTAACGGACGAATGGCCAATCACCAACGGTGAGGAATGGAAATCAGCCTACCCAAAAGTGTTCGGAGGAACAGTAGGGAAACTGGACAAGTTTGTCCACAAAATGGCGCTCAAGGAGGGGGCTATACCAGTGACGCACAAAGTCAGGAACATCCCGATATCCACCAGTGAAGCAGTACAAAAGGAACTTCAGAGACTGGAAAAACAAGGCATCATAGAACCGGTGGACAGTTCGGAGTGGCTGTCCCCCTTAGTTGTAGCCAAGAAACCCAACGGGAAGGTTCGTCTCTGCGTGGACCTTCGCGAACTCAACAAATGCCTCATCGTAGAGAAGTTTCCACTGCCTAGAATCGAGGAAATGCTTACGAGAACCAAAGGGATCAGTCATTTCTCCACCATTGATCTCACGTCAGCGTACCACCAAATCGATTTACATCCGACTAGCAGAAAGTACACGTCCTTCATCACACCCTTTGGGTGTTATCAATTTCGCCGCATGCCCTTTGGTCTTGCATCGGCAGCGGCGGTCTTTCAAAAGTTGATGCATCGTTTGTTCAAGGACATCCCCGGAGTACAGTATTTCCAGGATGACATACTGGTAATGGGATCCACCAAGGGAGACCATGACAGTAAGCTCACCAGAGTCCTCGAAGTGTTGCCAGACAAGGGTCTAACAGCAAAATGGAGTAAATGCAAAATAGGGAGGTCCTCCGTCACGTACCTGGGACACGAGATCGGCACACATGGGATATCTCCCAAGGAACAGAACGTGAGAGCGATCAAAGAAGCCAAGGCCCCGAGTTCCAAGGAAGAGGTACGGTCATTTCTTGGAATGGCCGAGTATTATAGTAAATTTGTGAGACACTTTGCCACCAAAACATATAGGATGCGACAGCTCATCAGAGATAAGGCGAAGTTTGAGTGGGACAAGGAGGCACAAAGCGAATTTGAAACAGTAAAAAGCTGCATCAGCGAAGCGATCCCGTTGCAAGGCTATGTTCCCTCAGGCGACACCATATTGACGACCGACGCAAGCGACAAAGGCTTAGGTGCGGTGTTAGCACAGGAGAGGGAAGACGGATCCGTAGAAACCATCAGTTTCGCTTCACGTGCTCTCTCCCCGACAGAACAAAGATACAGCGTCATTGAAAAAGAAATGCTGGCGGTCACATGGGCGATGGGCAAGTTCCGACAGTTCATCTGGGGCACCAGGTTCAAGCTCCAAACGGATCACAAACCCCTGGTCAAAGTCCTGACGTCCTCTGGTCACGACACAGCGACCCCACGCATAGCAAAAATGACACTTAAGCTTTTGGACTACACGTATGATGTCGAATACCTGCCGGGGACTCAGAACAGGGTTGCTGATTACCTCAGCAGGGCATCGGCCATGGAGGAGGCTCCTGAGAGTGCGCCGGACAATGAGGAGATGGTGGCGAGCATGGAAGACAATGAAACGACTATTAGCCGACAAGAGTGGGCGGCTGCCTATGAACAGGATGCGGAGAAATCGGAGGTCAAACAACACCTCACTTCAGGATGGCCTGACAAAAGGAGGCTCACAGAAGGAGTAAGGAAGTTCTACGAAATGAGAGAAGAACTGTCCCTGAGTGATTCAGGGGTCTTTCTATACAGAGGAGAAAGAGTAGTACCACCGGAAGCCTTGATACCCAAGCTATTGAAACAACTGCATGAAGGACATTTGGGCATAGTAAAGACCAAGGCGAGAGTAAAGCTAATGTATTGGTGGCCCGGGATGGATGTCCAAATAGAAAGGCACGTGAGAGAATGTGAACAATGCCAAGGAGCGGACAAAACACTCCGACCTCTCAGACCAGCGTTAGGGAAGTTCGAGAACCCGCAAAACCCTTGGGAAAACCTGGCTATTGATATACTTGGACCCATACTGGATAATAGAGGAGTAAACAAATTTCTGTGTGTAGTCGTGGATAAATATTCCAAATGGCCAGAAGTCGACATACAAGAATCGATGGACACGGAAACGGTGCTGAAGTTCTTGACATCTTTGTTCTTAAGGGAAGGGATTCCAAAAACTATACTTAGTGACAACGGACCCCAGTTTGTCTCCGACAAATGGGCACGGTTCATGAAGAGAAATGGGATTGAATCAAAACACACAGCTATCTACCACCCGGCGTGTAATGGCCAAGTGGAGCGGTTCAACCGCGTGCTAATGGGCTCCATACAGGCAGCAATCTCGCAAGGAAAGGACTGGGAGATCGAAGTTCAGAGCATGCTTTGGGCGTATAGGATCACCCCCACGGTGGTGGGGTACAGCCCCTTCCTAGTGTTGAGAGGCCGACTCCCGTTCACCCGGGACAACGTGGTATGGAGAGAAAAAACCATAACCAGCAAGTGGTCCACGGCGGTAGTCCAGCACAATCTAGAGAAGGCCCAAAGGATATATGCAGCCCATTACAACCGAAGGCGCAACGCTAAGGAAACAGAACTGGAAGAAGGAGAATGGGTCAGGGTCAAGCTTCCAACAATGCAAAAGAAGGGAGAGAGCAAGTATAGCCAACCTTTACAAGTCCAAGAAGTGCGAGGCAGAGCTGCTCTCCTCAGTGACGGCAAAGTGTGGTCCCAAGACCGCATGGCACGAGTCAACAGGATAGTAACGTGGCCCAAGTCAGAGGAGGAGGAAATGCCCATTGGGGCGGGAGAAGATATGCCCCCCGAAAGGGAAAACATGAGTGCACACTCTGAAGACGGAGCAGAAGGTGGGGAAGGAGAAACACGAACCACAGAGCCAACAGGCAGAGACCATACCCCTGCCAGTGAGGGGCAGAGAGTGGACCAGAGAGACAGTGAGAGGTTTCGTGGAGAGAAAGAAGCTGAAGAGAGCATACCGGTAAGGTGCACCCGCGTGGGCCGAACAGTCACTTTGCCTTCTAGATACAGAGACTTTGAGATGAGTGGACATTAATTATGGACTATAACTGTATCCTTCTTTGATATAAAAAGGGGGAGATATGTGGAGTTGCGGTCTAGTCTATAAGCGTGAACGCGATGACGCGTCACGCTGTAGGCGAGAGCGGAACTGGCGCGCATGCGCAAGGGGGTAAAACGAAGAGCGCGAAACGCATGGTCGGCAGTTAGCGACCGGAGCCCTTTCCTGATAGACGCTCGGCGCTCTAATTATTGCAGCTGTAATTGTATTGAGGAATAAAGCTGTTCCCTACAACCTGAGACTCAGAGTACTGTGTGGGGGCGAAAGGAGGAACTTTATACTTAGATCCATCACATTGTACCGGCTAGGCCAGAGCCTTACAGGGACTTGCATCGACAATGCAGTTTCAGGTTTTACTGCAGGTCCCTTGAAAAAGACAGGAACATCCGGAGTCGGGAGGAGGGGGTGTTCCTGGCATTGCCTGCTCCTTTCCGAGAGCGCGAGGGCTTGTACTCCCACTCGTGGCCCACCACGCATGGAAAATGAGCTTTTTGTGAGGCAAGAAGTGTAAGGGGAATTCAAGGACTCCCTACCCTTGTGGCTGCTTTGGCTTCACTACACTTAGCATGCAGCCAAGGCACATACTAATGTGTGCCTAAATGAAACATAGCATATGCTTGGGTGAGGGAATGCTACCCAACCACACATATATGCATAGCTTACCTACCGCCCCCTGCAGGAAGTTGGAACTCTCTACCCCACACCAATCAGTTCTTAAGCAAAACAAACCAGGGCAGAACCAAGGCAAGCCAGTCACCCGCAAACTACCATTTCTGGAACAGGAAGAACATAAAGATATTGAGAAGTTTATGAACCTTAAACGACAACATGTGCACTAAAAGGTATTATAATAATCAGACAAAAGCCTGCCACAAGTTCACAAGCATGGTATGTAGCATTGGCTTGTTTAGACACAAAATGAACGGAGACCTGAGCCCGCAGTTTGTCAGGAACAAGTGGAAGAAAGATGGATTCCTGCATCTGTATTCCCACCAAGGATTTCAATGTCATTTAATGGTGTCAAGGGCGGTTACCTACTTCAGGTCTTAGTAAAAACAAACACTCCACCCACACTACTGGGTCTCCACCTTGCAACACATATAACGAGACACAACCAAGCACGCACAGTGAACACCTCTTCCTCCTTGGAGGCGACTGTGAGAAGTTGGCCTGGTATATAATGCTCACTAGTTCTAGTGATCACTTTGTACCATGCCAAGCAACCCTTATGATGATGGTTGTAATTCAACCTTGTAGACCAGTTATCCTAGTGGTAACGTGGACAAAGCAGTCTTAGGCTAAACTCTGAAAGGCATGTGAAGCCAGCTGTTATACCATACACAACCCCCTTGAATACCAAATGAAAGGGACACCACACAGATATATATTGAAAATATATATTGATTTATTAACTATTAAAATCCCCTGGACTCTTTATGAGCACAGAAGCACAAGCGTTAAATCACAAGACAGTTTAAAATACACAAAAGTTGCACAATATGGATGAGCCCTAGGGGCCACCTAAACCATATACTAAATAAGTGGTATAAGAGATACCAGGAGGAAAGTGAAGAGGCCTAGGGCCTTGGGAATCGCTGGAGCTATTCGAGACTGGAGTTAACTAAGTCGGGAGAGGCCCACGGGACTCGGGTGCAATGTTCAAAGTGCACGCACTTTACAATACAAAGTCTATGGTGCGTAAAAAGCACAAAGTTAGAAAGTTAGGAACCTTCCGAGTGACCTACGGAGCTGAAACTTAAAACACAGGCCCTTGGGATGTGTACCAGTGCAGGAGCACCGGCGGAGCTGAGTTACCTCACCCACAGGAAGCGGGTGCACAGGGTCGAAGATGTGTCGGGTTTCGTCACGCTGGTCGATGGTGCTTGGAGCTGAAGATGCTGCAGGCGGCTCGATGAGAAGAGTTCCGGTGGATCCAAGGGTGGATCTGAAGGGTTGAAGACCTGAAAGCAGAGGGGACAGTGTTCAAAGTCACTAGCCAGTGACTACCGTGGAACCAGATTGGAACCAGGCGATGTCGGGTGCAAACAGGCGTTGTCGGGTAGCTTCTTTCTGCAGCCACGTGGATACCCGGGGTCGAGGACGTCCAGGAGTCGGTCACGAGCTGTCCCACGTAGGCTTCTCGCTGTTGGCGGTGTCGGCGACCTGATCGGAGCAAACAGGCCTTGGCAAATGCAAGCCTTGCAGAAGTTGAAAGATGCTGTTCACTCGGACCAGCAAGGTCAGAGCGGGTGCTCCTTTTCACAGGAGCTTGGGTAGGTCTGGAGCAACCAGACCTGCTGTTTAAATCTTCGGGTTCGTCGCCAAGATGGCCGCTGGCCGCGTGGCTAGTGGCCGGGATGGCGCGTCGAGTGGCACAGTGCAAAAGGGCCCCACGCAGATCGTGGAGATGCTGGGGGGCTGATCTTCGGTGCAAGGGCTGCTCGGTGGTGGGGGTTCTCAGTCCCCAAAGCACAACGTCGAGGATGCCTCAGAAGCTGCGCAGTCAGCTTTACGAGTGTCTTCCAAGAGGTCCGGTCCCACGTCACTCGGTGCCTCCACGGGTCCCTTCTTTGCAGGGACTGTGGATCGGGCTCTGAGAGGTCTGGGAATCTGGTTCTTGTCGGGCTCTGGGCTCGGGCTCCGGCGGGAGGCGGCGGCAAAGCAGACGTCGAGTTGCTGGTTGGTGCCTGTGTTCACAGGGTGGTCACTCCTTGGCCACAAGGGAGATTCTCTTCAGTCTTCTGTGCAGCAGAATGTCGAAGTCCAGTCTTCTTCTTAGTTTAAAGTTGATTTCGGGATGATCTGCTGTGCAATGGCACTGCTCCCCCTCTTATTCCAATCTAGGGGGTGGATCACCTACTAGGTCCCTCCTCTGGGAGGAACCAGGAAGGGGGGCGGTTACACCCCCTTTCCTTTGTCCAGCTCCGCGCCAGGACTGGGGCTGGAAGGCCCCAGAACCGGTTTGGGCTGGCCTATGCACGGGGACACCTTGTGTGCCCCGGGCATGTCTGATTCTATTCAGCCCTGTCCTACCCAATACACAAAATCCTGTCTGGGGTGGTGCTCGCACCTCCCAAGGCAGGAAACCCTTTGTCCAGGCCACCATCTGCCGAGTTTCGGTCAGCAGCAGGAGGCCAGACTTGTGTCTGTGGTGGCAGCGTCCATTTTGTGAAGCTGAGGCTCTGTTTAACTTTAACCGGGGTTAGGGTTACACACATGTCGTATCCCTCTAGAAGGGTGGAATGCTATCCCCGTCGCCAGAATTGGCGAGGGGATAGTATTCCAATTCGTATGACACCTTACTCGACATGTTTTGATAAAGCCAAACCAAAGATAGCATTTAACCGCGAGGATTATAATGCACTTAAGAGTATATGGTATGGCAATATCCCGGAACAGCTTAGGGAGTGGTTCCCGACAGCTGCAGACAGGCTCAGCTCATGCCAGAGCACCACCTCACATATTTCCAAGCACTCTGCCTCCAGGATTGATGAGGCCTTCCATAGGAGTGGCTGATAGGAACATATGTGTCCAGTTTAGGGTTAGGCACAGACATACTGTACCTAAGTAAGAGGTGGTTACACCGACTTACCCCAGCTGAGTGATCAGCCAGTTGTGTCAAATATGGAGGCCAGGCCAGGGGTGGCACAATACGTGCTGCAGCCCCTGGTAGGCCTTGGATACACCTATGCCCTGGGCACCTAGGGTGCACTATTACAGGGGCTCATAAGGTGAACCAGTTCCAATTCGTAATGCACCTAGAGTGCATTGGCAGTAATTTAGAGAGAGAACAGCAGGCTGTGGGTCTGATTAGCAGGCCCACAGCCACATTAAGTCAGAAACCAGTGAAGCAAAAAGCAAAAATTTGGGGTGACCATAGGATAGCAGACCCTACTCTCCTACATAACCCCCCCCCAAACGCAGGGACATTAGACTAACCTTGACCAGTTGTGTCTTCATGTTCTAAGTGGAAGTACCTGGAGAGACCATCTGCGTTGCCATGGTCAGTCCCTGGGCGGTGCTCCACTGTAAAGTCCATCCCCTGTAGGGAAATGGACCACCTGAGTAGTTTGGGGTTTTCACCCTTCATCTGATTAAGCCATAGGAGGGGCTTATGGTCGGTCTGAATCTTGAAGTGAGTGCCAAATAAGTATGGTCTCAACTTCTTCAGGGCCCACACCACAGCAAAGGCCTCCCTCTCTATAGCTGACCAACGTTTCTCTCTGGGGGTCAGCCTTCTGCTAATGAAAGCAATGGGCTGGTCCTGGCCATCTACATTAAGCTGTGAAAGCACTGCTCCCACTCCCAACTCAGAAGCATCTGTTTGGACAATGAACTCTCTTGAGTAGTCAGGACTCTTCAAGATAGGTGCAGAGCACATGGCCTTCTTCAGGTCATCAAATGCCTTTTGACAGATTTCTGTCCACTGAACCTTTTTGGGCATCTTCTTGGATGTCAGATCATTAAGAGGAGTCACAATGGACCCATAGTTCTTAACAAACTTCCTGTAGTACCCAGTCAGGCCCAAGAAAGCTCTGACCTGAGTCTGGGTAGTTGGAGGGGACCAGTCCTTGATGGTCTGGATCTTACTCTCCAGTGGTTGAACTTGGCCTCCACCTACAAGGTGGCCCAGGTATACAACCTTGCTCTGCCCTATCTGGCACTTTGTTGCCTTGATAGTGAGGCCTGCCTTCTGCAGAGCCTCAAGCACTTCCTTCAGGTGGATCAGGTGATCCTCCCAGGTGGAGCTAAAGACAGCAATATCGTCCAGATAAGCTGCACAAAAGTCATCCAACCCAGTGAGGACTTGGTTCACCAACCTTTGGAAGGTGGCAGGTGCATTTTTCAAACCAAAGGGCATCACCACAAACTGATAATGCCCACTAGGGGTAGAAAATGCTGTCTTGGCTTTAGACTCCTCAGCTAACCTGATTTGCCAGTAGCCAGCTGTTAAGTCAAATGTGCTCAAATATTTGGCAGAAGCCAACTTGTCAATGAGCTCATCTGCCCTTGGAATAGGGTGTGCATCTGTCCTGGTGACAGCATTGAGTCCTCTGTAATCCACACAGAACCTCATCTCTCTCTTGCCATCTTTGGTGTGAGGTTTGGGGACCAGAACCACTGGGCTAGCCCAGGGGCTCTCTGAAGGCTCAATGACACCTAATTCCAGCATCTTTTGCACCTCAGTCTTTATACAGTCCCTGACGTGGTCAGGTTGCCTGTAAATCTTGCTCTTTACAGGAAGACTGTCACCAGTGTCCACCACATGTGTACACCAGTTAGTCTGACTGGGTGTCAAGGAGAACATATGCCTGTATGCCTGTAGAACTTGTCTGCAGTCATGTTGCTGATGTTCAGTGAGGCTGCCACCTAAGGCCACACCATCAACTGAGCCATCCTCAGGGTTCTGAGTGAGCAGGTCTGGGAGAGGGTCACTCTCTTCCTCCTGTCCCTCATCTGTAGCCATGAGCAAGCCCATGTCTGCCCTGCTGACATATGCCTTCAATCTGTTCACATGGAGCACCCTGTGGGGGCTCCTGGGAGTTCCTAGGTCCACCAAGTAGGTAACCTCTCCCTTCTTTTCCAGAATTGTATGGGGTCCAGACCATTTGTCTTGGAGTGCTGCTGGGGCCACTGGCTCCAACACCCATACCTTCTGTCCAGGCTGAAATTCAACAAGGACAGCCTTTTGGTCATGCCAAGCTTTTTGTAATTCTTGGCTAGCCTCAAGGTTTTTGGATGCCTTTTCCATGTACTCTGCCATCCTGGAGCGGAGACCAAGTACATAGTCCACTATGTCCTGTTTAGGCTTTTTGAGAGGTAACTCCCATCCTTCCTTCACAAGACACAGGGGTCCTCTTACAGGGTGCCCAAACAACAATTCAAAGGGGCTGAAGCCAACCCCCTTTTGAGGGACCTCTCTGTAAGCGAACAAAAGGCAGGGCAGAAGGATGTCCCATCTTCGCCTGAGCTTTTCAGGTAATCCTTTAATCATGCCCTTTAGGGTCTTGTTAAATCTCTCAACAAGCCCATTGCATTGTGGGTGGTAAGGAGTGGTGAACTTGTAGTTTACACCACATTCCTTCCACATAGCTGTCAAATATCCAGACATGAAGTTGGTACCTCTATCTGATATTACCTCCTTAGGAAACCCCACTCTGGAGAAAACTCCAAGTAGGGCCCTGGCCACAACAGGAGCTGTTGTGGTCCTAAGGGGAATTGCCTCTGGGTACCTGGTGGCATGATCCACTACCACCAGTATGAATCTGTGCCCAGATGCTGTAGGGGGATCCATTGGTCCAACAATATCAATCCCCACTCTTTCAAAGGGAACCCCCACCACAGGTAGTGGTATCAGGGGGGCCTTTGTTGTTCCACCTGCTTTACCACTGGCTTGGCAGGTTTCACAGGAGCGACAAAACTCCTTGGTGTCTTCAGACATGTGAGGCCAGTGAAAGTGAGGGACAAGCCTGTCCCAAGTCTTGTTCTGGCCTAGGTGTCCTGCTAAAGGAATATCATGAGCTAAGGTGAGTAGGAAGCCCCTAAATTGCAGAGGTATAACCAACCTCCTGGTAGCACCAGGCTTGGGGTCTCTAGCCTCTGAATAAAGGAGTCCATCGTCCCAATATACTTTATGGGCACCTTGAGCATTCCCAGCAGCCTCAGCAGCAGCCTGCTGTCTGAGGGGTTCAAGAGAAGGACAGGTTAACTGAGCCTGCCCCAAGTCTGCCCTAGAAGGTCCCCCTGTCCCCAGAAACTCAACCTGATCAGGTTCAAGTTCTTCAGGGACAGTTCCTTCAGGGGTCTCAAGATCAGTTTCCTGTGAAGCCTGATCCTCACTTGTAGGCAGTTGGGAAGGCGCAGCCTTAACCCTCCTGTTCTTCTTCTTGGGAGGTACTTGGTCCATTGTTCCAGGATCCAAGACCTGAGGTTCAGAGAGGCACTTTTTGGCCTGTGACCTGGTCACAGCAAGGACATGTGATGATATCCCTAACATCTCTGCATGAGTCCTGTACTCAACTTCTGACCATAGAGAGTTCTCCAGGTCATTGCCCAACAAACATTCTACTGGGAGATCAGCACTAACCACAACTTTCTTTAGGCCAGTTACCCCTCCCCAGGAAAAGTTAACAAGTGCCACACTATGTGTAGTAGTGACATTGCTGGCATTGGTCACCAGGTAATCATCGCCTGGCATGTATTGTCCAGGGTCCACAAAGTTAGGTGTCACCATAGTGACACTGGCACATGTGTCCCTGTAAGCTTGAGCCACTTTGTTGTTAATCAAAGGTGTCTGTCTGTATTTGCCCAGGTTACTGGGACTTATGTCAGGGGTCAAATCTATGTCCCCTTCACAAACCAGAACAGCCTGTGTAAGAGTTCTGACTAGGTCAGAATCTCCTTCAGTTCCCAAAGTGATTCCCACTAAACCCTTGGCTTGAGGACCAACACTGCTAACTGTACTAGTGGGTGCAGGTGCCTTAGGGGCTGCAGTGCTGGGGGCTCCACCCTTTTTACACTCACTTGTCCAGTGAGAGGTGTTCTTACAAGTTTTACACCAGGGTTTCTTCTGACCTTCTTTCTTCTTCTTCTTGGAAGTTTGGGACCCACCCTCTGTCTCAGTTTGGGGCCCTGTTGAAGACTTCTGGTCTTTAGTTTTCTGCTCCCCACCCTTCTGGTCTGTTTTCTTCTGGTCACCACCCTGGTTCTGGTTCTGGTTCTTTTGCTTAACTCTGGTTCTTACCCATTTATCTGCCCTCTTTCCCAATTCTTGGGGAGAGGTCAAATCTGAGTCAACCAAATGTTGATGCAACTGCTGGTTCTGACAATTATTTAAAATTTGTTCTCTCATCAGCAAATTATACAATCCTTCATAGTCTGTAACCTTGCTTCCCAGCAACCATCCCTCCAGAGCCTTAGTGGCACACTCAACAAATTCAGACCAGTCCTGAGTCTGTGTCTTCTGGGTATCTCTGAACATTAACCTGTACTGTTCAGTGGTTAAGCCTAACCCATCAATCAGAGCACTCTTCAGGACCAGGTAGTTTCTAGAATCCCCATCACTAACTGTGAGGAGTCTGTCTCGGCCTCTACCTTCAAAGGAGAGCCACAAGATTGCTGCCCACTGCTCCTGAGGGATCTGCTGTACTCTGCAGGCTCTCTCCATTGCAGTAATCCATTTATGGATGTCATCCCCAGCTTTGTAGGGGGGCACAATCTTACTCAGGTTTCTATTATCAAAAGACCTGTCTTTATCCTTGTGGATATTGCTGCCACCAGTGGGTTCTATTACCCCACTCTCTCTAGGCTGTCTTGCTCTAGCAAGTTTCTCTTGGGCCAGGGCAATCTCTAACTCTTGTCTCTGGACTCTCAATTCAGCCTCTCTAATTTGAGATTCTCTCAATTTGGTCTCATGTTCCCTTCTCTGAGGGCTAGTCATCCTCCTTCTGGAGTGACCATGAGAACCTCTAGAAGCATAGGAGTTGTCAGAGTCACCTGAGTGAATCCTTCTCCTCCTAGGCTCCTGGTTAAGTCCACCTGAGGGTCTGAATGGGTTGTTACCTGATTCATTCCCAAGTTGACTTAAGTTAGCCTGGTTCAGTCTACTGACCAGCACCTGACTATCTCTGTCATCATCTGACTCACTGCTTTCCACCTCCTCCCCCTCTTCTTCTTCCTCTTCCTCTACATCTACTTGAGGAGCTCCAGTGATGGAGGCATCCTCATCTACTAGGATGATAGGGGCAGGGGGGTCTACAGTGTCATCCTCTGAAGGATGGCCTCCTTCAGCATTCCCTGTGGGGTTTGCTTTAGAGGTCTTTAGAGCTTCAGACTGATCCAAAAGCTCTCTTAGGTGGTCTGCAGTAGGGGAAGGCCCTGTCTTCAGACCCCTTAAGACACAAAGCTGTCTTAATTCCTTAAAGGGAAAAATAGCAAATTTGGATGGTGCCCTTGGAGGGTCACTCTCAACAGAGACATTCCCAGTGGAACCCTCTGCTCCAGACATTGCTCTAGTGTGGGTGGATGTGTTGCAATCTACCTACACTGGTGTTTACCTACTAAACCTATCTAGTAGTTGTAGCTAGGGTGTGCTACTCCCTTTGCTCTACAACAACTAAGTTCAGTAGAACTTAAGTATACTAGTCTTGTTTTATATGTACCTAGCAGGTACCTGTATGATCTTTCAAATGATAATCTCAAAGATTGTAATGGTAAAACAACAGCAAGCTCAGATCCCAATCCGCTGCTCACCAATGTGAGAAGTTGGCCTGGTATATAATGCTCACTAGTTCTAGTGATCACTTTGTACCATGCCAAGCAACCCTTATGATGATGGTTGTAATTCAACCTTGTAGACCAGTTATCCTAGTGGTAACGTGGACAAAGCAGTCTTAGGCTAAACTCTGAAAGGCATGTGAAGCCAGCTGTTATACCATACACAACCCCCTTGAATACCAAATGAAAGGGACACCACACAGATATATATTGAAAATATATATTGATTTATTAACTATTAAAATCCCCTGGACTCTTTATGAGCACAGAAGCACAAGCGTTAAATCACAAGACAGTTTAAAATACACAAAAGTTGCACAATATGGATGAGCCCTAGGGGCCACCTAAACCATATACTAAATAAGTGGTATAAGAGATACCAGGAGGAAAGTGAAGAGGCCTAGGGCCTTGGGAATCGCTGGAGCTATTCGAGACTGGAGTTAACTAAGTCGGGAGAGGCCCACGGGACTCGGGTGCAATGTTCAAAGTGCACGCACTTTACAATACAAAGTCTATGGTGCGTAAAAAGCACAAAGTTAGAAAGTTAGGAACCTTCCGAGTGACCTACGGAGCTGAAACTTAAAACACAGGCCCTTGGGATGTGTACCAGTGCAGGAGCACCGGCGGAGCTGAGTTACCTCACCCACAGGAAGCGGGTGCACAGGGTCGAAGATGTGTCGGGTTTCGTCACGCTGGTCGATGGTGCTTGGAGCTGAAGATGCTGCAGGCGGCTCGATGAGAAGAGTTCCGGTGGATCCAAGGGTGGATCTGAAGGGTTGAAGACCTGAAAGCAGAGGGGACAGTGTTCAAAGTCACTAGCCAGTGACTACCGTGGAACCAGATTGGAACCAGGCGATGTCGGGTGCAAACAGGCGTTGTCGGGTAGCTTCTTTCTGCAGCCACGTGGATACCCGGGGTCGAGGACGTCCAGGAGTCGGTCACGAGCTGTCCCACGTAGGCTTCTCGCTGTTGGCGGTGTCGGCGACCTGATCGGAGCAAACAGGCCTTGGCAAATGCAAGCCTTGCAGAAGTTGAAAGATGCTGTTCACTCGGACCAGCAAGGTCAGAGCGGGTGCTCCTTTTCACAGGAGCTTGGGTAGGTCTGGAGCAACCAGACCTGCTGTTTAAATCTTCGGGTTCGTCGCCAAGATGGCCGCTGGCCGCGTGGCTAGTGGCCGGGATGGCGCGTCGAGTGGCACAGTGCAAAAGGGCCCCACGCAGATCGTGGAGATGCTGGGGGGCTGATCTTCGGTGCAAGGGCTGCTCGGTGGTGGGGGTTCTCAGTCCCCAAAGCACAACGTCGAGGATGCCTCAGAAGCTGCGCAGTCAGCTTTACGAGTGTCTTCCAAGAGGTCCGGTCCCACGTCACTCGGTGCCTCCACGGGTCCCTTCTTTGCAGGGACTGTGGATCGGGCTCTGAGAGGTCTGGGAATCTGGTTCTTGTCGGGCTCTGGGCTCGGGCTCCGGCGGGAGGCGGCGGCAAAGCAGACGTCGAGTTGCTGGTTGGTGCCTGTGTTCACAGGGTGGTCACTCCTTGGCCACAAGGGAGATTCTCTTCAGTCTTCTGTGCAGCAGAATGTCGAAGTCCAGTCTTCTTCTTAGTTTAAAGTTGATTTCGGGATGATCTGCTGTGCAATGGCACTGCTCCCCCTCTTATTCCAATCTAGGGGGTGGATCACCTACTAGGTCCCTCCTCTGGGAGGAACCAGGAAGGGGGGCGGTTACACCCCCTTTCCTTTGTCCAGCTCCGCGCCAGGACTGGGGCTGGAAGGCCCCAGAACCGGTTTGGGCTGGCCTATGCACGGGGACACCTTGTGTGCCCCGGGCATGTCTGATTCTATTCAGCCCTGTCCTACCCAATACACAAAATCCTGTCTGGGGTGGTGCTCGCACCTCCCAAGGCAGGAAACCCTTTGTCCAGGCCACCATCTGCCGAGTTTCGGTCAGCAGCAGGAGGCCAGACTTGTGTCTGTGGTGGCAGCGTCCATTTTGTGAAGCTGAGGCTCTGTTTAACTTTAACCGGGGTTAGGGTTACACACATGTCGTATCCCTCTAGAAGGGTGGAATGCTATCCCCGTCGCCAGAATTGGCGAGGGGATAGTATTCCAATTCGTATGACACCTTACTCGACATGTTTTGATAAAGCCAAACCAAAGATAGCATTTAACCGCGAGGATTATAATGCACTTAAGAGTATATGGTATGGCAATATCCCGGAACAGCTTAGGGAGTGGTTCCCGACAGCTGCAGACAGGCTCAGCTCATGCCAGAGCACCACCTCACATATTTCCAAGCACTCTGCCTCCAGGATTGATGAGGCCTTCCATAGGAGTGGCTGATAGGAACATATGTGTCCAGTTTAGGGTTAGGCACAGACATACTGTACCTAAGTAAGAGGTGGTTACACCGACTTAC
Source organism: Lissotriton vulgaris (assembly GCF_964263255.1). Lineage (NCBI taxonomy): Eukaryota > Metazoa > Chordata > Amphibia > Caudata > Salamandridae > Lissotriton > Lissotriton vulgaris. The sequence continues at coordinate 376,954,104 of NC_141687.1, forward strand.
CCCAGCTGAGTGATCAGCCAGTTGTGTCAAATATGGAGGCCAGGCCAGGGGTGGCACAATACGTGCTGCAGCCCCTGGTAGGCCTTGGATACACCTATGCCCTGGGCACCTAGGGTGCACTATTACAGGGGCTCATAAGGTGAACCAGTTCCAATTCGTAATGCACCTAGAGTGCATTGGCAGTAATTTAGAGAGAGAACAGCAGGCTGTGGGTCTGATTAGCAGGCCCACAGCCACATTAAGTCAGAAACCAGTGAAGCAAAAAGCAAAAATTTGGGGTGACCATAGGATAGCAGACCCTACTCTCCTACAGCGACATTTTAGCAGTCCGGGCTCCAAGATTCTGAATCTGGGAGGGCCATGAAGCAACATGGGTGGGCCAAGATGATGGATGTGGTGGGGGCAAAAATCAAAGCATTTAGGAAGATCTGCTGTTTTAGACACAGACAATATAGGCCCACTTTTCACAAGTCTACAAAGTGAAAGATGCATATGTTTACTATTGTTTGGCCTAATTGAACAGGTCGTTGGCCCTTCTCAGTATCCAATTTGTACTGGTGATGCGGTACTGGGCATAGGGCATGACTGCAAACCATGCCATCTGAGCACTGCTGCAGAATGTGCGAGTTTGGGTGCTTTAAGCATGGCACTTGTTAGAGGCCAAGGGCAGTGACCATAGCCATGCCTAGACATAAAAGTAGACAAGAGCTTTTTGGCTACAGAGCATGACTAAAATGTATGGGTTGTGAAGGTGGAGGTGCTCTGTTACCATAACTGACAATACTTTGTGAAGGGCAATATTTTTAGGTTGTGGATCATTAGTAGAATATCCTTTCAGCAGCAATTTCAAATCTCATACTTCACATGAATAATATCATACTGATTAAGGATTTCTTTTTATTATCTATTTTATTATTTATTACAGTAACAACCAATAATAAGACCAGAAATTAGTGTAATGTTGTATACTACGGTAGTGAAATGTAGTGTTCAAGACATATTTTAATGTTTCAAAAATATATGTTAAAAGTACATAACGTAAAGTTATAGAGTTCTAGTAAGATTTATACATCTCTACCTCATAGTTGAATCTCACATAACTATGCATAGCAATACGGCAATGCAAAATATGATCTTGTCGTTCCTCTTGCTTCACACCCATCCTATTGCCTGAAGACGTGCAGGACATCCAATTGCAGGGAACTGTTTTTCCTGCGGCCATTAAGTGCTGAAAGCCAGCAGCAAAATGAATAGCATATTTCACCTTCACTGCCACTGGAATGCCGGCCCTGTACCACCAGTACTGGAGAAAGGGAAGTAAGCATCTTGTCGGAACCAGTAAGAAAGGGTTATCTGATGGTATGATTACGGCCCCATACAACAAAGGGATCATTTTGAAATGCTTTGTCAGCTTCATACTTCATCAATCTCGAGAGGTTTAAAAAACATTTATGCAAAGGACTGAGATTTCCAACTCCAGGATTCCTCTATGGAGCCATAATACCCAAGTGTTGAATATTTATCCTCTGTATGTTAACTTGCCAGATTGTTGTGCATGAAAATCAATAAAGTATGTTTAAAAAAAAAAGCGTTAACTTATAGGGCCGTATTCTCAAAAGGTAAATGTTGTCATAAACATAGGTTTATGACCAAATTTACCTTTTTTACACCTGCAAGGAATAAATAAAGGAATTCCTTGACAGATGGCTCTGCATATATTACTGTGGATTTCTCCACCAAGAGTGCAAACAAATACCCCACTTAAGGTGTGAGAATTGACTGTTGTGAGGGGGCATTTGCCTTAGAACTTTTAAGGAACATCCGCAAGCATATATATTTGTGGTCATTTTCAAATTTTCCTTGGCAGCCTTTCCACTCTGGAAAGTGCTTCCCGGAACTGGTGGGGAACATATCTCCTCCAGATCTACTTTGGGTGTAGAGGAATAGCTTTCTCAAGGAGATAAATGTTATGCTTACAGAAATAAAAGTGAAAAAAGTGCATTTGCACAGGAGGCTCCATTCTCCCTCTGTGGAATGATTTACTATGGAGAACTCCAATGAAGTGGAAGAGCTTCCTCAAAAAGTCTGAAAGCATTCCCGTCCTGCCCACCTGCAAACTCTGCCTGAATCACTCTATCAGCCATACAATTGGGATTGTTTATGAATTGCTTTGGGAATTAATGGATGATAAATTTGGTTTAGGTGATCAGGATTTAAGATTTAGAAACTTGTAATGTCAACGGGGATAATTCAAGGCCCGTACCTCATGCTATTAGCATGGGTAAAAAATACTGTCTTATTCTGTTTTTCAAAGGCCGAAATAAGCATCTGTTTTGTTGAGGTTTGTGCACAGGATTAATCTCTGGACTATGGTATTACCGTGCTACTAGGATTACCAAGATCAGGCGCAGTGTTCAAGGTCAACTCCTTACAAGGGCTTTGGTCACTGGGATTATCCAATGCATTATTTTTAACAGACGTTCAGGGTGAAATAGGTGCAGGTTATATACACAAATATATCTCAAAGGAACTGGCATACACATTTTTTCTTACTTGACAAAAAACACACAGTGCTACACAAGCAGCTTCTGAATAATCATCAATAAGCCGAGAATTCTTGTAACATTCACAAATAGTTAAGATAGTTGTATATAATAAGATGTTTGAAAAAAAATCTTCAATTATGTGATTCAGTACTTTTGAGACTTGTTCTTTTCTGCGTGTTGCAGTTTACATTCCATTTTAACTTCAACTTACACAGAAACCTTTATTTTTTATCGAACAAATATAGAAATGTATTTCATGTAATGCTTTCATAAAATATATTTAGGCGCATAGTACCATTATAAAGCATTCTAAATAGCAAGACTTTGTATTTGTAAAACCATTATCTCCCATTTTATTAAAGCAAACACAAGCTAGATGATGGACGGAAAGCTGAAACTTTTCAGACACTCGCCCCCAGTCACAGATCTGGTTTGAATACATCATCGTTCTTTAGCTCACTTTGCCACCCCAGTTCAGACACCGCTTTATCAACTTCAGAAGGATGAAATGCTGAGAAGCCGTGATAGTCATCAAAACAGTGTCCTGCAGGTTACACGTGACTCAAGCAGAAGTCACAAAATTGTCACTGATAACTATCTAAATTCAAAAGCATATCATGTAAGCTAAGCGGAATGGTCCATAGAATCTTCTTTTGTTAACTGTCACAGTGCAATATCATTTTTCCCATTTAGGAAAGGCCTTACTGTAGAAAAAATATAAAACAAACCACTACTAAAATATATGTTCTCTAATTGTTCTCCCAAAGAGAAAGTGTGTTTGTGTGTGTGTGTGTATACACACAACACATGTGTGTGACATTTTGGTGCCAGACTCCATGGGCTTCAAGTAGGCGGGGTCCTGCCAGTATTCAGCACCGGCAGTTCTAAGCAGGTGCTGAGACGGGTCCTTATCGGACTCTCAATTTTTGTCCTCGTCCACAGGATGAAAAAAAGTCTTAACACTGCGACAGTACTACCCTTCACTGTCTTTGATGTAACTTCAAAGAGACTGGTTACAGTTCTTTCAGTCTCAGCATTACAGAATTGAAGCATTTTAAATATTCTATTCAACGAAGCATAGTTGTTGCTTATTTATCTTATGCAACTCACAACCCTTGGAAAGCCAATACTCCTGGCTTGTTGTAGGTCTAATGTTACTTGTTCTATTATATATCTGAATGCAATGACAGAAGCAGCAAATGACCAGTCAGGTGGCACACTATGAGATTTTTAGCTTGAATTTTTTTTAGTCACACCCTAATTACATCGGCCACACCGCTTTGAGACACCCTATCCGTCCCCACCATTTTTTTCACACCCACTTAAAGCCCTGCAGACTCCCAATTGCTATGGGCACTTGCAATCACTGTCTTTTGCTGTAGTGGGAGTGTCCGACACCCTGGTTTATATGTGGGAGAAAACATCAACATTCAGTTTGCTGACTTTCACCCCTCTGCATGAAGATATTTTTTAGGAGCATAAGTCAACACCATACAAGTGAGGTGATTAAACAAAGTGTAAGGGCACACAGACACTCGAAAAACAAAAAATGAAATGGACACTCTTTACTTGAGCATTTGGAGGGCCAAAGGCTCTCTTGGTTGGGTGTGCTCAGCTGGGTCTTCTGTTTGCATAGCATTCGATTTAGAAATCAGACACAGACATTTTTAAGGAGTAAAAAGAAAGACAAACAAGACGTGTTCTTCCTTTGAAGCCACAGCAGAACAGGGACAGGAAATGTATCTACAGTTACTGCCATGTGCCAGGTCCATAGCGGACGACAGTAACTGTCTCATGACCCACCAAAGCGAGAACAATCATTAAATTGTCACCTGCCCCTTCCATTGGTTCCCCCAACATTCCACATTCCAATGTGGCAGTTTACACTGTTATGGTTAACGGTACTGGAGGCAGTTGCTCCCGGACCAGAGAACCACACAGACGTGTATGGATTGTTATAATAAACCTTCACTTACCGAACCCTGACTGCTCCACTTCATTTCTAAAAGTGGTGACTAGGATGGGATAGCTGATAGCCCCTCACGCCTACTACTCATCTTCTCACCATGTGCAGTGTCCATCTGGCTAAATTGATGACTGACCGAGAATTCACCACTATTATCACCGAGGACGTTCAAACTGAACTCAACAGACTAGTCACGAGTGGAGTCATTGAGAAGGTTGAATCTGCTGAATGGGTTTCTCCCATGGTTGTCGTTAAACGTCCTAATGGAAAAATCAGACTTTGTATTGATATGAGAGATCTTAATAAGAGTATTATTGTTGATCAATATCCACTGCCTCGTATTAATGACATTTTTGATGCCACCAAGGATAGGAAACTGTATTCTATTATAGACTTAAAGTCTGCATATCACCAGGTACCTTTACATGATGATGGTAAAAAATATACAACCTTCATTACACCATCTGGTTGCTATCGCTTCACTCGGGTACCATTTGGTTTAGCTTCAGCTGCAGCGCTTTTGCAAAGAATAATGTCATTTATCTTTGAGGGCGTTGCTGGCATAAAGTTCTTCCAAGACAATATTCTTGTCATGGGCAGTATCCAAATGGAACACGATGCATGTTTGAAGCAAGTATTTGAAATTCTAAAGCTAAATGGGCTAACTGTTGAATTAGGCAAGTGCAAATTTTCGCAAAACAAAGTAGTTTATCTTGGTCATTGCATCATTCAGGACGGCATTAAACCTAAACAGGGTCTTGTTAATGCTATCCTCAAAGCACCTAGTCCCACCAACAAAGATGATGTTGGAGCATTTCTCGGTTTAACCGAATACTATTCCAAATTCATTAACAAATTTTCAGAAAAGACGTACACCATTTGGCAATTACTTAAGAACAAAGTCAAATTTGTATGGTTCCCTGTGTGCCAAAATGCGTTCAATCTCATTAAAAAAGAAATAAGTGGTGCACCTTTCCTGAAAGGTTTTGATCCCAAAGCTCAAGTATTCATTACTACTGATGCCAGCAACAAGGGGCTAGGGGCTGTTCTTTCACAGATGGATTCGGACAAAAATGAGTGGGTTGTAGCCTTCGCATCTCGATGACTGACTATAGCAGATGAAAGGTATTCAGTGACAGAACGTGAAATGCTTGCATGTACTTGGGTCCTTAACTACTTTAGAGTCTATGTCTGGAGTTACAACATTCGCTTAAGAACAGATCACAAACCCCTCATAAAAATTCTTTCAGCTGCTGTTACAAACCACTTCTCCCAGGTTAAGCAAAATGTCTGTCAAATTGTTAGATTACAATTATACAGTTGAATACTTGCCTGGGGTCAAGAACAAAGTTGAAGATTTTCTCAGTAGATTACCTTTATCCAATGAAGGAGTCTCAGAAGATTAGGAAGAGGCGGAGAAAGTAGCTCTACTTTTTGGTGTGGACTTCGATGGTATTTCAAAAGCAGAGTGGATAGATCACATGCAAAGAGATCTCACACTGCAAAGGGTCTGTAAATACATCAATAACCATTGGCCGGAAAAGAAACATCTTGATAAAGATGTCAGAATTTTTTGGGAACTAAGGAATGAATTAAGTGTTTAAAATGGTGTGCTACTTTAGAGTAGGGAAAGCTGTTCCCCCAGAATCTCTTTAAAAAAATCCTCAAACTTTGCCACATAGGTCACCTTGGTATCTCCCGGACTAAACGAAGAGTCAAAATCAGCTATTGGTGGCCTGGAATCGATAAACAAATTGAAGTCTTAATCAGAGACTGTGTAAGTTGCAACGACTCCGACAAAAGAATCAAGGTTTTCAGAGCTCCCTTAAATCCCATTGAATCCCCCAGTTTGCTGTGGGAAAGAATTGGAATGGACATAACTGGACCTATTGAAGGTCATGACGGTGTACTCAAATTCATTCTGGTGGTAGTTAACCACTTTTCAAAGAGGCCAGAGATTGAAATTGTCCCAAGTGCAAACAGTACCAGTGTTGTATCATTTTTGGATAAACTTTTCATGAGCGAGGGACTGCCTAAGTGCATTCTAACTGACAACGGACCCCAATTCTCCTCTGAAGCATTCAAATTATTCCTGGAGAGAAATTGTATAAGTCACAATACCACCTCGCTATATCATCCAGAAGGTAACAGCCTTGTTGAACGTTTCAACAGAGTTATAAAAGGCAACATACAATTGTCCAGAAATAGTAATCTCAATTGGGAAAAAGAAAAATTGAAACTCATTTGGGCATACAGAATCACACCCAATGCCAGCACTAATTAATCTCCGTTTGTCCTCATGAGGAGTCGACAACCTATCAGCAGAGACTTAGGATGGTTGCCTACGTCAAAACAGATAGAATGGTCACCTGAAACCATCAGAAGCAACATCGAAAAAGCACAAACATGTTATAAAGAATGGTATGACATCAAACATGGAGTCAAGGATCACTCATTTAAAGTTGGTGATCTGGTCAAAGTTCATCTTGAAAGAAAGGTCAGGAATGGGGAAAGTAGATTCACGACTCCCTTTCGCATCGGCAAATTATACAACAATGCAGCCAAACTCAGTGATGGCAAAGTTTGGCATATGAACAGGTTAGCTTAATGCAGTACGGAGGGTAAGGAACTGGCTCAAAAACATTTCAGTGGACTTAAAAATGACCTATGAGTCGAGTATGATGAACCAGAAAATATACACAGATCCATGAATTCTGAAAATTGAATGTTTTTAAGAAATGAAGACTCACATGCGGATGGTGTACCTACTTCCACTGAACCAACTGATCATCACACATCTGATCAGAGTGATGAAAGCAATTTGCACTCTGATTCAGATGTTGAAGGTGACGGTCATTGCATCAAGGGAAGATTTGGTAGACCCATCCACAAACCTAGAAGGCTCAATGATTTAATTTAACATGTGTGTGTGTATATATATATATATATATATATATATATATATATATATATATATATATATATATATATATATATATATATATATATATATATATATATATATATATTTGTTTAAGAGAGGAAGATGTGTTGTATCTACAGTTACTGCCGTGCGCCAGGTCCATGGCGGGCGACAGTAACTGTCTCGCGACCCACCAGCGCGAGAACAATCATTGTGTTGTCACCTGCCTCTTCCATTGATTCCCCCAACATTCCACATTCCAATGTGGCGGTTTACACCGTTATGGTTAACGGTACTGGAGGCAGTTGCTCCCAGACCAGAGAACCACATAGACATGTAGGGGTTGTTATAATAAACCTTCACTTACCGAACCCTGACGGCTCCGCTTCATTTCTACAGGAAATTCTCGGAGTCTTTCACTTCTAATGATATGTGAGAAACAAAATGGCGGCGACGCACTACGTGCGGGTACTCGTATACCAGGACTTCAGAAAGGGACGAGGCATCACTGCTGTGACTCTCGGTGGCTAGGTCTAAGAGGAGGAATGTCGGTGTGCTCCAGCACCTATTTATAATTTACTATTCCAACGTATATGTCACGCCTTCAGGCCTGAGAAGGCTGGCAATTTGTATGTATGAGAGGTGCCACTGTTCCCCAGCAAGGCTGCCCGACAAGGATCAAAACAAATGGGCCGCCTTGAGTTATGAGTCAGAGCTGGGCTCCCTCTTGCACTATTTGACTATCGAGCGAAGGGCAAAACCGTTTCCAAAGAGGCTTCCCCCACTCCCCTGCCACGGCAAACACTTTCTGAACTAAATGAATTCCACACAATCTCTGCGATTAATTAAACATGAAGTGAGATTTCCCCCTTCCGCTTTCTAGCGGGCCTCCAGCTTCCCCTCCAAGCAGCAGCCCCCTGAAGAGCGCTGCAATGCACTGTGCAGCAGCAGGGAAGGGGTTGGGGGCTGCAGATGGAGGCAAGGGAAGGCGAGAGGGAGAACCAAACACAGGAAACCCGAGGAAAATGCTAAACAGAGAAGGAAAAGGTGAGGAGAGGGAAGGATGGAAAATCAGAGTGAAGTAAAGCCGAATCAAGATGCAGGATGAGCGAGAATTACATGTCAACAAATATAAATTATACGTCTCCTTTTCACATTCAACTATGGAAATAAACAGAACATTACGCTCGGTGCAAAATGAACATGTGTAATAAAAAGTTCTGCGACATCTTTCATTGAAAAGGCATTTTAGGATTTGTCTAAATGGTTCTGCACAAGAATTGGCATGTCGCACCTTAATGGAGTATGCCCAGCTATTGCCAAATTTGGTGCAGATTCGTCAATGAGGGCAAATAAAAAAAAATTCAAAGGAAAGTGCATGTGGACCACGACAGCACATTGGTGATTGCAGTAGTGTAATATCCATCGGTCCATCTATCTATCTGTCCATCTACCTACCTCCCTCCCTTTCTATCTACCTACCTGTCTATCCATCTATCTTTCTATCTATCTAAATAGAGAGAGGCAGAGCGCCCAAGTGATAGAAAGCGAGTAAGGGAGAGCGAGACAAAACACGAGCGAGAGAGCGAGGGCATGTGTGCGCTGAGAAGTTTCTCGACACCTTGAAGATGCTCATTACAATTCACCAAGTGCCCCTGCTACACTGGATTCCCAGGGCTGTAGGGTTTTTCTCACTCTCTCTCTCGCGCGCACAGTTTTTGTATTGTTTAATATTTATTTCTGTTCTGGATATGACTTTTAATAAAATATTCACAACGAGGCTTGCTCCTTAAGTAATGGAAAAAAACAAAGCAGCACAAGATGGTTTTGTTTAATGAATGCGCAGCACATCCGCTTCCAGAAGAGGAGAGAATAACCCGGAGATAGGCAGATTGCAACAACTCTACCACATTTTTTCTCCATCCCCTCTTTTACCCTTGCCCCTCCATTGCTTTGCCACCTACCCTCATTTCCTTAACTGTCTCTTATACCCCGCCATCCACTGTTCCCTCATGACTTCTATCCTCTTCCCTCATTTCTTCCCTTGCCCTGCTCCCTCACTCGCTTTCCCAACTCCAGTTTCCTATCCATGACACCAGCAAATACTTTCAACCATTTTGATCGCGCCCTTAAACTTTACCATCTTGAAAAATACCACATCCGCTCTTCCAATAGCTCATGCTCTTCCAATCTTAACTTGGGAAATGTGGCTTTCTGAAGCGGATTCAGAAACCCTGTTTGATATCAGAGCGCAGTTCTCAAAGATCTTAACCAGAAATTATACGTATATAAACTATGGGCTGTTAATGTGTAGAACCTCTGTATGAAACCAGGCTACTTGAAACCTACCTCTATTTTAAACCTTGCAGAAAAAAACTGATCTAATGATTTTCTGAACTTTCAGATTATTATTCATTGTTCACAAAATGCCTGTGAATCTTGTGAACCGCTATAACGCCTCTTGGCACCTTTTCTGCCATAATAAAAAAAAATTCTAAATAAATAAGTGGTTGTGATCACCTTGCAACTGAGGAGGCGTTTGCACAGAGGAAGGTATTTGGCTGCGTCTCTCTGTGTCTGCATCTTAAGCAGTAAACTGTCCAGGGCAGGAAGAAACCTGAGTGTGGGCACTTCTAGGCTCTCCCTCTGAGAAACTCTTGAGGATACTGATCCTGAGTAGGGTTCTGGGACCCCAGAAGAGAGGCAGCAGTAGTGAGCAAATGCTCCTGCTGCAATAATACTAATGGAGCAGGGATTAACTACTTTGACAGAAGAAGTTCCGGTGTCCTGCACTTAATGGGCCACTTCTGACTAAGAGGTGTTGGTTGTGCTGTGTGAGCTTCCAGTGATAGGAGACCTAGACCACAAGTACCACTTCAAATCACAATGTACTTACCTTAAGATTTCGGGATTTGTGACAAGGTGTGAATCCTGACCTTCAGTTGAGGCCAGACTTTATGTCTCCTCTCTGCAGGACCCCTGTGTTGGTCCAGCGGTGACAGGAGAAGAAATAGTCTAAGGAAGAGTAATTGACTTTGGTATGAAGGTGCTAATAATGGGACCTGTGGTTCTCCCAGTGCTGAGGGAATAAAAATGTCTTGGACAGTGTGCAGACGGATCCCCTGGACCTATAGGTCACTCCTTGCCAGCCCACAGGTTGAAAGCGGGACCTTCTCCGAAACACTTGTGCCTTCACTTCAGACTGAATGACCAGTGGCCTGGTTGGACTTTGGGCTGATTGTTGCCTTACGGGATGAATCTATGGGCTAAAAACATCTTCATCAAGGGTTGGGACTTCTTCAAGAATCTTAAATTAGCGGGTAGATTTAGCAGTAGGTGACCTCGACCTTGCCCAAGGGCCGGATCGCTCCCCCTGCCGCCAACAGTTGCTCCTGTTCGCGCTCACCCCCGCTGTTGCCTCCAGTAGTGTTCGAGCCTCCTGTGCCCTGCACAGCACTCTGCCTGCGGTTTGTTTTTTGTGATTGGTAATTGTGATTGTTGGTATTCATACTCTGCCCACTGCTGTATTTTCCATGTCCATACTCTGCTCACTGTTGTATTTTGATTGCCTCGCTTTTCTCGCCGCTTCCCCCGTTACAGGTTTCCCGCCGCTTCCCTCGCGGCCACGCCCCCTCGCCGCCCACTCCCGCTTTATAAGAGGCCACTGCCGGTCAGTCAGGGTGACCTCGACCTTGCCCAAGGGCCGGATCGCTCCCCCTGCCGCCAACAGTTGCTCCTGTTCGTGCTCACCCCCACTGCTGCCTCCAGTAGTGTTCGAGCCTCCTGTGCCCTGCACAGCACTCTGCCTGCGGTTTGTTTTTTGTGATTGGTAATTGTGATTGTTGATATTCATACTCTGCCCACTGCTGTATTTTCCGTGTCCATACTCTGCTCACTGTTGTATTTTGATTGCCTCGTTTTTCTCACCGCTTCCCCCGTTACAGGTTTCCCGCCGCTTCCCTCACGGCCACGCCCGCTCGCCGCCCGCTCCCGCCTTCCAGCTGTTCCTCCCTCCTCCTCCGCCTTAAATGGCGACCGGCACCCGGACGCGCAGCGGACGCGTGCAGCGGGCGCGCCGATTGCGTGCCGAAGGCGCCCTAAAGGCAAACCAGTCTGTGCCCGTCCGTGCCTGGACCGCGCCCAGCGCCAGAACCCCAGGACCCCGAAGCCGCCACAACACCAGACTGCACTACGACTCCAGCACCCTCCACGCACTCAACGCCGGACGAGACCACTCCTGCTACCGGGCCATCCAAAACACACCAAGGGTCCTTCACCTGCCAGAACTGCTGCTTCACCAGCATCTGGCCCGCCAAGCCATTAACCAGAGAACTCAACCACCTCTGATGCATCCTCCTCAACACCCGCTCCGCTCGCAAGCACTCCATCGAACTCTGGGACCTCCTAGACTCAACCACCCCTGACGTCGCCTTCCTGACGGAGACCTGGCTGAACGACACCTTGGCTCCAGACATCGCCATAGCCATCCCTGAGGGTTACAAGATCTCCCGCAGAGACCGCACCAACGGAGTGGGAGGGGGAATCGCCATCATCCACAAGGACACCCTCAGAGTCTCTGCCAACACCGAAGACACCCTCACCATCGCCGAGCACATGCACTTCCAGATCCACACCGACCCCAACACCACCCTCAGACGAACTCTCGTCTACAGACCACCCGGACCCCGACCACAGTTGAGCTACGCCATCGCCGACCTCATCAGCACCCACACACTCGCCTCCACGGACTACATCCTCTTCGGGGACCTGAACTTCCACCTCGAGAACAACGACGCCAACTCCACCGCCCTGATCGCCAACCTCCCAACCTCGGACTCAAACAGCTTGTGACAACACCCACCCACGCCGCTGAACACACACTGGACCCCATCTTCTCCGCAAGCCCCCACGTCTCCTTCAACCACACCACCGAACCCTACTGGACAGACCACAGATGCGTCCACTTCACCTTCAAGAAACCCACCACGCACTACCGCACCCAACAGTTGCCACGCCGCTGCTGGGGCAAGGTCACCGAGGACCAACTGACCACCACCCTCGCCCTGAAACCACCCGCCGACCCAGACACCGCCGCCATCAACCTCAAACAGTGGATCGACGACTGCGCCAACACCCTCGCCCCACTCAAGACCTCTGCCACCATCCACACCAACAAGAAAGCCGCATGGTTCACCGAGGACCTCCGGACCTCCAAGCGCACCTGTCAGAAGCTAGAGAAGAAATGGCTCTGCGACCGAACTCCAGACAGCCACACAGCCCACAAAAACGCCACCCGCATACACCACCAACTCATCAGGACCATCAAGAGGACCGCCTTCAAGACCCACCTAGACAACAACGCACACAACACCAAAGAGCTTGAAGGACTGGGTTCTGTTAAGACCCAGCGGTGCCAGGGGACAACACCTGAAACCTTTGTGGGTAACCTGTTCCGGCGTACAAGTGACAGAGACACGGGACACTTCCTTCGGCGTCAAAGATTCGAGCTTTATTACTGCAGGGAACACAGAAGTCACAGCAAGTACAACACGTGCAACTTGGGGAGACTGCTTCAAATTGCTGCAAGTGGGTCGCTCCTTTTATACACATTTCTCCCATACGTTTACATGGTACACAAAGGTTTACAACTTGGTTCCCATAATTATCCCCGAGAGGGGTCACTTTAGTCACTTTGATACATTCAAGGTCCGGAACATAAGTGCGGAAACATGTGGCGGTTCCCAACTGTAAAAACCCATCTTCCCACCATTAGTACATTCCAATCAACAATAAACAGATCGAAGAAGGAACAAGGACAGGTGCAGAGGAAGATGGAAACAGTGGGGAGATCGGAAAGGGTGTAAAAAGGGGGGGGTATCGGGAAACACGAGCTACAGGCATCAAAGGGACGTGCCTAATGAGATGCACGGCTGAGAAAATAGACCGGCACGGCAAGATGAGCCTCGAGCGGGGCCATCTGCCTTACAGTATCATCCCCCTCATCATAAAGACACTTTCAAAGGAAATGTGTCTTCCGCAAATGTCTTGGGAATCCCAGGGTCGCGAAGCGGACAACGTCCGTTCGCTGGCTACTTGAGGGCAAGAAACAAAATGGATGCTGTATCTAAGATGGAACCCGTGGGTACAGAGGGATAAACCCACGAAACAGACAAACGGTTTAGGTTAGTACAGCGAAACTGCGTACATCCACTAAACTCGTCATTTGCGGTTCGTAGATACCAGACTCGACCATATTCGTGCGAGTCGAAAACACCACTTACAATCGTCACGGAACCTCAGACGCTCCTTTTGCCCTCATGTAGGCAAGCACTAGTCGGAATCATACTCGATATTCATCAGACCATCTAGATGTTGCTGTAACATCACTCTGTCCAACCGAGCTCCTCCGGTAACAGGTGGTTGCCTTATACACGTCGTAGCACAGAGGCCACATAAGGCAGGTCCACACTGCACACAAAGGCAGCACGTGAACAGTAACGCCACAACAACTCCGATAATCATCAGAATCTTCCAACCCCAAGTCGACATCAGGCCCCAAAACCACCCAAGCAGCGTCCAATCCCCTACGTCCACGTGTATGGACTCAGAGATCTTATGCAACTTTGAGATGGCTTGATAGACAGTCGGAGCATTATCTGGAATGAAAATACAGCAGCTCGAATGGATCACCTTACATACCCCACCTCGATCTGCTAGGATCACGTCTAAAACCATACGGTTTTGTAACGTCATAAGCCTATCCGCCTGAAGTTCTGTGGTGATATTACCAAGGGCACTGGCAGTAATATTAGCTGTCGATTCCACCACTCGAGTCAATTGTCTCAGGTTCCTACTATTAGCCATAGGTCCCCAAAACGGGAGGAAACCCTTGAAAAAGTCTCCTGCCTCTTGACCGGCAGTGTCCTCTTCGCTAATTACGCCTCTCACAACTCTAGTCTTGTGATAGTCTGCATCTACAGTGAACGTCGGAGGCAACAGATTTGCGATAAAACATGAGCCCACAAAGTCGGAGGGCAACCATGCATACGCACGATCATGGCAGACAAAGTATGTACCCTTGGCAGCCAGAAACGCAGGGGACGAGACCATCGGCAGAATGTAATTCTCGGTGCAAGCACTCTCTCCAAGTCAAGCTTTCGATCTTCGGCCACGACCCATTAAACAAAAATTACCAATGTGGGGCACGACCCATATCGGAGGCGAGCTTCTAAGCTGTTTTTCACTCGTGAGCGCACTATACTCGACCTTACTTAGGACCCTATAGGCTTGTACCTCTTCCTCTGGGATAAGTGACGGCTCATAGATATCTCTATCTAAATCTTCTATCGCTATGGACAAAGGCTTATGATACGAGCCAGGGCCAAAGTAGGGAGAACGTGGCTCTCGACTGGGGTAAGAATCTAGTGCGCTTCGAAACATTGTTTGAAATGCTCGAGCTGAACCCTGGGAGCTATACGGTAAGACCAGATATGGAATTCCCTTATCCGTGGTATGTGGCATCAGCCCACACACCCAACAATTAGTAGTGTTAACCACTAACTGGTGCTGATGAAGGAGCTGAATAAAGGAACTATTTCGGAATTCTGCACGTCTAGCCTGCTCGTGTTCGGGTAAGATATGGAAGGAATGAGGGGATGCAGTGGAGGTAAGTTTAGGGTCAGAAGTAGGAGTAGGTATGGCAGGAGGTAAGAAGTACGACATCATGTAATACACCCCACCCGCCAATAGTGCAGAAACAGTCAAAAGTAATACGAACACTTGAAACACAAAACATTTGGTACGAATAAGTTGTTGCAGTTTGAATCTTTGCGCCTGAGCTTCTTCCAAGTCCATCAGCTTTGAAAACGCCATCCCCTATGACCGTCCGCAACGTTTCTTGACGCACTTCGTTCTGTGTAGTAATAGTCAATCCCTAGGAGTTCCCAGGAACCGACGGTCTTTAACCTAGCGTCAAGACCCACTAACCAGAAGGAAGTACACGCGCGGCCCTACGGCCTTTATTCACAATGTATATGCAAAATGTCTCTCAGCTGTGGAAGCAAAAACGCATATGAAACGAAACTCAATATATACAAAAACAATCACAATAATACGGGTGTTCAGACTGAACAGTAGCAACGTTGGGGGTAACGTAGTATGTCAGGGGGAGAATCAAAAAGTATAAATTTATTAGTCTTTAACGTTAGAACGGAGAGAATAACGATGTCTCCCAGGACGTGTCTGTTCTTCAAACAACTGGTCCGGTGGCGAAACAGAGTTCTGTGGATCAGTTGAATGTCCAAATCTTGAGTTTGGTGACAAATGTTCAACAATATCTTCCTGCTGCACTGAGGTATCTTCGACAAGCTGCGCGTCACTGAAAGGGACAAACTTCGATGTTGTTTCGGTCTCAGATGAAGCAATGCCTTTCTTCACCCACGAGTCTGCTGGTAAAGGTATAGGGACCTTTTTGGTATGGGTGGCGTGCACCCAATGTTTACGTCCCTCCAAGCGAACAGCAGTCCTCGTGGCCAGCAAGACTTGATGGGGTCCAGTGAAACGGGGTTCCAAACTGTGTTTTCGGCTAAAGTTGCGCGTCACCACCCAATCACCAGGTTGCAGCTGGTGACCTGGACCCTCCGTCTGCGTCGGCAGTGCTTCAAAGACCTGTTGATGAATTAACCTCAGTTTAGCAGTCAGATCATGAAGATAGTCAATCAACATGGGGTACTCAAGATGAGAAAACAATTTAGGTCTAGGGACCCCCCAAACATTTGCAGGGCGGCCGAACACTATCTCGTAGGGACTAAGCCCTACTCGGGAGTGTACTGTCGCCCTTGTTGACAATAAAGCTAAGGGTAAAGCGTCAGGCCACGAAAGACCAGTCGTAGCCTGAATCCTCGCCAGTTTTAGTTTAAGGGTGCCATTATACCCTTCAACCAAACCAGCTGACTGAGGATGATTGGCGCTATGGAATTTTTGATTAATTCCAAGGCCCTTACACACACTCTTCATCACACTCCCCACAAACTCACTTCCGTTATCAGACCATACAATCCGAGGCATTCCATACCGAGGAAAGTATTCCTTCAGTAGGATTTTCGCAGTCGACAGGGCAGTGTTGTCTTTGAGAGGGTAGGCTTCAATCCATCGGGAGAACGCACAAACCACAACTAAAACATATTTCAGGTTATTGCATCGCTCCATATGGATGAAGTCTAATTGAATCACCTCAAAAGGACATGATGGGGGAGCAAAATGGCCAGGAGGTGTTGGGGTTCCCTTACCAGGATTGTACAACATACACACCATACAATTCTTAACCAACCGTTCAGCACATTTCGTGATACCATCATTCTTCCACAAAGGAGACAATAACTTACAAATACCTTTCACACTAATATGTGCTAACCCATGTGCCATCGTCACAACAGCGAGCACATACGCATCTGGCAACATCCATCTCTCGTGTTCCGACAAATCAACCCAACAACCATTCGCATCCAACTTTCCCGTACTTTCTTTCCACTTCGCCTTTTCAGTCTCGGTGGCCTCATTCTGTATCGCTTTCACACTCTCGATAGTATCCTCACACATGCTCGTTTCTGTAGGCCATCTAACCGAACTCACCACATACATTCGAGTGCTAAGGTTCCGGGCAGTCTCCTTAGCAGTCTCATCCGCAAATGCATTACCACGACCAACATCATCCGTCACCTTACGATGTGCACTACATTTAACAATTGCTACCTGCTTAGGCAACGTGAGTGCATCCAAAAGATCATTCACAAGCTGTCCATGCTGAATCTTAGTACCATGCGACGTCATAAAACCTCTCTCTCTCCACAATCGTCCAAAGCTATGGGCGACGCCAAATGCATATTGGCTGTCGGTAAACACATTCACACGTTTCCATTTCGCTAACACACACGCTCTAGTGAGAGCAATCAGTTCGGCAGCCTGGGCAGAGTTCTGATTCAATCTTGCAGCTTCCACAACAGTATTCAAAGTTACAACAGCATACGCAGTAGTCACATCACCATTTGGCAATTTGAAACATGAACCATCCACATACAAAGTTCCATCTGGATTTTCCAAAGGAGTGTTTTTAAGGTCCACTAGACCTTTTGTTTCCTCTTCAGTCCTCAAATAGCAGTCATGTTCTGCTATTTCATCTGACTCCGTACTGATTGGTAACAAGGTCGCCGGATTCAGAACATTGCAGCGTTTTATCTGAATATGACTTGCCAACAGCGTCAGCTCATACCCAGACAACCTTGCACTCGTCAAGTGCTGGGTTTTCGTACGATTCAAAAGAGTGTCAACTGCATGCGGAACCATCACCGTAAGCATATTATCCATGACCAATCCTGCTGATTGTCGGATGGACACCGCAGCTGCCGCTGTTGCTCTCAAGCAACTCGGCAATGCTCTAGCTACCGGGTCCAAGGTCGAGGAAAAATATGCACATGGACGTTGCTTTCCTCCAAAAGGTTGCGTTAAGACACTCAACGCACAACCTTCTCTCTCGTGAACGTATAATGTAAATGGCTTACTGTAGTCAGGAGTACCTAGCACAGGAGCCGAACACAATGAGTTACGCAATTCAGAAAAACTCTTCTGACATTCTTCCGTCCATGGTAAAGGAGTTGAAACATCCTTGCACGTAAGAGCCACCAATGGTTTCGCTAACAGTGAAAAATTCGGGATCCACTGTCTGCAGTATGACGTGATGCCCAAAAAGGCACGCACATCTCTTTGGGTTGTTGGCACAGTCATTCGCGCAATTGCTGCAATTCTCTCTGGGGTCAACCGCCTTCCCTCCTTTGACAATAAGTGACCTAGATAGGTTACTTCTTGACAACAATATTGAAGTTTAGAAGGGGACACCTTGTGATGTAAGTCACAGAGATGTTGCAGCAACGACACCGTAGCAATTTTGCAAATGTCCTGAGTATCTGCAGCCACCAATAAGTCATCGACATATTGGATTAAGGCCGCACCAGCCGGCAACATAAACGCATCCAGTTGACTCTTCAAGGCTTGACTGTAAATGGATGGACTCTCACAGTAGCCCTGAGGAGCACGTTTAAACCGGAAGCTACGACCACCAAGAGAGAAACCGAAAAGATCTCTGCTTTCTTCGGCAATCGGAATGCTAAAGAAAGCATTCTTCAAATCGATCACCGAAAACCAAGATGCAGAAGCTGGAATCAGAGTCAGTAGCGCCGTGATGTCAGGCACAACAGGGAACTGAGGAATCACAATTTTATTTACCTCCCGTAAATCGATAACAAAACGATAAACAGGCGGTTTCGAGGGATCAGTACGTTTTAGAATAGGCAATACAGGGCTGTTGCACACGTTTACCCGAGTTTCTTCAATAACATCTTTCTCGATCAGATCGTAGATGATCGCTAACAGTGCCCGTTCACCATCAAGAGAGATTCGATACTGGGGAATACGTGGCAATCGTACATTAGATTGCAGCTGAACAACATAAGGGGAGATGTCAAGCAGGCCCACATCATTGGGACCTGTTGCCCACAAAGATGCGGGAAGAGAGCTCAATTCCGGTGGAAGCTTATCGAGAGACAAGTACATAGGAGAGACAACCCTCTCGCCCAAAGTAAGCTTCACTCCCGTAGGAGAACAATACAAAGTCGCATACAAACGTTTTAGCAAATCCAGGCCAAAAAGATTTTCACCACAACCAGTAGTCAATATCAACGGAGCTTCGAGCTCACGTGGCCCAATTGTAAGAGGCAAAGGGCGCGAAACTGGATTGCTAACAGGGGCGCCAGAGAATCCAACGGAAACATTTGTTAAGCCAGACAAAGGTGCGCCAGGGAGTTTCGAATGCATTATGGAACTTTTCGCTGCACCAGTGTCCAACAGAAAAGGCTCAACGACGCCCGATGTAGCAACTGCGACGTAAGGCCCTCTCTGATCAACCGGAACGGATACCACTCCCTCTCCTTGTCTATGGCTGTCCTAGTAATTACTGTCGTCAGTTCCCTGATCCACATAATAATCATCTACATTGTACTGTGCAGATCGTCCTTGCGAGGATCCACGTTGATCAAAACAATTATTGGAATTTGATGAGGTATCTGAACGATCATTTTGAGCACCACGACCCCTACCACGTGATGTCTGCTGAGAACCACCTCGACCTCCTCTAGAGGAGTTACCATTATTACGATCATTTAGAACAGGACAGTTGAATTTTAAGTGACCCTCCTGTCTACAATAGGCACACTGATTGTACCCTAATGAAGATCTTTGGGAGGAGGAATCATTCCGCGGTTGCGACCTATTGGACTGTGGCTGCGATCGATTCCGTTGCGAATCATTCTGAGTCGAACGCGGAGGATAAGCCTGCTGCAACAACACTTTAGTTTTAAGTTCTTTTGTCTTTTTATCTGCACGGTCGTTCTCTTCTTTCTCCCTATTCTCATAATATTGAGCCGTAGCCAATATCTGAGCGGAAGTAGAAACGGCCCACGCACTTTCTGAATTCCGCAATTCATTGCTCAAGTCTGGTAACAAATTCGATACAAACTTATCCACGAACAACCTCTGACCACCCTCAGTACCCATGTCCTGACCACTATGATCAATAAAAGCCTCCTCAAATCTCGTGAAGAAATCAGAGACACTTTCATCCTTCTTTTGCTTACAAGCGGACAATTTATCCCAATTTACTTTCATGGCTGGCATAAGCGTTTTCATAAGGGTAATTATTCTCTGAGGAAGAGCAGTGATAAGCTGTTCGGGCTTAGCCCCACCAACTTGTAAAGCGTCTGCCGCAGTAAGAGCAGCCCAATCACCGCCTAATTCAGCCACATGATCTTGCTGACGAATCTTCGCCCATACCGGTTGCGGTACGACGTTGCCGAACAACATATCGATATCGGCAAGATTCATAATCGTAGCATCCACGAGCTGCGATAATTCTTTATAGTACCCTGCAGGATTTTTGCAAGGGTCAGGCAAAGATTGCTTCACCTGTAAAACTTCTGATCGTTTCCATGGAAGATGGATCCATACCCGTTGAAAATGTGGCAAGATCGGCGGGGCAGCGCCAGGGTTACCCGGCATCCACACTGGGGGAACTTCCCGCATGGGAAACTGACCAGACGCATCTAACTGTCTCTCAACGTCCTCAACGAACAAGGCCTGAGGTATCGGCGTGGGACGGAAAGACAACAATCGTTCGACAGCACGTCGAACGTTGGTGTCCACTATCATTCCGTTCGAGAACTGAAGCTGTAGATCAGACAAAGCGGTCAATACATCATCAGATGCATCGGCCGATATTTGATCGCGCAGAACCTTGCACATTTCTTCGAAAACGTATCTCTGTGTCGGAATATTGAATTGACAGAACGTATCAAGTACAGCACGTGGAGGATTTCTAAGAGGATATGTCATCCAACCCATCGCCATGTTATACAGCGCGGCACGCTCCCTATTACCGGGAAGCTGGCTACGCCTTTGAGGACCGTCCGAACCAGCGGATCCAAGGACAGGGCCAAGAGAATTGAAGAAGCTAGCCGCAACCGGAGAGGTACGACTTCGAGTAGATGGAGAAGTATAGCATAAGGGGTTAACAAGAGAAGGAGTAGAAACAGAAGAAGCAACAGGAGTAAGTAGAGCAGAAGCAGTAGCGGGAGCAGGAGTATGTGGAAGCGGAGGAGCAGTAGGGACAGCAGTAGTCAAAGGAGCGGGAACAATCGGAAGAACGGGTGCAGGTTGAGGAACAGGTTGAGGAGCAGGTTGAGGAGCAGGTTGAGGAGCAGGTACAGGGGGAACCACAGGAGCCGTGGTACCCTGTACGTACGGAGGTGGCGACTTCATAAGATAGGACATTAAAGGATCCTCAACTAATTCTTCCTTTTTATCCGACTCCGTAGGCAAAACAGGATAGCATTTATCTATCGACATACGCTGTAGCCTATCAAATACTTCCTTTTCCTTATCCTCCTTATCACGCTGGAACTGCTCTGCTTTCTTTACAATGGTAGCCACACCATCTCTCTGATTACGTTTAGTCTGTCTGATCTCTTTCTGTCGGGCTTCTTTACGCCACAACCGAAAAGCATCAAACATGGCCGGCCTTGACTTTTTCTTAAACAATTTTGCCTCGAGGTTATCTAAAATCGGGGTCTCGAAACTACCATGAGGTGGCCAACTAAGGACACCATCTTTTTTGGTGTAACGAATCCAATATTCATTAAAGGTAATAGGACCTAGTCCGTGCTTACTGTAGAGCTCATAAGTGGGAGTTCCAACCGGAGGTATCGGACACGAGTCCTCCAGTCGGGAATCCGTACCACAACATCTGAAACAATTAAACAAAGTACAGCGACCAGGCATCTTGCACACTAGCCGCGTTTCACAAACTTCAAGGGTTACGGGATTTACCAAGTCCCAGCAAAGAGCAAAAACCCTCGGTTTTTGGCGGCTGCAGTCGTCAAATATCACAACGAAGTACCAAGAACCACAAATGCAATGGAACCATGCAACAACTAAGCAACCACAACCACGAACTCTGGGAGAGACCCACAAATACTTAACTCAAAGATCGATGGCGTCACCAGGAAGGCCCGTCAATCGTCTCGCTATACCAAGGTCTACGCCAGGCGCCAAAACAGGTCTACAGTCAGGGCAGCAGTCCGTCGCAGCCGTCAGGAGGCGGGAATCTTCGCGGGAAAAGTCTTCGGGCCACTTATTTCGACAACAGCATCGATGAAGCGGAGTGCACCTTCCCTCGGAGATTTCACACGAAGTTCCTCACGATCGTCGGGCTTGGACCGGTACCACTGATGCAGCCCCACGTTGGGCGCCAACTGAAGGACTGGCTTCTGTTAAGACCCAGCGGTGCCAGGGGACAACACCTGAAACCTTCGTGGGTTACCTGTTCCGGCGTACAAGTGACAGAGACACGGGACACTTCCTTCGGCGTCAAAGATTCAAGGTTTATTACTGCAGGGAACACAGAAGTCACAGCAAGTACAACACGTGCAACTTGGGGAGACTGCTTCAAATTGCTGCAAGTGGGTCGCTCCTTTTATACACATTTCTCCCATACGTTTACATGGTACACAAAGGTTTACAACTTGGTTCCCATAATTATCCCCGAGAGGGGTCACTTTAGTCACTTTGATACATTCAAGGTCCGGAACATAAGTGCGGAAACATGTGGCGGTTCCCAACTGTAAAAACCCATCTTCCCACCATTTGTACATTCCAATCAACAATAAACAGATCGAAGAAGGAACAAGGACAGGTGCAGAGGAAGATGGAAACAGTGGGGAGATCGGAAAGGGTGTAAAAAGGGGGGGTATCGGAAAACACGAGCTACAGGCATCAAAGGGACGTGCCTAATGAGATGCACGGCTGAGAAAATAGACCGGCACGGCAAGATGAGCCTCGAGCGGGGCCATCTGCCTTACAGTATCATCCCCCTCATCATAAAGACACTTTCAAAGGAAATGTGTCTTCCGCAAATGTCTTGGGAATCCCAGGGTCGCGAAGCGGACAACGTCCGTTCGCTGGCTACTTGAGGGCAAGAAACAAAATGGATGCTGTATCTAAGATGGAACCCGTGGGTACAGAGGGATAAACCCACGAAACAGACGAACGGTTTAGGTTAGTACAGCGAAACTGCGTACATCCACTAAACTCGTCATTTGCGGTTCGTAGATACCAGACTCGACCATATTCGTGCGAGTCGAAAACACCACTTACAATCGTCACGCAACCTCAAGCTCTTCAGCATCGTGAAAGAACTCTCCAACCCCAGCTCCAACACCAAAGACATCCCACCATCAAAAGACCTGTGCGACTCACTGGCCACCTTCTTTCACTGCAAGATCACCGACATCCACGACAGCTTCAACTCCGACACCCCCACATCCACCGCCGAGACCAGAAACCCTGCGATCTCCACCAGCACCAGTCGCCTGACCGCCTGGTCCAACGTCAGCGACGAAGACACCATCAAGACCATGAACTCCATCCACTCCGGATCCCTATCTGACCCATTCCCTCACCACATCTTCAACAAAGCCAGCACAACCATCGCACCCCCATCTCCGGAAAACAATCAACATCTCCTTCGAGAAAGCAACCTTCCCGGAGAGCTGGAAGCACGCCGAGATCAACGCCCTACTGGAGAAACCAAAGGCAAATCCCAAGGACCTCAAAAACATCTGGCCCATCTCCCTGCTCCCCTTCCCGGCGAAAGTCACGGAGAAGATTGTCAACAGACAGTTGACCCGCTACCTCGAAGACAACAACATCCTGGATCCATCCCAGTCCGACTTCCTCAGCAATCACAGCACCGAGACCGCCCTCATCGCCGCCACAGACGACATCAGGATCCTCATGGACAAAGGAGAAACAGCCGCCCTGATCCTTCTGGAGCAATCAGCAGCCTTCGACACGGTCTGCCACCGCACCCTAACAGCACGCCTCCATGATGCCGGAATCCAAGACAAGGCCCTGGCCTGGACCACATCCTTCCTCTCCGGCAGAACCCAGAGCATACGCCTCCCACCCTTCCGCTTCAAGACCACCGAAATCATCTGCGGCGTCCCACAGGGTTCCTCCCTCAGCCACGCTGTTCAATATCTACATGGCACCACTCGCCCACGTTGCACGACAACATAACCTCAACATCATCTCCTACTCCGACGACACCCCGCTGATCATATCCCTCACCGAAGACCCCCACACCGCCAAAGCCAACCTCCACAGAGGAATGAAGGCCATCGCAGAATGGATGAAGGACAGCAGGCTGAAGCTGAATTCAGACCAGACGGAAGTCCTCATCCTAGGCCCCACCCCATCAGCCTGGGACCACTCCTGGTGGCCAACATCGCTAGGAGCAGCCCCAGAACCCACTGACCACGCACGCAACCTGGGGATCATCCTTGACTCCACCCTCTCCATGACCAAGCAAGTCAAAGCAATCTCCGCGTCCTGCTTCAACACCCTCCGAATGCTCCGCAGGATCTTCAAATGGATCCCCTCCGACACAAGAAGAACCGTCACCCAGGCCCTCGTCATCAGCAAACTGGACTACGGGAACACCCTCTACGCAGGAACAACAACCAAGCTCCTGAGACGGCTGCAACGCATCCAGAACGCTGCTGCACGAATGATCCTCGACGCCCCCCGACGCAGCCACATCACACCCCACCTGAGAGGCCTGCACTGGCTCCCCGTCAACAAGATGATCACCTTCAAACTCCTCATCCACGCACACAAAGCCGGACCAACATACCTCAACGACCGACTCAGCTTCTACACCCCCCCGCCTTCCCTCCCCCCGCAGCCTTCGCTCTGCCAACCTCGCCACAGTTCCTCGCATTTAGAAAACCATCCTTCTCCTACCTCGCCGCCAAGAACTGGAACAGTCTCCCTACCAACCTACGACAAACCCAGGACTTGCTGGCCTTCAGAACACTTCTCAAGACCTGGCTCTTCGATCAGTAGCAGCCCCTCCCCCCCCTTAGCGCCTTGAGACCCTAACGGATATGTAGCGCGCTTTACAAGTGGATTGATTGATTGATTGATTAAGTGTTGCATTACAGAGTACAACGTCTCTATTTCTTTTTTCCATAGAGTACAAAGCAGGATTCAAAAGCTTTTGAGCACCCTGTAGTAGGAGAACAGTTATCAAAGAGTGGGTTATAAGGTGCTATGTGTGTAAAAGTCCTTGACACAGGAGGACATCATATCATTGTGTAGCACAAAATTACCCAATATCACCCCTAAGATGGGCAGCAGTCACAAGCAGACAACAGGAAATTAGAGGAGTTACTGCTTTCTCTAACATAGGAGAGGAGGACAACACTAGGGTCTCAGGAGACACACTGCACCTAAACCAGATTTCAGCTCAAGCAACAGCAGTGCCACTTCCTGTCTCTAGGCTAATAATACCCCTTTAATGTGGTGATACCTCGCTGATGCCTTAGCATAACTGGGTCTCATAAGATAGGGGCAAGGAGAGGGGAACGGCTTTGAATTGGTGGGCGACCTCCCACATTTTTGGCAGACTCCCGGCTAGGAGGCACACTGTCTTACCCCGCACACACTTCTTGCCAGCCCTGGGTACCATGTTTTTTTCATGGAGACAGGAGCCACAAATCCTAAAATTATGGCTATGGTGGGAAACTGGACACGAAAAAAAGCCTGAAGGAGGGACAAACCAATGAGTTAAACTTAAGCCTGGAGAGTCCCCACCCCAGTAGTTTCAGCACGAAAATGGATTAGCAACTTTTATGGAAGATCTTCACACAGCCAGGATTCCTATCTCTCAACCATCTACATAGACCAAGGGAAAAAAAGCAGGATGACATCTGTCTTCTTCCGCAAAATGTACTCACTGCACTACGAAATGACAGCAAGGTTACACTGTAGTACTTTATAAAACTCTACAAATAATTAAATAACTAAACTTAATGAGCAAGCGGCGCCATTACCCTCAGTCACTCAACTCTTGGTGATCCCATCCCTCCTCCTGCTTAGGGCCACCCCCATCAGAGCATTTTGAAACCCCTTAACACTATTCGGCTGCCTTTAACTCATACAGGGAGTCCATCTCCCTAAAATATGATGCAATACATAGAGGGAAACTGTCCAAGGGAGCACCAATGGGAATTTACATTTATTCTTTCTATGTATGTCACAATAAATAGAGCATGAAAGGAAGCTGTGAAATATTAGAAACAGTTTTCGTAAAAAAAAAAGTTAGACACCCTAAAGAATGTTATTGTTTTAGCCCTTGGGCCCAAGACAATTTTACAAGATTTAGGGTACCATTAGGAGTGCCACTGTAATTTGAATAGGGCCATAAAAATAACACGATCCGTGAGAACACCGCAGGTCTGTCGCATTTAGTGCGGACACATCACTGCTGAAAGGAGCCTTTATCTCCTGGGGAGAAATGGGGAATTACTGAGGCTATAAGATACAGATTTCCGGAGTCTCCTGATATTGCTTGGTTTCCGAGGTACCCTACGGATATACAACTCATAAAAAACGGTAATTACACCCTCCCTACTCCACCACCCCTGTCACCACTAATACATCTGGAATTGGGAGTTCTGTGGGGGAGGGAGGATCGGGACAAAAACTGTCACTCGTAGTTAGATGGGTCCTTGACAGCCACTCCTTCTCCTTACTGACTTGATATTTACTACAGCCACCCTCATGCCAACTTTACCCTTTTTCTGACCCACAATATCAATTCTTCCTTGGAAATCGCCATGAAGCGATGTGAAGCAAGCATTATACGAAAGCGTTGCGTTAAACAGAATAAAATTAAACCGATTAAACAGAATAATTTTACCTACAGCTCAGCCCTTTTATCTTCCCCTAGACCCCTCCTCATCCCCTGTCTGCACACACTCTGCTACTCGCTCTCCTACTCCGACTCCTACTCCACCTTCCTTAAATGGGACAGTCCACACAGGAAATGTACAGCTTCAGACTCTCCGGCCCAACACTCCAAATGTTAAGTCTCAGCTGTCCAGCATCAGTGTTAGGCATTTCCTGCCCAGCTTCACTACACAACTTCACTGCACAGCCTCACACTTGTCCAGTGTGAGTGGTCAGTATCCCCTGCGGAGCGTCTCCTGTCCAGTGTGAGTGGTAAGCACCACCTGCCGAGCTTCACATGTCCAGTGGGTGCAATGAGCTTCACCTGCTGAGATACACCTGTCCAGTTTGAGCGGTACAGATCACATGCTGTGACTAACAATTCCAAAAAAGCCACTTTTAGAACGTTTG
Source organism: Lissotriton vulgaris (assembly GCF_964263255.1). Taxonomy (NCBI): domain Eukaryota; kingdom Metazoa; phylum Chordata; class Amphibia; order Caudata; family Salamandridae; genus Lissotriton; species Lissotriton vulgaris. The sequence goes on from NC_141687.1 coordinate 376,981,345, forward strand.
CATTTTTTTGGCCCAACCATTTGGAGCCTGTAGCCTGCTCTTGGGACACATGAGTAGGTGTGAATGGCAGTTGGCCTTTGTGTATTCCTCCCAGAAAACCACACAATAGACAGACTGAACGGAGGGCAGGATGGGGGGCAGAGCTGTCACCTACCACACTTGCACTTAAAAGGGGCTGCCTCAGCTAAATCAGAAAGGATTTAGGGCAGAGAGGCAGGAAATTCCAGACACTTCTCTGTGAGGAAACTCCAGAAGCTTCTTGCACTTCAAAGAGTGTATGAGATATTCAGATAGAACCCTCAGACCCACTCTTCAGTTCACTTCCGTAACTGCATAAGGACTTTCAAAGGACTGCACTGCTGTCTGTGGCCTGCTGGGTACTTCAGAGGACTGTCCTGCTGCACCAAGAAGACCGCCCTGCTGCTTGAGACCTGCTTTTTTGCTTGCAACCAGGACTACCACAGTGACGCTAAGGGCTAGTTTTGTTGCCTTCTAATCAGAGTCTAAGGGACAGAAATGGCTTCAACCATCTTGAACCTGGACTCAGCCTGAGTGAGTGCTGACCCTCCAAGCGGTACCCCTCCAGCCCCGGACCCTTGGAAGTGAGGTGAAAGGTGCTGTACCAGCCTAACTGAAGGTTCCACCGAATCCGGTGCGAACCCCGCAAAGCGACCCTAAGCAGACCTCAGTGGTCAAGCTTGGTCATGTGCCCATCCTGCGCTCCTTTGCGGTCAGCCTGAAGTTTGTCTCGGTCCAGTCTAATCAAATACCCTCAGTTGCAGCTTTGAGTCTTTTGGAGCTAGTTTTATCTAAATCGATTTTTGTGATTTTGGGGTCATTTTAGTCATTAAATGTTACCTTACTTTTCTAAATTGGTGAGGGATTTTTATCATGTTGTGTTTTCACTTTATTACTGTGTGTGCTGCATAAATACTGTACACATTGCCTCTAAGCTGCGTCTGACTGCTTTTGTGCTAAGCTACCTGAGGGTTAAGCACAGGATGCAGCTTGAGAAGGGCTAAGACCCCTCTCAACCAGTTTCTCATAATCGCATGCCAATTGGTAAGTATCCCCTGCTGGGCTTCTTCTGTCCAGTGTGAGTTGTAAGCATCAGGTGCCGAGCTTTCCCTGTCCTGTGTGGGTGGTAATCTTCACCTACCCAGCTTCACCTGTCCAGTGTGAGTTGTAAGCATCAGGTGCCGAGCTTCCCCTGCCCAGTGTGGGTGGAAGCTTCACCTGCTCAGCTTCACTGCACAGCCTCACCTGTCCAGTGTGGGTGGTAAGCATCAGGCGCTGAGCTTCTCCTGTCCTGTGTGGGTGGTAATCTTCACCTGTCCAGCATAACCTATCCAGTGTGAGTTGCTAGCATCAGGTGCCGAGCTTCTCCTGTCCTGTGCGGGTGGTAATCTTCACCTGTCCAGCCTAACCTATCCAGTGTGAGTTGCTATCAGCAGGTGCTGAGCTTCACCTGTCTAGTGAGTGGTAAGCTCACCAGCTTAGCTTTACTTGTCCAGTGTGAATGATAACCATTCCCAGCCCAGCCTCACCTTACCAACATCAGTGTTACACTACACAACAATGCCGCAAGTGCTGCAAGTTGGGAAAACAGACAAGAAGTTAAGAAAACAACAGAGCAATAAGGTTATCAAGTTTCAAGTAGAATGTATCAAGTAGCAGTAATGCGCGTAGACCTGCCCAGCTTCGCTGTACAGCATCACTGTGAAGCATTGCCTGTCCAGACCCGACGGCCCAGTCTCAACCGACCAACATAAGTGTCAAGCATCTCCTGGCCAGAACCTATGGCCTAGCCTCATCCGTCCAACATCAGTGTTAAGCATCTCCTGGCCAGAACCTACGGCCTAGCCTCACCAGTCTGTTGTAATTAATGAAGTCCTAGACATGTAAGTTATAACATCATCCAACATCAGTGTCAAGCGTCGCCTGTCCAGATCCTACGGCCTACCCTCACCCATACAAGACCAGTGTCAAGCATCGCCTGGCTAGGTCCTATGGCCTAGCCTCACTTGTTCAACATCAGTGTCTAGCATCGCCTGGCCAGAACCCATGGCCTAGCATCACCCATCCAACATCAGTGTCAATCATTGTCTGGCCAGATCCTACAGCCTAGCCTCACTTGTCCAACAGCAGTGTCAAGCATTACCTGTCCAGATCCTACAGCCTAGCGTCACCTGTCCAACAGGAGTGTCAAGAATCGCCTGGCCCAATTCACTGCCCTTGTTTTTGTGCCCATCCTCACTGTCCAACTGAGCCTTCCAAGCATACTTGGTAAGTATCCCCGGCCCAACTTAATTGCTCAGCCTCTCCTGCACAGCAGCAGAGTTACACAAATATACAACAATGCTGCAAGCAGTATAAGCTGGGAAAAAAGTAAAAAAAAAGTTTAAAAAAAATGTAAAGGAAACAATAAGGTCATCACAATTAAATAGAATGAATCAAGTATCAGTATTCAGAATTGCCTGCTCAGCTTCTCGTGACCAGAATTAGTGTTAAGCATCGCCTGCCCAGCTACACTGCCAAGCCTCACCTGTCCAGCATGGCCTTCCCAGCTCCACTGTCAAGCCTCCCGTCAGTATCAGTATTAGAATTCGCCTGCCCAGCTACACTGCAAAGCCTCACCCGTCCAGCCTCACCTGTCAGTATCGGTATTAGAATTCGCCTGACCAGCTACACTGAAAAGCCTCACCTGCCCAGCCTCACATGTACAGCATCACTTGCCCAGATACACGGCCAAGCCTCACCTGTCCAGCCTGACCTGCCCAGCCTCGCCTGCCCAGCTACACTGTCCAGCCTCACTGGCCCAGCCTCACATGTCCAGCATCACTTGCCCAGATACACCGCCAAGCCTCACCTGTCCTTTCAGTATCAATATTAGACATCTCCTGTCCAGCTTCGCCTGCCCAGCTACATGGTCAAGCCTCACCTGTCCAGCATCGCCTCCCAAGTCTCACCTGTCCAGTCCCACTGCCAAGCCTCACCTGTACAGCCTCACCAGCCCATCTACACTGGCCAGCCTCATCTCACAGTATCAGTATTAGACATTGCCTGCCCAGCATCACCTGTCCAGCCAGTATTTGAACCTGCCTGCCCAGCCTCACCTGTGAAGCATCACCTGTCCAGCCTGACCTTTCAGTATCAATATTAGACATCTCCTGTCCAGCCTCGCCTGCCCAGCTACATGGCCAAGCCTCACCTGTCCAGTCTCACCTGTCGAGCATTGCCTCCTAAGCCTCACCTGTCCAGCCCCACTGCCAAGCCTCACCTGTACAGCCTCACCTGCCCATCTACACTGCCCAGCCTCATCTCTCAGTATCAGTATTAGACATTGCCTGCCCAGCCTCACCTGTCAAGCTTCACCTGTCCAGCCTCATCTGCCCGTTTACAGGGCCCAGCCTCGTATCTCATGACGCTGCCTGCCCAGCCTCACCTCTCAAGCATCGCCAGCCCAGCTACACTGCCCACCTTTTCCTGCCCAGCCTCACCGGTGCTGCCCTTGGTGCTGGCCCCTCCTACCCATACCATCGGCCCAGCCCCACCTGCTCATCCTTGTTGGCACCGAGCCAGGTGGGCGCAGAGAGGCCTTCCAAGACGGCTGCCCCGGCACATTTCTCATTAAGAGCTGCTATAAATATTGATGTCAAAAAGCACTAACGAGGCCAGGGAGTGGGCCCTGTCTGTCTAACCTCTCACCTAATGCAATTTAATCCCTTCCCCGGGGAGGAGAAGTGGGAGGGGCGCAGGCTGCCTCGCGGCGGTTCGAGGAGCTCTGAACGGAGCCGGAATACCAACCCCGCCCTGGGAAAGGTTACGGCCGCCAGACGGGGGGGGCGGGAGAAATACAGCTTCACCAGCGCCGGAACACAGTGGCAGGAGGGCTGCTCCCAGACTCTCTGAATATAGACGGACACAGGAAGGATACCAGACGACCGGGATAGATGTATAGAGACTCACAGAGACCACCGTTTTACAGCCACACACAACGTCAACAGCACAGAGGAATACAGAGATATACAGAATACCAGACCCCCAGGATAGATTTATAGAGACTGCCAGACACCACCATTCTACAGCCACACACAACTTCAACAGCACAGAGGAATACAGAGATATACAGAATACCAGACCCCCAGGATAGATTTATAGAGACTGCCAGACACCACCATTCATTCTACAGCCACACACAACTTCAACAGCAGAGAGGAATACAGCTTCACCAGCGCCTGAACACAGAGACAGGAGGGCTGCTACCAGACCTCTGAATACAGACACACACAGGATACCAGACTCTAGGGATAGACAGCCGGACAGACACCATCGTTATACAATCACACACAACTTGAACAGACCAGGGGAATACAGAGATCTACAGGTTTACCAGACGCCTGGGATAGATGTATATAGCCTGACCGAGCCCACTGTTATACAGCCACACAGAACTACAGATGCAAAGGTTTACCAGGCCAGCTGAATACGATAGTTACCATACAACCTGGGTGCATATATACTGAAGTTACCAAACCACCAGGATGAGGAGATTCAGAGGTCACCAGTCTTCTGGAAACAGGGGTACAGAGGTTACCAAGCCTCCTAAATACAGATACAGGGGTTACCACACAACATGGATACAGACATGTAGAGGGTACCAGACCACCAGGATACAGAGGCTTTTACCAGACCATTTGAATATGGATTTACCAGACCACCTGGGTTAGATGTATATAGCCTGACAGAGAGCAGCATATACAGCTTCAACAGACCACATGAATACTAAGATACTTAGGCTTATGAGGCCGCCTTAACACAGAGATGCAGAGGTGATCCAACCACCTAGGTTCAGATACACAGAGGTTACCAGACCTCCACGATACAGAGGGTACCAGACCACCTGGATACAGAGATACTGAGGTTTACCAGACCACTAGGTTATATATATATATATATATATATATATATATATATATATATATATATATATATATATATATATATACTTGCACAATGTGCCGGTAATCCAGGGCTCTTAACTGCGCGGCGGTCCCTTCCATAAAACCGGCGTTTTTGAAAATATGACAACAATCTTCCTGTCTACCCTCCAGGGTACAGAAAAGGTCGGGACACTACAGGATGCTCAAATTCCTTTATTCAACAACAATAGTTACAAAAGCCTAATATATATATATATATATATATAGACTTAAAGCAACATAATAAAGAGATATACAGGTTTCTAACAGACCGCCTGACCACAGAGATCATGAGGTTCACAAGATGTCATGTCAGACCTCTGCATGGCTGAGAAGGAGCATCATTTTCTGTCACAATTAGAGGCCTTTCTTTAAGCACACCTCTCATCTCCGCCCCATACTCCACACCATGCTGTTTTCTACGGGATCTCTTGCAGGCGGAGTTACTGAGATAAATAAGAAGCCTCCCGGGAGTATAACTTAGTCTGCAAAGCAGAGCAGGGTTTCTTGACTCTCCTAGTCTAGGCTATTCTTGAAGAAGAAAGGATAATGTCTGTGCTCCCTTGCACTACCAGGCTCTATACATCGTCGATCCCACTGAGCTCTGTGAGGTAGGGGTGCCCGCAGTAGGGCTGGAATCATGCTTGGCTTTGTACTGCCATGCATACTTACTTGATTTAGTATTAACCATTGCGTATCTTTTACTAGTGCTGGGTTTAGAAATACAGAAAATATTCATCCAGAGATTCATTGTCTGTGTTTAACCTCAGTGGGTGGATTTATGCTTGATGTTTTTTAAAGGCAGATAGCCATCGTTTGTGAGTCTGTGTCACACCGGACCACCAGGATACAGGAATGAGGAGATATTACCAGACCAACAGAATACACAGACACTGAGGTTTACCAGACCACCTGGATACAGAGATACACATACAGCCTCATAGAGACCACACATATTCAGAGCTACAGAGGTTTATACTGGTCCACGGAATACAGACATATTGAGGTTTACCAGAGAACCTAAACACAGATTTATAGGTTACCATACCCCCAGGATTTAGATATGAACAGCCTGACTGAGACCACTAGAATCCAGAATACCAAAGTTTACCAGACTGACTGAAGACAGAGATACAAAGTCTTCCCAGGCAATTCTGACTACAGCGATTGTATTGTATATTGCATTGATAGAGCGCAACAAACACCCTACGGGTACCCTGACGCTATACAGAGATTTACCAGTTAATCTAAATACAGAGCTTTAAAAGATTACCTGAATACAGAGATTAACCAGACCCACGGGGTTAAGATACATACAGTCTGTTAGTGAACACCGGAATTCAGCCATACAGTCTCACCAGACCTAATGAACACAGAGATATTGAGATTCCAGACCAGAAGAATACAGAAATACGGGTGTATTTAAAGGCCACCTGAATACAGAAATACAACTCCACCAGATGACCTGAATACAGCGACACTGAGGTTGAGCAAACCACTCGAGTCTAGCAACAGAAGGCCCAATTCACAGAGCCACTCCTAGCCATAAACTTATGTTTATGGCTTAAAGGGCTCGGTTTATTAACTATGAGCATAAGTGATTGTACTCCGCATGAATTTCAATCCTGTGTGCAGAATTATACAGTAATAAACACCACATAAGGGACAATTGCACATCGGGTGTATTTCCCTAGCGTGGATTTGTACACTATGAGCAATTTTGCACTGGGAAAAAGGGAGCATGGGAAATATGACTTTATATTTACAGTAGTACATCAATAAACCTGCGACTGGCACAGCTTTTCAGTCACACTGCTGCCAATGTTTGTGAATTCCCCAAAGTCCTACATTTATATCACTAAACAGGTCTACGGCTGTGTGTGATTTCCTGTGGCACAACATATGAAGCTCAAGACACTATGTCTAGCCTACAGGGCCTTGAATAACACAAGGCTAGTATTCCTGAAAAGCATCTTCTCCTGGTACCATCCTGGCAGAATATTACGGTCTCCTAGCGCCAGGCTTATGATGGTTCCAAGGATTCGCACCTTTAGTTGGGAAGGCTGAAGCACAGGCCAGGAGACGGAAAAACTATGGAATATACTTCCTATGGACATTAGAGCTGCCAACACGCTTGCCTCATTTAGAAAAGGCCTTTAAACATGGCTATTTCAAAACTAGTTTTTTCTCATACCTCAGGGCTAACGTTCAGGTTTAGCGCCAAGACGCCTCCGGGTATTCGTGCGTTTAATAAGTAATATTAACATAACATAACATAACTTAACTTTTGTTTACCAAACGGGCCCATAGATGTTCACCTAACCACCTAAATATAGCGATAAAGAGGTTTACCAGAACACCAGGGTTTAGATCTATACAACCCGACAGATCACCAGAATGCACAATACAGCGCCTTATGTGGAGAAGTGTGGCTCACCGGTTAGAGGAGGCAGCCCATGATGCAGAGGTCAGACCTGGGACCAGGGTTCAATCCCCGACGCGGCAGGGCCTTGAGCTCAAAATGTCCACGGACTCGATAATTCTCGCCTCGGCGCCTACTCGAATCGTGGGTTCACACTCTGCATCTCTGGGCAATAGCTTGCTTAATCTCCACTACGGCCCCACTGCGATGGGATGTCTGGTCTTCACCTTGGGGATGCCCAGTAGGGGTAATCTTGCAGGGAAAGGCCAGGACGTGTTCCCAAAGCAAGCGCCTTGAGACCTTACGGTGAAAGGCACAATATAAGAACGTATGATTTACGCTTTATGTACGATTTATAAGTGGCAAGCACCAGTAAAGAATAAAGAATTCGAAAATCACTATTACCATGGCCTCAGTATAAAGAAACTATTGTTTGAATAATACACAATGTTTACTGGAATGAGCATACCACAGAGTATTCATTTTGAGGGATGGAGGCCCCACCCCTCAAACTCGAATCTCCTGCGATGCACCTCCTGCTTCAGAGTCTCACTGCTGCGCCACTTTTTAGGACAAGCCTGCCAGAAACCATAGCTGTCTGGTTGCAAAAGACCTATTGTGAGCTTACCAACTCTTACAGTGAGCTTAAAGCCTGCCCTTTGCTTATCATTGGTTGGCATTATTGGTGCTATAATTTGCTTACTTTGTATTTGGTGGCTTGCCTTGCCCAGCTTGTGTTCTCATGGAACATACCCACTTTATGTGTATCCTTCCACTGCTTGCTCATAGGGAACACATTTTTTTTTTATTTAGCTTAAGCACTCAATGAGAATACATGTGTTTTTCAGCTGTCTAGTCTGATTTCATTATCCCTCTGCGAGCTCCATGTTAATCTATCTTGTCCATGTGCTTCTTTCACCACAGTCCATGTTGGTATTCCTAGTGTTTCTGCCAATTAAACAGTGATATTTTTCAAACATTCATTAAAATACATGGAGAATGGAGACAGTTCTCAAAAATATTCCAGGACTGGAGTTGGAATACTAAATAAACCTCGCGGAATTTTGTTTTGGGGTTGGGGGTGGGGGTGGGGGGAGTTGCTTTTCCCCCAATATTCCATCTTCAGAGTTAGAATAGAAATGTTAACCTTCCAGTGTTCGCCATGTTCCTCTTTCTTGGCCATGTGCTCCTTGCCCTCCCCTCCACCTACCGCTCTGGCCTGTGTGCTTTTCTTCCCACACTCACCCTCATGTTTTTCCTTCTTGTTGGTGTACTTCTTGCCACTTTGAGCCCGTGAGGTTTTATCCCACGTGCTTCTTTCCTCACCTTTCATATTGCCTTCGGCCTCTGCATCGCTCTGGCCACCATCGCCCTCCTTGCCCCCCTGCCCCCCTGCCCCCCCCCCCCGCCTCCCCACCGGCTCTCTCTGTGTTTCCTTATATGTCTGGCTCCGACTCAGTGAAGCCCCCCCGACCCCTGTGCTTCTCCCCCCCTTTTATTCTATTTTCATGCATCACACACCCCCTTCACCACCTGTGCACAGGAAGCCTCCTACCTGCACTCGGTATAGCTTTTTCCATCTAGCACTTTTCCAAGTGAGCACTGCTACAAATACAACATCCACAGTCCATTCAGATCCCAGCAGCAGGGGCATTAACAAAGTGAGATATCTGATTAGCTAAAAAAGGGCTTTCACCTGGGCAGCAGTGGTGAGGTACTGTTATTCTGCCTCACATAGGAACCTGGTACAATGGTTTTAGTAAACACTTAAGTCAAATGGAAATTGTACTTGGATGCACCAATTATTCCTCCCTGCTGAGAAGCAGCTTAAAGCATTCTCTCTTGGTGCGGGTGTAGAAGTCTCAGGTCTTGCACTGCAGCCTTACACTCTCGCCTGTGTGCTTCTTTACCCCACCAGCTCTCATGCTGCTCTCTTTCACTTGAGTGCTTTTCCACTTTCACCCCCTGTGGTTTTCACTCATTGGCTTTCTTCCCGGTCCTTCAATTGCCTCGGGCCCCTCCACTGCCCGACCCACTCATGTTCACTACTTGATAAAATGTAAAAGCGTTCAATTTTTATTGTCTTGTTCACATTGAAAATGTGCACTTTCTGCTTTTTGATTGCATTGTAAAAAAAAATACACAAGCTTTTCAAATAAATATGTAATTCTGCATCTTTCTATATTGAGGGGCAGATGTACGACCGTTTTATGCGGTCACAAACGGGAATTCGGCCCATTTGCGACCGCAAAAAATGTCAGCCCCATGTACAAACCATATTTTGCGAGTCGCTAACATATTAGCGACATGCAAAATATGGTTTGTGATTCGCTATTAGCTAGGGGAGTGCCAAGGACGTTCCTTTCTAATAGCGATTGCAAATGGCATGTAAGATTGTTTTGGGACTGAATTTGCCTTCGCAAAACAATCCGTTTACCACCCTTTTCAAAAGGGTGGTATACCACTCGCAAATGGGAAAGGGTCCCGGGGGGACCCCTTCCCATTTGTGAATTGATGCTTACATATTTTTAAGAGCAGGCAGAGGTCCCAGGGACCAATGCCTGCCCTTAAAAAATGAAACTGAAAAGTTTCATTTTTCTTTTTTAAACTCATCCTGTTTTCTTTTAAGGAAAAGGGGTTACATTAAAAAAAAAACTGCTTTATTGAAAAAGCAGTCAAGGACATGGTGGTCTGCTGAACCCAGCAGGCCACCATCCCTTTAAGTGCAAGCCATTCCCAGTGGGATCGTAAATTGCGACAGCATCATGAATATTAATGATGCATGCAATTTGCGACCCTATTGGGAATTGCAAACAGTGTCTGAGACACTGTTGTATTGTGCATTCATTTTTGCGAGTTGCAAATTGCAAGTCGAAATTTGAAACAATTTGCAACTAGCAAAAATGAATAGTCGTACATCTGGCCCTTAATCTTCTCAGTATACACCTTCTACACAACAATTCTAAAATACAAGCATTTAAATATTTTAATAAAACGTTCTTTACATTCTTTTTACTCAAATGCACATTGAATCACTATCGTTCCATTCAAACTAAACACTAAAATTAAATTTTAAATAGATTTACTGAATAATCAATTAATAAAATAACACAAACAACAATAAAAAAGTAACTAGATATAAGGTCCTATAAAGTGTTAACAACATTGAAACAAAAAATAGACATTTTAAAGTCGGGATCAATTGGTTTTGCAAATGGTTGTTAGGTTTGACATGAATAGCTCTTGCGTCACTCACAGCAAAAACAGCCTCCTCTAGCCATTGGCTTATTTTGCTCTGGAAATTTCAGCCATTGGCTTTTGGCATTATCAATCAAATAAAAGATCAGCCTACAGGTAGAACTGAGGAGTGAGCGCTAATAACACATGTCTTATTGCAACTTCTGGATGATGAGGCCTGGCCTCACCAGAGCCACAGAAATCTTGAATACTGAGATATACAGCCTCACCAAGGTACATAACTATACAGTCTCTCTAAAGACCATTAAAGCACAAAGATGTTCAGCTTCACTACAGACTATCAGACAACAGAAAGCCACCTCAAAGAACACCAAAAAGCATCTGCTTACACACAGACACTTTTTACCGTCGAACACTCTTAGACATCCCTGTCTCTGAACCAGAAGCGTAGCCAGTAGGTTATGTGCCCTAGTGCAAGGAAAGAAACGAGCCCCCGGCCACTCTTTTAAAATGAGAAGTACCAAAATATTTAGGGTTTAGTGGGTCCCTCAGTCCTTTGGGCCCCAGTGCCTCTGCACCTGCTGCACCAATGACATCTTAGTCCCTGCCTTGAACACAGTGGGCCAGATTCATAAAGATATCTTACACTTTTGAGTAAGTTTACTAATTTTCGATATTCACAAAATATACTTTTGCAGTAACTTACACATTTGTAGGAAGTCCAGCACTATACATAGCCAACCAATGGTACTAAAAACACCCTTCCATATAAAATACTCACAATAGGGAATTAAAATAAAACCCAGAAGGAGATAATGTTAAATTACATTATTCAAATTGTTAGAAATGCAAATAAATGAATGTTAAAAAAAAAATATATATATATATATATATATATATATATATATGAACATATTTATTTATATAAATATAAGTTAATGTTACACAACACAAAAAACATTTCAGTGACAATGTAAAGTTTTAAACGTACAAATCCACTGAAATTCACCAATTATAGTTAGCTCTGGTAACTATAACTTGTGCCCTAAGGTACTATAACTTGTGTCCCAGCCGTGCAGTTTTCTTATCAATAATTTTATTGCAAATGTTACAGTGATATTATCAATAATGTCATAGAAGATGTCATGAGTGATGTAATATGACGGGTAATTACGAGTGGATGGTGAGGGGGAGAGTTACAGTTACAGTTTCCTTGAATTTCAGTGGTTTTCATGTTTAAAACACTACGTTGTAACTAAAATTCTTATCTACCCATAAAGTTATGTATATGTATATTTAGTTCGCATATGCAAAGCCAAACCCAGGCGAGACTTTGGTCACAGTGCCTGGCAGGCCCCATGGACAACCAAGTCCCCCCCCCCCCCAGGCAACCAACCATTCGATGCACATACCCCCACCCTGAGCCAACAATGTCCTGGAGACCACACCCTCTGAGCCATTACTTAAATATAGGGGAGGGGCTGAATGACTCCCCTCCTAGAGCCTAATATTCCCCAGACCCCCCTCCCCAGCAGAATTCCATAATAAAGGGGAGGGGGCCACGCAGCACCCATTCCCGAACTAAACCCATCCCACACTCTGGCCGAATTCCTTAGACAAGTTGAGGGGGCTGAGTGGGCCCACTTCCTAAGCTTCAATAGGCCCCAGAGACCCTATTCCCCAGTGCCAAATGGCATAAAGGGGAGCAGAGCACACAACCCCACTCCCCATGCCTTATTAGGATTTAGGGACCCCATAGCCTGGGGAGGAATGCCGTACAAATGGGGAGGGGAGTCAGGTGGCCCCCATATCCGAGCCTTAAGAGTCCCCAGTGTATCAATTCCCCAGGCCCAAGGACCAAAAACAATTCTTTTAGTCACTGGAGGAATTCACCCCCCCCCCCCGCCCCATCAGCCCATATGGGCCCAGGGAAACCCATCCCTTGAGGCTTAAAAATAATAATGATAGAGGAGGGTGGTGCATAGCCTTCCCTCCCTGAGCCTCCTTGATTCCATGGAACCAATACCCAGGGGCCAGTAGTGGGTGTCCCGGTGCACACCTGGGGCAACCAGTAGTAAGGGCCGTGGGGAGAACACTAGGGCTCCCATGACCCTAGGTGGCACCCCACATACTATGGGAGCCAGCATTGCTCCCACCCAGAGCGAGCATCTGTTTATTCTTGCTCCGTCCGGACTGGAGCATTATCTGTTTCCATGCCAGCAGGAGTGCAGGCAGAGAAACTGAAGTCTGCTCCCAACCGGCAGGAGCATTTTTAAATCTCCCACACGCTGGGAGCAGACAGGCCTTTCCTGCCCAGGTTTCTGCAGGTAGGGAAGACATGTTTTTCCCGCCTGACAGGAATTAAAGAATGCTCCTACAAAATCGGAGCAAACCTATGTCTCCCTGCCCATACTGAAGCGGGCAGGGAAACTACTGAGTACCGGGGTGGGCTTCCAAGGACACTGTCTTTAAACCAGCCCAGCGGAATGGGGTCCCCAGGACATTTACTAGCTCAGGGAGGGGAGCCACATCCCCCTCCTTCAATTAAATACTTTACATTGGTAATGAAGTCCCTAGGGCCTCTACGAAGCTTGGGAAGGGAGTCCATGTGCCCCACTCCTTTTTAGATCTCGCCTGAGCCAGCGCGCATGCGCTGCCCTGTGAGGCTTCTAGTAAGGACTTTGAACTTAGAACACATGTGCGTGCTTTTTTTTTTGCTCACACCTATTGGCCTTTGCATGCGTCTATCTAAGAAAGACAGCACGCAATTGGCCAAAGGCAGGTGCATGTCCCGCCTTCTCTACCCCCTGGCCTAGGGAGCTCGGGAGCGAGCAGCAGCACGGCTGGGTGCCAGCTGCATACTTCACATTCCTCGCAGTGCGCGTGCAACACGCTTGTTTATTTTTATTGTTCCCAGATTTTACTGTAAACGCAAATTTGTATAATTGGTTATTTGGGTGCCAACGATATCCTCTTGTGTTGCATCGCACTGGATGAGTGTGTTAATGCGACACATTTAAGCAACGTTTCTCTTGTTTACTAAGATGTTAAACTGAAAAATGGGCTGCACTAAACTGGTTCTGATGGTGAATGTACTATCAAAAATGGGGATGTATCGTTTGGAGAATAGTCTTTACATATGATAACCAGCAGTGTGTAGTTCTCTGCGACACTCCTTAGGGAAACATATGCTCTAAATCATAATAATGGTTGAATGCACTTAAAAGTTCACTGAAGTTTAAAAACAATGTTCAGGGTCTTGTGGCAGAACTGAAGAGGACCAACCTTGTATGAGACTACATTTCAAATATGCTGATTTTAAAATTACAACATGCGCACTCTGGTTCAAGGGGTTTCGAACAATACCTCAAATTGTAAGGCGTCACTGTCTCCAAACATCCCTACATACATCTTGTGCCGTTCTTTTAACCAGGTTACTTTGTTCAACCAGACGAGGTTGTCCATTCCAATTAGAATACGGGACCTCCTCCTCGATTAATGAAAGCTCTGATATCGATACCCCTCGGTTCAATCCCTGTGCAGACCATACAGAACACCATTCACATTCTGCCAGATAAAACCGAGATGCCTTTTTAGCTTTAAAAAAGGAACCACCTTTCGAGTCCTTTTCCCATGAATAAGTTAACTGTTGGGGTCAATAATACCTTATTTATTTATTTAATTTATTTAATGATTTTATAAAGCGCGTAGTAACTCAGTGAGCATCCCAGCGCTGGCCTGATTCTCCAAAGGTTACTGCCAGCCAATGAAGTTATGTCTGCGGAAAAAGGAGGGTTTTCAGAGTTTTTCTAAACTGGAGATAGTTCGGTTCTGTCCTGAGTCTACGTGGTAGGTGGTTCCACTGTTTGGCCGTGTGAACCGAGAAGCGACGGCCGCCGGTCTTGGCTTTTCTGGCTCTAGGGACAACGAGGAGGTTTTCTGTACTGGACCGGAGATTTCTCTCCGCTTTGTAAGGGATTAGTACTTCTTTGAGAAGAGGGGGGCCGGTGTTGTTGAGGGTTTTATGGGCCAGACAGAGGGCCTTGAAGACGACCCTTTCTCTGACTGGGAGCCAGTGGAGAGATCTTAGAGCCGGTCTGGCAGAGGATCGGCCTGGTGTGCCAGTGAGTAGGCGAGCTGCGGCGTTTTGCACTTTTTGCAGGGAGTTCATGGTGGCTTCGGGGGCTCCCAAATAGATGGCGTTACAGTAGTCTAATCTTGCCAGGATTAGACCCTGAATGAGGAGCCTCCTTGCGGTATCAGGGAGCAGGGGAAAGATCTTCCTGCAGGCTCTAAGTAGTCCAAAACAAGTCCCTGCCGTTTTCTTTGCCTGGGTTTTGAAACTCATATCCTTCTCGATCCACACACCAAGGCTCTTGACCTCTTCCTTGGGTGCGGGGGGGTCACCTAGGCAGCTGGGCCAAAGGTGGGATGGCAAAGAGGGCCCCTTGTGGCCCATCAGGAGGATCTCGGTCTTAGACCCATTCAGTTTCAGTGAGGAGAGATTCATCCATCGGTGAACTTCTGTGAGGCAGCTGTGAAGGTCGGAGGGGGTGTGATGGGGGTGAGAGAGGGTTACGACCAGCTGGGTGTCGTCGGCGTAGTTAATAATGGACACGCCGAACGAGCTGACTCTCTTCTCCAGTGGGGCCATGTACACGTTGAACAACGTAGGGCTCAAGGATGAGCCCTGCGGTACTCCACACCGGAGGGGGATAGTGGATGAGCAGCTGCCGTTTTCTTGCACCTGGAAGGAGCGTTCGGATAAGAATGATTCAAGCCATTTCAAGGCCGTGCCATTTAGTCCGCTTTCTCTTAGCCGATGGATTAGGGTAGGATGGTCTACAGTGTCGAAGGCCGCACTGAGATCCAGGAGGATCACTGCCACTGATCCCCCTGTGTCCAGAATGCTTCTGGCCTTCTCCACCGCTGCCAGGAGGGCGATGTCCGTGCCCTGGCCTGGACGGAACCCTGTCTGGGAGGCTGCCAACAGATTGTTATTTTCTAGGTATGACAATAGTTGTTTGTTTACCAGCTTCTCTGCAACCTTGCTGCTTCCAGGGAGAAGGGATATAGGCCTGTAGTTGGAGAGGTCCTGCGGGTCTGCGGAGGGTTTTTTCAGTAGGCCTTTGACTACTGCCGCTTTCCAGCTGGGGGGGACAATGCCCTCCGCAAAAGAGGAGTTGAGCAGGGCCGTGAGGGGAGGGATGATGGTGTTCGACACTGTTTTTAGGAAGCGGAGGGGGGCCGGGTCAAGTGGGGAGCCGCTTTTAATTGAGGCCAGCGTTAATCCTACTTCTTCCGTTGTAACGGGGCCGAAGGTGTCCAAGAAGGGAAGGGGGTGATCTGACAGCAGAGGAGGATTGGTGGTGGGGGTAGTGAGATCCTCCATGTTGTCCTGTACGGGGGGTGGTAAAGTGAGAAGAATTTTTTGAATTTTTTCATCAAAGAAGATGGCTAAGTTATTGCATTTGATTTCAGCTTCTTTGGGGTAGAGTGGTTTGAGTGGGGGAACCGGAGCGTGGAGGAGTTATTTGAGAACTGAGTAGGTTTCATGGGCCGAGCAGGCAGCGTTTTTAATTCTGTTTTCATAGAAGCTTGTTTTGGTGTTGCGGAGCTCTTTTTTATAAGATTTTACTGAGGCCCGGAATGAATCCTTATGAGCCTCGGTTTTTTCCTTCCTCCAGGTGCGTTCATTCCTTTTGCAAGTTTTGCGCAGAAGGTTGAGTTCCGGGGTATACCAGGGTGAGGGGTTAACTCTCTTGATGTGTTTCAGAGAGTGGGTTTTCGGCAGAATGGCGTCGAGCGATCGGGTAATCCAGGAGCTAAAATCTTTGTCCCCTACTAAGGTGTCCTGGGGGGAGTGGGGAACGTTTTCCCTGAGTTTGGCTGCCCAGACTTCTGGTTCTAGTTTCTGCCACCGTCTGGCGTATGTTTTGGTTTTGGGAGGTGGGGGGGGGTGGAGTGAAGATGTCCCATACTAGGGAGACCAAGAAGTGGTCTGTCCAGGGGAGGGGGATGTGGTCAAGAATTTTGAGGTTGGGGATGTTGGAGAGAATAGGATCCAACAATTGCCCTCTTTCATGAGTGGCCTGTGGGTTTTTGAGGTCAAGGCCCATTGAGGAAAAGTCCTGAAGTAATTCGGTGGCCTGCCTGTCCTCCGGGTCCAAAAAATGTATATTCAAGTCTCCTAGTAGAAGGTAGTTGGTAGTTGACGTGCATTTGATGGAGATCTGGTCAATGATTTTGTTCTGGAAGTCTCCGGGGTTGCCTGGCGGGCGGTATACCAGTGTTCCTGACAACGAGGTGGTTGGGGTGATTATTATTGTGAAGTGGCAGCTTTCGTATCCCTAAATGTTACCATCTGATGTTCTACATGTGAGGGTGTCCTTGAAAATTACCGCTAGTCCGCCTCCCCTCCCCTCTGGCCTGTTGAGTGAGCACATAGCGTACCCGGGGGGGAGTGCTAGAACGATATCTGGACCGCTACTGGGAGTGAGCCAGGTTTCAGTTGAAAACAGAATGTCCAGGGCATTGTTTGAGATTAGGAGGTTCACTTCGTGTGAGTGTTTCACGAGTGACCTGCAGTTAAGTAGGCCAAGGTACAAGCCTGTGGGTGGCGTCTTCTGCTTTGTGGGGTCACAGATGTTACAGCCGGAAAATTGGGTATCTCCGTGAAGTATGCGAGAGCAGGAGGGGTGTTTGTTGGGGTTGAGGGCTAGTAGCTCTGTGCGAGAGTAGGTTCGGTCGTTGCGGGCTGACCGGAGCAGAGTGGCTGGGCCTGGGGCCGGCTGGGCCCGGACGGGCCCAGACGGGCTTGCCTTTGGCGCGCCTTCGGCGCGCTGACGGCGCGCCCGCTGCGCCCGTCCGCTGCGCTCCCTGTGCTGACACATGCTTTTATGGGCAGTTTATCGGCGTTGGAGGTGTGGGCGTGGCCAACAGGAGTGGGGGTGTCCCGTGGCTCCTCGAGGCGAGTGATGGCGGCGACCAAGCGTTTCCTGACCCTGACAGCGCTTCGATCGGCTGCTTAGGGTTCCCAGGTGAGCGCAAAAGGAGTGGTGCCAAGTGATAATAATAACACGTTATACAGTTTTTAAAAGCAGTGAAATATCAAATTTTAAAGTAAGCAGGACTCCCGGCTTCCGCCTCAGGAGGATCAGGTACAATGCTTCCCTAGGAAAACAGGGCGCGCTTATGTACTGGTGAGGTGTGGGCGTGGCCAACAGGAGTGGGCGTGTCCCGTGGCTCCTCGAGGCGAGTGATGGCGGCGACCAAGCGTTTCCTGACCCTGACAGCGCTTCGATCGGCTGCTTAGGGTTCCCAGGTGAGCGCAAAAGGAGTGGTGCCAAGTGATAATAATAACACGTTATACAGTTTTTAAAAGCAGTGAAATATCAAATTTTAAAGTAAGCAGGACTCCCGGCTTCCGCCTCAGGAGGATCAGGTACAATGCTTCCCTAGGAAAACAGGGCGCGCTTATGTACTGGTGAGGTGTGGGCGTGGCCAACAGGAGTGGGCGTGTCCCGTGGCTCCTCGAGGCGAGTGATGGCGGCGACCAAGCGTTTCCTGACCCTGACAGCGCTTCGATCGGCTGCTTAGGGTTCCCAGGTGAGCGCAAAAGGAGTGGTGCCAAGTGATAATAATAACACGTTATACCGTTTTTAAAAGCAGTGAAATATCAAATTTTAAAGTAAGCAGGACTCCCGGCTTCCGCCTCAGGAGGATCAGGTACAATGCTTCCCTAGGAAATCAGGGCGCGCTTATGTACTGGTGAGGTGTGGGCGTGGCCAACAGGAGTGGGCGTGTCCCGTGGCTCCTCGAGGCGAGTGATGGCGGCGACCAAGCGTTTCCTGACCCTGACAGCGCTTCGATCGGCTGCTTAGTCGTTTGAATGGGCAAGCCCAAATTATACTGATTTCTGCCATTATGTTGGTGTCCTCGTGTTGCTGCCTTTGTTCTACAGTGAGTCATATGCCTTTTCAGGACCGGGACAGTTTGGTAGATTGGCGCCCTTCTTGCTGGGCTGTAAGTCTCCATTACCAGGGTACCACCTCATTTTATGTGCCCTGGCAGGTAGGTCTTTGGTGATAACATTTTAGATGATATAGTTCTCTAAAAGTAGAGTGCACAAACTGATCTTTAAAAACAATTCAAAACAAGTACAGATATGCACACCACAGGGATACAGACATCAGCTGAACTGATCGCCCTTTGGTCCTAATGCCGTGCTGGGTTGGATACAAGAAAAGCTAATTGTTATGTCAGTTAAATTTCCTAAATTACTTGGTAAATAATACGAAAGTGTCTCTCTTTCGTGAAATGCCTCTGTGGCAGACACTGAGACGTGTAGATTGGAATCCCCACTGTAGGGCTAAATGAAACAGATGTCTGCAGACAGAATATCACTAGCATAAATGAGTAAAACATGTAGCAATTACCAGTGTAAACCTAGCGAGTGGTAGAGTTGTGGCTAATCTCTCTTGCAGTAAATGTCAGTGGTGCTCTCCGAGAGCACCAGCTCATGTCCAGTGTCACCTTGGAGCGGTGCCTACAGTGCCCTTTCGGCATGAAATGGAGCTGGAAGGTGGCCATCTATTCAGGCTCATAGCAGTGGTTCGCTCAATGCCCTCCCTGTCAAGGGGCTGTTCCTGGTTGTTGTCACTTAAGGCTGCACATGTTAGGATTGAAAAGTGTGAAGACTGACCAGATGTGTTGGAATAGTTGTTGCTGAATACAGCCAACCCCCCCCCCCCCACCCGTCCCTTCCTACAACACAATAAATATAGGTAATTTGCAGATTTGGGGATCCCCCATCCCCCCTTTCTCTTTAACTCTTTCTTATTTTTCATTGGAACCCAGTTAAACTTTCAAATATCCCAGCAGCGGTGCACTTACAACTCAAGAGAGAAATAGTACATGGCTTATATATCCAGCTGTTTATCTAGAGCAGTGTTTCCCAAACTGGGGTCCGCGGACCCCCAGGGGTCCGGGACACATTCCCTGGGGTTCCATAGGCAACAGTTTTAAAAGCACAGAAAAGTTTCTTGTATAATTAGCAGCTTTCCAGCAACAATAAAACTGTCAACATCATGCCAGTGATTAATGTACCTGCAGGAGCGTGAGGAGAGTTTTGTTCAGTGGCAGCTTTGACATAACTAATGTAGCACAGAGGGTTAATGTGCCTACTGCAAAGAACGTGTAACATGCATTTTAAAATGCAGTATTTTATGTGCATAGGTTCGTGGGTACTTCTTTTGTCTCAGAGATTCTTTCGTTACTGTGCACTGTTTTCCCCAGTTATTCATTATCCTGATGCTGCTAAAAAGGTTTATTTAGGTGGAAATACATTTTTAATGTTAAAGTCAGTGCTAGCCACCGTGTTATGTTCTGAATTCTGAGTTTGTGCTTTTCCAGACCAAGCACTCTTTAACCCCTTCCACACTCATGACGAGCTGGGCTCGTCATGGTGTAGCCTCCTCGTACACTGATGACGAGCCCAGCTCGTCATAAAACAATGAAATAGAGCAATCTCCAGCACAGGAGGGGAATTGCCTTAGCAGCCATGGGGTTAAACATTTTATATACACACTGATTTACATGTATGATTCAATGTCTCTATATGTGTGTGATGTAAAGTGCTCTGGCATCCTACAATGGCATGAGAGATGCTATAAAACAAATGAGGGGCTTTTACTTCAATATAAAATGCTACGGGCCAGATGTATGATCCGTTTTTATATGTGCGAACGGGTTTGCGAACCCGTTTGCGCATGCAAAAACCTATTGGGCCATGTACATTGCCTATTTAGCGAGTCACAATTTGTTTGCGACTCGCTAAATACGTTTTGCAACTTGCTATTTGGAAGGGGCATTTCCTTCCAAATAGCGAGTCTCAAAGCCATGTACAAATGTTTTGCGGTCGCAAAACATTCGCAATTACCACCTACTTCAAGTAGATGGTAATGCATTTGCAAATGGGAAGGGGTCCTCAGGGGACCCTTTCCCCTTTGCAAATGCATGCAAAAATATTTTTTACGGGCAGGCAGTGGTCCCAGGGACCTCTGCCTGCCCTTAGAAAATTAAACGAAAATTTTTCATTTCCTTTTTCTTTAAATGCATGGTAAATAGGCTGCATTTTCTTTTTAAAACTGCTTTATTTAAAAGCAGTCCCAGACATGGTGGCCTGCAGAGCCCAACAGGCCACCATACCTGGGAGGTCTGGCATTCCCAATGGGCTCGCAAATTGCGAGAGGCTCATTAATATTAACGAACCTCGCAATTTGCGACCCCATTGGGAATCCCAAACAGAGTTAAACACACTGTTGTACATTCAATTAGCGACTCGCAATTTGCCACTTGCCATGTGTCGCCTATTGAGATACGCTAAATGAAATGGTCGTACATCTGGCCCCAAAATCCTTAGTACTTTGAGTATTTGTTTTGTATGCACACGTGTGTATTTTTTTCGAATTACTGTTTTAATATTTGAAATTTAACTCATACAAACTGCTTGGGGGTCCCCGGCTTCCAGTGGTGACTCAATGGGGGTCCCCAGGAGTAAAAAGTTTGGGAACCACTGATCTAGAGCATTCAGCATATTAATGGAGGCACAGTAAGATGACGTAATGGCTATTTTATAACGAGAGTGTAAGCCGGCATTGGGGTTTTGAATGCGAAGCCAGCAACTTTACCACATCTCTTTTCCACATTGGCATGGTGCAAGCTATGGTCACGTAACCAGTGCTAGTCTCCAAAATCCCTGGGCCCTCGAGTTTCCTCCATTGTCATGTCCCTACCATTTTAGGAGGATGGCTCACTTAGCTTTAGCTTGATGATCTCTGCATGCTACCATTGTGTATATAATAGCCTTATATTTAGCTGTGCTTGTTCTTTCTGAACAAGACAAAAAAGTCACCAGAACAATGAATGCATAGTGGACAACTGCTGCACAAAAGCACACATTGTGCAACCTGCATATGATCAGCAGGAGCACAGCAGTTCCCATACTGATTTCAAGTAAAAACACAGGCCCGTATTTAACTCATAGAAACCAATGTTTAGCAGTCCTTCCACTGACTTCCAAAGAAGCACAATATTTAGTCAAAAATGAAAATGAACTGCACAGCAAATTTAAAATAAGCATTGGGATAGCCATTAGGTCTCGCCTTTGGGACCGTATAAGTGTTTAGCCATGCAACAGTTGATGTTGCACCAGGGATATTGTACTGCATAACTAAATACTTATAAGGTCCCAAAGGCGAGACCTATTGGCTATACCAGTGCTTGTTATAAGTATGTTGGTCGGCCTGGGGCCACTTAGAGGCTTGGGAAAGGGGGTCATGTGCTCCCTGCCTCTAAATATCATATGCACCTTAACCCCCGGGCCCTGGCTCACACCAGGTATCATATTTTTTTTTAACCAAGCGGAAACCAGTGCTTTTTTTTTAATTACTTAACAGCAGATTTGCAGATCCTCTGCAAATTTGAGGCAAAATAAAAATTATTTAAAAATGTTTTGGTCCTAGGCAGGGTCTCTCTGGGGCCCCACCATCAGGTCTGGGGGTCAGGCTTTCCCTAAACTATCCCCTTATGTCTTTTTTTTCGCCTTTTTTTTTAGGACTTATGGCTGAGTCCCAAGTCCTAAGATTGGTGCTGCCACATCATTGTTGATGTGGTGGCAGCCTATCAGATCTCGCCAATAGATCGGTTGGCCCGCAGATCCTCGGCAGCGTAAAATATACAACGTTTTTGAGCATTCATTGCTCAAAAACTAATGATCACATGTGCACCAAACCACAAATAATACTCTTTCTGGACCAAGATCTAGCTTCCTCTAGAATTAGGTGTAAATACGTGCAGTGGTTTGGGCTGTAACGGTGTCTAAAATTGCTATGGAAAAATGAATGTGGACAATGCATTTTGGGACCTGTCCTTTTGTTCAGCTCCTCAATGAGGAATCCCCAAGAAATGCTCTGCTCTCTCACACAACAGAGTCCAAAGGTACCCTGTGCAATACTGCAGGGTTCTCAGACAGCTAAGCTGCACTGTGGAGGTCCAGCGTCTTCAATGCTACATTAGAGAATCTTTTTTTTTTGTGTATCAAAACTTTTATTCGGTTATCACATAGCAGAACCATAAAAAGTACATAAAATATTGCAATACATGTTAAATTCACGATATTTTGAAACAGATAAAAACTGTTAATCATTTAACCCCTTCGACGCTGATGACGAGCTGGGCTCGTCATGGCGTAGCCTCCTCGCACGCTGATGACGAGCCCAGCTCGTCACGTAAAGTGCGTTTCCGCAAAACCCAGCGTGCGAGCGGAATTCCGCTAGCGCGCATGGTGTTAAAAACCTTTATTAAAAATAATTCATTAAAATGCTGTACAAGGGAGCATGGAATCATGTAAACAGAAGCTCAAACTTTACAGCGGATTTTTAAACATGATTTTAAAAAACAGGCTACACATTTAGCAGCGTATTGGGAATCTAGTAACTGCAGGGCCAAATAAGCGGGCCGGCAGGTTCTCAGGCCCATTTCTCGGAGGAGGGGAATAATCAAGCGCTTGCGGGGGTGCTCATAAAATCTGCAGAACAAAGTTACATGCATTGTGCACTGGGATGATATTCCGTCACATGGACATTTCATTAAATCATGCGACCAGTCAAATTCATTGGGGAAAGTATCTCTTTGAGTCCTGGGGAAAGGTTCTGGGTGAGCTCAAGAGTCACACTCCCATAATCCTAATCTCATACCGTTCTATCACACTCGACCAATAAGTGCGCCCAGAAGAAATCTGCATGCCTTAGCCAAACAGTTGTAAAACGGGGTCAATCCTTCATGTCTTCCTCTAATGTAACAGCCTTGCAGATCTATGTCTGGTCTGTCCCCATCACATACCAGGTCATATTAAAATTTGATTTTCTATTGAGCAGTGTTTTAAAATCCATTGGCCTATTGGTATATTATGTTATTCTAGTTTGCAATTGTGGGTATACCCAAGGATGGGCCTCAGCTCGGGAGAGTCACTGTTCCATTGGCCCAGACAAGTGTGGGTGATGGGTTTTGTAAGAAGAGGGTTTTTTCTTACAGTTGTTTTGGCTGATGGGTTGCATCTTACAAATCTCCAACCTAACAAATCTGAATGAGACATATGACATGGGTTATTCTTGAGGGCTACTCTTCAAGGGGCTTCAAGACACAAACATGTCCATCTAACTGGTCTCTCCATAGCAGTGTTGCTGCACTGCGTATACGTCTCACTACAGCAGAGCTGTGGAGTAGAGATAATGGATCTTTTGCACTTCCAAAGAACCTCAGTTATTGCATGCCTTCACAGTGCAGTATTTGTGGTGCTTGTCCTTTCCATCGGAGGTGTCCTGACAGAGGTCCTCTTGGAACCATGTCCTCCTGGCTTCACCTGCCCATCAGTAGATGAGTCATACATCAGTTTCCGTACCACCTTCCAGAACTTTGTCATTTTTTTTGCTTGCATGCAACATATTCGTCCTTTCTGATGGACCTTCATTTGTTTGCTCAGAGCATGAATATCCACGACTTGCAAGGATATCCAAAGGAAGATGGTCTCCTTACTTTTGCAGGGATGGCAGCACACGTGCAGAAAGTAATAAAAGACTTTTAAGAAACAATCATCTTACAAAGGTGGTGTGTTCATGTATGAGTGCGCGTGCACAGATTCAAGGACAGAGCATTGTGATCTAGCTTCTGTCAGAATAGAGAACATCTATTTTTACACCCACAAACCTTGCTGGACTTCTTGCGTGCAGGGTGGTGGACACAGCTGTGCGCTTCTGGTCTGTAAACTCTTCAGACTGTGCCTGTTTCAGCGCCAGTTTCAGAGCTCCGTCCATCATTTTATTGTGTTTGCTTTGTTCGCCCTAAGTCGGCAGGGTATGCCCAGACGTGGGTCTAAGTGTTCACTGCGCCACTGGATTCAAGCTAGCCTGGCTAATGAGGGCTGTTACCCTGAAACCGGTCCTAGGATGCTTGTTTCCAGTCCAGGGAGGACATGGCCTGGCAGTTCGAGCTGGACTGTTCCCATGAGGAGCAGGGTCAAGACTGATTTGCATATGGCTGGGTCTGAACTGGGGTGGTGAAGTGAGCAAAAGAATGATCATGGATTTAACCCAAATC
Organism: Lissotriton vulgaris; assembly: GCF_964263255.1. Taxonomy (NCBI): domain Eukaryota; kingdom Metazoa; phylum Chordata; class Amphibia; order Caudata; family Salamandridae; genus Lissotriton; species Lissotriton vulgaris. The sequence continues at coordinate 377,006,104 of NC_141687.1, forward strand.
TAATAGTGACTGGGGCGAGTGTCTGGAAAGTTGCAGCGCCGTCCATCATTTTATTGTGTTTGCTTTTTTTGCCTGCCTGGCACTGTGGCAATGCTCTTAGCACCCCGACATGTGGAATAGTTGACCCTTGCCAGTGTCCAGAGCCGGCTCTGTTCTTGTGTGGCGAAGACGAGCAGCCGCGGCCTGACATCCAATTACAGCCTGGCCGGCAGCTGCGCGGTTTAACACGAGGATCATCGGTGTGCACTTTGCATGCGTTTGTTTACGGCACGCGGCAGTCTGGGTTCTGAGTATTTTCGGAGTGTTCCGCGGGACCAGCTCCTACATAAAGGGATTAACACGTTTAGCATTCCCTCGCCGGGGAGGTTGTATCCAGCACGTGAAACCTTGATGGTGCAGAACGCATCAGAGCTTTGTACTCGCGTGTCTTTATAGCTTGGATAAAACTGCCAGATGTCCCTAATCTCATCCGGATGTAGACATGCACGGCAGTGTGCCCAACATCTGTGCCAACCCCACACTCCTGTCAGCCCACCCCACACTCCTGTCAGCCCCTCACCCCTCTTTCCGGGCTCGCTAAAACCCAAATGCTTGTGCGTAATCGGCAAAACCTCCACCCCAGAGCATGCATACACGAAACACTCTCGAGGCAAGAGGCAGCGGAGCCCAGAGTTCAGCAAGAAAATGGAGTTTAGGACAGTGTCGCCTGTTCGCCACTAAGGCTACCCACGCCCGCTCCCCCCCTACATGCAACTGACGACCAATCCAGAGACTTGCCCACCGCCTTCACCCTCGTGACCTCTTCCCTCCCATCGGCAGCAGAGGCAGAGCCCAGTGGGTCCACGCGCACACGTCTTCCCTAATCCAGATTTGCCCCAGCCAATTCTTTGCTACTGAAACTCGCAATGGCATGGCAATCAATAGTGCAGCGGGTGCAGCGACACTGGAGCCCATGGGTTGGCCCTCTGGTGTCTGGCTCAGCACCTTGATGCCATGAGACTCGCGAGCCAAAATAGAGCCCAGCGTGCCAGACCCCGGTGCTTTCCCTCCAAAATGCCGTTTTCAAAAGACAAAACCCGCCAACCTGTTTTCATCTTTAACTTTTCGTAAATGTCACTCAGTGCAGTGGACTGGTATAAACTAATGTAAATTGGTAAATTGAAACACAAACAAGCAAGCAACGACTGAGGGTGGGCGGGCGGGTGGAGGGCAAACAACACTGACAACAAATGAGGGAGGGGTAGATGGTGGCAAGAAAACAGAGGCAGGAAAGAGGGAAGGCGGAAGACAGAGGAGGGAGAAGAAAAGAAAGACCCAGCTGAAAAAGACAGACTCTGTAGACTGTTTAAACACAAAGAAAAAATAGCATCTAAAAAATGAGCATTGAAAGGACACAAATTATGCATCTATGCTGCAGGGGAGGGAAAAACACGAAGAAGAAGGAAATCTACGGCAACGGACCAATAAAAGCAAGCAAATGAGTGACAATGAAGGTAAGTAGTCTGTAGCCTCAAAGCCTCATGGAAGGTAACAAAAGGTCTTGAAGAGACAGTATGACCCAAAAATTGGTGGATCTACACACAGACATATAAAGATTTGCGGCCTTTGCCATATAATCCTTCAACTGCTGCATAATGTGCAGATTTTAACCAAAAAAATCGTTTATAGCTGAAATGGTTTAAAAGTTACTAAAAACGCAGTGACACATGTTACTGCACAGTGGAAGGTCCTTTGAAACGGTTAACTGGTCACATTTCTGATGCTTATTACTATATCAGGGTGTTATACTTGTACTAATGAGGTGAAACCAATGCCTAGCAAGTGTTAACAAGAGTAAAACTGTCCAAATAATAAAGAAATACTATCACAAATTGTGCAGTATTATGCCGCAAAACTTGCCTTTGCTTAATGCATAATTTACTTAATCCTGCTGCATAATTTGTCCCTTCCCTGTCACATAATTCCAGTAGCCCCGGGTATAATGCTTATCCTCGCAGCAGCCTCACCACTCTGTGTTCTGTTGTCCTTTACTGGCATGCTGATGTCTGAATAGCTCATTCAGTTGGGCCTCACATCTGTGCCTATGTGCATCTGGGTGGCCCACTCTCTTTGCATTCTTCATTAAAACCTGAGATTCAGGTGCACCTGGGTCTCCCCTGTCTTTGGGACGCTACAGCACTATAGCCATCCAGTACATCACTTGAAGCCTGATCAAGAGCCCCTGCAGCAGAGACTCGCCGACCTAAGGACAAAGCAGCGCAGTGCACTTCAAAAGAAATACACGACAGTCCAGCTGAATGATTACCGTCAATAACAACATTTATTTACGTATAACACAATCAGGAAAACAAACCTAAGTGCTCAAACATAGACCTCAGAACCATGTAACCCCTGGGAAGCTAGCAGGGCAAGATTAGTGGGATAACAAACCCATGAGCCTCTGACCTTCAGCAAGGTCAGCTTCAAAACAGCCCAAAACCCAACTACAAACGTTCAAAGAAAACAAGAAAAGTCACTTTGAAATGGTTGTAGGAATACTTCAGCAGGTGGTACCTGTGTGGTCCTCCACTGTAGGACTTAGTCATGGAGCTGAGAAGCCGACAGCAGGAGGTCATGGAGTCCTCTCACCAGCAAGGCAAGCAAGAGGCCAGCAGCAGGCCACTGGCGTCCACCCCGCTTGGACAGCAGGGGGGACATATGGCTTCTCACCGACAGGGCAAGCGAGAGGCCAGAAGCAGGCCTCTGCTGACTAGTTAAGAGTGGGCACGGCATTTTTGCCTGCCACTGCTTTATCAGCCAATTATCAACGGATGGGGAGACGTGAGAGGCTCCCCATTCGCAGTTGGGTGGCCACCACTCCCAGGCACTTCGTCAACATCATTGGAGCCGTAACTACCACAAAAGTAAGTATTTGAATTGGTAGTGATGTTCACTTACCACAAAATGAAGGTGCATACAGGGTGAATGTGTATTTGAAAGCAGGATTTTCTTGAGGTTAAGCACCATTGGGTAAGAGCCTTGTCAGACCAAAGGCATGACGTCCTTTAGGACATTCATATGGAAATGTTCTAACAGGATGCATTTGTTGATAGGCCCAAGGTCTAAGATGGGCCTGAGAGAGTAGTCCTTTTTGGGAAGGAGAAAGTAAAGGGAGTTATCTCCTCTCCCTTGTCGGTATGGAGGTAATCTCTATTACGCCTTTATAGAAAACCGCTTGAGCCTCTTGAAGGAGGTGAAAATGGTTTCTGCCGAGGACGTTTTATGTTGGGAGTGTTTGAGAGAAGTTCTAGGTAGTAGCCATGGTGAACCACCACTTACACTTACCGGTGTGATGCAATTTTATCTAGGCCAGTGAGGAAATCATGTAGTCTCCCCTCAACAGGTAGCGTGTAGGCGGGGAGGAGGAAGGGAACATCACTGCTTTGAGAAGGAGGCTCCTTTACCAGATCCACCCCTGCCCTTACCTCTGTTGTTGTTCCTATAAACACCCTTGGTGTAGCCACTGCCTGTCTACTGATGCAAGGTCTGTTCCTGTCTTTGGTAAGACTGCGGCTGATTGGGCAGGGCGGGTTAGCTCTCCCCTGGGCCATTTCCAAAAGGACCATCTGAGCGATAAGGTTTGGAGAGCACCCATAGATTTCTCAATTTTTGCGTCCTTTTTAATCTTTGAGCATTGTCTCAACCTGGGGACTAAAGAGATTCTCCCCATCAAATGGTAGGTTGTGGAAATGCTGCTGGACCTCGGGTTTGAACAGAGATGTGGAACCACTTGTGTCACCTAAGGAGGACACAGTATAAACGCCTCTGGAGGCTTTATAAATGGCAACAAACATGCAACGAATACTGGAGTTGGAGAACCATACTCTCTTGCATGGTACGTCGATCTTCTTGCTCTTTTTATCTGGTAGCAGGGCATCACCTGTTGTCTGGGTGAAAGCTCATTTGCGAGCCAAATGAACTGACATGGAGTCAGGGAAACCTGGGTTATGATGAAAATAAGGTCATAAGTGAGGGATTGTACTCTTTTCACCCCTAGCTGTGACTACTCTTGCTTTAACTGGCTCTTTGAAATTATTGGCGGTTGAGTTTAGCATGACACTCAACATGGGCAGAAATTGCACCATCTGGTCAGACTTTGACAGCGTCTCCATGAGGAAGTTGTCCTACTCCATAATGACGTATAGACCCACCTCATAGAATGCTGCAGAACACTGTGCGTCCTCGTGGTAGGCCCTAAGGTAGTCTGGAGCGAATGCTTTGAGTAGGTAGTGGTCTTCATCAGCGTTCCCCAGGGGATCCATGCAACAGTCATCCCATGGATCATTAGAGGGTCCTGAGCCAAAGGGCTGGTCATTTGGGTCAAAGGGACCACATGTACTGCCAGAGCAGGGAAAGAAGTAAGGGGCGCCAGAGGTGACTCTGGCAGAGGACGAGCGGGTGGTGTGCGGGAGCATGGTGTTACTGAAGGAGGTGTAGTTAGTGGTGGAGGCAAGAGTGAGGTGGAGGAAGAGGCTTTTGCCCCCGTCTAGAAGTTTCATCTGTGCTGGCTTGGGGAGATAAGATTTCGAAGGAGGTTCACCCTCAAAGGAGAGTCTCCTCTGACTTGCAGGGTCGTGTATTTGAGGACTTTGATAGACATGACTTTGCCAAAATGTTCCCAGTGACAGCATTAATAGAGGTGCTTCTGCCTGGCATCAAGTTCATCTTGGAGACTCTGTACTTCTGAATTTGCAGATCCAGCTGAAGCCAAGGGTTTTGGCATTGATGCGATCTTTAGTGTCAACAGGATCTTTGGAGACGACTGGCGTTTAGGCGCAGGCTTTGTTAGTGCCTTTGACTGACAGTAGGGATGCTCGCCACCCTTGATGTGTGTATGGCTTGAAGACTGATGGAGATCAATGCCCTTGGATGGAGCCTCGGTCCACTCCAAAGTCTTGTACCAGTGACAACTGGAGCCCAAAGACAGAAGGGGCGGTCTTTTGGGCCCATGTACGGCTTGGTGCCTCAAGCAGGAGTGGTGCTCTATCTCAGCATGGGACAATTTTTGCTAGAAAGCATGCGTCTCGGTGCAGATGATGTACTTAGGGTCCTGGGTGCAGTCTTAGTATGTGGGCCAGCGGTCTTCAGTGCAAGCTCTATGGCCTGTACCTGCTTCAGGTCTGAAGGACTCGAACAGCCCAATTCAGGACTGAGTGTCACCTGCGTTGCCGGGGGTCCGGATGGGATGGTCTCTTCAGTGCCGATGAAATCTTCCTCTCAGAAGATACCTGGAGTCTCGTAGAACGCCTGCTGGAGCATCTTACGATGATCCCAGCAACTTTTCCTTTAATACCTTTTGGTTTTCTTCAAACGGAGGTTAAGCAGAACTCACAGAAGGTGTCATCATGGTCGGGAGATAGACATGAGTGGAGGATGTTGTGATTGTGCGACCAAGGATATTTGGAATTACCCTGTGGGCAATGTTGAAACAGCATGCGTCTCATCACCACCACCCCCTTCAGCTTTGCATTCCATGGTGATGTGGTCCCAAAAGGCGTCGAGTGTTGGTGCCTTCAGAGGTATGTGAGAAGGAGGTGCCATGAAGGGAAATCGAGAAGAAGACTGGTTATTCCGACACGTCTGTAGCGAAAATTAACTGAAAAATGTAGTAAACATAAGTTAATCCACAGGACATAGTGAGTTATAGTGCGAGTATCGCGCAGCATAACTGGCACATTTCAAGGGTTTTGTGCGTTCGAGCCAGAACCTTAACTCAGTTTTTAACTGAGCTTTTTTTCTGTGAGAAAACACACACAGGAAATTCAGTCGGCTCTCTTCATCCATTGCTCTTTAGACGCGTCATTTCCATTTTGCTACAGCCCACCAGGGCATACAGGATGTGGTAATAGATCAACCCACTTCAGCCATTGGCTGTCTTCATTGTGACTTCATTTTGTCGTAGCTGACTTCAGTGCCAAGGCTGGTGAAACCCTTTCTGCTTTAATTTAAATTTATACTTTCTAAATTTTTTCTTTGTTATTAATTTTTTTCTTTGCATTGACACGTACTTCAACTTTACTTTTAAACGTTTAATGCATATGTTTGAATTGTGTTCAAGACAGTATCTTTGAGCTTTTCAGGCAAGAACAGAAGTGACGGGCTCGAATCACAAATCCTCTATCCCCTTTCTATTCTAAGCACTGCCAGTGTCGACACAGATCCTCGTCTGCAGGCAGAGGGCTCGGGATCTGCGCGAGTCTTCGCTCCGGCCCACTTTCGACTAATATGGAGCTTAGCGTTGCCAAGGCTTCGTGCGCCTCTGCCGCTGCTCGCTGAAGCATCTCCTCTAATACCTCGTCTGATCGGCATGCTTTCACTGAAGCGACTTCCCAGCGGCGGGCTTTCATTTGTGGGGCTGCTTATGAGATTCTGGGGAGGTCCAGGTGGGGGTCTGCCAGTCCATAATAGGTTTTTCCAGCGCGCTTACCTGCTCTGCGGCAGGCCTTTCTTGAGGAGATTTTCAGCTCTGATGGTTCAGCGCCGGGGCTGGAGCGCCTCATTCTTATCTGGCTATTCTCCATCGCCAGGTGCGCTCTTTTCTTTGTCGTACATTAATCTTCCCGTCTGGAGATGCTGGGGGGCCGTTATTCATTGCTTCTTCTGTGCAGGTTCATTTCTTACCCGTGGGAGCTCTTCAAGAGAAGACATACAATTGATGCCTGATCTGCCCGGAGGGGCCCTCTCCTGCCTTCAGACACCCTGTCCCTCCACTTGGACACTACTGCTTCCAAGCTCCCCGTCATGCACGCCTACACACTAGCTTTACTATCAGAGCTCTTTTGCGGCACTGCTGGATGTCCTCAAACATCTGGGTTAATGATCCAGCCTAGAATACGTACTTCTGGGGCACTGCTGGATGTCCTCACACATCTGGGTAATGATCCAGCCTACAATACGTACTTCTGCGGCACTGCCGGATGTCCTCAAACATCTGGGTTAATGATCCAGCCTACAATACGTACTTCTGCGGCACTGCTGGATGTCCTCAAACATCTGGGTTAATGATCCAGCCTACAGTGAGCATTTCTGCTGCACTGCTGGATGTCCTGCATACATCTGGATTAATCATCCAGCCTACAGTGAGCATTTCTGCGGCACTGCCGGATGTCCTCAAACATCTGGGTAATGATTCAGCCTACAATAAGTACTTCTGCGGCACTGCTGGATGTCCTCAAACATCTGGTTAATGATCCAGCCTACAATACGTACTTCTGCGGCACTGCTGGATGTCCTCAAACATCTGGGTTAATGATCCAGCCTACAGTGAGCATTTCTGCTGCACTGCTGGATGTCCTGCATACATCTGGATTAATCATCCAGCCTACAGTGAGCATTTCTGCGGCACTGCCGGATGTCCTCAAACATCTGGGTAATGATTCAGCCTACAATAAGTACTTCTGGGGCACTGCTGGATGTCCTCACACATCTGGGTAATGATCCAGCCTACAATGCGTACTTCTGCGGCACTGCCGGATGTCCTCAAACATCTGGGTTAATGATCCAGCCTAGAATACGTACTTCTGCGGCACTGCTGGATGTCCTCAAACATCTGGGTTAATGATCCAGCCTACAATACGTACTTCTGCGGCACTGCCGGATGTCCTCAAACATCTGGGTTAATGATCCAGCCTAGAATACGTACTTCTGCGGCACTGCCGGATGTCCTCAAACATCTGGGTTAATGATCCAGCCTACAATACGTACTTCTGCGGCACTGCCAGATGTCCTCAAACATCTGGGTTAATGATCCAGCCTACAATACGTACTTCTGCGGCACTGCTGGATGTCCTCAAACATCTGGGTTAATGATCCAGCCTACAGTGAGCATTTCTGCTGCACTGCTGGATGTCCTGCATACATCTGGATTAATCATCCAGCCTACAGTGAGCATTTCTGCGGCACTGCCGGATGTCCTCAAACATCTGGGTAATGATTCAGCCTACAATAAGTACTTCTGGGGCACTGCTGGATGTCCTCACACATCTGGGTAATGATCCAGCCTACAATACATACTTCTGCGGCACTGCCGGATGTCCTCAAACATCTGGGTTAATGATCCAGCCTAGAATACGTACTTCTGCGGCACTGCCGGATGTCCTCAAACATCTGGGTTAATGATCAAGCCTACAGTGAGCCTTTCTGCTGCACTGCTGGATGTCCTGCATACATCGGGATTAATCATCCAGCCTACAGTGAGCATTTCTGCGGCACTACCGGATGTCCTCAAACATCTGGGTTAATGATCCAGCCTACGGTGAGCACTAATGCCGTACTGCCGGATGTCCTTATAGTTCTGGGTTAATGATCCAACATATAGGGAGTATTTCTGCGGCACTGCCAGGTGTTCCTCTTACATCTGGGTTAATGATTCAGCCTACGGTGAGTAATTCTGTGGCACTGTCAGATGTCCTCGTACATCTGGGTTAATGATCCAGCCTATGGTGAGCGCTACTGCAGCATTGCCTCATAATTCTGGGTTAATGATTCAGCCTACAGTGAGCATTTCCGCGGCACTCCCGGATGTTCTGCATACATATAGGCTTCTGACCAAGCTTATTTTCAGATTTTCTGTGACACTGCCAGATGTCCTTCATACATCTGGGCTAATGATCCAGCCTACAGCGAGTACTTTGGCAGAACCAACAGAGGTTGTATGCACATCTGGATTTCCGACCCAACCTAGCATGAGTTCTTCTATTGCACTGACGGATGTCCCACAAACATCTGAGTTTTCAGCCCAGCACACAACAAGATCTTTTACAGCACTGATGGGTGTCTTAGGTACAACTAGGTGCTGACTCAGACTACCGCACATTCTTGCGAGGCACCGCCCTGATGTCCTACAAACATGTGGTTCTTGACCAAATGTAACATGAGTTTTTCTAGGCCCTACCAAAAACTCTACATATACCCGGGTTTCTGACACAAACAATAGTGAGTTCTTCCGTGGCACTGCTAGATATTCTTCATAATCTGGGTTTCTGTCCAAGTCTTCCACAAGTTCTTCTACAGCACACAACTGCATATCTTATGTTCATCTGGGTTTCTTACCCAGCTGACAGGGAGTGCTTCTGCACCTTGCCGAATGGCCTAGGTTTATCTGGACTTCTGGCCCAGCCTACCACAAGTTCTTTTGCTGTACTGCTGAATGCCCTACATACACTAAAAAGTGGATAAACATCATCAGGTCCTGGCGTTACTTCCTTCTGGGTAACTCAGTGGCTTCAAAAAAGTGCAGAACAATTGCAAGGAGGCGGAGGAAGGCATTCGCTTCAGTGGAAGAAAGTTCAAGGAGATTGTGGTCCCTGGGGGGCAGCAAGCTATCAGGAGGGTAGATCAGGGGATGACGTTCATAGCCCAGGTTAGATATCTTGTAACAGGCAAGGATGCGGAGTGCATACGGCGTGGTGAAGTGTAATTTTGTGCATTGTGGATATTTTGGGCAAAGGAGGTGACTGAGCATTGTACGGGCTAGAGGATCCAAATTAGGAGTTAATCGCATTCCATCTGACAGAGACCTCCAATTACTCGGTTCTTCCTGATCAACAACCTCAACAACATGTTTCTTTCTGACCAGAAACCCTTATTTCTCTAGTCTCCATCCTAGAGACTCCTGAATCCTGTGCCAACTTCCCAGCAAGCCCCATTTCTGGGTACATTCTTTTCCAACCTTCTATGAATCCACCTGCCTACTCCCCTACCTCCCCTAAATCCTCTTCCCACTTCCTGTGTACTTACCTTGATTTCTGACCTCATCTTTTTCCAACCCCGCCCCCCCCATCCACACACGTTGGCCACTGCTGAAACTCTTTGCCAGACCACCCTCAATTGGTCACGCACCCCTAACCCCACCCCCCCCACCCCGTGCCCCCACCCGCCTCGCTATCAACAACTTCCAGGAAAGATGCCCCAATTTTCTACTCAATATCGTTGAAAAGGCAGATCATTTCTATATCTTATGAAAACTGGCTTTTAAAAGGCATTTTTACATACATTTGCGAAAACTACTTATTGAAAGAAAAAGCCGGGGCTGCTTTTCATGCTCGAGTGTTAATAAAGCAAAGCGTGAACTCAGGAGGCCCCACACAATAGTTTCTGGATTATGTGAACGCCCTCGAGGAATTCTGCATTTATTTAAGCTAGTGGCAAACGTTATGCCGAGTTTGCCGGCAATTTCTACTGCAGATCCCAAGATCCGTAATAGTACTCCGGAAAAGGCAAAGCTTTTCTCCATTACCGGCAGAACTTTCAAACTTTCTGGACAGTCACAAGGTGGAAGAGTCCTGAGCTGTCCCATGCTTTATGCTACTTTTGTATTTTTCATTCTTTACGACCCGATTTGCACGTTTTGAAACTTCTAGAATTCGACCTCTGACCCCAAGGAACCCAAAACGACAGCAATCCTAACTTTGTGCCCAGGAGCCCAAGCCTTGCTGCGCCGAGGTACCCCGGGTAGCCTGTCGTGCCAGGAGAGTAATCCTGCTTGGCTGGTGGCAAAGGACTACATCATCTACCCCCAACGGCATAACCTGCCAGAGGCAATGCCCACAGCTCATTTTAGCTGAAATCCAGAATGATCTCCTGAGGATGGACCTCGTTTCCTCATGGCAGCCGCACGCGGCATCAGTGGTGGTTGCAGCTAAGACTGCCAGTCCTTGTGCTCACCATTCTTCCTTAGTTCACTTTTCATCTTTAATGGTGAACTTGGGAAGATTGCAGAAATAACGCAAGGATATCTGGCCTTCTCCATCTTAGAGCTTTTAGGCAAGCAAACTCTCAAACAAGTTACATCTCATAAGGCATAACTACCAGGGGCACAACTGGCCCGAACTTCGGGGGAGGGGTGGCTAACATTCCCAGCCAGGGCTGGCCCTAGCACTGGTTGCACAAGGTGCAACAGTCTTTTTTGGCACCCCCTCCCCCATTTCTCCCTTCTCCATGAATTCCCTCACTACCACTCACCAAAAATGCACCTAATCTCTTTATAGCACCTTTCTGACAAACATTTCATTTTTTTATAGCGCTACTCATAGTTTACTCACACTCTGTTCTGTATCTGCATGGTACACGTTCTTTTAGCAGGCACATTAACCATCTGGACTTTGTGGGTGGCAGGAGTGCCCATGTGAGTGCACAGTGAGCGATGCAACAGTGTGAGAGTCGGGTAAGAGGAGTGACTGCAGGTTGAGTGAAGTGACCATATGAATTTGGGTGCGAATGTAAGTGCAGAGTGGGACGAATGAATGCATGGTTAATGATGGGCTTGTTTGAATGAGATTGCAAATTGAGCAGTGAGGGGGACTGGTGAGTGAAGTGTCACATGAGTGCAGGGTGAGTAGTGTGCTCAGGTGAGTGCAGGGTGAACAGCACAACAGCACTGTGAGAGCAGAGTAATCACTGTGAGTGCAGGGTGAGCGGGTGAATGGTGTGAGTGCATGGTGATCATTGTGAGTGCATTGTGATCGCTGCGAGTGCAGGGTGAGCATGACCATGAAGGGTGAGAATGACGAGTGAGTTGTCTGAATGCAGGGTGCATTCTCAAACACTTGAAGTAACTCGGCATGTTATTGACGGCGGCATAGGGTTTGGCATTAATCAGGGATCAATGGTGGAGGAAATAAATGTGCTGATCCTGCAACAAACTTCCAGATTTATCATTAGGGTTGCCAGCTCGTTATTTTCATGTCCCAGATGGTAAAAAAATAAGCAGTCACCTAAAGCTGTATTTTCAGCACTTATCTGTGCATACTTCGAACAGCAAACACAAATAGAAAGCACTTTTAATTGTGTTCTAGGGTTGCCTGAATTATCCATTACTGATAATTAAAGGGAACCAAGACAGAAAAGTCACATTACAATTGAATACATACTTTTTTGTTTAAAACCCTATTTAGTATCAAGACAAGGTATTTGCAGGCTCATTACACAACACATGGCTGGCATTTTTCTTTCAGCAACCCTACTTTATATTCCTTTTCATGAAAAGCATGTCCACACTATGGCAGTAAGTGTAAAATACAAATGTAAAGAATAGGCAGAGTGGGGGCCTATGGGGTACTGGCACCAGAAAAAAAACTAAAGACCTGTGAAAAACTTGGGCGTGCTGGCGATAAGACTCCAGACACTGCCCAGCCAAGCCCAGAGCAGCTCGAGCTGCAGCAGCCAAGGCTGAGACACAAGAAAGGTGGGGGGAGGGAGGGGGTGGCGAAGCCCTTTCAGCCCCAAGGGCGTTGCGTGCCTGATGACTACCCATAATGCACCCTGCCCAGGACACACAAAAACTTTCAACAAAGAATGCACACCTAGAAGGCAGCTTTCATTCACTGGATAGAAACGAGAAAGCAAAGGATGGTCATAAGTGACGTTGAAACCAGTGGACCATTTCTTCCTAATAATTAGACTCCATGTGCTGTTGTCAAACAAAGCTCTTGATTCTGGCATTCCAACGGTAGCGAGAGCCCTGCAATCTGCTTTCACGCTTGTTACAAGTTTCTTTTCTGAGGTCACAATAGTGGGAGCAACCACCCCCCACATGACGCCTTGTCCTGAAGACTCTATTTGTCCTATCTGGGTCACTAGACAGGTGAAGCACCCACCCTGTCTGTCTTGCCCTTACTAACCAGAGGACAGCCCGCCACGCCACAATCTGCTCCTCTACTAAAGGCGGCAAAGGCTCCCCGAATGACCTGCAACCAATCCTTAAGCTGCTCTCACGCATAAGAGCAGCTGCAGGATTGGCCTGAGTGCCCTCGATTTGAGTTCCAGGACAGACTGGGAGTCTGTGCTTGCTCTCACCAACCCTGCTCCATTGCTGAGTTTGAGAGAGCTTTCACTGCGCATGACGGTTTGGGCGGCCGGCTAAACCGCCATGCGCAGTGAAGGGAGGGCACCTACCACTCCCCTCAGTGCCTGTCACCCCCAAGGCCCGACCCAAGACTCGGCAGGAAAGAAAAAAGACAAAAAGTGTTTATTATTCTTTTATTTTTCCTGCCATATTTGGGGGGGGGGGAGGGGCGGGAGGGGGGGAGATGGGTGACGCTCCTCCGCCATAGAGGAGGGAGCCGAGGAGCCGCTGCTGGATGTTGCCCCCACACCAGTACCTCCAGGCTGGGAAATCCTGCTTTGAACCATATACTGTAAGCATACCCAGATACAGTAGAGCTTGTTGCCTTTGTAGGAGCTATTACCGATTTTCTTCCAATCCCAAAACACAGCGCCCACCTGGGCACCCATGAAGGCCTTAAACAAGAGAAGCAACACACTCTTATCTCCAACAAGAGCAATGCGGGCCCGGATAAGGTACCCAGCCTGGTTGGGTTGTGCGACTATCCTGACTAACCCTAAGCCATAGGGCGCTCACAACGTGCCAATCGCTAACACACCGAACAGAACTAGATACACCCTCCTCACTCGATTCTACCCCGCAACAAGAAAGAACCAGACAACAGTTATGTGGTCATTCCAAAATGTAACTATTTAATCAAGTAAAGCAAGGAAGGCCTTACACGGACTAAAGCAAATGACAGTTAAAATATATAAAACCAAATTACATATTTTAACTGTCATCCGTGATTAAAAAAAAAAGTTCAATATTGCGGATCAGCTTCAGTTTCATGCGCCTAACAACTGTAGCATTGCAGACAGCCAATTTTCCTATCTGCTGCAGGGGCAGGAACATGATGACAGCAGTTTATGTTCTCCAGCAAGGGTTTAATGGCAAATACACCACCAATATTAATTTATACATGCTTCACTAATGACTAGGCAAGTGATGGAAAAATGACAATTAAGACAAAATCACACAACACAGCACTCATTGTGCCACCCACTTAAGTAGCCCCTTTAACATGTCTCAGTCCTGCCATTGCAGCCTGCGAGAGCAGTTTTAAACTGCCATTTTGACCTGGCAAAATAAACCTTTTGCCATACCTAAACCTTTGTTTTTAATACAATTAAGTCTCCTCTAGGATAGGTCCTAAACAACCCATAGGGCAGGGTACAGTGTATTTGAAAAAAATTGGACATGGATTTTGAACCTTTACATGTCCTGGCAATAACAAAATACTCTCAAATTCATTTTTCAGTACTGCAAGGGCTGCCTCTTCCATAGGATAACATTGGGTTACGGTATTGCATTTAATAAGTGATAACTTTCAACTGGGAGCTCAAGGGAATCACGAGTTTGGTGTCAAAAGGATTATAATTTAAAACCTTCTTTAGTGGTAAAGTTGGATTTTAAGTCACAATTCAGAAAATTGCTCTTTTAGAAAGTTGGCATTTTCTTATTCTAAACATTTGGTGCCTACATCCCGTATCATGGGTCGCATGGCTAGGTGTAGCTGGCAGTTGGTCTTTGTGCATTACTCCCAGACAGTGCGACAAAGGGCAGTAGGTGTTGGCAGGATGTGCCATCTCTGACTTGATGAGACTTGATGAGGGGGCAGGGCTGTCATGTACCCCACTTGCACACAATAAAGACTCTGCCTCAGCGCACTCACAAAGCTTTTCATACCAGCTTTTTGTGCCGGGGCAGAAGCGTGGAACCCTCTAGAAACTTCTCCTACTCCAAAGCAGGCATCAAGTATAAATATTAGACCCTGAGACCCAACTCGTCAGTACACCTCTGGACTTGTAGAAGACTCAGAAGGGCTGCTGTGCTGGAACAAGTACTGTTACTCTGCTGCCTGGCTGAGAAGGACTGGACCTGTACCTTGAACCCAGGACAAGCACAGCAACTCCAAGGGCTAGTTGGCTGGCCTCCTGATCCGAGCCTCAGGGACAGAAAAGGCTCCACCTTGAAACCTGCACTTGGACTCTGTTTGCTCTGAGTATTGGCTCCCCCTTCCCCAAAGTGGTGCCATCCCAGTCCTGGACCCTTGGAAGTGGGCCTAAAGGTGCTCTGCTATCCCAGCTGTGGTCGTTTGGGTACAACCGAAGCAGACGATGCATCTCTTCACAGTTCTGCATCAGAATTGCTGTTGCGCAACATCTCAGATACAAGACATCGCATCGCAGCCCGCAGCTCATTGGAACTGTTGCTGTGCAACGCATCCCCAACACAGGACGTCGCATCACAAGCCTCTATCGACGGCATTCTCGACGGCGACGCAGGACCTCGCCCCCAGCCTCACCAACAGCTTCATCAGACCACTGCTGCACGATGCATCCCTAACGCACAACCAGGATCTAAGGTACTTTGAGGGCCTCACTTGGTCCCTTTATCCGGCCCACACTCCATCGCGGTTGGCCTGAACTTGTGACTTTGTCCCGGTCCGGCATGAGCAGATAACCACAGTTGGGGCTTTGTGCTTCTAGGCACTATTTTCACCTAAATCCTTAAAATTGCATATCGCCAAATCTACAGATTGGATTTTTGTTGTTTTGGTGACAAATAACTTATTGAAATGTAATCTATTCTTCTAAATTGGTATAGGCTGTTTCTTGTGCTGTGTTTTCACTTATTACTGTTTGAAGGGCTGCATAAATACTTTACACATTGCCTGTACGTTAATCCGGACTGCTTTATGCCAAGCTATCACAGGGTTAAGCACAAGCTCATTTGGGACTTGCTTGTGTTTCACTGTGACAATTTTGCTTGCTACTTGAATAGGATTTACCTCCTCTCAATCAACAACCCAATTTCCAACTGTCGTAAATTTAGTACCACCTACTGAATAGTAGGAAGTGCATACAATACCCCTTCTACATTCAAAGTACCAAATATTTAAGCTAGTAGGAAGGCACTCACAGTAGTCAATATTTAGGTTAGTAGGCAGCACTTGCAGTATTAAAGCAGGAGTTGCTGGGTGCTCCCTCTTCACCACTTGGATCTGGGAAACTATCAGAAATTATTATTTGGTAAAATCAATGAAGTCTGCTTTTTCCCTGCACATAGAAAAAATTCTGCACAAGAGACCGTGGCTGTTTTACGTACAATAAACACACTGAGGAGCGGTCTATGAGAGCAGGGGTTGTCCCAACAAATGGACTAAGGTATGGGGGGAATGGAATGTGTATCAGGGAGAGCTATGCACACCAGTTGGGGATACCAACCGAGATGCTTGCGGTCGGAGACACATGAACTTTATTGGTAACCAGTGAATAGTTTTTAGGGGGGTAGTAAGAAGTTTTGGGGATACTGAGATCAAATGGGAATGTGTCACCGTGTGCCAATGTGTGCTTACAACAATACATGTTGCTTAATGTCACCATGATTATGTTTGGTGTGTATGCAATAAAAAAAGATTTTAAAATAAATAAATAATTACACTGAGGTACAAAATTGAGTAAATCCATGCAAGAAGCAATGCTTCTTACACAACATGAATTGGACCAAGCTTTTCTCTGTTCACTTCTTAAGTGAGTAATATTAGATTCATATTGGAACCAAATTGATTTGCCTGGTATATTATTGCACAAATAGTAAACTCAGCATACTCTCTGTTTTCTCCATCTGACCCATGTAAATATTAAGCATTATGAATGCAGACATTTCTGTGGCCTGACTGTGGAAGGGGAAGTTTATTCAAATAGTGTACATGAGAGTAACAGGGTTCCATGCCATAGCTGCTACGTCGACCAATGACCATATCCACCAACTTACTTGTCTCTTAATATGTCGGGCCTAAGATCCAGGTAGAGGTTTGTTTTGAAGGAGTTTTAAGGATGGTAGCTTTTCCCTCTTCTGACTTTGATCTTGACCCAGGTGAACCAGAAAGCTGAAAAGTGGTTTGAGACAGGACTGGCCTCCTTAAAATGTCATTAGATAACTGGACAAACATTGGAATTGTGACTGCTGTCAAGCTGATTATCACTCAACTCGATAAGACTGACTCAGCAAGGGGGACTGGTCTGAGCTAACCCCTCCCAGACAGGCGAGTACCCTCGAGCTCCTCAGCCGATACATGTACCCCACCTTCCTTTGCTGTCACATATGACACAAGCCTCTGATGGTGCAAAAAGGCCACAGATTCTCTTTATTCACATATTGAACGGTAAAGGTGCATGACTCCTGCCCTTTTATCCTTGTATTTAACAAAAGGGGTTTTGGCTAGAGCACAGTAAGGCTGTGCCAGTAACAGAATGAACAAAAGAGATTGCCAATACTGTGCAATGATTTGAACGTTTGTAAAAAGGTTGAACTCAATGTCGCTCAGCCCAAAGACCACTATTTCAGTCAAGGTTATTTTAAAAAATAATTGATTTATTTTATTAGATTTATTCTTTTTGCTTTTGAGTTCTTTTAAAGAAAATATTTTGAAAAAACAAGAAATTGTTAGGTAATCGTGGAATCAAGTAGTCAATAACTACAACTTGCATCTGATACATTTATCTGAATAGTCAAGGAGGATCACAAGGGCGTATTTTGACACAGAAGAAAAAAGGGGGCACGAATACCAAAGTTTCAATTCAAAAGGTAGTACATATAACATTAACACTCATGGACGACAATTTGACAATAGACAAACAAATAAATAGGACAGGGCAAGAAGGGAACTTTCCCCGGTTGATCTTCCCAATTATGTAAGTGGCATCCTCAGTGTATCAAATGCGATCCGTAGCCTCCCAGCATTTCAAATATATCAAATCGTTAGACATGTCCAATTTTTCCTTCCAGACACCAAGACTTGGACAATAATACAAGACAACTCAGGTATGACTTAAGAACTTGCTGAGCCGTATATGAGTTGAAGGTCGTTCATGTGTATATCTGACAGAGCGTTTGTTCATTTTATGTTTTTCAGATATTGTTTGTTGGTCCTGAAGAGAATCCCCTAAATCATAGGGATTTGAAACGCGTCGACCCCCTCAGTGTTTCAGATTTACTCTGTTTTTTTAGACCAATCCTTTCCTAAAAATATTTGGAGTATAATAATGTTTGATGGTCGCTCACCTAAATGAAATTTGCAACCGTGTTTCTCTCCATCTAGTGGAGTAGGCCCACCTGTTGTATTTAGAGCAGGATTTTTGCATAGGGTCCCCCATTACTAAGTAACTATATCTTGATAGAGGAAAGTTCCCCTCTTGCCCTGACCTATTTATTTGTCTATTGTCAAATTGTCGTCCATGAGTGTTAATGTTAAATGTACTACCTTTTGAATTGAAACTTTGGTATTCGTGCCCCTTTTTTCTTCTATGTCAAAATACGCCCTTGTGATCCTCCTTGACTATTCTGATAAATGTATCAGATGCAAGTTGTAGTTATTGACTAGTTGATTCCACGATTACCTAACAATTTCTTGTTTTTTTCAAAATATTTTCTTTAAAAGAACTCAAAAGTAAAAAGAATAAATCTAATAAAATAAATCAATTATTTTTGAAAATAACCTTGACTGAAATAGTGGTCTTTGGGCTGAGCGACATTGAGTTCAACCTTTTATCCTTGTGGCACACTCAGTAGGCCCTCTCACTTATTGGTTGCTTTAAGCCACGCTGCACTACCGGAGCCCAGCGTTTTCCTGGGTTCAGCTGCCGCCCGCTCGCGTTACCGCCCCAGTAGGGGTCTTTCGCTGGGCCCTCAATGCTCTGGCTGAGCATTCATGGCCTGCGCGCTTTCCTTAGAGAGCTGGTTGAGTCTGGACATCTGTACACCCCATGGGAAAGTCGGGGAGATTTAGAATATCCCAGGCTTCCAGTTTCCAATTTTTAATGTTTTTCGCACATAAACACAAGCAGAACAGAATCTTTATCTCTACCAAAATGTATTTATAAAAGGGTAAAATGCAGAATGAGGTCTTTCTTTGTGTAAAATCTCTGTGCGTTCAATCATGGTTGCTAGGACAAAAGCAGTGCAAGCTTAAAACAAGGGGCTTAAAATGGACGAATGGGGCTTAAAATGGACACGAGCACCTTAAATGGCTGCTGAGGTGAGCATATGTTCGTGGTACAATGGGAATATTTTCAGATAAGCACTGCTGCTTAGTGTGTGGCTGATTCTAGTGCAAAAATCTCAGTCATCCAAGTACGAACGTATAAGTATTAATTCAATAAACTTTTAAATATTCTAGATGCATCTTTTTTGTCTACAGCACAGAGAATACATATGAAAAGATGGTGAGAGGCAAACAATAATTATGGATAAATACAGACGGAAATTGACGAAAATATACTATTACGTTGGGAGCTCTAATTATAAAATACCATGATACCATAGCAGGGGTGAAGAACGAGGCCCACATCCTGACCGGCAGGAAAGAAAACAAACATTTGCAACGCGAATACGAGACTTTGAGCTAGTAGAACTGTAAATGTCAATAGCCTAAATTCTCGCAAATGCGAGATATTTTGAATTGCAAATATTGTTTGTTTACAAGCGCCCCATGCCGCACTTGCACGAAATAGAGGCCACACCCTTTCTTTCGACAAGACAGGGCTAAAAAAAGGTGTGTGACCTCTATTAAGTGCAAGCGCGGCATGGGGCGCGTCGAAACAACCCACAAAAAAATATTTGTAAAGCAGCAGGTGTCACATTTGCGAGAGTTTAAGCTATTGTCATTTACAAAGGCATTCCAAACAAGTGGCTGCCATTGTCCCAGCTGCTTGGAGTGTTGCTGCAAAGCACGTCGTCTCTCTAGTAAGACAAAACTCACTAAAGAAATAGTGCTTGCAGACTAAATAACACAGACAGGTTAACTACAGAAGTAAAAGGGCCAGTCCTCATGGAAGGATTCAAATGAAGACAAGGCGGTACTAAGGAGGGTCTAACAAGCTGAACACGGAATCAGAAGCCTGCATTTACAAAGGACAAAGACACAAGCCAATGAAAAATATGGGTGGAGAGTGGGCGGATCTTCAAGTGCCTACTCTAATACAGCATGCCTCGCAGAGTAGCGCATGCGCTGCCCAGGCTCGACCTAAAAATGACAATACATGCTGCACTTCCCTCTGGCTGTGCTGCTTTTCTCTAAAACTAACAAGCATGGTAATGGCAACAGGCTTCGCTTTAAAGTGATGCACACTGCACTCACAAAGAAACAATGCACCCCATGAAGACACAGGTACACATCTCAACCTCATTTCACACACATTGTGTATCTGTGTGAGACCTCACACTGCAATAACGCAGGCATCACAGAGGTACACTACTTGCCATAAACTCTCACAGGCACAACTTCCTCTACACTCCTACAGATACACATTTCCCCTATTCTCAAGCATATGCAGCACCTGTACACACAACGGTACACTTACACTACTCACTGTGTATGCACACAGAAACATGCTTTCCTCACATACAAACTCGCCTAACCACGGTACCCTGTACTCAAACAGGCTTAACTCACTCGACATTCCTAAAGACACCTCTCCATTTTCATTCACACATGCATACCGCTCCCCCACTTTAACAGTCACACCTTTCATCATGCACACACACATACCACCACTCACTCTGTACACCTCTCTGATTGCAAACACAGAAACACGGCTCAGCCTGTACACACACACACAAGTACACTACATTTATACAGATGTAACTCACTTTACATTAATACAGATACACCTTCCCTTGCACCTGCACACCCTGGACTCACACAGGCACACTGCTCACCCTGCACTCATACGGAGACACCATTCCCTGCACTCAGAAACAACTCCCACACTATTCTCCCGGATGCAATTCTTAACCTGCATACTTCTTTGACAGCAAGCTTGCAGGCACACTGCTCACTCTGCACACAAAGAAATCACCCTTTTGCAGTTTTATGTAGTGCAAACTCGATACGAAGGAACTGGAGCACTTTACATGAGCACCTTTATTATTACACAAGGATACGTTCATTTTTATTGTTGGGAACAGGGAGATTAAGTGATTTGCCCAGAATCATAGTAAATCTAGCTGATGCGGAGATTCAAACATGGTTTCCCAGTTCCAAAGACGGGCGCTCTGGCCATTACGCCACATCCTCTCCACTATAGGCACACACACAGGCGCATCACTCATCCTGCACTCACAAAGGACCTCCACTCACCCTGCATTCAGACAACTCTTGCCTTGCACTCATGCAGCTCACTCTGGACTCTCAAATACACACCACTCACCTTGCACTAGAACGGACACCACTCACAGAGACACATCTCTAACTTTGCAAACCTCTTCAACTGCCTGCATACAGGTAGACCACACACCCATTCATTCTGCACACACACAGGCACACCTTTCGCCCTGTACTGACATAGGACCTTCCTTCCCCCTGCACCCATATCAAAAATAATCTATTTACACTCACACAGACACAGCACTGTCTGTGAACTAAAAAAACAACAACACACCACTCATATAGACAGCACTCTCGTTTTAGACTCACACAGGCCCCACTTACCAGGCACACGTCTCTGACTAAAAAAAAAACAGGCACACCACTCACTCTGATAAGGCAAATCCAGCTTCAGTCAAGAAGGGTCGGATCCATGCCAGATTTCCAGGGCAACCACACACTGTGTTAAGTGAGCTCAATTTCGATTGATTGATTTTCAATTTATCTTGCGTGGGTATTATCAGAAACTGGCATGGATCCTGCTCTCTTAGGCTATGTTGGCAATACCACTCTTAGATTGCCCTATTTGGATTGGTTGCAGAATTAGATTCATTGGCTGCTATTTCCTAACCGAGCTGCCTCCCTTCCTAACCTACCGCTGTCTAGTCTTAGTCAAAGTACTTCATCTGTGCCAGTCTCAGCCTTGCTGAGCTTCATGTTCTATAGCGGTCTCCTGCTTCTGCATATCTATCTCCCTGTCTTACGCCGTCTCTCCCGCCCCTTTTTAGGTCTCGCATATGCAGCGTGCATGCGCTGCAAAGGGAAAAATACCTCTTGTAATCAATTCAGTTTTGGCCCCAAAAACGTGCACGCGTTGCTTTGCTTTCAAAGGCAACGCGTGCACGTTTGGCGTTTCCCTTGCGGGAGCGAGCTTTGAAACCATATGGTTCCTGCTCGCTCCCGCAAGGGAAACAGGCGCAGGCCCCCTCCTCTCTCCCCTTCCCCTGCTGCCGCCTCCTCTCCTAGTCAGCGCGAGCCGCGTGCGCTTGTCTTTATATGAAGCTTATGTACTGCTCTGCGCATGGAGTTATACTGTTGATGTTAACACTGTACCTGTTGTGAACTTTAATAAAGATTAAGAAATCAGTTTATCAGTGCTGAGGCAAAAAATTACATGCTTTGTCATCTCTAGTATTTGAAAACAGTGGAACCGTTTTGACACGGTTTCAGATTGTGGAGAAGGTACCTCGTTTGACAGTAGGAGGGCCGGGGAACGAGGGGTGAGCTGGACTGTAGGAAGAGCTGCTTCTTCCGTGAATCGTGAACGTGTGGTTCGGCTGTTGCCGTTGTCCTGAATCTGCCTCTGTCCAACCTCCTTAGGTTGCTCTGCAAGGCCACTGTGTTATGATTCCACACTACTTATCAGCCAGCTAGTGATTGGTGAGGTCTGGACTTTGAGGAAGAGAATTGTATTCACAATTCCTCTCACTAGTTCCTCTCTCAACTACTTTATTTTCTCCCGCCCTTCATTTGTGCTCTATTCCCTCATTTTCACCTTCTTCACCGGACATTTACTTCCACCTCTTCAAACCTTTCCTGCGTATCACAACGCCTAAAGTGCTTCTAAAACCGCTGCCACAACCCAGGCGCTGTGCTTTCGGTTCTGCTCTTCCGTTCACCCGAGAGAGGAGCACGTCCTCCCGAGAGCTTGAGCGGCAGGAAGGCGGCGACCCAGTCAGTCAAGCAAAGAATGAGGAAGCGGAAATCTCAGCCAAGGTCATCCCTGGTTAGTGTAGTGAGCGACCAAAACAAGAGGATGCCCCGACCTTCCTAAGGGGCCTCCTCCACTCACAGGGGCACACATGAAAAGGTAAGGTGTTGGGTTGGCACCTGCTCTCCTGGGCATACTCAGGCCTGAGCCTGAAGCACAGAAAAGGTTTGTACTTTTTGCGTTGAAATGTTATTTCCTTAATAGTTTGTGAGTCACTCAGTTGGCCCCCACTGTTTGCACCAGCCCGAGGGGCTTTAGTGTTGGCCTTTTGGTGGATTTTCCCGTTTGTACATCTGTTTGGAGCTGCCCAATTGTTTTCATTGTTTGCAGTTGAGATTTCATATTTTTGTGAATCCTTACAATCTTTCCTGAAGCAAACACACGCCATTCGTGTGTTTGCGTACTCGGCAGATTGAGAACCTCTAGAAAAATGTGAGCATTAAGCCAGAAGGGTACCGTTTTGCTGCAAATATACTCAGAGATCCTTGTAAAACTGCAACTCGCAGCTTTACTTTTCCGTAGTCTGTTTGGCCTTTCAATTCTGAATATTTAACAGGCGCGCTTTAAAGTTTAACAGCAACAACAGTTAGGAAACACAACAAGTAATTCACTTCGGGGGATAAGAATTTATTTTTATGACCGTGGGAAAGGTGCTCGCATAGACAGGGCGCATCAGCACACATCGGCTGAGAATGGGAAACCTACAGTATGGGCCACTCGCAGAGACTTGATTTTCACAGCAGGGCAGGCGCTGGCTCAGTGATTTACTCAGCATGCCACATATAATTATTGGAAAATGTGCATAGGAAAACAGTCCATAGGAAGTAGGTGTGCAATGCAGGACAAATGCAAGAGGCTGTGCTCAGCACAGCTGGACACAAGCAGGCTTGTTTCTTGCGAAGTAGATTACCTGAAGTGAGTTGGGTGGTAGTGCAGTCTTGGCTGACAAAGCCGAATGTACTGGCCGTAGGCTCCGGGGGAATGCCATGTATTAGAGTCTGTGCAGTTTCCAGCTGTCTGGAAGTAGAGTGGTGGATTCCATGCATCTCTCTGAATGACTTGCGATGAGTTTGCCCCCTTGTTTTGCCTTCTTGAACCTTTCATTGGATTATTTGGACGTCCTATTAAATATCTGAGTGGACAGAGTTTTTTACAGTTTTCTTACAATTGCTAGTTATATAACACTTTACCATCTATAATGTCGCCTCAATACACTAAGGATAGACTAGAGCTGCACTGAAAACAAATTGAAAGAATGAGGAAGGAGTGTGGTAGGTAAAGTGATAACCTCAAAGCACCTTTGTATATTACCGTACAAAATGATTATGCTTGGTGTGCAGCTAAATCTAAGCGTCTGGTTGCTAGGTAGGGTGAAAACCGCAGAGGTAGCAAAAGTGGCAGAGTTAAGGGCGAGATGACCAGGAGTGGGGTCAGGGGTTGGACTCAGTTGCCTTTCCTGGAGTCTGTTTGGGTTTGTTTGCCTGGCCTTTGTAGCAGTTTGATTGGGTAGCTCTAATTTTCTTTGAATGTGTTGTGTGGTTCAACCAGGCTGGTTTCTGGCTTATTTCTATGTTTGATGGTTGGGTATATTTTTCTTAGGCTTATTGTGGATTCTTGCCCTTCATTCTGCAGTTTGGTGGATGTTTGTCTCCCTACTTTGTAGAGTTTGACTCAGGGTTGCTTTTCTTTTATCCTTGAGTTCAACAGTGTTTGCTTTATCTTCTTCGAGTGATGGTCAAGTACTTTGTGCAATTTGTTCTGCCAGTGTTTGTCTGCTTTTAATTGCATGTTTTTTTCTAAAGTATTCGGTCTAGTGGATTGAGCATAATTATATAAAGCATTTATCTACTTGTCCATGTTTAAAAATGGCACAGTGTTCCCCGGCACAACTAAAGAAAGATATGTCCAGCTTTCCATTTGGAGGTGGAACTTTCTTTAAAAATGTATGTAGTGTTAGATTTTCACACTCTGATAGCCTGAGCTCGCCTGTTAATTGAACCCCAGTTGAAAAGTGTGAATGTTAGTTAATAGCTTATCATTTTGTGGAACTGAACGTGTTGTCACCACAGCCACGATGCAGTGTAATATTCATCTTAAACACAGATATATTTCTTTTGAGTTCAAGCTTGAAATTCTGCAATCGTACAATTTTCTCTTTGCCTAAACACTCACTGCCTTCTTGGAATGCTGTTGAGCTTGGGTCAGTAGGGTACCTGGCGTGATTTTATTTACAACGTTTGATCATTTTGAAAGGATGGTAAAGGAGACGTTTTATTTTTAATCCTTAGCCGAGATCTGGTGGACAAGTTCACATAAGAAAATCAGTAAATTTGCTCTGCATGAAAACCTAGTATATTATCATCCACGGCAAATTCCCAAACTTTCTTCTGAAATTCTGGCAGGTCATAACTAAACACTTATAAGGTCCCAAAGGCGAGACCTATTGGCTATGCCAATGCTTGCTCTCATATGGTCCGTCATAACCTCCTTTATCTATGCCTGGCATAGTATAGTGACTCCCCCCTTCTGCCCCTCACTCTCTTAGATCTGCCACGGATGCCCCTCCCACTTATAGCCAGCCTCAATCTATCCCAATCCTAGAATTCAATTCAGACACTCTTACTCCTAAGAAGATCCAAACGGTCTCTCCTTCTCCCAGTCAAGTTGGTGCAAGTAGTCTATTCTACTTCAAGTTTAGCTCAAGCGGTTTCTTCTACTATAAATGTAGCTCAGTTTAGTTCAAGCGGTCTCTTCTACTTTTAGTTTAGCTCAGTTTAGCTCAAGCGGTCTCTTCTACTATAAATGTAGCTCAGTTTAGCTCAAGCTGTCTCTTCTACTTTTATTTTAGCTCAAGCTGTCTCTTCTACTTTCAGTTTAGCTATAGCGGTCTCTTCTACTTCAAGTTTAGCTCAGGCTCTCTCCGCCTCTGAAACCAACCACGACAGCATCCTCTCCCCCAAAGTCGGGTGTAACTATTTCTCTAACTTCTCCGAAGACCACCTCCCCCTTCCCAGGGTTTAGGTCGGTCTATCTTCCGAACTCCCACATGGGCCCGACTGTCACTGTCTCTTATTTCAGGCTCCCTTCCTTCTAGCCAGCCCAGGCTGTCCCTCCCGTAGATGAGCCACCTCGATATCTCCCTCCTGTCCCTGGGTCAATCCAAGCAGTCTAAACTGCAGTTTTCCCCCTGGAAAGGGTGTGCCTGTTGCTGCTAGAGTGGCCCCTTGTATCTCTCTCTGCAAAAGCCCTCCCACCCCATCTCCATCGCTCCCCTTTCAATGGACTCGCAGCAGTGAGCAGACCACCTGCCCCACCTGACAGGCGCCTGTCTCTCAACCCTTCATCCCATCGCCGCGAGCCGCACTAATGAGCACGCCAGCCACCACAAGCAAATGTCAGTGTCTGTCAGAGCCTCCCCGGCACAAAGGCTAAACTGGCACCGCACGGGTTAACTGTGTAAGAAACGTGCAGCAGACAGGCTGATGACTGTCGCAATGGTGTCAGAGCGGCACTGGCATCAGTACACACATGGCTATAGATAGACGCCGGGGCACGGAAACACGCACGAGTCTAAAGATAGCAAGCAGCGACAGAAAAAAAACACGCGCACACACCGACAGAAACAAGCTGGAAAGTACCTACACTGAACTACACACAAAAAATACTCGTATAGGTGGGTCTTAATAAAAACAAAAACACGTACACCCGAAACATTTACAAAATGAAATGCATACCTACAGAAAGGCACATGCGGCCATCTGTAGAAATCGTTTATGTATAAAAACCGGAATTAAGACACGAACACAAAAACGGAGATATAAACAGTTACAGAAATAAAAACACACACACACACCACTGCATGCAGGCATCTGTAAAAGCAGAAATCCATATAAAAATATAACACAAAAAACATACAGTGACTGAAATATACATCTACTAAAAGCCAAACCGCTATACTATGCGAGCACTTCTACACAAACTGGGATATGTACCTACAGTAAGCAACACGCACAGAGGACACTATAAAACACATGCACAGACCAACATGAACGCACACAAAAACACACCAGAAATATATCTATACATAAATGTGTGTGTGTAATTTGCCTTAGTGTAATTATGCAACATTTTGGGAAAATTACTAGTAATTGCATGAAATGCAAATGGTTAGCTCTATATTTTAGAATGAAATGTGTATTCACCTCAATTATTGAAGCGAGAACACATTTCGCGCTTTAAAACAAAACACAGCATAAAAAATACAAGTGGCATAAGCAGAGGTCGCCCCTGATCTAGCTGATGGCGATATCGGTTTGCAGTAATATTTTGTAGTAAACGGTGCATAATTACGTGGCGTTATGACTCCATTTTTGCAATTTCCCATAACAAGTGTGAGATAAACATCTATATGTGTGCACATAGATAGTATTTGTGCTCGCAAATGGTAGTGAGAGCTAATAAACAATTGTGTGCATACATCGCTACAAAACATGAAAGACTTAGGAGCAGATTAAGAGTTTGACAGACCGAGTGCAGTGCATCACAGTGGCAGAGGACTGTGGACATTATCTAAACCACCCTGCCTTTTCCGAATTTAGAGATGGCCGCTGATCCAGTAGTCATCTCTGTACATTGAAAAGAACTGCAGTCAAAGTAGTTCCCTTCAAGGAACAAAACGTTTGGTGGAGAGCTACCATCCGTTTTGACAGCTTCCAGCAAACTTTATCCAACTGTGAATATCTTTGCATCAACATTGCTAACAACAACTGCATTATTAGAAAACTTCTCATAAGATATCATCCCCGGTGATAATCTACCGTTCACGGAACAGATAATGGAAGTCATCACATCCAACGACAATCCACAAGTGTCACAGATTTTCCTAGGAAATTTCAATCTCCACTAGAACAATACCATCGATCATGCTGTACACTGTCTTAAATCCTTCCTATCAGATCAGGATCTGATCCAATTCTGTGACAGTCCAACCCACAACAAGGGAGAGACATTTGGACTTCATCATAGCCAAAATGAGCAATGCCACATTAGATTCCATTATTCCCTGCGATTGCTCGAACCATTACAGCATCTTCTGCTCTATCAATATTGAGGTGACTCCGAAAAGATGTCAACCTATGAAAACAAAACAATGCAAAAGGAATACCTAAAATACTAACCCTATAGGCTTAGCAAACCGATGCAACGCTGACCTGATCCCCCAACTAGGCATGGTAGACATCCATGACCTCACAGATTTCTACGACTCCACTATTCTTGAAATACTTGACTCGACAGCCCCCCTTCAACAAAAAAACATTTCTACCAAAATCTCTAAACCATGGTTCAATCCGAATCTGAACTCTGACCGACGCAAACTAAGATCAGCAGAAAGAATATAGAGATCAGCACCCCCATTGAATACCCAAATCACCTTGGAGCACTGAGGAATACGTACAATAGGAAAATCTTAAGGGCAAAGTCGGTCTTCTTTAGAACTCAGCTGAACCAAGCCATTAATCGTCCCCAAAAATTATATGAGATAGTTAAACAACAATCGTTCAACACATCAAACTCTACGGAACAAATTTCTTCCTAGAAAAACCATTGAACTCGACCTACAATGTAAGAATGCTTTTCTATCAGCTACCGATCATGACTCTACGTTCTACTCCCAGGTCAAGGACCAATTTATTACACCGATGGGAATTCCCAAAAACAATGCCTCTTGGCACACTGTCACACCCTACACTGAAAATGAGATCTATAGCACCCTTCTAGCGATTAATCCTTCCAATCACTTCACTGATCCACTACTTCCTGCCGTATTCAAAAGGATAAAAACATCTATTCTTCCAGTATGGTCAAAGATTGTATACGCCTCCCTTAAGAAAGGCACTATACCTGCCTGCCTCAAAGTAGGGCAGGTTACACCCATCCTAAAAAAAGCCACTTCCCTCTCCTCAGATCTCAACAACTACTGCCCAACTCTGGCGAAACTACTAGAAAAATGTGTGCAAATTCATCTATGCAACCACATTGAGAACTTCAACCTCCTAGATTAACACCAATCCAGCTTCCGTCAAGGACACAGCACTGAATAACAAAAGAGTATCGCTTATTATATGTGTAAGCACAGACACATGAGGTCGGTTAGCCAGAGGTGATAAAATCGCATTGGATTTTAATGAAGCCCTCACTCCCCACCCTGGTTGGTGACATGCTTCATCATTGGGCCCACCAGGAGAAGCCGAGAGCTTCCCTGGTGTGCTACGACGCCAGGATACTGCGGAGCTGGTTTTTGTGGCAATAGTGTGAAAAAAGTGTTCTAAAAAGGTCACAGTTGAAAACCACGCAAAAAAACTTTATTCAGTGGTCAATGTGACATGTTAAAATATGTGTGTGGAAATTACCAAATTCAATTGTTTGGGTATTTCCACTTAAAGTGGGGTCGACATGTTTCTGCCCTTGATGTGTTATTTACTGGGCTTTCTTCAGGAACATGGGGAATGTACCTCGGCGGTATGGACGCGCTAAGGCCCACCCTAACCAGAGGACGTGAAAGTTAACAATAGGTGTAAAAACTATAAGTGCAAACAAAAAAGAGAACAAACCAACAAATTGTGGGATTTACCTCATATTTAGAGGAACCTGTATGGTCTGAAAAAGAAAAGGAGACAGACATACATTTAAACAGGACAGACATATAATAATAAATACTGTTTTCTAGGTTCTCTACAAAGGACCAATCTCATGGAAGATGTGCTTAAAGTAATCATAATTGCGTGACAAAAGTGGCATAGCTGGTATAGTTGTGCAGGAGCCAAATGTCTGCAGCGCAGATCATAGAGGTGACATGCACTATGCCTGGTGGAGCAAGGGCGAAAGTGAGCCCTCCTTGCCTGAATTTGGCAACTATACTGATACTCGTGGGTATACAGAGATCAATAGGCCAATAATGCAGGGCCAGTGGTAGAAAGTTGTTAATAAATGGCCCAGCGTGAAAAAAGGGGGAAGTGAGATATGTAAATGAGATCTCACTTGTTGCTAGAAAGATCCACGCCCCATAGGTCTCGGGAGGGGGTTGGAGGCGACAATGGCACACCCTGTAGGGAAGAAGATGGCAACATAACAAAGTGAATTGTTAAATAAGGAAAACTGCACTTAGTTGTATTTGACAAGTAGTTGATCGTCATGACTCACGCACGCAACGCCTAGCACCCGCTGGGTACCTAGCGTAAACCTCAGCCGGACCTCGTGGATAGTTGTATGAGGAGTGGGAAACGTTGAAATAGTAGCCGATTGGCACGTTACGGACGTTACGGTATACTTGGTCAACAGCCACACATGGGGGTCATTAGCACGTTGTGCATACCAGCCACAGTTGGGTGTGGCCATGTTGTATCTTGAGTCTCCCTGCTGCTCAGCTAGAATGCATGTGTTGTAGAATGTTGGATGAGTGGAATGCTAGTATGTTATGAATGTCAGTTGGGTGAGGGCTGAGCAGCAGGACAGCTGCTCCTGATGGGGTTAACATTGTAATTTATAATCTACTATCTTAATTCAATAAAGTAACCTTCTTAATCAACAAGGAAGACCCAGCTTCTTATTGATTACATTATTTAGCGACGAGGATGGGATACGAACCCACGAATATAACAGGTGAAATAATTTCGAAAATTAATTACAACAGGCCACCTACGGAGGGTTGGGCTTAGGTAGGTCCTGTGGTCAGCACTCACTGAGGCCTGGTTAACTATTTATTTTATTTTTTTTTAAAATTTTGTAAAGCGCAATAGTTACCTGCAGGCGTCCTAGCGCTATGTCCAGATACAGATGGGTGGGGTGTGTCAAGTTTATCTGCTGAAAAACAAGGTTTTTAATTTTTTTCTGAAGAGCAGGATGTTTGGTTCTGAGCGGATGGGTAAAGGGAGGGAGTTCCAGAGTCTTGCCACGTTTGTTGAGAACATTCTACCTCCACTTCTTTGTCTTTTGAACCTGGGGATAATGACTTGGTGGGCGAGGGTCGACCTTAGCTGCCTGTTGGGTTGGTAGGGGGTGATCAAGGTGTGATTAAGGATTGCTCCTTTCCTCCAGTAGGCACGGTGGGCGATGCACATGCTTTTGAAGTGGACTATCTTTTACTGGCAGCCAGTGGAGGGCTCTTAGTTCAGTTTTCACTGATTGCCGGCGAGGAATGCGCAGGAGAGTGCGAGCGGCGCAATTTTGAATAACCTGCAGTTTTTTCAGGGTGGATTCGGGGGCTGCTAAGTATAGGGCATTTCCGAAGTCGAGCCGGGAGAGGATTCCAAGAACCAAGATCTGTCTGGCCTTGAAGGGGAGGAGAGGCAGGATCTTTCTTATGAGTCTAATAATACTCATGCAGGTGGGTGCTAGTTTAGTTGCCTGGTGGCCGAATGTTAATGCACTGTCCAGCCAGATGCCCAGACTCTTGATGGTATCCCTGGCTAGGGGGGCTGGGCCTAGTGCTGGGGGCCACAGAGAGTCAATGGTTTTTTGGGGGGAGTTACCCAGCACCATTTGCTCGCTTTTATCGCCGTTGAGCTTTAGGTAGGACTGGCTCATCCAGGTGCATACTGCTTCCATACAGCTTCTGAGATCGCTAGAGTAAGAAGAGGGATGAGTCAGGGTGACCACTATAGCAGATCATGGAAGGGGCGACACAGGCCTGGCCAGAGGAGGCATGCAGCTCCACTGATATTCATAGGGCCTCCGTCAAATTAGGTTGGGAATACATGCTAGCAGTCCTGCAGCACTTTGCCTTTGGCCCTCGCATGCTAGGATGGATAACAATTTTGTACTCAGAGCCAAAGGCCCGGGTCCGCAATGGGCGACACATCTCAGAAGCGACACATGGGCGACACATCTCAGAAGCATATGCAGTAGCCCATAAAACCAGACAGAGTTGCCTCATGTCTCCGCTATTTTTTGTCTAGACGGTGGAACCGCTGACATGCAGGCTGCACATGCCAGGAAGCTTTTGGCCCCAACAGCGCTGGGATACCTGCTTCACCTTGGGGGTGCCCAGGAGTGGACATTTCACAGGGAAAAGCCAGTAAGGGTTCCACAGCGGTATGCGTACAGCGCTAGGAAACCCCGGTTGGGGTATAAGTGCACTTTACAAGTACAAATTTATTTAATTTCATTTCTTATTGGGGAATAACCTTAGTGGACACCACACACACACACACACACACACTCTTTCTCTCTATGCTGATGGATATTTCTCCTCTCATGCGTGTTCTCATCAAGTAGGATTGACCCCATACAGTTGGCACCGCACTCCTTTCAAAATCTGGGTATCAAACGTTTCTACACCCTCGGGAAATTCTCATGGGCAACCTGGGCACCACAGTAAGGACAATTTGAGCTCAAGTCAATTTTTGGACCACCCTAGCACTGACGATAGCCACGGTATTGCCACATTTGCTCTATTACTTTGCAAAGCTCCCAGTGCTTATTTCCAGTAAGGTCTTTCGTGACTTCATTATTATGCTACGCAACATCATATGGGGTACAGGGAGTCGGCAAATCGCATTGTTCAAACTCTACCTCCCCACTGACCAAGGGGATATAAATGCACAAGATTTCAGAGAACATTACTATGCCGCTCAGCTATATTGGTCAACACCCATGGTGGGTGGCTCCACAACTTTTTGTTCTTGTCTTCTAGACCCCCATTGATATGCACCTTATACTTAGCCACAGCACACTTACGTGAAAAATGCCTGGATTTAATGTAAATCTGCATCTGTAAATGCCCCAGACAGCCTGTTGAAAGGTTTACCAACTCAGCCAAACTTTATTTTCTCTGGTGATTTGGCGTGCTGGGAATGGATGCAGCAGGTCTGAGCACTGTTGGTGACATGTTTGAAGATTTCCTCCTTCTTGATTTTGAGGCCCTGAGAAGATGTCTGAACCTCCTGGCCGGAGAGCTCCTTACCTATGACAGGGTACGACTTGTTCTCCACCAGATATGACTGACGGCCCATCAGGAACCACCCACACCCTCAACTCTTCAGGCATTACACACCTTGGGGTACTGAAGATGGCGGGTGTCCTGCTTATACAAGGGGATCCGGATGCACGCCAATAACCACTTACATACATTTCAAGCGCCCTAGGAAGATGAACTCCACACATTCTTTAACAATAGGCTGCGTACGGATATCATTCAGAGATCTCTCCGAAAGCATGTTTTAATTGTATCCTTCACAGGGCATATTTAAACCCCAAGAAACTGCAGGTTGTTTTCCCTATGGCCTCCCCGACCTGCCCTCAACCCCAACAGGCATAACCCTACTTGAACCACATGATATGGGAATGCATGACACTACAGTCTTTCTGGTCCGGTACTCGCTACCTTAGAACGCTTTATGGACCTGCCCCTGCCGCACTCTCTGGGTGTAATCCTCCAGGGGGGCTACTCCTGACCAGAAGGTGTTGAACTCACCACTAGATTCCTGGACCATGCTTTCCTCCTTGGGTACCGAGCAATCTCCTGATGGAAGGCAGCAGCTCCCCACCATCTCTTTGTTCTACTGGCATCATGACCTACAACACTGGGAGCACGCTGAGGGCAGGGCATTGAGCAGGGAGAAAAATCGTGGGCTCCGGTGAATACTCATTTCAGATTATGGGATGCCCTAGTCCAGGCCCATGATTGCCCATCCTGAGATGACCCCGCCCCCTTCTGCCTGGAACCATGCATTTAGGTGCCTCCTCGATGGCTTTCTTCCAGGGACTACATCAAAATGGAGACTGCTCACACAGATCACATCGCTGGCCCTGTTTTAAAGCGTCAATACTGTACTTGAGGAATGAGGACCCAGATGTCAAATCCATATACTAATGCCACTCGGCACCACCAAATCTAACCCCTCCCCTCCCCAACGGGTAATGCTTCACAGCTGCACTAATGATACAGTTCAGAACTGAAGTGATATCCGTGCACTACAAGGTCCCTGCAGCCTACATTTCACAGGTGGCCAAGACAGCACCTGCAATACACCATCTTCAGTTGTTAACGGGGGGGGGGGGGGGGGGGATGTTGCAACCAAAAGTCCATGGGTGGCTCAACCTGCTGAAGGCCGTGCATATTGGGGATTAGCCGCGTAATGAAGTTTGGGAGCAGGTCCTGGGGCCAGGACCTGCATCCAACCCCATTATGCACAGCCAAAGGCCAAGCCAAGTGGGGGTGGTACCTGTGGAATATTGGGACGTCAATTGTTTCTGTGTACAGCCGGAGATGGTGAGCAGGGGGTGTTGGCCACCTGCAAAGTGCTGGTTTCAGGGCCTGGCTCGGCTCAATGCCAAGCTCTGCTGCCAACCCCGCTGCAAATGGCCAAGGAGAGTTGGGCACAAAGCCTGGACAGGAGCCACGGGCATGCACAGCAGGGATTAGCTGCCAGCGGCCAACCCCAGCTGTACACAGCCTATGACCAACTTATGAAGGATAAAAATATTCATTGAAAAAACAAAGGTTATAGTGAAGTTATGGTTAGTTTTGCTTACAACGTACATTTTTAAAAAATGAATCTAAACATCTGTTAAAGTGCAGTTATGGTTACCAATTAAAACAGGAAAAACACAGAATTTGAACATTAGGGAGAGTTGCACAATACATAACTCATACAGCAACTACAGAACCGTATCACGCACACCTAATGCAAAGCTCTTCTGTTTGTAAGGACTAATCCTGGTGCTTGTAGCACAGAGTGTCAGATTTAGCACAACTGCAATCACAAGAGTATCACAATCATTTTCTGGGCAATGCAACATCTTCATGTCTGAGACGAGGACCCAGGACAACAAAACGCATACATGTACTTTCAGGCTTGGAGTGCCACATAAATTATGCAAAAAAGGATTCTGGGTAGTTCCCAAGATTAGGTGGATAGCTACTGCTATATAGAGCACCCTACAAAACCAGCAATACTCTGAATCTGCTCATCTCAAACATCTGTTTTTCTAGCAAAGTTTCTAGTCAAAGGATGAGTACTGTGCCATCCATGCCGAGCTAGAAAGGGACAAAGCTGTTTGCCATTTTCACAGCAAACTCTTTAGGATTAGCTAGTGCCATCTATGCCAAGCTGAAAAATGACAAAAGCAGTTTATCACTCCAGGCACAATATTACAGCTTTGGACTTGTAAAATACCATCCAAGCCAACCTGAAATGAAGTGCAGCGTCCTTTCAGGGGTATTGGTTTGACTAATACTGGTTTTTCCCTTGTGTCTTGAGAAAGCTATAACTCCCTGAAGAGCTCATAGCAAGAGGGAAACATGTCAAGGATTGCTTTTATGCATGCATGAAGTAATCGATAAGGCTTGTCCTGGTCTCTAAATTGTAGCCCTTCCTTATCTCATGCTGGAGCCTCATTGGCGATTACGTTCTCCAACATTCCTTTTGTCGGAGAAGCTTTGAAGACTCCACATATCATTGTGATATGCAGGGTTGGTTGCCTGAACTATATCATCGGGGTATAGACCGAGGGTCTCTTCTTCTGAAGTTAAACATGTAGCAGAGGGAGGCAGAATAGAGGGGGGGCACACTGGGTTAAATGCTTTACACCCGTTCAGGGGGGGTGAAGACTATTCTTCTGTCGCTTAGGATGGCTGGAAGCCTTGATTATTCATTGATGCCCCTTATTAGTGTCTTGCATATATTGGGCTGGCCAAGTGTTTACTATCCTACTATCTTTTGCTTTGTTATTGTCAGATCCCGTTGAGAGGCCTGAGAGCACAGAAGAGTTACTGGTCCCCCAACTGTGGTGGTTCTGAACTCTTGCCACTGGTGGTCTGGGGTACCTTAAACTATGGTTCTGCAACTGGACCAAGAGCAAGACTTGACTCATATGGTTGTGAGGGCGAGCAGTACAAGGATTCTCAGTGTGATGGTATGGGGACAAGAGATCAGAACTAAACAGCCAACTAATAATAATGCTGTTGTTGTCGTGTCCACCCTAATATCACTGGGGTCACATGCAGTAGATCCCTTTAGCCCCAAAAGGAAAAGCATCCTTTTCAAAGGAATAGAGAACTAGCAGATGCTCTCGTCTCTCCTCGAAGGAGTTATCCACAATTAGATGGGGAGTGGTAGGAGTCAGAAAACTCGGTTAGAGAATATTTTATCTGCAGGTGATGATAAATGGATCCATGCCCTTGTAGCTCAAACCCGTTTCCACAGACACTGATTGGTATTTTGCTATCGTGATTATTAATTTTACAGTATTGGTCTACAAATCATGCATAACTCAGCAGATAATGTGTAGCTCAAGACAAGGATTAGGTAAGCCCCAATCATATTTTGTCACATGTTCCTAACACGTTAATCTGTTTCATACCTAAAAATGTCAGCCGTCTAACTTACATAGTTGCATTGATTCGCGAAGCCTAAATTATGCCAAGCCATACCTAAAAACTTAGAGTGTAATAGTGTAAGCAGGCAGAATCCAGCCCTTCAGCATCTCCCTCAGCAACCGGCCTCGTGTAACTCCATATCTGCATTGCTACCTCATATACCATTATCAACAATAATGTCTTATGGAGTGAGAAGGGGTCATTGGTGCTCATCTCCTATTTAGTACAAAAATAAAAAATGTGTAGCTAATGCCCCCTTTGCAGAAGCACTCAGAAGCTAATGCTACTTTTTTACTTCTTTCCTTCCAAGAAGGATGGATGTTTGCAGAAGCACACAGAAGCTAATGCTACTTCCTTCCAGGACTGACGACTGCAAGGTTGCATTCAGCAGCTGGAAGGCATGGTCCAGGGAAGCGTAAAGTCTTCCTTCCGTCTCGCTAGTTTGAAGGTGTCGCAAAACAAAGTTTCTAAATTGAAAATACAGTGATTTAGCACACATTTAATAGTGTGACCACTCAAACAGTAAGTCCGCTTTTCTAAGCCCAACACTTATAACTTGGATTCTCCAATAGTAAGTGTCGCCAAATTAACATGCAACCAAGCTTGTCTTGCATGTAACATGAGTAATAATTGCTGAGAAGCCCTGCCACACACAAAATTGTTACAGACAGAACTTATCTTTTATGTAAAAGAAAGTACTTTGAGCTCGCAGCAGAACTAAATATTACAAGTTTTATTATTATTATTTAGCTTGTAAAGCGCCTGGTTACTCCAACGGAGTGTCCCCGCTCTTGAACACCATCAGAACCCTAACAACTGACCTAAGCGCTACTATGGCAGATATTCAGGGTATACGATTAACTGGGCAAAGTCAGTGCTATATGCCCTGAAGGGACCTCCTCCACTTCTCCCGACTGGCTGCACAGTAAAAGTGGTGGATGACACTTTTAAGTACCTGGGGATCCACATCACCCGAGACCTGGAATTATTCATGACTCTAAATCTTCAAGCTCCTTTGAAACAACTACCAAAAGATACTAAGCACTGGCAATCACTGCCTTTTTTGCGCCAAGGGAAAGCTGCCTTTTTTAAAATGATGGCACTCCCCCGGTTCCTTTACGCCCTCCAAAACACGCTCTTTTTTTGTCCCGCAAACATACATTCAGAAAATCAAGGCAGAAGTGACTAAACTCTTATGGGACAATAACCCAGCCCGAATAGCTATGGTAAAATTATATTGCTCCAAGTACGATGGGGGCATTGCACTCCCTAACATACAATATTACTACTGGGCTGCCCAACTAATAGTGGTAAACCAATGGATTCACGTCCCCTACACGGACTCTGGCTATGCCCTCGATAGGCTACAGCAAGGAACAACGGGGCTACATCGAGCACTTTACAACAAGACCCATCCAATGATGGGCCCGACGAACCATACACTCCAGACTTGGAAATCAGTGCACAAAAAGTTGGGGTGGCGCGACACACTCACACGAGCGACACCCCTATGGGTTACAGACAGGCTGGGAAGACTGGAAAAAAGGGATTCCACAACTGGGACCTTATCGGGATATCGAAGGTGGGTGACCTCTGGGTTAAGGGAAAAAATTATCATTTTTACACAACTCCAGACACTATACAAATTGGCACCAACTGAACACTTTCGCTACCAACAGATTAAACACGCTCTTGAAGCGGTAATCCCCCCAGACAACACCCTGCCAGAAGCGTCCCTGTTAGAGGACAGATTACTAACGGACTACTTGGACAAAAGAGCAATGTCCTTAGCATATAAAAAAATTGTTAATAACATGTCAGACCTGATGATGAAGCTTAAGGACAAGTAGCAGGCAGACGTGCGCGAGCTGGATGACACAGATTGGCAGGAGGTGCTCGCATCCCCCAGAGAGGTAACGATCACATCCAAACTACGTTTAATACAACTTAAAATTCTTCATAGAATTTACTCTGCTAGAACTACCCTCTGCAAAATTGGTAAAATCGACAACCCGCTCTGTTTGAGACACTGTGGGGAGGTCGGCACCTTCTTCCATACTATCTGGGCGTGTCTTGTGGTGGTAGTGTACTGGGAGTCAGTCATGTCCCTGATCACAAGAGCGAGTGGAAACTTAGTTCCCAAGGAGCCCAAATGCTGTCTACTTAATATCTGGGACGCAGCAGATTTAAATTTAATACAAGAGACCTGGGCCACTTTGGGTATCATGATTGCTAAGAGAAAAATTGCCAGCCACTGGGGTGGAACAGCCACCCTAGCAGAATGGTGTAAAGATAAGGAAATAGTTATTGTGGCGGAAGAAACGGTATATGTCCATAGGGAATGCCCCAAAAAGTGCATAAAAAATGGGGGAAATGGAATACCTACAGGGGAGATATCTGCGAACTGCCATCAATACCTCGAGAATGTGAATCATTAGAGGGGATCAATACCGCTGACGGTAATGCTGTATAAATAATAATTCGAACAGAAGGGTTTTTTGTGCTGTATATATAAGATTGCTAACAGTGTATGTGTATAAATGGAGCAGATCATTCAACTGTAATGTGTACTGAGATAAATTGATTGTGCCTTTTATTTTTCAAAATAAAAATAATTTAAAAAAATTATAAAAAAACAACTGACCTAAGCTAGCAATCTTCCTACACCTTTCACTGCCCGGCAATCGGAGTAGAAGCACTACTTCCGTCCTCAGGGCGGCTGTTGGAAGA
The DNA here is from genome assembly GCF_964263255.1 of Lissotriton vulgaris. Lineage (NCBI taxonomy): Eukaryota > Metazoa > Chordata > Amphibia > Caudata > Salamandridae > Lissotriton > Lissotriton vulgaris. The sequence goes on from NC_141687.1 coordinate 377,044,997, forward strand.
GCCAGGTTTTTAATTTTTTCCGGAACAGAGTCTCCGATACACACATCCGTAGATCCACAGGCAGATCTTTCCATGCCTTAGCAGCCAAGAAGCCAAAGGATCTTCCTCCCGCTCGAACCTTCCGCACCATAGGCACAGTCACTTTGGCTGTGCCCAACTATTTCAGGTTCCGAGCAGGCCGATATTAAACAGGGTCGGGCTAAGAGCCGAACCCTGCGGCACCCTGTGCGACAGAGGGCAGACTCTCGATTGAAAAGGATGTTGTAGAATCTGGCAGGATCTATTCTGCAGGAAATTTTTCACCCACTCCCAGGTGCGGCCACTGACCCAAGCCTCCCACAGTCTCTCCAACAAAAGGCCAGTGGGAGACCGTGTCCAACGCAGTTTTACAATTACAATTCTCAACAAGGCTCTACATCCCGTTGCCACTACGGGAGATATCACATTACTACAGTCCCCAGTATAATGAGTAAAGGCACTGATTAAGTACAGATGCAAATGGCATGTAATTTACTAATCAACTTTGCAACTCAGTTCAAAGTCTTTTTATCCATTGCATTCACTCGAGCAACAAAGTCTTAAATCCACATAGCAGACCCTTCTGCACATTCTGGTCTCTTGTTATAGTTCCAGGCTAGGCCCCGCTTTTACCTGTTCATTAGCGTTGCAGATCTAACGGCACGGTTAGTGTGGTTCTCACCTGGAACAGAAACTGCAGTCTTCACCTTTATCCCTGCCCATTGGTAATTTGTGAAAGAATAAATGCCTCTATTATTACATTTTTGAAAGCTCAAATAAGCCAGAAGGATGAGGGCAACAGAAATGCAAGCCTTGTCTCTACCTTTCTGTATTCTATGCTCCTGGTATAACTATCCCTACTTATTAAATGTTAGCTTGCAGTAGTAGGGTGTGGGATGGCATCCATACCCATTATGAGAAGTTGATACATGTTATTAACTATAGTGCATACATTGCAGGATTTCAATTTTGCTTGTGTTACAGGTGGACTGTCCTTGTCATTCTTATTTTTCTTTAGGTTTACCTGCTCAATATTCCTGGTGTTGATCAGCTGCAAGCAGGGAATTGCAAAAAGGATACTTAAGAAATGAGATCCGTTCATTGGGTAAAATGAAGAGGCATTGTGGAACAGATCGATAAAGTCAATGTATGTTGTTCCAGGCACAGTAAGATGACTGGCCTTAATCGAAGTGAAAAGGTGTTAGACCTGGCAACCTTAGGGTGGTCTCCGCCTAAACTTTATGCCTGCTTTTGTTGGCTTTAAGACTCTGAGCACTGTACCAATTCTGACCAGCGCTTAAGTGCATGTGCTTCTCTTCTAAACTTGGGGACATTGGTGTATTCACAATTGGCATATTTAATTTACTTGCAAGTCCCTTGTAAAGTGGTATACCAGACACCGAGAGCCTTTAGATTCAATGCCACTAATGTGCCTGCTGCAAAAACAACAGCTGATGGACAGAATGCAGAACAATGTCATACATTCACCCCAGTACAGAGATCTGGGCCTAAATCGATCGTTTTTTTGCTCACCATACCACCCCAGTTCAGACATGGCCATATGCAAATCAGCCTTGACCCTGTGCCTCATGGGAACAGTTCAGCCCGAACTGCCAAGCCATGTCTTCCTGGGACCGGAATTAAGCATCCTAGGACCGGTTTCTGGCTATCAGCCGTCATCAGCCAGGATAGCTTGACTCCAGTGGCGTGGAGAGCACGGGACTCATGTCCGAGAATACACATCCCACTCGGGGTGACGAATGCAAAAACAACAGTTGATGGACAGAATGCAGAACAATGTCACACATTCACCCCAGTACAGAGATATGGGCCTAAATCCATCATTTTTTTGCTCACCACACCACCCCAGTTCAGACATGGCCATATGCAAGTGTGCTTGCAGCACTGACTGTGCCACCCACACAAGTAGCCTTTTAACGACCTGCAGAGCCTGTGTGTTCAGATTCACTGTCACTTCAACTTGGCTTGGCTTGTAAAA